>NC_037329.1:66690137-67940137 GCF_002263795.3 Bos taurus | reverse complement strand
TTCTCCTCCTGCCGCCAATCCCTCCCAGCATCAGAGTCTTTTCCAATGAGTCAACTCTTTGCATGAGGTGGCCAAAGTACTGGAGTTTCAGATTTAGCATCAGTCCTTCCAACAAAATCCCAGGGCTGATCTCCTTCAGAATGGACTAGTTGGATCTCGTTGCAGTCCAAGGGGAAAACCATAGCCTTGACTAGACGGACCTCTGTTGGCAAGTAATGTCTCTGCTTTTGCAATCATCATCTACAGTGATTTTGGAGCCCCCCAAAATAAAGTCTGACACTGTTTCCCCATCTATTTGCCATGAAGCGGTGGCATCAGATGCCGTGATCTTCATTTTCTGAATGTTGAGCTTTAAGCCAAGTTTTTCACTCTCCTCTTTCACTTTCATCAAGAGGCTTTTTAGTTCCTCTTCACTTTCTGCCATAAGGATGGTGTCATCTGCATATCTGACATTATTGATATTTCTCCCAGCAATCTTGATTCCAGCTTGAGCTTTTTCCAGCCCAGTGTTTGGAAGAGTAGAAAGGAGTAAGTTCATTACTTTGCCAGGCAAAGGGGGACAACAGCAAGCTACCACTTCCAAGGCTGTGCCCCCTTCCTGGCAAATTGGAAGAGGTCTTATAACTTTAGGATAGAAAATGGGGCTGAAGATAAGGATAAGGGCTGACGTGGTTTTGCATTCTTCTCCTCCTGGGGGCATTGAGATCATTTGGGCTGTCATCCCGTGATTTCTGGTGCTTCAAGGTCACCATGTAAGGTCTGTCTAGTCAAGGCTATGGTTTTTCCAGTGGTCATGTATGGATGTGACAGTTGGACTGTGAAGAAAGCTGAGCACCGAAGAATTGATGCTTTTGAACTGCAGTGTTGGAGCAGACTCTTGCGAGTCCCTTGGACTGCAAGGAGATCCAACCAGTCCATTCTGAAGGAGATCAGCCCTGGGATTTCTTTGGAAGGACTGATGCTAAATCTGAAACTCCAGTACTTTGGCCACCTCATGCAAAGAGTTGACTCATTGGAAAAGACTCTCATGCTGGGAGGGATTGGCGGCAGGAGAAGAAGGGGATGACAGAGGATGAGATGGCTGGATAGTATCACTGACTCAATGGACGTGAGTCTGAGTGAACTCCGGGAGTTGGCGATGATCAGGGAGGCCTGGCATGCTGCGATTCATGGGGTCGCAGAGAGTCGGACACGACTGAGTGACTGAACTGAACTGAAGGTCACCATCCCATGACATTTTTTCTGAAATGAAGAATGCTCCCAGAGGAAAGGAGTGTTGGGAGCAGGTAAACGTCAGGTGTAGCTAGAGAGAAATAGTTTTCAGAATGCAGTTAAGCAAGCAAGCAAGAGAGAAAAACATCTGTACATTAAATGGATGGAGAGAACAAGGGCTGGATAAGGGCTAACATAATATAGTGCCTCACCTAGTTTCTGCTACAGAAAATACAATTACATTGCTGCCATTGTTACCACTGCACTTAATCCATAAGTCTAACTTTTTGACTATTTATTGATCTGTATTATTTCATATTTCAAGTAATGGCTAAAATAAAGATCTTCTTAAGTCTTAGTTGAAAGCTAAAAGTAGCACTTGTCAATCAGTTAATGAATTTAACAGCAATTGAATAAGTGAAAATTATGCTACTTAAAATACTGTTTCTAAAGTAGAACTGGTTAGATATGGTTTTTATAGTTCAGCAGTTCTGTAAGTTTGTTTGTTTGTTTGTGTTAATCTTTTCAGGATAACAATAATAATACAGAATTTATCCCAGGAATATAAAATTGAGTCAACAGTAGAAAATTAGTCATTACATTTTGTGATCTAACAAGATAAAAAACTTTGTGATCATCTCAGAAAATTAAGGACATGGCTGTTTACAAAATTCAGCATTTATTAATGGTAAAAACTTTAAAAAATCAGTAGGAAAGAACTTCATCAACCTGGTAAAAGATATTTAAAAGTGAACAAGCTACAGCTAACATTGTATTTAAATATAAAATACTGAATGATTTTACCCATTGATGGGTAACAGGGAGAGAGTGTTTTCTTTCATTATTCCTATGTAATATTTTGCTAAAAGATCTAGTCACTTCTCTTAGGCAAGAAATAAAAGCTTTTCAATTTGGAAAATAAGAATAAAATTGTTTTTATTTGCAAACAACATGGGCATCAACCTAGAAAATTTCAAATAATCTATCAAAATAACAGGAATTAACAAGTGATTTTAGCAAGGTCACAGGATACAAGGTCAACATACACAAATCAATTGTATTTATATCCCAGACCACCTTATGTGCCTCCTGAGAAGCCTGTATGCAGGTCAAGAAGCAACAGTTAGACCTGGACATGGAACAACAGACTGGATCCAAACTGGGAAAGAAGTACATCAGGGTTGTATATTGCCATCCTGCTTATGTAACTTATATGCAGAGTACATCATGCGAAATGCTGAGCTGGATGAAGCTCAAGCTTGAATCAAGATTGCTGGGAGAAAAATAAATAACCTCAGATATGCAGATGACACCACCCTTATGGCAGAAAGTGAAGAGGAACTAAAGAGCCTCTTGATGAAGGTGAAAGAGGAGTGAAAAAGCTGGCTTAAAACTCAACATTCATGTTGAGTATACCTGTGGCGGATTCATTTTGATATTTGGCAAAACTAATACAATTATATAAAGTTTAAAAATAAAATAAAATTAAAAAAAAAAGAAAGAAAGAAAGAAAGAAAGCCTTCCTCAGTGATCAATGCAAAGAAATAGAGGAAAACAATAGAATTAAAAAAAAAAAACTCAACATTCAAAAAACTATGATCATGGCATCCAGTGCCATCACTTCATGGCAAATAGATGGGGAAACAATGGAAATAGTGGCAGACTTTATTTTATTGGGGTCCAAATGGTGACTGCAGACATGAAATTAAAAGACGCTTGCACCTTGGAAGAAAAACTATGTCCAATCTGGACAGCATATTAAACAGCAGAGATGTTATGTTGTCAACAAAGGTCTGTTTAGTCAGAGCTATGGTTTTTCCAGTAGTCATATATGAATGTGAGAGTTGGACCATAAAGAAGGATGAGTGCCAAAGAACTGATGCTTTCTCACTGTGGTGTTGGAGAAGACTCTTGAGAGTCCCTTCGGCTGCAAGGAGTTTCAACCAGTCAATCCTAATGGAAATCAACACTGAATAGTCAGTGGAAGGACTGATGCTGAATCTGAAACTCCAATACTGTGGCCACCTGATGCAAAGATATGACTCATTGGAAAAGACCTTAATGCTGGGAATGATTGAAAGAAGGAGAAGACGGTGACAGAGGATGAGATGGTTGTATGGCATCATGAACTCAATGGATATGAGCAAACTCAATTTGAGAAAACTCTGGGAGATGGTGTAGAACAGGGAAGCCTGGGTTGCTACAGTCCATATGGCTGTAAAGAGTTGGACACGACTGAGCAAGTGAACAAGCAATAAAAAACTAAAATTTCTAAAGTATCCATTTACTATTGCATTGAAACCATGAAATACTGTGGTATAAATCTTAGAAAACTTGTTCAAGATTTTTACAGTGAAGCTTCAAAATACAGATGAAAATATTTTTAAATACCTACATAAACAGTTTACCTTCAAATTCACTGTCTCTTCTACTTGGACAAATCTAGTGTCAATTCTATTGAGTGTCTTTTTCATCTCAGATATTGATGTTTTTCAATCCCAAAGTTTGAATTTATTCTTAAAAACAACTGTCATGTATCTGTCATCTTCTATTTTTGAGGTATAAAAAATGAACTTATAAAAATTTTAGTGCATTTACCCAGTAATTCCATAATTTCTCATTATATGATTTGATTTTCCTCTTTATTATGGGCTTAATTTTCTTGCTTATTTGAAAGTTAGACATCAAAATTTGCTTTGTTGGATTTTCAATATTTTTACTTGCTGAAAAATATAGCTGGAAACAGTTCAATTCTTTCAAAATTTCAAAATCTTTACATGATTTTGAACAAGTTCCAGGAGATAGTAAAGGACAGGGAAGCCTGGTGTGCTGCAGTCCATGGGATCGCAAAGAATCAGACATGACTGAGTGATTGAACAATAAAAGCATGAGCAACAAAAACAAAAAAACATTAATTGTACTTCATCAAAATTAAAAACTTCTGTATATCATAGGGTATTACCAAGGAAGTGAAAAGATAATTTACAAAATGGTAGAAAATTTTGGAAATCATAAATCTGATAAGAGTGTAAAAGCCAGAATGCATAGTGGTCCCTTGTTGTCTAGGATAGAATTGTTCTGGGATCCCCTGTGGATACCACATCCATGGATGCTTAATTCCCTTATATAAAATGGTGTAATATTTGTGTATAATCTATACACATCCTCCCATATACTTTAAATTCATCTCTATACTACATAAAATACATGATACAATATAAATGCTACATAAATAATTACCAGCATGGCACACTAAAGTTTTATTTTTGGGAACTTTTGGAATTTTTTTCTGAAATTATTCACAATCAGTTGAATCCAAGAATGTGGAACCCATAGATATGGAGGATCAACTGTATAAAGTCTTAAAGCTCAAAAACAAAAAGACAGTTAAAATGGGCAAAGGGCTTACATAAACATTTTTCAAGAGAAGATATCCAAGCCACTAACAATCATCTGAAAGTATATCATAGGGCAATGCAACTCAAAATCACAAATGGTACTGTTTCACACCAGGGGCTTCCCATTCGGCACTAGTGGTAAAGGACCCACCTGCCAAAGCAGGAGACATAAGAGACGCGGATTTGATCCCTAGATTGACAAGATCCCCTGGAGGAGAACGTGGCAACCCACTCCAGTATTCTTGCCTGTAGAATCCCATGGACAGAGGAGACTGGCTGCCTACAGTTCATAGGATCGCAGAGTCAGACATGACTGAAGCAACTTAGCACACACACACACATGCACTATTTCACAACAAAAATGATGGCTATTTTTGTTGATGGAAAATAACAAGTACTGGAAAGGGTATAGAGGAATTGAAACTTTGGTACATTATTATTAGGAATGTTAAGTAGTTAAGCAAATATAGGTAACAGTTTGGCAGACCTTCAAAAAGTTACACAGAATTACCATATGACCCATAAACACCACTTCTAAATAATAAACTTCAAATAATTGAACATAGATACTTAAACAATTAACATACTGTTGGTTGCTAGGGGAGAAGACAGAGGAACTGCTTGATGGGTACAGGGTTTCCTTTTGTAATATAAAAATATTTTGGAACTAGACAGAAGTATTGATTAAGAAACATTTTCAATATACTACATTGCCCTGAATTGTTCATACTAAAATTGTTTATTTAATGTGATATAAAATTCAATAGTAATAATAATAATAAAGAATCATTTCTTTAAAAAAAAGTTTGGTGTGGTTCTCCCCTCAACTTTTACCAATTTTCTTACATTCATGCACTGATTATTACTAGTTCAAGACTTAATGGTAATCCTCCTCTCTTCTCTTGTACTATAGTGAACACCCGATGCCTTGTCTGTCCTGGTCTCTCAACTCTGTCTCTTTAAATCTGGAATATTTCTGGCCTTCACTTAGTTTCCTAGTACCTGTGTTTTAGCTTGCAAACTCCCTAGATAGCAAATTGGAACAATCTTCGGCTCACCTCATTTATCTCCTTCCTATGCCTCAGGTATCATTGTCCTGCACGATCAGTGTTCAATATCTGAAAACCATCATTTTATGTATGTTGTCTAGTTTTTGGTTGGTTTGGGATGGCAAATCCAGTGTCTGTTATATATGGTGGCTAGGAATCAACATTTACCTTTCACTGAAGTGTTTCTCAAGCTAGTCTGACGTCTTTACTCCCAGGTGTTCATTTTATAAACATAAATACATGCACTTATATAGCACATACACACAGAGATATTTTCTCTTTACAAGATGTAAGTAAAATGTACTACCTAACTGCAAGCAACACAAATCTAAATATTCTTGAAGTTGAAGAAGCATACATGCATATGCTCACTAAAGACACTTCAAATTATATTTAATTTACTGTAGCAACAAGAATTTTTTAGCCCATAGGCTCTTATGTCAATGAGTACATCGTGGCTCTCTTCTTAGAGCTCAAAGGATGCTGTCTAATTAGATTCTCCTGCTAAGAGTAGAAGAAAATGGGAACCTACACCTGTGCATACAACCCATTCGTTATGTTTAACCTTCAAACCTAATTGGTTGATGATGTCCATGGGTTCTCCAGTTTTCTAAGGGGCTCAGATTGCCAGGGACAAACATTGACTGGGAACAGTGACTCACAGTAACTGAAAAATACATTAGGAGAAGTAATACCAATTAAAAAGGAGAAAGAATGATCACTAGGACAACATACATTTGATTAACTAATTCTGTCCAGTGGGTAGATTGGGCACTAAGCCATTTTTCCTCAAAGAGCCACATGAAAATATATTCTAACTCATTTTAAAGGATCCTTTTTAACATGAAGAAAGGCATGTCTCTCCTGGAAGTATGTTTTCTGGTTGTGTCATTCTTGTTTTCAAAATTATTTGCTTGATAATCTGATATATTTTTTATGTACTCAGTAAAATTTGTAGGAAAAGTTTTTTCAAACAACCAGTTTCAGAGCACAATTGCAGGAGTAACCTTTTATTAATGTGTCTTGTGTAGGAACCTCTTCCGGGTCATCCCTCCATCATTCCCCCACTGTGATAAGGGAGCAAGGGGATCACAACTGCAGATGCATCCATGGAGAGACTTTCTCTTCCTAAACACCCTGTGTTCTTTCATTTCTCTTTGGTTTTATAATTATTGTGTCCCTACCTAGAAGACATCCCATACTTTCTCCATTCTAAGTAAACATGTTCATATTTCAAGATCTGTTATGTGTGTCATATTTTAAGTAGAATCCTCTTCACTTTCCCTAATGAATCAACTGGTTTGTCTTCACTAAACCAGTACACGGAGAAGGCAATGGCAACCCACTCCAGTACTCTTGCCTGGAAAATCCCATGGATGGAGGAGCCTGGTGGGCTGCAGTCCACAGGGTCACTAAGAGTCAGACATGACTGAGTGACTTCACTTTCACTTTTCACTATCATGCATTGGAGAAGGAAATGGCAACCTCCTCCAGTGTTCTTGCCTGGAGAATCCCAGGGATGGGGGAGCCTGGTGGGCTGCCGTCTCTGGGGTCACACAGAGTCGGACACGACTGAAGTGACTTAGCTGCAGCAGCAGCAAACCAGTACACAAGAGAGAGAATTTCATTGCATTGCAGTTTTGATTTGGGGGTGATTTCACCCCCTCACCTCTCACCTTCTGAGTTCTGGACATCTGAGACTTCTTTATGTTAGGACACTCTTGGATGTTTTACCTTCCAGTGCATAATAAACCTTTGAGAAATGATTGCTGGAATGAAGAAAAGGAGGCAAAGAGCAAAATAAATACAAAAAGGATAGATGAATGAATACCTCAACATAGTTACTAGGCAATACAAAGATAAGAGAATATCCTAATTTTGACATTTACACAATTGAACAACCCAGATCACAAACATCTGGCCAAAATATCTGAATTAAGATGATCTTGATAAGCCCATGGATTACAGAAAGTTCAGAACTTCAAATAGGAATGGAAACTCTAATATGAGATAATCTGACTGTGATTTTAAATCAATGCTATAAAACCTGAATATATGCAATAAATATAGAGATTTTTTATTTTTTTATGAAAGATTTTTTATTATGAAAGAAATAGCTAAAGGATCAGAAAGACTAATAACATCTTATGATCTCTCCATTAATTATTCTTATGTTGGCAGATTGTAATATGAAATAAAAATACATAATTCTCCCACTGGGTACCAAGGAGAAATGTGAAGATCATAGAAGATACAATAACTAGTTTACAGTCTAGTTGAGGTGATAATACATACTGTCTTTTTAAAAGATTTTGAATAGATGTTCAACTTGGTATAAAAAACAAAAAAATAAGAAGACTTTATTTCCAGACTTGAACCACTCATGTCTACCTTGATGAACAGTGAGGGAATAATCCCCCTCCATGGGAATCATTGATGGTATAGAGGCCTAAGTAGCCTACAGCTAGAATATTCATACACAAAAATATATCATCATGATTGAAACCAAATGCAAAAAAATTGAGAGAAGGTTAAATAAGAAGAAATTGAGCCATTGGGGCTAAATTAATAAGGAAACCATGAAGGGTTAGATTGAATGTAGAAACATAAGCACATAAGCCATGGTTGTGGCTGTGCTGTAATAATCATGGATAGGCAGTGTGATTCTTCACAATAAAGCAAAAAAAAATTATTCCCTCAAGATAGCAGCCATCAGACTATATTCAAAATATGGAGAAAACTTGCCATGTACCCAAAAATAACCATTCATCAGATGATAGCTATCTATGTATTAAGCTGAGCTGTATCTGAAGTTGGGCTTCCCTGGTGGCTCAGATGGTAAAGAATCTGCCTGCAATGAGGAGACCAGGGTACTATCCCTGGGTTGGGAAGATCCTCTGGAGAAGGGAATGGCAACCCAGGCCAATATTCTTGCCTGGAGAATCCTATGGACAGAGGAGTCTGGTGGCCTATCCATTGGGTTGCAGAGTCATACACGACTGAATAACTAACACACACACACATATCTGAAGTTAGTACCAAATTAACTTTTGCTGCAGCTTTGCTCTCAAATATTTAAAGAAACACTTTCTACACTTTAAGAAATACATGCTTGCTTGAAACCATGTCAATATTTCTCAAATCCCAACAATAAACTAATTATTGCCTTGATTGATGTTATCAGTTTCTTGTCAAAAATGTGAACATTCAGGAGCAATGGATGACCTGTCAGAATACAGAATTAGATGGACTGGTTTTGTTTAAAAGGCAGTGATGGTAGTTGTTCATTTGCCCAGTTGTATCCAACTCTTTGCAACACCATGGGCTGCAGCATGCCAGGTTTCCCTGTCCTTTGTCATCTTCCAGAGTTTGCTCAGACTCCTGTCCATCGAGTCGGTGATGCTATCCAACCATCTCGTCCTCTGTTGCCCTCTTCTCCTCCTCCCTTCAAACTTTACCAACATCAGGGTCTCTTCCAATGAGTCAGTTCTTCACATCAGGGGCCAAAGAATTGGAGCTTCAGCTTCAGTATCAGTCCTTCCAGTGAATATTCAGGACTGCTTTCCTTTAGAACTGGCTGGTTTGATCTCCTTGCTGTCCAAGGGACTCTGAAGAGTCTTCTCCAACACAAAGCATAAGTTCTTCGGAGCTCAGCCTTCTTTATAGTCCAACTCTCACATCCATACATGACTAATGGAGAAACCACAGCTTTGGCAATATGGAAAGGCAGTGATTAGTAATGTTTATCTCACTAAATACTGAATTATTTCCTGTTATTTGTATGAATATGTTATACATATGAAAGAAATATGAATTCTTTCTTTCTGATCAACTTTCATCATTGAATATGGCAACCAAGATCATGTAATTTGACACATGTTCACAGGTTTTTCAAGTAGCAGCATTTATCTTGTCCTAAAAACAAAAGAAAATCTGGAGATTTAGGTCTCAAAAATTACGTAGCAATTTAAAGCAGTTGGCACTGAAACACAAGTTCACTTGAGCATCTGTTGCTCACAGGTAACTATATTTTCTCAATTCAAAGTGATCAATTGCTGGTAAAAATCTTACCTATATTACAATTGACTCTCTCCCCTTCCCCCACCCACTCTCTTTTCTCAAGTAGTTTCATTTCTGAACAAAATGCATTTAATTAAATTCTGATCTTTTCTGAATTCTTAAGCAAAATAAGAAGGCTCATTTTAGGAAATTACCAATGCCTTTTTTTTTTTTTAACCTTTTATTCTGTGATGGAATAATAGCATACTACAAGTGATAACCCCTAAGGAAAGAAATCATAGCAATTATCTGAATCATTCTTTTTTTGAGGATTAACAAACCTATGAAATGGCAATCTTTGAACACTCATATGTTTAGAGGAAAGGGTTTAATAGTTTGTTTTTCTTTTTCCTTAGCCTACTGTGGTAAAAGTTCCTCCTAGTATAATTTAATCTATTTTCCATATTAAGATTCAGAAAGAAAGCTTTTATTAAAAGAGAGAGCACAATTTTTACCAAATTCTATGTAGCTTGTAATTAAGTTCAATAAGAGTTAGAAGTTACTATGATGATTCAAAAATTGATGGCTCAAATTTCTAAAATACAATGATATCTCTAAATAAATCAGTTATTAGACAATGAGGACCATTATAGTCTAATTAAACAGTGAAGAACTATGCTGTCCATAAATGCCTATTTCTATGATTAGTGATGGTCAACACTATGAATTTGACATAAACATTTTACTGTATTTATTTTGTACAATTATTTTTTAGCCAGTCTCTTCAAACTATAGATGAAATCTATTATGATTACTATAATGGAAAGTTCCAATTCTATATTGAGAAATGCAGAAATTTTAGAACTGTCTTAGAAATTGTGCGCTATTCTGATGATAATTTCTTGAAATGACAATGAAAAGTCAGCTGAGAGAAGACTTCTGAACAAAGAGTTTTGTACCTAATGATGGCTTATCCATCAGAGAGGGAGTAATTGTGTTTGTCAACAGTATGTATTTCCTAAGGTTGGTGTCACAAAATTCATATCCACTGGGTGGTCTTTTCATTAAACTTTGTCTCACATTTACTGCTTTGGGATTTCTGTAATGAAGTGTACCATAAAGGAAGAGATTCAAACTCTCATATTTTGAGTTTTTAAAAAATTAAAAGTTTTAATTGTTTGGGGAATCAAACAGCTCATCAATATTTTACATGAAAAAAGATTTGTGAATAGTTCTAGAACATTTTTAAGACTAGTCACATCTGGAAAAAACGGTGACAAGTATTAGAAAGGAAATTGCTAGAAATCTTATTGGTAGAACATACAAGGGAATCGTGGAAGAACCTCTGAGTCTAAACCTAATACCAATAAATCAGGGGTTATCATTCACTCTGAGATCAATGGAAATTGTGTCCCTGATGTTCAAATAAAATTCCCATAGAGAACTCTCTAAATTCCTGAGTCAAGAAAGATCTGCACAAAGGGTTGGAGTTCCTATGAGAGCATATGAAAATTAAAAGAGAGAAAGATTCCAGTTACACTTTAAACAGCAGGTGCTTCCAGTAATATTTTTATCCTAAGGTTCTTAAACCTTTCTTCCAGGAGTTCATTCACTTTCAATACCTGAGGATAGATCCAGAGATACAGAGTGAATTAAAGTTCTTGGGATTTATCCATAAAACATTGAGGTTTTCCTGAGTTTCATTTCTGATTTTGTCACAAATTCCTCATTGCCCTGGTAAATTCCTGTGACCATAACTGTGCATCCTTTATTTTTTCCTTCTCTATAAGAGGGAACTACTTTATAACATCACTGTAAAGTATTTATGAGATAGTAAATGCAAATCACTGTAAGCATTTTAAGATGTCATAAAATAAATGTCATTTTCCATTGAAAAGTCCACTTGTCAGCCACTGGCTTGGATATTATGAATACATTCTAATATATCAACATATTTGACATATGACTTCTGGTCAAGGTAATAGTGCTAGAATTCATGTTAAGAGATGTTAGGAGTCATTTTATTTCTACAGTATTCTATATGCTATATTCTAATTGTGGACTTCACGAGTAGCTGCTAATTCAAGAAAACGTCTTCCTATCCCTTTAATGTAATATTCAATTAAGTCAGCATTCATAGTACTGACTACCAGAATACCAAGATTGTGTTTCATTGCAAGCTGAGATCATTGGCTTGTTAATGTTCCTCTTCAATATAATCTGACAAAAATTGAACTATGGAATTTCAGAGTATATGAAATCTGAAGGGTGTGAAACAAAAAGCTTGGATCACAAGTTTCTGAGACTAATTAGAATTCTTGGTCCACAAAAGCCTTTCTGTGTGATCATAGGAAATGTTTACTTAGTCTTCACTTCCTATATATATTTCAACCATGATAAAGGGACATGTAACAAATTCATCCTACCACTGAGAGAAACTATAAAGGATAGATAAAGTTTCTAAACAACCATTTGATGTCACAGGAAAGTAACGAGGGCAGGCAGGAGCAAGAAAGCACACCAAAGTAAGTCCCCATTCACTTCTGGGTTTGCCTCAGAAAGTTAACCAATCACATTTTAGGGAAATGAAAGCCAAGGTAGCCTAAAAATATGGACATTCAAACTAGGGAACAGAGATATAATCTGGAGTTTGGGGTTCCTATAATGGAAAAAACTTGAGGCCAAAAACACCAGAACCAGGAAATCAAAAGTAAATAAGCCTAGAACTATAGGTAATTTCCTATGTATGAGCTGAGACTCTGAAAAAGCAAGTGAAGAGCAGTAACTGAAAAGCTATAAAACTTAGAAAATAATTTGGCTGCCTAGTCACAAAGAGGTTATTAATAAAATTCAGGACTGGCTATGGAAGTAAAAAGAGAGAAATAAAGGGAGGGAGGGAGGGAGGAAGGAAGGAAGATTTTCAGGTAATATATAAAAAGGCTATACTGTGTGAGTGGGAGCTATGCCCTAGGGCTAAGAGCAAACTAAAATCAGGCATCCTTATTAAAACTGGAAACAAAGACTCCACTGCAATAAGGTGATTTATCTATACTTTATCGACCTGTAGGAGTAAAATTAAACCCTCTCTGGAAAAAGATAGCATCATTCAAAGCATAGAGGATTCAGTAGTTAGTGAAAAATTAATTGGCATGTGAAGTTCTGTTCAGTTCAGTCACTCAGTCGTGTTTGACTCTTTGCAGCCCCATGAACCGCAGCACGCCAGGCCTCAACGTCCATCACCAACTCCTGGAGTCCACCCAAATCCATCTCCATTGGGTCAGTGATGCCATCCAGCCGTCTCATCCTCTGTGGTCCCCTTTTCCTCCTGCCCCCAATCCCTCCCAGCATCAGGGTCTTTTTAAATGAGTCAGCTCTTCACATCAGGTGGACAAAGTATTGGAGTTTCAGCTTCAACATCAATACTTCCAATGAACATCCAGGACTGATCTCCTTTAGGATGGACTGGTTGGATACCCTTGCAGTGCAAGGGACTCGCAAGAGTCTTCTCCAACACCACAGTTCAAAAGCATCAATTCTTCGGCACTCAGCTTTCTTCATAGTCCAACTCTTATATCCATACATGACCACTGGAAAAACCATAGCCTTGACTAGATGGACCTTTGTTGGCAAAGTAATGTCTCTGCTTTTGAATATGCTATCTAGGTTGGTCATAACTTTCCTTCCAATGAGTAAGTATCTTTTCATTTCATGGGTGCAATAACCATCTGCAGTGATTTTGGAGCCCCCAAAAATAAAGTCAGCCATTGTTTCCCCATCTACTTACCATGAACTGATGGGACCGGATGTCATGATCTTCATTTTCTGAATGCTGAGCTTTAAGCCAACTTTTTCACTCTCCACTTTCACTTTCATCAAGAGGCTCTTTAGTTCTTCTTCACTTTCTGCCATAAGGGTGGTGTTGTCTGCATTTCTGAGGTTGATATTTCTCCCGGCAATCTTGATTCCAGCTTGTGCTTCCTCCAGCCCAACATTTCTCATGATGTACTCTGCATATAAGTTAAATAAGCAGGGTGACAATATACAACCTTGACATACTCCTTTTCCTATTTGGAACCAGTCTGTTGTTCCACGTCCAGTTCTAACTGTTGCTTCCTGACCTGCATATAGGTTTCTTAAGAGGCAGGTCAGGTGGCCTGGTATTGCCATCTCTTTCAGAATTTTCCACAGTATATTGTGATCCACACACTCAAAGGCTTTGACATAGTCAAAAAAGCAGAAATAGACGTTTTTTCTGGAACTCTCTTGCTTTCTTGATGATCCAGCAGATGTTGGCAATTTGATCTCTGGTTCCTCTGCCTTTTCTAAAACCAGCTTGAATATCTGGAAGTTCATGGTTCACATATTGCTGAAGCCTGGCTTTAAGAATTTTAAGCATCACTTTACTAGCATGTGAGATGAGTGCAATTGTGTGATATTTTGAGCATTCTTTGGCATTGCTTTTCTTTGGTATTGGAATGAAAACTGAACTTTTCCAGTCCTGTGGCCACTGCTGAGTTTTCCAAATTTGCTGGCATATTGAGTGCATCACTTTCACAGCATCATCTTCCAGGATTTGAAATAGCTCAACTTGAATTCCATCACCTCCACTAACTTTGTTTGTAGTGATGCTTTCTAAGGCCCACTTGACTTCACATTCCAGGATGTCTGGCTCTAGGTGAATGATCACACTGTCATGATTATCTGGGTCGTGAAGCTCTTTTTTGTACAGTTCTGTGTATTCTTGCCACCTCTTCTTAATATCTTCTGCTTCTATTAGGTCCATATCATTTCTGTCCTTTATTGAGCGCATCTTTGCATGAAATATTCCCTTGGTACCTCTAATTTTCTTGAAGAGATCTCTATTGTTTTCCTCTATTTCTTTGCATTGATCGCTGAGGAAAGCTTTCTTATGTCTCCTTGCTATTCTTTGGAACTTTGCATCAAATGGGTATATCTTTCCTTTTCTCCTTTGCTTTTCACTTCCTTTGTTTTCACAGCCATTTGTAAGGCCTCCTCAGACAGTCATTTTGCTCTTTTGGATTTCTTTTTCTTGGGGATGGTCTTGATTCCTGTCTCTTGTTCAATGTCATGAACCTCTGTCCATAGTTCTTCAGGCACTCTATCAGATTTAGTCCCTTAAATCTATTTCTCACTTCCACTGTATAGTCATAAGGGATTTTATTTAGTTCATACCTGAATGGTCTAGTGGTTTCCTCCACTTTTTTCAATTTTAGTCTGAATTTGGCAGTATGGAGTTCATGATCTGAGCCACAGTCAGCTCCTGGTCTTGTTTTTGCTTGCTGTATAGAGCTTCTCCATCTTTGGCTGCAAATAATATAATCAATCTGATTTTGGTGTTGACCATCTGGTGGTGTCCATGTGTAGAGTCTTCTCTTGTGTTATTGGAAGAGGGTGTTTGCTATGACCAGTGTGTTCTCTTGGCAGATCTCTATTAGCCTTTGCCCCACTTCATTCTGTACTCCAAGGCTAAATTTGCCTGTTACTCCAGGTGTTCCTTGACTTCCTACTTTTGCATTCCAGTCACCTATAAGGAAAAGGACATCTTCTTTGGGTGTTAGTTCAAGAAGGTCTTGTAGGTCTTCATAGAAGTGTTCAACTTCAGCTTCTTCAGTGTTACTGATCAGGACATAGACTTGGATTACCGTGATATTGAATGATTTGCCTTGGAAACAAACAGATTATTCTGTCGTTTATGAGATTGCATACCAGTACTGCATTTTGGACTCTTTTGTTAACTATGATGGTTACTCCATTTCTTCTAAGGGATTCCTGCCTGCAGTAGTAGATATAATGGTCATCTGAGTTAAATTCACCCATTCCAGTTCATCTTAGTTCACTGACTCCTAGAATGTCAGTGTTTACTCTTGTCATCTCCTATTTGACCATTTCCAATTTGCCTTGATTCATGGACCTAACATTCCAGGTTCCTATGCAATATTGCTCTTTACAGCATTGAATCTTGCTTCTATCACCAGTTCCATTCACATCTGGGTGTTGTTTTGGCTTTGGCTCCATCTCTTCATTCTTTCTAGAGTTATTTCTCCACTGATCTCCAGTAGCATATTGGGCACCTGCTGACCTGGGGAGTTCATCTTTCAGTGTCCTATCTTTTTGCCTTTTCATACTCTTCATGGGGTTCTCAAGGCAAGAATACTGAAGTGGTTTGCCATTCCCTTCTCCAGTAGACCACATTCTGTCAGACCTCTCCACCATGACCCATCCATCTTGGGTGGCCCCATACGGCATGGCTTAGTTTCATTTTGTTAGACAAGGCTGTGGTCCATGTGATCAGATTGGCTAATTGTCTCTGATTGTGGTTTCAGTCTGTCTGTCCTCTGATCCCCTCTCTCAGTCAAGAAAGAGAATCAAATAGCCAAAAAGTAAAAATAAATAATAAAAAAGTACCTGAGTGATCCAGATATTGGTGCTACCAAAAGAAAAAAAAGAGAGAGAGAGAGAGAGAATTCCACTAGGAAACTGAAAACAATTCTGGAAATTTTAGAACTTAAAATAAATTAACAAAATTTTAGAATTCAACATATAAATTTGATAGAATGAGACTGTTAAACATATTCACATAACTAACATTAGAGAAATTAAAATTAAGAACAAAGTGTGCCATCAGTTTAAACCTATTCAAATTGAAACTATTAATTTAAAAAATATCAATAACATGATAATAAAATTAGCATTGGCACTAGTGATGAGCATGTAAGTTAGTACTGCAACCACTGCTCAGGAATACTTTTGGTAGTTACTAATAAAGTTAAATAAATAAAATATTACTCTAAAATTTTCCAAAATATATTTACATGAGTGTTGATAGCAATGTTAGTTCTAGTAACTCCAAACTAGCAATTATCCAATTGCTTATCAATCTTAGAATAAATAAAGTGTGGTATGTTTTTAATGAAATATAATACAGCAATAAAAATAAATAAACTTTGCTACATATAATAACATAGCTACATCTGATGGAAATTTTGTTAATAAACCCAGATGGAATAGTATTGGGTATTGTATAATTATTTATGTGAAATTCAAAAACAGACAATACCAATTTATGCAGTTAAAAATCACAGAAAAAATTATCTCTACAGGATGAGAATTAACTGAGAAAAGACACAAGGGAAGTTCCTGATATACTAATTGGGTTCTTCAGCTTGATGATCATTATAGATGTATATATACTTGAAAAAATTCACACACAGGATTTATGTGGTTAACTTTAAATTCTATCTCACTTTTACCAAAATTAAGGCAATTAAATTCAGTAACATGAAAGCACTTAAAACAAGTTAAAAAAATTAAGCATAATATTATTTTTGTCAACCTGTTATTTCTGATGCCCAATTTCACATTTAAAGTTTCCAAAAGAAATAAATGCATATTCCTCTGGCAGTCCATGTGGCGCTAGTGGTAAAGAACCCACCTGCCAATGCAGGAAACATAAGAGACTCGAGTTCCATCCCTGGACTGGGAAGATCCCCTGGAGGAGGGCATGGCAACCCACTCCAGTATTCTTGCCTAGAGAATACCATGGACAGAGGAGCCTGGGGCTACAGCCCATAGGGTTGCAAAGACTTGGACGTGACTGAAACAATTTAGCATGCAGACATGCTTGAGGGAAAGGAGCAGGATTTCTCTGAGAGACATCTCTCATCTTTCAAGTGTCAGGTGTTCCCAAGTAGTACACTGTCAATATTAGATTCACTAAAACTAATTCTAAGTTTTAAAATGTCATTTTTATTTACCTTCTCTCAACTCAAAATTATGTGCAGAAAAAGACATTTCGTTTGCTTAAGGAACAGGTCACTGGGACCTTACTAAGTCCCTTTGAAAGGTGAAAAATCTTTTTATATCTGGGGAATCCAATATTTATTTGAGCTGACAAAATAGTCTGGGGCATAACAATGAAATATTTGGTTCAAATGGTGTTAAATAAAGGAGAGAAATAGCATACACACATGGGGATTTGGTTGTATGATTTATTGAAGAATGTGGCTTTCATAGCTATTTCTTCATTTATTATAGATCTTTCTCCTCATCCATCAAGTCAGTAAGTAATCAATGCTCTAAATGAAGAACAGCCTTTTTGTACAATAGTCACATGAACCTATGCTCCTCAATGCACAAATATTTTTGTTGACATTTTCCCCTAAATCTTTGATGCCAAAACCCTTTTTTTGATGTATTGGGATTGAAATTACCAATATAATAGACTTGTTGTTATTGCTTAGTCACTCAGTCATGTCAGACTCTTTGTGACCCCATGGACTGTAACCCGCCAGGCTCCTCTGCCAATGGGATTTCTCAGTCAAGAATACTGGAATGGGTTGCCATTTCCCCCTCCAGAGGATCTTCCCAACCCAGGGATCAAACCCAAGTCTCCTGTGGCTCTTGCGTTGCAGGCTGATTCTTTACCTGATGAGCCATCAGGAAGCCCATGTAATGGGTTATTTCCCTCTAAGTAATTTTATGACTGAAAAGACCTTCAAAATATCTTTCTTCCATCCCCTTGTTTTTTATATTAAATGATGTGAGATAAGTGAGCTGAGTTGATGAAGCTCACACAGTTTTGTGATGCTAAAATTAGAACCTTATTTTCTGATCATTTTTCTTCTTTTTTTCTTTCCCCAATGGACTATTGCAGAACTAGCATAAAAACAGCATGAAAATAGGACTCAAACCTACTCCCTCTCAGCTCATTCCCCCAGAGCTCTTCTGCCACACTGAAGTTCCATGCTGAATTTTGCATTAAGAACTACAACACCAACTAATAGCTCTTTTGCAAAGGAAAAGTCTAAATGTCACTGATTGAAGTGATTTAGGATTTCAGAATGGAGAGTCTGTATATGGCTCGTAACAATGAGGAGTAGCTTGATGGAAGAGGATTCAGAGGAATGGTGAAATTTGAGATGAAAAATGTTGTGAAGACTTGATTTAAAGAGTCTTTAGTCAAAGTCAAATCATATGGATAGTCTTGTCTAGATGTAGGATCTTACCTCTGATAAGTGAAAGGGAGTGTCTCTTGGAATATCTCCAGCACTTTGACTAGACTCTGACTTAGTGGCTGGGAAAATCTGTTACCCATTCAGCAGGCCAAATAGTCCTGACAGTAACTGTCCGACTGCTGTTTTAGCAGATAGAAAAACCACTGCTTTTCTTAATGCTAGGCTCATACTGGTAATTACTCCACTCATCTTTTTTTTTTTTTTTTTCCATTTTTTTTTATCCCCACAAACATTACCTGAAAATCAGTGTAGATGGCTGGTAGTGAATATCGCCTATTTTGGAGAGCACAACTTGAGTTCCCAGTTTCAAAATAACAATCTCCTTTCTTGTATTCATGCTCTCTCTCCCTTACTCCCTCCTTTTGCTCTCTCCTTCCATCTAAGGATGGAAGGCTAAAAGCTTATTAGCTCACTGATTTGATTTGTGTTAGTGATTTGAAAATCTATGTTAATTATTTCATTATTGTCTTTTCACATCCCCAATACCTCACTTTGTTCCTCATGCACGGATTGACTTTTCCCTGTGGAATTTGTCTCCTACATGTGTGACCCTAATTATAGAGTTGAGCCGGCCTCTGAGTATGAATGAATCAATACTAAGCCATATTGTTTTCTTTTCTTTTTTTATTTCTTCCTTCTTGCTTTCTTTCTTATATTCTGAATTAAAGACACTCTTGAGAGCCAATACTGTTCTATGTGTGGCTACGAGAAATCCTGGAGATATACAGAAGGAAGATCTAGCCCTTGCTCTCATGGAACTCCAAGTCTCCTTGGGAATACTTTGGGAAGACAAAACTTTGAGCTCAGAAGCAGTAAACACAGGTGGGCCTTCCGCATGCAAGCAGACAGTGAAATACAAATGCAACACAGAATCTGAAGTAGTAGATGAAGAGGTCGGAACTGATTTGAATGGTTGTTCCCAAAAGGGACTTATGAGTACAAAGGGATGAAATAATTTGCCAAAAGTGACTCAAAATATACATGACTGAGTCATCTCTTAAACTCTAAATTCTACCCTCCTTAGAAATACCACATACCTCTGTACATTTACTTTTATCATCCCCTTGACTTTGCTTTCAATCTTATTTCTTTACACCCTCATGAAGAGCCTTTTAGTTTCACTGAGATTTCCATTATCCAAACTCCTAGGCTTACCTTTTACTATTATGACCTCATGATACTAAATTTTCTTAAGTTGAAGCCCCCAAACAAGAAATATTATTTTGCACGCCATATTTTACATTCATATATCCCTGGTTTCATTTTCTTAGTCATTATCTCTTCACATTAAAACTTACTGGTACATCTCAACCATAAAGTCAGAAAATCCAAAGACCCTTCACTTTAAGTTGAAAGGGGTACCTTTCATCCTCATGTTACTTACTTGCTTCCTGTAGAGCAGTGGTCCCCAACTTTTTTGGCACCAGAGACCAGTTGTGTGGAAGATAATTTTTCCTTGGACTGGGGCAGGGGAGGATTTCAGGATGATTCAATCACATTTCATTTATCGTGCATTTTATTTCTGTTATTATTACATCAGTTCTACCTCATATCATTAAGGCATTAGATCCCAGAGGCTGGAGACTCCTACTGAAAAGTACCTTGATTTGATGATGACTAATGGAAAACTACAGTGTGACATTTATATACTTGTAACTATTTTACGGATGAGGGCACTGAGTTTAACTTGCCCAAGTTTCCAAAAGTGTAAGTGCTAGGGAAGAAACTTGAATTTTGGAGTTCAGTTTTTGGATTCTTATCACGAGATCACAAAATTTAAGGTATAACTTTACATCTTTTCAGTCTTTGCTCCTACCCAGCTCTCATGTTACAAAACAGAATAAAAACATGTCTGGAGGGACAGTGGGAGTCTTAAGACTGTGGGTTTCCACTGGGAGATACAGAGAGGGAGAAAGATTTCTGCTTTCAAGCTTATAGAAATGGTCCAGGAAAGAGCAAGTTCATCACTTTTCTTGAATCCCTGAGTGTTAGGAGGTTGTAGAGCAACCAACAAATCCAACAGAGGAAGACAGGTAACTTTGGGGGCACTGGAGACAGAAACACTGAAGTACCTGGGCAAGATGCATCTGACATAGGTGAAAAGAGTCCATCTAGGGCACTGGTCCTGGGGGAGGATGGGGGAGTACTGGAAAGATGGTGAAGTCCCCAAGAACTGTGAACGGGGGCGGAGTCCAGACTCTCTGCAAGCCTCTTTTTTTTTTTTACTTTTTTTTTTTTTCACAAACCTCATATAAGATATTTCCTGAAAAGAGTAAGAGAATCATCAGCAAGTCTCTTATATTTCAGAACTAGAGCTGGGAATAGCAATTGCTTCAGGAAAGCCAGGAAACTAAGATGAGACTTTGAACCTGAAAGTCTGTCTCCTGTATGAAATGAAAGCCTTCATCTATGGAAGAAAAGCAATATGAGCTGTAGAGCTGGAGGTACCAGGGAAAACCCACTGCTGCTGAAAAATCTTCCAACTTTGAGACAGGATCAAGAATAGCTTCTGGAATCAGAATTATGGGAAGCGAGTGAACACTGAAAAAATGACATTCTTGAGGCTCAGGGACATGACAGGGGGTATGTCAGAGGGTGGGATTTTGGTCAGAAAAATAGAAAGTGCCCCCACATTGAACACCCCACAGACACGCTAACAAACGTCTCATAGTATGTGACTCGCAAAAGTCAGAAACTTGCTGAGATGGAGTAGAAAGGAAAGCCCTAAATCTGAGAACAAAAACACGAAAAATACCTGGCAAACCAGCCCCAACACAAAGCACAAAGTATCCCATAGATAATTTAACATCTGTGATACACAGGGTAACCACAAAGACAGCAAAGGTCAAACTCAGTCCCATTTCTAATTAGATTAGCTCACACTGGTGCCCTAAAGACCCAGTAAAATGAAAAGTGTGCCCATCTTTAGGTTTAAAAATCTGTTTACCTCAGTCTCAACTGTGTTACACAATGTAACAGGCTTTCAGGGGAGAGAAAGACATACAAAAAGGCAAGAGAAAATGATACACCCCTGAGAGACAAAGAATCATCAGAACTAGATTCATAAATGACATAGACAACATAGAAACTCGCTAATAAGTGATTTAAAGTAAATATGATTGTTATGTTAATGATAATAAATAGTAATAAGACTTTGACACTCTGTATAATCTGATATGGAGAAGGCAATGGCACCCCACTCCAGTACCTTTTGCTTGGAAAATCCCATGGACGGAGGAGCATGTTAGGCTGCAATCCATGGGGTCGCTAAGAGTCGGACACGACTGAGCAACTTCACTTTCACTTTTCACTTTCATGCATTGGAGAAAGAAATGGCAGCCCACTCCGGTGTTCTTGCCTGGAGAATCCCAGGGACAGGGGAGCCTGGTGGGCTGCCGTCTGTGGGGTTGCACAGAGTTGGACACTACTGAAGTGACTTAGCATCATCTGATATGACATATAAGAGATGGCACATAACCAAAAATGTATAACCTTAATCCAATAAGAAGAAAGTACCAGGAACACACAAATCAAAGTATAGCCTGCAAAATACTTGAAAAATATTCTTCAAAATTTCAAGATTATTAAAGACAAAGGAATACTCAGAAATTGTCACCGTTCCTTAGTAGACTAAGAAGACACAACAATTAATACAATTTGGCTTCCTGGATTGGATCCTGAGGTGAATAAAGAACATTACTGGAAATCTGGCAAAATATGAATCAAGTCTGTAATTCAGTTAATAGTATATCTTAACATTAAGGGAATGTGGGTGAAGGTTATTTGGGAACTCCGTAAGATTTCTTCAAATCTTTAATCTAAAATCTTTCAAAAATTTTTAAAGTCCATAATTGCCTGCTAAGAGTCATTTATGTGGGCTTCCCTGTTGGCTCAATGTAAAGAACCTGCCTGCAATGCAGGAGGTGTGAGTTCAATCCCTGGATGGAGAAGATCCTGTGGAGAAGGAAATGGCAATTCACTCCAGATTCTTGTCTGGAGAATTCCCATGGACAGAGGAGCCTGGCAGGGTACAGTCCATGGGGCTGCAAAAAAGTAGAACACAACTTAGTGACTAAACAATTAACAATTTATCTATGTAGTCAACAAATATTTATCGAATGCCTGATATATCCTGTGCATTCTTGGAGGCACTGAAGAAATATTTCCTGGCTTCATGGTATTTAAAATATAAGAAATAAACAGCTATTTTGTTACAAACCTTGAATGAAAGCTAGACTTACAGCATGAGAAGCCATCACATGGAATACTACCTTGGGGCCACAGTCTACAAGTACATAACTATGCAAGCAGTAATAGCCAAAGAACAGGTATGCTCCCAAACCAAATAAAAGTGCTTGAATCATGTGGAATAATAAATGAATTTAGAACAAATAGGACTGAGCAGAGGAAATGAGATGGAATATATTAATATACAGGATACAGGTGAGTTGGAAGGGCCACACTCTCCAAATTACCCTTGTTCTGTCAGAGACACAGGGGCATATATATATATGGCTGGCCACATGAGCTATAGTTTGTCTACCAACTTGATAGACAGCCATGGGCTTTATTTTTGTGATTAGGCAGAGGACATAGGTGCCCAGCTGCTCAGTTGTGCCTAACTCTTTGGGACCTGATGGACTGTAACCTGCCAGGCTCCTCTATCCATGAAATTTGCCGTGCAAGAATACTCCACCCAAAAGTGGGTTACCATTTCCTCCTCTGCTGGATCTTCCTAGCTCAGGGGTCAAACTTGCATCTCTTGCATCTCCTGCATTTGAAAGTGGATTCTTTACCATTGTGCCACCTGGGCAGAGGATATATGGGACGAAAATGGAGTGACCAACAGGCGGTCATATTAAGACCTCATTTCAAGTATTCTGAATGAGGATCTCTTTGTAATATATGTAGTGTCTACTAAGTATCATGCATATTTAGAGTATAATAACATTTAACATCCAAGTGCCACATGAATATTTGATATATTTCAGTCCTTCCATCACTTCCTATCTATGAGCATTCTTCATAACTGTCTCTTTATTACATTTTGCTTCTCCAGAATTGAATAAGAGGTAGGAAGTGGTGGGAAAATCAGAAATAATTTCCTTGCTAGAGCTGCAATGTATCATCAGTCCATTTAGAATACCAAGTTCCTCAAATGTTTTTTCTCAAGGAAATTTCTGTGCATTCTTCAAAGACCCCTCCCTCCCATATTACCGGCCATTATTAACTATAGTTGCATGTCATAAATGATAAATAAATTGGGTAACTGCTTCTCACAACCCATAAGCCTCAGGCTCAGTGAATTGCAATGGAGGACACCTCACATCTGCACATAATCCTCTCCAGCATGGACCCTTCCAAGGATCCTTTCCAAAGGATCAATGCCTAAGCCTGAGGAACAAGATGTTAGCTCATTTCTTGGTAGAAGAACCATGTTGTTCCACTTTGACCATTTCTTCTGTTCTGCAATCAGAGGCTATTTCAAGAGTGAATCAAGTATGTTTCTTCATTCATATATTTAAGCCTGAATTCAACAGGCTGGAAGTGGAACCAGTTTAATCTCATCCTCTCTGAAAACATAGTGCATATGGACTGTACTCTTCAGAGAATTTCTCATTGTTGAAATCTATCCAGGAGCAGAATAAAATAAGGGTTGGAAAACTTGCTTAATGATCTCTTGCCCTCCCCCTCATTAATGGTTAGACCACTATTAAGACTCCTAACTTAAGAAAAAATTTGAACTTAATATTCTGTTCTTTTTTTCAACATTAACACATTATTACTCATTTTAATCACTATTAATCTATGCACTGATTCATTCACCACTTACATTGTTCCTCAATAGAAATTTTTCTACATTGCCAGTTAAAAAGAAAAGTATACCTCATGAAGGCTTCCCTAGTGGTTCAGGGAAGCCAATGCAGGAGATGCAGGTTCAATGAGGGTTCAAACCCTGGGTCTGGAAGATCCCCTGGAGAAAGAAATGGCAACCTACTCTAATATTCTTGCCTGGGAAAATCCATGGACAAAGGAACCTGGAGGGCTATAGTCCATAGGATCGCAAAAAAGTCAGACATGACTTAGAGACTAAGCAACAATAACAATACCTTAATGAAAAGCATATTATAATTATGTTTATTTTCTATAAATATTTTAGCTATATTTATATAAATTATATTGCCATGGTTTCTAAATGCTTCCAGATCATTTTTAAAAAGAAAAAAAATCTCTAAATCAACTCACATTTCCCACTTTTGCAAAAATAAATGTGGAAGCTCAGTAGTAATGCTGAGAATGAACCCCTTATATTTTTAATGCAATTTTCATGTACAGTCATCTTGGAATATTATTCAGGATAAGTCCCCAGTGATGAGGAGGTCTGTGTCTCCACTGAGACAAAACCAGAAGGCAATATGACAACATAGCTTTATCCAGTTATGATCCAAGGGTTTAAATAACTCATTCATTGAAAAGGTGATAAAAACTCTACTCAGGCTTCTTAACCAACCATTTTTCAAGTATTTTATAATGGAGTACTGAACAAGTAAGTTTTACAAGCATGCCATAGGGCAGGGAAACATGTCCACAGGAAAAGTCTACAACTGACATATTTCTTGTCACTTTTTTCCACCTTCCTTATAATAGAGGATAGAACAATCCATCAAATTGCAAAAGGTTGATTTGATTAAGTCACAGCAAGCTGGGGAGAAATTCAACTGAAAAATGGCCAATTTAAAGGCACTGTTAAGACCAAACAAGCTCACTTCCCCAGGTGCCAACAGAGGCGAAAAAGCAATGAACTGGCAAACAGTAGAATAAGAAAGATTGGCTCTGCCTCCACATAGCTGAAGCTGGGCAGGCACCACTTCAGTCCCTGCAGAACAAATATGCAAAAATTACTGTAATCTCAGTGACAGATTTTATTTTCTTGGGCACCAAAATCACTGCAAAACTGTGACTGCAGCCAAGAAATTAAAAGATATTTGCTCCTTGGAAGAAGCGCTATGACAAACCTAGGCAGCATATTAAAAAGCAGATATCACTTTGCCAACAAAGGTCCACATAGACAAAGCTATGGTTTTTCCAGTAACCAATGTACAGATGTGAGAGTTGGACCATAAAGAAGGCTGAGCACCGAAGAACTGATGCTTCTGAATCGTGGTACTGGAGAAGACTCTTGAAAGTCCCTTGGACAGCAAGGAGATCAAGCCAGTGAATCCTTAGGGAAATCAACACTGAATATTCATTGGAAGGACTGATGCTGAAGCTGAAGCTCCAATACTTTGGCCACCTGATGTAAAGAGCCAACTAATTGGAAAAGACCTTTGTGCTGGGAAAGACTGAGGGCAGGATGAGAAGAGAGCAACAGAGGATGAGACAGTTGTATGGCATCACCGACTCAACAGAAATGCTGCTGCTGCTGCTAAGTCTCTTCAGTCGTGTCCGACTCCATGTGACCCCATAGACTGCAGCCCACCAGGCTCCCCCGTCCCTGGGATTCTCCAGGCAAGAACACTGGAGTGAGTTTGAGCCAACTCTGAGAGATAATGAAGGACAGGGAAGCCTGGCATACTGCAGTCCATGGGGTCAGAAAGAGTAGGGCGTGGCTTTGTGACACACCAGCAATCTCATTTGCCTCCTTGATTCTATCACATCCTTTTTTTGTGATGCCTTCTTCACTTTTTTTTATCCTAATGTCTCTAACATTCAGAATATCAAATTAACATCATATTTCTGGTTACGCTGACAATCAGTGTTAGACTCTAAGGCCCTTCCTCATTTTGAAAGATATAATAATAATAATAGAAAAAAGACAAATTTTAAAAGATGTAGCCATGCTGTAAAATTTAATATATAAATGCCTTTGGGAATTCCCTGCTGATCTAGTGGATAGGACTCTACACTCTCAGAGCTGAGGGCCCAATTTCAATCCCTGGTAGGTCAGGAAACTAAGATCCCAAAAGCCATATGATGTGACAAAAACAAACAAACAAACAAAATTCCTCTGAGAACCAGAAAACAATGCACAGATCAGAGCGGAAGCCAGGAGCACTCCAGGTTTCAGATTAAGAAGCAGCTGAGATTTTGACTCACATTGGATTACAAGAAATAAATATTTCCACGTTAAAAGCAGAGCATGATAAAGAACTTTTGCTCATAAAAGCAAAAATACTAAAAAAAAGTTTCTGCCAACCACTGCTGTCAGCATGGCTCACATACCTCTGCTTTCTTCAGAAGCAGCAGGATAGACACACCTGCTGTGTTGGCTACTGGATCAGCAATATTTGCAGTCACCATGGAGTAAGAATTGAGCCACATCCACGAGATCCAGTTCTCAGCTCGGAGCCCTGGAGAGCTGCATGGAAGCAATTGGAAAACCACAAGGGAGTAAGCATCTTAAGGAGAGAGAGAAAGAAAGAGAGAGAGGCCTTCCCCTAAAGACCAGAAAAAACAAAATTCTGAATATTTAAAATACAATTGAACCATAGAAGTTACCAGTAACATCACCATTAGTAATGAATTGCCTTCAGACAAAAGGAAATGAACTAGCAATCAGGCAAAAAAATATTTCAACATGATTATATTCAGAGATCTGGTAATGATTAGTGAAAAAATGCTATACATTAAAAAAACTTATGAAATTAAAATGTGTGGAAAAGAAGGTTAATGTGTCTACTTTACAATTCAGTATTGCTTCTGCATCAAAAAAATTGAAGTAAATTTAGCAAAATAATAAAACTGCTATCTTTATCCTAAGACTTTTTACACACTATATTTGCATAACAATCACTTATTTAATAAATTTAACTCTGCTGTAAAATCTTTAAACTTTTAATAACAATTTCATATGTTTTTTGAATTTATGGATACTAAGTACTTGGTAAGGCAGATATTATCTCCATTTTATAGAGACGTAATGAAGCAGAGAATTTTAATCAATTGTCACCTAGCTACTGATAGAGTATTACTCAAATTTAGGTCTTCTGATACGAAAGTCGTTAATTAGCCCCAAATGCAATTTATAAATTTATTTGCAATGCCAATTTCCTCACTTGTAATTTATTGAGAATTTGGAAAAATGAAATGTCATATTTATAGCACCAAATGGGTCTTCAGTAGATGTTATAATCCTTTTCTTTGTTCCTACCAGCAACTTCTTACTTTGCTTCTCTTATTGACTTCTGCTTCCAAATTGATTGAAAGTCTATACAATTGCAACCAAATTTAAATTTTATTCTTTACCTACTCTACCTACCATTACCAAGTATATATTTCTACTACCTACAATACTAACTTGGTTCTTCATAGCAAATATGTAAAGCAGATAAGGAAGGTGTTTGTATTAATTTTAGCACTTTATTCAGTTAAGAAATTTGAGACTAAAGGTTACATGATTCACAAGCTCACATAACTAAGAGAAAATCGAGCTACAATGTTTGATTTTCTGATTTCAAATCTAGAATTTTTCCAGAAATGTGACGTTTTCTTGTGTACCTATATACCAATTGTTATTCATTGTTGATTTCAGAACTCCTAAGCAAAATTATGAGTAGTGTATTCTCAGTGTGTAGAATAAATGACAGTGAATCTGCTGTTATTGTGAGGATGTTGTGGGGCATTGTAAAGGCAAAGGGTTGACCTCAAGGTTTCTGACTGTGTAGGTTTAGAGTGAGGCCAAGAATTTTCATGTTTACAAATTTACAGGTGAAGTTGATGTCCCTGGCCTGGGAATCAGTACATTGCTATTCTAATTTCTTGTCACTCATTGTGTGACCTGCTGAGCAGCAGGTATAACCTACTTTGGGGACTTCTTAGAAATGTAGCAATTCATGCTTGCTTGCTAAGTCGCTTCAGTCGTGTTGACTCTCTGCGACCCTACAGAATGTAGCCGGCCAGGCTTCTCTGTCCATGAGGATTCACCAGCAAAGAACACCGGAGTGGGTTGCAATGCCCTCCTTTAGGGGAACTTCCTGACCCAGGGATCGAATTTGTGTCTCCTGCAGCTCCTGCAATGCAGGCCGATTCTTTACTGCTGAGTCATTGACAAAGCCTGTAGCACTTCATAGTGAAAATGAAAGTGAAAGTCTCAGTCCTGTCCAACTCTGCGACTCCAGGCTGAAATCCATCTTGGCAAAACAATGCACATGCATCATGGAGAGGGCCCTAGGACAGGTTAGGTGTGGAAAAGAAATGAGATAATTGGCTGAAAGTAAACAAAACCCTTGAAAGACTGCTCCTATATAAATGATTGAATCAATCATTTAACCATTCCTTTACAGCAGCCCTCATCACTAGAGAGAACACCCACACCCAATCTCTCTGGATGCATATTACTGCCTTGCTTCTGTCTTAAATAGTTTCTCTGTCTGCTCTTCCATATGTTGTGCTGTGTCTCTGATAATAAAACTTTGTCCTCTTTTGCAGTTTTTGCCTCCCTGAGAAATTCATTTTGCAAACAGGGCAAGAGCCAAGGCAATTTTGCCTTTAGTTTCCAGCTCCTAGCTGACTAGCAGCAGCTAGGATTCCTGGTTTTCAATCAGGCTACCAAGGGGGAGTGAACTAAGATTTCACCTCAAGCTACCGCTCACTGCTATCTCTCTGAGATCAGGGCAACATAAAACACACATACTTGGGTATCTTACTAAACAATTTTAATTTAATTGATCTAGGGTATAGGCTTGTGTGCATGCTAAGTCGCTTCAGTTGTGTCTGACTCTGCAACCCTACGGACTGTAGCCCACCAGGCTTCTCTGTCCATGGGCAAAAATATTGGAGTGGGTTGCCATTTCCTTCTTCAGGGGATCATTCCAATCCAGAGATTGAACAGACATATCTTATGCTTCCTGTATTGGCAGGCAGCTTCTTTACCACTGTCAGGCATGAGTAGTTTAAAAGATGTTTCCTAGGTGACTCAGAATTGCAAACAAAATTGTGAGCCACTGGCCTAAAATACACCATTTTCCACACTTACCTTAGATCAAGAAGGTTATAAAAACCTGATAAGAAAGCAAATTCTCAGGTACCTCCCATAAAAATATTCAGTAAACCAAGGAGGAGCCAAGACTATATAATATTAAGAATTCTAAGCAATTTTTATGGCCAGATAAGTTTAAGAAACTCTACTCCAAAATTCTACACATATCCCTAAAATAAATGAACTGTGTGCTGGTAATATTCTTACCTATAGTACCATTTTAAAAGTGTTTCAGTCAATATTTCAAATTTCATAGAATATTTTAAATTTCACAGAATCATTTTAAAGGTTATGCTTTCATAAAATGTATAGATATAGATATCCTCAGAAATAAGCATTATTTTAATGAAATGGAATAATTAATTTTGAAAGTTGGGAAATTGTGTCTCTAGCCCTCACTGTATCTTAAATTCCACGTATCAATGTCAACTATTTATTTAGAATCGTTAGGTATCAGTTTCCTCATTTCTATATAGAAAAGAGGACACTGAATGACTGTGGCTCTAAAAAATATTATCATTTAGTTAATGGTGATAAGATATGTAGCAGCCATCAGGAGGGTAACTGCCAGCCTAGGAATACTGTGTCTTAACATCTGGTGCCTTCTAACCTTCCTCCCCAAATGTCTTTATTGATGTACTCAAATCTCAACTTCCCAAAAGACTGCCAGTAAAATCTGTTATTCAAGCAAACTGAGCAGTAAGTGAGAACATTATCTTGACCAATTCTTAACAGTGTCTCTAAATGGGAAAATTTGGATCTAGAATTCAGGTTTGTAGCTTGGTCTGGTCATTTTAAGATGTGTTTAAAGTAGGGACCTGGTTGAGATGAGTCAGGGAAAGTATATGACCTAATAATTTTGGATTAACGGGCACGGTAAAATGAAGTGACTGTCTTAAAAGTGAGTCTTGATGAAAAATTGTTTTAATAAATTGTTTAGTTGGTTCACAGAATCATATATTTCCTGGAGCAAGCAGCTAAATTATTTTTGCCTTATCCAGTGTCATTTAGCACAAAAGCACTACAGTACTTTTCTTCCTAGAATGGTTTAGCTTAATAATAAAAAATACACTGGTTTCAAATCTCACCGTATAGTTAAAATAGAGTTTACTTGTTCTATTGAAGTAACCATATATGCTTTGTTAAGTACCATGTGGTGAACATGGGCTCCTTTCCCCATTGTGTGTGTGTGTGTGTGTGTGTGTGTGTTCAGTTGCTCAGTCATATCTAACTCTTTACAACCCCATGGACTGGAGCCTGCCAGGCTCCTCTGTCCATGGGATTTTCCAGGCAAGAATACTGGAGTGGGTTGCCATTTCCTATTCCAGGGGATCTTCCTGACCCAGAGATCGAATCCACATCTCCTGAGTCTCCTGCATTGGCAGGTGGATTCTTTTCCACTGTGCCACCTGTGAAGCCCCTCCTTTCTCCATTATTGCACCCTTATTTAACCAGTTCCTCTCCACTCTGACTCTGGGAGTTCTCTAGCTTGATAATGAAGCTAAATCCAGCATCTATACCCTGACACTGAGTTAAATCTCAGAGATAGGGTTTTGGATGAGTAGGAAAGAATAATTTTATTGCATTGACAGGCAATAGGGGCAAATGCCTTCAAACCTGTGTGTCTTACCTGGAGGGGGTAAGGGGAAGTTTTATAGTAATGGGTCAAAAGAAGGGTATGATCAGCTCATGGACATGGTTGGTTGGTGACAAGGTAAGTGGGAGTCAGCATTATCAACCATCTGGTTCAAAGCAGTCTGGGGTCTCCATGCTTATGTGCAGCATACAGTTAACTTCTCCTACATGGTGGAATATCAGTATCTACAAAACAGCTCATATATTCCTGATGGGGAACCAGGACCCTGCCTCAAGTCTGTACTATCATTTCCTTTGACTAGTCCTCCCTGTTTGTGCATTCCCTCCCTTCCCTGATTAGCAACTATTTGAACCTGCTCATTGGAACTCAGGGAAGATCATGGAGGCTGAGTGGAGCCTATTTCCTGTAATCGAGAAATGGGGGACACAGAAAGGCTTTTGTGCCCAGGAGCCCCACAGGGTGGTTTTGGTGCTTGGTTTCAAGGGATCCCTGAAGTAGGGATCTTTTGCCTCCTCCCACTAGTAGGACTTTCACTAGGGTCATCCCATGACATTCAGGATCATGGTTATCATAGGTCATTCACAAAGTACAATATTAAATTCCGAAGACTGCTGATGCATTCAACATGGCTGACAGTCAGTTCTGAGCCAACACTCCTGCTATTAGCAGCAGGAGCTCCCTCCCTTAGGCTTGACCTCCAGGATTCTTTGCTAATGATCCTTTGTACAGAGTGCTGAGGCCACCCACGGTGAAGCTGCCTGGTGTGGCATGAACTTTCATTCTGGAAAATAGGAATTTAGAAATATTTCAAATAAGGACAACTGCTGGGTTAGAAAATGGAAACTGAGCTTGTCAGCAACCACTCAAGCTGAGAAAAAGGTCAGACTGGCAGGGGCAGTAAAGAGCACAGGATGAAGCATCTGCAAGGGGAGGGAGGAAGGGAATTAACATAGACATTAAACCTGTGATTCCAGAGAGATGATGAGTCCTTTGTTGTTAAACCTCATTCCCCTCTCAAAACGCCCTTGAGATACGCATCCTTATCTTTATTTTATACATATGGAAAGAACTCAAAAGAAAGATCAGACTTGTCCTGAGTTACAGAGTAATCCTGGACAGAGCCAGGCTGCGAATACAGCAGTAGTCTTTCCTCCCCGCTGTGTTGCTTCTCTGTGCATTAACAGTGGAATGTTTGTCCCAGAACTTATGCTTTGGTGAATTCAGGATACTAGTCTCCTTTGCAGTAAAACAAAAGGACTCAACAAATTTTAATTTATCTCAGAGAAGCCTAAAATATCATTGGAATAATAAACTTGGAATTGTTGATTTCTATCTTGTGGAAAGTTCATCTGAGAATAAGACAAAAAAAGAAAAGCAGAGTTAAGAAATGAAGGGCACTTTTATCCAAAGTGCAACATTTGTGCCTTGGGTTTAGTTAGTCTAGTTCTAGGACATTTTCAGAGCATGAGCTAAATAGATCTCTCTTTTTGCTTAATTGTATTTAAGTTAAATATCTAAAAAAAGTCCTGGCTGATTACAATCATGTAGAAATTATGTTATTTGGAATTATATAAAGATGAAAATTTTTTCTTCAATTTTTTTTTGCAAATTATCTAAATTGGTCTGAATATACAATAAAAACAAAACACATTATGCCAGTTCCAGATTGAATAATTCATTTTAGTGGCATAAGTTTGATGTTATGTCCATCTTCTCATCCAAGCTCAAAACTTCTATTTATCCCTTAAGCCAGAACTCAAGCGCTGTATTTTATTAAAAACATCTCTTGTTTCCCCATAATAATATTTTTCTATCTGATCCCTTTCATAATAAACTATGATCAGGATCAGTGTACTTCAGTAATTAAAAAATATTCTAATTTGTTAAACGAATATATTCTCAAAGTAAAATATTTCAAATGCAGAAGACCCTACAATTAGTTATAAACTACCACACAGCAAAAATCATACCTTTAACTCTTAAGAAATTGTACTCTTAGGAGCTATTTTGCATATATATATATATGTATATATTAGTATTTATTTTTTAGGTATGTATTTATTTGGCTGTGCAGGATCTTAGCTGTGGCATAAGGGATTTTTTAACTGCAGAATGTGACACATGGTACATTGGTAAAGAATCTGCCTGCCAGTGCAGAAGACACAGAAGATGTGGGTTCCATCCTTGGTCTGGGAAGATCTGCTGGAGAAGGAAATGGCAACTCACCCCAGTATTCTTTCCTGGGAAATCTTATGGACAGAAGAGACTGGCAGACTACAGTCCATAGAGTCACAAAGAGTTGGACATGACTGAGCAAACAAGCATATGCGACCACTTAGTTGAGGCATGTGGGATCTAGTTCCTTGACCAGAGATTGAACCTGGACCCCTTGCATTGGAAGCATGGAGTCTTAGTCATTGGACCATCAGGGAAGTCCAGCTCCCTGGTCCCCAGGGCGCCCCCACCAGATTTCTTTGTATATCAATTGGCTCTTCCCTGGTGGCTCAGGCGGTAAAAGCCTCTGCCTGCAATGCGGGATACCCTGGTTCAATCACTGGGTTGGGAAAATCCCCTGGAGAAGGAAATGGCAACTCACTCCAGTACTCTTGCCTGGAAAATCCCATGGACTGAGGAGCCTGATAGGTTACAGTCCATGGGGTCATAGAGTCGGACACGACTGAGCAACTTCACTTTCACTTTTCACTTTTCTAAAAAAATAATAGCAAATAGAAGCCAATTGTAGACACAGTACTAAAAACTTTTTTTTTTTTTTCAAATAAACACTTGGATGAAACTATCCATTTTGGCAGAGTGCATCAACCTAATTTCTTTTCTTTATCTTGTAAAAGTATTCTATGATATGCATTTACCATATCTTATTTATCTTAGCTTTTATTGATGGGGACACATACACTCATACACACACAGGTCTAGATTTTGTTATTGTAACACAATGCTACAATGAACATTTTCTTGTGGCAAATCTGTCTGAGGGATCAAAAAAGAAAAGCAGAGCTAATTGTATGGCTCAAGCTCTGAATCACACTACATAGTATATCTCCAGGACATTTTCAGAACCAGAGCTGATAGTCATTCTTTTTGCTAAGTTCTGTTTAAGCCAGAGGTCAAAAGCTTTGAACGAAACTGGATCAAAGACTACGGTTTACATTGTATGTTAGATATTGTGAAATTGTTCTCCAAAGTGCTATCACTAATATGTCCTCCTGCTGCTGCTCCTGCTGCTAAGTCTCTTAAGTCGTGTCCGACTCTGTGCGACCCCATAGACGGCAGCCCACCAGGCTCTCCCGTCCCTGGGATTCTCCAGGCAAGAACACTGGAGTGGGTTGCCATTTCCTTCTCCATATGTCCTCCTACTAAGAATTAATAAACACTTTTATTTTCCTTTCTAAGCTAAACTTTATTACATATCATTATCTTTGGATTATGTTTGCTAATATAATGTGATATGAGTTTTAACTTGGCTTCATTCTGTTATGAATCAGTTTATTCTAAACAGATCAGATCAATCAGTCGCTCAGTCGTGCCCGACTCTTTGCAACCCCATGAATCACAGCACGCCAGGCCTCCCTGTTCACCACCAACTCCCAGAGTTCACCCAAATTCACGTCCATCGAGTCAGTGATGCCATCCAGCCATCTCATCCTCTGTCGTCCCCTTCTCCTCTTGCCCCCAATCCCTCTCAGCATCAGAGTCTTTTCCAATGAGTCAACTCTTCGCATGAGGTGGCCAAAGTACTGGAGCTTCAGCTTAGCATCATTCCTTCCAAAGAAATCCCAGGGTTGATGCCCTTAAGAATGGACTGGTTGGATCTCCTTGCAGTCCTTGGGACTCTCAAGAGTCTTCTCCAACACCACAGTTCAAAAGCATCAATTCTTCAGCGCTCAGCCTTCTTCACAGTCCAACTCTCACATCCATACATGACCACAGGAAAAACCATAGCCTTGACTAGACAGACCTTTGTTGGCAAAGTAATGTCTCTGCTTTTGAATATGCTTTCTGGGTTGGTCATAACTTTCCTTCCAAGGAGTAAGCGTCTTTTAATTTCATGGCTGCAGTCACCATCTGCAGTGATTTTGGAGCCCAGAAAAAAAAAGTCTGACACTGTTTCCACTGTTTCCCCATCTATTTCCCATGAAGTGGTGGGACCAGATGCCATGATCTTTGTTTTCTGAATGTTGAGCTTTAAGCCAACTTTTTCACTCTCCACTTTCACTTTCATCAAGAGGCTTTTTAGTTCTTCTTCATTTTCTGCCATAAGGGTGGTGTCATCTGCATATCTGAGGTTTTTGATATTTCTCCTGGCAATGTTGATTTCAGCTTGTGTTTCTTCCAGTCCAGCGTTTCTCATGATGTACTCTGCATATATGTTAAATAAACAGGGTGACAATATACAGCCTTGACGTACTCCTTTTCCTATTTGGAACCAATCTGTTGTTCCATGTCCAGTTCTAACTGTTGCTTCCTGACCTGCATACAAATTTCTCAAGAGGCAGATCAGGTGGTCTGGTATTCCCATCTCTTTCAGAATTTCCCACAGTTTATTGTGATCCACACAATCAAAGGCTTTAGCATAGTCAATAAAGCATAATAGATGTTTTTCTGAAATTCTCTTGCTTTTTCCATGACCAGTGAATGTTGGCAATTTGATCTCTGGTTCCTGTGCCTTTTCTAAAACCAACTTGAACATCAGGAAGTTCAAGGTTCACATATTGCTGAAGCCTGGCTTGGAGAATTTTCAGCATTACTTTACTAGTGTGTGAGATGAGTGCAACTGTGTGGTAGTTATGGCACCCCACTCCAGTACTCTTGCCTGGAAAATCCCATGGATGGAGGAGCCTGGTGGGCTGCAGTCCATGGGGTTGCTGAGATTTGGGCACGACTGAGCGACTTCACTTTCACTTTTCACTTTCATGCATTGGAGAAGGAAATGGCAACCCACTCCAGTGTTCTTGCCTGGAGAATCCCAGGGACGGGGAAGCCTGGTGGACTGCCATCTACGGGATTGCACAGAGTCGGACACCACTGAAGCGACTTAGCAGCAGTAGCAGCAGCAGTACAGTAGTTTGAGCATTCTTTGGCATTGCCTTTCTTTGGGATTGGAATGAAAACTGACCTTTTCCAGTCCTGTGGCTACTGCTGAGTTTTCCAAAGTTGCTGGCATATTGAGTGCAGCACTTTCACAGCATCATCGTTCAGTATTTGAAATAGCTCCACTGGAATTCTATCACCTCCACTAGCTTTGTTCGTAGTGATGTTTTCTAAGGCCCACTTCACATTCCAGGATGTCTGGCTCTAGGTCAGTGATCACACCATCCTGATTATCTGGGTCGTGAAGATCATTTTTGTACAGTTCTTCTGTGTATTCTTGCCATCTCGTCTTAATATCTTCTGCTTCTTTTAGGTCCATACCATTTCTGTCCTTTATCAAGCCCATCTTTGCATGAAATGTTCCTTTGGTATTTCTGATTTTCTTAAAGAGATCTCTAGTCTTTCCCATTCTGTTATTTTCCTCTATTACTTGCATTGATTGCTGAAGAAGGCTTTCTTATCTCTTCTTGCTATTCTTTGGAACTCTGCATTCAGATGTTTATATCTTTCCTTTTCTCCTTTGCTTTTCGCTTCTCTTCTTTTCACAGCTATTTGGAAGGCCTCCCCAGACAGCCATTTTGCTTTTTTGCATTTCTTTTCCATAGGGATGGTCTTGATCCCTGTCTCCTGTACAATGTCACGAACTTCATTCCATAGTTCATCAGGCATTCTATCTTTCAGATCTAGGCCCTTAAATCTATTTCTCACTTCCACTGTGTAATCATAAGGGATTTGATTTAGGTCATACCTGAATGGTCTAGTGGTTTTCCCTAGTTTCTTCAATTTAAGTCTGAATTTGGCAATAAGGAGTTCATGATCTGAGCCACAGTCAGCTCCTGGTCTTGTTATTGCTGACTGTATAGAGCTTCTCCATCTTTGGCTGCAAAGAATATAATCAGTCTGATTTTGGTATTTACCATCTGGTGATGTCCATGTATAGAGTCTTCTCTTGTGTTGTTGGAAGAGGGTGTTTGTTATGACCAGTGCATTTTCTTGGCAAAACTCTATTAGTCTTTGCCCTGCTTCATTCCATATTCCAAGGCCAAATTTGCCTGTTACTCCAGGTGTTTCTTGACTTCCTACTTTTGCATTCCAGTCCCCTGTAATGAAAAGGACATCTTTTTTGGGTGTTAGTTCTAAAAGGTCTTGTAGGTCTTCATAGAACCCTTCAACTTCAGCTTCTTCAGTGTTACTGGTTGGGGTGTAGACTTGGATTACTGTGATATTGAATGGTTTGCCTTGGAAACGAACAGAGATCATTCTGTCGTTTTTGAGATTGCATCCAAGTACTGCATTTCGGACTCTTTTGTTGACCATGAGGGCTACTCCATTTCTTCTGAGGGATTCCTGCCCGCAGTAATACATATAATGGTTATCTGAGTTAAATTCACCCATTCCAGTCCATTTCAGTTCGCTGGTTCCTAGAATGTCGACATTCACTCTTGCCATCTCTTGTTTGACCACTTCCAATTTGCCTTGATTCATGCACCTGACATTCCAGATTCCTATGCAATATTGCTCTTTACAGCATCGGACCTTGCTTCTATCACCAGTCACATCCACAGCTGGGTATTCTTTTTGCTTTGGCTCCATCCCTTCATTGTTTCTGGAGTTATTTCTCCACTGATCTCCAGTAGCATATTGGGCACTTACTGACCTGGGGAGTTCCTCTTTCAGTATCCCATCATTTTGCCTTTTCATACTGTTCATGGGGTTCTCAAGGCCGGAATACTGAAGTGGTTTTCCATTCCCTTCTCCAGTGGACCACATTCAGTCAGATCTCTCCACCATGCCCCGCCCATCCTGGGTTGCCCCAGGGGCATGGCTTAGTTTCATTGAGTTAGACAAAGCTGTGGTCCTAGTGTGATTAGATTGACTAGTTTTCTGTGAGTATGGTTTCACTGAGTTTGCCCTCTGATGCCCTCTTGCAACACCTACCGTCTTACTTGGGTTTCTCTTACCTTGGGTGTGGGGTATCTCTTCACGGCTGCTCCAGCAAAGTGCAGCCATTGCTCCTTACCTTGGACGAGGGGTATCTCCTCATCACCGCCCTTCCAGACCTTCAACATGGGATAGCTCCTTTAGGCCCTCCTGCACCCGCGCAGCCACAGCTCCTTGGACGTGGGGTTGGTCATGAGTAGATAATTTTATATATTTATGCCATATTTGATCTTGAGTTTTAATACATCCCTTTATTATTTTTTCCAGAGAAACAGAGCCAGTACAGTATCTATCTATCTATCTATCTCTATCTATCTATCTATCTATAGAAAGAGAGAGAGAGCAAGGAGATATTTATTATTGGAATTGGCTCAAGTGATCATGGAAACTAAGTCCCACAGTCTACTGTCTCTACTGCAACAGAGAATCAGGAAAACCAGTGTTATGATTGAATCTTATTCCAAAGGACTGAGAACCAGAGGAATCTGTGGTGTGACTCCAAGTGTGAGGTCAAAGGTTTGAGAACCAGGGGTCCATAGGTAAGTCCCTGAGTCAAAAGACTGGAGAACCAGAAGCTCCGATGTTCATGGTCAGAAGAAGACAAATCCCCCAGCTCAAGAAAAAAGAAAATTCACCCTTCCTTTGTCTTTTTGCTCCATTTCACTCCCAGTGCATCGGATGACGCTCACACTGGTGAAGATACATCTCTCTATTCAACTTAATCAAGTGCTAATCTCTTCCAGAAATACCCACACAAACCCAGACATAACATTTTACCAGCTAAGCTGGATATTTCTTAAACTGATCCAGTTGATGGATTAAATTAATCATTATATTCCCTCTTCATATCCTTTGCCTATTTTATTTACTATCAGGTTTATGGTATCTTTCTTACTGATTCTTAATTGCTTATTATGCATTTCTCAGTTTGTCTTTAGTATTTTGATTTCTGATATTCCTTTCTCATGCATATTTTTTAATCTTAGATAGTCAAATTTATAAAATGTATTTTGTAAATTCTGGATTCTTTTTTATTTAGCAAAAATATTTCTTTTGCAAGATTATTATGAAAAATAAAAAACCTCTATATTATCCTCTAATTTTATTGGGGGGTAGTATGGTATAAAAAATGTTGTAACAATATATAGGCTTGATTATTTTTACTTGGATTATCCATTTTGCAATTATTCTTTATAGATTAATTCATGGATTTTTATTGTTTTTAAATGATAGCTTTATTATACATTTAGTATATTTTATGAAGTCTTCAACCCATTTCATTTATCTATCTGCTGATTTCTGTGCCAACATCAAAAGTTTCTAGCTCTGTGTTTTTGTAATATGTTTTAATATCTGTAGAAATTTTGTTATTACCGAAGGTTAATATTGATTTTATCATGTTTTATCATTATCAGTATTATTTTTATCATTACTATTCATGCCTACTGTTACATACTTTTATACATAAATGTTGGCATCAAGTTGTCAAAGAAATAAATAATCTGCCAGGAGGGTTTTTTTAGATTCCATTAAATTCCAGATTAATTTGGAAAGAATTGGAATGTTTATAACATTTATCCTTATTGACTAACAACAGATTATTTCCCTTTGTAAATATGGTAAGTTAACAGCAGTCACAAAATCTTTGTAGCTTCTCCCATCAAGAGAGAGAATCTATTTTCCAGAACGCTGACTCTAGACCAGCCTTACAACTTGATATTATGAGGGAGGAAAAAGCCTTTTCCGCTATTCTCTTATATTTGGCACCTTGAACCTACAAGTTAAACTGACAGACAAATTAACAGGAGAAATGTCTATTTGTATGTACACATGAGTCGACAAAGACGTAGCTAGCTTGTTAAACCATCTATCTATCTATCTGTATACAACAATGTATAACTATATATATATCAGTTAAGCTATATATCTAAGAGATATATAAGTCAAAGGCTTATATATCTACTTTAGTAGGGGAAAAGAAGGGAGAAGAAATGGCTTGTATGGGAAAAGCAAATAGGTTTCTTTAGGAAGAAAAATTTTTAGTAGAATGGAAGGCAAGAAAGTTTATGATAATACTAGTCTACACAGATATAAGTGGCCATCTTCAGTACTATGCAACTCCTCCAAAGAAGACATTTTCAGTAGATTTACTTCTCGCCTGTCTTTTGGGTGTAGAAATCACCCCAAAGAGGGAATTAATGGTCATTGTCATTTCTCAGAAATTTCTGCTGTTAGATAGGAAAAGCCCTGAGAAGATTTCTTCCTGCATCTGTTGAATCTCAAATGTCTTCAGCTTAATATAATTTTTATTCCAATTTTCTCAGGTTCCAAGTGATTTAGGACTAAAAAACCCTTGTGGTTTATGACTTTACAGTCCTGATACACACCTGCCATAACATGAATAAACCTGGGCTTATTTCTGAAAGGATGAAAAAACATGTAGAGATAAAATCAAGGAAAACACTGAGACATGGGACAAAGCATTGTTCCAGCAGAACATGGCCCAGACTGCCAACAAACAGAAACAAGGGTGACTATGTTATCATTGTTTTAAGCCACTAAGTTTTTAGGTGATTAATTACATGTAATGAGCTGATGAATACTTAAAGTGTCTTCTTATGGGTCCTGGACCTTTCTTTTTACATTTATTTCAATAATTTATTTGCATATGTTTACCATTGTAAATAAAATCTCTATTTCCAAGAAGTTGTTTATAAACATGAAAGTTGAAGATATTAATTTTGTATCTATACTGATGAATTTATTAAGAGTTTTAATAGATTTTCAATTTAAATACATGATATAACTATTTATATAATCTCTTCATCATTAAACAGGGTAATTTTGCTTCTTCCTTAACAAATACATTTTATACACATACATGTTTCTCTTGTGTATTTACTTTGACTAGTATTTCTGAATACTGGAATAGTATTCAGAATAGTGATGCTGGTAATACACATCCTTTATGTTTTCTGAATGTAAGAGTAAATTTTTCCATGTTCCACTACCAAACATTACTCTGAAAGTATACATCAATTACATTTTTATTTGGAGTTAGGTGATTTAAAACTATATTTTAAATTTTATCATGCATCTTCCAGCCATCAATTTAGCTTTCACATGTTTTTATACTAGTTATATGTGTATGTTTTTTACAGTAATGTACACTATGTGGTATTGCTTTATACTAATATATGTTTCATACTAAGCTATAAGCAAATATTTTTTAATACTAAATCAGTCTTTATTATGAAAACAAACTCCAGTTTTCTATGGTATTTCCTAATTTAGTTTTTTGGCTTAACTCCTATTTTATTTGAGACTTTTAAATCAATATTTTTAAATGAGTTTTCTTTCTTCGTACTGACATTTCTGGTTTTGATATCAAGGATATGTTTGATTTTTAAAAATAGTTTTGAACTTTTCCTTTGCTCTCAGTGCTCTGGACAAGTTTAAATAGCACAGCCATGATCAATTTCTTGAAATATTGATAAAACTCACCACTAATAACCTCTGGTTTTTGGCCTTTTGTGCAGATTAGAGATGCAATGACGAGGAGGCTATTTTCTTCTTGAGCTTGTTTAGTTTCTCTCGTGCAATTGGTTTGCTTATGTTTCCTGTCAGTTCATGTGTTGATTTTAGCAATTTGCATTTTCAAAAACCTCATTTATTATATTCAGCTTTCAAACTGACTTGAAGAAAGTGATGAATTGTTTAATTCATTGAATTTCCTCTGTATCTTTGGTTCTTTACCATTTCCTCTCTAATCTTTTGTGTCTAAGGCTTTCCTCCTTATCTTTTCCTGATTAGGCCAGATTTTATTGTTTTTGAAATGAATCCTATTTGGATGTACATATTAGTACTACATTTTTTTCTGATGTGTTTTCTATTTTGTCATTTATTAACTCCATCCTTCCTCTCATCCTACACTTTTACTATTATTTACTTTTCAAAATCCTCAACTTCAGTGCTGAATTTGTTTACCTTTTTCCTCTGTCTCTCTGCTTATCTCTGTCTATGTCTCTCTCTTTTTCTCTCTCCCTGTCTCTGTCACTCCCTGCCCCTCATTTTTTTCCAAGCAAAATTGTTCTGAGATGTTTCTAGCTTTTATATTATAACAGTTTCATGTATCCCCCCAGCCAAAGAAAAATCACAAAGTTATGGAATATCATCCTTACATACTAAGCTGCCATAATTTACACACATGCATATGTATTATAGAGAGAGATATACAATAGTTTTTGCCCTCCAATATCAAAGCAGTCTCACACAGCCTCTCAGATAAATTGTTAGAAAGATGGTTTGTGCTATACAGTAGGTACTTATTGGTTATGCATTTTAAATATAGCAGTGTATACATGTTGATCCCAAACTTCCTAACTATCCCTTCTTCCCACATCTTTCCCTCCTGACAACCATACATGGAACTCTGCTCAGTGTTATGTGGCAGCTTGTGTGGGGGGAGAATGGATACATGTATATGTATGGCTGGGTCTCTTTCCTGTCCACCTGAGACGATTGCAACATTGTTAACTGGCTATACTCCAATATAAAATAAAAAGCTTAAAAAAAAAAAAAAAAGAAAAATGGCTTGTATTTAATTTATTAAAGTTAAAACTGAATATTCAAAACATTAAGAAAACTATGACTCTGGCCATTTTTTTTCTATTTTATATGTGGAAAAAATCTGCCTTGGTGGCGAAATCTCAATTTTAACTCAAAAGATAACAATCTTAAATAACTGAATACTAGGAAGAGCAAAAGAGAAATAATCATCTTTTCCATTATACATGTTTTTCTGTTGTCAAACTAATTTGTTTTAGTTTTATCTCACTTCTGGCTAAAGAGTTCTTCACAGTGAACCCAAGCAATGCATATGGATATTTCATCCTCAGAGATCTACAGAATTCAAATTACCATTCCTTTTGGAGTGATGACAACCGTAGCAAAACAAAATAACAATGGAGGTTTCCTGGCTCAGATTTGAGGAAGCAGCTCTTTCATTCTGAACTTGAGCTCAGAAAGAGAAGCTGTAGCTGACTGGCCGTCCATTACCCCTCCTTGTATTTGTGTGGTAGCACCACATAAAATACTTCTTTTGTTTGGTTTAACACTGTGGATCTTCATCATAGAAATAATTTTATGTGCATCTAGATGAAAGAACAATTTCTTTAGATCAGGATTTTGATCGCTGCACATGCCATTTGTAAATCTCTTCTTATTTATTCCATTTTCTGGGGGCATTTTCAGGCTTCATGTGATTCCCTGCATTAAATTTTCTTAGTTTGTAACAGGTTTAAACCTTTTTCTGATCACACATTTTATCACTTATACTGTAGGAAATGCACTTAGGTCTAAATTTCTCCCCAGGAAGTCGCGGGTAAAATTTTTACTTCAGTTCGTAAGTGTTTCTCCCCACAGGGAAAAACAGGAGGAAATGTCAGCAGATTCTTGAGGATCACATTTGATTTAAAAAGTCAGTTACACACACACACAGTTAGATATGACTGATTTCACTGCTGTTACCTGCACTCCCTATACATGTATAAATCTTTCATCTTGTAAAATTTGCCCAGTTAATGAACAGTTCAATAGCATGATGTCTCATTACAAGGTTGATAATATAATTTAACTTTCAAACTAGGATACTTTTGAGAATTAAAAAAGTTATATCATACAGTTAATATACTGGGATTAGCATTGAAGTCACCAAAGTGATGACTTCCTAGACATGCATTTTCTTCCTTTCATAACCTTCTGGAATATTTTAAGTTCCTGTTATTCCCAAGTCTATTTTTTTCTGTCTCCTATGCATTCTGCAAAGTTCTTTATAAGATCACATAAAGTGCATAAGAAAATGTATTGAACAAATTGTTCAATAAATCAATGCCTTCTCTGAAAGGCAGAAAAGCATATGAAAGAAAGGAATAATTTCTGTAGCCTTACGATCTAGTTCAAATACTGATTTGAACTCCTGCCTTTAAAACCATTAGCAAGTAATCAATCTCTTTATGCTTCAGCTCCCCTGTCATTAAAGAGAAGATAGAATTATATAAAAAGTATATCATACAAAATTGATAAATTTTGTATATATCATTATATCCTATTTATATCATAATGTATATGATCATATACATGATATGATATGATTAATATACATGATATGCTATGGTTCATATATATAAATCATCATATATATAATATATATGATATCATATATGATAAAATGATAAATATATTTGATTATATATTTATATACCATCATATATGTTATTTGATATATATATTATCTTATAAATTAAAAAGTCATTGTTATTTATTTAAAAGTTAGCAACATTATCCAAGATAATCATATGTACATAAGTTCTTGGGTGTTTTAAATACTGTGTTGAAATGACTTTGGCTAGCAAGAAATGAGTTTATATAGTTGACGGACAGATGTGAGATAAATAAGATGTGAGATTAATCAGTTATATTCCAATGGGTCTCGAAGTTAACCAGATTAGGAAAGGATGTTCTAAGTGTGTATTTTTATAACTGCCTCTACATGCCAAATATATTGTTAGAAGAAATGCCATATGCAACTGAGATAGCCAGTATATCAGGGTTGAGTTACACATATACATTCAAGGGAGGTCCAGAAAATTCTGAAAGTTTTTTTTTTTTTTTTCCGAGGAATGGATAAGCAAGAAATGACAGGAGAACAAATTTTGTATTGTAACTCAAAGAAAATGTGCTGAGTCTCTGAACTAAGAATGGTTATTTTGAGACTTCCCTGGAGGTCCAGTGGTTAAGATTGCACTTTCATTGTAGGCAGGACAGGTTGGATCCTGGGTCAGGGAACTAAGATCCTGCATGCTTCATAAAGTGGCAAAAAAAAAAAAAAATGGTTATTGCATTCTGATAACTTAAATAGGATAGTGTCAACACCCTATGATTTTGTGCTATGCCTGATGACCACTGCAGCACAGGAAGGAATGCTAGGACTAGGAGAAGATGAAATGGAGCCACTCCTCTAGGGCAGTGTCTAATTACCTGGGGGTTTCTTCCTGCTCCTTGTTGTCACCAAGAAAGTTTATATCTTCCAAAAGAGTTAAGATGAGTCATCAATAGATTCAGTTTCACTAATAAGTTTCCAGAAAATCATTCCTCACTTAAAACAACAATAGGAAAATCTGCTTTTTCCAATCAAGATCATTAAGTGGTGTTTCTTACTTTATTCCTTTCTTTCTTTCTTTCTTTTTTTTTTTGACTGTTTGATATAATGAATTTTGTATTTCCCAAGATGAGATTGTAATAGGTGCTCCCTTTGAAAGACTCCTTTATAATGACATCCATTAATTGTTTTGGGAAACTGTGATACAAACTGCAGTTATGGATGAGTAGGAATGTGTACTCAAGAGCTACTGATTACACTGGATACCAAAAGACAGTTAGATATGTGTATTTATGAATAGGTCCTGAACTGGGAGGGCCAGAGAGAGGGCTTACTTTTTCTTGTCTGGTTTCTCTCAAGCCTATAAGACATTTATATATAAACAACTGAGAAGGCTAGACATTTAGGTCCTCTTTGGCATGAAAGCAATACAAAGTTTTTCCCAAACTCATGTATTCTGGATTTGATTCAACAAACATTTATCTAGTACTTAACTTCACAATGAACAATGAACAAAACAGTGCTCAGTGATATAAGTAACAATAAGTATCTTAAAAATTAGGGTTAGGATTAGGGTTAGGAGGAGATCTTATTGAATGATATGAGCCAAGCACAGAAAGTAGTGTGTAAGCAGGCAAAGAAAACACCACATATAAAGGCACTGAGAGGAAAATATATTCAGCATTTTGAGAATCAGCCAGAAGTCAGGAAGCTTAAACAGAGTGGACAGGAAGGTTAGAGACACAGCCCAGGGTCTATGTCTCCATATATACTGGACCACACTGAAGACTGACTCAAATAAGCCGTTCAAAAGAACAGCAGACTGAATTGTGTCCTTCCACCCTCCAAATTTGTTTTCTGAAGCTCTAACACCCAATAGAATTACATTTGGAGATAAGCCTTTTAAGATGTAATTAAGGTTAAAAACGGAGAAGGCAATGGCACCCCACTCCAGCACTCTTGCCTGGAAAATCTCATGGACTGAGGAGCCTGGTAGGCTGCAGTCCATGGGGTCGCTAAGAGTCGGACACGACTGAGCGACTTCACTTCCACTTTTCCCTTTCATGCATTGGAGAAGGAAATGGCAACCCACTCCAGTGTTCTTGCCTGGAGAATCCCAGAGACAGGGGAGCCTCGTGGGCTGCCGTCTCTGGGGTCACACAGAGTCGGACACGACTGAAGCAACTTAGCAGCAGCAGCAACAAGGTTAAAAAATAATAATAATAATAAGGACGGGATCTTAATCCAATAGGTGTGTGTGTGCTCAGTCCTGTCAGTCCTGTCCAGCTCTTTGTGATCCCATGGACAGTAGCCCCCCAGGCTCCCTTGTCCATGGGATTCTCCAAGCAAGAATACTGGAGTGACTTGCCATTTCCTTCTCTAGTATATCTTCCGGACCCAGGGATCAAACCTGTGTCTCCTGCATTCCAGGCAGATTCTTTACCTCTGAGCCACTGGGGAAGCGTTAGATCAATAGGATTGATGACCTTATAAGACATTTATCTCTCTTACATGTGAGGAGGCTATCTGCAAGCCAGAAAGAGAGCCCTCACCAGCAAACAAATTGGCCAGCACCTTGTTTTTGGACTTTCAGCCTCCAGAACTGTGAGAATTAAATATCTGTTGTGTAAGCCACCTAGTCAGTGGTATTTTGTTATGGCAGCCTGAGCTGATACCCACAGCATCCTAAGAAATCTAAATATGACTTACTTTCTCCAAATGCTCTGAATTTTTAGGCAACAAATAGCCAGGTCTTTTAAATATATCAAAGTATTAAAGTGAGAAAACTTTACCATACCTCTGCTGCTGCTGCTGCTAAGTCGCTTCAGTCGTGTCCGACTCTGTGCGACCCCAGAGACGGCAGCCCACCAGGCTCCCCCGTCCCTGGGATTCTCCAGGGAAGAACACTGGAGTGGGTTGCCATTTCCTTCTCCAATGCATGAAAGTGAAAAGTGAAAGTGAAGTCTCTCAGTCGTGTCCAACTCCTAACAACCCCATGGACTGTAGCCTACCAGGCTCCTCCATCCATGGGATTTGCCAGGCAAGAGTACTGGAATGAGTTGCCATTGCCTTCTCTGTTACCACACCTCAAGTGACCCCAGATTTTCAATATAACTTTGTTTTTATTATACTGAGGATGACTTTTTACTCAGAGTTTTTTCTCCCCACAAAGTGTCCCATTTTTAGAGAACAGATACAGCACACTGAATTTAATCTTAATGTTCTGTTTTTAAATGCTAATAATTTTGGCTATTTTATTACAGTGGTTTCCTTGTTAGAATTTTCTCCCTTGAGTTGCTTTAAATTGTATGTGGTCTAGAATCACAGAGCTTACCTGATTATCTACCCGGTCCATTGCCAATGCTATATATCTTTTTCAGGACTTGTCTTTTGGAATACCTCCCAGACATAAGCACATGGTTTTCTAGCTAAAGCCACCTGTACATCATTTGCTTTTATTTTTAACAGTAACTATATCCTCACTGTGACTATAGAATCTAGTATCCCAGTTTTCAAGAATGCTTTTGTAAGATGGTGCTTGGAAATGGCCTCTGCATTAGCATGATGCTCTTATTGGGATCTTTGGAGTTACATTTGCCAAAGCTGTACAAGTAAACTTTCCAAAAGATTGATAAAATAAATACCTTGATTTTGATATCACTTGCTTGTAGTTAGTATTTAAAATCAGCTAAATTAAAGGGTGTATAAATAGATGTCTGAAACCACTTTTTAAGCAAAACTTTATGGAATTCTCTTAATTATCAATCATTGGAAATTTGTCATTCTTTTTAATTTTCTGAATATATGCACACATTTTACTACACTGAGCAAAGATTCACTCAGTTTCTTATAAGTAGCCCCACTAGTCTGTTATTCTCTCCTTGCCCTCATTTCTTACTTCTAGATAAACTGGTAATAATCTGATGCCTGTACTTCTTTGCAACCTGTTTGTGTGTGTAAGTGCATGCTCTGTAGTGTCTGACTCTTTGCAACCCTCATGGACTGTAATCCACCAGGCTCTTCCGTCCACGGGATTTTCCAAGCAAGAATACTGGAGTGGGTTGCCATTTCTTTATCCAGCAGATCTTTCTGACCCAGGGACTGAACCCATATCTCTTGTGTCTCCTGTATCGACAAACAGATTCTTTACTATTAGTGCCACCTGGTATATCCACCTGGACCTCTACCAATCTGGTTCCTATCAGAGCTACTCCAGTGAACTACACCCAAAGTCATATTTGATATGATAAACACATTAACTGTTCTCTTTCTTTTTCTTCCTATCTTTCTGTTTTGTTTTTGTTTGTTTGTTAATAGAATCACCCATCTCTTACCCATCTGGACAAATACTATCAAATTCTTAACATCACTCTCATTAGCACCCTTGGACTCTTCTATCATTTACCAGAGGCTCAGTCCCTGTTGCCATTCTCTGCTCCAAGATACTACGTAGTTTATCTGCTTGTGCTGTAAGAATGCAAAACATTTATGAGAGAAAATGAGGACACAAGAGCATTGTGCTAATCCCAGGAACATTTCCAAGAACAGTCCTACAATAGCAGTATTGAGAACAAGACATATTTTCAATGAGATTGACAATATAAAAGGAGAAGAGACAAAAATTGCCATTATCAGAAATGAAATAAAGGATATCACTAGAGATCTTGCAGCCATTAAAAAGATAGCTGGGGAACACTTGAGACAACTTCACACTCATAAATTTGACAACTTAGAAGAAATAGATCAATTCCTTAAAAACCACAAGCTACCAAAACTCAAACAAAAGTAGGTGGACAATCTGAAGGGCTCTATAGTCATAAAAAAAAGAAACTACTTTATTAATAGTTTAAAATCTCTCAAAACATAAATTTCCAAGTGCATATGATTTCACTTGAGAATTACACCAAACATTTAAAGAATATTTACCACATTTCAAGCAATCTTCCATAGAAAACAGAAGATAAAGGAACACTGTCCAATTCAATTTACAAAACTAGTGTTACCCTAATACCAAACGCAAACAAAGTCAGTCATCCAACAAATTGACTACAGAACAATAAATAACATGAATCTAGGTGTAAAATTTATCAACAATGTATTAGCAGGCAGAATCCAATATATTCAAAAAAAATTAAATAGTATCACCAAGTGAGATTATTTGTGTTTTTCAAGGCCAGTTGAACCTTTGAAAAACAAACAATATTATTCACCATATCAAATAGCTAAAGAAGAAAAATCTTATAATTATGTTAATTAACAGAGGAAAACATTAAAAACCCAACACCAATTTATAATAAAAATTCTCAGAAAAAGAAATCGAAAAGGAAAAATATCTCAAAATGAAAATAAATACCCCAAAGAAGCTTACAAGTTCATGCTAATCAGTATCATGTAATATATCAATATATGAAAGCACAATATTCACTGGTAAAGGTACATACACACCAAAATTCAGAACTATCTAGTGTACATAATGGTGCTGTGCTAATCACTTTTAACTCTAGTATAAAAACTGGAAGACAAAAAGATTTAAAATAACTATAAATACAATATTTTATTAATGGTCACACAATATAAAAATACTAGTTGTGATATCAAAAATATAAAAATGTTGGGTGAGGAAGAATAAAGTTGTTATAATTTGGTTATGTAATTGAAGCTAAGCTGTTATCAGTTTAAAATATACTGTTATGACTGTGAGCCTCATAACCGAAAAGCAAAAATCTATAGTAGATACACAAAGGAATCAAAGCACAACACTCCAAAAGTCATCAACCCACAAAGAAAACAGTAAGAGAGGAAGAAGGGAGCAAAGGAGTTACAAAACAGTCAAAAAACAGTTAATGAATGACAGTAGTAAGTTCACGCTGCTATAGCTAAGTCACTTCAGTCGTGTCCGACTGTGTGTGACCCCATAGACGGCAGCCCACCAGGCTCCCCCGTCCCTGGGATTCTCCAGGCAAGAACACTGGAGTGGGTTGCCATTTCCTCCTCCAATGCATGAAAGTGAAAAGTGAAAGTGAAGTCTCTCAGTCGTGTCCGACTCCTAGTGACCCCATGGATTGCAGCCCACCAGGCTTCACCATCCGTGGGATTTTCCAGGCAAGAGTACTGAAGTGGGGTGCCATTGCCTTCTCCAGTAAGTTCATACTTATCAATAATTACTTCAAATGTAATTGAATTCTGCCAGTTGCTAAGTACGTCTATGTCAAGTATAAATACTGTGACTTTGAAAATAGAAAATGAATTTAGGGACCCAGTGGACCCATCATAAGAAAGCCATGAGATTGATTTCGCTGTTGTTCAGTCGTTAAGTCATGTCCGACTCTGCAACCACATGGACTGCAGCACGCCAGGCTCTTCTGTCTTCCACTGTCCCAAAGTTTCCTCAAATTTATGTCCATTGAGTCGGTGATGCTATTTAACCATCTCATCCTCTGCCACTCTCTTCTCCTTTTGTTTTTCACCTTCCCCAGCACCGGGGTCTTTTCAATGACTCTACTCTTCAGATCAGGTGGCCAGAGTATTAGAGTATTAGAACTTCAGCATCAGTTATTCTAATGGATATTCAGGGTTGATTTCCTTTAGGGTTGACTGATTTGATCTCCTTGCTGTCCAGGGGATTCTCAAGAGTCTTCTCCAGCACCACAATTTTAAAACAACAATTCTTTGGTGCTCAGCATTCCTTATGATCTAACTCTCACATTCATATATTACTACTGGAAAAATTATAGTTGGATCTGACTGGTAGATCAGACTTATGTATGTTTGGGGTCTCCTGGAATAAGCAATAGTTCAAAGCTAGAGTCTAGAAATCCCAAGTCTGATCATTTATTTTTCCCATGAGTAGTAATCTATTAAAAGGCTGTAGGTCCCTTTGAAAAGTGTCAAGGAAGATTATTAGTACAATCACTATAATCAATTATCAATATCAATTTTAATGAAATAAGATCCTTCTGTAAGCAGGTCTAGACTTTCCTTTACTCAAGGGGTCTAGGTTTGTAAACTGGATACAATCCAGGAATTTATTGAGAGTTCATGACTCTGTTATGGTGATTCAAGTTAAACTTCTATTCACTTGACCTAGAAGTCTTCTGCTTATAAAGATCGAGTAAGAATTTAGTAGACTACAAATTTAATTGTCTTCTAGAAACACCATGATCAACTGGCCAGTGTCTTAGGTCTCTGAGTCAGACTGTTTTAATTACTGTTTTGACCTTCTGTCTATTAGGACAATGATGTCTGCCTGTCTTTGGCAATTTAGTGTTGCCATTGCCTCTTGTCATCCTGGCATCTATCTATTCCCCACTGCATTCAACAACCAGAGTTCAGTGGTAACAGTTTTAACTTTAATTTCGGACCTGCAGAAAAGAACAATCACAAAGATGGTGAAGAAAGCTGGGACATACTTTGCAATTTTTTTTCAGAGTGCTAGTGAAAGGTGTATCTTTTGGACCCTACTAAAGTTAGTGACCAGGTCTTGCATAATAAATCCAATCTACCATTTTAATTTCCCTGAACTTTTGGATGCCTTCTTCTGTGGTATACCAAGACTGTTATGGCATTTTGACTTCTTTTGATGTAGGCCACTTATTGGTGCAAGTTTCACCCAACTAGGCAATCAAATTTTTAGAGCTATTTGTAGTCCTTTGAGTTCAATGTTGAATCCAGATTCTCTGCTCAATGGTTTAATATGAATAATTTAGCCTCATCCAACTTTTTTTTCCTCCACCATTATTAGTTGTCACCCTTAAAATTAATTACTATACATATTTCTCTGATTTCTATTTATACACACTGGAAAAATCAAATGGCTTTTTGATATACAGCCCATCTCTGTGTAGTTCACACATTGTCCTTACCCTTCTGGGCTTGTTGGGACTTGAGTTCAGTCATAGGTCTTGAAGAAAATATGGGTAGCGGAGAAGTACCTTGCAAGGCAACTACTTCAGAGGATGTTTCTTCAGGCAAAGCTGGTTTAAACTCTTCAGACTAAGACTGAACTCCTTAGAAAGGTGTGTCAGACTACAGATAAAAAGGAAGAATTCGGGTTTTGATGACTCCAGCTTCAATGGGATCTTACAATATGTTTCTATTCTAATTTTCAAGATCCATTTTTTCCCTCAACCAATGCCTTCACTTGAACTGAAATCTCCTTGAGGCGTTAGGAGTTCGATTTGTGTTGTGATTCAGCCAATAAGACAATGAGAGTTTGGCTTTGATTTTCAGAAACATCATCCTTATGACTGCAGGAGATGATGGTTTCTTTCAGGGTAAATTTCAGAAAATTTCAGGTCATTTATGCAAAGCTTAAACTGTAAATGTGAAGTCCTGAGCACCTTTAGATCTCCTACTTTCTCCGAAAGTTATGAGCAAAAAGCCAATTTCATTATATTCATTAATTTTACAGAACTGCTCTAAGGTATAAAATACATGGTCACCCAGAAACTTATCTTTTACAAACATTTGATTACAAGTAGGAAATGATGTTATTTTGCACATCTCCACTGCCATGTGGACTTTTAGTGCTCTCTCTTCCAGTGTAAATAGTCATCAGAGCCTTGAAACATAATCAGATTAGAGAATCAATCTCCCCCCTCCCCCAGCAAAAAAAAAAAACAAACAACAACAATCCCAGAACCAAAGCAGAAAACTGTTCTTAACATTCCATTCCTCAAAACAGACTCAGACAGAAAATAAACTTGTGGTTGCCAAAAGGGGTTGGGGAAGGGGAAGGATTAGGAGTTTGGGATTAGCAGGTGTAAACTATTATATGCAGGCTGGATAAATAACAAGATTCTATCATACTGCACAGGGAACTATATTCAATAAACTGTGATAAACTGTAATGGAAAAGAACATTAAAAATATATACACATATGTATATATGTATACTCACATTTTGCTAGTCACGTTTTGGTATAGCAGAAATTAGCAGAACATAATAAATGCAATATACTTCAATTAAAATAAAAAGATTCTCTTCTTCAAAAAACTTTCAGTACCAAAGTCTGAATAAGTTAGACTGAATAACTCCAGAAAAACACAACCATTTGGATATATGGGTTTATTTACTTTAAGAAGTTAGTTTCATGATTGTGGGGGTGGCCAAATCCAAAATTAATAGGCCAATCTGGCAGGTTATAAACTTTCATCAAGAGGCTGATATTTCTGTCTTGAAGCAGAATTTCTTCCTCTTATAGAAACCTCAGTGTTTCTTCTAGGGCTTGACTGAATGAGACCTACACATAATATAATGGATAAGCTCCTTTACCTTGAGCCATTTGTTTATAGATACTAATGAGATCTACCAAATACCTCCACAGTCATACCTGCATTAATATTTGGTTGAATAACTGGATATCATAGTCTAGTCAAGTAGACACATAAAATTAACCATCATAACAATTGACCCAGCAATTTCTCTCCCATGTATACACTCAACATAAGTGGAATGTGTATTCATACAAACTTGTACATAAATGTTCATAGTAGCCTCATTCATAACAGCAACAAAAAAAGGTAGAAGCATATTCAATGTACAACAACTGGTGAATGGATAAATAAATGTGGTATAACTCCATAATGACCATATAAAACAATAAAGCACTGACACATATAGCAACATGGATGAACCCTGAAAATATGATGGCATCACAGACTGTTTGAGCGAACTCTAGGAGTTAGTGAAGGACAGAGAAGCCTGGCATGCTGTAGTTCATGGGGTCCCAAAGAGCTGGACACGAATTAGTGACTGACCGATAATGTACATTGAGTTCATGATGTCATCTAACCATAGCCAAAACTTCTAGGATGCAGCAAAATCAGTTTTAAGAGGGAAGTTTATAGCAATTTAGTCTTACCTCAGAAAACAAGAAAAATCTCAAACAACTTAACCTTACACCTGAAATAACTAGAGAAACAAGAACAAACAAAACTTAAAGTTATCAGGAGGAAAGAAATAAAAAAGATCAGAGCAGAAATAAATGAAGTAAAGACAAAGAAAACAATAACAAAAATCAGTGAAACTAAAAACTGGTTCTTTACAAAAATTAAAATTGATAAACCTTTAGCCAGATGAAAAAAACAAACAAAAAAAGCAGGGGGGGAGGACTCAAATCAATAAAATTAGAAATGAAAAAGGAAAAGTTACAACTAACACCACAGAAACACAAAGGATCATGAGACTACTATTAGCAACTCTATGACAGTAAAATGACAACCTAGAAGAAACAAAAAAAGTCTTAGTAAGGTACTATCTTCCAAGACTGAACCAGGAAGAAATAGAAAATATGAACAGACCAATTGCAAGCACTGAAATTGAAACTGTGATTAAAAAACTTCCAACAAACAAAAGTCCAGGACCCGATGCCTTCACAGGCAAATTCCATCAAATATTTGGAGAAGAACTAACATCTGTCTTGTCTCTAATTTTCAGTGCTAATATAGATATAGCCTGTGATTCTCATTCCCTGCACTTGATTCACTGTGGTGAATATATATTGGTACAGGGTAATTACAGAGGACAACTGCCAATTTATTTTGGTTGGAAATACTGTTCTTGGTGGTAAGCAGCTGCTCCACTTGAATCTACCCAAAGAAATGTTCAAAATATGTTTCCAAACTTGACTAGGATCAACCCTGCCAAATGTAGAATCTTTTATGACCAAGGCCATCCTATCATTACACAGATTGAGGTAGACAACTGACCCATTTGGGCTAATTGGTTTCTTTCTCCCAAGCATTTGAAAGAGGATTGAAAGATGACATGTAGTTTCTTTTATTAGTCAAACTGATGAGATACATAAACTGACAAGTTGCGATGCAACAACATTTTACTACTGATATGGAAAAGCAGGAAGAAAGCATTTGGCTGAGAAAAAAAAAAATGAGATGCTCATATAGAGGCAGAAGGGCATGATGGTACAGTCTTAAAAGTTGAAGAGAAATAGCTTTGTTTCCTGTTTTCCAGGTACCAAGTCAAGTCTTTTGAGAGTCTGACTACATTTATTGCCCTTACTCTGTTTCTTATAAACAATTTCTCCTTTTTGGCTAGGGTTAATTTGAGTGACTTCTTATTCTCAACCAACAGATCACAGACCATGAAGGAAACAGGGCCATAAGTGCCAGTGGTCAGGCTTCCTCAATCAAACAAAATGGAGGAGAAATAATTGTGTGGGAAATTCCAGCTAAAAGCAGCTGAGTTAGTTTTGCCAGAAGTAAAGAGAAGAGAAAGAAACTGTTTTTTTTTCTAAGTTTGATTAATCAGGCTATTGCCTACATATTACATTTAATTTCCCAAGAGTATGCCAGTTCATAAAAACATCTGGAATCAGAAGTCCTTAGATGTATTATGAAGTAGATTCTCTGTTTTAAAGAGATTTCATTTGGGGTTAAGCTAAAAACTCCCTGACAATAAAAGAGTATGCAATAAGTAAGAATTTATAAAGCCCAATGCTCAGAGTACCTGACTAAAAATTAATTGGTGGTGATAGACACACACACACCTCTCCCCTTAGAGCCCTCTCTATTCCTCAGAAACAAAGATTCATTTACTTTAACTGAAATTTTTAACCAGATATTTCTGCATGCAAAAATTTCCAAAACTACAAAAGCCTTATCAGGAGGGGAGGGTTATCTTGTCAAATTCCTTGAGTACTTTAAATGGCTTTTTAAATTCATAATCTGATTTTGCTTACTCTTACATTTTACGTTTTTCAAAGCACTAATTCATTCATTCTTCAAACACTTACTGAGTAACTTCTATGTTACCAGTTTGGTGCTAGGTTTCCAACTAAGAGGCAGGTGTGAAAGCCTGTCTTTTCTCTCAAAGAATTCAAGTCAAGGAAATAGAAAAGTAGAGAGACAACTGTAATAGAATGCCAAGATATATGTGCTCATAAATGCTTTGAAGTGAAGAAGAGAACTTACCTCATTTTGTGTAGAGATGAGAGAGTGAAAGTTTCTTGCAAGAAATAAATCATGAATAAGTCTTTCTTTTGGGAAAAGAGGACCTTCTGACCAGAAGAAACAGTATGTGAGCAAGGTCATGGAGAAATTGTAAGCAGCATTAGTGGGAAAGAGCTCTCTGCAGGGGATCCCCTTTGTCTTGTCTTTTAACTTTAAAGCAGGCACCACCATGCTCTGCACATCCTTGGCCTGATCACACCTTTAAAATCTTTTTGATCACAGGATACATTGCCTAACATGTCGGTTCTTTCCATAGATCAAAGAAGTGGAAAGGAAGAATAGGTAATTAACAGGTGACGAGATATCTTCCCTAGCTTCCCCTTCAGTAATGTCACAAACTATGAACAAGAGAGCATTGAAAGATCACAAAGAAGTTCTGAAGCTTGCAGACAGTGGAGGCGGTGAAAACTTTGACCCCATCTCAATGATTAACTGTGATTATTTCCCCTTTGTGGCGGCTGTGCAGTGCTGGAGCAGCCATGAAGAGATAACGTCCAAGGTCAGAGAAGTCCCAGCAAGATGGTAGGCCTTAGAGCGGTGGCTGCACCATGCTGGGGGAACTTTGTAGAGATATCCCATGTCCAAGGGCAAAGGCAAAGCCCAGCAAGATGGTAGAAGGGGCAAATTTGCATTTAGAATCAAACCCCATACCCACCAGAGACTCTCAGAGGGCTCAAACAAACCTTGTGTGCACCAGGACCCAAAGACTCCACAGAGACTGGGACAGAATTGTGTTTGAACGTCTCCTGTTGGTCAGCAGTGGACTGACGCGGGGGCAGAGGCAGGATACTTGGGTATGGCTGGGTGCAGCAGACTTGGGTATAGCATAAGCCCTCTTGGAGGAAGTTGCCATTGACCCCACCATAGAGCTGCCAGAACTTACACAGAACTGGGAAATAGGCTCTTGGAGGGCACAAACAGAACCTTGTGCACCAGGACCCAGGAGAAAGGAGCAGTGACCCCACAAGAGACTGTCCCAGACTTCCCCGTAAGTGTCCAGGAGTCTCCAGGGGAGGTGTGGGTCAGTGGTGGCCTGCTGCAAGGTTGGGAGCACAGAGTGTAGCAGTACATGCATGGGACCTTTTGAAGGAGGCCTCCTTGATCTTCATTACCTCCACCATACTTTGGCCCAAATAAATAACAGGGATGGAACACAAGACCCACTTTCCCCCTCAAACAATCTCTCCCATCAGGAAGCTTCCATAAATCTTTTATCCTACTCCATCAGAGGGCAGACAGACTGAAAACCACAATCCCAGAAAACTAACCAATCTGATCACATGGACCACAGCATTGTCTAACTTGATGAAACTGTGAGCCATACCATGCAGGGCCACCCAAGACGGACGGGTCATGGTGGAGAGGTCTGACAACATGTGGTCCACTGGAGAAGGGAATGGCAGACCACTTCAGTAGTCTTGCTTTGAGAACCCATGAACAGTATGAAAAGGCAAAAAGATAGGACACTGAAATACTTTTTGGCACCAAAAAGATAGTTGCCAAATATGATACTGGAGATCAGTGGAGATAACTCCAAAAAGAATGAAGAGATGGAGCCAAAGTAAAAACAACACCCAGTTGTGGATATGATTGGGGATAGAAGCAAAGTTTGATGTTGTAAAGAGCAATATTGCATTGGAACCTGGAATGTTAGGTCGATGAATCAAGTCAAATTCGAAGTGGTCAAACAGGAGATGGCAAGAGTGATTGTTGACATTCTAGGAATCAGCGAACTAAGGTGGGCTGGAATGGGTAAATTTAACTCAGATGATCATCATATCTACTACTGTGGGCAAGAATCCCTTCAAAGAAATGGAGTAGCCATCATAGTCAACAAAAGAGTCTGAAATGCAGTACTTGGATGCAATCTCAAAAATGGCAGATTGATCTCTGTTCATTTCCAAGGCAAATCATTCAATATCACAGTAATCAAAATCTATGAACCGAACAGTAACGCTGAAGAAGCTGAAGTTGAACAGTTATATGAAGACCTACCAGACCTTTTTTTCCCTGAGGAAGGCTTTCTTATCTCTCCTTGCTATTCTTTGGAACTCTGCACTCAAATGGGTATATCTTTCCTTTTCCATTTGCTTTTCACTTCTCTTCTTTTCAAAGCTAATTGCAAGGCCTCCTCAGACAGCCATTTTGCTTTTTTGCATTTCTTTTTCTTGGGGATGGCCTTTATCCCTGTCTCCTGTACAAACTTCCATCCATAGTTCATCAGGCACTCTGTCTATCAAATCTAGTCCCTTAAATCTATTTCTCACTTCCACTGTATAATCATAAGGGATATGATCTAGGTCATACATGAATGCCCTAGTGGTTTTCCCCACTTTCTACAATTTAAGTCTGAATTTGCCAATATGGAGTTCATGATCTGAGCCACAGTCAGCTCCTGGTCTTGTTTTTATTGACTGTGTAGAGCTTCTCCATTTTTGGCTGCAAAGAATATAATCAATCTGATTTTGGTGTTGACCATCTGGTGATATCGATGTGTAGAGTCTTCTCTTGTGTTGTTGGAAGAGGGTGTTTGCTATGACCAGTGCATTCTCTTGGCAAAACTCTATTAGTCTTTGCCCTGCTTCATTCCGTACTCCAAGGCCAAGTTTGCCTGTTACTCCAGGTGTTTCTTGACTTCCTACTTTTGCATTCCAGTCCCCTGTAATGAAAAGGACATCTTTTTTGGGTGTTAGTTCTAAAAGGTCTTGTAGGTCTTCATAGAACACTTAACTTCAGCTTCTTCAGTGTTACTGCTCAGGGCATAGACTTGGATTACCATGATATTGAATGGTTTGCCTTGGAAACGAACAGAGATCAATCTGCCATTTTTGAGATTGCATCCAAGTACTACATTTCAGATTCTTGTTGACTATGATGGCTACTCCATTTCTTCGAAGGGATTCTTGCCCACAGTAGTAGATATAATGGTCATCTGAGTTAAATTCACCCGTTCCAGTCCATCTTAGTTCTCTGATTCCTAGAATGTCGACCATCACTCTCGCCATCTCCTGTTTGACCACTTCCAATTTGCCTTGATTCATGGACCTAACATTCTAGGTTCCTAGGCAATATTGCTCTTTATAGCATTGGACTTTGCTTCCATCATCAGTCACATCCACAACTGGGTGTTGTTTTTGCTTTGGCTCCATCCCATCCCTTCATTCTTTCTGGAGTTATTTCTCCACTGGTCTCCAGTAGCATATTTGGCACCTATTGACCTGGGGAATTCATCTTTCAGTGTCCTATCTTTTTGCCTTTTCATATTGTTCATGGGGTTCTCAAGGAAAGACTACTGAAGTGGTTTGTCATTCCCTTCTCCCATGGACCACATTCTGTAGACCTCTCCACCGTGGCCCATCCATCTTACAAATCATTGTGAAACGAAGAAAAGAGAAAGGCAGAGGAGAAAATGAAAGATACACCCATTTGAATGCAGAGTTCCAAAGAATAGCAAGGAGAGATGAGAAAGCTTTCCTCAGTGATCAGTACAAAGAAATAGAGGAAAACAATAGAATAGGAAAGACTAGGGATCTCTTCAAGAATATTACAGATACCAAGGGAACATTTCATGCAAGGATGGGCACAATAAAGAACAGAAATGGTATAGACCTAACAGAAGCAGAAGATATTAAGAAGAGGTGGCAAGAATACACAGAAGAACTGTACAAAAAGAGCTTCATGACCCAGATAATCAAGATGGTATGATCACTTACCTAGAGCCAGACATCCTGGAATGTGAAGTCAAGTGGGCCTTAGGAAGCACTGCTATGAACAAAGCTAGTGGAAGTGATGTAATTCCAGGTAAGCTATTTAAAAACCTAATAGATGATGCTGTACTCTATATGCCAGCAAATTTGGAAAACTCAGCTGTGGCCATAGGACTGGAAAAGGTCAGTTTTCATTCCAATCCCAAAGAAAGGCAATGCCAAAGCATGCTCAAACTACTGCACAGTTGCACTCATCTCACACGCTAGTAAAGTAATGCTCAAAATTCTCCAAGCAAGGCTTCAACAGTATGTTAATGTGAACTTCCAGATGTTCAAGCTGGATTTAGAAAAGGCAGAGGAACCAGAGATCAAGTTGCCAACATCCATTGGATCATCAAGAAAGCAAAGGAGTTCCAGGAAAACATGTATTTCTGCTTTATTGACTATGTCAAAGCCTTTGACTCTGTGGACCACAACAAACTGTGGAAAATTCCTAATGAGATGGGAATATCAGACCACCTGACCTGCCTCTTGAGTAATCCGTATGCAAGTCAGGAAGCAACAGTTAGAAATGGACATGGCACAACAGACTGGTTCCAAATAGGGAATGGAGTGCATTCAAGGCTGTGTATTTCACTTTGCCTATTTAACTTATATGCAGAGTACATCATGAGAAACACTGGGCTGGATGTAGCAGAAGCTAGAATCAAGATTGCAGGAAGAAATATCAATAACCTCAGATATGCAGATGACACCACCCTTATGGCAGAAAGCAAAGATCTAAAGAGCTTCTTCATGAAAGTGAAAGAGGAGAATGTAAAAGTTGGTTTAAAACTCAACTCTCAGAAAATGAAGATCATAGCATCTGGTCTCATCACTTCATGGCAAATAGATGGGGAAACAGTGGCAACAGTGACAGACTTTATTTTTTTGGGTGTTCAAAAATCACTGCAAATGGTGACTGCAGCCTTGAAATTAAAAGACACTTGTTGCGAGAAAAGTTATGACCAACCAAGACAGTATATTAAAAAGCAGAGACATTACTTTGCCAACAAAGTTCCATCTAGTCAAGGCTATGGTTTTTCCAGTAGTCATATATGGATGTGAGAGTTGGACTATAAAGAAAGCTGAGCACCGAAGAATTGATGTTTTTGAACTGTGGCTTTGGAGAAGACTCTTGAGAGAGTCCCTTGTTCTCCAAGGAGAGCCAATCAGTCCATCCTAAATGAAATCAGTCCTGAATATTCATTGGAAGGACTGATGGTGAAGCTGAAACTTGAATACTTCGGCCATCTATTCGAAGAACCGACTCATTGGAAAAAACCCTGATGCTGGAAAAGATTGAGGGCAGGAGGAGAAGGGAATGACAGAGGACGAAATGTCTGGATGGCATCACCAACGCAATGGACATGAGTTAGAGTAAACTCTGGGAGTTGGTGATTGACAGGGAGGCCTGGTGGGCTATGGTCCATGGGGTTGCAAAGAGTTGGACACTACTGAGTGACTGAACTGGACTGAATTGATTTCCCCTCTCCCCTTTAAACATTTCACAGACACGACCAAGCAGAAATTTCAGAGATGGTTTTGGGGAACATTGAGTCCAGCATTCCCAGCATTCTGATGAAAAGCAACTTGCGTTTCTACTAACATGTGCTTGTTTAACTAGTATTCATCTTAGAGTTCAATAGTAAAATGGTAGAATATGATGCAGGTTCTCTGGGTGGGGAGGCAGTGGTAATAGTTGGCAGGAGATGAAGGAGAGGTGAGGTCTAGAAGGGGTTTATGGACTATCCTTAGGAACTGAGATTTTATCTTAAAGGACTTGAAGACATATTGAAGGCTATAAGCAAAGAAATGACATGTTTAAATTTCATATTTGTCATGTATTTTTTTATTAAATAATGATGAGTTACAGCAGCTACCATTTTCCAACATCTCTAATAAGTTAATGAATCCTGTGCAAAATTACTAATATTCAGCAAAAGCTGAGCAAGAAGTTACAGAAAATTTTCTGGGTTTACCACGCAGTAATTTTAGAACCAGAACTGAAAACTATATCTGAGTTTATGTCCTTTTTGCTTCCTAAACCAGAATCCAGTTTTCAGAAGTTAAACTCCACAGCCTCTTTAATGTGTTTTTCTTGATGTTTTCCCTGGCATAGGTCTTTGGGCTCATACAGAAGTCAAGGCCATTGCCTCTCATCATAGTGACTGACTTGAGAGGTAGAATGATTTCTTAGTATTCACACTAATTTGAACCAGCTAGTGTGTCACACATCACTGATTATGTACATCATACCCCTCAACATTTTTTGTGCCTCTATTATGGAACTTTTTTGCTTCACATTAAACTGTATTTTCTTTGAAGGCAAGAAATAACATTTATTTCCTTTCATAATAATAATGATACAAAAATTATTTACACTGTGCCAAGACACTGTTCTACAATTTTTTTAAACAAATTAATTCTCAATTCAACCCTGTAAAACTAGTATTGCTCTTGTCTTAAAGATAAGAAAACAAAGATACCAAATGGTTCAGAATTGTCTGAATCACTCATCAAGTAAGTGCTGGATTCAGGATTTGATTACAGGCTACATGAATCTTCACTAGACTGTCATGTGTTTTTTACCAGGCTTGGCACCACAGAATTCAGAAATAAATACTGATAAATGAAGGAACACACTGATTAATCATCATATTTTGAAAATGAACTTCTCTTAAGTAGTCATTCTCCAAAACAAGGTTGCTCACAAGATTTTTGTAATATCTAAACATGGAAAGATTTAAAACAAGTACTGATAATATATGCAAACAATAGTGCACTGCACACAGAGTCCGACTGTATATTTTGTCAAATAGTTAGACCAAATGAACATTCTAATTGCCAACTTTGACTTTTTTAAGCACATCCTGGTTATGAGGTATCCTGAACATCAATTGTGAAAACACCAACCTGGTCTCTACTCTTCCTGAGGATTCTTCTTACATCATCTGGTTGCAGACATATGTTCAGTTCAGTTCAGTACAGTCACTCAGTCGTGTCCACTCTTTGCGACCCCATGAATCGCAGCACACCAGGCCTCGCTATCCATCACAGACTCCCGGAGTTCCCTCAAACTCATGTCCATCGAGTCGGTGATGCCATCAGGCCATCTCATCCTCTGTCATCCTCTTCTACTCCTGTCCCCAATCCCTCCCAGTATCAGGGTCTTTTCCAATGAGTCAACATTTCTCATGGGGTGGCCAAAGTACTGCAGTTTCAGCTTTAGCATCAGTCCTTCAAATGAACATCCAGGACTGATCTTTAGGATGGACTGCTTGAATCTCCTTGCAGTCCAAGGGACTCTCAAGAGTCTTCTCCAAGTTCAAAAGCATCAATTCTTCGACACTCAGCTTTCTTCACAGTCCAACTCTCACATATATACATGACCACAGGAAAAACCATAGCCTTGACTAGACGGACCTTTGTTGGCAAAGTAATGTCTGTGCTTTTCAATATGCTATGTAGGTTGGTCATAACTTTTCTTCCAAGGAGTAAGTGTCTTTTAATTTCATGGCTGCAGTCACCATCTGCAGTGATTTTGGAGCCCCCAAAACATAAAGTCTGACCATTTTTCCACTGTTTCCCCATCTATCTGCCATGAAGTGATGGGACCAGATGCCATGATCTTGGTTTTCTGAATGTTGAGCTTTAAGCCAACTTTTTCACTCTCCTCTTTTACCCTCATCAAGAGGCTTTTTAGTACCTCTTAACTTTCTGCCATAAGGGTGGTATCATCTGCATATCTGAGGTTATTGATATTTCTCCCAGCATTCTTGATTCCAGCTTGTGCTTCTTCAACCCAGCATTTCTCATGATGTACTCTGCATATAAGTTAAATAAGCAGGGTGACAATATACTGCCTTGTCATATTCCTCTTCCTATTTGGAACCAGTCTGTTGTTCCATGTCCAGTTCTAACTGTTGCTTCCTGACCTGCATATAGGTTTTCAAGAGTCAGGTCAGGTGGTCTGGTATTCCCATCTGTTTCAGAATTTTCCACAGTGTATTGTCATCCACACAGTCAAAGGCTTTGGCATAGTCAATAAAGCAGAAATAGATGTTTTTCTGGAACTCTCTTGCTTTTTCCATGATCCAGCAGATGTTGGTAATTTATCTCTGGTTCCCCTGCCTTTTTGAAGAAAGTGGAGAAAACCACTAGACCATTCATATATGACCTAAATCAAATCCCTTATGATTATACAGTGGAAGTGAGAAATAGATTTAAGGGACTAGATCTGATAGACAGAGTGCCTGATGAACTATGAATGGAGGTTTGTGACATTGTACAGGAGACAGGGATCAAGACCATCCCCATGGAAAAGAAATGCAAAAAAGCAAAATGGCTGTCTGGGGAGGCCTTACAAATAGCTGTGAAAAGAAGAGAAGCAAAAAGCAAAGGAGAAAAGGAAAGATATAAGCATCTGAATGCAGAATTCCAAAGAATAGTAAGGAGAGATAAGAAAGCCTCCCTCAGCGATCAATGCAAAGAAATAGAACAAAACAACAGAATGGGAAAGACTAGAGATCTCTTCAAGAAAATTAGAGATACCAAGGGAACATTTCATGCAAAGATGGGCTCGATAAAGGACAGAAATGATATGGACCTAACAGAAGCAGAAGATATTAAGAAGAGGTGGCAAGAATACACAGAAGAACAGTACAAAAAGGAACTTCACAACCGAGATAATCATGATGGTGTGATCACTGACCTAGAGTCAGACATCCTGGAATTTGAAGTCAAGTGGGCCTTAGAAAGCATCACTACTAACAAAGCTAGTGGAGGTGATGGAATTCCAATTGAGCTATTTCAAATCCTGGAAGATGATGCTGTGAAAGTGCTGCACTCAATATGCCAGCAAATATGGAAAACTCAGCAGTGGCCACAGGACTGGAAAACGTCAGTTTTCCTTCCAATCCCAAAGAAAGGCAATGCCAAAGAATGCTCAAACTACCACACAATTGCACTCATCTCACATGCTAGTAAAGACATATGTTGCTGCTGTTGCTGCTGCTAAGTCGCTTCAGTCATGTCCGACTCTGTGCAACCCCATAGCCAGCAGCTCACCAGGCTCCCTCATCCCTGGTATTCTCCAGGCAAGAACACTGGAGTGGGTTGCCATTTCCTTCTCCAATGCATCAAAGTGAAAAGTGAAAGTGAAGTCTCTCAGTCGTGTTCGACTCTTAGCGACCCCATGGACTGCAGTCCACCAGGCTCCTTCGTCCATGGAATTTTCCAGACAAGAGTACTGAAGTGGGGTGCCATTGCCTTCTCTGAAAGACATATGTTAGGAGCATGTAAACACTTCTGTAAACTTAGAAGCACTAGTTCACGAGCCTTCTCATCCATTATTCACTTACTGTGAAACTTGTTTTTCTTACTTTTTGCTTTACTTCTAACCTACCTTTATCCACTTCCCTAATTTTGCTTTTTCCTGGACTTCTAAGCTCACTGGTTCACATTCAGCACCTCCATTTTCAGTCAGTGTAGCCTCTCTATCACACCATCCAATGCTGACCTCCAGCTGCCTCCATATTCTCCACAAATACCAGGAATTCCACAAACTGACTCTAAAATCTCAGGGCCCCCTGGGTGAAGCATAGCTTTTTTCTTGCTTCCACATTCATAGCAGAGGGCCCATATTTATAAAGTTTCATTTTTAATTGTATCTTCCTATTTAGCTCACTCACTTTACCCATATACTGTGAGGAATTGTTTCAGAAAAGTTTAGTGCACAGATTCAAGGCATGTAGGTTAGGTAGGAAACTTTGCAATTGATTTGCCCATTGACCCAGATAAGCATGGAATTCTTTGTATGTCTCTCGTCCCTATCTGTCTACAGGTACTGTTTAGTACAAGTGACAGAACATATGGAAAGTCACACTCAAAGCATCTTTCAGCATAAGATTAAAAAAAAATAAGAATATTTAAGTATACTATTTATGGATCAGAATTTAAGCAAGCTCAATTTCTTTTATATATGGAAAATCTTTCTTTGTTAATAACATAATAAATGTTGAAGTCTAGGTGGGTCAAATATAGAATTAAGTAAAATAATAAAATAAGTATTTTTTTAACGAAAAGAGTGAGATGCTCCCATGTTGAATTTCAACTATAAAGGTCTCATTTTTTCTTGTACAGCCTTTGAAATCAAACATATTTTTGGTACCTTTCATTACTGATCAGGGATAGGCTTAATGTTGTCGTAACACTGAGAAGCAGAAGTGCGCCGGCTTCGACTGACTGCATTGCAGAAGCATGCCCGTAAGAAGCTACCCTTTGCCCAAGGTCAGAGGCGATGGCCAAGAGGAGCTACCCCACGTACGAGGTCAAGGGCGGTGGCCGAGAGGAGCAACCCCGTGTCCAAGGAACGGTGGCTACTGGGTGCAGGAGGGCTGAGAGGAGCTACTCCACGTTCAAGGTCAGGAGGGTCAGCTGTGAGGAGATACCCCTTGTCCAAGGTAAGGAGCAGCATCTGTGCTTTGCTGGAGCAGCTGTGAAGAGATACTCCACGTCCAAGGTAAGAGAAACCCAAGTAAGACAGTAGGTGTTGCGAGAGGCATCAGAGGGCAGACACATAAACCATAATCACAGAAAACTAGTCAGTCTAATCACGCAGACCACAGACTTGTCTAATTCAATGAAACTAAGCCATGCTGTGAGGGGCCACCCAAGACAGGTGGGCAGGGTGGAGAGGTCTGACAGAATGTGGTCCACTGGAGAAGGGAATGGCAAATCACTTCAGTATTCTTACCTTGAGAACCCCATGAACAGTATGAAAAGGAAAAATGATAGGTTTTGAGGTTACTGAAAGAGGAACTCACCAGGTCAGTAGGTGCCCAATATGCTACTGGAGATCAGTGGAAAAATAACTCCAGAAAGAATGAAGGGATGGAGCCAAAGCAAAAACAATACCCAGCTGTGGATGTGACTGGTGATAGAAGCAAGGTCCAATGCTGTAAAGAACAATATTGCATAGGAACCTGGAATGTCAGGTCCATGAATCAAGGCAAATTGGAAGTGGTCAAACAGGAGATGGCAAGAGTGAACGCTGACATTCTAGGAATCAGCGAACTGAAATGGACTGGAATGGGTGAATTTAACTCAGATGACCGTTACATCTACTACTGTGGGCAGGAATCCCTTAGAAGAAAGGGAGTAGCCATCATGGTCAACAAAAGAGTCTGAAATGCAGTACTTGGATGCAATCTCAAAAACGACAGAATGATCTCTGTTCGTTCCAAGGCAAAGCATTCAATATCACAGTAATCCAAGCCTATGCCCCAACCAGTAACGCTGAAGAAGCTGAGTTGAATGGATTCTATGAAGACCTACAAGACCTTTTAGAACTAACACCCAAAAAAGATGTCCTTTTCATTATAGGTGACTGGAATGCAAAAGTAGGAAGTCAAGAAACACCTGGGGTAATAGGCAAATTTGGCCTTGGAATATGGAATGAAGCATGGCAAAGGCTAATAGAGTTTTGCCAAGAGAATGCACTGGGAATAGCAAACACACTCTTCCAACAACACAAGAGAAGACTTTACATATGAACATCACCAGATGGTAAACACTGAAATCAGATTGATTATATTTTTTGCAGCCAAAGATGGAGAAGCTCTATACAGTCAACAAAAACAAGACCTGGAGGTGACTGTGGCTCAGATCATGAACTCTTTATTGCCAAATTCAGACTTAAATTGAAGAAACTAGGGAAAACCACTAGACCATTCAGGTATGACCTAAATCAAATCCCTTATGATTATACAGTGGAAGTGAGAAATAGATTTAAGGGCCTAGATCTGATAGATAGAGTGCCTGATGAACTATGGAATGAGGTTCGTGACATTGTACAGGAGACAGGGATCAAGACCATCCCTATGGAAAAGAAATGCAAAAAAGCAAAATGGTTGTCTGGGGAAGCCTTACAGATAGCTGTGAAAGGAAGAGAAGCGAAATGCAAAAGAGAAAAGGAAAGATATAAGCATCTAAATGCAGAGTTCCAAAGAATAGCAAGGAGAGATAAGATAGCCTTCCTCAGTGATCAATGCAAAGAAATAGAGGAAAACAACAGAATGGGAAAGACTAGAGATCTCTTCAAGAAAATTAGAGATACCAAGGGAACATTCACACAAAGATGGGCTCAATAAAGGACAGAAATTGTATGGACCTAACAGAAGCAGAAGATATTAAGAGGTGGTAAGAATACACAGAAGAACTGTACAAAAAAGATTTTCACGACCAAGATAATCACTATGGTGTGATCACTCCCCTAGAGCCAGACATCCTGGAATGTGAAGTCAAGAGGCCTTAGAAAGTATCACTACAAACAAAGCTAGTGGAGGTGATGGAATTCTAGTTGAACTATTTCAAATCCTGGAAGACAATGCTGTGAAAGTGCTGCACTCAATATGCCCACACATTTGGAAAACTCAGCAGTGGCCACAGGACTGGAAAAGGTCAGTTTTCATTCCAATCCCAAAGAAAGGCAATGCCAAAGAATGGTCAAACTACCACACAATTGTACTAATCTCACATGCTAGGAAAGGAATTCTCAAAATTCTCCAAGCAAGGCTTCAGCAATATATGAACCATGAACTTCCTGATGTTCAAGCCGGTTTTAAGAAAGGCAGAGGAACCAGAGATCAAATTGCCAACATCTGCTGGATCATGGAAAAAGCAAGAGAGTTCCAGAAAAACATCTATTTCTGCTTTATTGACTATGCCAAAGCCTTTGACCATGTGGATCACAATAAACTGTAGAAAATTCTGAAAGAGATGGGAATACTAGACCACGTGACTTGCCTCTTGAGAAACTTGTATGCAGGTCAGAAAGCAACAGTTAGAATTGGAAATGGAACAACAGACTGGTTCCAAATAGGAAAAGGAGTACATCAGGTTGTATATTGTCACACTGCTTACTAAACTTATATGCAGAGTACATTATGAGAAATGCTGGACTGGAAGAAGCACAAGCTGGAATCAAGATTGCCAGGAGAAATATCAATAACCTCAGATATGCAGACGACACCACCCTTATGGCAGAAAGTGAAGAGGAACTAAAAAGCCTCTTGATGAAAGTGAAAGAGAAGAGTGAAAAAGTTGACTTAAAGCTCAACATTCAGAAAACTAAGATCATGGCATCTGGTCCCATCACTTCATGGCAGATAGATGGGGAAACAGTGGAAACAGTGTCAGACTTTATTTTTTGGGCTCCATAATCATTGCAGATGATGATTGCAGCCATGAAATTAAGACACTTACTCCTTGGAAGGAAAGTTATGACCAACCTAGATAGCATATTCCAAAGCAGAGACATTACTTTGCCAACAAAGGTCCATCTGGTCAAAGCTATGGTTTTTCCAGTGGTCATATATGAATGTGAAATTTAGACTTTGAAGAAAGCTGAGTGTCGAAGAATTGATGCCTTTGAACTGTGGTGTTGGAGAAGACTCTTGAGAGTCCCTTGGAGTGCAAGGAGATCCAACGAGTCCATTCTAAAGGAGATCAGTCCTGGGTGTTCTTTGGAAGGACTGATGCTAAAGCTGAAACTCCAATACTTTGTCCACCTCATGCAAAGAGTTGACTCATTGGAAAAGACTCTGATGCTGGGAGGAATTGGGGGCAGGAGTAGAAGGGGATGACAAAGGATGAGATGGCAGGATGGCATCACTGACTCAATGGACGTGAGTTTGAGTGAACTCTTGGAGTTTGTGATGGACAGGGAGGCCTGGCATGCTGCAATTCATTGGGTCTCAAAGAGTTAGACATGACTGAGCGACTGAACTGAACTGAACTGAACACTGAGAACTGAAAACATATATTAATTTTTCTCTTTTAATTGAGAGAAATAATGAATGTAACTTTATATTACTATGTTCATACTTAACAACTTTCTATTTCATACAATACAATTTACCTTTTCTTTTTTAGTGAAATGTAGGACATTATTTAGAAGGGGTTTTTATCAAGACTGAGAGTTCTAATAGCTGGAATTCAAGTTTTATGGTTTAAAGCTTAGTGGCTCACAGCTTGGTAAATAAGCACCTCTCTGAGCCTTTTAAACAGTATTTGAGCAGAGTAAACTTTATGAGTTAGCTATAAAATTATAATTTGGTTATGAAGAGAAAACTTCATTTAGTGGCACTCAACAAACTAATACAGTGACCCTAAATCCCAACCTGACTGTTTAGTTATTACAACATACCACTATGAAGCCTATTAACAGGCTTAATTAAGACATCAATCATCTATCAGAACTTCAATAATTCTATAATAACTCTTTTTATGGCATTTTTAGCAATTTGCGCTAATGCACAGGGGGCCATGTACAAATGAATTGGCTATTAGGAACCCTGATAAGAATAGGCCTTTTGGCAAGCTTTCCCAGCCCCAGCACTTTCACAAGCTCACTGGAAAACAGACAGAGTATCTTCTAAGAAGGACAGAATGAAGTCTGAGCTCTCATCCACTTAACAATCCAATATGCTGCCAGGTTTTTAGATCTACTCAAGCATTCAGACAGAATAATATAGGCCATTGGACATTTCTAAGGTTGTAGATTCTGTTTTGTTCAGGCTGCTCTATCCAAAGCCATCTACATGCAACAAATCACTTACATGGTAGCCACTCTGTACAAAGCTGTGTAGGCAAACTTTTAGAAGTGTACATGAACACTTTTGACCTACTGTGATAATGGACTTGACTTTTTCAACTGAATATTTCTGTAATAAATCAAGTACCCTTTAGTAAGACAAGTTTAAGGGCAGAGCATTATTTGTAAATCTTCATGAAGTCATAGGTGCTTAGTCTCTAAGTAGTGTCTGACTTTTTGCAACCCTATGGACTGTAGCCCACCAGATTCCTCTGTCCACGGGGACTCTCCAGGCAACTATACTAGAATGGGTTGCCAAGCCCTCCTATAGGGGATCTTCCCAACCCAGGGATTGAACCCAGGTCTCCTGCATTGCAGGTGGATTCTTTACTGTCTGAGTCACCAGAGAAGCCCTTATGAAGTTACGTACTTTATTTTATTCTAATGTAGGCTTTACTATTTCCTAACTGATCTATAACTTGGGAAATTGACAGAACAATTCATATTCCTCAATGAAATCACCCTGGCTTCAGGCTTCATGGATCATCAGGGTGTCTGAGGGAAGAGGATGGGTCAGCAGGGCATCTGAGGGAGGAGAAAACAAGTTGCCAGTGAATGAATTCACTGGAAAGAATAGCAATTTCAAATTTTCCAGAAAATATAAACTTCATGGTTGGGCAGGGGGTCGGGTAAGTAGATGGGAGGATGGTAATGGTGAGGATATGGTTGATCTAGTGAGAATATAATCCTTAACACGGTGTTACCGTCTGATCGTCAGGCTGATGACTCACTTTGCACATCACTGAATAAGAAACACATTATGAGATGTGGTTTTGAAGGACCAAAAATCTTCCTAGGCTAGGGTGTCTTCTGAAAGTTGGTCACTTGATTTATGTTCCTAATATTAGTCATTAATTTAAATTAGTGGGTTGAAGTTTTAAACATATAAGTGTTAGCACTTGAAGGGCAATGCTTTCAATCATAGCTAGGTATTTACACATTTGAGTGAATTAGTTAATTACTTTTGGAAAAAAAAAACTGTCCATGAAGACACGAGGTAAAATTGGTCAGTTTTGAGAGAAGAAATAGGTTGGCATTGTTGGAAGAGGTGTGTAAATCTTGATTATAGGCAAAAAAGGGTGGGGGCATATTTCATATAAATACCTAAGAAAGGAAGAGACAGATTACCTACCTTGAGAGGCCTACAAAATGAGGAGGATATCACGGAGTTAGAGGAATACTAATGATTCTTTTACTGCTTACTTAGTTAAATAACTTAGCCACTGTCAATCAAATCCCAGGCTTCCCTGGTATGCTATGCTATGCTAAGTCACTTCAGTTGTGTCCGACTCTGTGTGACCCCATAGATGGCAGCCCACCAGGCTCCTCTATCCCTGGGATTCTCCAGGCAAGAACACTGGAGTGGGTTACCATTTCCTTCTCCAATGCATGAAAGCGAAAAGTGAAAGTGAAGTTGCTCAGTCGTGTCCGACTCTTAGCAACCCCATGGACTGCAGCCTACCAGGCTCCTCCGTCCATGGGATTTTCCAGGCAAGAGTACTGGAGTGGGGTGCCATTGCCTTCTCCGGCTTCCCTGGTAGCTCAGCTGATAAAGAATCAGCCTGTAATACAGGAGACCTCAGTTCGATTCCTGGGTCAGAAGATCCTCTGGAGAAGGGATTGGCTATCCACTCCAGTATTCTTGGGCTTCTCTGGTGGCTTGGATGGTGAAGAACCATCCTGCAATGCTGGAGACCTGAGTTTGATCCCTGGGTTGGGAAGATCCCCTGGAGGAGGGCATGGCAACCCATCCCAGTATTCTTGCCTGGAGAATCTCCAAAGACAAAGGCACCTGGCAGGCTGCAGTCCATGGGGTTTCAAAGAGTCTGAAACAACTGAGCAACTAAGCATAGCACAGCACAATCAAATCCCCCAAAATCAAATCCTCCAAAATATCAAGGCTCTTCTTCTATTTCAGATCTTTGGAAACCTTACCTCCAAGGTTCCCAAACCCACCTGCATCAAGTTAATGAAAAGGGAAAGATGTATATGACACATCAACTGCAAAGGAGTCTAAGATATGGGCTTAGTGAAGGCTGACTGATCTCTGACACACTGGCATTTTCTTGATCCCCAGGGCAAGCTCTGCATCTCACAGTCTCTGTCTACAGTTGGTCATAATAAGATAGAGATACATATAAAGTGAGTGGCAAATGGAGGGAAGATTCTTCATTGGATTCAGTTTTGGTAATTTTCTTTTTAAATGTGCCTATTGATGGAGGAGAAATTGATATTTGAGTAAATAGGACTCGAAGAACCAGACTGGAGTTTTCTGCTTGGTTGATACAACAGTTGTGATGTATGAAACTAAAGCCACTAATCCTATTAAATGAGTCAAATATGGAAAAAATAGTCTTGGGACTCCTATTCCCTCCTGTCCCCAGCTATGCTGAGTTTATTAAGACTAAAACTCATCCAGTGGTTTTCCCAGTTAAAATACCAAAAATATTAAGTCTATGTCTATTCTAATCCAAAATATCATGGAGATGATTGTAAGTCTTTTATTTACTTCTCAGCTGGGGGCCTTAGTAAGGATATAGGTTCAGTTCAGTTCAGTTCAGTCACTCAGTTGTGTCTGACTCTTTGCGACCCCATGAATTGGAGCACTCCAGGCCTCCCTGTCCATCACCAACTCCCAGAGTTCACTCAAACTCATGTCTATCGAGTCGGTGATGCCACCCAGCCATCTCATCCTCTGTCGTCCCCTTATCCTCCTGTCTTCAATCCCTCCCAGCATCAGGGTCTTTTCCAGTGAGTCAACTCTTCATATGAGGTGGCCAAAGTACTGGAGTTTCAGCTTTAGCATCAGTCCTTCCAAAGAACACCCAGGACTGATCTCCTTTAGAACGGACTGGTTGTATCTCGTTGCAGTCCAAAGGACTCTCAAGAGTCTTCTCCAACACCACAGTTCAAAAGCATCAATTCTTTGGCGCTCAGCTTTCTTCACAGTCCAATTCTCACATCCATACATGACCACTGGAAAAACCATAGCCTTGACTAGACGGACCTTTGTGGGCAAAGTAATATCTCTGCTTTTTAATATGCTGTCTAGGTTGGTCATAACTTTCCTTCTAAGGAGTAAGCGTCTTTTAATTTCATGGCTGCAATCACCATCTTCAGTGATTTTGGAGCCCAGAAAAATAAAGTCTGACACTGTTTCCACTGTTTCCCCATCTACTTGCCATGAAGTGATGGGACCAGATGCCATGATCTTAGCTTTCTGAATGTTGAGCTTTAAGCCAAGTTTTTCACTCTCCTCTTTCATTTTCATCAAGAGGCTTTTGAGTTCCTCTTCACTTTCTGCCATAAGGGTGGTGTCATCTGCATATCTGAGGTTATTGATATTTCTCCCGGCAATCTTGATTCCAGCTTGTGCTTCTTCCAGCCCAGTGTTTCTCATGATCTACTCTGCATATAAGTTAAATAAGTGGGGTGACAATATACAGCCTTGTCGTACTCCTTTTCCTATTTGGAACCAGTCTGTTGTTCCAGTCTGTTGTTCCATGTCCAGTTCTATCAATTCTAAAGACTGAATAATAATCTGTAAAATGTGATCCCTTAAGTATGGAGAGATATGGTCAAACTGACTTCCCACTAAATTAAAAAAAATTCTGAAAGTTCCCTGGTGGTCCAGTGGCTAAGAATTGCTTGCCAGTGCAGGAGACACAGGTTTGATACTCAGTTTGAGAAAATTCCACATGCCACGGGGCAACTATTGAGCCCCAGAGCCACAATTACTGAGCTCGTGGGTCACAACTACTGAAGCCTGCATGCCCTAAAAGCCCATGCTCCACAAGAAAAGCCACCTCAGTAAGAAGCTTGTGCACCACAAATAGAGAGTAGCTCCCACTCACTGCAATGAGAAACCCCACGCATAGTAACAAAGACACTGCACAGCCAAAAAGTAAGTAAATAATATATATTTTTAAAATTCTCTTTTGGTTGCTGCCTGACATCTGACAAATGCAAAAGCATTTTGAAAGTTGTCAAGTCTGATTTTGTGATCTCACAGCGGGACTACAAACCCACTTGAAGCAGCCAGTATTTTGATTTAAGAACCCTAAACCCTTGTGTCCACAAGCTCCAGGTATTCCTGGAACTGACAGTTATAGCAGCCCACTGGAAGCATTATAATATGTAATTATTAAAAGAAACAATGAGAAAGACAACACTTCTTCTATGGTTCATTTCTTTTCCATGTTAATGCAAATGACTTTCTGTCGATATTTTCCTTGAGTGTTCAGTTTCTATAGTGGAATACGGCTATAGCTGAGTAACGTTAGATCAGTGCCTAATGTTGCATCCCTAAATCATTTTGCAAAACATTCTTGTACAGTTGATCATTAGAGCTTGAGGATCATCATTCATTTTAAACCAAAACCATACAAAGCATGAAATGTCCACAATGATGAACAGCTCCTTAAAAACTTGTGAGAATAATTGCAGGTTTCTCACAATTGCAGAGTCAGTTTTAAAAGAGAAATAGTGTTGGTATTCTTCTCATTCTTTCTCATAAAGAATGTGTCTGTGCTCATAGCATAAGGTGACTCATCATGACTGTGTCACAGTAAGTGGACAGAAGGCAAAAGCCAGAACTCCAACATTATCCAGCAGCTGTCACTTCCTTTTAAAGGAACAACATACTTCCTGAGGCAACCTTTCCCAAGTTGTTCACCTAATAACTGAGAGAACCTGGAAGAAGTTTTCTCCAAAATAATTTTAGGAATTGACTTAACTGAAATGGTAAGCTACTCTTAATAGCATTGTTCAAGAATGATATTTTTTCTCTTATTTTGAGAATTAATTCAGATTTTTGAAGTTCTTGTGAGGTCATGTCTTTCTTTAGGTTATAAAGAGTACTTTTTTCCCAGGGATTTCCCAGACAGTTGAGGGGTTAAGACTGTGTGCTTCCACTTCAGTGGGCATGGGTTTTATCCCCAGTTGGGGATATCCTGCAGGGCAAGACAAAAAAAAACAGAGAGAGAGAGAAAGAGCTCTTTTTCCAGCTATTGTTTAGTCTGGAATTTTTTGTAGCATACACATTTATAAGGAATATATTTTACTTGCTATCATTAAGTAGAAAGAAAAGCATTTGTACCTTCATACCAAACTTTTCAATTTGTCTTATGGAGAAGGGGACTTACATTTGCCATTTCTTTTCCTATGGTAGAGAGTATCAGTTAAGAATTATAATTCTCCTAAAAGTAACAGGCTTGTGACCAATTCCTCCAAAAAAAGCAGCTTCAGCAAATTAGGGGATTTATGTGTCCCTCCAGTAAGGGTCTTTTAATTACCTGGCTGCAGTCACCATCTGCAGTGATTTTGGAGCCCAGAAAAATAAAGTCTGACACTGTTTCCACTGTTTCTCCATCTATCTGCCATGAAGTGATGGGACCAGATGCCATGATCTTAGCTTTCTGAATGTTGAGCTTTAAGCCAACTTTTTCACTCTCCTCTTTCACTTTCATCAAGAGTCTCTTTAGTTCTTCGCTATCTGCCATAAGGGTGGTGTCATCTGCATATCTGAGGTTATTGATATTTCTCCGGGCAATCTTGATTCCAGCTTGTGCTTTTTCCAGCCCAGCGTTTCTCATGTGTACTCTGCATATAAGTTAAATAAGAAGGGTGACAATATACAGCCAAGAAGTACTCCTTTTCCTATTTGGAACCAGTCTGTTGCTCCATGTCCAGTTCTAACTGGTGTTTCCTGACCCGCATACAGATTTCTCAAGAGGCAGGTCAGGTGGTCTGGTATTCCCATCTTTTTCAGAATTTTCCACAGTTTGTTGTGATCTGCACAGTCAAAGGCTTTGACGTAGTCAATAAAGCAGAAGTAGATGTTTTTTGGAAATCTCTTGCTTTTTTGAAGATCCAGTGGATGTTGGCAATTTGATCTCCGGTTCCTCTGCCTTTTCTAAATCCAGCTTGAACATCTGGATTTCACGGTTCATGTACCATTGAAGCATGGATTAGAGAATTTTGAGCATTACTTTGCTAGCGTGTGTGATGAATGCGATCATGAGGTAGTTTGAGCATTCTTTGGCACTGCCTTTCTTTGGGATTGGAAGGAAAACTGACCTTTTCCAGTCCTGTGGCCACTGCTGAGTTTTCCAAATTTGCTGGCATACTGAGTACAGCACTTTCACAGCATCATCTTTTAGGATTTGAAATAGCCCAACTGGAATTCCATCATCTCCACTAGCTTTGTTCATAGTGATGTTTCCTAAGGCCCACTTGAGTTCTCATTCTAGGATGTCTGGTTCTAGGTGAGATGGTTTATCTAGGATAAACCATCCTGTTTATCTGCATCATGAGGGTCTTTTCTATATAGTTCTTCTGTATATTCTTGCCACCTCTTCTTAATATCTTCTGCTTCTGTTAGGTCTATACCATTTCTGTCCTTTATTGAGCCCATCTTTGCATGAAATGTTCCCTTGATATCTCTAATTTTCTTGAACAGATCTCTAGTCTTTTCATTCTATTGTTTTCCTCTATTTCTTTGCATTGATCACTGAGGAAGGCTTTCTTATCTCTCCTTGCTATCCTTTGGAACTCTGCATTCAAATGGGTGTATCTTTCCTTTTCTCCTTTGCCTTTCACTTCTCTTCTTTTCACAGCTATTTGTAACGCCTCGTCAGACAACCATTTTGCCTTTTTGCATTTTTTTTTCTTTAGGATGATCATGATCACTGCCTCCTGTACAATACCAAGAACCTCCATCCATCATTCTTCAGGCACTCTGTCTATCAGATCTAATCCCTTAAATCTATTTGTCACTTAGTTTCTATTAAGCCATGAAATTAAATCATGCTTGTTCCTTTGACGAAAAGTTATGACCAACCTAGACAGCATATTAAAAAGCAGAGACATTACTTTGCCAACAAAGGTCTGTCTAGTCAAAGCCAGGACTTTTCCAGTAGTCATGTATGGATGTGAGAGTTGGACTATGAATAAAGCTGAGTGCCAAAGAATTGATGCTTTGAACTGACTCCGTGGAAAAGACCCTGATGCTGGGTAAGACTGAGGGTGGGAGAAGGGGATGGCATAGGATGAGATGGTTGGATGGCACCACCAACTCAATGTACATGAGTTTGAGTAAGCTATGGGAGTTAGTGATGGACAGGGAAACCTGGTGTGTTTCAGTCCATGGGGTCACAAAGAGTTGGACATGACTGAGTGACTGAACTGAACTGACTAGTAAGGGTAACTCTCAAGATAGGCTTTTCAATACTACCATCACACTTTATGTAGTCATGTGTGACTCAGGCTGCTGCTGCTGCTGCTAAGTCGCTTCAGTCATGCCTGACTCTGTGACCCCATAGACGGCAGCCCACCAGGCTCCCCTGTCCCTGGGATTCTCCAGGCAAGAACACTGGAGTGGGTTGCCATTTCCTTCTCCAATGCATGGAAAGTGAAAAGTGAAAGTGAAGTCGTTCAATTGTGTCTGACTCTTAGCGACCCCATGGACTGCAGCTTACCAGGCTCCTCTGTCCATGGGATTTTCTAGGCAAGAGTACTGGAGTGGGGTGCCATTGCCTTCTCTGGTGACTCAGGCTACTAATCCTCATATTAGTTCTCATAAGATGGTTGCTGTGCCTGCAGCCATTGCATCTGAGTTCCAGTTTAGTGAGCAAAACAATGCCAAGTATGAAAGCTAGTACATTCTTAGAGTATGCCACACTCTGAAGCGCTACTCAACAACCTCCATTAACACCATACAGGACAGACACAGACATCAGTACTTCAAATAGGAATGGTAAATATTGCTTCTAACTGGACACATGTGAGTCTGAACAAAATATGAGTTATGTTATTGAGGAAGAAAAAGAGAATGAGTATAAATAAGTAGCTCATGGTTTTTGTCATAGGATGACCAGAAGAGAAAGCTCTGCTCTGCCTCCTCTCCTGGGTCTCATCACCCACTTTCAATCTATTTCCCAGAGGTAGATTAGCCATTATGATTGACCAGAGATTAAAATTAATTAATTACTCCTCTACTAGGAAGCAGAATGCAGGTCCTAAAAGGCACAGACATGCTTCTTGAATCTTTTTATGTGTCCTGTACCAAACTACAGACCTCTGTGCATATATTTCACTAGACAGAACTACAAAGAGGAGGAGGGAGCTGAGAGGTATCGTGAATCCCCCAGAGAAATCAGCCTATGTCTTGTTTAAATCTGGAAATTTGCATGATTTTAGAGTGTTTTGTATTTCCTGGCTTTTAGGCTCTTCCTATTTGTCTGTCATGCTCCTTTTCTATCTGTGGTCACCCAAAGTTTCCTCTGATGTGCCCCATCAAGGAAACTTTCCCACCTGGAATCCTTGGGCAGCATTGGTGATCTTCTCCCTGCCTGTGCCCATCCTCATGCTCCTCCCAGGGTTTTTAGGGCACTTACCCATCATGTCCCCTTGAGAAGGAAATGGCAACCCACTCCAGTATTCTAGCCAGGATAATTCCATGGACAGAGGAGCCTGGCAGGCTACAGTCCGTGAGGTCGCAAAGAGTTGGACACACCTGAGCAACTAACATACACACGCAAACCATATCATAAATATTTACTTGTTTCTCCTCTACTAGGTGGTAGATCCTTAAAGGAACAGGGACGAAGGCTTGACTCTTTTAGTACCTTCAGGGACTAGCAATATCTTGTCACATAATTCTTAACTGATAGTAATTAGAGTTATTATTTAATATAGAACTGGAAACAGCCCTGAATCTTCAGAACTAAGTTGGTGAAAGTATTGTCTTTCAGAAGAAGTTTGGAAACTTAGTCAAGATCTTTATTTGTAGAAGTAGTTTAAAAAGTATGTTTTAAAACAGAAATAGGCTCACAGACATATAAAACAAATTTATGGTTACCAAAGGAAAAGGAGGGGGCGTAAATTAGGAGCTTGGGTTTTACACACTTTGTATGAAATAGATAAACTTTGCTACTGTGTAGTGTATGAAATAGATAAACAGCAAGGACCAACTGAATAGTACAGGGATATATTCAAGATATATTCAATATCTTGCAATAACATATAATGGAAAAGAATCTAAAAAAAGACAGGTGCTACTAGTGGTAAAGACTACCTGCCAGTGCAGGTAGACATAAGAGATGCGGGTTCCATCCCTGGGTTGGGAAGATCCCCTGGAGCAGGAAACAGCAACCCACTCCAGTATTCTTGCTTGGAGTATTCCATGGATTAGAGGAGCCTGGCAGGTTACAGTCCCTAAGGTCGTTAAGAGTCAGACAGCACTGAAGTGACTTAGCAGGCATGCTCATATACGCACACACACACATCACTGAATCACTTTCCATACACCTGAAACTAACACAACATTGTGAATCAAGTACACTTCAATTTTCCAAAAAAAAAAAAAAGAACCTCCCCCCAAAAAAACCCTCAAAAAATGAGCTTGGGGCTTAGAGTTTTTACAGGAAAGAGCTTCTAGCATAATTAAATAACATTGTTTTATTTACATTACTTTTTTTAATATATAGCAAGTCATTTGAGTCCCACTTACGGACGTGCTGTAAAGTATACTGTTAAATAAATGTTTTAAATAGCTGTTTTCTATTGATTAAAAAGTATTTTAAAATGGGGGTATGGCAGCAGAGGATTTTAAACAGGATTTGTATATCAGAGTTATTCATGCTCTGTCTTACCTTCAACACTCAGATTCATAATCAATAGATTTGAAGCGGGACCAGGCTTCTGTATTGTTAAGTATCCCCAAAGGCTCTGTTCACAAGCTAGACTGGATTTGGGAGGAGAGAATCAGTGGCCACAGGTTCTTCTACTCCCCTCTCCTGTGAGCAGCTGGGCTGTGGTCAACTTTACATATGCGCAGCTCTCTGTCAGGCTAGTGGAATCTCCTGGGGAACTACCAAATCTCCAGATGCCCAGACTACACCCAGGAGAGTTCATCTGGAATCTCAGGGGAGGGGCCTAGTCATCAGAGCATTTTAAAGTGCCTCAGAACATTCAAATAAGAGCCTGAGTTGAGAATCAGTGGCCCATGGAGATTCTGTAAGAATTTTCACCTGCTGCTACAAAACAATAAGAAAATAAAACATGAACAAATAAATTCAACCCTGCAGTGACATTTCAATATTACTGTATACATGCGGAATTCATACCAGCTAGACATTGCCTGGGTATTAAGTCATTGCTTTGTTTCAGATGCTCTTGCTGGTCAGCTCTGCCCTTTAGTGCATACCTATTTCCCTGGCCTTTGAACACCTCATCTTTCCTCTTCACTCCAGAATCTTTGAACCTCGGAATTTTGTTCTCAAATGAATTCTGGACCACTGCTTTCTCTGATCCTTGCGCATCATCCTCTTTCTGACCATGGCTTGCCTGCTTGAGTCTGTTCCATGACTTCCTTTCCCTCTGAAACTTATCTGATCCCCTAGTATTTCATCTTTACCATGTTCAATTTTCTCTGCATTCTCAATCTTGCTTACACATGCATGCTTAGTCCCTCAGTCGTGGTCAGCTCTTTGGGACCTCGTGGACTATAGCCCTTCAGGCCCCTCTGTCCATAGAATTGTCCAGGCAAGAATACTGGAGTGGGTGCATTTTCCTGCTCCATGGGATCTTCGCAACCCAGGGATCAAACCCACATTTCTTGAGTCTCCTGCACTGGCAGGGAGATTCCTTGCAACCTGGGAATTCAATGCACATCACTTAAAATGTATGACTCTGGTCAATTTCTCTTTTTCACTCATATATTCTTCTCATCACTGCTGGTTTCAAATGGATTTTTTTTTCTTTATATAATAAAAATATATTTATTTTTAATATTATATATATATATATATATTAATTTCTTTATATAATAAATACTTTCAGTGGCTATGTCTCCAGGATTGGGTCTTCATCCACATATGAAATTCAATGTTTATTTTTAGGAAAATATTTTCCTAATACTTATTGTGATTTAGAGCATTCCACAAAGCACATATTTTTAAAAAACTCTTTCTACTAACTGAAGTTTGATATTAGGTTTGGTTAAACTATTCTCTGGCTTTAAAATTTTAACTAAAGAAAAATATTTAAAAAATCTCCTCCTTACAACTTTCAATATTCCTTCTCATTTCTTTTTTACCATATCATGTTCTTAACAATTTTTTACCATATAATGTTCTTATCATGTGACTTCATTTATTCTGAAGTTGAAATTCTTACAATATTTTTACATATTCTGGAAATATGAAGAGGGAGATCCCATGGTTGGGAAATGATTTCTAAGTCTGGTTTATACCTAACTTAACATCTAACATTTACTGATAAAATTAGGCAAAATTCCAGAATTAACTTCATCGTATATGTTTCATGATCCAATTAAAAACAAAACTTGCTATTTTCCTAGAGTTCTTATAAAGATCTTTTTTCCTTTTTTAAATTTTTTAATTTTCATGAGTTATTACAAGTCATCTTGGTATTTGACTTCAGGCTTAGCAAGGAATATTAAATATACTTTGTGAAAAACTGAGATACCTTAATATAGAATATTTATCACCATAACCTGGTATTTTGTAGTTGAGATTTTATCGATTGACTCTTACAGGTGCTGCTGAGCTGAGAAGTAAATATTGACAAATTGAAAGCCCCAATTATAGTTTCTATTGAAACAAAGGTAGTGGGAACATTCCTGAACAGGATAATATACCTTATTCTGTTGAGCAAAACCCTGAAGGAGTATGAAGGAGAAAGTCAAGGGGTCAGACAGAAACACTAGATTACTGCAATGTGAAAAATGAAAAGAAACAGTAATTTATGTTAGCTTCACATCTTTGCTGCTAATAGTCAGAATTATATAAATGGTGTTAATATCCTGACAAAAGATTTTATATGACCAACCTAGATAGCATATTCAAAAGCAGAGACATTACTTTGCCAACAAAGGTCCGTCTAGTCAAGGCTATGGTTTTTCCTGTGGTCATGTATGGATGTGAGAGTTGGACTGTGAAGAAGGCTGAGCGCCGAAGAATTGATGGTTTTGAACTGTGGTGTTGGAGAAGACTCTTGAGAGTCCCTTGGACTGCAAGGAGATCCAACCAGTCCATTCTGAAGGAGATCAGCCCTGGGATTTCTTTGGAAGGAATGATGCTAAAGCTGAAACTCCAGTACTTTGGCCACCTCATGCAAAGAGTTGACTCATTGGAAAAGACTGATGCTGGGAGGGATTGGGGGCAGGAGGAGAAGGGGACGACAGAGGATGAGATGGCTGGATGGCATCACTGACTCGATAGACGTGAGTCTGAGTGAACTCCAGGAGTTGGTGATGGACAGGGAGGCCTGGCGTGCTGCGATTCATGGGGTCGCAAAGAGTCGGACATGACTGAGTGACTGAACTGAACTGAAGCATTAATGGAAATAGCATTCTAGTTTCACATTCGTTGATGCTTCATGGCTATAGAGGAGTAACCAGAAATGATCTCTTTCCAGGATACAAATCAGGACAGTTCCAGATCCAGGGCATCCAAATTGAAGCTAATCTACTTCATTCTTTGCAGCAGGTAGTGAGCAGACAAATAACAAAGAAGATGCCATTCAAATAGCCTTTATTTTCACTTTCTATTGAGAATAAAGGCAATTTAGTAGAGCAGAGGATGTCTTACTAAATAATTTTGTAGTATTCTTTGTAGTCACGGTGCTACCTTAATAAACTAACTCTAGTATGGAGGAAACAAAAAAAAACAATTTATTTTGTTAAGAACAATTAAGATTAATTTTAAGAACAATTAATCTGTTCTTATTCTAAAAACTCCCAAAGTGTACAATGAAAACACCCCTCAATATTTATACCTTCCATACTTTTTGTCATTGTTTGCTTTTGAAATACCAAACAAATCATGTCCTAGAAGCAATAAGTCACTGAATCCTTCTGCAGTTGCAGGGAATAAGTTGAGATGATTCCAAGATACATAGTGCCGACCAATAGACCTATTTCTTTTTGTTCAGTTGCTCAGTCATGTCTGACTTTTTGTGACCCCATGGATTACAGCACACCAGGCTTTGCTGTCCTTCACTGTCTCCCAGAGTTTGCTCCAACTCATGTCCATTGAGTCAATAATACCATTCAACCATTTCATCCTCTGTCACCCCTTCTCCTCCTGCCCTCAATCTTTCCTAGCATCAGAGTCTTCCCCAATCAGTCATCTCTTCACATCAGGTGGCCAAAGGATTGGAGCTTCAGCTTCAGCATCAATGAATGCTGAAGTCCTTCCAGTGAATATTCAGGGTTTATTTCCTTTAGGATTGACTAGTTTGATCTCTTTGCTGTACAAGAGACTCTCAAGAGTCTTCTCTAGCATCACAGTTCAAAAGCATCAATTCTTCAGCACTCAGCCTTCTTCATGGTCCAACTCTCATATCTGTGAGCAGTAGACCTAATGCTTAAATGTAAGTAACTCATTAATATTTTGGAAAAAGGCATTATGTGTTGTTGAGTTTTTATCACTGTATTATATGTTTCCTTCTTTCCTCCAAATGTCATTAGAGCAAAGGAGTGTGTTACAGAGGTTGCAAGTAGCAGCACTTTTCATTCTCAGATTTTTTTATCTAGATACCACATCAATCTGCTGTCTGCCTTGATAGCTACTAGCCACGTGTGGCTATTGAGCTCTTACAATGTGGCTAGTCCAAGCTGGGATGTGCTGTAATTGTAAATCACATACCAGGTTTCAAAGGTTTAATACAAAGATAATGTAAAATATCTCATTAATAAATTTATATTGATTAAATTGTAAGATATCAAATGATATTAAATTATAAAAATTTCATTAAAATTAATTTTACCTTTTAAGAAACTTTTTAATGTGGCAACTAGAGAATCTGAAATTACATATGTGTCTTGCATTAGATCTATACTGAATACTGCTGAGGCAAGTTGAGCTATGCTATGAGTTTCTCTTTCTCAAAATGATGCACACAGATATTTATAAGCAACTCCTGATTGAAGATGTCATCAAAGGAGCTATAGTAAAGTATTAAAAACACTTCTCACTTGGTCTTAAGCATATTGCTCTTCACTTTTCAATATGAAGGGAAGAAAACACCGTCATGTAATGGCTTCTTGAAGACTAACACGGGATCTTAGAGAAAAATTATGAAAGCCTCTCTCCTTCTTGTGTTTGATTTTCCAAAATGTGTAAATGGCAGTCACTTCTGTCCAAATGTGGCCTCATTGTACACCAGGCTCCTTAATCAATGATAATCAGAACACCTGGGAATCAACAAGAAATAGCTAGAGAAAATAGAAATAATTCATGTTTAATGCTTCTGTAAATCCCAATCCTGCCGAGCACATATCAGAATGATCAAACAAGAGTTGTGCTGTCTCTACTAGGGTGGGGGCAATGAGCTAAACTTTGCAAAGAAGCTGCAGCAGAAAAATTGAAATAGGGGGAAGGTCTCTCTAGCCCAGAGCTATTTAAAGGACGTGGTCTCTGTCCACCCTCCTAAATTTCAGATTGTTCTGGCTTATAAAAGACAGCAACTCTCAGTAACAGCTTCTGAGATACCATGAAACAATGAATCTATTAGAAATGCTTATATCAGGCAAGAATTACATATTTATTCAAGAACCATCTAACATTCTTGAGTGGGAATTTCTGATCCTTAGAGTTTATAAGCAGAAAATGCACATGAAAAACACATCTGGGATAATTTAAATCACAGAGTACTGTTGGCTGGATTATTTTAGATTTTCATAGGTAAACATACTGCTTAAATATACTTTGAATTTTAAGGAGACTGGCGATCAACTTATACAGCAATTACATTTTTCAGTAGGTCTCCCTAACATTTTCACTTAAAGGATCCCAATATTCAGCCATGCAACTGGCAGTGGACCACTGGAACCAAATGCAAATCTGTGGTCCTTTGAGGATTGAGCTTATTTTTCCTCCTGAAATTCTTTTAACGGTTGTGATGTCTCCGTAACACTAGTGGGTATGAGACTAGTATAAATTGGCAGATACAACCCTCTTTTCACCTAGAATAATGTCCTATCAATTTCCCTCTGCAGATCTTGGCATTTTTTTCCTCAGTCCTGGCACCCACTGCCTGCTGGATGCCCATCACTGAGCCCAGGGTTTATTGAGAAAGAGATGATCTCATTTAGCATAGAAGGTCCCAGAAGGAAGCAATGAGGAGCAGGTGTGTTTTATCTCAAGCCCAGCAGTCTGTCTCACTACAGAAGGGTCCTCCAGCAGCCTGGCCAGCTGTGCAGTGCATATGGAGAGGAGGTCAGAGTGATGGCTCAGTCCACATGCCCATATCACTAACTTCAACTATGAGCTGCTGCTCACAGCACCCCTCACTTCTTGAAAATGGCTCCACCAGAATGAGTCTTATTTCTCATATTCACTAAAATACCCAAACACATACACACATACACACACGCACACCACACACACACTCTCTTTCCCTTTCTCTTTATCTCTCTCTAGATCCAAACAGTGATTTCAGAGAGCCAATCAATTACCAGACAGGTTGTTTTTGTCCTAACATTCTTATAACCTGAGGATTTAATGGAGATATATTTACGTTATATAAAATAACTTGCTCTGCTGATTTTTGCCTTAGCTTGAGTTCCTCAGTGGTAGATCTTAGGGTCAGGATCTTTTGTAACTAGTTTATGTGACACATGAAGGAAATGGTTAGTAAGGGATGGGTAGTAAGAAAAGGACGGGAAGGCACATTACACAGCTAGCTACCACTGTGGATCCCTGAAGCTTAATTCTGCTGGGGAAACCCTAGAAGCCAATGAGAAGGTCATGCCTCCCAATTATCCCACCTGAAGGTCAAGGAGATGGGTGTATTTTTTCATCACCTCCCTTTAAACATTGGTTAAGCACTGCTCCCAAGTGGCCCTAATTCCTCAGCAGAGATGGTCACCTGCTTAGGGTGTGAATCTTGCTTGTTAGCCAGACAAGGAGCTCAGTAAAGAAATATGGATTCTAGCAGCTGGGAGTCAGGTGAGTTTACATCAAGTTGTTGAAGATAAGGGAATTTAGGTGGGGCACATAACAACATCTGTGACAGCTTTGTTATTCAAATAACAAATAACATTTGAACAAATTAATGTTTGGGGTAAAAATACAAAAAATATAACTGAAAACTAAAAACAAACAAACAAAAAGTAAAAACAAAACCTGAAAAGCTTTGTAGAATATGCTAGTTCAGTCTAGCTGCTATGCATTTATTGTAGAGGCAAAATGAATAAATGGAAGATTTGGAACAGGTTAACCTGCAGTTCCAGTTATTTCACCTCTGCTTCCCCTTTCTTGTCTATACAGGAAACAAATGGCTTAAGTTTGTTTACTTTTTTTAAGCTGGACTTTGCTCCTAGGTGGCTCATATGGTAAAAAAAAATCTGCCTGTAATACAGCAGACCCAGGTTCGATCCTTGGATTGGGAAGATCCTCTGGAAAGAGAATGGCAATGCACTCCAGTGTTCTTACAGGGAGAATTCCTTGGACAGAGGAGCCTGACAGGCTATAGTCCATCGGGTTCAAAGAGTCAGCCACAGACAGGACTAAGTGACTAACACTTTGACACTTTGCTCCCAAAATTCTCAACTTTCTCATAATCTGATTAATTACACATGATTTCTTTTAGAATCTGATTCAAAACCAATAGCAAAATTATCTTAATACAATCAAAGCTATATATTTTGTGAAACTTACCTGGTATCTCTCATTTACCCATTCTGCTACTTTCCCCCCTCTTTGAGCTAATCCTAAATATGCCTGTATTGGGATATTTGGGTCTTGGCTATTCATTACAATGCTTTCCTTCCTCTATTTCTCATTATATGGATTCCTACTAATCTAAAACAAGCAAGCAAAAACTCTTCAAATTCAAATATTAATTATTCACAGTTGCTTATCCAGTTTTTCCCCACTGATACTTGAGGATTCAAATATATACATGGCATACTTTAACATTTAATCAGGTGTAGTTGCTTATCTTGGGGATACTGGGAGTTTCTTTTTTTTTTTCTTTTTTTTTTTAAAGTATTGAATGTATTTATTGATAATGTAAATGTTACCTTTCTTATTTATGAAATTTGAACTTCAGAATAACATAAATACATAAAATTCACAATCATGTATATAAAACAATGAATTATGGAATTGAGAACCCATACATTTAACTAACAAACAGATATAAAAATTGAACATTATCAAAACCACAGAAAATTAATGCAAGATGCATCTCAAAACTTTCCCATTGTAGAAGTACCACTACCCTCTCTGATTCATACATTTATATACTTGTTTTTTTTAATTTTAATTCAATAAAATCATATAATATATGTCTAGTTTCTTTAGCTCCACATTATATTTGTGAGATCCATCAACATCAAAATGTAGCATTAGCTGGTTTGTTTTCATTGCCATTTGGTATTACATTGCAGTGATGTTCCATCACTTAATTTACTATTCTAACACTGATGTGTCGTTTTTGCCTATTAGTAACAGTATGGTTATGAACTTTTTGGTATACATACTAGTAAACATATGTTTACATTTCTAATTAGTATATACCTGTTAGATCCATTCTACTCCATTTAAAAACTAGTAAGTTAGCCTATGACTCTTTACTGGATGCTGCTGCCGCTAAGTCACTTCAGTCGTGTCCAACTCTGTGTGACCCCGTAGACGGCAGCCCACCAGGCTCCTCTGTCCCTGGGATTCTCCAGGCAAGAACACTGGAGTGGGTTGCCATTTCCTTCTCCAATGCGTGAAAGTGAAGTCTCTCAGTCGTATCTGACTCTTAGTGACCCCATGGACTGCAGCCCACCAGGCTTCTCTGTCCATGGGATTTTTTTTTTTTAAATTTTATTTTATTTTTAAACTTTACAATATTGTATTAGTTCTTTAGCATCTTTTGAATTAGATTCTGTAAGTGGTTTCTCTCACATTAGGACCACCACAATACACTACTTTGGTCCACTCATTTCATATTTGTGTTCACATGTTTAGTGACCCTGTGTTGTTCACTAAATTTTATGCCATGCATCTCACATTTCTAAATGAGATCCTTACAAAATTAAATTTTAGAATGCTGCTTCCTATATAAAAAGAAATTAGTTTCCTTTTCTTTATTATTTTTTTAAAATGATTGATGGCTCAAATTTGAAAGCCCCACATGCATTAAGACTGAAATGGGTTGATATGTGTATACAGCTCTGATAAAGGCTAATCAGTGAGACAGTGACAATGGGAATGCCACTTCTAATTCATTTCACTTTTAGGTGATCAAAGAGATGTCCACACCAACAAGGCAATCACTCTGTTTAAATAGCCCTTTCACATCTCCAGAGGCTCTTCTATTGAGTTGTTATGGTTACCTGGAGGGGAGTGATAATAAACAATCCTAAGAATGAAGTTTTTTTTCATTCTTTGAATGTATTCTTTGAATACATTCAAATGTATTTTTTTTCAGCTCTGAATCATAATACAATCTTGGTATATCCTAAAGCATAGTGAAGTGGAATGGTACTATGAAGAACCTATAAGACCTTTTAAAACTAACACCCCCAAAAGATGTCCTTTGCATTACAGGGGACTGGAATGCAAAAGTAGGAAGTCAAGAAACGCCAGGACTAACAGGCAAATTTGGCCTTGGAGTACAGAATGAAGCAGGTCAAAGGCTAATAGAGTTTTGCCAAGAGAACTCACTGCTCATAGCAAATACCCTCTTCCAACAACACAAGAGGAGACTCTACACATGTACATCACCAGATGGTCAACACCAAAATCAGATTGATTATATTCTTTGCAGCCAAATATGGAAAAGCTCTATACAGTCAGCAAAAACAAGACCAGGAGATGACTGTGGCTCCGATGGTGCACTCCTTATTGCCAAATTCAGACTCAAATTGAAGAAAGTAGGGAAAACCACTAGACCATTCAGGTATGACCTAAATCAAATCCCTTATGATTATACAGTGGAAGTGAGAAATAGATTTAAGGGACTAGATCTGATAGAGTGCTTGATGAACTATGGATGGAGGTTAATGGCATTGAACAGGGGACAGGGATCAAGACCATCCCCAAGAAAAAGAAATGCAAAAAAACAAAATGGCTGTCTGAGGAAGCCTTACAAATAGCTTTGAAAGAAAGAAAAGTGAAAAGCAAAGGAGAAAAGGAAAGATATACCCATTTGAGTGCAGAGTTCCAAAAAATAGCAAGAAGAGATAAGAAAGCCTTCCTCAGTTATCAATGCACAGAAATAGAGGAAAACAATATAATAGGAAAGACTAGAGATCTCTGCAAGAAAATTAGAGATACCAAAGGAACATTTCATGCAAAGATGGGCTCAATAAAGGACAGAAATGGTATGGACCTAACAGAAGCCAAAGATATTAAGAAGAGGTGGCAAGAATGCACAGAAGAACTATACAAAAAAGATCTTCATGACGCAATAATCATGATGGTGTGATCACTCACCTAGAGTCAGACATCCTAGAATGTGAAGTCAAATGGGCCTTAGAAAGCATCACTATGAACAAGGATAGTGGAGGTGATGGAATTCCAGTTGAGCTACTTCAAATCCTAAAAGATAATGCTGTGAAATTGCTGTACTTAACATGTCAGCTAATTTGGAAAACTCAGCAGTGGCCACAGGACTGGAAAAGGTTCGTTTTCTTTCCAATTCCAAAGAAAGACAATGCCAAAGAATGCTCAAACTACTGAACAATTGTACTCATCTCACATGCTAGTAAAGTAATGCTCAAAATTCTCCAAGCCAGGCTTCAGCAATACGTGAACCGTGAACTGCCTGATGTTCAAGCTGGTTTTAGAAAAGGCAAAGGAACCAGAGATCAAATTGCCAACATTCGCTGCATCACCGAAAAAGCAAGAGAATTCCAGAAAAACATCTATTTATCCTTTATTGAGTACACCAAAGCCTTTGACTGTGTGGATGACAATACACTGTGGAAAATTCTGAAAGAGATGGGTATACCAGACCACCTGACCTGACTCTTGAGAAACCTGTATGCAGGTCAGGAAGCAACAGTTAGAACTGGACATGGATCAACAGATTGGTTCCAAATAGGAAAAGGACTATATCAAAGCTGTATTATTTAACTTATATGCAGAGTACATCATGAGAAACGTTGGGCTGAAGGAAGTGCAAGCTGGAATCAAGATTGCTGGGAGAAATATCAATAACCTTAGATATGTAGAAGACACCATCCTTATGGCAGAAAGTGAAGAAGAACTAAAGAGACTCTTGATGAAAGTGAAAGAGGAGAGTGAAAAGTTGGCTTAAAGCTCAACGTTCAGAAAACTATGATTATGGCATCTTGTCCCATCACTTCATGGCAGATAGATGAGGAAACAGTGGAAACAGTGGCTGACTTTATTTTGGGGGGCTCCAAAATCACTGCAGATGGTGATTGCAGCCATGATGCTTACTCCTTGGAAGGAAAGTTATGACCAACCTAGACAGTATATTAAAAAGCAGAGACATTACTTTGCCAACAAAGGTCCATCTAGTCAAGGCTATGTTTTTTCCAGTGGTCAAGTATGGATGTGAGAGTTGGACTGTGAAGAAAGCTGAGTGCTGAAGAATTGATGCTTTTGAAGTGTGGTGTTGGAGAAGACTCTTGAGAGTCCCTTGGACTGCAAGGATATCCAACCAGTGCATTCTAAAGGAAAACAGTCCTGGGTGTTCATCGTAAGGGCTGATGTTGAAGCTGAAGTTCCAGTATTTGGGCCACCTGATATGAAGAGCTAACTCATTTGAAAAGACCCTAATGTTGGAAAAGATTGAAGGCAGGAGGAGCAGGAGACGACAGAGGATGAGATAGTTGAATGGCGTCACTGACTCAACGGACATGAGTTTGGATAAAGTCCAGGAGTTGGTGATGGACAGGGAGGCCTGCCATGCTGTAGTCCATGGGGTCGCAAAGAGTCGCAGACGACTGAGCAACTGAACTGAGACTGAGTGTCTATTATTTCTGTTTCAAGCAGTGCTCCCTGAACTTTTATAAGACTCTCAGGGCAATCATCTAAACTCAGGGTTGAATAAAAAGATGTCAGTGTCCTTCACACTAAGATGAAGAAAATGAAATATTTTGTCTTTTGGGATGAAATAATATAAATGTATATATACAATAGACATGTTCAGATTAACTTCTGTGAGCCATCTGTGTCCATCAGTAACACATATCTCTCCATATACATATGAAGATGGCTGTATTAATAATGGTCAGGAACGAGAATGCTGGATTTTACCTGAGTCCAAGTATGCTGGAAAACAGCAAAGATTAAGAACCACGTCCACCACACACAGATATTCACACACACTTTTATGTTCCTGGAAATGGCTTACTTAGAAAAACCAGTCATACTTCTCCTAAATTGCTTTAATATATACCCAGATATGTCCTGTGTTTACCTATGAAAATCCCAAACATAAGCCTTCCAAATTCCCATTCTTAACTAATAAATGATTCACTGAGTTGTTTTGTCCTAACTGATTCATTAAAACAAAATGCTTTGACATGAGGAATATACAAATGAAACAGACCATATATAAAAGTTACCGGACCATATATGAGTCACCTGATCAGTAAATCTAACTTTTGTCTACAACAAACAACCCAGGAAGCCAGCCTAGTCTGATTGCTATCTCTAGTGACAGTCCACAAAACTAAACAATAACTTCTGTACAAATCAGCCCCAAATGGCTAGGACTTGGTTAATAACTGATACCGAACCTAATTTTTGTGCCTGTTTTCAACTTAGAACCAAACAGAAAAAGTCAAATATGCACACTTAACTAATCACATAGGAAACCTCGCTTCTAGTGAACCTGCCCCATGGCTTCCTCATGCCAACAGCTTCAAATCAGGGCACATCTGAAGCCTTCTACTTTTTCCACTATAAAGCCTTCCCATGTCTCTGCCTGCTTCAGCCAAATCCAAGTGACAGTGGCTGACTCCCTTGCTCTTGCAAGCTCTGAATAAATAACCTTTGCCTATCTCATTTAATTGGTCTGTGTTTACTTCCATAGCTTGTTAACGAAACTTCTTTTCCTTGGGCCTCTGAACTTGGGTCCACCCTCAGCCTGAGACAGCATCCAATTCGTCCTTAACAGCACTCCTGCAAAGAGAATGGCCTCAGAATAAAACAATACTGAATCTACTGTCCAATCACATCACAACTTTTTGTTTCATTTCCCCACACCCAATTCTCTGTAATCCTGTTCACTCTTCTCTATAAAAGAAAACTGTCATTGCAGAACCTTTGAGGCACTTGGTATCCAATAGTCAGAATGATTTCCTTGCTGCATTGATCACTTCCTCCTTTAGTGTAAAGTGTCTCCTAACCAAGTCTGGCTTTGTTTTTGTTTTTGTTTTTTTAACAGAGCATGTATGAGAAAGTTGGTGATCTATGTGTGTTTATTACTTATATTTAAACATTTATTCTTATGCAAAAATAAGAAAATTTCTGTATAGCACACAGCAGGATCCTGAAGACCCCAAAAAATATCTATTGTAGAAGCAGAGTATGGCTTGCAAATCTGCTGATGCCTATACTTTGGAAAATAAGGAAAATATAAGGATTACAAAGGCAATGTACATCTGAATGTGACTGAGCCTATGTTGCTTTGTTTTATGGGCTAGTAACCATGGTACTGCACTATCAACATATATGAAAAAGCAGATTACTTTTCCAAATTGATATTAAGATTGATGCGAGAAGGGCTTCCACATCCTAATTCTTACCATTAAATTTATCTACTTATCTAGCAAAAAGAAATTCTCAAGATTCAGGAAGAAAAACTTTCCTTGGATGTAGTTAGCTAAATTCTTAACACTTGTCTTCAGTTTCATTAAAAAAGGAATTGTGTATTTTTATTGAACCTCCATTAGAAACACAGGAAAATATTTTGACCTCTCAGACAGAGGTGATAGTTTCTATTTTCTTGATATTCTAATAAGAAAGGCTGGATAGGAAAGAGCCACAAATGAAGTACAATAGAGCAATAGAGCAGGGTTTCCCAACTCCTGGGCCATGCATGAACTGGTACTGGTCCTGGTCTGTGATCTGTTAAGAACCCTGCTGCATACCAGGAAGTGAGCAGCAGACAAGAGAGCAAACCTTCATGTGTATTTATAGCCGCTCCTCATAAGAATGGGATTAGGGTTTTGAGCAGATTCATCCTATTGGTGAATTCAAAACAGAACAGGAATAGGTGTGCAGGAAAGGAGAAGACAAGGTGTCAGTGAGGGGCCAGCCCATAAAGAGGGAGGGAACAAACCTAGGCCACGTTCAGAAGGATCGTTCACCCCATAGTACTCAGCCAATAAGGAACTGGGGAGGGACTTGAGTGCTAGGATAACTTGCTCGGTGTAAAAACTCTGGGTATGCCTGACCACATTAAAGCCTCTCTTCCCACCGCACCATGTGTCTCCCAGTCCATTCTCTGGTTTTAGGCTGGTGAGTGTGTTTCTCACACTAGGCAGAGTAACTTTATTTTCTAATTTTATTTTTAATTTTTAAGTAATATTTACTCATTGTAAGTAAAAAGAAAAGACTCTGATGGTGGGAGGAATTGGGGGCAGGAGGAGAAGGGGATGATAGAGGATGAGATGGCTGGATGGCATCACCAACTCAATGGACATGAGTTTGGGTGAACTCCGGGAGTTGGTGATGGACAGGGAGGCCTGGTGTGCTGTAATTCATGGGGTCGCAAAGAGTCAGACACGACAGAGAGACTGAACTGAACTAAACTGAACTCATTGTAAAAATTTTGAGGATTAGACATTTTCCCCCAAATCAAAGCTTGTTAACTTTTCCTTCTGTTTCCTTCCAATGGAATGAAAACATGTGTGTGTTTGTTGGTGTGGCATTGTTACCAAGTCCAAGCTCATTCTCTTCATGGCACAGTAGGCCAGTAAATGGAAAGATGAGCTGTTGGGGCCAGAAATAGTGACTTCTGAATAGAAAGTTAATAGCCCAAGAAGATGGTGGACTAGTGACCCTAAAAGCCATCTTGTCTGGGTTTGGATATTAGTTTCTTTTATAGAGAAAGATGCAGAGGGGAGGAAGTAAAGTTAAAAAAAAAAGGTGATAAGTTGTTGCAACTATTTCCTGCTTCCTGCCAGACTGGGAGTAAGGGAGTGAGGATGTGTTAATTTCTACTTTCCTGCAGCCATTCCCAGGTAGTCCTTGTCAGGATGAGCTACAAAGGGGCCATTAGTGAATACTTTAAGCTATAGGCAACTTCTAGACTCGGACTGATATACAAATAGGCCATTATGGATACTTTGAGCTATAGGCATCATCCCTTTATTGATTAACTTTTAGAAAAAGCAATAGAATACAAATGCTAAGGTAAAACAAACAGATCCAATGTAGAGTCATATTTTTTTCTTCCCTATTATAGCATGTGTATTTGTCAACACATCAGCGCTTGAACTTTCTTAATACATAAAGAATTACTCACTATACCTTATCCTTTATTCTTTCCCTTTAAGAATATATCTTTGACTTAATCTCATGTATGTAAACATCGATCCCCTTAATTTCTTTCAATAATTGTGGATGTTTCTGTTGTAGGTAACATTCTATATTTAAACAATGATATATTAATGGAAATTTAGATTACTTAAAGTTTTATCATTGCAAATATGCTGCAATAAACACTTCACATAAATAACTTGAAATTTTTTGTCAGTGTATCCAGCAGATAAATTCCCAGGAAATATTCAAATGGTCCATACTTTTTACTACAGATACTGGCAAGCTACTATCTTAAAGATTTAGCAATTTATACTCTCAACATCTTACAATTGTGTGAATGAGTGGCAGTTTCCCTGCAGATTCTACAGCAGACACAAACTGTTTTTGACAAATGGACAGGTGAGAGTGTTGTCACATTTCTTATGCTTTTGTTTGCATTTTCTTGGTGATTTATAAGAAAGTAAGTATTTTCACAGGCTTATTGCAGTGCATATACACACACAAACACACAATTTCTTTTATAGTAGTGTTATACACTGGCTGCTATCAAGGAAACTCTTTTGCAAGATTGGATGTAGAAGAGAGCAACATGAAGTAATTTATAAGTAATGTATAATTACTAACATTATACATTATACATAATGTGAGGTAACATATAATGTATGCACATATACGTATTATCAGTTCAGTTCAATTCAGTCGCTCAGTCGTGTCTGACTTTTTGGGTACCCCGTGAATCACAGCACGCCAGGCCTCCCTGTCCGTCACCAACTCCCATAGTTCACTCAAACTCATGTCCATCAAGTTGGTGATGTCATCCAGCCATCTCATCCTCTGTCATCCCCTTCTCCTCCTGCCCCCAATCCTTCCCATCATCAGAATCTTTTCCAATGAGTCAGTTCTTCGCATGAGGTGGCCAAAGTATTGGAGTTTCAGCTTTAGAATCAGTCCTTCCAATGAACACCCAGGACTGGTCTCCTTTAGGATGGACTGGTTGGATCTCCTTGCAGTCCAAGGGACTCTCAAGAGTCTTCTCAAACACCACAGTTCAAAAGCATCAATTCTTTGGTGATCAGCTTTCTTCACAGTCCAACTCTCACATCCATACATGACCACTGGAAAAACCATAGCCTTGACTAGATGGACCTTTGTTGGCAAAGTAATATCTCTGCTTTTTAATATGCTATCTAGGTTAGTCATAACTTTCCTTCCAAGGAGTAAACGTCTTTTAATTTCATGGCTGCAGTCACCATCTGCAGTGATTTTGGAGCCCCCCAAAATAAAGTCTGACACTGTTTCCACTCTTTCCCCATCTATTTCCCATGAAGTGATGGGACCAGATGCCATGATCTTAGCTCTCTGAATGTTGAGCTTTAAGCCAACTTTTTCACTCTCCTCTTTCACTTTCATCAAGAGGCTTTTCAGTTCTTCACTTTCTGCCATAAGGGTAGTGACATCTGCATATCTAAGGTTATTGATATTTCTCCTGGAAATCTTGATTCCAGCTTGTGCTTCCTCCAGCCCAGCATTTCTCATGATGTACTCTGCAGATAAATAAGTTAAATAAGCAGGGTGACAATATACAGCCTTGATGTACTCCTTTTCCTATTTGGAACCAGTCTGTTGTTCCATGTCCAGTTCTAACTGTTGCTTCCTGACCTGCATACAGATTTCTCAAGAGGCAGGTCAGGTGGTCTGGTATTCCCATCTCTTTCAGAATTTTCCACAGTTTATTGTGATCCACACAGTCAAAGGCTTTGGCATAGTCAATAAAGCAGAAATAGATGTTTTTCTGGAAATCTCTTTCTTTTTTGTTGATCCAGTGGATGTTGGCAATTTGATCTCTGGTTCCTCTGCCTTTTCTGAAACCAGCTTGAACATCTGGCATATGTAAATACACACTATACATAACATTGTTCATAGCATGAGGTAATATATAAGTAGAAACCACAGTATGTAACAAGTATGCTCTCATGGGCCAGAGCAAAGAGTCATTGGGAACAATGGTGTGGGACCTATTCATAAGAAACAAAATAGAGGCTTACTCAAGAAATACTAGTGGAGGTAATATAAATAAAGCATTTAAATATGTTTATTTAAATTTTTGTTTAGTGTGGCCTCTTAGGTTTTGGCAGGGCTTCCCCAGTAGCTCATTAATAATCTGCCTGCAATACAGGAGACACAGGAGATGAGAGTTTGATCCCTTTGCTGGGAATATTACCAGGAGGAGGACATGGCAATCCATTCCAGTATTCTTGCTGGGAAAATCCCATAGACAGAGGTGCTTATTGGGCTATGGTCTTTGGGGCTGCAAAGAATCAGATATGACTGAAGTGACCCAGCACACACACACACGCGCACACACACACACACACACACACAGGCCTGCCCTGGGTTTTAGTATCTATCATAATAGGATTATGTCGGGGTAGTTGCAGGTCCCTGAATGAAAGACATGAAACTGACTTGAACCTGGACCATATCCTGAGTAGAACTATCCCAGAAAACCTCAGAGATTTGGCCAATAAGTAAATGCTTGTTGAAATTATGGAACTCTTTGTTACACAGCATTATCTTTCAGAACCCTGACTCATATAATTACAAAATTAAATATCACATAGACCATATTATTACTATTATCTAAAGAAAGGCTCAAAGCATTTAAGAAACGTGATCAAGGTGATATGTTAAAGGAAAGGCAGTCATTATACAAATGTTAAAGGAAAGGCTGCTGCTCCTGCTGCTGCTAAATTGCTTCAGTCATGTCTGACTCAGTGCAACCCCATAGATGGCAGCCCACAAGGCTTCCCCGTCCCTGGGATTCTCCAGGCAAGAACACTGGAGTGGGTTGCCATTTCCTTCTCCAAAAGGAAAGGCAGTCATGATATAAACCTATATCAGAACACAAATACAGATGAGTGAGTTGTTTCTATTATTTGTATGGTCCTCCTAAAATTTTTAAAGTCATTGAAAAGAGGGGGGTGAGGGCAATAACAAGGACATTAATTAAAGAAGTAGATAATATGTAATTTAAAGTAGAGTAAAATGAGAGAAAGGGTTAGAATTGAAGAAAGTCAAAGTCAAAACAATGGAGTAATGTGTAACAGTGAATAAGGGGAAATTCAGGATATTTGAATTTTGAATTATTGCTATCATTTTACAGTTCTAAGAGAGATCAACCTGCTTTAGCAAGCAGGTACTCAATGCTCTTCATTGTGGTAAATAAAGCAGAATTGGAAAAATTCTCTTCCTTCAGGAAACTTAAACCCATACATTAAAATTCATCTAACAAATAATCAGTGATTTTACCTTAGAGAATACATAGGTAGAAGAAGCAGCAGCATAGCTATTGAGAATTCTACAATTTATTCTGTGCACCAGACAAGATATGCATTTCTTTCCCAAAACTGCTTAACTTCTATGTGTGAGGTACATTGCAATATTCATACTGGTAAAAGTAAGACAATTAAATGAACAATTAAACAAAGCATGTAGGTGCTGGATAATCTCCTTTTATACATTATACTAATAAGGGAAGATGCCCTGGAGAAGAAAATTGCAACCCACTCTAGTATTCTTGCCTGGGAAATCCCATGGACAGAGAAGCTGGTGGACTAAAGTCTGTGAGGTCAAAGAATCAGATACAACTTAGCGACTAAACAACAGCAGCAATAAGGGAAGTAGAATTATTATGCAGCAGAATATATTATTGTTTCAAGAAACTAGAAGATAGTGTAGATTAAATAAATAAATCTAACAACACATGTGGGTTTCCCAGGTGACGCTACTGGTAAAGAACCTGCCTGCCAGTGCAGAATACATAAGAGATACAGGTTTCACCCCTGGGTCTGGAAGATCCCCTAGAGGAGGGCATGACAACTCATTCCAGTTTTCTTGCCTGGAGAATCCCAGGGACAAAGGAGCAGTCCATAGTGTAGGCAGGCTACAGTCCATAGTGTAACACAGTCAGACACTACTGAAGTGACTCATGCACACACAACACATTTGCTAAGTTGCTAAGTCGCTTCAGTTGTGTCCAACTCTGTGCCACCCCATAGATGGCAGCCCACCAGGCTCCCCCGTCCCTGGGACTCTCCAGGCAAGAACACTGGAGTGGGTTGCCATTTCCTTCTCCAATGCATGAAAGTGAAAAGTGAAAGTGAAGTCACTCAGTTGTGTCCAACTCTTAGCGACCCCATGGACTACAGCCCACCAGGCTCCTCCATCCATAGGATTTTCCAGGCAATGGTACTGGAGTGGGGACAAAAAAGAAATTGAAATCTAAAAAAAAGTTAGTGGGCTTGTCTTCTGAGATCCTGTATTAAAAATACATACACACACACACACACATATCCTTCATTAGCAGTTGGAATATATCTCTTCAGTTCAGTTGCTCAGTCATGTCCAACTTTTTGTGACCCCATGGACTCCAGTACGCCAGGCTTCCCTGTCCATCAGGAACTCCTGGAGCTTACTCGAACTCATGTCCATTGAGTCAGTGATGCCATTCAACTATCTCATCCTATGTCATCTCCTTCTCCTCCCATCTTCAATCATTCCCAGCATCAGGATCTTTTCTAATGAGTCGGTTCTTCACATCACATGGCCAAAGTATTGGAGTTTCAGCATCAGTCCCTCCAATGAATATTCAGGACTGATTTCCTTTAGGACAGACTGGTTTGATTTCCTTGCAGTCTCAATGGACTCTCAAGAGTCTTCTCCAACACCACAGTTCAAAACCATCAATTCTTCTGCGCTCAGCTTTCTTTACAGTCCATCTTTCACATCCATACATGACTACTGGAAAAACCATAGCCTTGACTAGATGAAACTTTGATGGCAAAGTAATGTCTCTGCTTTTTAATATGCTGTCTAGCTTGGTCATAACTTTCCTTCCAAGGTGCAAGGGTCTTTTAATTTCATGGTCGCAGTCACCATCTACAGTGATTTTGGAGCCCCCCAAAATAAAGTCTGTCACTGTTTCCATTGTTTCCCCATCTTAGTAGATACTAATTTTTCATTAGTTCTCATCCACGAAATGAGTGCTCCATTTAAATAGTTGCACTGTTACAAAGCAAGATTATGAGAGAATAAGCTTTTTTGCCCTAGCCACCACTCTTCAAATAATTTGTTTCATATCACTGTGTTTGGAATTCCTATTACTAAGCAGTGCTGATTGAAAAAAATGCACAACCTGAAAATTGAGAATTATGTTTTATTTGATGAACAAAACTGAGGACTTAAACCGTGGACACAGCCTCTCAGTTCTCTGAAACTATTTCAAAGAGGCAAGGTTATATCGGAGATTTTGCAACAAATACCAGGTAGTTGGAATATCAAAATATTACAAAATATAAAGAAAACAAGACATTTCAAGTCAATGAATTTAGCACTTTCCTATGCATGGGAAGATGTAAGAGTCTGGGCTCACTGAAATCATTCCTTTGATATGCATCTCAGCTCTCTAGGGCGAGTATCTTGTGCTTTCTCATCTTGAGTCTCCTCAGGGTGCAACTTTGGAGGGTGGCTACAGGGGCTGATAGCTTAATGGCAGGCATTCTGTTCCTACTCTAGGTTCCCTCCAGGCTAGCTGTGAGGGCAGCTGTAATGTGATGGCTTGCTCACTGTAACATCCTTTGTTCACATATATAGTAGGCAACATTTTTTTTCATTGACGGTAGTTATATTTAATATATGTGTATCAATCAGCGTCTAGTTAGAAGATATACCACTGCTAGGAATTTGAAAAAAAAAATTGTTAACTAGGTGATTAAAGGTTAAAAGAAAATTATAAGATATATAGAAGTTGTAAATGTATAACTCAGCTACTACTCTCTTGCTGTTGCTGGTGCTAAGTCGCTTCAACCGTGTCCAACTCTCTGCGACCCCATAGACGGCCTCCTACCAGGCTCCCCCGTCCCTGGGATTCTCCAGGCAAGAACACTGGAGTGGGTTGCCATTTCCTTCTCCAATGCATGAAGATGAAAAATGAAAGGGAAGTCGCTCAGTCGTGCCCAACTCTTAGCGACCCCATGGACTACAGCCCACCAGGCTCCTCCGTCCATGGGATTTTCCAGGCAAGAGTACTGGAGTGGGGTGCCATTGCTACTCTCCTGAGAACCCAGGAAATGAGAATAAGAAGTGGACAGACTTAATGTATCTTTCTATCCCCCAACTTAAACTCAGATCTCTTGTAGAAGGTGTGGCTGCGCTAGAACACCAGCCTCCCAGGGCTGAAGAAACCTGCCAGAGACAACAACCCAGAGCTCATATGCAAGAGTGGCCTGTCCAGTGCTGAAAACTTGATGGATGGTGAGAACCATAGCTAGTCTACAAAGGTCCCTAAAATCAGTGCTATTAGACCAACAAGCTGACGTACTGGGTCTCCTGCTATCAAAAATAACACATCAGAAGAAGGAAAAAGCCCTACAGTGCCCCCTCTAGCTCTTTTTATTAACAAAGTCTAATCTGGAGACAGCAGCAAAAGAAAAATGTTTATCAGCCACAGCTTCAGTACAGTTAACCTCTTTATCTATGGGTTCTGCATCCCCAGATTCAACCAACATCCTAACAAAAATATTTGGAAAAAAAAATCCAGAAAGTTCCAAAAAGCAAAACTTGAGTTTGGGGTGATTCAGTGGTTAAGACTCGACACTATCACTGCAGGAGGAGCAGGTTTGATCCCTGGTCTAGGAACTAAGATCCTACATGCTGCATGACCCAGTTAGGAAAACAAAGAAAAATGAATGAAAGAAAAAAACAAAGTTAACACTTGTACTTGTTACTCATTGGCAACAGTTTTCAACATTTGCATTGTATTTACAACTATTTACATAGTAATTATATTATGTTAAGTATTTTAAGTAATCTAGAGATAAAAGGTGGAGAAGGCAATGGCAACCCACTCCAGTACTCTTGCCTGGAAAATGTCATGGATGGAGGAGCCTGGTAGGCTGCAGTTCATGGGGTCGCTAAGAGTCAGACACGACTAAGCGACTTCACTTTGACTTTTCACTTTCATGCATTGGAGAAGGAAACGGCAACCCATTCCAGTGTTCTTGCCTGGAGAATCCCAGGGACCGGGGAGCCTGGTGGGCTGCCGTCTATGGGGTCGCACAGAGTCGGACACGACTGAAGTGACTTAGCAGCAGCAGCAGAGATAAAAGGTGGTGCTAGTGGTAAAGAACTGGCCTGCCAGTTTTTTATGCAGGAGATATCTGTGACTCAGGTTGGATCCCTGGGTTGAGTAGATCCCCTGGAGGAGGGCATGGCAACTCACTCCAGTATTCTGGCCTGGAGAATCCCATGGACAGAGGAGCTTGGCAGGCTATAGTCCATAGGGTCATGTAGTCAGACACACCTGAAGTGAATTAGCACACACGCACAGAGATAAAATATATGAGATGATGGGCATAGATTATATACAAACACTGCTATTTTATATAAGAGACTTAAGCATCTGCAGATTATCTGCAAGGATCCTAGAATAAATCCCCTGCGAATACTGCGGGGTGACTATATTGTTAAACAGGACAAAGAAAGGGAGGTCTGGCAAGGAATTCTACCTGGCACAGCATGTATCAAGTAGCTCATACATGCACCATTGTCTATTTTCCTACTTCCAGATGTTTTCCTTTTTTGGAACAGAATCAACTGCAGCCTCTTCTGTTTCACTGTCACATTTTGAAAAGCCAAAACTCCATGGGGGAAAAAAAAAGAGAGAGAGAAGTTAAAAATCCTGTCAAAACTTGGCTCAGAGGCAACACTAGCAGCCTAATTTAGTCACTCTTGCCTTGTAGCAACTTACATAGAGATGTCTCCCATTATAACAGCGTGTTAGCCTATTTAATTGAATAACTTTCCAGGAAGTTATCAGAAAGACAAAGTGACATGAATGTCTTATTTAGCTACATATTTCTGGAAATACTGACAACTTGAATTTAATTATGCACATCTCCCTCTAAAGAAGCAAGATGAATGAAGAGAGATGAAGTATATGTCAGCATTCCTTGGCCTGCTTTTATGGAACAGGGAATGTTTCAAATAATTTAATGTAAGATTAACTTTCTGTTTGCCTCATTTCCCTGTGATTAATTGTGTGATTCTTCACTGGAGCAATTTATCCTATATATCTTGCCATAAGAATCAATAAAGAGATCCAACTAATCAAAGTAGCAAATACTTTTGTAACAAATTTTTAATATTTTTTCAATTTCAGTTCTATTTTAAATTAATCAATATTCTTTTTTAGAGTAATTTTAGGTTCATAGCAAAACTGAACAGAAAGTATAGAGAACTCCTATGTAGCCTTGTTTCAACAAAACCTCACTTGCTATGAACTTCCCACCTCTTGACAGTACACATTGGTTGCAATCATAAACCTACATTGATACATCATTAACTTTTCAATGTCTTTGATTTGTATTATAGTTGTATATAGCTTGTTGTTTTACATTCAAGTGTTGCTGTTCTTTCGCTGTCATGTTTGATCTTTGAGACCCCATGGACTGTACCACCCCGAGCTTCCCTGTCCTCCACTATCTTCTGGAGTTTGTTCAAGTTCATGTCCATATTACATTCAATGGATTTAGACAAATGTATAATGACATTTATCTACCATTGCAGTATCATATGGACTATTTTTTACTCTCAAAATCCTCTGTGCTCTGTTTATCCATTCTTTTCTTCACTCCCACCTCCTCCAGCTTCTGGAAACCACTGATCCTTTTACTGTCTCTGTATTTTTTTCTATCCCAGAATTCCATATACATGGAATCATATAGTACGTAGCCTTTTTACAGTGGCTTCCATCACTTAATATTATGTATTTAAGGTTCCTCCATGTCTTTCCATGGCTGAATAGCTCATTTATTTTTACCCCTGAATAATATTGCATGTCTGGATGTACTGCACTTTGCTCATAATTTACCAATTCAAGGGCATCTTTTTTAAAAATTTTTATTTATTTTTGGTCATGCTGGGTCTTCATTGCTGTGCAAGGACTTTTCTCCAGTTGCAGAGAGTGAGAGCTGCTCTCTTATTGTGGTGCTCAGGCTTCTCACTATGGTGGCTTCTTTTGTTTTGGAGTAAGGGCTCTAGGGTGCTTGGGTTTCAATTGTCATGGCACATGGTCTCAACAGTTGTGGCTAACAGGCTCTAGAGTAGTCATGGCACACAAGCTTAGTTGCTTCGTGGCACATGGGATCCTCCTGAATCAAGGATTAAACCCATGTCTCCTGCATTGGCAAGCAGATTTTTTACCAATGAACCACCAGGGAAGCCCTGAAGGGAATCTTTTTGATCTCAAGTTTTGATAATTGTGAATAAAACTGCTATAAACATCTGTAAGAAAATTTTTGTGTGGACAGAAGCTTTCAACACATTTGGGTAAGTACCAAGAAGCGTGATGGCTGGGTGTATGGCCAAGAGTCATTTGGTTTTGTAAGAAGCTGCCGAACTGTCATCCCAAATGCCTCTACCATTTTGTACCCCCACGGCCAACGAATAACTGATGCACAACCTTGCCAGCGTTTGTCGCTGTCAGTGTTCTGGACTGTGGCTGTTCTGAAAAAGTGTGTGGTGGTATTTTCATTGTCTTTTTATTGTTGAGTTTTATCAAAGTACTTTTCTATAATTAAACACTTGTTTCTGCTGTGTTCTACAAAAGTGTAATATTTTTTTTCTCTGCTTTGCTGCTGCTAAGTCACTTTGGTCATGTCCGACTCTGTGCGACCCCATAGATGGCAGCCCACCAGGCTGCCCCGTCCATGGGATTTTCCCGGCAAGAGTACTGGAGTAGGTTGCCATTGCCTTCTCCATTCTCTGCTTTAATGACTGTATAAAAAATAGAAAAATAATATGGAATAGATAATAAAGTACATAGCATACAACATTAAATAGGAAACACAAAGTATTTACTGACTTCCTGACTTCTAAAGAGGACATATAAGTAAACATCAGGTACTATGACTATAAATAAAAAATGATACTATCAATGATCATAATACCAGCTGTTGACATTTATTGAATAGCAACCTTGTGCCATGCATTATCTCAGGTACTTCTTAAGTATTAACTCACAGTGCCCTAGTAATTGAATATTTGCATCACAGCTTTTTACAGATAAAATGTTTAGATATCATTAAATTACTTTTCTAAGTTCACATATAAATAGTAGAACTGATATTTCAGTACATATTTGCCTAATCTCAAAGTAATTCATATTTAGCTATGTTTTACTGTCTCACTGTGTCTAATTCTATTATATAGATTAAACATGTCACACAAGTAAAGAGAAGAGCTTGTAGCAGCCACATCTGTCCCCTGCCCATGGCTGGTTTGGGAATCATTCGTAAGAGGCACAGAATGCCTTTCTTCAACTCAGCTCCTAAGGTCCCTATTATCAGCAACTCCTGGCACCTCGGCTTATTACTCTCCATTTCCAAACTTCTGTATTATTATTCCTTTTCTGGTTGAGTATTCAGCTCAGGCCTCAGGAGCCCTGTCAGCATCTGTGGCAGAAGCAGCAACATTCCAGCAACAGGATTCAGCTGAACATTCAACCTTATAGGTGACAGAACATACCACCCCCCACCATCCCCTCTGCCCAATATGTGCATGTCTTCAGGCCCCATGTGTATTCTGAAAGGGATAGGTCACTGGATTTTCTGAATCTAACCTCCTCTCTCTCATCCTCCTTCATTATGAAGTGAATACCCATACCATTTAGCAGATGAAGACACAGAACTCCCGGCAACTTTTCAAGCCCCCCTACCATATACTGTTCCTACATCATGTGCTTTCTCCTCCCCATTCTTCATAAACATTTCAACTGCTATGAAAATTATTTTCTATTGTACATTTCTAATTTTCTACTTATATTAATATATTGTTATCATGTAATATATTAATCCCTGAAATGAAATGATTTTTGCAATGAAATGAGTCACACAAAATTTTTACTTTCCCAGAGCACATAAAAATTATGATTATGCTATTTACCATCTAAATGGGACTCAGGTGGCTCAGTGGTAAAGCATCCACCTGCCAATGCAGGAGATGCATGTTGGATCTCTGGGTCAGGAAGATCCCCTGGAGAAGGAAATTGTAACCCGCTGCAGTATTCTTGCCTGGAAAATCCCATGAACAGAGGAAACAAGCAGACTATAGTCCATGGGGTCGCAAAAGAGTTGGATACAATATAGCGACTAAACATCAACAATCATCTAAACATGGGCACCAATTATACTTGCTGACATTTTGAGGCTGAGTGAGGTATGCTGGTCAAGAATATGAATTGTAAGAAAATAACTGTGTCTCTCCTGGGTTTGAACATCTAATTGTCAGTGCAAGACTCTCTTCCCCGACTACTTTTTTCTTTCTCTGGCTCAGTGTCCCATAACATTCAAAAAAGAAGTTGATTTGTCTGTTTAGGTTGCTATGAGACTATTAGAAGCAACAAATTCCAACCTACACTCAAAAGACATATGTGATGTGTAGGAAAGTAATCTCTCTTTAAACAACTGAGACTTTGCAGATTGCTTGCTATAGAAAATTACAGAATGTGTTATAGAAACTGGTATTTAGAATTAGGGTACCAGTTTTCATAATCATCAAAATTTTAAAAAGCCTAAAATAAACACCTGGCTGTAAGAAATAAGCAAACTACTATTGAGAGTTGGAAACACGGCAGTCCATGGAAGGAAGAGGCATGATACTAGTTCATATTTTCCCCTGTGATTTGAAAGGCAGACAATGGCTCTAATACATGCTATGGTTTTAGGAATAGAAGTTGGGAAAAAGAATGTTAATAATGTTAATAATAAAATAAAGCCAATGTCTATTGGCTTCTATTTGGTTGCATTTGATATGGTTACTCTAAGGGGAAAAAAAAAAAAATCTCCCCTTTGCAAGAAGGCATATAAGGGAATAAAGTTCAGAAATTTAGGGACTGGAGACTTGAGTGTGGCAACATATTAATTCTAAAAATAAAAAAACAAAATTGAGACATGCTATGAGCCACCAAGGCCAATGAGAACTCAGCATAATGGCAACTAGGAAATCTAGGTTAAATCCAGACACCAATGTTTAAAATACCTGAATGGGTTGAAAGAACCAGGTAGTCTTAACAGTAATTTTTTTTTTTTTTTTTATGGTAAGGATGTTGGCTCTCTTATCAAACCATTGGGCTCAGCATATCCACAATAAAACCAAATAAAAAGAAATGTCTAATCTAAGCCCACGCATATGGTTAATGACACATGGAGTTGTATACAAGCAAATAGGTAACAAGCAAAATTTTTTTAAACTAAATTTGAAGATTTTTGTCTGCCAAAGACATAATAATACTGAACTAAAAAATGATTCTGACTGCCCAAACCTTTTACAATCAGGAAACAATCTAAAAAAGTCTTTCTAACCCCTGTCCTAGTTCGCCTGGAGGACTTACTCTGCAATGCCTACTTCAAAGCTGGCCCAGGACAAAGATAAAAAGGCAAGTGTTAAGAGACTATATAGTTCTGAGCTGTATTTGCAATGATGTTTACATAGTGAAAAGCTTTGGAAAATAGAAAGAATGTCTCTTTAGGCAAAAATCTGTAATGTTTACTGTCCGTAATAAGAAAGATAATGTCTCTTTCTGAGTCAGGTAGTCTTACTGCCCCTTATAAAAGACATGTGTTCCTTAAATTCATATTTTTTGGAATAATGCAACCCACTGTATTATTCAAGGATCATCTGGTCTTCTTAGTGTCACACTGTGGGAATTGGGGGAGGAGACAGGCACAAAAAATGTTGACTTTCTTGGTAGTGCTGTTGTTGTGAATAATAAAATTATTTGCCTCTATTCCAGGACTTATGTTTTCTATCAACATCTATGAAACTATAGCAGATATGTTTAACCACAAATATGGTAGACTCTCAGACCATTCACAGTGTCTTATAGACAAGACCACAGAAGACATGTCAAGGCAACCCACAGAAATACATATTATAAATTTAAGAAGAATAAATGGAGTGGGATTCATACCTTAATAGTTTTTTCCTACCCACTAATCTCAGAATATATGTCCTTTGGAATGTCTGCTCAATGAAATTTTAGAGTTGCTACAAACTAATGGATCATACATGGTCCTCATTTTTCTCTTTCCTAAATAGCACTGTTTGTTGTGACTAGATTTTTTCTAAATCCCAATTATCAATATATATTAGATGTATGGAGTGTACATAATTTGTGTTTTTAGCATAAATTGTGTTCAATAGCATCTGTAACTGCACTTTATGTTAGAACTCACTATACCTCTTCAGGGAAAATGGTGCTTGAGTTTGTTGATATGACTGAATGTTTGGGATGGGTATATTTTATCACTTGGAGAGACAATATTTCAAATATTCATTGACTAGAACAAAGATTGTGATAGACTTATCAGGTGCCATATTTATGTCAATCAACTTCTAGGTCCAGTTTTGTTACATTATCAATTTACATTCTTTACAATTCCATTTTCTCTTAATTACTACTGCTTTATTATATATTTTCCAACTCGTAAATTCTCCCACTATTTTCTCCTTCAAATATATTTTAGTAGTAGCTATCCTTTCTAAGCCTGTAAAAATGTTGGAATTTCGACTGTCAATTTAAATACATACATACATATGCACACATGTATGTACACACACACTAATTGTTGGAGATTTTATTGGAATTGCACTATATCTGGAGGTCAGTGTGATGAGAAATGCCATATTTATATTACTGTTTCTTCCATCCCAGAAGCATTTTATATTCCTTCATTCATTTAGATCTTCTTTAATGAAACTCAATATTTTTATATTTTTCCATAAAATTCTTTATATCTTTAGTTAGACTTAGTCCTAGGTATTTTTATTTTGATGCTCTTGGAAATCAGATATTTAAATTTCTATTTTTCCTTTTATATATCAACACATTGCTTTTTAAAATACATTGATTCAAAATTATTCACAAATTTTCTTACTAAAAATAATATTTAGCTGTGGAATCTTTAGATATTCTTTCATACTATATTATATGTGAATAATGACTCATTTTTTTCTTCCTTCTAATCTCTTTACCTTTATTTGTTTTTCTTGCCTTATTCTACCTGCTAGTGAAGCAAAAATATGAAATAGAAAATGTTCACAGTTACTACTGTAAGTCAATTTATATTGATCCTTTTCTCAAAGGGAGTACTTTGAACATTTTATTAAAGGTAGAAAGTTCTTACAGGTTTTTATACTGCTAAATTATTGCATCCTAGGCTATGGTTTTTCCAGTAGTCATGTATGGATGTGAGAGTTGGACTGTGAAGAAAGCTGAGTGCCGATCAATTGATGCTTTTGAACTGTGGTGTTGGAGAAGACTCTTGAGAGTCCCTTGGACTGCAAGGAGATTTAAGCAGTCCATTCTAAAGGAGATCAGTCCTGGGTGTTCTTTGGAAGGACTGATGCTAAAGCTGAAACTCCAATACTTTGTCCACTTCATGGGAAGAGTTGACTCGTTGGAAAAGACTCTGATGCTGGGAGGGATTGGGGGCAGGGGTAGAAGGGGACGACAGAGGATGAGATGGATGGATGGCATCACCAACTCGATGGACATGAGTTTGAGTGAACTCCGGGAGTTGGTGATGGACAGGGAGGCCTGGCATGCTGCAATTCATGGGGTCGCAAAGAGTCGGACACAACTGAGCAACTGAACTGAACTGAACTTAATCACAATAACTACATCCCTATTTATATAAACAGGGCATAATATTATTAACTTAATTTGGTTAAAATGAATTAAATATGTAGACATTTCTCAGCTGTAGCCAAATGTTCAAAACCACCGTTAGCACAGCTCTCTGATAAAACTTTCTACGATGATGGTAAAGTTCTATTCTATATTGTATACTGTGGCTATGGAGATCTTAAAACACGGCAAGTGCAACTCAGGAAACAAATTTTCAATTTTATGTCAGTTTAACTAATTTAAGTAGCTCCATCTGAATGCTGGTTTTTGTCCACTGGACATCAAAACTTTAGAGAAATTTTGTTTGTTAAATAGTGGCCATAAAGTGAGTGCTAGTCACTCAGTCATGTCCAACCCTTTGCAACCTCATGGATTATAGCCTGCTAGGCTCCTCTCTCCATGGAATTCTCCAGGCAAAAATACTGCAATGGATTGCCAATCCCTTCTCCAGAAGATCTTCCCAACCCAGGGATAAAACCTGAGTCTCCTGCATTGCAGGAAGATTCTTTACTGTCTGAGCCACCAGGGAAGCCCCAAATAGAGGCCTTATGTAGTACCAACTTATAGCTGGTACCAAGATTTAAGAGAATGAAAGTAAAAAGAAGTAAATTGTCCAGAAACTATAACACTCCTAGAGGAGAACATAGGCAAAACACTCTCTGACATAAATCACAACAGGATCCTCTATGACCCACCTCCCAGAATATTGGAAATAAAAGCAAAAATAAACAAATTGGACCTAATTAAAATTAAAAGCTTCTGCACAACAAAGGAAACTATAAGCAAGGTGAAAAGGCAGCCTTCAGAATGGGAGAAAATAATAGCAAATGAACCAACTGACAATTAATCTCAAAAATATACAAGCAACTCCTGTAGCTCAATTCCAGAAAAATAAACGACCCAATCAAAAAATGGGACAAGTAACTAAACAAACATTTTTCCAAAGAAGACATACAGATGGCTAACAAACACATGAAAAGATGCTCAACATCACTCATTATTAGAGAAATGCAAATCAAAACCACAATGAGGTACCATTTCATGCCAGTCAGAATGGCTGCGATTCAAAAGTCTACAAGCAATAAATGCTGGAGAGGGTGTGGAGAAAAGGGAACCCTCTTACACTGTTAGTGGGAATGCAAACTAGTAGAGCCACTATGGAGAACAGTGTGGAGATTTCTTAAAAAACTGGAAATAGAACTGCCTTATGATCCAGCAATCCCACTGCTCAGCATACACACCAAGGAAACCAGAATTGAAAGAGACACGTGTACCCCAATGTTCATTGCAGCACTGTTTATAATAGGCAGGACATGGAAGCAACCTAGATGTCCATGAGCAGACAAATGGATAAGAAAGCTGTGGTACATATACACAATGGAGTATTACTCAGCCATTAAAAAGGATACATTTGAATCAGTTCTAATGAGGTGGAGGGAACTGGAGCCTATTATACAGAGTGAAGTAAGCCTGTATAGTATACAATACAGTATACTAATGCATATATATGGAATTTAGAAAGATGGTAATGATAACCCTGTATGCAAGACAGCAAAAGAGACATTGATGTATAGAACAGTCTTTTGGACTCTGTGGGAGAGGGTGAGGGTGGGATGATTTGGGAGAATGCATTGAAACATGTATAATATCGTATGTGAAACAAATTGCCAGTCCAGGTTCATTGCATGATACAGGATGCTCGAGGCTGGTGCACTGGGATGACCCAGAGGAATGGTATGGGGAGGGAGGTGGGAGGGGGGTTCAGGATGGGAAACATGTGTACACCCATGGCAGATTCATGTTGATGTATGGCAAAACCAATACAATATTGTAAAATAATTAGCCTCCAATTAAAATAAATAAATTTATATTAAAAAAGAAGTAAATTGTCATAAAATTTCTTCACTCTTCTCACATAAATTTTTGATCACTGCAAAAGCAGGAGGGAAAGTCTATTATTATCATTAATAGTCTGAGACATTGTTCATTTCCTTATAGTGCTAAGGAGCCCAATGTGCTTTCCTTAAAGTATTAATGATTTTTTGTGGTATAAGAGGAAGCTATGCCATATTTATTTGCATTGCTTGGAACTCCCAGAAATATTATCTTTTCACAAATAACAAATAATAATGGATTTTAAAAGGCCTTCAGATAGGAAAAATTCATTTCTGAAAGACCAATCATTTAAAATGCTATAGGCCCCTTCAAGTGCAAGGGGCCCTTATGAACCCTGACCTTGAGGATCAAAAAGTCATATTAGGCATTGTCTTAGTTCATGCTGCTCTAATGAAATACCAGAGACAGGTATTTCTCATGGTTCTGGAGACTAGAAGTCCTAGGTCAGGGTGCCAGCATGATAGGTGAGGTTTCTCTTTCTGTGATTTTGTCCTCACAGGCCCAGTTCTTGATTCAGGCATGAAGACAGATCTTATATATCTTTCTTGTTTTGTAAGAGCACTAATCCCATCATGGGGATTCAGCCCTAATGACCTTATTTAAACATTTATCTCCCAAAGGCCCTACCTCCAAACATCATCACATTGGTTATAAGGGCTTCAATGTAGAAATGGGGGGAGGACTATCATTTAATCTATAGCAAGCATAAGTTATACATTAAGAAAGACCTCAGGGGTGGAAAAACAAAGAAAACTGGAGGCAAAATCATATGCACTTTCCAATATCCAAAATTTCATGCAGCTTGTTAAATACTGAATTCTATTCAAAAGGAGAATATGGTGAAATAATACCAAGATTAAATCCAGTGTGAGTATGAAAACTGAATCTTTACTACCTTTACTCTCAAGTGTGATTTCTAATGGGCTTCCCTGGTGGCTGAGTGGTAAAAAATCCACCTGCAGATGCAGGAGACTGGGGTAGATCCCTGGGTTGGGTAGATCCCTGGGTTGGGAAGATCCCCTGAAGAAGGAAATGGCAACCCACTCCAGCATTCTTGCCTCTGTCCATGAGAAATCCCATGGGCAGAGGAGCCTGGCAGTCTATAGTCCACACTATCACAAAGGAGTTAGACACGACTTAGTTACTAAATAACAACAACAACAATGGATTTTAATATGTCTTTAGATTCTCCATAATATTCAGTTCAGTTCAGTTGATCAGTCGTGTGCGACTCTTTGTGACCCCGTGAAGCAGGAACATGTGCAGCACGCCAGGCCTCCCTGTCCATCACCAACTCCTGGAGTCCACCCAAACCCATGTCCATTGAGTCTGTGATACCGTCCAGCAATCTCATCCTCTGTCATCCCCTTCTCCTCCTGCCCTCAATCTTTCCCAGGATCAGGGTCTTTTCAAATGAGTCAGCTCTTCGCATCAGGTGGCCAAAGTATTGGAGTTTCAGCTCAACATCAGTCCTTCCAATGAACACCCAGGAATGATCTCCTTTAGGATGGACTGGTTGGATCTCCTTGCAGTTCCAGGGACTCTCAAGAGTCTTCTCCAACACCAAAGTTCAAAAGCATCAATTCTTTACTGCTCAGCTTTCTTTATAGTCCAACTCTCCATCCATACATGACTGCTGGAAAAACCAATATTCATATCCCTTTAATTTCCCATTTCGGCCTTCTACTTTTAACAAATTACCCTGGTTAAAATTATTTTTATTAAAATTTGATTTACTCTTTTGCTCTCTTTACCACTTCTATGGTGGGTATGGAGCTTTATACTAAGTATGAAATAAATTCTTCAAAGAAATTGTGTGGTTTCTTGGCATTTGGGGCAGGAACATGTGCAAATCACTCAATGTAATCACATTTTATTTGAAAGGATGTGTGATATAAGTAATACAATAATTTGACTTGATTGCTCAATCTACTTTTGTTTTCCTCATCACAGACATTTGTTTATAAGACATTAACTGTTTATATGAGACAAGAAGAGATATATGGTAATGCCAAGAATAGCCTGACTTCAGAAAATAAAGTCTATTAAGGCAATTATTCATTTTATAAACTAAATAAAAGGTATCAATGAAAATTCATAATACTGTGCATAATTTAATCTATTTTCACCAATATTTTTATTTCTACACTTAAAGTGGTCCAGTGTTACTGCCCAAAAGACCGAAGTATGCATGCAGTACACTGTAATGTCCTTGAAATATTCTGACTACATCTTGAATTTCAGATCCCTTTTATCACTTCAGGGGGTGATTCTTGAAAAGCAATACTTTTATTCCCTTCATAAGCTAGATAACGGAGAAGGCGATGGTACCCCACTCCAGTACTCTTGCCTGGCAGATCCCATGGACGGAGGAGCCTGGTGGGCTACAGTCCATGGGGTTGCTAAGAGTCGGACACGACAGAGTGACTTCACTTTCACTTTTAACTTTCATGCTTTGGAGAAGGCGATGACACCCCACTCCAGTACTCTTGCCTGGAAAATCCCATGGATGGAGGAGCCTGGTAGACTGCAGTCCATGGGGTTGCTAAGGGTCGGACACGACTGAGTGACTTCACAAGCTAGATAAAAACCATACTGAGTAGATTTTCGGTTATAACAGGGGTGGAGAGAGAGGTAGGAAGGGAGAAAGGAAGCTGTTTGACTTTTTAAAAGAAGTTTGGAAAGTACAAGCAAAATGGGCATTTGCTGACAACAAAGTAGCAGACAGGGCCTCATCTAATAGTTTTGATTATATTGCCTCTGCATGGATCAGACAAGTCCAGATGACCTAATGGAAGAGAGATAGTAATGCTGGTTTGTCCCCAGGAATGGGTTATCATAATGACACAGACAGCATCTCAAATCTCCATGTACTTTGGTGCTCCTTTATTTCAAAAATTTTTTTTCTTTTTTATTGAAGTAAAGTTGATTTATAATATTGTCTTAATTTCTGTTGTACAGCAAAGTGATTCTGTTACATATACATTCTTTAAAAAATATTCTTTTACATTATGGCTTATCATAGGGTACTGTGTGTAATTCTCTGGGCTGTACAGTAAGGCACTGTTGTAATACTCAGTTGAGTTCAATTGCTCAGTCACGTCCGACTCTTTGCGACCCCACGAATCCCAGCATGCCAGGCCTCCCGGTCCATCACCAACTCCCAGAGTTCACTCAGACTCACGTTCATTGAGTCGGTGATGCCATCCAGCCATCTCATCCTCTGTCATCCCCTTCTCCTCCTACCCCCAATCCCTCCCAGCATCAGAGTCTTTTCCAATGAGTCAACTCTTTGCATGAGGTGGCCAAAGTACTGGAGTTTCAGCTTTAGCATCATTCCTTCCAAAGAAATCCCAGGGCTGACCTCCTTCAGAATGGACTGGGTGGATCTCCTTGCAGTCCAAGGGACTCCCAAGAGTCTTCTCCAACACCACAGTTCAAAAGCATCAATTCTTCAGCGCTCAGCCTTCTTCACAGTCCAACTCTCACATCCATACATGACCACTGGAAAAACCATAGCCTTGACTAATGGACCTTTGTTGGCAAAGTAATGTCTCTGCTTTTGAATATGCTATCTAAGTTGGACATAACTTTCCTTCCAAGGAGTAAGCGTCTTTTAATTTCATGGCTGCAGTCACCATCTGCAGTGATTTTGGAGCCCCAAAATATAAAGCCTGACACTGTTTCCACTGTTTCCCCATCTATTTCCCATGAAGTGATCGGACTGGATGCCATGATCTTCGTTTTCTGAATGTTGAGCTTTAAGCCAACTTTTTCACTCTCCACTTTCACCTTCATCAAGAGGCTTTTTAGTTCCTCTTCACTTTCTGCCATAAGGGGGGTGTTGTCTGCAGAGCCGTGGCTGCACAGGTGCAGGAGGGCCTAGAGGAGCTATCCCACATTGAAGGTCAGGAAGGGCAGCGGTGAGGAGATACCCCTCATTCAAGGTAAGGAGCAATGGCTGCGCTTTGCTGGAGCAGCCGTGAAGAGATACCCCACGCCCAAGGTAAGAGAAACCCAAGTAAGATGGTAGGTGTTGCAAGAGGGCATCAGAAGGCAAACAAACCAAAACCATACTCACAGAAAACTAGTCAATCTAATCACACAAGGACCACAGCCTTGTTTAACTCAATGAAACTAAGCCATGCCTGTGAGGTAACCAAAGATGGGCGGGTCATGGTGGAGACATCTGACAGAATGTGGTCCACTGCAGAAGGGAATGGCAAAGCACTTCAGTATTCTTGCCTTGAGAACCCCATGAACAGTATGAAAAGGCAAAATAATAGGATACTGAAAGAGGAACTCCCCAGGTCAGTAGGTGCCCAATATGCTACTGGAGATCAGTGGAAAAATAACTCCAGAAAGAATGAAGGGATGGAGCCAAAGCAAAAAGAATACCCAGCTGTGGATGTGACTGGTGATAGAAGCAAGGTCCGATGCTGTAAAGAGCAATATTGCATAGGAACCTGGAATGTCAGGTGTATGAATCAAGGCAAATTGGAAGTGGTCAAACAAGAGATGGCAAGAGTTAATGTCGACATTCTAGGAACCAGCGAACTGAAATGGACTGGAATGGATGAATTTAACTCAGATGACCATTATATCAACTATTATATCAACTATTCTGAGGGCAGGAATTCCTCAGAAGAAATGGAGTAGCCATCACGGTCAACAAGAGTCCGAAAGGCAGTACTTGGATGCAATCTCAAAAATGACAGAATGATCTCTGTTCATTTCCAAGGCAAACCATTCAATATCACAGTAATCCAAGTTCTATGCCCCAACCAGTAACACTGAAGAAGCTGAAGTTGAATGGTTCTGTGAAGACCTACAAGACCTCTTATAACTAACACCCAAAAAAGATGTCCTTTTCATTATAGGGGACTGGAATGCAAAAGTAGGAAGTCAAGAAACACCTGGACAGGCAAATTTGGTCTTGGAATACGGAATGAAGCAGGGCAAAGACTAATAGAGTTTTGCCAAGAAAATGCACTTGTCATAACAAACACCCTCTTCCAACAACACAAGAGAAGACTCTATACATGGACATCACCAGACGGTGCACACCGAAATCAGATTGATTATATTCTTTGCAGCCAAAGATGGAGAAGCTCTATACAGTGCCGGGAGCCAGTGAGGCATTCCACTTGTGACAAAGGTCATGAGGAAGGAGGATCGGCATATGCAAAGGCGGGATCGAGCCTAGGAGTCCGCCTGGATATTCTCGAGCATCTACCCCTCAAAAAACCAGAGTCTGCCTACTTTGTTGCTTTGTGCTCTCACCTCTGACTTTACTGGGGGCTGTCCCCTACCACCATCTCGCTCTCTCTGTCAAAGAGTTAACTTACAGCTCCAATTAATAAAGTTCCGGGGCAATTAGGAGTGTTTAAATCCAAACCCCTCAGATGGCTCTCTAACTCGCCTGACAAGTTTACCCAGACTCCTACAGCTATGCATACGATTGTTTACAGTCTCCCAGCCTTGAGAGGCACGGGAAGCTTAAGATATTCAAATAGCTTAGAACCTCTCAGAGAGTTAGAAACTGTCAGAATAAACTAGTAAAGGATTTCATTGATGAGCTAATGCTTGTTGCCAAGTTTTCACATCCCCTGTATTGTATCCTTGAATGTGTATTAATTAATAGTTGGTATGTAGAAAAAATAAGTAGTGGCCTTGGTGTTAGTAACTTTAGACCCCTAAGGTAATAAATTCTTTCCTTTGTTGTAAACCCATTACACATCCACCCTATAGGAATGCAATTTTATCTTCGGAAGATGGCGCCAAACCTTAAAATAATTACTCTAAGAGAAAATAAGTCTTTGTTGTTAAGTCCTTGTCAAGAGTCATAAAATGTTAGTAGGCCTTCTGGCCAGAAGATGATGTAAATCACCTAAACCATTTGTATACGATAAATTTGCAGGAAAGAAACCCTGGTTTTTGATAAGAATCAAAGACTACTGACTTTGCATCCCCTATTATCCTCTATGTGTAACTTAGGGTATATAAGCCCCTGTTGAAAATAAAGCTACGGGACTTGCTCACCAGCACTTGGTCTCCCCATGTCATTCTTTTCTCATTCTGGCTGAAGTCTCCATCTGGAGCGCGGAACCCACCATGCTTACTAATTATGCCTGGGCTTCTAAGACCCACTCGAGAAGGTGTCTAGGGTGAGGCACCTTCCGCTATTCGAGAGGGCACCTGCGGCCTACGTAAGTGGTGCAAACTTCTTGTCTTGAAGTTTTATTGGTCTCCCTCGTAAACCAAGCTACTCAGCCTCTTTTCTCCACTGAATTTTCCTACTGAGCTATCCTCATTCTATTACTCTTATATCTCTAATTAGCATATAAATAGTCGCCTAGGCCGTCTCCCCTTCGAATACCCTGGATCAGCCAGGGCTGGACCCCGGCAATACAGTCAGCAAAAACAAGACCAGGAGCTGACTGTGGCACAGACCATGAACTCCTTACTGCCAAATTCAGACTTAAATTGAAGAAAGTAGGGAAAACCACTAGACCATTCAGGTATGACCTAAATCAAATCCCTTATGATTATACAGTGGAAGTGAGAAATATATTTAAGGGCCTAGATCTGATAGATAGAGTGCCTGATGAACTATGGAATGAGGTTCGTGACATTGTAGAGGAGACAGGGATCAAGACCATCCCCATGGAAAAGAAATGCAAAAAAGCAAAATGGCTGTCTGGGGAGGCCTTACAAATAGCTGTGAAAAGAAGAGATGCAAAAAGCAAAGGAGAAAAGGAAAGATATAAACATCTGAATGCAGATTTCCAAAGAATAGCAAGAAGAGATAAGAAAGCCTTCTTCAGAGATCAATGCAAAGAAATAAAGGAAAACAACAGAATGGGAAAGACTAGAGATCTCTTCAAGAAAATCAAGATACCAAGGGAACATTTCATGCAAAGATGGGCTCAATAAAGGACAGAAATGGTATGGACCTAACAGAAGCAGAAGCTATTAAGAAGAGATGGCAAGAATACACAGAAGAACTGTACAAAAAAGATCTTCATGTCCCAGATAATCACGATGGTGTGATCTCTAACCTAGAGCCAGACATCCTGGATCATGGGAAAAGCAAGAGAGTTCCAGAAAAACATCTAGTTCTGCTTTATTGATTATGCCAAAGGCTTTGACTGTGTGGATCACAATCAACTGTGGAAAATTCTGAAGGAGATGGGAACACCAGATCACGTGATCTGCCTCTTGAGAGATCTGTATGCAGGTTAGGAAGCAACAGTTAGAACTGGACATCGAACAACAGACTGGTTCCAAATAGGAAAAGGAGTACGTCAAGGCTGTATATTGTCACCCTGTTTATTTAACTTATATGCAGAGTACATTATGAGAAATGCTGGGCTGGAAGAAGCACAAGCTGGAATCAAGATTCCTAGGAGAAATATCAATAACCTCAGATATGCAGTTGATACCACCCTTATGGCAGAAAGTGAAGAGGAATTAAAAAGCCTCTTGATGAAAGTCAAAGTGGAGAGTGAAAAAGTTGGTTTAAAGCTCAACATTCAGAAAACGAGATCATGGCATCGGGTCCCATCACTTCATGGGAAATAGATGGTGAAACAGTGGAAACAGTGTCAGGCTTTATTTTTCTGGGCTCCAAAATCACTGCAGATGGTGACTGCAACCATGAAATGAAAAGACGCTTACTCCTTGGAAGGAAAGTTATGTCCAACTTAGATAGCATATTCAAAAGCAGAGACATTACTTTGCCAACAAAGGTCCGTCTAGTCAAGGCTATGGTTTTTCCAGTGGTCATGTATGGATATGAGAGTTGGACTGTGAAGAAGGCTGAGCGCTGAAGAATTGATGCTTTTGAACTGTGGTGTTGGAGAAGACTCTTGGGAGTCCCTTGGACTGCAAGGAGATCCAACCAGTCCATTCTGAAGGAGATCAGCCCTGGGATTTCTTTGGTAGGAATGATGCTAAAGCTGAAACTCCAGTACTTTGGCCACCTCATGCGAAGAGTTGACTCATTGGAAAAGACTCTGATGCTGGGAGGGATTGGGGGTAGGAGGAGAAGGGGATGACAGAGTATGAGATGGCTGGATGGCATCACTGACTCGATGAACGTGAGTCTGAGTGAACTCTGGGAGTTGGTGATGGACCGGGAGGCCTGGCATGCTGGGATTCATGGGGTCGCAAAGAGTCGGACATGACTGAGTAACTAATCTGATCTGATCTGATTGATATTTCTCCCGCAATCTTGATTCCAACTTGTGTTTCTTCCAGTCCAGTGTTTCTCATGATGTACTCTGCATAGAAGTTAAATAAGAAGGGTGACAATATACAGCTTTGACATACTGCTTTCCCTATTTGGAACCAGTCTGTTGTTCCATATTCAGTTCTAACTGTTGCTTCCTGACCTGCATACAGGTTTCTCAAGACGCAGGTCAGGTATTCTGGTACTCTCATATCTTTCAGAATTTCCCACAGTTTATTGTGATCCACACAGTCAAAAGCTTTGTCATAGTCAATAAAGCAGAAATAGATGTTTTTCTGGAACTCTCTTGCTTTTACCTTGATCCAGCGGATGTTGGCAATTTGATCTCTGATCCTCTGCCTTTTCTAAAACCAGCTTGAACATCTGGAAGTTCACGGTTCACATATTGCTTAAGCCTGGCTTGGAGAATTTTGAGCATTACTTTACTAGCATGTGAGATGAGTGCAATTGTGCGGTAGTTTGAGAATTCTTTGGCATTGCCTTTCTTTGGGATCAGAATGAAAACTGAACTTTTCCAGTCCTGTGGCCACTGCTGAGTTTTCCAAATTTGCTGGCATATTGAGTGCAGCACCTTCACAGTATCATCTTTCATGATTTGAAATAGCTCAACTGGAATTTCATCACCTCCACTAGCTTTGTTCATAGTGATGCTTTCTAGGCCCACTTGACTTCACATTCCAGGATGTCTGACTCTAGGTCAGTGATCACACCATCATGATTATCTGGGACATGAAGATCTTTTTTGTACAGTTCTTCTGTGTATTCTTGCCACCTCTTCTTGATATCTTCTGCTTCTGTTAGGTCCATACAATTTCTGTCCTTTATCAAGGCCATCTTTGCATGAAATGTTCCCTTGGTATCTCTAATTTTCTTGAAGAGATCTCTAGTCTTTCGAATTCTGTTGTTTTCCTCTATTTCTTTGCATTGATCACTGAGGAAAGCTTTCTTATCTCTTCTTGCTCTTCTTTGGAACTCTGCATTCAGATGCTTATATCTTTCCTTTTCTCCTTTGCTTTTCACGTCTATCCTTTTCACAGCTATTTGTAAGGCCTCCCCAGACAGCCATTTTGCTTTTTTGCATTTCTTTTCCATGGGGATGGTCTTGATCCCTGTCTCCTGTACAATGTCATGAACCTCCATCCATAGTTCATCAGGCACTCTGTCTATCAGATCTAGTCCCTTAAATCTATTTCTCACTTCTACTGTATAGGGATTTGATTTAGGTCATACAGAATGGTCTAGTGGTTTTCCCTACTTTCTTCAATTCAAGTCTGAATTTGGTAATAAGGAGTTCATGATCAGAGCCACAGTCAGCTCCTGGTCTTGTTTTTGTTGACTGTATGGAGCTTCTCCATCTTTGGTTGCAAGGAACATAATCAATCTTGTTTTGGTGTTGACCATCTAGTTTTGTCCATGTGTACAGTCTTCTCTTGTGTTGTTGGATGAGGGTGTTTGCTATGACCAGTGCATTTTCTTGGCAAAATTCTATTAGTCTTTGCCGTGCTTCATTCCGTATTCCAAGGCCAAATTTTCCTGTTACTCCAGTATTCCAGTCCCTAATAATGAACAGGACATCTTTTTGGGGTTTTAGTTCTAAAAGGTCTTGTAGGTCTTCATAGAACCGTTCAACTTCAGCTTCTTCAGTGTTACTGGTTGGGGCATAGAACTTGGATTACTGTGATTTGAATGGTTTGCCTTGGAAATGAACAGAGATCATTCTGTCATTTTTGAGATTGCATCCAAGTACTGCCTTTCGGACTCTTGTTGACCGTGATGGCTACTCCATTTCTTCTGAGGAATTCCTGCCCACAGTAGTTGGTATACTGGTCATCTGAGTTAAATTCATCCATTCCAGTCCATTTCAGTTCGCTGGTTCCTAGAATGTCTACATTCACTCTTGCCATCTCTTGTTTGACCACTTCCAATTTGCCTTGATTCATGCACCTGACATTCCAGGTTCCTATGCAATATTGCTCTTTACAGCATCGGACCTTGCTTCTATCACCAGTCACATCCACAGCTGGGTATTCTTTTTGCTTTGGCTCCATCCCTTCATTCTTTCTGGAGTTATTTCTCCACTGATCTCCAGTAGCATGTTGGGCACCTACTGACCTGGGGAGTTCCTCTTTCAGTATCCTATCATTTTGCCTTTTCATACTGTTCATGGGGTTCTCAAGGCAAGAATACTGGAGTGGTTTGCCATTCCCTTCTCCAGTGGTCACTTCTGTCAGATCTCTCCACCACGACCTGCCCTACTTGGCTATAATAAAGAATGAAATAATGCCATTTGCAGCAACATGGATGCAGCTAGAGATTATCATACTAAATGAACTAAGTCAGAAAGAGAAAGACATACCATATAATATTACTAATATCTGGAATCTAAAGTATGACACAATTGAATCTATCTGCAAAAAATACATTCAATAATAAAAATAAATTAAGTTGGATAATTAAAAGAAAAAATCAAATGAACATATATTCTTAAATGGGGCTTAAAACCTTGACAGCAATATCAGAAATTTCAGTATAAGAAAACAATGACTGAGAGATATCAAATCTCTTCTTAGCTCTACTTGGCAGTTTTTTTTTCCCTGTGGCAGAGAAGTGGTAGGAGAGTTTCTCAGTGCTTTATAATGAAGAAAGAATAAGGATAACTATCTTACATAAATTAATGAGACTAAATAGAAAATCACCTTGATCATTATTGAAATAAAAGCTATCTAAATCTAAGCTATAATTATAGTAGATGCCATGAAACTGATGCCTACAGTCAGACTCTCTGTATCCATGGGAGCTGCATCTGTGAATCCAACCAAACTAGGATTGAAATTTTATATTTAAAAAAAAAATTCCAGAAAGTCCATAAAAGCAAAATTTGAAGCTTCTGCATGCCAACAACTACTTATATAGCATTTTCATTGTATTAGGTATTATAAGTAATCCAGAGATGACTTAAAAAGTGTATGGATATGCAGAAGTTATATCCAAATATTACACCATTTATAAAAGGGATTTGAGTATCCATGGATTTTGACATTACTGGGATTCTGAAACCAATCCCCTGCTGATACCAAGGGATTGTATTTATCTGTCAAGGTGACCCTACTACATATGTGGTTGTAACAGCACACATCTGAGTGCAGGTATCACAACAACTGAAAAAAGAAATTTAACTAAGACAATAATAAAACAATAGCTGGCATTTTTTAACACTTTGTATATTATAATCATCATCTCTGTTTAGTTTTACTGCCCTCATGCTACCTTAAAAAGGTATCACTTTTATTATCCATATTTAACATGAGAAAACTGAGGCCAAGAAGTCTATAAGACCTTGAGCCAGAAAAATTTCCAAATCTATCCACAGGTAGATAGGAGTTGTTTAACTCAGTAATTAAATGATTTATTGGCAGTTGATCAGTTTCTTTGCAATTTTCTTGGATTTTCCTCATATGGAAACAATATGGCTCCTACAGCTCTAAGAATCAGGTTGTTTATCAATTACAAAAAGGTCATGAAGTTACCTGAGGGCATTTGAGGGAATGGGCTTATCAAAGGTCTATTTAATTGATTCAAGGAGAAAAGCTTTCCTGGAATTTAACAAGTAAATTTCCATTTTCATCTCATTTGGAAAACTGGATTATATAACAATCCTGATTCCTGACTATATCTTTATTATTTAGTTAGGAAGAAAGATGGGATATTGTTGGTTGCCAACAAATGTGTCTACCCAGTTTATCTACATAAACATTTTTAACTGAATAAATTAAATAAAGTGAACAATGTGATTAACTTGTTATTAATACAGGTATATCTTGTTTTATTGCTTTTTACTTTATTATACTATAAAAATATTGCATTTCTTTTAAATTTAAAAAATTAAAGACTGTGGTAACCCTGTGTCAAGCAAGTCTAATGGTACCATTTTTCTGACAACATTTACTCAATTTGTGTCTCTGTCACATTTTGGTAGTTCTCATAAAATTTCAAACCTTCCCCAGCAAGAAGACTAAGACTCTTTGAAGGTTCACAGGGTGGTTAGTGTATTTTAGAAATAAAGTATTTTTAATTAAGATATGTACATTGGTTTTTAGACCTAATGCTGTATAAAACTTAATGGGCTACATTATAATGTAAACAAACATTTTACATGCACTAGGAGACCAAGAAAATTACATGAATCACTTTGGTGATCTGGAACTGAACCTGCACCATGTGAGATATGCCTGTAATGTTGAAAATAGTGGCCATGCAGAGACATTTTACCTAAACACAATAAAAGAAAGCAGAATGAGAGCAAAATCAAATTCAATGGAAACCATCAGTCTGGATGAAACAGATTCCTGTTCCTCTGATGTTTACTTTACAAACCTTCACAAAAAATTCTGAAAACTCATAAAAAGAAATTTTTTTTTTAAGGACAAAGGTGGGGTTTGTTTTTATTATAAAAGAAAAAAAAATAGTAACTCTTCAGGAATCTTAACAAAGGAAGGGAATATTTCACACTCAGAGAACGGACACCAAGATACAAAATTACAACTGTTTGGACTCCAGACTTGTCCTATCTCCTCCAGAGCAGAAATGGGGAGGAGACAGCTGAAGCAAAGAAGCAATTCTGTAAAACAAAGACTTAGAAACCCTAACAAATATGATTAAAATCTAAAATTCTGTTTTGCTTTAAAAAAAAAAAAAAAAAAAAACACCTTTTTTTTTAATATTATCAAAAGGCCTGCTTTAGTGACATGCTAGTCCCACCGGAAAATAACCCCAATACCCCCTTGTCAGTAACATGCTCAAGTTGACCAGCCAACTCATATTTCCAAACCCCTGTGTGTACAAGTACATGTGTGTCTTTTAAAACTGGGGCTTAGGTGATGGCTACTGCTATCATGGGCTTCCACCTGTTAACCAACCAACATCTGCCCCCCAGAAGGGCAAGCAGGGCAGAGAGAAGCCCTGAAGTGGTAGTGAGGGAATATCAGCCCCAAACAGCCAACTCTTCCAGCACAGCCTCTCCCATCCCCACGCCCACTCAAAAGGAGATCCTTATTTCTAACCAGACTACTTAGTCTCAAATTTGGGTTCCCCATAACCAGAATGGCTTTTTCTCCCTAAAGAGAAAACACACATTTATCTGCACACCCATATATATAATTTTTTTGTTTTTACATTTAAATATAAAAATACTACTCTGCTTTGTGTTATAAATGGAAGACCACACAATGAGAACTTTTTCTTTTAAGGTAGGACCATCCATCCATTTGTGCAGAGCCTGTTAGGGCATTGAGCCCCAGGCAAGGGAAGCACCACACCAGGAGATCTAGGGCATTTTCCTACCTGACTTCCCCCGCTTCCTTCCCCCCTAATTTTCACTTTTGATAGAAAGTTGGTTACAACCTTGTAAGTAATGGAACTTCCCACCAAGAAGGGAAATCCTAACCTAACCATAGAATCCAGCACCCCTGTCCCCGACTCAGTAACCACTCAGAAAAAGTCCTCCCCATTCCCTTCACAACGACTGGGCTCTCTGTCCGGAGAGCTATGCCTATTGGACAAACACACCTGATTAAATGGAAACAGTGGTTATGTTCCCCTGCCCCCCTCCCAACTAATGCACTAGAATGCTTCAGTGATAGGAAAAAGAAAAGGGCAGGGGTAGGTAGGTGGTTATGAAGTGATTAAGAACTTGACCCCTTCAATCCTGACCAAAGAAAGCAAGAGATATTAACTGGGTGTGAGGAATTAAAAAAAAAAAAAAAAAAAAGACCTTGATATTCCACCCTTTGAGTTATAGCTATTATAACATTGAGAGGGGCGAGAGTGGGAGTAAGATGTAGAATTAAGAGGGGTTTCGAGGGCTGCAAGTCTAGTCCACTTAGTTCTTGTACTGGAAGGGCTCGTCACCGGTTTCGTTCAGAAGACATGTGCGGATGAGGGCTTCGGTCACGGTGAAGGGGTCACAGTTGGCAGATGGGCGACGGTCTTCAAAGTAGCCCTTCTTCTCCTGGTCAACAGTCCGGGGGTTGCGGATGCTAGCACCATGGTTGGCCACGCGGGCAGAGAAGTCCTTGATGTTGGAGGTTTCGTGGAATCCAGTTAGGCGCCGGGCGTTGTCCAGGCCCCCCTTGGGATCGTAGGCTCAGATGTGGTACTGGTGCCACTTGCTTAGTTTCTCAATGGCCTCCTCAGTGTACTTCAGACCATTCTCCTCTCGCATGGCCTTGGTGCTAAAGTTGGTGTGGCAGCCAGCACCATTCCAGTTTCCAGGAATGGGCTTAGGATCAAAGGTGGCGATCACTCCGAAGTTTTCACACACACGATGCAAGATGAAACGGGCCACCCAGAGATGATCGCCCATGTCGATTCCTTCACAGGGTCCTATCTGGAATTCCCACTGTGCAGGCATGACCTCGGCATTCCTGCCTCCCGATCTTGATGCCGGCATACAAGCAGGCCCGGTAGTGAGCCTCCACAATATCCCTGCCGTAGGCCTTGTCCACTCCCACACCACAGTAGTAGGGACCTTGGGGCCCAGGAAAGCCATTGGAAGGCCAACCAAAGGGGTGCCCATCAGTGCCCATGAGGGTATATTCCTGCTCCATTCCAAACCAGGGGCGCTGGTTGCTCACCATGTTCATTATCCGTTTACAGGTGTGCCTTAAATTTGTCTCTGCAGGCTTTCAGTTGTACTTGAAGACTTCACAGAACACCAGCTTGTTGGGGTCCTTGCGGAAAGGGTCCCGAAACATGGCAGCGGGGACAAGATACATGTCACTGTTGGAGCCGTCAGACTGGAAAGTACTAGAGCCATCAAAATTCCACTCGGGCAACTCTTCTATACACTGGGTTCAGAATCCAAGGTTTGGGTCTTGCAGCTCAGTCCTTCTCCAGTACCGTCGATCCAGATGTACATAGCTTGGACTTTATCGCCCTAAGGTAGGGCCATGTACACCTGCTTGATGCCTTTGTTCAAGTGGGAGCTCGCTGAGGTGGCCATGGTGGAAGGTGTTCCCGGCGCCAAGCAAAGTGGCAGGGCGAGCAGGCGGCGAGAGCGAGGTAAGAAGAGAGGCGAGGAGGACAGGGAGGTGCTGCTTAGACAGCCTGCTCTTCTCCCATTCTTGGCTCTGTCAAAAAGAAATTATTATAACACAATGTTTTAAAGATTTTCAGTTCAGTTCAGTTCAGTCACTCAGTCATATCTTACTCTTTGTGACCCCATGGACTGCAGCATGCCAGGCCTCCCTGTCCATCACCAACTCCTGGAGTTTACTCAAACTCATGTCCATTGAGTCGGTGACACCATCAAACCATCTTATGCTCTGTCTTCCCATTCTCCTCCCTCATTCAATCTTTCCCAGAATCAGGGTCTTTGCCAATGAGTCAGTCCTCACATCAGGTGGCCAAAGTATTGGAGTTTCAGCTTCAAAATCAGTCCTTCCAATGAATATTCAGGGATGATTTCCTTTAGGGTGGACTGGTTGGATCTCCTTGCAGTCCAAGGGACTCTCAAGAGTCTTCTCCAACACCACAGTTCAAAAGCATCAATTTTTCTGCGCTCAGCTGTCCTTATTGTCCAACCATCACATACACACATGACTACTGGAAAAACCGTAGTCTTGACTAGACGGAAGTTTGTTGACAAAGTAATGTCTCTGCTTTTTAATATCCTGTCCAGGTTGGTCATAACTTTTCTTCCAAGGAGCAAGCCTCTGTTAATTTCATGGCTGCAGTCACCATCTGCAGTGATTTTGGAGCCCCTCAAAAGATAAAGTCCATCATTGATTCCACTGTTTCCCCATCTATTTGTCATAAAGTGATGGGACCAGATGCCATGATTTTTGTTTTCTGAATGTTGAGCTTTAAGCCAACTTTTTCACTTTCCTCTTTCTCTTTCATCAAGAGCCCCTTTAGTTCTTCTTCACTTTCTGCCATAAGGGTGGTGTCATCTGCATCAGTTCAGTTCAGTCACTCAGTCATGTCCGACTCTTTGCGACCCCATGAATTGCAGCACGCCAGGCATCCATGTCCATCATCAAATCCTGGAGTTTACTCAAATTCATGTCCATTGAGTTGGTGATACCATCTAGCCATCTCATCCTCTGTTGTCCCCTTCTCCTTCTGCCCCCAATCCCTCCCAGCATCAGAATCTAAGGTTATTGATATTTCTCCGAGCAATCTTGATTCCAGCTTGTGCTTCATCCAGCCTAGTGTTTCTCATGATGTACTCTGCATATAAATTAAATGCTCAGGGTGACAATATATAGCCTTGACATACTCCTTTCCCTATTTGGAACCAGTCTGTTGTTCCATGTCCAGTTCTAACTGGTGCTTCCTGACCTGAATACAGGTTTCTCAAGAGGCAGTTCAGGTGGTCTGGTATTCACATCTCTTTAAGAATTTTCTGTAGTTTATTGTGATACACACAGTCAAAAGCTTTGGCATAGTCAATAGAGCAGAAATAAATGTTTTTCTGGAACTCTTAGTTTTTTGATAATCCAACATATATTGGCCATTTGATCTTTGGTTCCTCTGCCTTTTCTAACTCCAGATTGAGCATCTGGAAGTTCAAGGTTCAAGTACTGTTGAAGACTGGCTTGGAGAATTTTGAACACGACTTTACTAGTGTGTGAGATGAGGGCAATTGTATGGTAGTTTGAGCATTTTTTTGTCATTACCTTTCTTTGGGATTGGAATGAAAACTCACCTTTTCCTGTCCTGTGGCCACTGCTGAGTTTTCCAAATTTTCTGGCATATTGAGTGCACATTTAGCTCAACTGGAATTCCATCACCTCCACTAGCTTTGTTCATAGTAATGCTTCCTAAGGCCCACTTGGCTTCGCATTCCAGATTGTCTGGCTCTAGGTGAGTGATCATACCATAGTGATTATCTGGACCATGAAAACCTTTTTTGTATAGTAATTCTGTGTATTATGCCACCTCTTCTTAATATCTTCTGCTTCTGTTAGGTCCATACCATTTCTGTCCTTTATTGAGCACATCTTTGCATGAAATGTTCCTTTGGTATCTCTGGTTTTCTTGAAGAGATCTCTAGTCTTTCCCATTCTATTGTTTTCCTCTATTTCTTTGCACTGATCACTGAGAAAGGCTTTCTTTTATCTCCTTGCTATTCTTTGTAACTCTGCATTCAAATGGGTATATCCTTCCTTTACTCCTTTGCTCTTTGCTTCTCTTCTTTTCACAGCTATTTGTAAGGCCTCCTCAGGCAGCCATTTTGCTTTTTTCCATTTCTTTTTCTTGGGGATGGTCTTGATCCCTGTCTCCTATACAATGTCACAAACCTTCGTCCATAGTTCATCAGTCACTCTATCAGATCTCATCCCTTGAATCTGTTTCTCACTTCCACTGTATAATCATAAGGGATTTGATTTACATCATACTTGAATCGCTAGTGATTTTCCCTACTTTCTTCAGTTAAAGTCTGAATTTGGCAAAAACGGTTCATGATTTGAGCCTGGTCAACAAGACCAGTCAGCTCCTGGTTTTGTTTTTGCTGACTCTATAGAACTTTTCCACCTTTGGCTGCAAAGAATATAATCAATCTGATTTCAGTATTGACCATCTGGTGATATTTATGTGTAAAGTCTTCTCTTGTGTTGTTGGAAGAGGGTATTGGCTATGACCAGTGCGTTCTCTTGGCAAAACTCTAATTAGCCTTTGCCCTGCTTCATTCTGTACTCCAAGGCCAAATTTGCCTGTTACTCCAGGTGTTTCTTGACTGCCTACCCTTGCATTCCAGTCCCCTATAATGAAAAGGACATCTTTTTTGGGTATTAGTTCTAGAAGATCTTGGAGGTCTTCAAAGAACTATTCAACTTCAGCTTCTTCAGCATTACTGGTCGGGGCATAGACTTGGATTACTGTGATATTGAGTGGCTTGCCTTGGAAACAAACTGAGATTATTCTGTCATTTTTGAGATTGCATCCAAATACTACATTTCAGACTCTTTTGTTGACTATGATGGCTACTCCATTTCTTCTGAGGGATTCTTGCCCACAGTAGTAATGGTCATCTGAGTTAAATTCACCCATTCCAGTCCATTTTAGTTCACTGATTCCTAAAACGTTAATGTTCATTCTTGCCATGACCACCTCCAATTTGCCTTGATTCATGGACCTAACATTCCAGGTTCCTATGCAATATTGCTCTTTACAGCATCAGACTCTGCTTCCATCACCAGTCACATCCACAGCTGGGTGTTGTTTTTGCTTTGGCTCTGTCTCTTCAATCTTTTTGGAGTTATTTCTCCACTGATATCCAGTAATATATTGGGCACCTACTGACCTGGGGATTTCATCTTTCAGTGTGCTGTATTTTTGCCTTTTCATACTGTTCATGGGTTCTCAAGGCAAGAATATTGAAGTGGTTTGCCATTTCCTCTCCAGTGAGCCACATTTTGTCAGAACTCTTGGGTGGCCCTACATGGCATGGCTAGTTTCATCGAGTTAGACAAGGCTGTGGTCCATGTGATCAGATTGGTTAGTTTAAAGATTTTACCATAATTCTTTAAGACAGATTGGTGTGATTTAGTCCCTAAGTGGTCTCTACTCTTTTGCAACCCCATAGACTCTAGCCCACCAGGGTCCTTTGTCCATGGGATTTTTCCAGGCAAGAATATTGAAGTGGGTTGCCAATTTCCTTCTGCAGGGGATCTTCCCGACTGAGAGAGCGAACTTCTCACTGAAACACATCTCCGTGTCTCCACTGCAGGCAGATTCTTTTACCACTGAGCCACCAGGGAAGCCCCATGAATGGATGATAAGCAAATATAAATTGATCTTTTTGAAAGATAGTACAAATTTACTTACAAATTTACTTTGAAACATCCATCAAATATTTATAGAATAGATTATACTATAATACATATAAACAGCAGTGCAAAAAACAGATACTGTAAACCATGTCATGCAAACACAATTTATAAACAGATTATGCATCAAACTAAAACATTTGAAAGTAACAATAAAACCATAAAATGCAGAATGGACTAATAATGTTAAAATCATATATAAAGGCATTGGTTGGGGGCGGGGGAGTAGTAAAACTGTTGACTAAACTGAAAACTCCTTTTAAACTAAAATTTCTCTTTTCAAATTAAAGCACCTGTGGTATAAGCAAAATGTGTTTTATCAATTTATGTAGCAATAGAGGATGCTGCATGGACAAATCTGAAAAGGTTTCTTTTCAGAGGAAAGTGAAAGTGAAAGTAAAAATCCCTCAGTTGTGTATGACTTTTTGTGATCCCAAAGACTATACAGTCCACGGAATTCTCCAGGCCAGAATACTGGAGTGGGTACTCTTTCCCTTGTCCAGGGGATCTTTCCAACCCAGGAATCGAACCCAGGTCTCCTGCATTGCAGGCAAATTCTTTACCATCTGAGCCACAGGGGAGGCCCAACAATATTGGGGTGGGTAGCCTATTTCTTCTCCAGTGGGTCTTACCAGACTAGGAATCAAACCGGGGTCTCCTGCATTACAGGCAGATTCTTTACCAAATGAGCGAATTCACGGAAGCCCTTTGAGAGGAAAGGTGTGTATTTTTATAGGCTTGTTTTCACTTACAGTTTGTGCTCAGAAGTTCCTAAGACAGAATGAAAGAACTAGGATGTGATTTTGCATGACTTAATTTCTTTAGCATCATTATAAGAGAAGTTCTGGGTGAAAAAGACTTTTATAAGACTCACAAAGCATTCTGTAGTTGAAATTCCATAATTGATAGGATTGAGGTAGCCATTTTAGTCTCTCTTGTCTGAAGAGAAGAGTTACTTAGGGCCCTGTGCAACTCCCACGGGGATCTGAGCTGCTAGCACAGGCACACTGGCTTTGGTGGTGATGCCTTGCAGGTGAGGCATTGCAGGATGCCTCAGAGCCCACGGAGGAGCCAAGGTTGGGGATTCTGGGTCTCACTGGGATCATTCGAGCAGGGAAGACTAATGGATTGCAGTGGTGTCTGGGCCCCCTTATGAGGCACAGAAGGAGTGCAGCCCTGGGCATGGCAGGTCTAAGCCTGGACTGGTTGGGATAGGGAGTAGGGGCAGCAGCTTTTGTTCCAGGGATGATAAGATGCCTGCTGCTTGACCCCACAGAACAGAGTACAGCAGTGACTTGCGTCCATGAGGCAGAGCTCAGCACAGCATCCACATCATCCCTGAGGAGGGGATACAGGGGTTGGGGCTCTAGGCTCTGACAGCTGTGTTCAGTTTCAGCAAAGACTGCAGGGGTCATCAGTACAAAGGCTCAGAGAGGTCCACAGCATTAACGAGGAAATATTTGTATTCTGTAGACTTCTTTTTCCCTGTGTGGCAAAATTCCTCTGAGAGGATACCCCTGGCACTGAGATGCTCTGTTGAGGGACTGGTTGAGCAGGCTCATTTCCTCAGTCATGTGGTACACTCTGAGACTCCATGGACTGTAGCCCACCAGGCTCTTCTGTTCATGGGATTTTTCCGGGCAAGAGTAGAGGGAAGGGTTGCCATTTCCTCCTCCAAGGGACCTTCTGGAGAATGCTATGAAGCAGGTAAAAAAATTTTCTGTGTGGCCATCTTTTCTTTGTGTGCATCAGGGTTTATGCTCCTTCTTCATTGTATTTGAAGTTTTTCCAGAAGTATTTTCATTGGTTTGTATTTGTTTTTGTTTTTTACCTGGCAGTGCTTGGTCTTAGTTGCGACATGCAAACTCTTAGTTTTAGCATATGAGATCTAGTTTCCTGACCAGGGATTGAACCTGGGCCCCTGTATTTGGAGCATAGAGTCTTAGCCATTGAACTACCAGGGGATCCCCATTTGTCTGTGGGTGTTAGTGGTAGTTTTTGTTGTTTAGGATCGGGGGTAGGGGTGACAGAAATTTTGGAAACTCCTAGTCCACCATTTTGCTTTTCTTGCCTCCAATTCTATCATATGATGTCTTAATGATCAAGATTAATCCTCTTTGCTAGATGCTCTTCCTTCCAGGTCTAATGGGCAACATCACCCCCATGGCCCCAGCAGTGGCCCCCATACTCAACTATTTAGGCTGGCCGCACCTACATCATTGTGCAGGGTGACCCCACCTGCTGAATCTGAGGAGGAAACAGCCTTGCCTCCTGAGCCTGTGTTCAAAGTGGCAGTCCTTTTGATCTCTGAATCGTCTTTGGAGTCATTCTTCTTTTTTCTTGAAATATAACACATGTTCTCAGCCAAATAGCTCTGTTGTCTTATCCTGTAGAGTCTCAATAACCAGAAATCCTTCCACCATTCTGTTCTATTTTAATCATACATTTTAGTCCCAGCTGGCAGTGTTCCTGTTGGTATAATCGTATTTTTAACAAAAGAGTATGTGGGATCCGGCTGCTTGTGCTCAAAAGCCAATAAACAGGCCAGGTTGGTGGGAAGAAAAGTTTCCTTTATTTCAGGTGCTGGCAACTGGGATGCAGTGGGGGCAAAGGGTGGACATATGTCCAAAGGTCAACTTCCCTCTGCCACTGGCAACAAATGGGGCAAGAGCTTTCATAGACAGAAGTGGTGGCGGGGGGTAGGGGGAGAGGCAGCTACATGCAGAAACAGCACATTAGCTCTGCTAATCATCTTCAGATTGGTCATCGGTGGTGTGACCAGCATCATTTTGATTGTTTTAGGTGTGGTTAATTTCCAGTTCCAGAGTCCTTTTGCTTCAATTTTTTTGAGGACAGTTCTCAGAATTGTGACAGCTCACATCCCTTGCTCCTTGGAAGAAAAGCAATGACAAACCTAGACAGCATATTAAAAAGTAGAGACTACTTTGCTGATATAGTCAAAGCTATGGTTTTTCCAGTAGTCATGTATGGATGTGAAAGTTGGACCATAAAGAATGCTGAGGGCTGAAAAACTGATGCTGTTGAACTGTGGTTTGGAGAAGACCTTTTGAGAGTCCTTTTGACTGCAAGGAGACCAAACCAGTCAACCCTAAAGGAAATCAATTTTGATTTCCTTTGGAAGGAAGGAAGGATGCTGAAGGCCCTCCATTGGAAGGCCTGATGCTGAAGCTGAAGCTCCAATACTTTGGCCTCCTGATGCGAACAGCTGACACATTAGAAAAGCCCCTGCTGCTGGTAAAGATTGAAGGCAAGAGGAGAAGGGGACGACAGAGGACGAGATGGTTAGATGGCATCCTTGACTCAATGGATGTGAGTTTGAGCAAGTTCTGGGAGATGGTGAAGGACAGGGAAGCCTGGCAATGCTGCAGTCCATGGGGTTGCAAAGAGTCAGACACAACTGAGGTACTGAAGAACATGTCATGGGTACAGTGTGGTCATCATGTAGTTAACTTCTTCACTTGGGGTTTTAGTATCTACTAGACAGTTCACAGAATATGGCTAAGAATTCTATCTATAGACCTTGAGAAATAACTAAAGGCCCTTGACCATGCTTGCTGCTGCTGCTGCTGCTAAGTCACTTCAGTCGTGTCCGACTCTGTGTGACCCCAGAGACAGCAGCCCACCAGGCTCCCCCATCCCTGGGATTCTCCAGTCAAGAACACTGGAGTGGGTTGCCATTTCCTTCTCCAATGCATGAAAATGAAAAGTGAAAGTGAAGTCGCTCAGTTGTGTCCGACTCTTCGTGACCCCATGGACTGCAGTCCACCAGGCTCCTCTGTCCATGGGATTTTCCAGGCAAGAGTAATGGAGTGGGGTGCCATCGCCTTCTCTGTGACCATGCTTAATGACAACATTTTTATTATTTGGTCTTCTTTGACTGTTTATCTCTGGTTTCTTCCCTTCTCATTTTTCTGATTAAACTTATTCTTTGACTAAAGTTTTTCACAGGCAAAATCAGGAAGAGGACATGTGGGGAAAGCAAGGACTGTAGGGTCCTAATTCATTTCACATCTCTGTTCTGGCTCTAGGTAAGATGGGTGGTTAAATCTGTGAGTAATCTTTTTATGGAGTGATTGTCTAGCCACACTTTTGGTGTCTTCTCCAGAACATATTTTATTACTTTCTGCAATCCTGATAGGCAGAGGTTTTGCCAAATCTGAACATTCTGGGGGTTTTGGCTTAACAATTCCTTCAATTTATGTTCCTCCATTTGCATTTTATTATCATCAATAAGGAGAAATCACCTTCAACACTTTTATTAGAAATCTCAGCTAAATATCCAGCTTCAACACAAGCAAATTTTACTTTCCCAAGATCACTAGAATACACTTTGGCTGAGTTCTTTGCTACTATATATATTGAGGGTCTTCTTTTCTTCCAGTTTAGAATCATGTGTTTCTCATTTCCATCTGAGACTTCACTAGAAGGACCTTTAAAATTCACATTTCTACCAACCTCTGTTCATGATGATATAGGCATTCTTTAAGATGATAGAACCCTTCTTATTGGCTTTCCACTTCTCTTTCTGAGATTTTACCAAAATCACCTTTTACTGGAATCGTATTTTATACTCTTATTTTGACCAGCAGTTCCTTCAAGACAATCTAGGCTTTTTCTAGCTGGTGATTCAAAACTTTTCCAGCCTCTAATGTTTACCCAGATCCAATGCCACTTTCACATTTTTAGATATTTAGTATAGCAACCTGCCACTTCTGAGTAAAAAATTTGTATTAGCCTGTCCGGGTGTCTTCAAGTTAGGAAGAGAGCCCCCACTATAAACCACGCCTGCTGTCACCTTAATCTTGGATTTCCAGACTTCAGAACTTGAAAAAAGAACTGTATTTTGCATGAGCCACCAGTCTATGATATTTTGTTATGGCAGTCCAAGCAGAGTAATATAACAAGTACAATGTAAAGTTTTAGCAACAGTACAGACACTGCCTTGCTAACTAACAGAAACCTTAAAGTTATTGCATTGTCTGTCATCACTTGATCCAAGAGCTTAAATGTTGACTAATCCTTCAATCCTTCAGTGTGATAGAATTATCATTTATAATTTTGACCAAGGTTGATAATACATTTCTTAGTCTAAATTTTATAATTTAATTGTAGGAATTACTATTTGTCAACAGTGTACATAAAATCAAGTTAATGACATTTGTGAGTAAATCTTCTAATTAGCTTCTGCTGATTTCATTGGTAAGTTTCTGAGTACACACTCAGTGGTCCATGGTTCATGAGAAATGGTCCATGGTTTCAGGTTCTTATATACCTGAAACTTTCTAACAATCACCCTATAGTTATCAATAAGGTTTCTGAGTAGAAAATGAATGAAGACATGTATCTCCCTTATAAAATAAAATTTTAATTATTATATGGTGGTAGTGGTTTAGTCAATAAATTGTGTCCAACTCTTGCGACCCCATAGACTATAGCCCACCAGGCTCCTCTGTCCATGGGATTTCCCAGGCAGGAATACTGGAGTAGGTTGCTATTTCTTTCTCCAATATATTATTTAGCATCACACCATTACACTGGTTCTCTCTTTGTTGGGGAAGGCAAATTACTTGAGTGGAATTAAATAACTCATATGCTGAAGGTCAAGGGCTCTCTGGACACAGCACATGGACTACTGATGCCCCAAGATCTGTATACTTAACCCAGCTGTATCCTGAGCTGCCATGGAGACTGCCATATTTCATTTCACATAACATTTTTCTATTCTGCAGTTAGAGTTCAGGTTTTACATGACTAGACATTAATAGTGTAGAGTTATTTCAACTACCAGAAGAGTCCATGGCAAAGTAGTGCCAATTTGATTTTCATCCAAATGGTATAAAATTCATTGTCTGTGTTCACCATCTGTGAGGTTCTAGTGATAAGAGTTGGAAATAGCTTATAACCCTTTGAAAATAATTAAAGAAAAAAAAGTGTAGCCATTTTAATAAAAGTGTCTTCAATGAGGTCATATTATAATTGCTATGCTATCAGAAATTTCTAAAGGCAAACTGGACAAAGTAGAAAGAAGTATGCAAGGATAAAATTAGAGGGAAAGAGAAGGGTTTAGTAATCTGGGATGTTTGGCTAGTCTTTTGGATATCTTGTTTTGAATATCTTCAATATAACTTGTCAGCTTTGTATCACTGTATACTTGAACAAGAAGAGAAGTATCTAGAAGATTTCAGGCTACACACAGATTCAGAAGGTTATCACAAATTCTGTTTGGAATCTCTGTTTCAGACTACCATAGCTATTGCCAAGGGATGATTTGTTTCCTTATTTGGAAGACGTGGATCCAAAGATAGATTCTTTAGTGTTAGACTCGTGTGTCAATTGTTAAAAGCACCTTTTAAAGTTCTTTCTATCAGGGATCAAGGACTGTACTCCCTTGATGTCTCTTCCAGAAAACCAAGACTCTGGGTTATAGGTTTTACAAAGTTTACTTGTAAGCAGGGTTTCCGAAAGCTCAATACGGTGGGAGAACGAGAAACAAGACACAAAAATTCAGGGAAAAGTGAGGATCAGGAGACCAACACTGCTCCAAGGTGAAGGCAGCGAAATAATAAAACAAGCCAGTTTTATTATACTTTCAGCTGTGAAGGAAAGAATATGCAGGGAGTTAAGCTATAACTCATGTGGCCTTCAGGGCCAAAGAACAAAGTGATCATTAACCATTAAGTAACTAAGGAACAGTACTCAATAATACATCAGTAACTAAGACTAATATTCTCATCTATAGATTTTCCACCAGATATGTAAAACATGTGACTCTGAGGTACCAGTTGAGAAACAGTCTGGGGTCAGTTTTCCAACCCCAGGATCATATCTTGTTTTCAAGACTATGAACTATTCCCTCTGGACTTGTTCCAAGAGTCTCATGCCTTATAGCATCCAATTTATCAATAATTATAAATTTCTTTTGCGGCCCTTGCCAAGACCTGCTTTTTTTTTTATTCTTCCTGTCTCCTACATTACTTAGGAGGGTGTTGAAGTAAAGATGGTCATATCTGTTGATGATAAGAATAGGGATACTCTTGAGATTCCCTTGGACTGCAAGAGATCCATCCTAAAGGAAATCAGTCTTGAATATTATTTGGAAGGACTCATGCTGAGGCTGAAACTCCAATACTTTGGCCACCTGATGTGAAGAACTACTCATTAGAAAAGACCCTTTTGTTCGGAAAGATTGAAGGCTGGAGGAGAAGGAGATGACAGAGGATGAGATGGTTGGATGGCATCACCAACTCAATGGACCTGAGTTTGAGCAAGCTCTGGGAGTTGGTGATGGACAGGGAAGCCTGACATGCTGCAGTCCATGGGGTCGCAAAGAGTTGGATATGACTGAGCAACTGAACTGATAGTTTTCCTAGAATTAAATTGTTCATGGATGAATCACTGGCTGAAGACTATCTTAGCAATTTTGTCAAAATTACCCCATTAGTGTGGGTTAAGAATGGTGACCAATTTATCTTTGTTGAGCGGGTCATTTCATATAAGAACTTAGCAAAGTCCCACTTGAAATACTCTAGCATTATCAGGTAGCACATCAATGGACTGCTAGAGATTATTTTCTTCTAACTTATATCTTAGGACTTCCTTGGTGGCTCAGACCATAAAGCTCTGTCTACAATGCGGGAGACCGGGGTTCGGTCCTTGGGTCAGGAAGATCTGCTGGAGAAGGAAATGGCAATCCACTCCAGTACTATTTCATTAGTAAAATTATTCTCATATCACTTTAGGGCTTTTCCTGGTGGCTCAGATGGTAAAGTGTCTGCCTACAATGCGGGGGACCCACGTTCAATCCCTGGGTCAGGAAGATCCTCTGGAGAAGGAAATGGCAACCCACTCCAGTACTCGTGCCTGGAAAATCCCATGGATGGAGGAGCCTGGTAGGCTACAGGCTATGGGGTCGCAAAGAATCAGACACGACTGAACGACTTCACTTCACTTCACTTCAACTTATATCTAGATCTTTTTCAGAATTTTATTTGCTTCTATATTGAGGCAAAATTTAGATTTTATAAAGAACTCTGGGAACACCCCAAAAGTCAGTGTTTGGAGAGTATCATGGGCAAAATTCCTTGACCATTGGCTGATCACAATAAATGAATGGGGAGATTCTCTTAGTCTCTGTCAAGCTTTCTTTGAATAAACTTTAATCTTTAAAAAAGATATTCCCCTTGCCAGCATTAGGGTATCTAGATATTTCTTAATCAGATGTCCATTTTGAATGTTATTTTTAATTAAATATTCATTTCTTCAATCATTTAGGCATTGCACACTCATTTTTATTTTGTATAATACATTGCTACACATTTTATTTGATCACCATTAGTATATACACTAATGTACATAGTAAATTTTTTCTTTCCCTTTATTCTCAAATTTCATTCCTGTTTAGTTTCATGTCTTTGTACTACTGTGCAGCTAAATCTTCATCTCATCTTTTAAGTATTTTGATTACTGATAGATTTAAACTTCTTGCTATTTTTTTCTGTACTTTCTTATTACTTTCCTCCTCTCACTTTTCTCTCTTTAGTTACATTGATATATATATAGGTTTTTTTTTCTCTTTGTACAGAAATCTTGTTCCTATATAAGTTTTTATGTTACCATTAAATTCTGAATATATCCATTAAAATTTTACCATATTTGTATGACACTATTGATAAACTTTCGTTTCATTCCAAAATTGAATGCTGCTTTGGCAGAGAACAGGATTCTCACTTCATAACTTTTTTTTTCTTATATAATTTCTTTATATCACCCCATTTTTTCTAATATCTAGTGGGTCCAATGAAAAGTCTATTACCAATATGATGTTTATTCCATGGTAGATTACTTCTTTCTTTATCTTTATGGAAGATTCTACTGTTTTCTCTTTTATATTTCAAAATATTTGTTGCTAAAATATCCAATGAATACATTCTTTTTTTTTTTTTTTTAACTTACAAGTCAAATCATTCTTTACTGGAATTTAACATGTGTAATTGTTGGCAAACATTTTTCTATAGCATGTTTGATTTTGCTTATTTAGTTCTTTAGTCTCCTGTTCTGTTCACTGTACCTCAGGAAAAGCTACATTAGTTTCTAGGTCTTTTATTTATTTATTTATTTATTTTTCTTTTTTAACCTAGTTCACCCTTTTGAATCAGAAGGATCTACCTATTTTTTTAGTCGCTAGTTAGTGTCTGACTCTTGCAACCCCACGGACTGTAGCCTGCCAGACTCTTCTGTGCATGGGATTCTCCAGGCAAGAATATTGGAGTGGCTTGCCATTTCTTTCTCCAGGGGATTTTCCTGACCCAGGGTTTGAACTCAGGTCTCCTGCATTGCAGGCAGATTCTTTACCAACTGAGCTACAAGGGAAGCCTACTAAGTAGATAAGGATCTATTTTTACAGTATTAACTGATATCGGTCAGCTACAATAGAATTTTAGATCCTCAATTGGTCCAGATCTTTCAGTAAATGTATGCCTCTCCTATAGGGGTTCAAAGAAATTTTAATAATGGTCTGTAACACAGACTAAGTCCATGACTTAAAATCTGATTTTCAGGGCAGATATCTTTCTTTCTTCTTTTTTTTTTTTTTTGGCAGTCCAATGTTAAAGTAAATTTTTATTTGGGGATATAATCAAAGGAGGATAATTGAGGACTAGAAAATAAATTTGGCAGGAAAAAAAAAGGATGTAGAAATTGGTGATTGGATATTTTGATATAAAGATAATATTAAGAGAAGCTAGACTTTGGCAAATTAATAAATGAGACAGTCTTTAAATTTTCATATATTTTTTGAATAACTATGGCCAAAGCATCCTTTAATACAGCTATTTTGGAGTCAGAATTCTATTTAGAATATTCTTATACTCATTTTAAAAATATGCATCATTGAATTAGAAGGTGGTTTTTCTCTGTTACTTCTAAGATAAGCATTTGTGATTGTATTCATATTGAAAATTTTCAAAGTGACCACTATAATTTTGAAGTATTCTGGATGTAATTGCTACAATTTTCTGTTACATTAAGTATATATATATATAGATATATGAAGCAGATGTCTAGCCTGGCAAAGGTAAGACTTGGAACAGAAAGACGCCCTTAAAGTTTATACTCTCTGTTAAAATGGCTGCTTCTGCCCTGCATTATCTCTTAGTCCCATCTAGAGGCTTTGCCATCTGTGATTTGACTCCAACTATCCACCCAGAAGACAGATGTAGGGTACAGGGTAGTTGTGGGATTTTGATTCCAAAATCAACTCACACAGAAAGCCAGGATAAAATCAATAAATTTCATATTAGGATTTTGATGGTGCCTTAAGAGCAAAGCTTATCCACCAAAGTATGTTGGCCTGCCAAACCTGAAACATGTTTACTCAGGGATGGTCTTAACCACAGATGTCTCATGACCCTCTCGTTCTTTCTCTGTTGATGAGTCTATAGTATTCTTCTTTCTTAGACAAACAATTGTTGTTGTTGTTCAGTTGCTCAGTCATGTCTGGCTCTTTGCGGCTCCATGGACCATAGCATGCCAAGCTTCCTTGTCCTTCACTACCTCCCTGAGTTTGCTCAGACTATGTCCATTGAGTCAATGATGCCATCCAATCATCTCATCCTCTGTTGTTCCCTTTTTCCTCCTGCCCTCAATCTTTTGCAGCATCAGGGTCTTTTCCAATGAGTCAAGTTTTTGCATCAGGGGACAAAATTTTTGACAAAACAGACTGAGATATATGAGGTTAGATGAAGCACATAATGTCATCAAGAATGTTTTCAGCAGACAATTCTGATAAAAATAAAAAATACTCTGACAAGTGAATTTCAGTTTTCTGGGAACAGAATAAAAAATCATAGTTTGAGAAGTTTAATCAAACTGGGACTCAAATTCAGCTTAGGTCAAGACTGTCAAGCAGAAGAGACAAAACATCCTCAGGATACTTTCCTAGAAGTCATCTGGTTAAAAGACCCTAGCCCATGTCATTAAGATATATATATGGAGTATTACTGAGCCATAAAAAGAATGATATTGCCATTTACAGCAACATGGGTGGACCTAGAGATTGTGATACTGAGTGAAGTAAGTCAGATAGAACAAGACAAATATCATGTAATCACTTATATGTGGACTCTGATATAAATGATACAATAATATTATGAAACAAATGAATTTATAAAACAGAAAGAGACTTATAGAAAATAAAGGTATGGTTATCAAAGGGTAAAGGGTGGGGGAAGGATAAATTGGGATTTTGGAATTAACAGAAACACACAGTATTGTATATAAAACAGATAGCAAGCAGGATCTGCTATATTGCACAGGGAACAATACTCAATATCTTGTAATTACCTATAATAGAAAAGAATCTGCAAAAGAATATAAATGTGTATGTGTGTGTGAACACACACAGAAACAAAACAAAACAAAACTGAATCACTTTGCTGTATACGAGAAACTAACATAGCTATAAATCAACTATACTTCAAAAGGGAAAAACTATATTGCTGACTTTCACTATCAAACTGACTTTCCTTCAAACTGTGAAAGTATTCAATCATGTTACAATAGCATAGAGGTTTATTGATTTCTGATAGCATAAATAATACCACAGCAGTAATTCTAAATTAACATCATTTTAGAAGTGAGTGTACAGTTTTTTTGTACATATGGGTTAGATTTAGAATTTACTCAAGTACCATATGGAGAAGGAAATGGCAACCAATTCTAGTATTCTTGCCTGGAAAATCCCAGGGACGGAGGAGCCTGGTGGGCTGCCATCTATGGGGTCCCATAGAGTCGGATACGACTGAAGCGACTTAGCAGTAGCAGCAGCAAGTACCATAACATAAGGAGAGTCTAGGGATTGGTTGGTTTCTTAAGATGAGGGTGATTGTAAGTGAGGAGAGTTTCTGGGAGAAGACACCTCAGACAGGGCTGTAGTTAGTTGTAATTGCATTGCATTACACCTCTTCAGTCCTGCATTACTAGTTGGGTGTTTGCTTTGATATTCAAAATAAACATACAAAACAAGTCACATCAAGGGGTAGCCAAATTAAAAGCAGTAACAAAAAACAGGGGACAAAAGAAGAGAGAAAGAAGAAAAGGAAACAAGAAAAGAGAAAGGACAGATAAATTAGACTATACAGAGAAGTTGTGGTCCATATATACAATGAAATATTACTTGACCATAAAAAGGAACAAATCTGCATCAGTTCTAATGAAGTAGATGAACCTAGAGCCTATTATACAGAGTGAAGTAAGTCAGAAAGAGAAAGACAAATACCGTATATTAAGGCATATATGGAATCTAGAAAGGTGATACTGATGAACCTCCTTCCAAGGCAGCTGTGGAGATGCAGACAGAGAGAACAGACTTGTGGACACAGTGGAGGAAGGAGACGGTGGTACAAATTGAGAGAGCTGCATGAAATATATACATTACCATACGTAAAATAGATAACCGGTGGGAATTTGCTGTATGACATGGGGAGCTCAAACTTGGTGCTCTGTAACAGAAGTGTGGGATATGGTACAGGGTGGGAGGGAGGTTCAAGAGAGAGAGGACATGTGTATACCTATGGCTGATTCATATTAATATATGGCAGAAACCAACACAATAAATACTGTAAAGCAATTATTCTCCAATTAAAAATAAACAAATTTTTTTTTAAAGTAAAATAAAAAATATACAAGATAATTTGTCCTAGATGACCTCTAGTAAGCTACACTGATATTTATTCCAAAAGAAGTGAGTGAGAAAAATAAATAAACCTATATTTGTCAAGTAAAGGTAGAAACTTATGGAATGGTAAAAATCAAATGTTGTCTTAAGAAAACACTTTGATGTTGTGAGAGTAGATAATACTTGCATTGATGAATGATTTCAGTGATTAAAAACCTCTATATTTCAAGTTAATAAAACTTTGATCCCAGCAGATAAAAAATAAAGCATTAACATACTATAGAAAAAACTTTTTCTGAATATATATTAAAAATGTTAGAAAATAGTGCTTCCAGTTTGATATGTTGCATAATCACAGATTTATTTCTTCCTTTCTAAATCCATTGACACAACAGAAGTGTAATGACAGAAACAAATGCAGGTCATCACTACAACAGCTAGAAAAATATTAAACTAGATGTTCAGAAATATTGAGAAATTGAAAATAGAAAGTGGCAGAAAAATTCAAAAGGGACATTAATAACTTCTAAATATGCCTACTCTCTCCAAACTTCATTGCTTTGAAGTATTCTGCATGTGTTCTCATTCCTACTTTTGCCTTTCTTTCTTTTTTTTTTAAATAACTGCCCAAGGATGTATAGGAAAGATAATTAAAGGAAGGTGGCAGAGCTAAATAAATGTTACTGAGAAAACAAATAGAACTGTTCACGGAAAAGAAATATCTTGTAGGAAAGGGAGAGGTGGGTCAAAATATTTTGGTGAGAAGTAAAATCTCAGTTTTTTTTTTTACTTATCATTGAACAATTATCATTTTTGTTTTTCTGCAATTGTTTCATTTACTTTATACTCAGCTCTTTTGAGTCAAAAAGAAGGAGTTTAAATCTCTAGGACTGCTGAGCTGGGGGGGGGGTGGAAATAGATAAGAGATATTGCAAATATGTACCAGGTATTTTGCTTAATACTTTATAAATACACTTATTAAGTTGGTTTTCTTTTACCAGAGCATTGCTAAATAGCTGTGTATTTTTAACGTTTTTGTAGAACTTTAACATACATGCTGGATATGGCAATGGCACCCCACTCCAGTACTCTTGCCTGGAAAATCCCATGGGCGGAGGAGCCTGGTAGGTTGCAGTCCATGGGGTTGCGAAGAGTCGGACACGACTGAGCGACTTCACTTTGACTTTTCACTTTCATGCATTGGAGAAGGAAATGGTAACCCACTCCAGTGTTCTTGCCTGTAGAATCCCAGGGACGGGGGAGCCTGGTGAACTGCCGTCTATGGGGTCACACAGAGTCGGACACGACTGAAGCGACTTAGCAGCAGCAACAACATAACTTATAAGTATACACAAAGTGCAGCCATCGTCAAAATCAAAGGATAAAATATAATCAGCACCCAGACCTCGCCTCATTCTTATCCTTGACTTACAACAATGAATACATAAATTTAGTTAATTTCACTGGTAATAAACATGGGACTCAAAGAGGTAATCTAAAAGTGAAAGTTGCTCAGTCGTGTCCGACTCTTTGCCACCCCATGGACTATATAGTCCATGGAATTCTCCAGGCCAGGGAATTCCCATGGAGTGGGTAACCTTTCCCTTCTCCAGGGGATCTTCCCAACCCAGGGATCAAATCCAGGTCTCCCACATTGCAGGTGGATTCTTTACCAGCTGAGCCACAACGGAAGCCCATCAGTTGTTGAACAAGTTATCTAAATACTGGAGAGCATCCAGTCACAGTTCATGACCTTCTGTAATATAGACAATCTGTACCTCATCACCAACATTATTTGCCCCAAAATACTTTTTGTTTAAAAAAGAATCAGAGAAGAACTTAATAGAGTCTTCTGAGTTTCTTTCTGCCTGGAATATATTAAGGTATTTGTATAGCTCACTCTCTTCTCATGCAAGTTGCTGATCAATTGTTTTCTCCTCAGAGACTCTGTATATAAACTACATGCCTTCTTGCTATGAGCTGATCTTCTAAAACTGATTTTTCTTTCTTAATAGTAATTTCTGACATTGTATTGTATATTTTCATGTTTGTTTATTGTCTGCTACCTCACTAGAATGTAAAACATTAAAAACTGTTAATTTATCCATCTTGCTGGTGATTTAGCATTTTTTAGAATAATGTCTGGGCTTGAGTGGGTGGCTCAATAAATACTGGTTAATTGAATTTCTGAGGGAATAAAAATGGGAGCTACAGATCAAATCAAAATCAAGGCAAGTGAGAATAAATCATGTAAAACTGTTTATAAAATTGTGGTTCTAAGCAATGACTTAAATTCAAGAGTTTGAGACCTGAGTGCCATCTTTAGAGTCTCAAAACAATATGATCCTAAAGCTAAAATGGCAAACAAAATATTAGGCTTAAGTAATATCAGAAAGAAATAAAAAACAATAGCATCTTTTGCTTATAAAAAATCTTTTAGTACCCCAATGTTGTTTTTGCTTAACTTGCATTAATATAAATGTAACAAAAGTCTAGAGCAGCGTAACGGAAATCTTCATAGAATAAGAGAAAATACATACCTAAGCCAGCCTAGAAAGCTGTAATTTAGGTTAATATAGTGCTTCAGAGTGCATTGTCTTTCCTTTTAGAAAATAATCAGCATATTTAAAGAAAATTACAAGGGGACGCACAATATCACAGAACTTATTGAGGATCTTATTTGAATTCAAGGACCAGCAAAAATCTTTATCTGCTTTCTTGAGACACTGAACTCTCTTAACTATCCAGATCAAATATTCCCCTTATGGAAAGTTATGACCCACAGAAGGAATATCACACCCAGCTGGGGATGGTGAAGGAGATAGTGTGTTCAAAATCACTACATTGACAATAGAGGGGGGGCAGGGAGGAGTAAATGTAAGAAAATGGGGTTACTTAACTCTTGTATTTCTCTCCTTTTGGCTCTTTCTTTTGTTTCTGTTTTTTAGTTCTGTATTGGGAAAGAACTGATTTAAGAAGTATCATCCAATTTTCCAAGAATGATCAATGACTAAGGAGAAGTATCTCCACTACTAGAGTTAGATTAACTCTCATTTTTACCTGAAGCAACTGCTCTTTGGGGCTTCCCTGATAGCTCAGCTGGTAAAGAATCTGACTGCAATGCCAGAGACCCCGGTTTGATTCCTGGGTTGGGAAGATGCCCTGGAGAAGGGATAGGCTACCCACTCCAGTTTTCTTGGGCTTCCCTGATGGCTCAGATGGTAAAGAATCTGCCTGTAATGCGGGAGACCTGGGTTCAGTCCCTGGGTTGGGAAGATCCCCTAGAGGAGGGCATGGAAACCTACTCCCAGTATTCCTGCCTGGAAAATCTCCATGGACAGAGGAGTCTGGTGGACTACAGTCCATGGAGTCAAAAGAATTAGGCACGACTGACCAACTAAGCACAGTGCAGCACAGCTGCTCTTTGACCTTGAACTCTGAAAAAGAATGGCTCAATTCTTGTGTGTGTGTTTTATTTATAGACTTCTTTTAAGCTTTAGATTTATAGAAAGATTGATCAGATAGTGCAGAGTCCCAATATATCCCTCACATATAGTTTCCCCTATAATTAATATTGTATATTAGTAGGGCACATTTGTAATTATTAAACGACTGATACAGATACATTACGTTGCTTCAGTGTTAAAGAATCCCACTGCCAATGTAGGAGACATGGATTTGATCCCTGGAACTGGAAGACACCTTGCAGGAGGAAATGGCAACACACTCCAGTCTGGAAAATCCATGAACCTAATGGACTACATACAGTCCATAGTATCCCAGAGTTGGACAGGACTAAGTACCCAGACGTCACGAACCTCATTCCATAGTTCATCAGGCACTCTATCTTTCAGATCTAGGCCCTTAAATCTATTTCTCACTTCTACTGTATAATCATAAGAGATTTGATTTAGGTCATACCTGAATGGTCTAGTGGTTTTCCCTACTTTCTTCAGTTTAAGTCTGAATCTGGTAATAAGGAGTTCATGATCTGAGCCACAGTCAGCTCCTGGTCTTGTTTCTATTGACTGTATAGAGCTTCTCCATCTTTGGCTGCTAAGAATATAATCAATCTGATTTTGGTGTTGACCATCTGGTGATGTCCATGTGTAGAGTCTTCTCCTGTGTTATTGGAAGAGTGTGTTTGCTATGGCCAGTGCATTTTCTTGGCAAAACTCTATTAGTCTTTGCCCTGCTTCATTCTGTATTCCAAGGCCAAATTTGCCTGTTACTCCAGGTGTTTCTTGACTTCCTACTTTTGCATTCCAGTCCCCTATAATGAAAAGGACATCTTTTTTGGGTGTTAGTTCTAAAAGGTCTTGTAGGTCTTCATAAAACTGTTCAACTTCAGCTTCTTCAGCATTACTGGTTGGGGCATCGACTTGGATTACTGTGATATTGAATGGTTTGCCATGGAAACGAACAGAGATCATTCTGTCGTTTTTGAGATTGCATCCAAGTACTGCATTTCAGACTCTTTTGTTGACCATGATGCCTACTCCATTTCTTCTGAGGGATTCCTGCCCACAATAGTAGATATAATGGTCTCTGAGTTAAATTCACCTATTCCAGCCCATTTTAGTTCGCTGATTCCTAGAATGTCGACACTCACTCTTGCCATATCCTGTTTGGCCACTTCCAATTTGCCTTGATTCATGGACCTGACATTCCAGGTTCCTATGCAATATTGCTCTTTATAGCATTGGACCTTGCTTCTATCACCAGTCACATCCACAGCTGGGTATTGTTTTTCTTTGGCTCCATCCCTTCATTCTTTCTGGAGTTATTTCTCCACTGATCTTTGGTAGCATATTGGGCACCTACTGACCTGGGGAGTTCTTCTTTCAGTATTCTAATGTTTTGCTTTTCATACTGTTCATGGGGTTCTCAAGGCAAGAATACTGAAGTGGTTTGCCATTCCCTTCTCCAGTGGACCACATTCTTTAGGGAAAAGAAATGCAAAAAAGCAAAATGGCTGTCTGGGGAGGCCTTACAAATAGCTGTGAAAAGAAGAGAAATGAAAAGCAAAGGAGAAAAGGAAAGATATAAGCATCTGAATGCAGAGTTCCAAAGAATAGCAAGAAGAGACAAGGAAGCCTTCCTCAGCTAACAATGCAAAGAAATGGAGAAAAACAACAGAATGGGAAAGACTAGAGATCTCTTCAAGAAAATCAGAGATACCAACAGAACATTTCATGCAAAGATGACCTTGATAAAGGACAGAAATGGTATGGACCTAACAGAAGCAGAAGATATTAAGAAGAGGTGGCAAGAATACACAGAAGAACTGTACAAAAACGATCTTCATGACCCAGATAATCACGATGGTGTGATCATTCATCTAGAGCCAGACATCCTGGAATGTGAAGTCAGGAATGCCTAGAAAGCATCACTACGAACAAAGCTAGTGGAGGTGATGGAATTCCAATTGAGCTATTCCAAATCCTGAAAGAAATGCTGTGAAAGTGCTGTATTCAATATGCCAGCAAATTTGGAAAACTCAGCAGTGGCCACAGGACTGGAAAAGGTCAGTTTTCATTCCAAACCCAAAGAAAGCAATGCCAAAGAATGTTCAAACTACAGCACAATTGCACTCATCTCACATGTTAGTAAAGTAATGCTCAAAATTCTCCAAGCCAGGCTTCAGCAATATGTGAACCGTGAACTTTCTGATATTCAAGCTGGTTTTATGAAAAGGCAGAGGAACCAGAGATCAAATTGCCAACATCTGCTGGATCATGGAAAAAGCAAGAGAGTTCCAGAAAAACATCTATTTATGTTTTATTGACTGTGCCAAAGCCTTTGACTGTGTGGATCACAATAAACTGTGGAAAATTCTGAAGGAGATGGGAATACCAGACCACCTGACCGGCCTCTTGAGAAATTTGTATGCAGATCAGAAAGCAACAGTTAGAACTGGACATGGAACAACAGACTGGTTCCAAATAGGAAAAGGACTACGTTGAGGCTGTATATTATAACCCTGCTTATTTAACTTATATTCAGAGTACATCATGAGAAACTGGACTGGAAGAAGCACAAGCTGGAATCAAGATTGCCAGGAGAAATATCAATAACCTCAGATATACAGATGACACCACCCTTATGGCAGAAAGTGAAGAGGAACTAAAAAGCCTCTTGATGAAAGTGAAAGTAGAGAGTGAAAAAGTTGGCTTAAAGCTCAACATTCAGAAAACGAAGATCATGGCATCCAGTCCCATCACTTCATGGGAAATAGATGGGGAAACAGTGGACACAGTGTCAGACTTTATTTTTTGGGGGCTCCAAAATCACTACAGATGGTGACTGCAGCCATGAAATTAAAAGATGCTTACTCTTGGAAGGAAAGTTATGACCAACATAGATAGCATATTCAAAAGCAGAGACATTCCTTTGTCAACAAAGGTCCATCTAGTCAAGGCTATGTTTTTTCCAATGGTCATGTATGGATTTGAGAGTTGGACTGTGAAGAAGGCTGAGCACTGAAGAACTGATGCTTTTTACCTGTGGTGCTGGAGAAGACTCTTGAGAGTCCCTTGGACTGCAAGGAGATCCAACCAGTCCATTCTGAAGGAGATCAGCCCTGGGATTTCTTTGGAAGGAATGATGCTGAAGCTGAAACTCCAGTACTTTGGCCACCTCATGTGAAGAGTTGACTCATTGGAAAAGACTCTGATGCTGGGAGGGATTGGGGGTAGGAGGAGAAGGGGACGACAGAGGATGAGATGGCTGGAGGGTGTCACTGACTCGATGGACCTGAGTCTGAGTGAACTCCAGGAGTTTGTGATGGACAGGGAGACCTGGCGTGCTGTGATTCATGGGGTCGCAAAGAGTCAGACACGACTGAACAACTGAACTGAACTGAACTAAAGTACCCAGATACATTATCATTAAGGTCTATTGTTTATTCATGTTTTTAGTTTTTATCTAATGTCTTTTTCTACTCCAGCGTGCAATTAAATTCATATTTTATGCCAAGACAAGAAAAATTTAAGCATAAAAATTTTCTCTGATTTTTGGGTCCCTCTTTCCCAACTACTTGCATTGGTTATCTACATTATACATCCACCAAACCTCTCCCATTCACAGAAATACCTACTCAACCATGAAGAGCAAACATTCTCCTACCATCAACAAGATACTTCTTTGAAAGATAACGTTTCTTCAGGATCATGCAAGGGATCATGATAACCCATTGCTTTCTACTTACATGTATGAATAATATGTCATTTAATTAATTTCATTATTTAATTTATTTAATGACCTGCCTCTTGAGAAACCTGTATACAACTCAGGAAGCAACAGTTAGAATTGGACATGGAAAAACAGACTGGTTCCAAATAAGAAAAGGAGTACATCAAGGCTGTATATTGTCATCCTGCTTATTTAACTTTATGCAGATTACATCATGAGAACCGCTGGGCTGGAAGAAGCACAAGCTGGAATCAGGATTGCCGGGAGAAATATCAATAACCTCAGATATGCTGATGACACCACCCTTATGGCAGAAAGTGAAGAAGAACTAAAGAGCCTCTTGATGAAAGTGAAAGAGGAGAGTGAAGAAGTTGGCTTAAAGCTCAACATTCAGAAAACTAAGATCATGGCATCCAGTCCCATCACTTCATGGGAAATAGATGGGGAAACAGTGGAAACAGTGTCAGACTTTATTTTTCTGGGCTCCAAAATCACTGCAGATGGTGATTGCAGCCATGAAATTAAAAGACACTTACTCCTTGGAAGGAAAATTATGACCAACCTAGACAGCGTATTAAAAAGCAGAGACATTACTTTGCCAACAAAGATTCATCTAGTCAAGGCCTTAGTTTTTCCAATAGTCATGTATGGATGTGAGAGTTGGACTATAAAGAAAGCTGAGTGCAGAAAAACCAATACTTTTGAACTGTGGTGTTGGAGAAAACTCTTGAGAGTCCCTTGGACTGCAAGGAGATCCAACGAGTCCATCCGAAAGGAAATCAGTCTTGGGTGCTCATTGGAAGGACTGATGTTGAAGCTGAAAGTCCAGTACTTTGGCCACCTGATGTGAAGAGCTGACTCATTGGAAAAGACCCTGATGCTAGGAAAGATTGAGGGCAGGAGGAGAACGGGACGACAGAGGATAAGATGGTTGGATGGCATCACCGACTCAATAGACATGGGTTTGGATGAACTGCGGGAATTGTTGATGGACAGGGAGGCCTGGCATGCTGTGGTTCATGGAATCTCAAAGAGTCGGACACAACTGAGTGACTGAACTGAACTGAATGATGTTTAATTAATAGAATTATTATTGTCAATTAATAATATGTCTGTCTCAAAAAACTCATATAATCGTGTTTTGACCTCTAGCAGGTGGAACAGTTCTCAAAGCTTCTGAAAGGTTGTTCTGGGTTCAATTAGGCTTGAATAAAATTTACGCTCCTTTCTTAGATAGACTGATTAATTTTTCATCAACATCATGATGACAATATATTTAGTCATTGTCTTTCCTTGGGCCCCTCTGAGTGTGACAGTTTCTCAAAAAAAATTTTTTTTAACATTTCCTTTACAGGATTTGAATAGTACAGTAGACTAGTCAAGGATATTAAAAGATATCCTTTTATTAGAATTTGTCTGATGTTTTTCCTTAGACAAATTGTGTTTGTTTTGGGTTTGGTGAGGAAGAAAACAGAGACAAAATGTCATTCACATGGCAGCATATCAAAGGTGTTATAATGAACATGATTTATGACTATTTACATTGACCTTGATCATCTGACTTAAATAGTGTCTGTAAAATTATTTTTTCCTTCCTTTCTATACTGTACTCTTTGGGAGACAGTCATTAAGCACAGCTCACAGAGAAGATGTGGAGATTTATGCTTCTCCCTTGTTAGTGAGGAAAGTTTACTTAATTAATTTGGAACGCTTCTTCATGGGAGATTTGTCCCTTCTCCCCTGTTTATTAATTTATTCAATGGTTGGTACTATACTCAACAAAAATCACCATGTCTTTTAAAGTTTAACTGAAAAGCAATAAATAATTAAATACATAGCTTAACTCAAGAGGAAGAGAAAGTTCCAATTTTGAATAAAAAGACAAAAGAAACATGTTGAGGAAGTTTCCCTCTATTCCCAGTTTTCTGAAGATTTTAATTATAGAAGGATGTTGGATTTTGACAAATGCCTATTCTACTTCAAATGAGATGATCATGGTATTTTTGGTATTTATCATGGTATTTGTGATGTTAATGTAGTGTATTATGTTTCTTTTCTTTTGTTAAATGACCCTTGCATTCCTGGGATAAATCCCATTAGGTCTTGGATTCAGTGTCCTGGTATTTTTTTTTTTTTTCTTTTGAGGATTTTTGCATCTATGTTAATAAAGAATGGGAAAGTCACTCAGTCCTCTCCAACTCTTTGTGACCCCATGGACTAAACAGTCCATGGAATTCTCTAGGCCAGAATACTGGAGTGGGTAGCCTTTCTCTTCTCCATGGGATCTTTCCAATCCAGGAATCGCACTGCAGATGGATTCTTTACCATCTGAGCCACAAGGGAAGCCCAAGAATACTGGAGTGGGTAGCCTATCCCTTCTTCAGGGGATCTTCCCAACCCAGCAGTCAAACAAGTCTCCTGAATTGCAGGTGGATTCTTTACCAACTGAGCTATCAGGGAAGCCCTTTATTCCTTTGTAATTTTCTTTTTTATGTAATAACTTTATTTGACTTTGTTATTAAGGTCATGCTAAACTAATAGGATGAGTTAAGAGTGTTCCCTCCTCGTGCCTTTTTTTTTTTTTTTTTTTAAGACTGAGAAGGTTTGAAGACTTTGAGAAGGATTGGTATTTCTTTCTTTTTACGTACGTGGAATATTTGCCAAAACCCATCAGTGAAATTACCTATATTGATTTTTTTTTTGTCAAGATGGTTTTGGTTACCTATTCAATATATTTACTTCTTACAGATCTGTAGAGATTTTTAAATTTTAAGTAATTTGTCTAGAAATATTTTCATTTCACCTAGGTTACATAATTTGCTGGGGTGTAATTTCTTATAGTATTACCTTATAATTACTTTTATTAGTGTAAATTCAGTAAAAAAATTCTCATTTTAATTTCTGATTTTAGTTGTGTCTTCTTTTTTTCTTTATCATTCTAGCTGAATGTTTGTTAGTTTATTATCTTTTCAAAGACTTAACTTTTGTGTTTTTTTTGATTCTTGTTATTATTTTTCTGTTCTCTATTTTATTTACGTTCTGCTGTAATACTTATTATTTCCTCTCTTTTTCTAGCTTGAGTTCAGTTTGCTCTTCTTTTTTCTAGTTCCTCAAAATGTAACATTAGGTTATTGATTTGGGATCTTTCTTCTTTTTTAATATAAATTACATTTAAAGTAATTAATAATTAGAAGAAATTGCTTTTGCCATTTTGTTATTTGTTTTCTGTATGCCTTATAATCTTTCTTTCTTAAGTTTTAATTTTCTTCATTGCTTTTTTTATGTTTAGAGGATTTGTGTCGAGAGCTATTTTGACCTCTTTCTCATTTATTTTGTGTATATTTTTAGATTTATCACTATGGAGATTGCATTTAGCATCCTGAAATTATACCAATTAAGTTTGAATTGATACCAACTTAATTTCAATAATTCTGCTCTTACACAGCGACTCCCACACCTTATTTATGTTGCTGTTGCCAAAAATTACATCTTTGTACAGCCAAATGGAACAAAAAGGCTGAATATGAAATAACTGCTGCCTGACTGATTTGACCTGGGACATCAGACTTTTCCTGCCTTTGGACCCAGACTGAGTTTCTGCCAGCTTTTGACCTAGAACTTACATCACTGGATCTCCTTGCTATTAGGCCTTCAATTTTGTATTTTCTATTGTTTTCCTGGAAAAGGCTTGATCAAATTTATTGATGTCTTCAAAAAGCAAGATTTTGGTGACTTTAGTAATAGTTTCCCTGTTTTCTTCTTATTGATATTTTGTTCTGATTTTTATTGATTTTATTATGGTTCCATTAAGGTAAATGGCAATTTTACTCTAATTTTCTAGGGTGGAAGCTTAGGTAATTCATCTTAGACTTTTGTTCTTTTCTCTTATGTTTATTCAATGCTGTAATTTTCTTCACATGTTGTTATTCAGTGAGCATTGCCCAAGAAGCCAAAGAAATGAGCTAATAAGCCACTTTTCAGCCTCAGGTTTCACCTAACTGTGCTTATTTGCTATTATCTTCCCGATAACATCATTGTGTTGCCTTCTTATGCCTACTTTGATATTTAGGATGTCCGTGTATTGTTTGAATGTGCTGGTGACTGCTTTGCTTTTGAGCAGAGTCAACACCACCAAGGCCCAGGCTAGTGATTGTTCTTTGAGTTGCAACCATGGCCAAATGTGACCCCAGAAGCTGTGCTAAATTCCGTATCCAGCATAACACACTTGGAAGGTGTAGGAGGTATCTGCGAAGAAGACTTTGGTTCTTACATAGATTGTGCAATCCTGCTGTTTTGTTTTTTCCTACCAGTTGCTGTATGTATGGTGATTGATATTTCAACATTATTAACACTTATATTTCAACTTTCCAATTTATTCAAGAAATGTGTTCTATGTTAAAACCTTGATTAGGAAGTTTTTACAATCAAATAAGTAAAAAATTAAAAACGACTAATTTCTTCACATCTCACAAATTGTGTAAAGGGGTATTTTCATTATAATTTAGCTAAAAACATTTTTCATATTTTTTCTTTGACTCGTGTTATTGAGAACTGCATTTTTTAATCTCCAAATGTTTTTCTAATTTTCAACTATTTTCCTTTCATTTTCTAGTTTAATTCCATTGAGGTCTGTGAGAATACATTGCTTGAATTCTACTCTTTCACATGTGTTATATTCTATGACCCACAGTGTTGTTTATCTGGATAAATGTTTTAAGGGAATTTGAGAAGAATGTATTCTGCTGTTGTTTGGTTAAGTGTCCTATAAATGCCTATTTGATCTTGCTAATCACTGGTGATATTAAGTTGAACTATGCCTTTCCTGGGCTTCCCTGGGGACTCAGAATCCGCCTGCAATGTGGGAGACCCATTCTTGATTGCTAGGTCAGGAAGATTCACTGAAGAAGGGAATGGCAACTCACTCTAGTATTCTTGCCTGTAGAATCCCAAAGACAGAGGAACCTGGTGGGCTGTTGTCTGTCCGTGGAGTACAAACAAATTGGATGTGACTGAGCAGCTACACTTGCAATTTTCATGCCTTTACTAGCTTTTATGTGCTGGATATGCCCATTTCCTTTTGCTTTTTTATTAGTTTTTGTTCTACATTCTTTAATGCTCTGGTATTAGGCACATACACATGAAGATTTGTTCTTCAACAACTGACCCTTTTATCATTATATACTTCTTCTGTTTATCTCTGATAATTTTCCTGCTCTAGAGCTTGCTTTGTCTGAAATAAATTTAATTATTGCATCTTTCTTTTGATTTGTTTACAGAGTATCTTTCTCCATATCTTTGCTTTTAAGCTGAATTCTTATATTTAAAATGCTTTCCTTTTTCTCTCTCTTGTTTTTGCAATCATCTATGTGTGTGTTTGTTACTTACTCAGTCCATGCCGACTCTTTGCAACCCCATGGACTGTAGCCCACCAGGCTCCTCTGTCCATGGAATTCTCCAGGACATTCCCTTCTCCAGAGGATCTTCCAGACCCAGGGATCGAATCTGGGTCTCCTGCATTGCAGGCAGATTCTTTACCATCTGAGTCACTAGGAAAGCATGTAATCATCTATAGGTGGGTCTTATTTTTCATCCTCTCTTGACAAGCTCTGTCATTTAAGTTGTGTATGTTATTCATTGTAATGTTTCTTGTTTTCCCCTCTTTGCCTGCTTTCTTCAGTTTTAATTGAATGTTAAAATATTAATATATCCCATTTTCTATTCTCTTACCATTTTACTTATACTGTTCTTTTTTTTTTTTTTTTTTTTACTTGTGATTCTGGAATTAGCACACTCGGCTGCTGGTGATGACAACACACGACTTTTGCCTCTGCATTTTTGGCCTAAAGACAGTAGGTGTCAACGGGATTAGCAGACAGAAAAGAGAGTTGGATAAGAAGTGGAGGAGGGGGGAAAAATAGAATCTGTAAAGATAAACTGAAACTCATGAGGACATACTGCAACCTGCATCAGTCTCTACCTGATGACCTCTCAATAACAAGCTGTACCTGTGCCTGCTCAGATCTAGGAAAAGTCAGACAATATAAAGAAAGGCAATTCTCAGAAATGTAGTTTCTTCTCAGCAAGGTCAGATATGTACAAAACTATAATACCTGAGTCTTCCACTATATATAAGAAGAAATATGAAGGATGTAAACTAACAAATAAAATATGAAATGAACAACACAACTTAACAATTCTTCTAGGTGTTTAAGAATGAAAAGTTTCTTTGGGTTGAGTCCATATAAGAAAGGCAAAAATAAAAATAATTTAAATTAAATATTAGTGTTTGACACAGTTTTGATAAGGAGATGGGAGTAGGGTGGGGTAGAAGTGTTAGTTATATAATGGATAAGAAGCTAAAATAAATAAGGACGCATACATGATAAATAGGACAGTAGGTAGAAGGACATAAGCAGACTTGTTTAACTAGAGTTGAAGGTCCATTTATGGGAGTAATGGAAACTAAACCTGGAAAGGAGATGATGGCAGTTTGATGGCAGTGACTGGAGTGCCACATAGAAATCTGGATAATTTTCAGTAGACAATAGTGAGTTTTGAGCTATAATAAAAGCAGTATCTTAGGAAAATTACTCTAAGTAGTAATCCTCAGTAAGTTTTGAAAGGAAGCAAGTGTAGAAATAAAAACATTTTCAATATTCCAGAAGTGAAAGTAGACTGCTCCAATGATCTAAGAGTGAATAAAAGCAGATTGAGAAAGGGCAAAGATAATTTATTCAAAGGAGAAAAAATAGTACTTAGGTACTAAGGGCTATCAGGATGGGAGGGAAGGGGAAGTTAGAAATAAACTCTGGGGTATGGCTGAAGGATAGTATCTTGGAAGAAAGAATAGAATTTCTGCTTGCTGTGTCAAGTGTAAGGTGAAGTTATAAGGTCAGTTCTCCTGTTCTCCATTTCTCAGCTACTTCCTCTAGGCTGCAAAGTAGAATAAATCTGAATATTTACAACTGTAGGCCCACTGTTGGGCTGTTGTCTCAGCTGTTGAAAGAGCGACCAAGTTGATCTGGGTTCAGTCTCTTAAACTGTGTTTTACAAAAAAAAAATCATGAAACCATTTTGCTTAAAATCTCAATATTCTAAAAATGCCCCAATTAGAAATAATTTCCTGATAAATTATCCTTTATTTTCTTCTGAGTGATCAGTGTATCATAAAATGTACTACTTGATTTTCAAACATGCCAGTCTTTCTGGATAAGTAACATAAATCATTTCTATGTTCTCTACTCCAAAATATTTTAGTTAGAGTGTTTCCTTAGAGATTTTCATGTCCACTGCCTTTAATCCTGTGACTACGGTCAAAGAAAATAATATAAAATGTTTTGCTTAAGTAATTTTCTTTTCTATAATTATTGTAAATGTTAGTACCATTAAATGAAAGTACACAAATGAAATAATTGTGCTCTTATGAAAGAAAGAAACAAAGAAGATAAAGGAAGAGGGAAAGAAAGATACATAAGAATAAAAAAGAAATATAGAAAGAGGACAAAGAATTTGTAAACATCTTATGACGTAAGATTATTTCATTCCACTTTTAGTTTGGTTCTTATAAGAAAAATGACAGAAATGTTCTAAGGATAGAATTTATGAAGGTGTTGAACTCAGGTACAGGCCAAGATCAATTTTAATTGAAATTCAAGTGACCTTGTCCATCTTGAAATTGATTAGAGTTCAAATTTAAGTCAACAATTTATTTGAGCAACAAGAAAAAAGCATATTCAACTAAGGTAGAAAGACTGTAAAGAATAAATAAATAATTACTCAAGAAAACATGCAGATAATAATTCAGAATGACTGGGGAAAATGTCAGATGTATCTGGAACATATGATATCAAACTTATTTTATAATTTTTAAATTTCTTATGTAGTCTGAGCTAATATTTCTCTCTAGTCTATTATGAGAAAAAAAAAAGCAGTGTATGTATAAGGTACAAATTTTTAAAAGTGGAACATAATGTTATTTAACTTCCAGTTTTTTTTTTTTTTTCTTTTGAAGACTTAGCAAGAGTAGAAACAGTAATTGCCAATTGTCATGTTCTTTAGAGCAAAAGAATCCCATGCTGCATTTCATTTATTGGGAACAGTTTCTCAGTCTTTTTCTTGATTTCCATGAATTCTTCATGTTTTCAAAAATTGCAGATCAGTAATTTCATAGATTATGCCTCAAAGTAAGTTTGTCCCACATCTTCATTCCAATTGTTCATCAGTCTTCATTGTTTCCTGCCTCCATCTTTGGTCCTTATTTGAACAGAGCAGAAACATGGCTCCTGATACCCATGTGTGTCTAATGGTCTGATCAGTCCCTTTCAATATCTTCAGTCTCTAGAACGCCCTCTTGTTCTGCCCCAAAGTCCTCCTGGTGCTGATCCTAGCTGCCACAGCTGTCTTTTTCTGACATCCTTCTTGCTAGGGCTGCAGCCACTATTCCACACCCTGTTCGAGCTACCTAGTGGCTTTTAACAAACTTTTAAAATGAACTTGTTTTCATTTTAGAATAAATTTAGACTTACATAAAATAAAGTTTTGAAGATGGTACAAAGGTCCCATACACCTCACACTCAGTTTCTTTATTAACTAATAGCTTACATTATTATGGTACCTTTGTAACAATTAATGAACTAATATTGAGATATTATTAATAAATGAAGTCCAAACTTTCTTTAGCACCTATTAGTGTCATTTTGTTCCCATTGTCGTTATTGCTGTTCTATAATCTCATTCAGGATATTATCAGATAATAAAGTAAGGAAAGAAGAAAGGAAGGTAGTAAATTTTCTTAAGACTATTAACATAACAAACATGGTAACTGGAAATGATGTATTTCAGTGACCTATTAAAATAATGTATATCAATTCTTATATCATGATAAGCATGCCAGATAACTTAAAATGCAGAATCGGCTTTAATTAATTTCTCAGTTACTAAAGGAAATAAGGTAGTTGTTCAGATACCTAAAATACAAGGTAACACGTTAACAACTGTGAAAGCAAATTCAGATAAAATGTTCTGGAAGTTAAAGGTTTGAAGTTTATTTCACCAGTAAATTTGTAACATTGTAGGCTTTTAAGCAGCATTAATAAGCTAAATTTCCATGACATTTGAAGTTAATAATGCCCCTGACCTGAAATACTTAGGTGAGTGGACCAAAGCAGAGAAAGGGGGTCATCATAATTTAATCCTGATTACCAAGACAGGTAATTTGTTCTGATACACAATGGTGTCAAGAAAAACATATATTTGAGCCCAAGAGACTCACAGAGGGCCCCCTTATATATCTCTCATCAGTATTTCTGGTGAAGAATACAGTGATTTACCAGTAAAAACAAAGCTTACCAAGGACTTAGGTCATTTGTATGAAGTATGCTGCTCACGTGTTGGAATTTTGATAATATAATGGGAAAAAAAACATTAAACTTTTAGAATCTGTTCTAGAGGAATGATGGAACGACAAGGGAACCAGAGATCAAATGGCCAAAATCCACTGGATGATAGAAAAAGTAAGAGATTTCCAGAAAAAACATCTGTTTCTGCTTTATTGTCTATGCCAAAGCCTTTGACTGTGTGGGTCACAAAAAACTGGAAAATTCTTCAAGAGATGGGAATACCAGACCACCTGACCTGCCTCCTGCAAAACCTGTATGCATGACAAGAAGCAACAGTTAGAACAGACAGACTTCCAGATGTTCAAGCTGGTTTTAGAAAAGGCAGAGGAAACAGAGATCAAATTGCCAACATCTGCTGGATCATGGAAAAAGCAAGAGAGTTCCAGAAAAACATCTATTTCTGCTTTATTGATTATGCCAAAGCCTTTGACTGTGTGGATCACAATAAACTGTGGAAAATTCTGAAAGAGATGGGAATACCAGACCACCTGACCTGCCTCTTGAGAAACCTATTTGCAGGTCAGGAAGTAACAGTTAGAACTGGACATGGAACAACAGACTGGTTCCAAATAGGAAAAGGAGTATATTAAGGCTGTATATTGTCAGCCTGCTTATTTAACTTACATGCAGAGTACATCATGAGAAACGCTGGGCTCAAGGAAGCACAAGCTGGAATCAAGATTGCCGGGAGAAATATCAATAACCTCAGATATGCAGATGACACCACCCTTATGGCAGAAAGTAAAGAGGAACTAAAAAGCCTCTTGATGAAAGTGAAAGTGGAGAGTGAAAAAGTTGGCTTAAAGCTCAACATTCAGAAAACGAAGATCATGGCATCTGGTCCCATCACTTCATGGGAAATAGAAGGGGAAACCATGGAAACAGCCAGAAACTTTATTTTGGGGGGCTCCAAAATCACTGCAGATGGTAACTGCAACCATGAAATTAAGACCTCCTTGGAAGAAAAGATATGGCAAACCTAGACAACTTATTAAAAAGCCGAGATATAACTTTGCCAACAAAGCTGGCATGTAGTCAAAGTCATGGTTTTTGCAGTAGTCATGTATGGATGTGAGAGTTGGAGCATAAAGAAGGCTGAGCACTGAAGAATTGATGTTTTTGAACTGTGATGCTGGTGAAGACTCTTGAGAGTCCCTTGGATAGCAAGATCTAACCATTCAATCCTAAAGGATATCAGTCCTAAATATTCATTGGAAGGACTGATGCTGAAACTGAAGCTCCAATACTTTGGTTAACTGATGCAAAACGTCGACTCATTAGAAAAATCTTGATGCTGGGAAAGATTGAAGCGGGAGGAGAAGGGGACAACAGAGGGTGAGATGGTTGGATGGCATCATCTTCCCAATGGACATGAATTTGAACAAGCTCAGGGAGATGGTGAAGGACAGGGAAGCATAATGTGCTGCCGTGTACAGGGTCACAAAGAGTTGGATGTGAGTGACAACAACAAATGATGGAATAGACATGAGATTTCAAGAGACTGTAGAGAAATTAGATTATGAAAAATGTGTAAAATGAGAATGAAGAGTACTTTCTAAATATGTGATAGGGAAAAACAAAACAAAACAGTTGCAGGTTTGAAACCTTGGCCCATCCATGAAGGTGTTTTCATCAGGCTGCTGCTGCCAAGTCACTTCAGCCGTGTCCGACTCTGTGCAACCCCATAGACGGCAGCCCACCAGGCTCTGCCATCCCTGGGATTCTCCAGGTAATAACACTGGAGTGGGTTGCCATTTCCTTCTCCAATGCATGAAAAGTTAAAAATGAAAGTGAAGTTGCTCAGTCGTGTCCGACTCTATGCGACCCCATAGACTGAAGCCTACTAGGCTCCTCTGTCCATGAGATTCTCCAGGCAAGAGTACTGGAGTGGGGTGCCATTGCCTTCTCCGTTTCATCAGGCAGGGAACTTCATTGCTTCTGGCCTTCCTCCGCCTCTTAGTTCAGTTCTTTGTGTGTGTGCGTGCTCAGTTGTGTCCAACTCTTTGCAACCACATGGATTGTAGCCTGCCAGACTCCTTTGTCCCTGGAATTTTTCAGGCAAGAATATTTGTGTGGGTTGCCATTTCCTACTCCAGGGAATCTTCCCAACCCAAGGATCGAAACCATGTCTGTTGAATGTCTTGCATTGGCATGCAGATTCTTTACTGCTAGTGCCACCAGAAAGCCCCAGATTCAGTTCTTTACTTCTCCTGAACCAATGAGATGATGGGAAGTATTGCCATCAATGTATTAAAAAAAAAAAATTGGGGGTCTTTTGGGGTCCCCAAAGAAAATCCTGGCAGGGCTTTCTTCTTCATAAGTTTAACAAATGATTAAAAAACAGCCCCTAAACCCCAAAATGCAAAGTAACCTCCCAAAATAGGCTTCCTCTGACAAAGAAGAGGAAAATTAGAAAAGAAAAAAAGGCAGGAAGTTTTCCCTTGCTTTTGAAGTGGGTCAAGATAATAAAACACAATTAACAGTTTGAGCAGCAAAATAATTAAAATAAGTATCCAATAGTCCATATTAACATAAATTAACAATTGAAAAATATAGACGTAGACAGATAGATAGAGACAAATCTGTGCAGAGAAATTCCCAATAATTTAAGTATACACTTTACCTTTAAGAAAGTGGATCACAATCCCCACTCTTTTAGTGTAGGCTGTTGTGCTTAGTAACTTAATACACAAAGCACTGTATATAAAGGAGAGGGGAAGAGTAACTTTACAGTAGAGAAACTGGACAAATACTGTTCTAGCCAGTGATCAAAGTCAACATCAGCAGCAGTAAGTCACCTTGTAGTATGTATCTTTGATGTATTGTGATAGGAATTTTACCTCTGTGATCTTCCTCTCAAAATCCCTACACAATTTAATCATGAGAAAAATATCAGATAAGCTCAAACTGAGGAGCATTTTACAGAAAATCTAACCAGTACATCTCAGATTTGTCAAGGTCATTAAAACAAGGAAAGTTTGAGAAACTGTCACACCCAACAAGTGCCTGAGGAGACAGGACAACTAAAGCAATGTGATATACAGGATGGGATTGGGAAAGACTATGTATTAGGTAAAAACTAAGAGAACGTAATTAAAGTATGGACTTTAGTTAACAACAATGTATAAATAAAGGTTCATTAATTATTATCATTGTTCCCCTATAATTAACATATTGTACAATGCTAAAGCTGAAACTCCAATACTTTGGCCACCTCATGCGAAGAGTTGACTCATTGGAAAAGACCCTGATGCTGGGAGGGATTGGGGGCAGGAGGAGAAGGGGACAACAGAGGATGAGATGGCTGGATGGCATCACCGACTCGATGGACATGAGTTTGAGTGAACTCGGAGTTGGTGATGGACAGGGAGGCCTGGCGTGCTGTGATTCATGGGGTCGCAAAGAGTTGGACACGACTGAGCAACTGAACTGAACTGAACAATGCAATATGCTAATTATATGAGGGAAATTGTTGTGGGTTATATAAGTACTCTCTTTATTACCTTCACAACTTTTTGTCAATCTAAAACTACTCTAAAATTAAAAGGTTGTTTAAAAATAGGTCATAACATAAAAACAGATGATGACATTGAGGAAAAGACAAGTTAATGAGGTACATTCTACAGGAAACTGAAAGTATACAAGAAAGAGTATTGAAATTGCAGGAACTGCATACAATTCAAAATGTGCAGGAGGTGGAAAAGGTATGAAAAGAGTGCAAAAGGCAGAGGTGTCCCATCAGTGAGGTGACTGGGCACAGAAAAAGTTTCACAAAGATTATATAAGTCTCTGCATAATAAGGACAAGCAGCAGAAAGATACAGAAAAAAACAGGAGTGGAACAGAGGCAACTACCTACCTCTTCCTAATGAGCAGGAGACTTGTTCTTAATGAAGAAAAACTGCTGCACCCAACTCAACTCGCAGCTCCCGGTACTGCTGTTAATATTAAAGCTTGATAAGAATGCTCATTAGACCAAGACACAATAAGAGCTTCAAGAATTTACTGTATTATTTGAATTACAGCATCTAGCAGTTATTATGTAAATGCTTCCTAAATGAATGAGGGAACACTTACATATTTATTGCAAAACTTCCCTTTTTTTGTAATAATCTCCATGGTGTGTGTGTGTGTGTGTGTGTGTATACTAGGTCTTTTTCATCATTAGCTGTTATTCAAATATCTTCTTAGAGGACTTTTCAGATCTCTGTCACCCACAGCTGTCACTATTTATCCCTTTATGTATGTGCTGTGTTCAGTCATGTCTGAAACTTTGCTACCCCGGGGACTGTAACCTGCCAGGCTCCTCTGTCCATGGAATTCTCCAGGCAAGCATACTGAAGTAGGGTGCCATTTCCTCCTCCAGGATCTTCCTGACCCAGGGATGGAACCCTTGTCTCTTGCATCTCCCATAATAGCAGGTGGATTCTTAGCCATGACACCACCTTTCTCCCTTTATTCTTTTGTATTTTCTTTTTAAAACACAACATATCTTAAACTATGTATTCATATATTTCTTTCTTTGTTGCTAAAATGCAAGTTTCTTTTATTTCAATGCAATTTACCATTTATTTTTTTTAACTTTTTAATTTTATATTGCTGCTAAGTTGCTTCAGTCATGTCCGACTCTGTGCGACCCCATAGATGGCAGCCCACCAGGCTCCCCCGTCCCTGGGATTCTCCAGGCAAGAATTCTGGAGTGGGTTGCCGTTTCCTTCTCCAATGCATGAAAGTGAAAAGTGAAAGTGAAGTCACTCAGCCGTGTCCAACTTGTAGCGACCCCATGGACTGCAGCCCACCAGGCTCCTCCGTCCATGGGATTTTCCAGGCAAGAGTACTGGAGTGGGGTGCCATTGCCTTCTCCGAATTTTATATTGGGGTATAGCCAATTAACAATCTAGTGATAGCTTCGGGTGGACAGCAAAGGAACTCTGCCGTACATATACATGCACTCACTCTCTACAAATTCCCTTCCCAAGATGCAAATTTCTTGAGGACAGGGATTTTGTATGTCTTATTCACTGCTAAGTTCTTAGCATCCAAAATGTTGTTGAGCACACAGAAGGCACTCAATAAAAAATGTGATGAATAAATTGGTTAATGAATCCAAGGCATTTTAGTAATATTTCAAATTATTTGTCAGGATAATGTGTATAGTGTTAAGTGTGATGCTGACTAGACTTTGTCACCAAATAAGAACTGGACTAAAGCCTGAACAGAAGAAGACTGTTTCAGATTTTCTCCTTACCTTCACCTCTACAGACATAAGAAAATATAGGACCACATATGTTATTCTCCTGATTAGAAGCACTTATAATGTTACCATAATGCAAGCTTTTTTCATACAATTATACTAATAGAAAGGGTTTTTCTTTAAATATCAACTAAAATTAAGTCTTAACTAAGACTCTTCTTTTCCAATTAATTCTAAAATTAGGAAAAATCTCTTAGCAGTTCTATTTATTTATTCAAGGAGTCTCTCTTCCTTTATGTCTTTTTCTACTCTTTCAATACAGACATTTCTGTTCCTATTATGGACAAACATTCTTAATGCTGGTTTTATGATCATATAAAGATAGATGCTCTTGCTTCAAAAAATTAGAATATGGACTCCCTTCACTTATATTTTGTTTTAAAAACTGTAGTCATCAATTGCTTATCACAAAATGATACTCAAAAATAATGAAAAAAGACAACAATCTGGAATAATAAAGGCTGAAAAAGCACAAAACTATCACACTTCAGAAACTTCATGAAATCAATAAACTTAAGGATATATAAAGTCGACAGAGGATGAGATGGTTGGATGGCATCAACGACTCTATGGATGTGAGTCTGAGTAAGCTCCAGGAATTTGTGATGGACAGGGAAGCCTGGAATGCTGCAGTCCATGGGGTCGCAAAGAGTTCGGACATGACTGAGCGACTGAACTGAACTGAAATGAGTGATATAAAAATTTACCAAGACTGAAACAGGAGATGTATTAGAATCAAATTAGCCTTAAAGCACACAATTTTGGGGACTTCCCTGGTTGTCTAGTGGCTAAGACTCTGCGCTCCCAATGGAGGGGGCCTGGGTTTGATCCTTGGTCAGGGAACTAGAACCCATATGCTGCAACTAAGACCTAGCACAGCAAAAAAAAAATATATATATATATTTAAAAAGCACACAATTTTTGATGCATAAATAGGAATTTATTTCTTATGTCAGGAACTAAATGTTCAGTCATTGTGTAAGTTGGTGTGTGTGTAATATATTAATAGAATCAGGAAGTACTGGAATAAATAATTGGTAAGAGAATGATAATAACAGTTTCATAGAAGTTATTGCATCTAATCAGAATCTCCAATTTTTCCTTTGACATTTTACTTTCTTTTCATTTTACATTATTCACCCTCCCTTTGTGATATAATCTTGTGTGGCAGATGTAACTATCATCTATTTACTGACAACTCTCAAAATGTTTATGTCCCAGCCTCTCAATCCTGGAATTAGATATCTACCTACCTACTTAACATCTAAACATACATAGCATACTAATTATCCTAATTGCCTCTAACATATGTGTTGTCTCACACCTACTTCATCTCAGTAAATGGCAAGTCCTCTTTACATTTGTTGTCAAACACATAAGCAAACAAAACCCCTGGAGTTACTCTTAACTCTTCTCTTCCTGCCATCCGTTACATCCAGTATGTTAACATCCTCATAACTCTATATTCAGAATATATTCAGAACCAGACAACTTCTCAGTATGGACTCCATCTCCATGTTTCTGATCCAAGTCACCATAATTTCTCCCCTTGTTTTCCAAGGTAGCACCCTCACTGGTCTAATGTCTATTTCCTTGCGGTCTTCCTGTCTTTCTATTTTCAATACAGCATCCAGAGTAAATTTGTTAAATCATGAGTCAGGCCATGTTGCTGCTTTGCTCAACTCTTTAGTTGCTTGCATCTCTCTGAAGGCAAAAGGCAAGTCCTTCAATAGACAAGGACCCACATAACTGCCTTTCTAATGTCTTCTACCCATTTCTCCTCATGATACTCCTCCAGCCACTATAACGTCCTTGCTCCTTGACAAACATGGTCTCAGTTCAGGTCTTCGCATGTGTTTTTCCATTGCCTGAAATGAACTTCCCCTCAGATAACTGTCATATATCTTGTTTAGGTTTTCTACTCAACTGTCACACTTGATTAAACTGGAATTCCTCCCACTTAGATCTCCTTTCCAACATGATTGTATGCATCACCATACTAGATATTTAACATATCTATAATATTTATTGCCTGCCTTTTCTTACCAAACTCCATGAGGGCAAGGATTTGTGTATATTTTGTTGAATGTGGACTCCTCAGTGCCTAGGACTGTGTGTGACCCTTGGTAATTATTCAAAATTTGTTGTACAAGTTTAGTAACTATTATCAAAATAGGAAAATGGTTTATTATTTTTTAAAAACAAAGTAGTTCAGATAAAAGCTTTCCAAAAAAAAGGAGTATGCAAAAAATTATATATATTGTAAATATCAGGGGCCACTGGTTTATGTAATTATCTCAATTTTCCACATCAACATTCATAAAGATTATTAAAATGCTAATAATTTTCACATTTGCTTAGTGTTTTACTTTGTAAAGGAGATGAAATTTCTTTTAAACATTATACTCCCTTAAGCTATGAAGTCAAATGAAAAAGAAATAAAGTGGTGATTCTTTTGTGAAACAAAGCAAACAAACAAAAAAATTGGAGGGAAGAGGTTCTTAAGGAAAAAAGGAAAAAAAAAAAAAAACAATAGTAGGCATAGTGGGACTGAAACCAGGACACACTCATTATTAAGATGGATGCCTTTATAAGAGGAGAAAGATTATCAGATTTCTTTTCTTGCATGCATGTGTGCACATGCATACACACACACACACCCCTCACCCCCACCCCCACCACGACACACACACACTCACAAGGAAGGCCACATGAAATGCAGTAAGAAGTCAAGTCACTTATCTGTAGGCCAGGAAGAGAGGCCTCAGACAAAATCAGCCCTGCCTGCAAGTCCAGAATTGTGAGAAAGTAAGTTTCTTTTGTTTAACACATCTAGTCTGTGATATCCTTTTATGACAGTCCACGAAGACTGTTTGTGTGTATGCTAAATCGCTTGAGTCCTGTCTGACTCTATGTGACCCCATGGACTATAGTCCACCAAGCTCCTCTGTCCATGGAATTCCCCATCAAGAATACTAGAGAGGGTAGCCATTCCCTTCTCCAGGGGATCTTCCTGGCCCAGGGATGGAACTTGGGTCTCCTGCATTGCAGGTAGATTCTTTACTGTCTGAGCCAGCAGAGAAGCCCTATAAAATAAATACCTTAAACCAATAGTTATCCTCTTTCTTAATGACAAAAACACTTATTCTTCACCATTAAAATTAAGAGCAAATCAGGGAAAAATCCTATCTTCAGTCAACATAGACTAGCAAAAACAATTGGTATAAGAATTAGAGAGGAAAAATTAGAAGTACCTGTATTCGTATATGATATATATATATCAGAGAAGGCAATGGAAACCCACTCCAGTACTCTTGCTTGGAAAATCCCATGGACGGAGGAGCCTGGTAGCCTGCAGTCCATGGGGTTGCTAAGAGTCGGGCACGACTGAGCCATTTCACTTTCACTTTTCATTTTCATGCACTGGAGAAGGAAACGGCAACCCACTCCAGAATTCTTGCCTGGAGAATCCCAGGGACAGAGGAGCCTAGTGGGTTGCCATCTACGGGGTGGCACAGAGTCGGACACAACTAAAGCGACTTAGCAGCAGCAGTGTATATATACATATATATATACATACAAACATACACACACATATGATAATTTGTTGAAGGAATCAAGGAAAGTCTATCTTGAAACTAATTGAATTTTAATTATTAGCCTTCATGTATACAAAGAAAAAATTGTTATAAGAGAATAACCTAATTATTATAATAACAAAAAGGACAAAAATGGAAATATCTAGGTTAAAATGAGAAGTGTAAATCCATATGATATTAACTTTGAAACACTTCTGAATAAAACATGAATCAAAATACATACCGTGTTCTTATTTAGGAAGGATCAGCATGATAAATATATTGCTAATTTAATAAACTCAATACAGTGCCCCAAATAGCAGGCATTATTGCTATTACATCATTGTAATATGCAGTAATAATAAGGCACAAGGATTATATCCTGATACTCCTAAAGAGTTAAGAATTTAAGTGAAAACTGTAGGTGGATAAACGTGTCTCAATACGGCACTGTTTATTTGTGAAGCTAGAGGTAAATACCAACATATGCATGTTTTGTCAAATCATAGTTTCAAATGAATATATAAACCATATTTTAAGTACTATATGTATTGGGAGAGAATGAGTGGAGAGAAGAGGAACTGAATCTAGTTTAAATTTCCTTTTGGAATCATGCAAATATTTTAGATTATTATACATCAAAATAGAATGTAATAAACAGATCTAAAACATGTAAGGGAAAACAAAACCAATAACTTTAACTTTATATTGAGTATACAGTATAATCATACTGAAAAAAATTTTTTTCTCATAGTAGTTTCTAAATACAATTTATCTCCATAGTTCTCCAGGGGATCTTCCCGACCCAGGAATCAAACCCAGGTCTCCCGCACTGCAGGCAGACGCTTTACCATCTGAGCCACCAGGGAAGCCCCAAATAATATATAGTAATAATTTAATTGTCAGTAAGGTTGGCATATTTTCCCTGCCACTGTAAAATTGAATTATGGTTTAAAATAGATAAATAAATGTTTAGTTTCACTAAGAGATAAAATGAGGGCCTTCCCTGGTGCTCCAGTGCTTGAGTCTCTGTGCTCCCAATGCTGGGGGCATGGGTTCAGTCCCTGGTAGGGCTGCAAGACACACTGTATGGCCAAAAAATTAAAAACATATAAAAAAGTACTTGATAAAAGAGACAAAAAGTGTTGAACTCAAGATGTATATTACTTTTAAAATGTATTTTCTAGCTCTGTCCACTAAAACATCCCTAGAGCCTTCCAGAAACTACACAGATAATGCCAAAAGGACTCAAGAACCAATTTAAATATGCTGAGATTGTATAATGCAGGCATGCATTAACTATCAGTTAGGATACTAACAGGTTTAAGGACTTCCCTGGTGGCTCAGATAGTAAAAAAACTACCTGCGATGCCGGGAGACCTGGGTTCAATCCCTGGGTCGGGAAGATCCCTCCACTCCGATATTCTTGCCTGGAGAATCACCATGGACAGAGGCACCTGGCGGGCTACAGTCCATGGGGTCACAAAGAGTCTGACACAACTGAGCGACTAAGCACGATATGTATAAAATATGTTTAAATTCATGAAGTAGTCATGTCTGACTTTTTGCTAAATGGACTGTAGCCCACCAGGGCTCCTCTGTTCATGAGATTCTCCAGGCAGAAATACTGGAGTGGGCTGTCATTCCCTCCTCCAGGGACATGACCCAGGGATCCTACATTGCAGGTAGATTCTTGACCCATAAGTTTATACAAATCTTGAAAAAATAAAAATCTTCCTCAGTAAATTTGGAAAATAATGAAGAATCATTTCATTTTTTGAAAATTTTTAAGTAAAGGGAAAAACCATGGCATTTGTCTTGCTTTTCTTACATATACCAAATGTTTGATGGTAATAGGAAAGTTGCATTGCACCCTAATGCAGATTTATTTTTTTCCCATTTCAAAGGGGACCGTTTATTTTGGTTATCCCATCCCTGTGTCACTTTTGTGTATTAGGAACCTGGGGGAAAGAAAACTGATCATTTTATTTTTTTATTTTTTGATCATTTTAAAGTTTAAATATCTTCAGACTGAAAGGAGTCTTACATGGACTAATGTACAATACTCAGCAATTCTGGACCTTGAGCTGGAAAGGGCTGAGGTTGTGTCCTTTGTGGTGGGATTGATTGTACTCTGTATAGAGGAATCAAAGGAGCAAGTGAAATGTTTGATGTCCAGAATGGTAGACTATGTCAGTGACTGTCAGTCAGTCACTCAGTTCAGTCGCTCAGTCGTGTCCAACTCTTTGTGACCCCATGAATTGCAGCACACCAGGCCTCCCTGTCCATCACCAACTCCCGGAGTTCACTCAGACTCATGTCCATCGAGTTGATGATGCCATCCAGTCATCTCATCCTTTGGGGTCCCCTTCTCCTCCTGCCCCCAATCCCTCCCAAATCAGGGTCTTTTCCAATGAGTCAGCTCTTCGCATGAGGTGGACAAGGTATTGGAGTTTCAGCTTTAGCATCAGTCTTTCCAATGAACACCCAGGACTGATCTCTTTTAGGATGGACTGGTTGGACCTCCTTGCAGTCCAAGGGACGCTCAGGAGTCTCCAACACCACAGTTCAAAAGCATCAATTCTTTAATGCTTAGCTTTCTTCACAGTCCAACTCTCATATCCATACATGACTACTGGAAAAACCATAGCCTTGACTAGACGGACCTTTGTTGACAAAGTAATGTCTCTGCTTTTTAATATGCTGTCTAGGTTGGTCATAACTTTCCTTCCAAGGAGTAAGTGTCTTTTAATTTCATGGCTGCAGTCACCATCTGCAGTGATTTTGGAGCCCCCAAAATAAAGTGCAACACTAGTGGTCTCTAAATTCTCCATTCATTCTCCTGCAATTTCCAGTCTCTTTGTTGTTAGGGTGAGATGCTGAGACCTGTCCTGAAAAATGAACTCCAAGCAGACGTAATGGTGTCACTTCAGAAAGGTGGTAATTGTAAGCAGGTATCATGTGTCTTCTTCAATCTTCTCTTCCTTTGATGTAACAGCATGGAGGTCCATGTTTCAGATGCCAGGGGGATGTAAAATTACTCTCCTGCCCATGTGTGACATCATGTGAGAAGTAAAGATTTATTTACTTAACATACTCAGTCTTTCTTGGTGATCCCAGTGGCTAAAATTCTGTGCTCCAATGCAGGGTGTCTGAGTTTGACTGCTAGTCAGGGAGCTAGATCCCACACACCACAATGAAGATCAAAGATACTGTGTGCCGCAACTAAGACCTAACACAGCAAATGAATAAATTCATAAAAATAAATATTAAAAAGTTCTTAACATACCGAAATTAACTTTTTAAAATTTCATGGCACTAATTCATATATCTTATTGTGACTAATCCAATGACTTTCAGTAACTCAATTAATTGTTAAAATTACTGTTTCCTCATGTAAAAATTAGGATAGTGATTGTACTTAATTTATGCAACTATCTTAAAGATTACATAAATATGTGTATTAAGGAGCTTATCCTAGGACCTGGAACAAATTAAGGAACAAGTTAATGTTACTTATTTTTATGAATACTATTACTATGATGATGATGATGATTATCATTTTATTTCCCTAGCAAATTACAGGTAAGAGTATAATCTAAATTACACATATTAAAGAGTGTATGTGAGCGAGCATTATATTCAGTGAAATAAGATAATGAGTGAGAATTTGGTGTTTGGGGTGAATTGAAAATAATTGAGAGAGATAAATTAGAATTTGATAGAAAGGTGAATAAGGATCAGCTATAGAAAGTCTCCAGTATCATACAGAGTCCAGACGAATTTTGAAAATTAATTTTGTATGCCAAACCTTTGAACTCTTTTCACTAGTACCGATCTACATGGAGACAAAGAAAAGCATGCAAATAATATGCTCTCCTGGACTGTGAAAATGAATGACGCCTACTGGAAAGTTAGTGACGTTCAGAGAAAAAGACTGGTTTTGGGTCCAAGGTGAACAGAGACTCAGCTGAGATCCAAAGCAAGCAGTGTGCCAGGGGCAGCAGGTTGCTTTGTTTACTATTTTTATACTCCAGAAATATTTATCTTTCCATAGGATGTGAATGATTTCCTTCAGGTAAGAAAAGCTAATGCAATACAAATGAAAAAAAAACTAAATATTATTTTTCTTTTTAAAATCCATGTCCTTCTGCCATGAGTGTTTTGGATTGAGAAATAACTGCCAGAAAATGGAAGGGCTTTACTATAAATTTCCTTAAAATTGTGAGTGAGACAGAAATCTGAATGCAGAGCAACTGCTCTTCAGTATGGTAGCGGACATGTGAAGGTTTTTTAACTTGAATAAAACAAGTTGATTCATTATGGAATATTTATTCAAAGGGAATGGGTCCAAGGGAGTACCATTTGTAATATAAGGATCACTATAAAAGAATGAAAATCAAAACATGAACTGAATATGCTGATATTTTTAGTAAATGATGACTCAGCTATAAAACGTTTGAACTAAGATATCCATGTATATTGAAAAGCAGAGACATTACTTTGCCAACAAAGGTCCTTCTAGTCAAGGCTATGGTTTTTCCTGTGGTCATGTATGGATGTGAGAGTTGGACTGTGAGGAAATCTGAGCGCCAAAGAATTGATGCTTTTGAACTGTGGTGTTGGAGAAGACTCTTGAGAGTCCCTTGGACTGCAAGGAGATCCAACCAGTCCATTCTGAAGGAGATCAGCCCTGGGATTTCTTTGGAAGGAATGATGCTAAAGCTGAAACTCCAGTACTTTGGCCACCTCATGTGAAGAGTTGACTCATTGGAAAAGACTCTGATGCTAGGAGGGATTGGGGGCAGGAGGAGAAGGGGACGACAGAGGATGAGATGGCTGGATGGCATCACTGACTCAGTGGACGTGAGTCTGAGTGAACTCCTGGAGTTGGTGATGGACAGGGAGGCCTGGTGTGCTGCGATTCATGGGGTCACAAAGAGTCGGATAAACGACTGAACTGAACTGAACTGATCCATGTATACATTAGATATGTTCATTAGATTGAATGGTAAAAAAGGATGCTAATGCTGTATCAAACAGCACAGTATCTGACTTTGGCACAAAATCTTTGAGCTTTATTTTGATTTGAAGTCAATGTTGAAGTTGGAATTTCCCACGTATCTGGGCAAAGCAATTTTGTTCTCCCTAAAGGCTACTCAAAATTCATTTACAACATACAGATTTTTAAAATCCACACTTGCTATCCTAAAGGGATGAAGATGTGTCAGGTAATAAGAATGACAACCACTAAAAGTGAATAAGTCAGACAGAGAAAAGGAAATACTATGTGATATCCCTTATATAGAGAATCTAAAACATATAACAAAAAAAGAAGTAGATTCACAGATATAGAGAGCAAACTAGTGGTTACCAGTGGCGGTGGGGCAACATAGGGGTTGGGGAATAGGAGGCACAAGCTAATGGGTGTAAGATAGGCTCAAGTACATATTGTATAATGTAGCCAATATTTTGTGATAACTATAAATAGAAAGTAACTTTTAAAATTGTACAAAAAAATTAAAATTTAATCTAAAAAATGTATATGAACGGGGGTCTCCTGTGTTACCTGTGTTTCTTTGATAGGACTTTTTATTTTCCCATTGGAATATGCCTTATATAATCAATCAATCAGGAGAATCAATGGTGTGACTAGCAACTCAGGCTATACAGAGATAATCAAGCCTTCATAAATTGTGTTAAAGCAAATAAAGCCTGAAAAATGGGACTGTTAGCACAGCAATCATATTTCAAAACTGCCTTTCTGAAGGCAACAATGTGTCACTGACGAGGAACAGAAGAGAAAGGAGAAGATATTGGTTAGGGAAGGTGTACTAACCCTTGGAAACAAAGCCTGGAGTTCAGGGTCTTGTGAGACACTTTCAAATGAAGGGTCTGTGTTTACCCGTCTCACTGTCAATACCTTATCCTGTGGCTGAAATGCCAGGACTAAGGATCATCGTTAGTAGGGTGTTCTTACTTCTTCTGGGCAATACATACATTGGGCACCTATTTTATATCAGTTCTCCTACCAGTCTTACTGCTTCTCAGGTGGCATTATTGGTAAAAACCTGCCTGCAAATGCAGGAGACATGAAAGACAAGGGTTCGATCCCTGGTGGGGAAGATCTCCCAGAGGAGGGCATGGCAACGCACTCCAGTGTTCTTGCCTGGAGAATTTCATGGACACAGGAGCCTGGAAGGCTATGGTCCATAGTGACACAAAGAACTGGACATGACTGAAGTGACTTAGCATGCATGAACCATTCTTACTAGTTGCACCCTCGTGAAGGATATTGCAATTTCATATACAAAACTTACCAGGTTCTTGTATATCTAGGATGGAGGCTTGCAACCAAACTGTGGACAATGAGACTTGAAGGAATTATCTTTCCTCATTAAAAACAATAGTCACTCTTTGCCTAACTATCCTTGGATGTGCCATGAAAGAATGTACTGCTCGCATCAGCTGCAGCCAATGAAGCAGATGAGCAGCGCACTGGAGCTGGAGAAGGGAAGGGTGGGGGAGGCTGGAATTTGATTTCCAACTTGGTCTGTTAAACTGCTCCTAGAAGCACCAACAAGCATCTCTTGTGATGTGAGTCAACATATACAATGGCATATTAATCATAAAAAGGAACAAAACTAGGTCATCTGTAGAGATATGGATGAACCTAGACTCTGTCATACAGAATTAAGTAGAAAAACAAAAACAAATATTGTCTATTAATGCGTATATATGGAATCGAGAAAAATGGTACTGATGAACCTATTTGCAGGGCAGGAAGAGCCACAGACATAGAGAGCAGACTTGTGGACACAGCAAGGGAAGGAGAGGGTGGGACAAACTGAGAGAGTAGCACTGACAAATGTACACTACCATGTGTAAAATAGATAGCTAGTCGAAAGTTGTTGCATACCACAGAGAACTCAGGTACTCTGTGATAACCTGGAGGAGTGTGATGGGGTGGGTGGGAGGCTCAAGAGAGCAGAGTGTATATGTATACATATCGCTAGTTCACACTGTTGTACAATAGAAATGAATACAACATTGTAAAAAATTATGTTCCAATTAAATATACATTTAAAAATAATTGATAAACAAAACATAATTCTTATCACTTAAGCCAGTGCTTCTCAAGCACTTGGGGACCTTGTGACATTTAGATTCGGCTTTAGAAAGCTGAAGCAGTGCCTGAGAGTCTGCATTTCTAACCAACAAGGGTGATGCCCAAACTTCTTACATATTGAGTCACAAGTATTTAGGCAACTTTTAAGTTTCTATTCAGTTACTAGAAGCCACAAGTATACTAAATGGCAACACTGAATAGAGAGAGACTTGAAAGTTGAATCCAATCTAAAGATATGCATGACAAACCTTAGCAATTCACTAGTTAAAAAATGCAGAGATATGATTATGGCAGTTGAGGACTTTGAGGTCCTCATGATCTGTGTTCACATCCTGGTTCTGTCACTTACACACAGTGTGACCCTTGCATACTAAGTTGCTTCAGTTGTGTCCGACTCTTTGCAACCCGATAGACTGTAGCCTGCCAGGGTCCTCTGTCCATGGGATTCTCCAGGCATGAATAGTAGATTGGGCTGTCATTTTCTTCTCCAGGAGAACTTTCCGACCCAGAAATCGAACCAGCATCTCTTGCATCTCCAGCATTGGCAGGCGCATTCTTTACCACTAGCGCCATCCTATTGAAACATTATTTAACCTCTCTGAATATTGATTTCTTCAGAGAACAATGTCATCTATCTCATACAGTTGGCTTGAATATTAGTTGAAATTATGCAATTAAGAAGTCTAGGTCTTAAACAAATGTGAGTTCTTTTTCTATGATGCTATTGGTGGCATGGAATCTGTATTGTCAAGGTTCTTTCATGCCTAAGATTGCTTAGTTAAATGGTGCTAAGTCTGATAGAAAAATTGTAGATTGTGGCAATCAATCCAGAGACTTTTCTTTAACCAAATTGCTCTATCAAAATCTTGTGATTCCTGTACCTGGCTATGTTAAACTTAATTGGAATTTTTTTTTAAATGTAAACAAAGTTGCACTTTTATATGGCTGGTTTCTTCTTTAAAACCTGTCTGCATTGGTGAAATTTTTATTTATTTATTTACTACTGTTCTGGGTCCTTGTTGCCATACGGCTTTCTCTAGTTATGGCAAGAGGGGCCTAGTCTCTAGCTGTAGGCTTCTAGTCACAGTGGGTTCTATCATTGCAGAGCACAGGCTCTTGGCACACAGCCTTCAGTAGTTACTGGATGAGGGCTCAGTATTTTTGGTGCATGGGGTTAGTTGCCCCGCAGCATGTGGAATATTCCCAGACTAGGGATTGATCCTTTGTCCCCTCATTGCAAGGCAGATTATTAACTACTGAACCACCAGGGTAGTCCAAGAGTAAATTTTTAAATCACAGGCTCTCTCCTCCAGAATTGGTGGAATATTGTTAAATGAAATGAAAATAATGTTAGCAGAGCTGATCAGTATAAGCAAAATCTACTCCCCCTAATGACAGAAAGGTGGAAGATAACACGTTTTTAAGTCAGGTTGCAAATTGGATGGTGGACGCCAGCTATTACATCTAAATTTGCAGTGTTTGATGATGAGACAAGGTCTTCTTTTCTTCATGTTTATAAGCCTGGGTGCTTTGATTAACATAATGCTTTGAATACCTCTTGGAGTATTTGGAATGTCCTAGGTTAATGCCAGAGCAAGGGAATTTACTTACAACTTTCTAGGCATAAAGTTATGATTTTTCTGAGCAAGGGTTTGAATGGATAGAGATAGCTGTTACATATTTCCAACAGAAAAATAAAAATGTTACATATCTTCAACCGAAAAATAAAACATGTTTTAATATTATATACGTACTCTTGACATTAGGGAAACCATGTAACTTCAAACATGTCAATATTCTACACTGGACTATCATTTACCTTTCAGTATTATTGCTATCAAATTTTCCTAACAATATCTCTAACTAAATGTTTAAATATTTAAAATCTATTCTCAGTTGAGGTGAACGTGAGTTAAAACTTTCCTCATTTCAGGAATAGTTTAGAACAGAATGGGTTTCTAAGTTGGCTTGAGCTGGGTTTTATGGTATTTACTCATTAATTATGATGTTATTAAAGTGCTGCACTCAGCAAATCTGGAAAACTCAGCTGTCAGTTTTCATTCCAATCTCAAAGAAGGGCAATGCCAAAGAATGTCCAAACTGCAGCACAATTACACTCATTTCATATGTTAGCTAGATCATGCTCAAAATTCTTCATGCTAGACTTCAACAGTACATGAACAGAGAACTTCCAGATGTACAAGCTGTATTTAGAAAAGGCTGGATTTAGAGGAACCAGAGACCAAATTGTCTTTGACTGTGTGGATCACAAAAAACTGGAAAATTCTGAAAGAGATAGGAATATCAGACCACCTTACCTGTCTCCTGAGAAACTTGTATGCAGATTAAGAAGCAACAGTTAGAATAGGACATGGAACAGACAGGTTCAAAATTGGAAAAGGAGTACGTCAAGGCTGTGTATTGTCACTCTACTTATTTAACTCTTATGCAGAGTACATCATGTGAATTGCCTGGCTGGATGAAGCTCAAGCTGAAGTCAGAAAACAAAGAGGAGCTAAAGAGTCTCTTGATGAGAGTGAAAAAGGAAAGTTAGAAAGCTTGCTTAGAACTCAACATTCAAAAAACTAAGATCATGGCATCTAGTTTCATCACTTCATGGAAAACAGAAGTGGAAAAAGTGGAAAACAGTGACAGATTTTATTTTCTTGGGCTCCAAATTAACTGTGGATAGTGATTGCAGCCATAAAATTAAAAGACACTTGCTTCTTGGGAGGAAAGCTATGACAAACCTAGAAAACATATTAAAAAGCAGAGACATCATTTTGCTGACAAAGGTACATATAGTGAGATTTGGACCCTAAAGAAGGCTGAGCACTGAAAAATTGTTGCTTTGAACTGTGATGCTGGAGAAGACTATTGAGAGTCCTTTGGACTGTAAGAGCAAACCAGTCAATCCCAAGGGAAATCAATCCTGAATATTCATTGGAAGGACTGACACTGAAGCTGAAGCTCCAATAGTTTGGCTACCTGGTATGAAGAGCTGACTCATTGGAAAAGACCCTGATGCTGGGAAAGATTGAGGGCAGGAGGAGAAGGGGGTGACAGAAGATTAGATGGTTGAATTGTATCACCAACTCAATGGATATGAGTTAGAGCAAAGTCCAGGAGATGGTGAAGGACAGGGAAGCCTGACATGCTGCAGCCCTTGGGGCAGCAAATGAGATAGGACTTTAGCACCTGAATGAAAACAATTCATTAACTATGCAAATTTGACAAGTTACATACTTATCTGAGACTCAATTTCTTTATCCATAAAATAGGAATCATAATACCTATTTCAGAGCATATTGAATAGATTCAATTTGATAAACAATATAAAGTTCTTGCTGCATGCTTGGTATTCAGTAAAAGTACAATAACTTTTGGGTAGTAACAGCTTCCAACCTGAAAAGAAACCACTTCTTTATTCTCATACTATTTCTTCGTCCTGTAATATTCACCATGATACGCTCTGGTGGGAAGAAAGTGTTTCCACAGAAAGTAAAATCTAATTCAACATTGGTGCACAGGTAGTTTATTTTGGGAAGTGATTCTAGAAAATAGGACTGAGAGGCTAGAAATAGGGAAGAGGGACATCGAAGTATGTATAGAGGTGGACAGCTGAGTTTCATGGGGCCTTTGAGAACCATGTACAATATCTAAGGGAAGGAAAAGAGGAACATATAGTTAGCTGCTTCTGTCTTCCATTAATTGGGTTTCTGTGGAGCCATTAAATTGTCATATAGGTTTGTAGTATGTAAGTGATGAGACTGTTGGTTCTAGCAGATAGACAACATTAGCAGCAGAGAAGAGAAAGTGAGAAAGAGCCCAGCTGGGGTGTCAGGGTTTATTTACTACAATGTTGGTTGCTGCAGGATGTGTAGGTGATTAAACCATGTGAGGAAGGACAGAAGTGTGTGAAATGAAAATATCTCCTGTCATACCAATAAACAAGAAATGTCACAGCCATCAGAAATTTCTGGCCTCCAAATGTGAATGAGGGCTTCCAAAACTGCAATCCAGCAGATTATGCCATTCCCCATGATGACTGCTGAGGAGCTGGGGGAATGCAAGAAGCAGCCATCTGCCACTCCTTAAGGTGAACAACGAAAGAGGATTGCCCCCAGATAGCTGAGGTGCATTATGAAAGGAGTTCATTCGGTGAGCCCAGAGGCTTGCATCCTCCCATACATAGAATGCAACATTCCTTAACGTGATATCTGATTTTTCTTACCTCACAATAATCTTTTCTGTTCAGACTGCCTGCTCCTTTTGTTAGGAACTTGTAGATAGCCTGACTCCCCCTCCTGCTTCCTTGGAGCAGTTTTCTCAGAGCTACTGAGATGCTATCTTCCAGGCTCAGAGTCCTTATCATTCTCACCAAATAAAATAACTCTCTACTTTAAGAGACTATATTTTTAGTTGACAAGTGGCATTTCATACATGAGTCTTCCTAGCAGTCATGTGTCCTCAATGACTTGAGATTTGAAAGCAATTCAGTCCCAGATACTTCTGTTTCAAAGCCTACCATTTGAGCTCCATGGCTTAAGTAATTTTCTTTATGGCAAAAACAAAAGTTTGTCGTCTTTTTCTAGTAGATCTACAACTGTGAGACCCTCAATGGTGAATTCAGTGCTAAACATCCAATCAAGAAGACACAGTCTCCAGGTGAACTGAGATTCATGTTTTTTTTTGTTTGTTTGTTTTATAGATTTATTTATTTATTTTTGACCATGCTGGGTCTTCACTGCTGCAGGGGCTTTTCTCTAGTTGTGATGTGTGGGCTTCTCATTCTGGTGGCTTCTCACATTGTGAAGCACAGGCTCTAGGGTGTGTGGACCTCAGTAGTTTCAGTTCCCTAGCTTTAGAGCACAGGCTCAGTAGCTGCTGTGCATGGACTTAGCTGTTCTGTGGTATGAGGGATTCCTCTGGGACCAGGGATCGAACCAGTCTCCTGCATTGGCAGACAGATTCTTTATCCCTGAGCCACCAGGGAGGCCTGAGATTCATGTTTTGAAGTGAGTCCTCTGCCCTAAATTCTGTCAAGAAACAAAAACAATCCACAAAATCTATTTAGTCCCAAGTGTTGACTTAGAAACCTCAATGGAGACAATTAAGATGAGAAATTGCTTTCTTTTTTTAAAATAGCTTCAAAATATTATATGCCCACCTCTGTGAATGACTGAATACCACTTACTTTCTTATTATGGAACTTATAGTTTATTTTGAGTCTTTTTTTTTTTTTAACTTTAGGGGGAAAACAGCACTTAGAAAGCTTGCTCTTGGAAATAATACTTGGAAAGTTCTAGGAAACTATTAGAATTTATGAACACTTATGAAATAATGAGTCTATGACCAAGGGCAAATGTATAAAAGACAAAATCCAGTTAGATGATTCCTTTAATGTTTGGTGGCTGTGTGTTTTAGTGAGCATCTCCCTTTTCCAAAATAGCCCAATTATGAAAAGCCAGATAATCACAGGAACAAATATTTTCCACCTTCCTACAAATCAGTAGTTTTCACTGGATATCTATTTAGCCTTAAAGGTGAAAGCGGGTTCCAGACTAATGTCTTTCATGTTAGAAGCTGTATGAAATTAATTGAAAAATAAACACTGATAATAATAATAAAACAAGAGAAATGAGGAACAGTAAAAGGTACTTTTTAAATGTTGCTCAAATAGACAATAACACCACATCTTTCAAACAACATAATTATTTGCATCATAAAAACTCTAGTTGTTGAAATTTAAAATATTGATTCAAAAGCTTCAATTGGACTTCAAATCAGCCTAAAAAAGAAATTTCCATCTTAATAAAATAGGCAAAGCTTTCCTTTTACACTTATTTTTTAAAACAGTATACTTATTTTTTTTTTTTAAATGTGTTTTACTAGTCTTGAAAAAGACCTGAAATGGATCTTTCAAAAATTTTTCCCATTTTAAATGGAATCCAACACAGCAGTGAAGATGCAGCTCCAAAGAATATGGGAGAAAAGCAGAATACCCAAAAAATGACTTATGTATTTCCAAACACCCAGATTTTAGGGTTGATGCCTTCATAAAACAAGAGGGTTACTGAGCAATTCCACGAAATTTTTAAGTTTCCTCCTGATATTCTGATGTCATTATAATCTAGCCTGTCCTAAGAAATTTTTAAAACCACAAAAACCCAGTCTTCTGCCTAGATTTACCTGAACTTCTGTGCTTGACTTTTGGACATATCTTCTGGAAGATCCCTCCAGTGAAATGAGAAGATATTCTTTGATTTTTGTCAGAAAAGTTAATATTCTCATGACTTAAATTGACTTCATTACAGTCAAGTTTATTTTACACTCTCAATTACTCACTACTGCAAATCAACACAGCACAGAAATTAATGCATTTTGTGCCTTAAATAGTAAACACTGCTGTTTGTGAACTTTTTTGGCCAATGAATAAAAAGTATTTCATTTCTAAATCTCACCAGAAGGATTTAAATTAAACAGTAACAGATGCACTGGGCAGGCATGGGATACTAAATAAGAACTGGCAAATGAAATAACCCAGCTCTTTGCTTTTACAATGAAAATGAGAATTGGTTTTTCATTGAGAGAAGAAAAAGGATTAAGTGTTTTAAAAAAGCGTTTTCCACCAAAAGAGCAAAATAGCACTCAGTGGTATAGTATTGTTAACAAAATTTCTTTATCAGAAACTATAATTTAATATTTAAGTACCTAATTTACATGTGACAAGGTATCATATTCAAAAAATTAAACTGCAACTAGAAAACTATTAACCACTAAAAACAATACCAAACACAACCCAAACATTTATAGGAAAGCAATAGCTAGAATTTGAATTGAAAAAAAATTTCATCATATTTGGCTCATTAAACAAAGCATCCATTACAGCCTGTAAGCATCTCTTCTAAGTCATCAAGTTTATCCTTTGTAGCATGAATAACACGTAAAGATAGATTTATTGACTGCATATGCACACGTGTGTATACATATTGTGAGACGTACACTCATGTGTTGACTTAAAGATATTGTATCTACTGATAACTGGCTGAACTTTGGAAGGTGCTGAAACCCATATTTCTACATGACCTGTGACCCATTTAAAAATGTCTTTTTATAAACAGAAGTTACATAAAATACTCTGGTTTTATTAACTGACTCTTTTCTTAAGCATCATAATAGACAATGAAGGAATTGCACTTATTTTAAAGGTACAGTAAAGTGTTAGATTGCAGCTTGGCCATCAAAGATCAGGGACTGTAGTACTGAGAAGTTGTGCATTATATGCAAAGATGACGGTGGCCACTGAAATTAAAATGAGAGCAATTAATTACAGAACAAATAGGGGGATAACAGAAGAAAACATGCACTACTCCTACTTTAATGCAAAACTAATTTCTCCCCGGAAACCAACCCTTTGACTTTTCTTACACAAAGAAACAGGTTCTGCACCCTTGGCAACACAGTAGACATGGACTTCTGTATTCAAATTCTAGTTCATTGTCTCTGAGTGTGCTGTTCCAGTGTCATCTCCTTAAGCTGCCCTTGAAATTCTGGAGCATCTACAATATTACAGTCTCTTCGTTAGGTTCCATTGAGCCTCAATATCCCCTTCAGCTCTATATAAATAGGGTCTTTTATTCATCTTCTTCTGGTTCCTGTGGCAACACTATTATTTCTTCCTTTAAACAATCACTGAAGAATCTGAGAATTGTGCTGTAGAGATGATACTTGCTCTTCTCAGATACGTTATGGCCTTCATCTGGGTAGACCTAAGATATTGAATGGAAAGGAGATTTAAAGTTGTCAAAGAAAGCCTTCTCTCTCAGAATTCATTACTTCAGCTCCATGGCAAGGGAACTTCGGAAAACAATATTTAACCAAAATCTCATGGTATTCAATTCTGAGTCTTTCATGCTAAATATTTCATTTTTATTTTAATTAGATCAAAATAAGACACTTGAGACAAAATGCAATTTTGTGCCTGTGAATTAGGATTTGTTAGAAATTCCCTGGTGTTCCAGTGGTTAGGATTCTGCCCTTTTGCTGCCTGGGGGCTGGAGTTTAATCCCTGGTTGGGGAACTAAGATCCTGCAAGCCAAAAAATAAACAAATAAAGTAAATAAATTAGGATTGGTTATCCAAAAAGTTAGAGCCTTCTATGTTCACACTGAACAAGATGACATTAATATCAACTTAGCTACATTTTGGGCTGTTTCATCCTGACTATAGGCCCCTGACCTCCCTTTAGAGTATTTAATGTAGAAAACTGGCAACTGTAAGTTCATTCTCTGCCCCTTTGAAATTTATATAAATCTTCTTTCAGACTTTTGTCAGTTTTACAATCCAGGAAATATCTTTCTCAAGGACTTGGGAACCATCTCTCTCTCTCTTTTTTCTTTTTTTTTACTTTTAGTTATTTTTGGGGGCAGGGGGACTGCACCATACAACATGTGGTTACTTAGTTCCCAGACCAAGAATGAAACCTGCACCCCCTGCATTGGAAGCACTGAGTCTTAACCACTGCACCACCAGGGAAGTCCTGGAAATCATCACTTTAAAATGTAAACACTGAAGGAGAGAGCATCCCCATTTCCCAGTCTCCAAGTTATCTCTTACCATAAGGGTACAAGAAAGTTTACTTTTCCTTTCCTTTCCTCACTTTTACTTACTTTACTTTTCCTTGGCCTGTTACCAAACACCAGGACCAATGAATCCCTCATGGGGACTCTCAAAAACTCCCCAGCCCATTGTTTCAAAAGAGTTGAGTTTAGTCTTCCTCCCTTATTGCAGTAGTCCCAAGTAAAATTTTCCTTGTTTGTTTACTTTGGCACGATGAAAATTTTACTTTGACAGTGTCCTTTTCAATATAAACAACATGAGTGATTTTTTTAAAAACATAAGTGAACATATTGTCACAGCAATTCCTGGGTATAAAGTTTTTAGCTAGTGCCACATTTCCCTCTGAGTAAAGCCTCACAGTCTATGGTCAGTGCCATGACCCTCCATTTGTTTATTGCTACACCTTCATTTTTCATCATTCTAACTGTGGTACCTATACTTTTGATAAGCTGAACCACTTTTAGTTCTTCCAAATGCTTAGGAATGAAAGTAACTTTATTTCCCTTTCATAACTACTCCACCAGACTGAAAGTTCCTTGATGTGTAAAGTATGTCTTCTTGATCCATTTAGTATAGAGACTCATGTAAATGAAGTCCTTGATAAATATTTACTAAATATGGTTGAATGCAGAAACGTAAATGGTGTTTTCTCTTTTCCCTTTTGTCTTGTGATATTTACTCAAAACACTTCGCCCCCTATCTTTCATGAAAAGAGTGATGGAGACCATAAGAAAGACAAAAGGACCAGAAGGGAAATAAAATTTATCATTTTAAAAGAATTTCTTATCAATGATAATGAATAAATGTCTGAGAAACAAGCATTTTTGAAAGAGTTTATGCAATTCACATGTAAAACAAGATGATCTACATTCTCACTGTAATAAGGAAGTAAAGACAATTTGGTAAAAAAAGAAAAAAGAAGAACAAAAATCAAAAACAAATAAAAGGGTGGGAGATGGAATCATGCAAAAACTGTGTTCTGTATCTCACGACAAGAAACTAAGGTAGAACAACACATTCTTCTGAAAAAGTGGCTTACCTGCATAGTATAGTTCACTCCAGCTTTTATTAGGTGTTTGATTAATTCTGCTGAATGCTGGAAATGAACTTTGGCTGCAAGAAATTAAATTATGATATTGAAGGAAATACATTTTTCAGGATTAAAACGTTTTTATAACATTTTTTCAAAGAAATTAAGTATTTTACTTTACATCCAGTGCACATTTAAAAGACTGATACCTAGCTTTACCTGGAAAGCCAATCTGTACAATGGTAATAAAACTTTGAGCTTCACATTATAAAAAAATACATTAAAGCAGGAGTTACTACTAAGTCTCTACTTACTCTACAGAATTGTGGTTAGATTTACTTTACTGAATGCCATTTATTATTTCTAATTATTCACATATTTTATACCATGATAATAATTTTAACAGAGTGAATGCCTGCTTAGATAGTAATACAGCAAACCAGCCTTCTTTGTTTCTGAGGTTTACTAAGGTCAATCTCAAACACTGACATTCTGCTTTATATCAAATTAAGAAGAAAAGCACATCTTGAGAAAATAGCATGCATATCTCATTCAGTTCAGTTCAGTTCAGTCACTCAGTGGTGTCCAACTCTTTGCGACCCCATGAATCACAGCACGCCAGGCCTCCCTGTCCATCACCAACTTCTGGAGTTAACTCAGACTCACGTCCATCGAGTCAGTGATGCCATCCAGCCATCTCATCCTTTGTTGCCCCCTTCTCCTCCTGCCCCCAATCCCTCCCAGCATCAGAGTCTTCCAATGAGTCAACTCTTCGCATGAGGTGGCCAAAGTACTGGAGTTTCAGCTTTAGCATCATTCCTTCCAAAGAAATCCCAGGGCTGATCTCCTTCAGAATGGACTGGTTGGATTTCCTTGCAGTCCAAGGGACTCCCAAGAGTCTTCTCCAACACCACAGTTCAGAAGCATCAATTCTTTAGCGCTCAGCCTTCTTCACAGTCCAACTCTCACATCCATACATGACCACAGGAAAAACCAAAGCCTTGACTAGACGGACCTTTGTTGGCAAAGTAATGTCTCTGCTTTTGAATATGCTATCTAGGTTGGTCATAACTTTCCTTCCAAGGAGTAAGTGTCTTTCAATTTCATGGCTGCAGTCACCATCTGCAGTGATTTTGGAGCCCCCCATAATAAAGTCTGACACCGTTTCCACTGTTTCCCCATCTATTTCCCATGAAGTGATGGGACTGGATGCCATGATTTTCATTTTCTGAATGTTGAGCTTTAAGCCAACTTTTTCACTCTCCACTTTCAATTTCATCAAGAGGTTTTTTAGTGCCTCTTCACTTTCTGCCATAAGGGTGGTGTCATCTGCATATCTGAGGTTATTGATATTACTCAGGGCTAAATATTTAATGTGGACCATATTGGTTTCTCCTCTTTCTTTCTAACTTGCTACTCCCTGAACCTCAGTTACAAAACCGAAATAAGTAGCATAGCAGCCTAAGTGTGGGCAGCAACATTGACCTGAACTAGCTATGAAGACTTGGACAAATCACTTCAATAATTTTGTGTAGCATTTTGCTCATAGGCTGCCTTGGCTGTACATTCTTAAACTGTGCATCTTCAAATTTCTGTAAATAACTTTTAAGCTAATGTGTTTCAACTGTCTTTGTAAAAGTAGGGCAGTCTTACCAATAGTTTAGACTTCATTGCTCTAATGCTATGGTACTGATTGATCCTGCTACAGAGCAGACAATAAAAGACTCTAAATAATCATTTTCATCTTTTAAAATTCTGGTAATCTTTTCCAACATTCTCTTATTGTACTTAATGGGAAAATTGCCATGTCATTTCTAAATAACTGTGCAAATTGCTCCATAAAGGTAAGCTACCAGAAATGCTAATAAATAGGGTAATGACTGAGGTAAAATGATACTCTATATACCTCATTTGTTTATTGTAGAAAACAAATTGAAAAAGACTCCATCATTCAGCTTTATGGATAAAGCTGAAAATAAATGTGCAAATGGATTTTCTAGTTTTTTTTTTTTCTGTTTAGTTTCTAGTGCAAAGCATGTTGATAATTGCCATGTATCCCTTCTTAAAACTAAATAGAGGCATTAAGTCTAATTGGTTGAGTTTCCTGATTTGATGATAATTTTGAAAGATAATACTAACAATGGTAGTATTATATTACTACTGATTGACTGCCTATAATCTATGAGTCCCATATGGAATATGTGTGTGTGTGTGTGTGTGTGTGTGTGAGTACATTTGTTGTGTGTGTGTGTGCAAACACATAGGCGCATTTCCTTTGAAGTGATCGGTGTTGAAGGTCTACTCACATTTTATCAGGTAGGTGAAGCAGCACAGAGCACTGACAGTTCCCTGTGCTATTCCTCAGGCTCTCATCAGTTAGTAGGCTTTTGAAGCAAATCACTAAGTAGGGTGAAGGGAGGAGGATTGAGCTTTGCCTCTTTGAGGTGGGGCACCTACGAAAATGGTTTGGAAATCTACCTAAGGGAGATTTGTCTCTTCTCCCTCATTTACCTATTTATTCACATATATACTATAAACATAATATATACATACTGTATATCGGTATTGATATGAGCTCTAATTTAACTATTTTAACTATGACCTGACATGCTTAAAAGTCAAGTTTGAGGGCTAGTGTTATCTTCACTGTAAGCCCTTGTTAGTAATATTCTCTGTAAAATGGGATAAAAATACTGAGGCAAGGCAGGGTAGACTGACAAAAACAAGTTTAAGATTTAGGAAATATTGCTGCAAGGCTTTGCTTCTCCTTGTTCACTTGCCAGGTAGCCTTGGATAAATCAGTTTCCTCCTTGAAATTGATTTTTCTCATCTGTGAGTGGAGCTATAAATACTCAGCCCTCTGTTGTAAAATTTCACATAAAATAATGTGAAAAAAGATATAATTTCTTTGAGCCACTAACACTTCAGGTGAATATAAAATGATATTATTTATTACTAGTAATATCAATCACATCCATCTCCAATGTATAAAATAATAAAAAAGGAGATGATATAAAAGTGCTTTTTTTGTTTTTTGTTTTAACTTAAGTGAGAAATCTCATCAGAATTTCATCTCAGTGCTGGCACCTTTTGCTATGCTGTTGTTTTTCAGGTTAGAGTCCATGTGCGGTATGCTGAACAACATGATCCTAGTAGTGAGTAACCACACATGGTTATTTATATTTAAGTTAATTACAATTAAATAAAATTTAAAAATTCAGTTTCTCAGTCATACTAAATATGTCAAGCACACATGGCCAGTGGCTACTGTGCTCAGCTGCACAAACATTTCCATCATCACAGAGTTTTACTGCACAGTGGCTGCCATCAAGCCCCATTGCCTCCTCCACTCTTAGTCCTGATGTCCTTCTGTCCTTCTGCCCACTTCCTCCCAGGTACTCGATTGCTTGTGCCATTCTCTTCTGCTCTCCTCCCCAGAAGGTTACAGCACCTCCTGTAAGCAAATCCTTGGAGGTGTCCCTTTGTTCAAGGTCAGACTCCATCAATTAAGAAGCAGCAAATGACACTAAGCAGCTACTTACTGTCAGCAGTCCCATGGATTATTAATATATTTTCTTCTTTCAAGCCATGAATATTATGTAGCACACTAGATGCCTATAAATAAAAACACAAGAATCTGTATATAGAGATTAACCTATATTTGCATTCAGCAGTTTTAGAATAAAAATACTATTCTTTACTCATTGCTTTTAAGTTAGTTACCTGGTATGTGCTTTCGTCTTTTGATGGCATACCAAGATATCTTTCAGAGAAAGCTGAGGCTATGATCCAAGAACACAGAAATTTAAGGATACACTAAAAACCATTTGACTAGCACATTTCATTATTTAGTTTCTACCTTTCACATTTAATTGTCATGCACCAGTAAAACTGATTGAATCAGAGAGGTGATAAACTGCTGAAAACATCTCTGATAGTACATGGTAAATGACCTCGACTGAGCATCTCTACATGAGGACTTTTGTTTCTATAAATCAATACATTATTTTAGGTCAGTCTGTAGGAATTACTCACCATACAACTTCAAGTCTATAATGGGTGCAATCACTGATCCACATTTAAAAAGTTTTTCATCTGATTTTAAGATCATGGATGCAATATAGCCACCATAGCCCTGGACAAAAAAAAAAAAAAGGTTTATATATGTAAGATTATTGATTATTCCTGGAGACATTTTAATGTTTTACCTTTTGGTCACTGTTAGTTAATATACTAACTGGAGAAGGAAATGGCAACCCACTCCAGTGTTCTTGCCTGGAGAATCCCAGGGACGGGGGAGCCTGGTGGGCTGCCGTCTCTGGGGTCTCATGGAGTCGGACACGACAGAAGCGACTTAGCAGTAGCAGCAGCAGTTAATATGCATATCAGAATGTCTCATAATGCTCCATCTTTAAGCAAAGAATACACAAAACATGGTTATGTACAGATGAAAATTTTGAAAAGTTATTTAAATTTTTATATAATGTTATTTCAATAACTTTAGGTAAAATATAAAATTTATTTATCATCAAGTGTCAAATATTTGCTCTTTGATCTGATATCTGGGAATAGATCCAAATAATTTGAAATCAGGGTAATATGTGCATGCATGCTAAGTTGCTTCAGTCATGTCCGACTCTTTGTGACTATGGACTATAGCCCACCAGGCTCCTCTGTCCATGGGATTCTCCAGGCAAGAATACTGGAGCGTATTTCCATGCCCTCCTCCAGAGGATCTTTATGACCCAGGGATTGAACCCCCATCTGCATTAGCAGGCAGGTTCTTTACCATTAGTGCCACCTGGGAAGCCCAGTGACTAAATCATATATCATTTTAGACATATATATTTAACAAAACAGCATATTCATTTAATAAAACATTTAAAATTATGATTATTAAGAATTAAGAAAGTAGTAAATGTTTAATATATATCATCACAAGTATAGATTCTGTTTTCAATCCACACAACTAAACATTTGAAAGAACTCATATATGATAAATACTTTCGCTAGTTAGATGTATTGGATTATTTTTAAATTCAATTTTTAAATATCCACCTTGAAATGCTTTTGAACAAATCTAATTATACATTTAAAAAATACATAAATCAAGGTGTCTAGTTTTCTTTTGAAGACTATTTTTCTGACTAGAAAAATTTAAGAGGAGATTTTAATAACTATAGTAATGCTGGGTTAAGGGGATGACCTAAGTTGTCAGTGCATTTTAAGCATTAATTTTTGCTGTGCTCTTGGTGTTGTGTTTTATTTTGCCAGACATTGGAATATCCTGAGAGGTATTATTAATAAAGATATTAATATTCAAGCCTTAATAAATGGGGAAACAGTGGAAACAGTGTCAGACTTTATTTTTTTTGGGCTCCAAAATCACTGCAGATGGTGACTGCAGCCATGAAATTAAAAGATGCTTACTCCTTGGAAGAAAAGTTATGACCAACCTAGATAGCATATTCAAAAGCAGAGACATTACTTTGCCAACAAAGGTCCATCTAGTCAAGGCTATGGTTTTTCCAGTGGTCAGGTATAGATGTGAGAGTTGGACTGTGAAGAAAGCTGAGTGCTGAAGAATTGATGCCTTTGAACTGTGGTGTTGGAGAAGCCTCTTGAGAGTCCCTTGGACTGCAAAGAAATCCAACCAGTCCATTCTGAAGGAGATCAGCCCTGGGATTTCTTTGGAAGGAAGGATGCTAAAGTTGAAACTCCAGTACTTTGGCCACCTCATGCGAAGAGTTGACTCATTGGAAGACTCTGATGCTGGGAGGGATTGGGGGCAGGAGGAAAAGGGGACGACAGAGGATGAGAGGGCTAAATGGCATCACTGACTCGATGGACGTGAGTCTGAGTCAACTCCGGGAGTTGGTGATGGACAGGGAGGCCTGGCGTGCTGCGATTCATGGGGTTGCAAAGAGTCAGACACGACTGAGCAACTGAACTGAACTGAAGTGAATGCAAATGGTTCATGATAAGCTCTACTTGTGAAAGATTTGAAGATGATTCTAGTGTGTTTTGGTGCTATAGGAAACTGTTATTTTCTCTATAACTCGAGAAATAAATAATGTCATTTATGCTTTTCTAAAGCATCATTTAAAAATGGGTATTGGAAAGTCCAAAATGTAATCAGACATTACTATAGTGGTTGAGAGAATATATGTGAAGAGTAGCAGAATATACCACTCAAAAGTACACTACTTGGCATATTAATTATTTTGAGCTGTAAGCACTTGCAAAAACAGCAAATCCAGAGGGAAGCTTTTCTTTCTCTGAATGCCTGTATCTGCCTAAAGGCAGATCCTCCAAAAGTTCAAGGGCCCCTACCTGGAAGTTTCATCACTGAGGGAAGATTGATTCTTGTCACAGGAAAGGAGACTAGAAATTGACACCACACCCAGACTCACTGTGTCACAAGCCTTGCCTCCCATCTATTCTTCTAAGGCCCCATGTGTTTCCTAACACTAACTTGAAAAGAAAGTGAAAACATTAGTCACCCAGTTGTGTCCAACTCTTTGAAACCCCAGAGACTGTAGCCTGCCAGGCTCCTCTGTCCAGAGGATTTCCTAGGCAAGGATCCTAGAGTGGGTTGCCATTTCCTTCTCCAGGGGATTCGCCCCACCCAAAGATTAAACCTGGGTCTCCTACAATGCAGGCAGAGTCTTTACCATCTGAGCCATCAAGGAAGCCCAAAAATAATTTACTCTCTCTTAACATACCTATATCCCCTTTTCTCTTTCCCTGTTGAAACTGAGCAGGTCTGAGGGGCTCCTGGGCACAGAAGACTATCTGTCCCCCTTTTCTTGTTTGTAGGGAGTAGATAAGATTCCAACATCCATGGCCTTCCCTGAGTTCCAAAGGGCAGGTTCAAACTGGCTAATCAGGGAAGGGAGGGGATGCAGAGAAAAGGGAGGAGTAGTCAAAAACAATAGTACAGCATATTAAAAAGCGGAGATATTACTTAGCTGATAAAGGTCCGTATGGTCAAAGATATGGTTTTTCCAGTAGTCATGAATGGATGTGAGAGCTGGACAGTAAAAAAGGCTGAGCACCAAAGAACTGTTGCTTTCAAACTGTGGTGCTGGAGAAGCCTCTTGAGAGTCTCTTGGACAGCAAGGAGATCAAACTTGTCAATCCTAAAGGAAATCAACCCTGAATATTCACTGGAAGGACTGATGCTGAAACTGCAGTACTTTGGCCATCTGATATGAAGAGCCAACTCATTGGAAAAGACCCTGATACTGGGAAAGATTGAAGGTAGAAGGAAAAGGGGACAACAGAGAATGAGATGGTTGGATGGCATCACTGATTCAGTGAATATGAGCTTGAGCAAACTGGGAAATAGTGAAGGACAGGGAAGTCTGGCGTGCTGCAGTCTACGGAGTGGCATAATGTTGGACATGTCCTAGGGCCTGAAAAACAACAAGATTCACTTTCTTGTAAAGAGAGGGAAACATAAACACAGATTTTCTTTACAAATGTAAATGTCCCTTGCAAAAGGGTAACTTCTACTCTGTTTTTAAAGCTTCTCCTGTTTATGCTGTTTCTTGAAATAATCAGCTCAAAAAAATGTTTTGCCAAAGAAACATATTCTGGGACGGCATATTCTGCTCCTCTTCAGAAGTATGAAGAAATGAATGAGTCATACAAAGCATGTAAATAAATAGCAATTATAGAGCAAAAGTGTTGAGAGACTGAAAGTTCTCTTCCTATAAGGAACTTTTCAAGTTTCTAGTTCACTATCGTGAAGATTGAGACCATGGTGTTGCAGACAAGAGGTTTCAAATATTTCCCAAGCTGCAACAGTATTCTCATAGTGAAAAATGCATCTTAGCTGATAACTTTTCTGGTTCTAATTCCATAACTACCATGATTTCTGATTATGATTATGATTCTGTTATTATATAACTTGACTACTTTGAGAGAATAACTGAATATAACTATTCTGAGAATAAATGTATATCATATTTAAATAATATAAATTAATAGATTGTATTGTTTTTTATCTCAGTTTCACATGATTCCCGGAGTGAGTCTGTTTAACTCCAGGAAGTAAGAAAGATATCTTTCACAGGAGGGGCAGATCTCAGAAAAATACCTGAAAGTTCTTTTTGAGTTCAATTTGAGAGTCTTTTTAAGTTCATATTCTAAACCAGTAGATTTGGGATAGGGCCCAAGCTTTTGCATTTTTAACAAACTCCCAGGAGGTCTTTATGTTGCTGGTCCATATTTTGAATAGAAAGTTCTTATTGTGTAATAATGTAATAGGGATTCCCACCAGACTATCTTTCTAACTTCAGCCAGAATTCCCTAGACTAATGGAACTTTATATATATATGTGTGTGTGTGTGTGTGTGTGTGTGTGTGTGTGTGTGTGTGTACCAATGCCCTTAAAATCAATTGAATCAATATGTGTAGAATGGGCTGTGGAGTTCTCCATGTGATTCTAAGTGAAAGTGCTGTTGTAAATCACTGCTGCTGCATAAGACATTGTATCTGATTTCTTAAAAAACAAATATCTGGCTTTTGGGATCAATGAAAGTAAATTGAAAACTTAACAATATTGAAAGGTTTAGAGTAAAATTCTCTCTATAGCAGTTAAAAATCTAATTCAAAATACTGCTTTAATCTGATTTATTTCAGTTAATAAATTCTATTTTTAAAAGAAAATCAATACTGGCAGGATTAAAATTAATTTTAATTGCTTACCTTCTTCTCTATCATTTCATATTTATTTACTGAATATAAGAACAGACCATAGTAGCTTTATCATAGTTTATTTATGGAATCTCCATACTGTTCTCTGTATCAGTTTTCATTCCTACCACGTTACTGTATGTAAAATGGATAGCCAGTGGGAGTCCATGTATGATGCAGGGAACCCAAGGCCAGTGCTCTGTGACAGCCTAGAAGGGTGGGATGGGGAGGAGGTGGAAAGAAGTTCAAGAGGGAGGGCACATATGTGCACCTAATACTGACTCGATGTGTGGAAAAAAAGTCACCATATTGTAAAGTAATTATCCTCTAATTAAAATAATAAAATACATAATAATAAAAAGAATAGATCATGAAAAAGTTCTTGGAAAAATAATATCCCACAAGATGTTAGGAATCTTAAGTTCTAGTTAGATATGGAATGGTGCTTTAATTTTCAAAGCAACTCATATCTATCAGGAAGATGCCAAAACCCGGGGTTCATCATATTGACTGCAGTTAATGAGAGGATGTTTTTATTAATGTGATATAGACCAATAATGGTCAATAATTGGTATAGGCTGCTATGTTTCAGTTGTGCTGTCATCTTATTGGTATTCTCAGTGATCAGATTTTTCCATTCATTACAATTGTTACATCATGTGCATTTGCAAAATATCTTTAGCATTACTTGTAAAATTTTAACAAATTTATCTAGATTTTTAAAAGTTTATTCTGTGGATTTAAAGTATAGAAAACTGTTATTTCTTTAAAAAATATATTTTACCCTTGGTGTAAGAAATTGAATCCAATAGACAAAAGGACTAGAAGAGCAGGGGAGAGGGGAAATCTGTAATACCATTTTACTGAGGACTTACATTTTCATGGGACTCATGTTTTGAAATAATAAAGTGACTTTTTTGACACAGTGTGCAAAAAGGTTTCATGAGTGAGTGAAGTCGCTCAGTCGTGTCCGACTCTGCGACCCCATGGACTGTAGACTACCAGGCTTCTCTGTCCATGGGATTCTCCAGGCAAAAAACCTGGAGTGAGTTGCCATTTCCTTCTCCAGGGAATCTTCCCAACCCAGGGATCAAACCCAGGTTTCCCGCATTGCAGGCAGATGCTTTACCCTCTGAGCCACCAGGGAAGCCCTAAAGGTTTCATGGTTGTAATCAAAAATACATAGTAACAGAGCTGGGAAAAAAAAAAAAGTTTTCCTGCAGCTTTAGACTTGTATGATTCCCTCTGAATCACATCACTTCTAATATATAGTGAATTGATTTGAAGTAAAATACTGTAAATACTTTATGAATAATAAAATTTATTATATTAATTTGCATGAAAACTGTTAAATTTGTTTAATGTAATCACATATACTATATTAAAATTTTTATATTCCTGCCTTCCTAGAAGTGACTCAGTGTCCCTAACAAACTCTTACCCATATTGAGACTATTATTAATAAGACTATAAATAATAAATAATTACCTCCATAGGTTGCTTGAAAAACTTCCATACTTATTGCATTTAAAATTTCTTTTACCTTCCCCAGGAAGGTCTCTTGTCTCTTGTCTCCTCAAATTTCCCTATTTTAGACCAATCAATATCTCCTAGTGAAATAGTTCTTGTCTCATGATTGAAAATTGCCCACTCATCTTTAATCTTGATCTCCTGTCTCTCTGCTTCACTTTTCTGAATTGCAATACCATGTCTGACATTTTATATACTTTTCTAATTATTTGTTTTCATTTATCTCTCCTCATTGCATTAACAATTTTTTAAAAAGATAGACTTTATTTTTGCTTTTGGTTTGTGTTGGTGACTTCTATATGTCCAGCAACTGAAAAGTGCTAGGCACATAGTATACACTCAGTAAATGTTTGTTGAATGAATACATTTTAATTCCATTAATGCTGGCCTGGTAACCACAGCAATACAAGTTCTCAGTATGATGCATATAGGGTATTAAATTTTGCCATTTATTTTTAATTTGTGTCATCAATCAAAAAAATGTCAGAAAAGTTTTTTTCAGCAGGTTTTTTTTTTTTACTTTTAACATTTAAATATAAGTACTTGGTACAAAGAACGTAATATTATTATATTGTATTTTATGAACTTGATTAGGTCATAAGGATAATTATTCAAACTAAAATGGTTTAACATCTTTAATCATGTTATTTGAATAATTATTGAGTAACAGATGGCCACTTAATGGCTAAATATGCTAATAGTATAAGCTTTCCATTTATCTAACAAACAAGTTAGAAAATAACACTGACAAAAACATACTACTCACAATAAACATTAAAATGCACTAAAAATAAACAATACATAGAAATAAACAAAGCAGGAAAGATATTGACATCCATAAAGAAAACTAAAATTTCTATTGAAAAATGCAAAAAGGATTAAATAAAAGAGATGTACTATGTCATTCAATCAAAGCAGCATCTTTTGAAAATTTTAATTATTCTCAAATTAAATATTGTTTAAATTAAATTTTAGTTAAAAGAATATAGCCAAATGTTTTGCAAGAATTTGAGAAAGTGGAGAAAATAAGAGCAGTAGGTCAAAGGTATCTTGAAAGAAAAGAACAAAAAGTGGGAAATATTTTAAAATATTAAAATGAATTATTATTAAGCATACTATACCCACCAAGGCTTCCCTGGTGGCTCAGATGGTAAAGAATCTGCCTACCATGCAGGAGACTTGGGTTCCATCCCTGGTTGGGAAGATCTCTTGGAGAAAGAAATGGCAACCCATTCTAGCATTCTTGCCTGGAGAATTCCAAGGACAAAGGAGCCTGGGGGTTTGCAGTCCATGGCATCACAAAGAATTGGAGGCAACTGAGCAACTTCCCTGGTGGCTCAGCTGGTAAAGAATCTGCCTGCAGTGCAGGCGACCTGGGTTTGATCCCTGGATTTAGAAGATCCACTGGAGAAAGGAATGGCTACCCTCTCCAGTATTCTGGCCTGGAGAATTCCATGGATTGCTACAGCTTCCTGCCTGTAAGAGTATAGTTGATGGGCAACAGCATAATATATCAAAAAATGAAGCACACAGAGACAAATATTTTTTAAAAATATTAAAATATCAAATATTAATATTTTGGTGAGCTTAGGGAAAAATTCAACTGGCATAATTACATACCTATTTGAAAACTTTGGAAAATTGGAACAGCAAAAAAATAAAATAAAAATTGAAGTAATGATAACTGTACATTCTCCAAATTTGATGAAAACACTAAAGCCAAAAAGCACAGTGTATTCCCCTAAGGGTTAAGGGTTGGCTATCTAGCAGGAAAGAGAAAATCCCAGAGGAGAGAAAGAACATGAAAGGGGTTCAATTCAAATGTTTTTGCAACTGAAAATCAAATAAAACATAAATACCTTGACAAGGCTTACAGTCTGACATAAGAAATGAAATAAGAACACAAATATAATGTGCTATATTATGATATAATGAATATAAGAAACGACTGACAAAGTGTTCTTTCAATACACAGGAGGGAATGATGATTTCCAGTGGGAGAAATTTAGTGAATAATTAATGGAGGCAAGGACCTCTGAATGAGACTGAATAAGAAGTAGAATTATAAAACCCATGTACAGACTTGAGGCTGTTATTAGAAATAAATTAAAAGTTATGAACAAAAGCAGTGAAGTAAAAAGGTGGAAGAAATACTTATAAACCAGTAAAAATTTTGGCTTAACTATATTGAAGAAAATTCATTTGGAACAATAAATAACTCTCAGAATAAGCTTAAAACCTATGTTAGGTAATAGTTAAAACTTTTTAGTTAATTTTGTTTACCTATAGAATATGTGTGCAATATTAAAATGAAATTGGATATAAAAAGTCAAGCATTATCTTTTATGTTGGCTGAAGTTTTTCTCTAGTATCCATGTGATAATTTTGAAGAGAATGCATTTATTTAATCAGTGCTTTCCTGGCATTTACAGGCTTATTATTTCAATTAATAGAATATAGGTAGGGATGTTGTCCAAAATTATATATTATTTAACACAAAATACATTTTTAGAAATACTAAAAACTCTATATTCCTTAATCAGGTTACAAGGGTAGAAAGAATAATATTGCTTTTCAAATTCTGAGAGACTAAACTGAACAAATTACACATAAAATAAAAAATATTGACCAATTTCCTAGAGTGCTCTATTTCAGCTTTATGGAGACCAACAGTGAAATGTACCTGAAAACTTCCAAGCAAATTTCATTCCTGCTGACAAAGTCAATTATAATGAATGAAATCAATTATTTAGTGAGGGTGATATAGATGTAGATATAGTTATATACATATAATAGACCATAAAAAAACAGAATGAAATTTAGACCAAAGGGAAGAAAAACCTGGAAACTCAATCAAATAGTTATACAGCTAAAGGAAATAAGTCGGTTAAAGATTGTTGATTGAAATTAAAATTCCTGGCCCTCTAGAACACCTCACTTGAATCATAAAATTTTTCACAATAAATTATAACTCAGCCTAGAATCTTAGAAGGGAACAGTGCTTTAGCCTCATTGATGGTAAAAACATGAAGTGTGGCAATACCATTTCTAGCATTTGGTGAAACTGACATCTTAATAGATTCAACTGAAAACAAAACCAAAACTAAACAAAAAATAAATACATAAAAAATGGTAATTAAAAAAATAAAGAACTAGAACAACTAAAAGTAATTTGGAATACAACATTGAGCTGGCACAAAGGTTATGAATTCACAAAGGCCAGATATTACTGAAAACTGTGAACTTGAGAGGTAAACAAGCATAAAGCCAGTTTTGCTTGCTTGTTTCTTTATTTGTTTTGCAAATGCAAGTGATTTAGGCCTTCTGCTATGATGACTCAATGCATGATGTAGACAAAATGCATAGATTCCAAACTAAAGAGAGACTGTACAAAGCTCTACCCCTAAAGATGACAAGAGAAAACTATGCTGCATTAAAGGATTGGTGAAATAATTTTGTTTTTATTCTTGTCATGAACTTGTACTGAATCAATGAAAAAAACTAATCTTGACTAAAAATTTGAGCCATAGGTCAACGTTAGTGTTTGCTGACCCAATGTATCATGTAAGTATAATTAAAACAAAACAAAGCAAACACAAATATACAAATGCAATATAAGCCTTAAAGAATCCCAAGTATAAAATCCCAGTTTTGATGGAATTAATGGAAGACAATTAAACATATTCAAAGAACCCATCAAATCCCAAACATGATGAATAAAAAGATATTCATAACTATACACATACTGTAAAAATTATAAAACGCCAAAGAAAATATATCTTAAAAAAAAAAGTGAAACTGGCAATATTTCTTAGATGCCAGTTCTTCCTAAGTGATCCACAGATTCAGTAGAATTCCCAAGAAAATCCCCGTGGTCTATTTTTGATGGTCCATTGTTTAAGACTCAGTGCTTCCAATGCAGGGAGCATGAGGTCAATCCCTAGTCCTTGAATTAAGATCCCACATGCTGTGTGATGTAGCCAAAAAAAAAAAAAGATTACAAAAGGTGATTCTAAAATTTATAAAGAAATACAATGTCTAGATGAGATAAAAGAACCGTGAAAAAGAACAAGACAGAAGAACTTCTACTATCTCATTTCTAGATACAATATTATTATAAACAGTGATTTTTTAGTATGTCATTTATATCTCAATTTAAAAGATGAAAAAAAGGGAAGAACAGGTTTGTAATTATAATATGCTCCCTCTGATTTAGTAGGATTTCTCCGGTGGCTCAGAGGTAAAGAATCTGCCTGCCAAGCAACAGATGCGGGTTTGATCCCTGAGTCAGGAAGATCCCCTAGAGAAGGAAATGGCAACCCACTCCAGTATTTCTTGTCTGGGAAATCCCTTTAACAAAGGAACCTAGCAGGCTACAGTCCATGGGGTCACAAAGAGTCGGACATGACTTAGCCCAGCTCAGCAACACCAAGAAATATCAAATCACTATGTTGTGAAAACAGACACTAAACAGGAACTAACGCAGTATTGTAGAGGTAGATAGGGGAATTGGATGAAGGCAGTCAAAAGGTACAAACTTCTAGTTATAGGATAAATAAGTACCAGGTATATATAATATATCACATGATAAATGTAGTTGATACTGCTGTATGTTACAAATGCTCCTTTGTGGATCACTGTCTTGTCATGATGAAGGGGTTTGTGTATCTCAGTGAAGCCATGAGCCATGCCCTGTAGGGCTACCCAAGACAGACAGGTCATAATGGAGAGTTCTGACAAAACGTGATCCACTGGAGGAGGGAATGGAACACTACCCCAGCACACTAGCTGTGAGAACCCCATGAACTGTATAAAAAGACAAAAAGATACGACACCAAAGGAAGAGCCCCACCTGAGGTTGGAAGGTGTCCAATATGCTACAGGGGAAGAGGGAGGAGGTCTTCTAATAGCTCCAGAAAAAATGAAGTGACTGGGCCAAAGCAGAAATACTTGTGGATTTTTCTGGTGATGAAGGTAAAATCTGATGCTGTCAAGACCAGTACTGCATTAGAACCTAGAAAGTTAGGTTCATGAATCAAGGTATATTGGATGTGGTCAAGCTGAAGATGGCAAGAAAAAACATCAACATCTTAGGAATCAGTGAACTAAAATAGACAAAAATGGGTTAATTTAATTCAGATGACCATTGTATCTACTACTGTGGGCAAGAATCCTGTAGAAGAAATGCTGTAGTCCTCATAATCAACAAAAGAGTCTGAAATGCAGTACTTGGTTGCAACCTAAAAATGGCAGAATGATCTCAGTTCTTTTCCAAGACAAACCATTCAACTACACTGTAATCCATGTCTATACTCCAACTACTGATGCCAAAGAAGCTGAAGTTGATCAGTTCTATGAAGACCTAGGAGACCTCCTAGAACTAACACCAAAAAGACATCCTTTTCATCATAGAGGATTGAAATGCCAAAGTAGGAAGTCAAGAGATAATTACAGTAAAACATAATTTGGGCCTTGGAGTACAAAATGAAGCAGGACAAAGGCTAATATAATTCTGCAAGAGAATGCACCAGTCAATAGCAAACATCGTTTTCAACAACACAAGAGATTATTTTAGACATGGACATCACCAGATGGTCAATACTGAAATCAGATTGATAACATTCTTTGTAGCCAAAGATGGAGAAGCTGAATACAGTCAGCAAAACAAGACCTGGAGCTGACTCAGATCATCAGCTCCTCATAGCAAAACTCAGGCTAAAACTAAAGAAAATGGGCAAAATCACTAGGCCAGCTAGGTACAACTTAAATCAAATCCCCTATGTATATACTATGGAGGTGACTGATAGATTCAAGGGATGAAATCAAGGAAACAGTATTCCTGAAGAACTATGGACTTAGGTCTACAATATTGTACAGGAAGCAGCAAACAAAACATCCTGAAGAGAAAGAAATGCAAGAAGTCAAAGTGCTTGTCTAAGGAGACTTTACAAATAGCTGAGGAAAGAGAAGAAGAAAAGCAAGGGAGAAAGGGAAAGGTACTCCCAACTAAATGCAGAGTTCCACAGAAAAGCATGGAGAGACAAGAAGGCCTTCCTCAATGAACAATGCAATGAAAAGAGGAAAACAACAAACAGAAAGCATAAGACTAGAGATCGCTTCAAGAAAATTGGAAATATCAAAGGAACATTTCATCCAAAGATGGGCATAATAAAGGACAGAAATGGCAAAGATCTAATAAAATCAGATCAGATCAAGAAGAGATGGAAAGGATACACAGAATATCTGTACAAAAAAGATTTTAATGACCCGGATAACCACTATGGTGTAGTCTCTCACTCACAGCCAGACTGTTGCCCCATCTATTTCCAATGAAGTGATGGGACCAGATGCCATGATCTTCATTTTCTGAATGTTGAGCTTTAAGCCAACTTTTTCACTCTCTTGTCTCACTTTCATCAAGAGGTTCTTTAGTTCTTCCTCATCTTCTTCCATAAGGGTGGTGTCATCTGCATATTTGAAGTTATTGATATTTCTTCCAGCAATCTTGATTCCAGGTTTTGCTTCATCCAGCCCAGCATTTCTCATGATATACTCTGCATATAAATTGAATAAGCAGGGTGACAATACACAGCCTTGACTGTATATTGACTCCTTTTCCTCTTTGGAACCAGTCTGTTGTTCCATGTCCAGTTATAACTGTTGCTACCTGACCTGCATACAGATTTCTCAAGAGGCAGGTCAGGTGGCCTGGTATTCCCAGCTCTATCAGAATTTTTTCCACAGTTTATTGTGATCCACACAGTCAATGGAGAAGGCAATGGCACCCCACTCCAGTACTCTTGCCTGGGAAATCCCATGGACGGAGGAGCCTGGTAGGCTGCAGTCCATGGGGTCACGAAGAGTCGGACACGACTGAGCAACTTCCCTTTCCCTTTCCCTTACACAGTCAATGGCTTTGGCATAGTCAATAAAGCAGAAATAGATGTTTTTCTGGAACTCTCTTGCTTTTTTGAAAACCCAGCAGATGTTGGCAGTTTGATCTCTGGTTCCTCTGACTTTTCTAAAACCAGCTTGGACATCTGGAAGTTCATGTTTCACGTATGGCTGAAGCCTAGCTTGGAGAATTTTGAGCATTATTTTACTAGCGTGTGAGATAAGTACAATTGTGTAATAGTTTGAGCATTCTTTGGCATTGCCTTTCTTTGGGATTGGAATGAAAACTGACCTTTTTCCAGTCCCGTGGCCACTGCCGAGTTTTCCGTATTATAAAGCAGAGATACTACTTTGCTGACAAAGGTCCATATAGTCAAAGTTACAGTTTTTCCAGTAGTCATGTATGGATGTGAGAGTTGAACCATAAAGAAGGCTGAACACTGAAGAATTGATGCTTTTTAACTGTGGTGTTGGAGAAGAAAGACTCTTGAGAGTCCTTTGGACTGCAAACCAATTCAGTCCAAAATCAAACCAGTCAGTCCTAAAGGAAATCAGTTCTGAATATTCATTGGAAGAACTGATGCTGAAACTGAAGCTCCAATAATTTTCCCACCTCATGCGAAGATCTGACTAATTGGAAAAGACCCTGATGTTGGGAAAGATTGAAGGCTAGAGGAGAAGGGGATGACAGAGGATGAGATGTTTGGATGGTATCACTGACTCCATAGACATTAGTTTGAGCAAGTTCCGTAAGATGGTGAAGGACAGGGAAGCTTAGCATGCTGCAGTCTGTGGGGTTGCAAAGAGTTAGACATGACAGAAACTGAACAACAGAACAACAAGATAGTAAATCCTAAGAGTGCCCATTTCAACGAAAAAATTTTTTTTTCCTATTTAGTTTTGTATCTATATGGGATAATTGTGCTTGTATAATCACTCATGCCTGCCTCTTTGCAACCCTATGGCCTGTAGTCCACCAGGCTCCTCTGTCCATGGGATTCTCCAGGCAAGAATACTGGAGTGGGTTGTCATGCCCTCTTCCAGGGGATCTTCTGGACCCAGGGATCAAATCCACGTCTCTTTTTTTCTCCTGCATTGGCAGGTGGGTTCTTTATAACTAGTCCCATCTATACTTTAATAGAAAATTATTTTAAAAGGAAGTAAATATCATCCAAGAGCACAGCAACATAATTATAAATACTGGTCATCTTTTAGTCTCTAAGCCCTGTAGTCTTTGCCAAGTCTGTGGTGCTTGTTCCTTATTTGGATAACAGGCTCCTTCAACAGATTTACATGACTGATTATTTCTTGTTATTTAAGTATCCACTTACATATCACTTAAATTGGAGGGGCCTTACTTGACCACTCAATCTAATAACATTGGTCCCTTCATCCATCAGTTTTTCTTGTTTTGTTTTCCTTAAAAGACACAATACCAGATGAAACTATGCTTTTAATTTACTTGTTTACTTTCTCTTTCTCCTCTCTAGAAGATAATCTTCATGAAAACAGATTCCTTTTTTTTTTTGCCCTACTGTTGCTCTATTTCTAATACCAGGTTCCAATTAGAGATACACAGTGCATAGTTGCTGAATTAATAAATAACTGAATTTATATAAAATTAATTACGTTTCATTTTAAAGGATAACAGAAATTATAGTAATATGAAGAGAATAATTATACAAGTACACATAGAAACAGGTAATGTACGCACACGTATTTCTACTGTTTACCTTTCCAAAAATGCTTAATCTTTTGGAGTCAATGTATGGCTGTTTCAGTAAAAATCTGAAATGAAAAAAAATTATAGTTATATCTTCTTGAGTTAAATGAACCACGGAAATTCATTCTTAGCCATAAGGGAAAAAAAACAAAACCAAAACCAAAACAGAAGTCAAACAAGAACTGCTTTAGTGGTTAGAACTCTGTTCATATGGAAGGGTACTGTATACCAAAGTCTTGCTTCTCAGAGTAGTGGAGCAGTTTGGGTGTCACTCCTGTTAGCTTGTTACAAATACAGAATCTCGGGTCCACTACAGGCCTACTGAATTAGCATCTACATTTTAACAATATCCTAGGTGATATCTATACGCTGTGTTAAAGAACCTATTAACTTTCTCAGTTCACCTTTTCTCACTCATGTGGGAAACGTATTTATGAAAGCTCAAGAACTGTAATTAACTGGGAAAGTAATAGACATTGTGATTATTATAAATAATAATATTGTAGTTTAATGAAGCTCTCTCCCATTTCACAAATCCAAAGTGAATTCTAATTCTAGAGGGGGACGTATGATAATTCTTTCATTATGTCAATGAGTGTGAAAGATACTTGAAAAAATAGTTTATATCAGGGGTCCCTTTCCCCAGGCCACAGACTGGTACTGGTCCATAACCTCTTAGGAAGTGGGTCACACAGCAGGAGGTGAGAGACAGGTGAGTCAGTGGAGTTTTGTCTATATTTACAGACATTCTCTCATCACTCTCATTACCGCCTGAGCTCCACCTTCTGTCAGACCAGTGGTGGCATTAGATTTTCTCTGATCCATGGAAAAATTGTCTTTCATGAAACCAGTCCCTGGGATCAAAAAGGCTGGGGACTACTGGTCTATATAATTAACCTAGAAAGTTGTCTAATCATTAAAACACAAACCTCTTAGCATTAATAGTATTATATATCACATACCTAGCATTCACATAGGACAAACAATAAGAAGATGTACACCTACTTACTTCACAGCTGCTATTTGGTCCTTTACTTCCACTGAGCCTAATCTTCGATGAATCTCTTGCAAAATTTTCAGGCCCTGAAATCCACTTCCTCTGCCATCAAACCGTGCAATGATGATGTTATCCGTGTCGACAAGCACTGAATCCCAGTCTATATGGAACTTATCTGTTACCAGCTGGCCTCCTGGTTCTTCATCCCTGAAAATACCGATACATTGACTCAATACAAGAGCAATTAATAATGCAGTAGAAATCTAAGTTTTCTTACTTATTAGTTAAAAATTATGGAAAAGACCCATTTTGATTATTAAAATTTCAGTTAATTCTTGATATTAGCCTGAAAAATATGTCATTTCCCTTTGTAAACTTTTGAATGGAAAACTCTTGAATGAAATGAAAATATAAAACAGAACTTAAAACTATCCATGAGAAACTATTTTAATTCATTTTGAAAAGAGAACAAAGAAAAATACACACACCTTTCATAGACATTTCTAAAGGATGATCATGAAGTTGACATACAGGCCCTACTTTACTGGATTTCTCACAGTGTTTTCAAAACGTCTTACAGAGGGTATACAAGGGGTTAGAGATCTGATAGAAAGAAGGATCAGTCGTGGAGGCTTAAAAATAATTTAACAAGAGATGTGCAATCCTAAAGCATATCAGATTTAAAAAGAAACACTGCATTAATATTTCCTGAATTGTTTCTTGTGACAGAATTCTCACTGAGAAGAATTTAAGCAAAGAGTGAGAAAAAGATATTTCTCATCCCTAAGGCTGACAGCAAGAAAAGGAAGCAGAGACACATACGTTTGAAAAATTCGAAAGCTAGAAGTAAAGAAGGACACACCGATTATAAAGCATGAACATTCTCTCCAGAGGGAAAAGGTGATACAATTTTAAAATGTCACATTACAGTGGTATTTATAACTTATTCTCTTTGGAATACAGAAAGGTTAAAAAAAAAAAAAAAAAAGCAGACTCTCATAAAAATCACACAGATTATCTAGGTCCAATGGCTTCTCCAGTGGTCCAATGGCTCAGAAGTAAAGAAACTGCCTGCAGTGCAGGAGGTGCAGATTCATAGGCTACGTACCAGAAAATTTCACCCTACACACTCCCTTGTAAAGACACCAAACTTGCCTTCAAGTCTATGCAAATATATTGCTTAGAAGCACTAAAATATACCAATGCACAAACTAATCCTCATTAACAAGCTCTGAGGTTATCAGGTTTGCTAAAGAAAAAACTTCTGAGCAGCAAGTGGAACTGAGTAGATGCAGAGGTTGAGTGGGACCTAAAGAGGAAACAGGGAATAGGGCAAAATGTCAGACAACTAAAATGCATTGAATGCTATTATGGGATGAACTGTGTCTCAAAAACTGTATGTTGAATCTGTAATGTGTACCACCTCAGAATCTGAATGTATTTGGAGATAGTGCTTTTCCAGCAGTGATTAAATTGAAATGAGGCTATTAGGCTGAACCCTAATCTAATCTGACCTGTGTCCTTGCAGCAGGAAATTAGGACACACAGAGACCCTAGGGGTGGGCACGCACAAGGAAAAGAACATGAGAAGAGGATCCGAGAAGGCAGCCATCTGCAAGCCAAGGAGCGGTCTCAGAAGAAACAGAGCCTGCTGAACCCTAGCTTTTGGAGGTCTAGCCTCTAGAATTATGACGAAATAAATTTCTGTTGTTTCAGATACCCCAGGCTGGTATTTTATATGTCAGCCCTAGTAAATTAATGCAAAGACCTTTGAGACCTAACCACTTAGGATCCTTTAACTAACTTACTATAAACTATCAAGAGTTACTTAATCTTTTCGGGGAGGTAGCTGTCTGTTGAATGACGACTTACTGCATGTGTTCTAATTCCTACATTTTAAATAACAAGCACTATGGATGGGTTTTAATTATGACCTACTCCATTCCTTTGTAAATCACACATTTCAGAGTGATTACATGATCCAAACCTAGATCTGTTTTGTCCTTCTGCAATGTTTACAATCTTGATCTCTTTTATAAAATTTAATTAAAAATTTTTAAATTCATTTTATTTTTTGCACAGTTAGGTCTTGGTCAGATTATTAGGAATTATGGCTAAACATCTCCACATTCTTTTCCCTAGAAATTCAATTGCCTAATTCAGAATGAAGTCTAAAATTGGTATTTTTTTCCACATTTCCAGATGGTACTGATATAACTTGCCTACCAGTTGAGAAATGGCATGAATCATCATGCGTAGCACACTTTCTGGTGCATGGAGAACATAGAAAATGCTTGCTGAACTAGATGCTTTCAGGGAAAGTAGACTCGTGTAAAGTTTAAAATGAAAGGACCTTGAAAAGCTTCATAAATCCTGCATTTTGAAGCTTGGAGATTTATTGAGAACTTTAGAAAGCAAAATATGATTCACAGAGAACAAGATACAAGGATTAACTTTAACATTTAAGCTTAGTAAGTACATGACAGTTTAAGTCCCAACTTCACTCTGAACATAGATAGGAAAGATACTAAAACACTAAGACTTAGTTTCCTTATCTTTAATAATAGTAAAATCTGCTGTGCTTTCCTCAAGGAATTTTTAAGCATTAAGTGGCATAATGTACTTGAAAAATACTTTTTGAAATATAGCAAGCAATACAAAATTACTATGTGATTTATTGAACATTTTTCAAACTTATGATTAACAAATGATTGAAGATTTTTCAAGGCAAAAACTCAATTCCTTACTCATGCTTGCAATATCAAGAAAATACAGTTTCCTCCTCTGCTCTGTTTTCTCAGTTGCCATTTTTAACTTCAACCTTGCTGCACCTGCTTTTAATGTTTGAACACAAAATGTTATCAATCCATTATCAGTCAATAATTTTAACACATTGCTCTAACTGGGTGTGTTGTTCTTTCTTTTTTGGTGCAGAATACAGGTATATCTATTTCAAGATTAATTATAAAAGGACATGGATTATGATGGTAAGCATCGTCAGTATAAGGAACAAGTCAGAGGCTTGCAGGAGCAAAGGGAAAATTTTTCACAAAATGTGGACCAGAAAATAGTAGATTTTTTTTAATACAAATTAAGGCAAGAAAATATTACTTATTTGAGGAGGCAGCAATAGCAAGATATGTGGTGGTAGGGATGACCATAGGAATGTACCATAGACCAAATCACCTATCATATAATAAATGGGTATTACAACTTGCAACTGTGTTGGCCACACAGAATTGGTAAGTTGCATTTGCTTCCTCTTTGCTTTTTTTCTGTATGCCACATCTTTTTTCCTGACATTTTTGTTTTACTTTCTGTCTCAGAAATCCCCGGGGACTCATATAAAGAACAGCGCTTCAAGGTTGAGAATACGGGCACATATTTTTGTTGAAAGTTTAATGAAAAGAAAAATTCAATCTGTTTTAACTAGTGAAAAGTCCATAGCAATACTAAATGTGTCCACTTCCTAACACAGGAAGCAAAATCAAATTAAGATTAAAGTTTTCTTACAAGTTAAGGTCTTCAAAGGCAGACTTTGGCATCTGTTTTAATATTAATACATTGAACAATCAATCAGTGGTGTCTGTTTAGATGAAAAATACACAATATGAGTAAATAATAAAAAAGCTAAGCAAAACACATAAAATTCAATAGACCTTTAAAATGGCAAAACAAACCACTTCTTCATAACATAACAAAACATCATCTATAACAAAACCTGAATTAAAGTGAAGAGATTTGTTCAGAGCACACGTCTGTCAGGTTCACATGGTGCTATTTGAATTCATGAAAAGAGGTGAATTTATATTCAGGAGAGATAGATTTTGGTCCTGACTTTTTTACCAGTTAACCCTGGCAATTATATTATAGAATAGAAGGAAGGAAACTGAGGTCACTCAGTCATATCCAACTCTTTGCGACCCCATGGACTGTAGCCTGCCAGGCTCCTACATCCGTGGGATTTTCCAGGAAAGAATACTGGAGTGGGTTGCCGTTTCCTTCTCCAGGAGATCTTCCCAACCCAGGGATCGAACCCGAGTCTCCCACACTGGAAGCAGACTCTTTACCATCTGAGCCACCAGGTTTGTAAATAGTTAATATCATGTAGAGTACATTTTAAAAAGCCTTTTCCTTACCACTAAACCTTTGGCTAGAATAAATAAAAGGCAAATATTTACCAGTGAGAGTACTTTCCACAAGAGATCTATTGAATGGCAGAATTTTTTTTTTTTTTCCTACACCACGGAATTTCAAAACTGCTACACGGACATCAGGGTATCTGTATCTACTGGGTCGTGGAAGAAAGGAACACAGGAAAAATTGCTTGTAGTCTTCTTAGTTCTTTTCTCTTTCTAGGCATAGAATATATCCACTTGAGCTGCATAAGTGCTAGATTAGAGTGGGTTCACTGTGAGCTGGGTTGCATTTTTATTTTAGATATAGTAAAATAAAAAAGACTGTGAAAAGAAGGATAAAGAACAGAATGGAACACATGATAAGAGAAAGGAAAATGATGCTGTGATATGTCACAGTAAATTCTTAGGGAAGATGAATTGTCAAGACTTTTGATTTTGTTCTTTGGGAGAGAACTCATTGTACAATAGAACATGAGTTTAATATAGGAGTAAACTAGAGTGAAACAATTTTGTCTTGTCTTAATCTGAAATTTATGTTATAGAAATTTATAGTCTGTGATGATACAGTTGCAATGTAAGTATATCTAAAAGCTAATGAAATTTGTACTTTTTCAAGCAATATATACATGAAAATACACCCATTGGTCAAGGGCTTCTTGGTCAGTTACTTCTATTTCTGACTTTGTCATCCATAGATTTCCTCGGATGGAAGGACTATCCAATACGCAGTTTGGCAGAACGAGTTTTCTCCAATAGTCATTACATCATATAAGAAAAAAGAATATTTTTATGTCAGAGAACTGTTTCTTGTCCACATTCCTATCTTCTTCCATTAGGAAAATAATAATATAACCTTCATATTTCTGATCACTTGTTCGTTTACAAATAATTTTTCATTGAATTACGTGTCCTGGAGTTACAACTAGGGGAGCGTTTGATATTCAGTTTTCAGTTCAGTTCAGTCACTCACAACTCTTTGCGACCCCATGGACTGCAGCAGGCCAGGCCTCCCTGTCCATCACCAACTGCCAGAGTTTAACCAAACTCATGTCCAATGAGTCAGTGATGCCATCCAAATATCTCATCCTCTGTCATCCCATTCTCCTCCCTCCTTCAATCTTATCCAACATCAGGCTCTTTTCAAATGAGTCAGCTCTTCACATCAGGTGGCCAAAGTACTGGAGTTTCAGTTCCAACATCAGTCCTTCCAATGAATATTCAGGACTGATTTCCTTTAGGATGGACTGGCTGGATCTCCTTATAGTCCAAGGGACTCTCAAGAGTCTTCTCCAATGCCACAGTTCAAAAGCACCAATTCTTCAGCGCTCAGCTTTCGTTATAGTCCAACACTCACATCCATACATGACTACTGGAAAAACCATATCCTTGACTAGACAGACCTTTGTTGGCAAAGTAATGTCTCTGCTTTTTAATATGCTGTCTAAGTTGGTCATAGCTTTTCTTCCAAGGAGTAAGCATCTTTTAATATCATGGCTGCAATCACAATCAGCAGTGATTTTGTAGCCCAAGAAAATAAAGTATGCCATTGTTTCCACTGTTCTCTATCTATTTGCCTTGAAGTGATGGGACCGGATGCCATGATCTTCGTTTTCAGAATGTTGAGCTTTAAGCCAACTTTTTGACTCTCCTCTCTCACTTTCATCAAGAGGCTCTTTAGTTCTTCATTTTCTGCCATAAGGGTGGTGTCATCTGCATATCTGAGGTTATTGATATTTCTCCTGGCAATCTTGATTCCAGCTTGTGCTTCTTCCAGCCCAGTGTTTCTCGTGATGTACTCTGCATATAAGTTAAATAAGCAGGGTGACAATACACCTTTCCTATTTGGAAAGGTGACATACTCCTTTCCTATTTGGAACCAGTCTGCTGTTCCATGGCCAGTCCTAAATGTTCCTTCTTGACCTGCATACAGATTTCTCAAGAGGCAGGTCAGGTGGTCTGGTATTCCCATCTCCTTCAAATTTCCCAGAGTTTATTGTAATCCACACAGTCAAAGGCTTTGGCATAGTCATAAAACAGAAATAGATGTTTTTCTGGAACTCTCTTGTTTTTCCATGATCCAGCAGATGTTGGCAATTTGATTTCTGGTTCCCTGGCCTTTTCTAAAGCCAGCTTGAACATCTGGAATTTCACAGTTCATGTATTGTTGAAGCCTGGCTTGGAGAATTTTGAGCATCTCTCTACTAGCGTGTGAGATGAGTGCAATTGTGCCATAGTTTGAGCATTCTTTGGCATTGCCTTTCTTTGGGATTGGAATGAAAACTGACCTTTTTCCAGTCGTGTGGCCACTGCTGAGTTTTCCAAATGTGAGGGCATATTGAGTGCAGCACTTTCACAGCATCATCTTTTAAGGATTTGAAATAGCTCAACTGGAATTCCATCACCTCCACTAAGTTTGTTCATAGTGATTATTCCTAAGGCCCACTTTACTTCACTTTCCAGGATGTCTGGCTCTAGGTGAGTGATCACACCATCATTATGATCTGGGCCATGAAGATCTTTTTTGTACAGTTCCTCTGTATATTCTTGCGACTTCTTAGTATCTTCTACTGCTGTTAGGTTCATACCATTTCTCTCCTTTATTGAGCCCATCTTTGCATGAAATATTCCCTTGGTATCTCATTTTCTTGCAGAGATCGCTAGTCTTTCCCATTCTATTGTGTTCCTCTATTTCTTTGCACTGATCACTGGGGAAGTCTTTCTTATCTTTCCTTGCTATTCTTTGGAACTCTGCATTCAAATGGGTATATCGTTCCTTTTCTCCTTTGCTTTTCACTTCTCTTCTTTTCACAGATATTTGTAAGGCCTCCTCAGAGAGCCATTTTGCTTTTTTGCATTTCTTTTCCTTGGGGATGGTCTTGATCCCTGTCTCCTGTACAATTTCATGAATCTCCGTCCATATTTCATGAGGCACTCTGTCTATCAGATCTAATCCCTTAAATCTCTCTCTCACTTCCTCTGTATAATCGTTAAGAATTTGATTTAGGTCATACCTGAATGGTCTAGTGGTTTTCCCTACTTTCTTCAATTTAAGTCTGAATTTGGCATTAAGGACTTCATGATCTGAGCCACAGTCAGCTCCCAGTTTTGTTTTTGCTGACCGTATAGAGCCTTTCCATTTTTGGCTGCAAAGAATATAATCAATCTGATTTCGGTATTGACCATCTGGTGATCTCCATGTGTCGAGTCTTCTCTTGTGTTGTTGGAAGATGGTGTTTGTGTGACCAGTGTGTTCTCTTGCCAAAACTCTATTAGCCTTTGCCCTGCTTCATTCTCTGCTCCGAGGCCAAATTTGCCTGTTACTCTAGCTGTTTGATATGGACAAGTTTATTTATGCATCTAACCAGACTCCTTCTTACAGTTTCAAAGCCTGTGTTTCTGCTGGTGAGTATATTACTGGAAGAAATATCATTAAATTCTTATATGTAGATGACACCACCCTTATGGCAGAAGGTAAAGAAAAACTTAAGAGCCTCTTGATGAAAGTGAAAGAGGAGAGTGAAAAAGTTGGCTTAAAGCTCAACATTCAGAAAACTAAGATCATGGCATCTGGTCCCATTACTTCCTAGCAAATAGATGGGGAACCAGTGGAGACAGTGGTAGACTTTATTTTTTTGGGCCCCCAAATCACTGCAGATTGTGACTGCAGCCATGATATTAAAAGACACTTACTCCTTGGAAGAAAAGTTATGACTAACCTAGACAACATATTCAAAAGCAGAGACATTACTTTGCCAACAAAGGTCCATCTAGTTAAAGCTTTGGTTTTTCCAGTAGTCATGTATGGATGTGAGAGTTGGAGTATAAAGAAAGCTGAGCACTGAAGAATTGATGCTTTTGAACTGTGGTGTTGGAGAAGACTCTTTTAAGTCCCCTGACTGCAAGAAGATCCACCCAGTCCATCCTAAAATAAATCAGTGCTGAATATTCATTAGAAGGACTGATATTGAAGCTGAAACTCCAATGCTTTGGCCACCTGATGCGAAGAGCTGACTCATTTGAAAAGACCCTGATGGTGGGAAAGATTGAAGGCAGGAGAAGGGGACAACAGAGGATGAGGTGGCTGAATGGCAGCACCAACTCAATCGACATGAGTTTGAGTAAACTCTGGGAGTTTGTGATGGTTAGGGAGGCCTGGCGTGTGGCAGAAATGGGGTTGCAACAATTCAGACATGACTGAGCAACTGAACTGACTGACTCTAGAATTTAATATTGACATTAAGACATATTACTTATAGATTGTGAAGAACAAGGTCTAATCTGTTCAAGAATAATATAAAAAGCAATGATCACCTTCTCCATTTCCATTATCAAGATTAAATGCCACTGACTTCTAATTATTTCATGGGTATTACAATGTGAGTACATTTTACATCCACCTAAATGAGGAACAAGAACAAGAATGAAGAAAAGCAGTAACTTAAATTTGACTCTCCTTACACAGCAAAGCAGTAATAACGATTTTTTGAGAGAAGTATTAGCTACCTCTCTTGTCCAAATACTTTCAGTAAATGTGCTGTCTTTAAGTGAAATAGGTATGTACTTGGCATGAACAAGTGCATATTTAAATAATGTTATAGAAATTTTGAAAATATATGTCTTTTTCTTGGAAAGTGAAACAAGCTTACTTCTAACAATCTCATCTGCTCAAAAGTCTATGAAGCCACATAATAAATAAAAAGAATAAAAGGATAAATAATAAATAGAAAGAAGTCCCATAAAGTGAATTCTTTGATCAGAATTTGGAATTATATGAAATAATGCGGACTGAGTATTTGATCTTTCTTGTGGACCTTCTAGGAACTTACTCAAGATGTTTGGAATTTTTACTTTACACCAAACCATTAACATGAGGCAGCTGGAAAATATTACATTCCAGAGGTTATTATAAACTGTTAAGTGGAAGGCACAAAAGGTCATATGATTTGGGTTTTAGAGAAGTCTTTATTGATTCTGGACAGCATTCTTGATAATCTTCCAATGATAATTATCATATAATAGAATATCTAGGTAGACTATTATGTAATTAAAAAAAAAAAGCAGAGCTTTCTGGTCTGAAAAGAAAATTAAAAACACCTTGAGTTCAAACCCTAATTTTGTCCTGTTCATGATCTTGGATTTATATATTATATAAATTCATGGTTTCCTTGTGTTAAACTGAGGACAACTATATTTATCTCACTTGGTTTCTATAAGGATTAAAGATGGTATTTATACATCCTTAGCATGATGTCCCTTGTACAGTAAGCAATAAATAGTAGCTATTATTAAATCCTATTACTTTAAGAAGATAAGCTCAATAATCAAAAGAGAAACAGTGAAAAGATAGTACAGAAACCAATTATTTAGCTTTATGCAAAAAGATTGTAAGGGAAATGAGAAGCTCACCTCATGTTTTTCTGAGAGGGAAACTACAACTGCAGAGAAATTTACTCAACCAAAAGTCTAATTGTAACACATTATAAACTCTCAGATCATTTATTTCTCTCTTTTTCTCTACTATGACATCAGTCATTCCTGATGACTAACTTAGGGTTGATTAATTTCTTTGTTTATTCTAATTCATGTGTTCCTTCATTCATATACCCATTCAGTCAATCAATATTTTATGAACATAAATGCTCCAAACACTGTGTTAAGGCAAGACAATACAAAAAGAGCTGTTATCATGAATGAGTTTATAGTTTAAAAGAAGAGACAGCAAAGCAAATATTGTAACCTAGTGTGGTTTCATGTTACGACAGAGGTGTACATAGAGTTATATAAAAGTATTGCTTGGAATATTAATAGAAGTTTTCCAGTTGGAAAAGGAAACTAAAGGTACTGGAAAACTGTGGGAAAATATAGAGAGAAATGATTGAGAAGCTAGTATTTCCCATAATAAAGCAGTTTTCAAAAATATCTAGAGCAGTGAATCTCTCTTTAGAGGTGGATGGAGTCAGAATGAGATGGAGAGTTAAGTGGAAATCAGATGAAGATTGTTTTGTATGCTGTGTTAGGAAATATGAACTTTAAATCAACTGAAGAATAATAGTGAGAGTATTTTACCCAGGAGAGCCACATTTTCAGATATGGATCTCAGAAAATTCATACCAGCATCAGTGGAATAAAAACTAGTTGCTGCTGCTAAGTCACTTCAGTCGTGTCCGACTCTGTGTGACCCCAGAGACGGCAGCCCACCAGGCTCCCCCGTCCCTGGGATTCTCTAGGCAAGAACACTGGAGTGGGTTGCCATTTCCTTCTCCAATGCATGAAAGTGAAAAGTGAAAGTGAAGTCGCGCAGTCGTGTCCCACTCTTTGCGACCCAATGGACTGCAGCCCACCAGGCTTCTCCGTCCATGGGATTTGCCAGGCAAGAGTACTGGAGTAGGGTGCCATTGCGGTCTCCCAAAAACTAGCTAGGAGATGATATAGCACTTAATCACAGAAAAGGAAGTATAGGTAGAGAGCAGGGTGGCAGATTAGAATTGACTAGTCCAGATATACCATCTTCCTGGTGTGGGACTTGAAGAAGATTGTGGGCCCTTGGATGATCCCATAGGTTCAAAACTCAAAACAAGGTACCTCTGGTATTCAACATTTTAAACAATATCTGTATTGTTTATTGAAAGGAAAATGTGTGTATGAAAAAAGTAGTGATATTATCTTGACTACTGGAGATGAGTAGCTGGATTATCCAATGTGTCAATTAATTATATCCTGCTTTTTTAACAGATTAACTATACAAAAGAGCTGACAAACAACTCAGTTCCATTAAGATGACAAAGTTGTAGGACTCTGATATGAATACCATTGATTAAATGATACAAATACTAGATAAAAAAGAGTAGTACTCTCAAATTAAAATGACACAGTGGGGCACTGTGGTAATAACCATATTTATCTGGTTTCTGGACATTATTTATCTACTCATTCAATGCATGCTTGAGTAGTGACTGCAAAACTAGCTGCTAGGAGAAATATACAAATAAGTAAGGTTATTTAATATTAAATATTAAATTCCATTTAATTAAATATTAAATTAAATAAATAAAATTAAATTAAATATTAAATTCCATTTAATATATGGAATATGTAAAATAAAAATTTTAACATCTCTCTCAAGATGCTAAAATATTTCATGATATAATAATTTCATTTTACAAATTATTTATCTGAATATTTACTTCTAGATTGTAGATTTTCATTCAGAAACATTGGTGCAAAATCTAATGGGAGTCAGAAATTCTCTAAATACTATGTTAAAAATATCCTCATAAAATTAGGGTGAGCTGGAAAAGTAACTGCTGGATCAACATTGTTTAAGATATATGTGAAAACTTTGAACAGAAAGCTGTCACTGTAGGAGGAGGTATAGATTTGAGATTGTTAGATGGGCTGATGAGCATGGTGAAAGAAAGCTTCAGGAAGATAAGATGATAGGTGAACAAGATTTCATTATAATTTCAAGGAAGATGAATTCAGTGAGATGGAACTAAGTCATAAGAGCATGAGAGAGTATGTTGCATTCTGGAAATTAATGTAATTTGTTGAATAGTCACTGTCTCCCTGCATTAGACCTTTATCAAGGGTGGCATGGACAAGCTGAACATGAAAAAGTAGAAAATGGGAAGACATAAATAAAAATAATCACAATAAACCCACTGCAAGTTAACATAAATAAAATAATTATATATATTAAAAAAAAAAAAGAAAATAGGAAGACATGATGATTTCTTGGTACTGTATGAAACTCCTTAGCTTGCTATACTTGTCTTCAGGAACACAGCAAACAAAGAAAAAAAAAAATGTTCTCTAATAAATAGTACATCTGTTTACACTGCTTCTTCCCAGGCTATAAGCCTTTACATTCATGCTGCTTCTAAGTCGCTTCAGTCGTGTATGACTCTGTGCAACCCAATAGATGGCAGCCACCAGGCTCATCTGTCCACAGGATTCTCTAGGCAAGAATACTGGAGTGGGTTGCCGTTTCCTTCTCCAACACTTTATCTAATAACACTTAAAAAACACTTAAAACCATTCTGACCTATATGGATTTCCAAACTTAAATATTTTAGGAATTATCATGCAGCTCAAAGCAATAGATCATTTTTTAAATATAAAATAAAAAACTCCTCAGTTGGGCTTTGTAAGTTATATTATGTGAAATTTCTGAGAATTTACCTCTGAAAATCAAGGAGTTTGGATAATGTAAATTAATATTTAGTGTAGTCAGCATATGAAAACAAATGAAAAATAATGAATTAATACTCATTTTTATTTTTTCATTAACAAAAACAGGAGCAAAGTAAACTCTACAGGCCTAACTATATTATCTTATCTGCTTTAATAATGTCTATTAACTAATTTTATGGATGCTAAAATATAGTATTAAATATCTATAGTGATACTTCTAAATATTAAAAAGACTATTACTACTAATAATAATTATATTTATGGTTAAAATTTATTAAACACTAAGTACAAATGTTTATGCTCTTCCAGACACTATGGTGACATGTTTATGTAAACTATTCCATGTTATTGTCTTCAATTTATTTATAAGGAAACTGAAGCTTAAAAAATTAAACAATATACTGGTAAATCTTTGAACTCAGATTAGAACCTAAAGGCTACCTTATTCCTAAACCACTATCTTTACTCTCCTGCCTCTAAAAAAAGACTTAACTCTTTCTAATAAGAGAGTTGAGTCTTGGGTTATTCTTCATATTCCTCTCATGAACTAAAAATCACTCAGACCAAAGCACAAATCTGATGGTAGGACAAGCTAGCTGGATTCTTTGACTCAAAGCTGCAAAGAGAATTAGAACTCTTGTCTACATTTTCCCCCAAAGTGTTGTTACACTTTGGAACCAGAGGATATACCAATGGGAAGAACTGCCAATATGTCCCCCTGCATATGTTTAGTCATGCTTCAAGGAAAGATGCCTACTAGGGTTCTTTCCCCTGAGAAGCCTTATTTCTCAGTGACTACAAAGAACAATTTCTTTTCCCAAAAGGAGGTATAATGAGACAGAAGATGAGGGTGAGAATTTTTTTTTTTCATTTTGTTCTCATTTTAGTGCCTGAGATATTTTCCCCAATAAATCACACATATAATTCAAATAAGAATTGAATATTCAGCCACAGAAAGGAATGAAATAATGCCATTTGTAGCATCATGAATGCAAATAGAGATTATCATACTAAATGAAGTAAGCCAGAGAAAGACAAAAATGTCATATGATATCACTTATATGTGGAATCTTAAAAAAATGATACAAATCAATTTATTTACAAAAGAGAAATAGACTCACAGAAAACAAATTTATAGTTACCAAAGAGGAAAGTGGGGTGAAGAAGCATAGATTAAGAGTTTAGGATTAACATATACATACTACTATATATAAAATAGATAAGCAACAAGGAACACAGGGAACTACAGTAAATATCTTCTAATAATCCCTAATGGAAAAGAACCTGAAAAAGAACATATATAAAGCTTTGCTGTATACATGACATGTAAATCAACTATACTTCAATAAAAAAAGAGAAAATTAAAAAGAACTAAATGAAAGAGAAGTTACAGAAGAAGGAGTTAACATAAGAGCAAATAACAACTTCTTCAGGAAGACGTCAAGAACTTTCAGGGCCTCTGGCCATAAATGACAAAGGAGAAAGTTAGGTCATGGTATCACAGTTAGGAATAAACAATAGAGGAAGTAAAACCATTGACTATTGCATTTTCTGTATTATCTGACTTATTAAAATGAAATGATAAATTGTTTCTATGTATCAAAATATCTAAATTAATGCAATCTGCATAAAAATAATGAATTATAATCACAATAGTTATAAAAGTCATTTGTACTAGACACTTTATATGCTAATTCATTTAATCTAAAAAGCAGCCTTAAAACATAAGATAAACTATAATTCTCATTTTATATTTGGATAAACTAAGCCTTAAAAAAGGTTAAGCAACGTTTTCAAGGATACACTGTTAATGAATGACAAAACTGGGATTTGAACTCCGACAGTTTGATTACACAGACTTATTGTTCACATTCAGTAGTCATAACAAGTAATGCTATTTTCATTTCTACTCTTTTTTTAAGTGCTGTCAAAGCAATGTTAGCTGGGTTCTCAATAACGAAAATAACTATTAATAATTACGCTCAGGAAAACAATTCTACATCAATATCAAGTTGGTTAACCAATAGGTGTTAGAGGCCTCTGTGCCCAATACTATGTAGTCACAGCATAGTCTCACAGAAAGTATGGATGCCTTCAATTCCATAGTCAATTCCAAAGTTGGAAAAACCTAAGAGTCAGGTTTTTCTAAGGATGGGAAGGGCTTCCTGCTGGTCTTAAATCCAAGAAGGAAAACTGATAAGAATGATTCAAATTTAACTGACTGTTTTGGCAGGGGAAATAAACGCTTCCTCAATGTTGCAAAAGAACTGATAAAAAGTAAAAGGCTTAGATGTGAAAACACAGATGTACCTTTATGCTAACTAAAATAACTGATCACAGAAGGCGACAAATATTGCATGATTCCACCTAAGTGAGGTATCTAAAATAGATTCCTAGAAGCAGAGAGCAGGATGGGGACTGGTAGGGGGAGGAAGGCAGAGTAGCTGTTTAATGAGCGCAGAGTTTCAATCATGCAAGAGGAATAGTTCTAGAGATCTGCTGTACAACCTTGTGCCTATAATTAACAACATTGTATTACATACCTAACATTTTGTTCAGGGGGTAGATCTCACTTTAAGTGCTCTCACCACAATTTTTTTAAATGACTTTTAAAAATTTAGCATAACTTTGATATGATATCACAAAGAAAAAAAAGTATAGACCAGTATCATTTATTAAGGAAAAAAAAAACATTTGAATCAGTTCTAATGAGGTGAAAACTGAAGCCTATGATACAGAGTGAAGTAAGCCAGAAAGAAAAACACCAATACAGTATCTAACGCATATATATGGAATTTAGAAAGATGATAACGATAACCCTGTATACGAGACAGCAAAAGAGACGCAGATATATAGAACAGTCTTGTGGACTCTGTGGGAGAGGGCAAGAGTGGGATGATATGGGAGAATGGCATTGAAACATGTATATTACCATATGTGAAACACATTGCCAGTCCAGGTTCAATGCATGATACAGGGTGCTTGGGGCTGGTGCACTGGGACGACCCAGAGGGATGGGATGGGGAGGGAGGTGGGTGGGAGGTTCAGGATGGGGAACACATGTACACCTGTGGCGGATTCATGTCAGTGTACGGCAAAACCAATACAATATTGTAAAGTTAAAAAAAAAAGAAAAAAACAAAGGGAAGGTAGAGCTTGAGTAATTGCTAATCAGACATCCATAAACTAAATGTATGAGTCATTATTCCCAGGAGTAACACTGAGTTCAGTTTGGGATGCAAGAAGCAAAAACAATTATACACACTTCCATATTATTTAGCGGTGGTGTCCTTGAGGAACTCACACAACTGACAGCTGTCCTGCTTAACTACACACATGGGATTTCTTCTGTTGTTTTTTAATCAGAATATTGGCATGTGAGACATAAAAAAAAACTAAACTTTTTAGATTCCTTTATTTCAAAAACAAATAAAATACTTACATTATTAACAGAAGAGCATACTGGTTTCGGTCCGTAAAATCTTTGGGAAAGGACAACTGTAAAGGAAGTTCTTTTAAAGAAAGAGCAAAATATTAAAGATGGAGAGTCATTTATATGTAAAACTCTAAGGTGCAGAGAAAGTTGTTCTTGAATGATGAAGCATGCACAAAACTTTACCATAGTCGTCAATATGAAGCATTTTAATTTCTGACTTTACTATCTTCTTTTTCAGGATAGCTTCCTTCAGCATAGAATTGCTTTCCAAAATAAAATATTCTATAAATCAGAAAGGATAGTGCAAATAATTAGATTAAGAATCAGCACAACACAAATAATTATCCAGCATTACCATTTGATAGGCACTAATTGTGAAAGTATTAGTCACTCATTTGTGTTTGACTTTTTGGAAACTCATGGACTACAGCCCACCAAACTCTTCTGTCCATGGAATTCTGTGGGCAAGAATACTGGAGTGGGTTGCCATTCCCTTCTTAAGGGGATCATCCCAAATCAGGGATTGAACCCAAGTCTCCTGCATTGGAGGCAGATTTTTACCATCTGAGCCACCAGGGAAGCCCTAGGCACCCATTAACCTCTCATAATTTCTCTCTTGGATTACTGTAATAGTTTCTAACTGGGCCTCCTTATTTTAGTGAAATTGTCTCCAGTTGCCCTATACTTGGAACATGTTTACATTTTCAAAATGTAAATCTGATCATTCTATGGTTCTGCTTAAAAATATATTGAAAATAATGCAAAACTATCTAGCATCCAATGACTTAAAGTCACTGTGGCTGAATTTGAATACAAAGTTACTAAGCATGCAAAAATTAGGAAAACATCACCCTTGATGAGTACAGATTTTATTCAATAGAAAGAACCCAGAAATGCCACAGATGCGTATAATGGATAGACAATGGCATTAAAGCATATTTTAATTAAATTCCGTGTGTTCAGTAAGTTAAAAAAAAAAAAACAACTGAGGATAATAGGGAGAAATATGAAAAAAAAACAGTTTAAAAAGAAAGAAGTTAAAATTCTAAAACTAAAAAACTGAAAAATTTGAGGCACATAAAAATTATAAAATCTAAGATTTAAAAATACTGGATGGGATTAATGGCATACTAGATACTGCTGAAGAAAAGATTAATTAACTATATTTGACAATATAGTGATAGACAACATAAAAAATAAAACACCCAAAAAAGAAAAAGAGACAAAGAATTGACAAAACATGAAGTGAAAGAAGCATCAGTAAATTGCTGGAATTTTGATTGATATGTTAAATACATTGACTTATTGGGGATATTTTATATATAAAAATGGTGAACTCTTTAATCCATAAATAGCTATATGTGTATATACGTATATATTTGAGTCTTTAATTTCTTTTGGAAATGTTTACTTTCATTTTAGGAGACTGACACATTTATTACATGTATTATAGGATAGTTCTTAACTATCCTATATAGTTCTTAACAATATTTTAAATGGTTATTTTGATCTATTTTTACATTTTGCATTGCCTTATAGTATATAAAATAGGTGATATTTGTATATTAAACTATAATCATGATAAATCCCTTCATTATATCTAAAATTATTATGAGTATATGTGGATTCCATATTTTTTATTTGATTTCTGTTTTGTTTACAAGTATATCTTCTGAAAATAAAGGTAAGTTTTTCACCTATATTTCTTTTTCTTGCCTTATTTCATTAAATCTTCTAATACAATTTACAATGAGGTAGTGATAGCAAACACTCTTTACTTTTACCCAGTCTTGGGAGAAATGCATTGTCTTCAACATCAAGTATTAATATGATATCAGTTTTAGTATTTTTGTAGATAACAATCATTAAGTTAAATCATTTATTTCTTCTTTTTCAGTTATTATTATTACCTTATTGTTTTCATTATAATTTTTTTCTAAATCCTTTGAGTTGTTGACAGAATAATATAGTAAGTTGCATTGATTAATTATTAAATGTCATTACCTTTTTATAAATTATTAGATTTGTGTTGCTTGTATTTAGTTAAGAAATTTTGCATCAATATTCTGAGAAAAATTTATTTTTTTGTCCTTGTTATATCTATGCTGACTTTGGAACCTGGTCAATGCTGGTTTTACATTTTCTGAGAGTTTGTGTGAGCTTGGTATTAGTACATTAAATATTGCTCAGAATGTACCAGTGAAGATACTGGTACTGGAATTTTCTTTTTAGGAAGAGTGGTAGTGGTGGTTTAGTTGCTCAATCATGTCCAACTCTTGCGACCCCATGGCCTGTAGCCTGCCAGTCTTCTTCTCTGTCCATGGGATTCTCCAGGTAAGAATATTGGAGTGGGTTGCCATTTCCTTCTCTATGGGAAGAGTACTAACTGTGAATTAAAAATTTTAATAGATAATGGGATATTTATATATTATACATATTCTTTGAGTGGTTAGCAATTTTTCTTTTAAGAAATTTACCCATTTTCTAAGATGTCAAATTTACTACCATTAAAACTACTTATAACATTCCATTACTATCATCTACATCAAACATTTGTAGAAGCTGTTATTAACATCGTCTATTTCATTAGTGAAAATGATGGTGCACTTTCCCTTTTATGGCTTTATCTAAAATATTATCAATTTTACTTATTCTTCTAAGAAATCTTTTAGTTTTTATATGTTTTGTTTACTGTCAATCCATTTGCTATATCATTTATTTCCACTCTGACTGTATAATTTCCTTCCTTCCACTTACTTTCTATTCTTTAGCTCTTCTTTTTCTAGTTTTTTAAGGCAGACTCTTAGATGATTGATTTTAAAGATTTCCCTTTTTTATAAAATAAGAATTTAGAGACATAAACCTGTTTCTAATCACGATGTTTTTGTTCTTGTTTAGTTGTGTCCAACTCTGTGACTTGCATGGACTCTTGCCTGTTAGGCTCCTCTGTCCATGGTATTTCCCAGGCAAGAAAACTGGAGTGGGTGGCCATTTCCTTATCCAGGGGATTTTAAGTATCCCTAAATTCAGATTAGTTGTGTTTTCATTTTCATTTGGCTCAAATATTTTCCAATTATTTTTCTAATAAGTAAATTCCTCTTTGATCTTTGTGTTATTTAAAGATGCAAGTCTGATGACAAAAGATTCTTGGTTTCTATTCTTCTTGATTCTTTATTTTGGCTTTACTTTTGAAGGATATTTTCAAAGTTTGTTTTTCTAGGTTGGTTTTGTTTTATTTTTGCTTTCCATTGGTATTCAAAAGATTTTTCTCCATTCTTTTTTTCTGATAAGAAGTCTGCAGTCATTCTTGGCTTTCTTACTATGTATATCATGTGTGGATGTCTTTTTAATTTTGTATCCTGCTTGAGGGTTGCTGAGCAATTTCATATTTTTCATCAGATTTGGATTTGGATGTTATTTCATCAAATATATTTTTCCATTCTGAGTTTAAAATATTATAGATATGGATATTAGCCTAAGTTAACTAGGCTCTGTTCATTTCTTTCATCATTTTTCTCTGTCTTGAAGTTTCTATAGATAATGTTTCAAACTCACTAATATTTTGTTCTGCAGTGTTTAATTTGCTTGCAATATTTTTCTGTAAAGTTTTAATTTCATATATTTAAACTTAAAATATATTCTATTTATTTTATCACTACATTCATTTTTTATTAATATCATTCAATATTTTTATAATTGCCCATTTATTGTACTCATCAGGGGATTCCATAATTTTCATCATATCTGAATCTGTCTCAATTCACTGGCTTTCTTTTTTCTAGCTAGTTACATTTATTAGCTTCTTTACATAACCAGTAATGTTTTATTGGATTCTAATCATTGTGATATTTATATTGTTGAGTTCTAAACATTGTTCTGTTCTTTTATAAATTGTTGGTCTTTGTTATAGCAGATGTTTAAGCTATTTGGAGGTCAGCTTAATTATTTAAAAGCTTTTAAAAATATTTTATTTAGTGTGAGTTTGAATGACCCTTGTTCTATGACTTGTTAAGCTATACTACAAAAGGCATGACTCTTCTGGGATCTCTTCTAAACATTCCAGTGTTCTGATTAGTTGGAACTTTAATATACCCCAGCATTGTGTGAGTTCTAGCTTTCCCAAGCACAAAGTATCTTCCTATGCATACTCAGCGAGGTATTTTCAGCAACAGATGATCCCCCACAGCTCTATGCAGATTCCTGGTGTTCTTTCTCTGCCTCCAGGGAATCTGTTCCAGTGTTATCTACCCTCCCAACATTCCAAAAGCTTCAACCCTTCAGAGTTTAATTTCTGTCTCCATTGTTTCTGAGGTACTCTTATACACTTATTTCATTCTTCCTCATTACACTGGATTTCAGAAAATAACTCTGGCCGGAAAGCCAGGGCAATTGCCACATTAATCTCATTGGTTTCCTTTCATTCAGGAATCAGGACCCTATCATGACTACTGTCCCACGTTTGAAAGGTGTTATTTCATGTATTTTACACAGCTTTTAAAAAAAAATTATTTTATTTTATTTTATTTTCTGTCTTTTGGCTAAGAGGCCACGTTTACTTCCATGTACTCTGTGGCCAGGTAAGAATATTTATTTTTGATTGTCAATGGCTTATCATTGATACTTTATTGTTAAATACAATTTCCTTAGAATGAAACATAAGGCTTTCATGATCTGGCTCCAGCCTGCCCTGTAGCCTATATCTTTTGTTTTTATCTTAAATGTTTTGTTCCAGCCACATTGAACAATTTTTATCTTGCAAATGTAAATATTTCATGTGTCATGATTGTGCATTCACATTCTTTCTTCCAGAAATGCTTTCCACTGATTTCCACCCCCCTTTTTTTTGAAAGGTGCACACTTCTACCAGAGAAATTATTTTATTCTATTACAAGCATTACATTTTCTGATTCTTGCTTTGGACTGAGAATTCTGCGTGAATTCCAGACACATCAAACCACCTCTCCTGTAAATAAGTATCACTTTCTATAATACGAATTTGGGAAATTAGCTGATTCCAGAGATTTCTTCTATCGACTTAATATAAGAAATTTCTGATTTTTAAATAATAGTATATTTTCAAGGAATCTATCCCAAACACTCAATTATAAAATTTAAAGTGTGAACATTTCAACTTTATATACTTTCATTAAGGATTCAGAATTTATAATGTTTAAGACCTGTCATAAAAATGCACTTAATAAACCTAATCATAGATAAAAGCAATCATTTTGGATTCAAAAGAAATCATCTGATATTTGTTAACTACATAAGCAGCAGTTTTTACAGACTGTTAAATTTTTCCTTTACACCTTTAACTAGAAGTCATCTTATTGGATAAGGATTTTTAAAGTGGAAAATATGTTTATTGTATTAAAATGATTAGTTGACTAAATGAGTTAGAGGTATTGATATGAGTGTAATATATGAATAATTTATCATGGTTCTTTTTTATTACCAAAAATGAACAGGAAAAATTAAATTATATGAGATAAGAGGTAGCTGAAAATTTTACTTCTAAATCAAAGGATATTTATCTGCTCATGGGAAAAAATCAATCCATGGTCACAGAGAAATAAAATTCTATTTAAGGAAAAAATACAGAAGATAATAAAGTCATTTTCAAAAGCAAACAATTTTTTCATGATATTTTCAGAAAACATATTTCATACAAAGTTTTGTGAAACTTTATAAAGAGAAGACACTATTAAGACATGATATAATTGTGGGATTGAGGAAGAAAAGAGGATAAAGTGAGAACAGAAAATTGGGAAGAAGGAAAAGAGGGAGAGATAAGAAAGTTGAAAGGAAGTATAAGGAGGGATGAGAAGAAAGATATACAATATAGAGAAAAGAAGAAAGGAAAGAGACTAAAAGTAAATTAAAGTAAAAGAAATAAAGCATAAATGAATAATTAAGGGGAAAAATGAAAATATAAAAGAGGAAAAGAATCATAGAAATATAAGACAAAGGACTTTTGAAATACTAAGTAAAATGTTGCATATTTATACATTTTCCAAGTCACTGAACATGTTAATGAAGGGTTTCTTTTTCATTTTAAAGGTAATATATGTTCATTGTAGAAAATTAGGAAAGTACTCAAGAAAAGAGAACAAAAAAATCACCTGAAAGGCTGCCACATAAATGCAAGACTTTTTACTGTTTGCAAATGTTGTCTTCCAGAATTTTTATATGCATTTTTAAGTACTTTTTTTAAAGTGGCATAAGTATTTGAATTGCACAATCATTTAGAAATATAACTTAAACAGTTTTGAATAATTGACTTTTAAAAACATATTTTTATTTTTAATCCTAGTGGGGAACTAATGGCAACTTTATTAGAACAATTTGATGAAATTTTAATAAAGGACCATTTATAAATATAGGAAAATGGCACAGGGATCATAAGGGATAGTACCACAACCCAGGCTCATGACAGTGGTTTGGTGTGTAGGTCAGAGAGAGCAGTTACTTGGAGATGGTTGCATGAAAGACCCACCGTGACTTTCACCCAACAGTCACAGCAGCCTGGGTAACTCCACAGGGATAATGCTGGAGAAATACAGACTCCAAAGTCACTTTTCTGCCTCTCTTCAGTCACCTGTAGGATTTGCGTTAGCTGAATCCAATTGGCAGTAAATAGCTGCAGAACTTAAGTCATCAAAACAACATCTTTCTTGGGTAGAGACCATGGGAGAGAAAAAACAGTTAAGAGTGGCTCTGAAAAGACTAATGAAAGATATTCAGAACACAAATTAATACGCCATTAAAGTTTATTTACAAATCCCACCTTTCATTATTTGTGTTTTTTTTTTCACTATTATCAGTAGTACATCTGTAATTTTCTCTATTTAGAATTATCTTTTCAGTGTAAACCAATAAAAAAGAAAAATATAGGGTAAATAGATACAAAAGATTTAATGCTTATGGCTATTTTTTTCCAAAAGATTTACTGTAATTTATATTTCTACCAGCAAGTTATAAGAGCCTCATTAGCAATGTAAATTTTTTGATATTATTAATTTGTTAGGAAAAAAATATTTGGTAGTGTTTTACTTTGCATCTTTGGATAACCGGTGAGTTTAAAGGGTTTTCACATTTGTTTTTTATTTTCATTTTTTCAATATACTTTTGATGCTTTATTGTACTTCTCGTGGTCCCCAAATGAGTTATGACTAATTCATTCATTTAGCAGGGGCTTCCCTGGTGACTCAGATGGTAAAGAATTTGCCTGCAATACAGGAGACCTAGGTTCCATCCCTGGGTTGGGAAGATCCCTTGGAGAAGGGAATGGCTACCCCCTCCAGTATTCTTGCCTGGAGAATGGACAGAGGAGCCTGGTGAGTTACAGTCCATGGGGTTGAAAAGAGTCAGACTTAACTGAGCCTCTAACTTTTCACTTAGTTTAATAAAGATTAACCTGAAGATCCATTAACCCAAAAACTTAATTACAATCAAATTTAAATTTTATATAAATAAATAGTTGTCTTTAGAAAATAAAATTAAGAACCTGATCACTGTTTACAGTCCATTTATTTTCTTGATCTTGAGACTAACAGAATTATAAATGAGAAAATATGAAAGATTTGCCTGAGACAAAAGTGTGTCACAATTTGTAACAAAAGTTATTAGACAACAACATCCACTTTTAACAATAGGATATAATTAATTAAATTCAGGTTGGAAATTTTAAAAAAGTTATCATTTTGGCAGAATATGCAATGTAACACAAATAGTTATTTATCAAGTAATTCCTATGTTGTAAATATAGCTCATCCTCACAGAAAATTCATTTGCTAGTTTTTTTACAAGGAAATAGATTCTATGAGATTATACCCACAAAAGATATGTGACAGACTCACTTTATACACTAATTTTTATATCTGTGAAATTCAATCTTCTTTCCATTTTATCAAATATATTGCCCTTATTATCATTATTGTTGCTCTCAGTGTTAATATTCAACAGATTTAATATGCTTACCATAATCTTTTTAGGATTTACACTGATAAGTAGAAACCAGAAGATGTGCTAAATGATTTCCAAAATCACACAAAACTCCATTCGCTATTTAGAAGTTTTGTCTTTTTCATTGAGGCTGGATGTCTCCATATGGTGATATTTGAAAAGTGTAAATACTCTTCCTCTGTCCTCTAAAAATTGTATTTGTCCTTCAGCATTACATTTTTATATTATCTCTCCTTTAAGTCAAAGCATTTAAGTAAGATTCATACCTAAGAACTGATGCTAAAGCTGAAACTCCAATACTTTGGCCACCTCATGTGAACGAAGAGTTGACTCATTGGAAAAGACTCTGATGCTGGGAAGGATTGGGGGCAGGAGGAGAAGGGGACGACAGAGGATGAGATGGGTGGATGGCATCACTGACTCGATGGACATGAGTTTGAGTGAACTCCAGGAGTTGGTGATGGACAGGGAAGCCTGGTGTGCTGCAGTTCATGGGGTCGCAGAGTTGGACACAACTGAGCGACTGAACTGAACTGAACTGATGTCATGAGAGAGACAAAAACAATATAATAAGCTTTACAGTGATGATCATAAACCCTATTCTGGAGTCAGCATGTCTTATTTGATTCCCACCTGTGCTATCTATTATATTAGAGTGACTCTCTCCAAGTTTTTTAACCTTTTTGGGACTCAATTTCCTCATCTATAAAAGCGGGTGATGCAATTAACAATATCAGGGGTGTTCTGAGGAGTAAATGTGTTAATAAATATAAGCCTCAATTACAATAGATTATGGGATTCCCTATAATCAAGAGCTCAGTTGGTAAAGAATCCACCTGCAACACAGGAGACCCAGGTTCGATTCCTGGGTTAGGAAGATCCGCTGGAGAAGGGGTAGGCTACCCATTCCAGTATTCTTGGGCTTCCCTTGTGGCTCAGCTGGTAAAGAATTCACCTGCAACGTGGGAGACGTGAGTTCGATCCCTGGGTTGGGAAGATCCCCTGGAGAAGGGAAAGGCTACCCACTCCAGTATTCTGGCCTGGAGAATTCCAGGCTATATACCGTATAGTCCATGGGGTTGCAAAGAATCAGACATGACTGAGAGACTAAGTTTCACAATAGATTATAATAGTCTATGATAAATCATTACAGCATGAGGGTATTGATTAAATAAAAATTTTAAATGAAAGAAGGAAAAGAAGGATAGATGAAAATAAGGAAAAAAAGAGTCAGGAAGTAATTTGGCTATTCAGTTTTCAGATCAGCTCAATCGTGTTTGTGCTTATACTCTTTTCTGTTAAAGTTCTTAAATACATTGACCACATCTCACTAGCAATGAACACCCAGTCTCTGCCATATATCCTAATAAAGTCTTCACTCAATAGATAATGGACAATTTAATAAATATATAAAAACATAAATGAATATGTAAAACTAGTCATGGATAACTAAAATAAATAGGATATAAAATATATGAAACAATATATTTTTCATATTTTTTTTCTAAAATAAGTGTGTTGATCTGGAGAAATAGTCTGCATGAGGTTCAAGAAAGAATAAACCAGAGCCCTAATGGGTCAATAGACTGAAACGTACCTAAATGAACTTCATCAATCACTCCTCAGTCAATTTAGATACAGGAGATACCCCATTTCGGGCATACATTGATAAGATCCAACTCCAATTATAAGGCAGCCCGACCTATTTGCTTTATTATTTCTCTTACACACACAATGTCATATTGATGGTACCTATGCCTCTTTCCCCAATCTGAGGGCTCCTTTGAAGAAGGTTCTATAGAGTACAAAACTCAGAATGAATAAGATCATATCAAAGACTGATGCCAACCATGATTCTGCATTGTTGTGTTCATGTACTTACTTGCTGGGTTGTCTGTGCTATGTAGGCTGACCACTGGAACCCCTGGACCTGGATTTTAGAAATATATGTAGAAACATTTTAAAGACATCTAAATAATAACTGTTGGAAGGCTAGATGACAGAATTCTTTTTTTCCACATGTAAGCATTTCATAGTTAAAACATAATGAAATAGAAATCAGATTATTAGATTTCACTCCTTTCTATGCATATTGTATTCAGAAAAGTAAAAACATATGGGGAAATAAACTATTTACAAGATTATTGCTAAGATCCTCCCTTCTCTAAAATGCCATATACATCAGTATTTCTATGGTTTTAGCCAATCTAATGCACCCTACTGTCTTTTTCTCTAGTCTTTAATAGAATAGTCACTGATCTGTCAGTTGATTCCCAAACCTGTGACCTTTTACCCTCTCATCCAAGATTAAATTCTATTTACCACTCAGCCAAGAAAGAAAGAATGCATGCATATTAGAAATATTCCATCCACAAGACAAATTAAATTTCAGAGCTAATCTTATATTAATTTAAAAATATATTAACTGGAATATTATTTCAAATACACTGGACAATTCAGGTGTAACTATAAGATGTTATCTTGAAACTTCACTGCTCTAATGAACTCTATTTGGAGGCTAATGGTTTTTCTCTGGTGTCATCAAACAAGTACTTCTCTTTTTTGATTAATTAAGGTGTCAAGAGAAAAAAAATAATGAAAAAGAGCAAGTATTGGTCTATTCCTCATGGTATCTTAAAACAGGACTGCACAAGATACCAGCTAAAGCTGTAACACTCAATCCATTGCATTATAAGAGGATATCTCCCATTTCATCAGAGTATCCTATTAAAGGTACAATGATTCCTACTAGTATAACCTAGACATACTATACCACTAGGTAAGACTTAGCATACTATTATCATATAGAAGAAATAACTGGGGTGAACACACTTTCTCAAAATTTAAGGAGGCTAGACCCAAAGAATTAACAACAAAGCCATTTCTTAACAACAAAGCCATTATTTCAACAAGTATTGCTTTTCCTAAAGTCTAGGTAAATTAGTTTATTATTCTAGGATGATTTTGCTAATGTAAATGTTTATCACTTTTTAAAAATATTCATATAAAATAGCACGTATTGATCATGTACCTGTATATATACTGACTTACTCCCAATTTTTGTCTTTTAAATAAAGTAATGGATAAAATTTATATCACAAAAACCCTTATTTATTACTTTTTAACAAAAACTTGTGTAAACAAGGAATATAAAATCATAGATCGAGGGTAATCATTACTACTGATAGTAATAGATACTGATCAAACAAAATTGATAAAATAAACTTTAACAGAAATCAACTATTACCTTTACAGAGTAATAAGAAATGTTGATTCATGGGACTAAAACTGGCATCAAAATATGTGCATTGTTCTTTCATAAAATTACATGAAATGCATTGACGATTCAATAAGCCTTCAGTAGAAGCACTGGGGAAAGAAGAAGAAAGTGAGAAATACTACTGTTCCATGTACTTAAATGTGTGGTATCATTATTTTAATATTAACATAAAGAAGTTACAGTATTACTTACATTGAAGTTCCTCATAAATTATCACTTATCATAAAAATGCAAAGTCAATTTCCATTACTAATGTTATGACATACACATTTTTATTCTCAGTAAAAAAATTAAAATTACAAACACATATACATATGTAGCATGTATATAGTTATATATGCCTTAAAGAAACTGACTTTCCCAGGACTCAATATAACTTATTCTTAGTTATATTTTTATAGATATTTTTTTGTAAAGTCTAAAAAGAAATTACCCACACAGACAAGCATAGTTACTAGCAATAATATTAGTTGAGAGAACTAATAAATTATGAATAATCATAAATTATCTGTGCTGCTAGACAAAAACACTGCTAATGATACATTTTTTAAAACTTGGCTGGACAAAATATTCTCAGTTTCATTTTGGAATAAAACACATAGTATACTATACTTCACGAAGTCATAACTTCACACTTGAAACATTTTGGGTTCATTATAAACCCAAATTTTCCTTTACACCCAAAGTGATCAATATAATAGGCACTTAAACGCATTAGCTAGTTTCATCCTTATGATAAATCATAGCCTTTTTTTTTTTCTTTTAAACTGTGGTAAAACAACATTTACCATTTTAGCCAGTTTTCAAGTATATGGTTTATTTCAGTCACAATATTGCACAACTATTGCCACCAAGAGACTATGAATGTGTGGCAGTCACACACAGAATTTAACTTTTCTCTCTCTACTCTGTCATATAATTTTTCAGATCCAAGTTCCCTAAAAATTTATATTTGTATTTTCTCATTATTTAGATTATGAAATTACTAAAAATAAAGAAAAGCAAACTTTGAGACAAAATTATGACACTGAATATGGTAGCAATTCTGATTCTGTTAATCCCATAGATTAAATCAACCAATTAATATTTTTATGGACCTGGACAAGACAATGATTGAGTTTTTTGGGTTAAACACTAACATTATCTATAGTCAAGTCAACTGGCACTTGATGAGCCATTTAAAGAAAGATTTATTGGTTGTAAATTTTCATTATAACCCAGTCTTCTACAGTAGTGTAGGCCATAGATATATTGACTGTTGTACTGCTTTGCCTCAGTCACTAGAGATGTGTGTGTCCTCATTTGCTTCAGTCATGTACAGCTTTTTGTGACCCCGTGGCCTATAGCCCTTCAGGCTGTCTGTCCATGGGGATTCTCCAGGCAAGAATACTGGAGTCGGTTGCCATGCCCTTCTCCGGGGGATCTTCCCGATGCAGGGATCAAATCCGTGTCTCTTACATGTCCTACATTGGCAGGCAGGTTCCGTACCACTAGTCCCACCTCGGAAACCCATAAGCGTGTTACTTGTTCAGTCATGTTCGACTCTTTGTGACCCCATGGATTGTAGCCTGCTAGGCTTCTCTGTCCATGAAATTCTCCAGGTAGGAATACTGGAGGAGGTTGCCATTTCCTTCAAAGGGGATCTTCTTGACCCAGGAATCCATCCCAAATCTCCTGCATTGAAGGCAGATTCTTTACTGTCTGAGAAGCCCATAGGACAAGCACACAAATCTAAGAACTCATTATTACTCAAATCACATTTTTAGGCTAATAAAAGGAGAAGAGGATGAGGCAGCTCCATTAGCTGAACTTAGCCAAATCTAATTTTCTGACACTCATTTTTCTTTAAGAGTTTTACAAAATGGGGGAAATAAAATATCAGTCAAGTATTTCTATCTCTCTAAAGGATTATTCTTGACTGCCAATATTAACCACAACATAAGTTTTAAGAAAGATAAGTTTTAGGTAACCAAAACTAGAAAGTGACCAATACTTTAATCAAGATGTCTAAGCTAAAATTAGAATCAGTCTCTTTAAATAAATAGCTGTTCTTCCTTTGGAAGTCATTAGAATTGAAAACATGTGTTCCAGACTCTAAGAGAGAAAAACAAAGAATGTGAAAATGACATATTGCGATATGTGATTAAAACGAGGAGCAGCTCACTTCAGATGACAGTGATTTATGCATAAATAAGAGTGTGTGAGTGAATTAGAGTGAGTAAGGGTACTTGAAACATGCATTTTTGCTCTCAAAGGAAAGTCTAGGCTACTTGGTAAGAATCACTGGTGACACTGCTTCAAACATGATGAATTTCCACTGAGAATATGCCATGGCAGTTTTGACACTTTAAAAATGGATCTGTGAAACAGAAATTAGAAAGGATATATGAAGTCTAGAATTAATAAGTTGCTTGCCAGACAAAAATGAAAGTCATTCTTGGGAAGCCCTGGTGAAAGCTTTCTGAGTGAGGAGGCATTTTTAATACTAAATAGGTATGACCTTAAACCCTTTTATGAATATAGCTTTTCCTCTGGGAAAATTGGAGAGATGAAAATAGTCCCCATCCACAGCTCTATTTTAGTAAGCAAGGGCCATGGCTGGCTTAAATAGCAATCTATGGATTTTACACATTCTGAGAGTGGGGAGAGAAAAACTGCCACTTGATCTACTCTACTAAATGTCCACAATGCTTTAATTTGTTCAGGGATAAATCACATGTGTACAGTATTGCATATGTGCTTAGTCCTTCAGTCATTTCTGACTCTTTGCAACCCCGTGGACTATAGCCCACCAGGCTCCTCTGTCCATGGGATACTCCAGGCAAGCATATGGAATGGGTAGCTATTCCCTTCTCTAGGGGATCTTCCTAACCCAGGGATCGAACCTGGGTATCCTTCATTGCAGGTAGATTCTTTACCATCTGAGACACCAATTCAGTTCAGTTCTGCTGCTCAGTCCTGTCCAACTCTTTTTGATCCCATGGACTGCAGCATGCCAAGCTTCCTTGTCCACCATCCTGCCCAGAGCTTGTTCAAACTTATGTCCATCGAGTTGGTGATGCCATCCAACCATCTGATCCTCTGTTATCCCCTTCTCCTCCTGACTTGAAACTTTCCCAGCATCAGGGTCTTTTCTAGTGAATCAGTTTTTCACATCAGGTGGCCAAAGTATTGGAGCTTCGGCTTCAGAATCAATGAATATTTAGGATTGATTTCCTTTAGGATCGACTGGTTTGATCAGGGAAGGCCTCATATACTGAAAACTTTAAATGAGGCATAGCAGAATGAAAAGCTATTTGGGAAATAAGGAAATGCTAGTGGTATGTGTCATTCAGAGACGCAAGCCTCAAAAAAAAAAAAAAAGATATTTTGAAAAGATAAAAACAAGTGAGGGAAAAATAAAGGAGGAATAAGATGGTCTCCACTCCAGTTGCAAACCTTTAGGCTCACAATGGTCTAGAGATGAGGTTTTGTCATACTGAGTTGGCTCTCTCCTAGTCATACCAAAAACGCAACTTCAGATCTTTCCATCCTATGATTATGCTGTGTGGATGGCCCCTGAGTAACCAACCTGTGCAGGAAGGTCCTCTCACACTGCTTACCTGTACAGCTGCCTCCCTCTGGGAGATGACTCGGTGCTCAGAAAGTAACTGCCCATGAAAAAAAAACAACACAAACCTCAGGCACCAATCAATTTTTGCAACACTGAGTTTTCACTTGAATTTTCCAACTACCAAAGAATAGGCAAGAGCTTTTCTATTATTCAACAGCAGGGCTTTGATCCATTTGGGAAACTTCTTTTCTTAAAATGTTGTCATACATTTTTTTCTATGGTCTCTCACAATCTCTCTGAGTGTGACTCTGTGTGTGTGTGCATGCATGTGTCTGTGCAAATGTGTCTGTGTAAGCATCTTTCTGGGTGAAGCTGCAGGAGAGTCTTAAAGGTTGTTTTTTACATGGCCAGGCTACTTGGATTAGGACCATGGTAAGCAAAAATAAATCTGGCAGATAGGATTGCATTTAACAACACTGACTTCCAACTTGACTAGAGAATCAAAAACGCTCACATTTTTTGTGTAGTTTCATCATACGCCAGGATCTTTACCACTTCCCAGTTTCCTGATGTCAGATGCCGCACGGTAATTTGCTCACTTTTACTCTGCAAAGAAATAGAAAATATTGATTTCCCTTTTATTTAAATAGCATCTGTCTGGTCAATACCAAAGTGCTAACTGCCCCTGTCACTTTTAATTCTTTAGTTCTCAGTTAACATTGAGTTTCTTGTTTTTAATCTCAAGAATGAATACACATTCACATAACCATAGTTACAGGCAAGACAGTACCTTTATTCCTATGTTGTAGGAAAATAATTCACAAAACATCTCCACATAGGACTACATGGGTAGCATCACCTTGACATAGGAAGTCATCTTGGCATTTAGTATAGACACAGGACTTTGATAACGTTAATCTAAATGATCGACAGCTAAACGGTTTGAATAGCTTTGAATAAAACTTTTAGAACAAACTTCATTTCAAATAGATTTTAAGTGTTATATACTTTTAACCTTTGCAGCATGTGTACTGAGAATAATACTGATAGATTTGCTATTTTCACTCAATAATTTACTTCTGAGATTAATTCATGTTGATACTTGTAGACATAGTTTATTTTCACTGCTATATGGTAATTTATTGTATGCATGAATACAGAAAAATTTATTTTTTGATATTTGAGTTTTTCCAAATTTTTGCTCTTTAAAACAAGTTGTCTGTGAACTACTTTATTAATGTCTCCTTGTGCATGTGGCAGGGTTTTCCTGAGACAAACGCTGGTAAGTGGGAAAACTCCTGGAGGGACCACAGAGAAGATGGTGGAGGAGTAAGACGGGGAGATCACCAGTCTCCCGCCAAATACATAAAAACTCATCAAGATATGGAGCAACTCCTACAAAGCAATCTCTAGGTGACAGCAGAAGACCCCAGGCCTCCAGAGGGACAGGCTAAGCTCTCTGAAATGAGGTAGGAGAGAGAAAGGAGCCAAAAGGGAAAAGACAGAGAACTTCTGGGCAGGAACTTGTACTCCAGAGGAGGGTGGGAGCCATGAAACAGAAATTCCCATGCAACAGGGAAACTCCCTCACAGATAGGCCCAAAGGGGAGCTACGAAGTCTTGGAAAATCAGGGACTTCTGCTGCTGCTACTGCTGCTGCTGCTAAGTTGCTTCAGTCATGTCCGACTCTGTGCGACCCCATAGACGGCAGCCCACCAGGCTCCCCTGTCCCTGGGATTCTCCAGGCAAGAACACTGGAGTGCGTTGCCATTTCCTTCTCCAATACATGAAAGTCAAAAGTGAAAGTGAAGTCTCTGAGTCATGTCTGACTCTTCGAGACCACATGGACTACAGCCTACCAGGCTCCTCTGTTGATGGGATTTTCCAGGCAAGAGTACTAGAGTAGGGTGCCATTGCCATCTCCAAATCAGAGATTTGGAGGGCAGTAAACAGAGAAAGCTGTACTTCTCAATTCGTTAACAGCTCATGGACTGTGACCCCAAACAGACAGCAGGCTTGGGAACCGAGAGTGGTGTGGCATACAAACCCAGCCAGCACACACAACCCTTGCAGCACAGAGGGCAGTCCCAGGTAGCAAGTGTGATGGGGCAGATGAACCTAGCTAGAAAGTAGTACACAGGGCAGGCCCAGGTACCAAGCAGACAAACACAGCCTGCGCAAAGGGCAGGACTAGGGTTCCCATAGTGGGAAGGCATACAAACTTGGGCAGCGCACACAACCCTCCCAGCACAGCTGGAAGAACAACCCCCACGACAAAGAGTGCAGGCAGTGAGATGAAACAGGTGTACACAAACCTCGTGACGCAGAGGGTGGACCTTGGGAATTGAGAGTCAAGTGCACACAGCCCTGCGACACAGAGGATGAGCTTAGGGGGCTGAGGGAATCCCACACAAGTCGCGGCGACGCAGAAGGATCCACACAAGCACCTACCTAGGAAGTTTCTGCCAGCAGTGCAGGGTGGGACAGGGGAACTGAATGACCAGCAATGATCCCAGGGACATGTAGGCTGCACTGCATGTATGCTGAGAGAGACACTTTGAAGCAGCTGTGAAAATAGACTCGCACGACTGAAGCAACTTAGCAGGAGCAGCAGCAGCAACACTGCGAAAGCTAGGACTGCCCAAAGGCATACTTAACCCACAGACACTCCAAAATCTACTCCTGGAAACGGCACTGCCCTTGAGAAAGACAAGATCCAGCTCCATCAACCGGAACACAGGCACAAGCTCCACCAACCAGGAAAACATCACAGGACACTAAGCCAACCCCATCCACAGAGGCAAACTCCACAACCAACAACTACTACCTTGAAAACCCTTTTTAATTTTTTTTTCCTTTTTCACTTTTTTCTCTTATAAATCACACCATTTATTCCCCCAATATATCTCCACCTTCACACTAGCATTTAGCGGTGCTGTGTTTTCCTCTTTTTTATCTTGTTATTAAAAAAAAAAAATCTTTTTAAGATTTTTTTCTTCTTATAAATCACACTGCTTATTCCCCAACATATTTCCACTATCACATTAGCTTTTTGCGATGCTGTGTTTTCCTTGTTAAAAAAATAATAATAATTTTAAGATTTTGTTTCCTTTTTTTCTTATAAATCATATGGTTTATTCCCCCTACATATTTCCACCTCCCTATTAGCCTTCTGCAGTTCTGTAGAGTTTTCCTCTTTGTGTTTTCTGTCAAGAAAAAAAAAGCAAGAACAAATTCATTTTAGGTTTTTCTTTTCTTTTTTCCTCCTCACTTTTTTTTTTTTTTAATTTTATTTTCTTTTTTCTTGATGAGTTTTTTGGATTTTGTTTTGGATACATTCATCTGCTTTTCCTACTGTTCTTTACTGGCTGTAGGGAATATATATATATATATATATATATATATATTCCTGAATATATATATATTATATAAAATATATTTTTCCCACACATGTCTATTCATCTTTGCTTTTCTATTTTTTCTTTTCTCTCTTTCTCTTTTTATTTTTTAGTCCTCCCTCTTCTCCATCCCTTCTTTTTCTTTTTTCCCACCCTTCTCCTATTTCTTTTTCCTCTCTTTTTTTATTCTCCCTTTTTTCCCTCACTCTGCTTTCACCAAGTTAAATTGTTGAGCTCTCTATGCTATATTCCCCAATTGGCCTTCTGCTTGTGCTCAGATTATCAGACTGAGAATCAGTTAACTCTTCTTTCAATTGGTTGATATCACCTCTGGTTTCCCTGGCTCACCAAGTCAATCTCTTGTACTTTTTTTCTTTAGAACGCTTTGGTTGTAACTGTATATGTGGAAGTGTGTATGTATATGTCCCAGTATTTCTGTAATTACCTACTTTATCTCCTCCCACTAGAACACAGGCACAAGTCACCCAACAAGAAATCAACACAAACCACCCAACTAACATTTCCCTCCAAGGGCAAAAATCAAAAAAAAGAAGTAATACAACCCTAAAGTTTGGGAAAAGGAGACCTCAAATGGACCAATTTAGAAAAAAAAAATGATGATGATGAAAAGACAGAGAAATGAAACACAAATGAAAGAGCAAGGTAGAAACTCAAAAGACTAAATAAATAAAGAGGAAACAAGTAAGCTCCCTGAAAGAAAATTCAAAATAATAATAGTAAAGATCCTCCCAAGACTTAAAAATAGATTGGAGAAAATGAAAGAAGCATTTAACACAGTTAATACAATGACCAAGGACATACAAGAAATACAGAATAAGCAGAGATGAATAACACAATTACTGAAATTAAAAATATACTAGAAGGATCCAATAGCAGAATAACAGGCAGAGGAATGGATAAGTAAGCTGGAGGATAGAGTGGTGGAAATAACTGCTGAAGATCAGAATAAAGAGAAAGGAATGAAAAGAATTGAGGAAAGCCTCAGAGACCTTTGGGACAATATTAAACATACCAATATTTGAGTTATAGGGGTCCCAGAGGAAGAAGAAAAAAAGAAAGGCACTGAGAAAATTTTTGAAGAAATTATAGTTGAAAACTTCCCCAACATGGGAAATAATCAAGTCCAAGAAGCGTAGAGAGTCTCCTACAGGATGAACCCAAGGAGAAACACATCAAGACAAAGATTAAGCACAAAAAAAGAATATTAAAAGCAGCAAGGGAAAAGCAACAAGTAATACACAAGAGAAAACCCATATGATTAACAGCAGATCTTTCAGCAGAAACTCTACAGGCCAGAAGGGAAAGGCAAGATATATTTAAATTACTGAAAGAGAAAGTCCTACAACCACAATTACTCTACCCACCAAAGGTCTCATTCAATATTGATGGAGAAATCAAAAGCTTTACAGACAAGGAGAAATTAAGAGAATTCACCAACAAACCAGCCTTGCAACAAATACTAAAGGGACTTACATAGCCAATAAACACAAGAGAAAGGAAAAACTTACAAAAACAAACCCAAAATAAAAAAAAAAAAAGCCAATAGGAACATATGTATCAATAATTACCTTAAATGTAAATTGATTAAATGCACCAACCAAAAGATACAGACGGACTGAATGGATACAAAAACAAGACCCATATATATGCTGCCTACAGGAGACCCACTTCAGACCTAGGGACACATACAGACTGAAAGTAAAAGGCTGGAATAAGATGTTCCATGTGAATGGAAACCAAAAGAAAGCTGGAGTGGCAATCCTTATTTCAGACAAATAGACTTTAAAATAAAGAACATCATAAGAGAAAAAGAAAGACACTACATAATGATCTAGGGATTAATCCAAGAAGAAGACATAGCAATTGTAAATATCTGTGCACCCAACATAGGAGCACCTCAATACATAAGGCAAACTAACAGACATAGGAGGAGAAATCAACAGCAACACAATAATAGTAGGGGACTTTAACACCCCACTGTCATCAATGGACGGATCATCAAAACCAAGAATCATTAAGGAAACACAAACCTTAAATGAAACATTAGACCAAATGGGCCTAATTGATATCTTCGGGACTTTCCATCCAAATACAGAAGAATACACTTTCTTCTTAAGTGCACATGGAACATTCTCAAGGATAGACCACATCTTGGACCACAAATCAAGTCTCAGTAAATTTAAGAAAATTGTAATTGCATCAAGTATCTTCTGACTATAATGCTATGAGACTAGATATCAACTACAGGAAAAAACAGCAAAAATCACAAACTCATGGAGATTAAACAATACATTGCTAAATAACAAAGAGGTTACTGAAGAAATAAAAAAAGAAACCAAAAGATTCCTAGAAACAGATGACAATGAAAACACGATGACCCCAAACCTATGGGACTTAGTAAAAAGCAGTTCTAAGAGGGAGGTTTATAGCAATATGACCATAAGTCAAGAAGAAAGAAAAGCATCAAATAGACAGCCTAACTCTACATCTCAAGCAGCTGGAAAAAGAAGAACAAAAACCACCCAAAGTCAGCAGAAGGAAGGAGATCATAAAAATCAGAGCAGAAACAAATGAAAAAGAAATGAAGGAAACAATAGCAAAGATAATAAAACTAAAAGCTGGTTCTTTGAGAAAATTAACAAAATTTGTAAACCACTAGCTAGACTCATCAAGAAAAAAGGGAGAAAAATCAAACCAATAAAATTAGAAATTAATAAGGAGAGGTTACAACAGACAACAGAAATACAAAGGATCATAAGAGAATATTATGAGCAACTATATGCTAAGGTTGGTTCCTTTCCAACCTAGAGGAAATGGACAGATACTTAGAAAAGATCAGCCTCCCAAGACTGAACCAGGAAGAAATAGAAATTATGAACAACCCAATTACAAACACTGAAATTGAAATGGTGATCAAAAATCTCTCCCAAAACAAGCCCAGGGCCAGATGGCTCCACAGGGGAATTCTATCAAACATTCAGGGAAGAGCTAATGCCTATTTTTCTGAAACTCTTTGAAAAAATTGCAGAGGAAGGAAAACTTCCAAATTCATTCTACAAGGCTACAATCACCCTGATACCAAAGCCAAGAAAATACAACACAAAAAAAGAAAATTACAGGCCAATATCGCTGATGAACATAGATGCAAAAATCCTCAACAAAATTCTAGCAAACCATAGAATGGTGTTCACACACCATATCAACAAGTTGAAAAATAAAAACCACATGATCATCTCAATAGATGCAGAAAAAGCCTTTGATAAAATCCAGCATCCATTTATGATAAAAATGCTTCAAAAAATGGGCATAGAAGAAACCTACTTCAACATAGTAAAGGCCATATATGAAAAGCCCACAGCAAACATTATTCTCAATGGTGAAACATTAAATCTTTCCCTCTAAGATCAGGAACAGACAAGGGTGTCCACTCTCACCACTATTCTTCACCATAGTTTTGGAAGTCCTAACTACAACAATTAGAGAAGAAAAAGAAATAAAAGGAATCCAGATTGGAAAAGAAGAAGTAAAATTCTCACTGTTTGCAGATAACGTGATACTATACATAGAAAACCCAAAAGATACTATCAGAAAATTACAAGAGCTAATCAGCGAATTCAGCAAAGTCACAGGATACAATGTCAATACTCAGAAATCACTTCCACTCCTATATACTAACAATGAAAAATCAGAAAGAGAAATTAAGGAATCAATACCACTCACCATTGCAGCAAAAAGATTAAAATATCTAGGAATAAAACTACCTAAAGAAATGAAAGATCTGTATACGGTAAACTATAAGACACTGATGAAAGAAATCAAAGATGACATAAACAGATGGACAGATATTCCATGTTTCTGGGTGAGAAGAATCAATATTGTGAAAATGACTATACTACCAAATGCAATCTACAGATTCAATGTGATCCCTATCAAATTACCAATGGCTTTTTCCACCAAACTGGAATGAAAAATTTCACAATTCATATGGAAACACAAAAGACCCCAAATAGCAAAAAACAGTCTTGAGAAAGAAGAATGGAACTGGAGGAATCAACCGTCCTGACTTCAGACTATACACCAGAGCTATACTCATCAAGACAGTATGGTACTGGCACAAAAACACAAATATAGATGAATGGAACAAAATAGAGAACCCAGAGATTAACCCACGCACCCATGGGTACCTGGTACCTTATTTTTTGACAAAGGAGGCAAGAATATATAATGGGCAAAGACAGCTTCTTCAATAAGTGGTGCAGTGTTGGGAAAATTGGACAGTTGCATGCAGAAGAATAAAATTAGATCACTTACCTAATGCCACACACAAAGATAAACTCAGAATGGATTAAAGACCTAAATGCAAGACCACAAACTATTAAACTCTTAGAAGAGAACATAGGCAGAACACTTGATGACATAAATCAAAGCAAGATCTTCTATGACCCACCTCCTAGAGTATGGAAATAAAAACAAAAATAAACAAGTGGGACCTAATTAAACTTAAAAGCTTTTCCACAACAAAGAAAACTACAAACAATGTGAAAAGACAACCCTCAGAATGGGCAAAATAATAGCAAGGGAAACAACTGATAAAGAATTAATTTCCAAAATATACAAGCAGCTTATATGACTCAATACCAAAAAAGCAAACAACACAATCAAAAAGTGGGAAAGGGACCTGAAGAGACATGTCTCCAAAGAAGACATACAGATGGCTAACAAGCACATGAAAAGATTCTCAACATCACTCATTATCAGAGAAATGCAAATCAAAACTACAATGAGATACCACCTCACACTAATCAGAATGGCCATCATCAAAAAGTCTACAAACAATAAATGCTGGAGAGGGTGTGGAGAAAAGGGAACACTCTTGCATTGCTTGTGGGAATGTAAACTGATACAGCCACTATGGAAGATGGTATGGAGACTCCTTAAAAAGGTAGGAATAAAAATACCATAAGACTCAGCAATCCCATTTCTATGCATATATCCTGAGGAAATCAAAACTGAAAAAGACACATTTACCCCAGTGTTCACTGCAGCTCTATTTACAATAGCTAGAACATGGAAACTACCTAGATGTCCATCAATAGATGAATGGATAAAGAAGCTGTGGTACAGATATACAATGGATTACCACTCAGCCATAAAAAGGAACACATTTGAATATGTTCTAATGAGGTGGACAAAACTAGAGTCCATTATTCAGAGTGAAGTAACTCAGAAAGAGAAATATAAATACCATACACTGACACATATATATGGAATCTGAAGAAATGGCACTGATGAATTTATTTTCAGGGGAGCAATGCAGAAACAGACATAGAGAACAGATCTACAGACAAGGTGGGAGGAGAGGAGGGAGAAGCGGGGATGTATGGAGAGAGTAACATAGAAATTTACAATGTCATGTGTAAAACAGAGAGCCAATGGGAATTTGCTGTAAGACTCAGGAAACTCAAACAGGGGCTTTGCAACAGAACCCCTCTGAAGGGTGGGGTGGGAAGGGAGATGGGAGGGAGGTCTGAGAGGGAGGTGACATGGGTATACCTATGGCTGATTCTTGATGTTTGACAGAAAACCACAAAATTCTGTAAAGCAATTATCCTTCAATTAAAAAATTTTAAAAAAAGCAACACTGATGTGTAAGATTGTTTTGTCGAAAGATATATATCTTCTACCTAACTCGTTGTTTAGTTGCTAAGTTGTGTCAGACTCTTTTGAGACCCTACGGACTTGAGTCCACCAGGCTCTTCTGTTTGTGGGATTTCTCAGGCAGGAGTACTGGAGTGGGTTGCCATTTTCTTCTCCAGAAGATCTTCCCCACCCAGGGAACAAACCTGAGTCTCCTGCTTGGCAGACGGAGTCTTTACCACCGAGTCACTTGTGACAGATGATTTTCAAAAGCTGTGGCAATTTAGAATCTACTAGCAATATCAGTTTCTGTTACTCCACATTTTCTCCACTTCCTCAGTTCAGTTCAGTTCAGTCGCTCAGTCATGTCCGACTCTTTGTGACCCCATGAATCACAGCACTCCAGCCCTCCCTGTCCATCACCAACTCCCGGAGTTCACTCAGACTCACGTCCATTGACTCAGTGATGCCATCCAGCCATCTCATCCTCTGTCGTCCCCTTCTCCTCCTGCCCCCAATCCCTCCCAGCATCAGAGTCTTTTCCAGTGAATCAACACTTCTCATGAGGTGGCCAAAGTACTGGAGTTTCAGCCGTAGCATCATTCCTTCCAAAGAAATCCTAGGGCTGATCTCCTTCAGAATGGACTGGTGGACATCACCAAATGGTCAACACCAAAATCAGATTGATTATATTCTTTGCAGCCAAAAATGGAAAAGCTCTATACAGTCAGCAAAAACAAGACCAGGAGCTGACTGTGGCTCAGATCATGAACTCCTTATTGCCAAATTCAGACTTAAATTGAAGAAAGTAGGGAAAAACCACTAGACCATTCCGGTATGACCTAACTCAAATCCCTTATGATTATACAGTGGAAGTGAGAAATAGTTTTAAGGGACTAGATCTGATAGATAGAGTGCCTGATGAACTATCGACGGAGGTTCGTGACATTGTACAGGAGACAGGGATCAAGACCATCCCCATGGAATGGTCTATTTCAAATCCTGAAAGATGATGCTGTGAAAGTGCTGCACTCAATATGCCAGCAAATTTGGAAAACTCAGCAGTGGCCACAGGGCTGGAAAAGGTCAGTTTTCATTCCAATCCCAAAGAAAGGCAATGCCAAAGAACGCTCAAACTACCTCACATTTGCACTCATCTCACATGCTAGTAAAGTAATGCTTAAAATTCTCCACTTCCTCACCAACTGTTAATTTCATGACTTTTTTTTTTGTCAAATTAATAAGTACGAAATTATATCCCATTATGTCCCACATAATGGCAGAAGGCAATGGCAACCCACTCCATTACTCTTGCCTGGAAAATCCCAAGTATGGAGGAGCCTGGTAGGCTGCAGTCCATGAGGTCTCGAAGAGTCAGACACGACTGAGCGACTTCACTTTCACTTTTCACTTTCATGCATTGGAGAAGGAAATGGCAACCCACTCCAGTGTTCTTGCCTGGAGAATTCCAGAGACGGCGGAGCCTGGTGGGCTGCCATCTATGGGATCGCACAGAGTAGAACATGACTGAAATGACTTGGCTGCTTAGGAGCATGTCCCACTTATGTCCCACTACCTTTTTATTAAGAAAACTTTCAAAGTTGCAGAAACGTTAATGAACAGAACATGAATATCCATTTGAGTGTTACTGAGATTCACCAAACATCAATATTTCAAATATTCACCCTCCCCCTTTATTCGTATGCTGAATATTTGAAACTAAGTTGAAAACATCAGACTATTTTGGCTCTAAATATTTCAGTGTGAATTTCTCAAAAGTAAGAATATTTTCTCATATAAGCAAATGGCATATCACACCTATGAAAATAACATTGTGTGTGCTGGTGCTCAGTTGATCAGTCATATCCAGCTCTTTGTGGCCCAATAGACTGTAGCCTGTCAGGCTCTTCTGCCCATGGAATTTTCCAGGCAAAAATATTGGAGTAGGCTACCATTTTCTACTCCAGGGATTGAACCCACATCTCTTGCATCTCCCACATTGGCAGGCAGATTCTTTACCACTAGCACCACCTGGGAAGCCCCAAATAATAACATTCAGTTCAGTGCTCAGTCATGTCTAACTGTTAGTGACCCCATGGACTGCCCATGCCAGGCTTCCTTGTCTATCACCAACTCCAGGAGCTTGCTCAAAGTCATGTCCATTGAGTCAATGATGCCATCCAACCATCTCATCCTCTGCTGTGCCCTTCTCCTCCTCCCCTCAATCTTTCCCAGCATCGGGGTCTTTTCCAATGAGTCAGTTCTTCACATCAGGTAGCCAAAGTATTGAAGCTTCAGCTTCTGCCTCAGTCCTTCCATTGAATATTCGGGACTGATTTCCTTTAGGATTGACTGGTTGGATCTGCTTGCAGTCCAAAAGACTCTCATGAATCTTCTCCAACACCACAGTTCAAATAATAATAACATTAATATCATCTAGATGTATAGTCTATATTCTAATATCCACAGTGCCCTAAGTAACCCAAATATCTCCATATCTATATATATCTAGCTATCTTTCTATCATCTATCTGATAATTGCACTGGGTTGTTGCCTCTTTAGTCTCTTTTAAAGTAAATGTTATCCTATCATATTTTGATTTCTAAAATATTGAACATTTTTAAGACTCTTGGTCCAGCAGTCTTATAGAATGCCCAGCATTCTGGATTATCTATTTTTTTATGATACAATTTAGACTAACATTTTTGGCAAGGATATTATAGAGGTGATAATGGATACCTCTTTTACTTCACCGAGTGTGGAAGAATTGATGCTTTTGAACTGTGGTGTTGGAGAAGACTCTTGAGAGTCCCTTGGACAGCAAGGAGATCCAACCAGCCCATCGTAAAGAAAATCAGCCCTGAATATTCATTGGAAGGACTGACATTGAAGCTGAAACTCCAATACCTTGGCCACAGGTGCAAAGACTGACTCATTTGAAAAGACCCTGATGCTGGGAAAGATCGAAGGCAGGAGAAAGGGATGACACAGGATGAGATGGTTGGATGGCATCACTGACTCAATGGACATGAATTTGAGTAAACTCCGGGAGTTGGTGATGGGCAGGAAGGCCTGGCATGCTGCAGTCCATGGGGTTGCAAAGAGTCAGACACAACCGAGTGACTGAACTAAACTGAACTTATACTTCACATCAGGAAACACACTGGTACTCATCTTCTCACTTTTCATGATCCTGCTTACAGGGTAGCTGGGAGATACATTTTTTGTAAAAATACATTTCACCTTGAAATTAAAAGTGTGATGATAATGCACTTTACGTGACTAGGTTTTCTTCAATGAACTATCTGCTCAGTAGTTTTGTCAATGATTCATGACCTTTCCTTGATTAAATTATCATTTCAAAGTGATTTTCTCACTGTAACATCCCTTCTACATTTATTACATAGTATTCTTCTGAAGCAAAGAGGAACTAAAGAGCCTCTTGATGAAGGTGAAAGAGGAGAGTGAAAAAGCTGGCTTAAAACTCAACATTCAGAAAACTAAGATCATGGCATCCTGTCCCATCACTTCATGGCAAATAGATGGGGAAACAATGGAAACAATGACAGACTTTCTTTTATTTCACTTCAAAATCACTGCAGATGGTTACTGCAGCCATGGAATTTAAAGACGCTTGCTCCTTGGAATAAAAGCTATGACAAACCTAGACAGCATATTAAAAAACAGAGACATTACTTTGCCAACAAAGTTTCTTTTAATCAAAGCTATGGTTTTTCCAGTAGTCATGTACGTATGTGAGTGTTGAACCATAAAGAAAGCTGAGTGTCAAGAATCGATGTTTTTGAACTGTGGTGTTGGAGATGACTCTTGAGAGTCTCTTGGACAGCAAAGAGATCAAATCAGTCAAATCTAAAGGAAATCAACCCTGACTATACATTGGAAGGACTGATGTTGAAACTGAAGCTCCAATACTTTGGCCACCTGATGCGAAGAACCGATTCATTGGAAAAGACCTTGATGCTGGGAAAGATTGAAGGCAGGAGAAGAAGACGACGGCAGAGGATGAGATGGTTGGATGGCATCACCGACTCAATGGATATGAGTTTGAGCAAGCTCCTGGAGATGACGAAGGACAGGGAAGCCTGCATGCTGCAGTCCATGGGGTTGCCAAGAAACAGACAGGACTGAGCAACTGAACAATATTCTTCTGTTAAAGATCTTTCCTTACTTTTCCACGCTTACATGTGTTCATTGTCTTTCTCTCTTTCTGATACTACTATAAACATCTATAAACATTTTACATCTGATATATTATGTTCCATTATTGTTGTCATTCTTTTTATTGTTACTCTTTATGATACTGAAATTAACAAAATTGGGTTAGTGGTAACCCCTTCAAGCTAAACCCTCATAATCAATAATTGCTCAAGAAATATTTTCCACTGGATTATGTTTATATATCAAAGTCTGAATTTAGGTACACTCTTTGCTACTCTAATGTTGTTAGTTCTGGATGATTTTAGAAGAAATAGGTAAACCGAGAGAGATGTCCACATGTCTTGTGTGTGTGCAGATGTGTGTGTTTTCTTAGTCATATCTCAAAATTCATACCCTCATTTTTTAATTTTAAAATATGTTAAAAATGTATATGTATACATATACATGTACACTGGCAGAAGTCTTGATCTCAACCTGTTTCAACACAGAGGAAAAAAATAACTTCTTGTCACTCGGCGTTTATTTATCCTTCTTTTCTGGTGGAGATTTTTATAATTAAAATTAAGATTTTATTGCTATAAATATAAATGCAAAGCTAATTTCATATATATATATATATATAAATTAGAGAGTGTGTGGGATGTGCTTTATATTATTTATTATGTATCTTCTTCTTAATTCTTACATAGCTCTCCCTTGTGTGGGTTTATCATAATTTATTCAACTATCCTCCAATGATGAACATCTCAAAAAATGCTGTAGTGATTAACCCTGTGTATATGTTTGTGGTTTAACATGTAGGGAAATATCTTAGGGATACATTCCTCCACATGGAAAGTACCATTCTTCCCATCTACCAGTAATGTATTATAAGGTGCCTGTTTTCCCATGGACATACAGTGATCTGCAGAAATGATCCATGAAAGTACAGTCTTTCCATGAATATGTTACAGAACACATTGTTCAGTGTTTGAATTTTTGCTAATCTGAGAAATGTTGCTATGTTGCTATGGTAGACATGACAGATGCCAACCAGAACTTCCTTCTAGAAGGACCCATCTCTCCAGTGGCTAGAGGTGCTGCTGGGAAAAGGCCCTCAGTTGTCAGTCTTCTCTGGGGATGGCCTGGACCGAAGAAATGGCCTCTGCCAAGATCATATCTCTTTTCAACAGTCCTTCAAAGGACAACCTGATCAAGACTTGAATATAGAAGTTCATTCTTCTTGCCTTAACTTGGGACTTCTCTAAAAGCCTGTTCTTGTCCAGAAGTCTCTGTGGGGTTGGCTGAGGCCTTCATTCAGATGGCACCACTGCTTAAATTCTTCTGCCCAATCTTGCTTTCTTCTACTTTTCAAAGATATTTATCTCTGTAAAAACTGGCCTGCAAGCTAATCTTTATTTCATAAGGAGCTTCTTGTGAAACTCAATTTATGACAGGGATATTGGTGTAATTTCACCTTTCATTTCTCTTAGAAGAAAAGTTGAACATATTTGTGTACCTTTATGTTTATATATGCTAATGCCTAGGGGCTTCTCAGGTGGCACTAGTGGTAAAGGACCTATCTGTCAATGCAGGAGACAGAAGAGAGGCAGGTTGCATCTCTGGGTTGGGAAGATCTTCTGGAGAAGGAAATGGCAACCCACTCCAGTATTATGGACTGAGAATACCATGGACAGAGGAGCCTGGTGGACTATGGTCCATAGGGTCACAAAGAGTTGGCCATGAGTGAAGTGACTTAGAACACATGTATGTTCGTGTGTGTGTGTGTGTGTGTGTGTGTATGTATGCAAATCGGAGAAGGCAATGGCAACCTACTCCATTACTCTTGCCTGGCAAATCCCATGGCGGAGGAGCCTGGTAGGCTGCAGTCCATGGGGTCGCTAGGAGTCAGACACGACTGAACGACTTCACTTTCACTTTTCACTTCCATGCACTGGAGAAGGAAATGGCAACCCACTCCAGTGTTCTTGCCTGGAGAATCCCAGGGACAGGGAAGCCTGGTGGGCTACCGTCTATGGGGTCACACAGAGTCGGACACGACTGAAGTGACTTAGCAGCAGCAGCAGCATACGCAAATATATATAATGCTACGACTTCCCTGGTGGCTCAGATGGTAAAGCATTTGTCTACAATGAGGGAGACTTGGGTTCGATCCCTGGGTTGAGAAGACTCCCTGGAGAAAGAAATGGCAACCCACTCTGTACTCTTGCCTAGAAAATCCCATGGAAGGAGGAGCCTTTGCAACCATGGGGTCGCAAAGAGTTCGACACCTCTGAGCGACTTCACTTTCACTTTCATATATAATGCTATTTGCATTATTCTTTTATCTGATTCTAATATTTATGTTATCTATTGAGACTTCTTTGAATTCTGATCTTCTGTGTATTTTAGAATTCTTTATATACATTTTTGTGAAATATATACTGCAAATATATTTTCCTGGTTTCTCATTTTGTGTTGACACTGATTATGTTGGTATTTTCCACCCATTTTTTCTGTTCCTTATAAAATCAAGTTTACCAACATATTCCTATACTACTTCTAGTAGATGATGTGTAGTTTAAAGGATTACAAAGAATTTACTGGTGTTTTCTCCTAGTACAGGTAAGGTTTAATTTTTAAAATTAGAGCTTTGTCATTTTAGAGTTATGGTGGTAGTCTGGAACTACTTCTATACCAGTTTTCCTCAAGTAATTTTACAAAAAGTTCATTTTTTCAGTGATTTAAAATGCCGCCTTCATTATATATTAAATTTCTATATGTACCTGAGTCTACATCTGTATTATATCTATACTGTTATATAGCTGTATCTAATCTCTGTTACGGAGAAGGCAATGGCACCCCACTCCAGTACTCTTGCCTGGAAAATTCCATGGACGGGGGAGCCTGGTAGGCTGTAGTCCATGGGGTCGCTAAGAGTCAGACACGACTGAGCGACCTCACTTTCACTTTTCATTTTCATGCATTGGAGAAGGAAATGGCAACCCACTCCCGTGTTCTTGCCTGGAGAATCCCAGGGAAGGGAGAGCCTGGTGGGCCGCTGTCTATGGGGTCGCACAGAGCTGGACACGACTGACGTGACTTAGCAGCAGCAATCTCTGTTAAGTCATGTCCAAACACCAAACACTTTTAGTTATAGATTTTTTAATATCCATATTATCTAGGATTCATTCTTACTCATTGTTTTTTTTTTTTATAGGATTCCTCTAGATATAATTACATGTCTGTTTTCCCATAGGAATGTAAAAATAAGCATATACAGTTCAAGCAAATAAAAACTTATTGAAATATCTTATTGGGATACTATTAGTTTTATAATCAATGATAATCTTATTATCTTCAGTTATTCTACAGGAAAATATAGGTATTTTCCCATTTGTTCAAGTCTACTTTATATATTTCCAGAATGTTTTAATGTTGTCCTCATAAGTGTTTTGTACATATCATATATTTTCACTTTCATTTTTATTACTAAGTAGTTCATATAGGCCTCTCTCTTTTATCAGACCCTTTTAATTGATTATATTTTGCATCTATGAAAGTTATTGATTTCTATATGCTAAATATCTATGTTACTGTCTCACTAAATGCTTTTCCAAATTTTATATCTGGTTGTTTATTCTTGTCTCATTAACTTTCAAAATCATTTTACATAATAGTGGATAGTATGCATTCTCCCTTGCTCCTGATGTTGATGATGGGAATGGCACTAGAATGATTATTTAGGGGCTGAGATATACATGTTTCATCACTTTGAGAAATTATCATAAATATATACATATATATATATATATATATGTATATATTTGGGGGCTTTCCCAGTGGCTAAATGGTAAAGGATCTGCCAAGAATGCAGGAGCCTCAGGAGATACAGGTTCAGTCCTTGAGTCAGGAAGATCCCCTGGAGGAGGGCATGTCAACCCATTCCAGTATTCTTCCCTGGAGAATCCCATGAACAGAGGAGCCTGGTGGGCTATATAGTCCATGGGATCACAAAGAGTCAGCCACAAATGAAGTGATCTAGCACACAACACATATATATTTTAACCAGAAATTTGTATTAAATTTTTAAAAAGACTTTTTATAGCAACTACAAAGAAAATCTATGCTATAGACAGTTTAAATTGTATTGGCATTGCCTTTGAAAGCCTAACAAAATTCTTTTAATGGAATCGTGTGAACATGGTGCTCATTTGTAGTGTAGTTCTTTGGTAACATTCTGCTTCTTCTATGTCATTAATCAGTTTAAGTTCTGCAGCTCTCCTGGGGACAGTTTTATTTCTTTAGGAAATTTTTATCTCATCTGAGTTTTCAAATGAATTGACATAGAGGTCTGCAACATTCTCTCTTATGATTTATTAAATAGTCCTTTATTTCCCACTAGCCATTTCTAATTTTGCATTACTTTGCTTTCTCTCTCATTTTCTTTGACTGAATGAGTATGTGCTTTGTCTTCTGTGTGTGTTTATCTTCAAAGGGTAAAAATTATTTTTTTCACTTATTAGTTCTACCTTTTTCTATTTATAAAGTACTTCATTTCCATTTCAAATTTTAGTTATTTCCACTTTTTTAATGTATATTGCATTTTTTCTGATAATTTTGTTTGACTTGAGGATGCAATTCATTTCATTCTTACATTTTCATTTTTATAAGCCTGCTAACTTATGATTTTTATTCTGACAACTTATTTAGATATAAAGTGTGCTATTCTTTTTCTTATTATTATTTCATTTATTTGGGAACTGTGACTTGAATTCTCCAATAAATTGTTTAATTAGATTTACTTAAAATATTAGCTACTGGAAACTTGTTAAAATATATTATTGATTACTAGGCTTATTGTGCTTCCCTGGTGGCTCAGACGATAAAGCATCTGCCTGCAATGTGGGAGACCCGAGTTTGATCTCTGGGTCAGGAAGATCCCCTGGAGAAGGAAATGCGTGTGTGTGTGTGTGTGTGTGTATGTGTTTGGTCATTACCAACTCTTTGTGACCTCATAGACTGTAGCCTGCCAGGCTCTTCTGTCCATGGAATTTTTCAGACAAGAGTACTGGAAAAGGTTGCCATTTCCCACTCCAGGGGCTCTTCCTGACCCAGGGATCAAATACATGTCTCTTGCGTCTCCTGTACTGCAGGCAGATTCTTTACTACTGCAGCTCTGGGAAGCCCGCATGTAACTAGAATCCTTTCTATTTTATTTCTTTTTACTGGCTGTTTTTATTTCTCTTCTTGCCATCCGTTAGTATATTTTAAGGAAGATCTATTTACCCATGGGCATCTTTCAATTAATTTAATTCCGTTATTATTTTGTATTGCTCTTTCCATTTCATTCCTGAAATCTGCCACTTTTTGGTTTGTATATTTTTTTCTACTGTATGAGGTTTTTTCCAGGCTTTGAATTTCTTACTTGATAATTTTTTATCTACAAATGCTTATTTAATGATACATCATTCTTTCTGGAGTATTGTTTTATAGAATTTGTATGACTCATCATTGCTTTATCCAGGAAAAGTATCTTTATGCATTGGAAAATTTTATTGAATTTCTGTTTTCATATATAGTAATTTTGTAAACCTATTGCCAATGATATTTTGTTCTTTATGAGTATCTCAGATCTTCCAGAATAGGGATGCTTAAGGACGGTGAGATATTAGATATTTCTCTTAAATGGTAAAAGGAGAAGTGTTTCAGAGGAGCACTATTACTAGTTGGGAACTAGTACACCAAGAAGTACCCTGATGCAACACCATTAGGAGTAGAAAATATTTTTTTCAAACCAGTCAATCTTAAAGGAAGTCTACCCTAAACATACATTAGAAGGACTGATGCTGAATAGCTGAAGCTCCAACACTTTGGCCACCTGATGTGAAGAGTCAACTCACTGGAAAAGACCTTGATGATGGGAAAGGTTAATAGCAAAATGAGAAGAGGGTGGCAGAGCATGAGATGGTTGGATGGCATCACCAACTCAATGGATTTGAATTTGAGCAAATTCTGGGAAATAGTGCAGGTCAGGAAAGCCTGGTGTGCTGCCATCCATGGCGTTGCAGAGTTGGACACAACTTAGTGACTGAACAACAACAATGATAAATTTTTCTGTAGAGTTCTTAATTTCTATCACTAGTTTTCACTTTTCCTGTTGCCAACAATATTCTAAGAGATGCCTGTCTCTATCAAGTGTTTTTCTATTTCTTTTCCTGTTTCTTAGGTGGTAAATTTTAAAACCTGTCATCTTCAGTTTTGTGCATATTCAAGTAGCTTCATTCTGATTCGTTTTCTTCATCTTGATTTTTAAAAGAAATATTATTAACTTTTCCACTATAGAATATTTTAAGCTTTTGATGAATGCCTTTGTCAACTTAAAGAAGTTCCCTTTATTTTTAAATTTCTAAGGCTTTTGAATATTTGGTAGAATTCACCTTTAAAAATTACCTGTGTGTGATTTACTTGCATTTTAGGGGCTTGCCCATTTTTAAATTAATTTTGTTATACATTCCAGTGGAGAAGGCAATGGCACCCCACTCCAGTACTCTTGCCTTGAAAGTCCCACGGAAGGAGGAGCCTGGTAGGCTATAGTCCATGGGGTCGATACAAGTCGGACACGACTGAGCGACTTCACTTTCACTTTTCACTTTCATGCATTGGAGAAGGAAATGGCAACCCACTCAAGTGTTCTTGCCTGGAGAACCCCAGGGACCGTGGAGCCTGGTGGGCTGCTGTCTATGGGGTCACACAGAGTCAGACACGACTGAAGCGAATTAGCAGCATACATTCCAGAGAGAATTATGATTTTTTCAAAGAACCAACTGTTTATTTGGCAAAATCTTTTAATTTTGCCTTTACTTTCTATTTCATCAAATCCTACTGTTGCATTTCTCATGTCCTTCTACATATGCATATATATTATATAATTATAAATAACATTCAGTTCAGTTCAGTCGCTCAGTTGTCTCCGACTCTTTGCGACCCCATGAATCACAGCACGCCAGGCCTCCCTGTCCATCACTATCTCCCGGAGTACACTCAAACTCATGTCCATCGAGTCGGTGATGCCATCCAGCCATCTCATCCTCTGTCGTCCCCTTCTCCTCCTGCCCCCAATCCCTCCCAGCATCAGTCTTTTCCCATGAGTCAACTCTTCACATGAGGTGGCCAAAGTACTGGAGTTTCAGCTTTAGCATCGTTCCTTCCAAAGAACACCCAGGGCTGATCTCCTTTAGAATGGACTGGTTGGATCTCGTTGCAGTCCAAGGGACTCTCAAGAGTCTTCTCCAACACCACAGTTCAAAAGCATCAATTCTTCGGCGCTCAGCCTTCTTCACAGTCCAACTCTCACATCCGTACATGACCACTGGAAAAACCATAGCCTTGACTAGACAGACCTTTGTTGGCAAAGTAATGTCTCTGCTTTTGAATATGCTATCTAGGTTGGTCATAACTTTCCTTCCAAGGAGTAAGTGTCTTTTAATTTCATGGTTGAAATCACCATCTGCAGTGATTTTGGAGCCAAAAAAATAAAGTCTGACCCTGTTTCCACTGTTTCCCCATCCATTTGCCATGAAGTGATGGGTCCAGATGCCATGATTTTAGTTTTCTGAATGTCAAGCTTTAAGCCAACTTTTTCACTTTCCACTTTCACTTTCATCAAGAGGCTTTTTAGTTCCTCTTTACTTTCTGCCATAAGGGTGGTGTCATCTGCATATCTAAGGTTATTGATATATCTTCTGGCAATCTGATTCCAGCTTGTGCTTCTTCCAGCCCAGCATTTCTCATGATGTACTCTGCATATAAGTTAAATAAGCAGGGTGACAATATACAGCCTTAACATACTCCTTTTCTTATTTGGAACCACATATATACTTTAACCCACCATAAATTTAGAAAGTATACTTCATTTTCAAATATTTTAAATATAAAGTTACAATTGTTGCTACTTCTAATTCAATCTTGTTACTTTCAGGGAATGTAATCTATTAGCTGAATAACATATTAAACATGAATAACATGTTTGGTATAAATATATAAAGAATCTAAGATTTTGAGGTGGGAAAGTTTTATTAAATATACACTTTTCTAGACTACTTGAGGCAGAAACTAAATGGTCACTTAACTATGTATAGGTGGTATTAGAATCTTCTTTCAAAAAAAAAGTACTTGTGACTTTTTGGTACACATTGGTATTTCAAACATCTACCTAAATCAACTATTCCATATTCTTAAAGGGAGTTCTAGCTGGTCAAAGTCAACAACAAGCATGTAATTTATTTTAACTTCTTCATATGCTGTCTGATTTACAGCACTTTACAAGCATTTGTTGGAAAAAAGTATAAATGTAAAGATAAAACCAAATTTCTGAGATTTGACACAGCCTAAAATTTGTTGTAGAGTTCTGAAGTCTCATATTTAATTGTCAAATTTCCACAGAACAACCACCCAGTGAATGGCCTTACTTAATCATTTTGATCCTGTTTTGAGTTGGCCAAGGACAGAAAGAATACTAACAGCTCAAGGTTTTAATGCATCTTCGGTGCTCAATTTCTCGATGAACAAAATCTCAAAACATTAAAAAGTAAAGAGATTTTGATCAATATTTGTTTGGAGATAGGCTTTTTTCACAAAGTTCTAGATTGATTATACTTTGTTTTTCAGAGAATTTTGGTGTGTGTTTATGTGTCTTTTAAGGAAATAAGAGTGACCACATTAAAAGTGATCATGAGTAAAAATCCAATGATATGAAAATTGTTTGAAAACAATGTACAGAAAATAAAAATTACACATAAGAGACACAGATGTATAGAACAGTCTTTTGGACTCTTTGGGGGGGTGGATGATTTGGGAGAATGGCATTAAAACATGTATAATATCATATAAGAAATGAATCGCCAGTCCAGGTTCGATGCAGGATACAGGAAGCTTGGGGCTGGTGCACTGGGATGACCCAGAGGGATGGTATGGGGAGGGAGGTGGGAGGGGGGTTCAGGATGGGGAACACGTGTACACCCATGGCAGATGCATGTTGATGTATGGCAAAACCAATACAATATTGTAAAGTAAAAAAAAAAATAATAATAATAATAAATAAATAAAAAATATTAAAAAATGATGCATCTAGGATCAAAATATACTTCTAAGTGCAGAAGCAAAATATCTCTTGTTGGTAGACATAATAACAACCTCACAAACCTTTGCACTTTATTCAACATCTATAATTTCTTTGCTTATTTTATGTCTACCACAGCCACAGTGGGCTTGGGGAATAAGTGGCACTTCATTCACATGTACTATCATAGACTGTCTTGTATAGTTATAGTTATAAGACTCAAGCTACTTTTCCAATAATAGTACTAGCTATATCATAACAGTGAGCATATTAAGTTTGATCTGTACTCTGGGTAAATAATCCCAGTACCAATCACAATATGATAGATGCCCATACAGTAAATTTAAAATAAATAACAAGAGACTTGGCTAGTCTTTATGAGGGGGTGTCTTTACCTTAATTTTCCAGCCACCTTCAGTAGAAATATAATCACAGGAAAAGTAATTTTAAAAAGCAGGAAAGAATAATTATTTTACTTCACAGAAATAATTCTTTCTTTCTGTGAAACCACAATCTATATTATATTAACTTAGTAGAATAAAAACACTGATTATGAATTTGAAACCGTGGTGGAATTTTGACGAGGGCAACATGGCAATGTACTTCAAATTGAACTCATTTTTCACTTTTAATTTTCAAAGAGCAGCAATAAAACTAGTAACTTCATTTATTTTTGAAAGAACTGAAAATATAGGAAATAAAATGTTTTTATTTGGGACATCAGAAACCAGGCACCTTTCCTTGAATTGGCAGAGAGTTTATCTTACTCAGACAGTTCAATACTGATATTTATATTCACAAGCAGAAAACATATTAGTATCAGTAAAAGTTTAATGACACACATGCTTTTCATCTGATTATACACTGTTCATTCATTTCTTATAATAAATTCTGTTTAATTTTTACAGCTTTTAAATATGGGAAATACTGCAATGCTTAAAAATAGCATGCTTTAATTTATTGTCTATTCAACATGTGCAGTGAGAGAATTGTTTTCAGACAATGTCCTTATCAGATACAACAGTGAAATGTAATGAAAAAATTGTATTGGGTTGATTAGGTGATAGAACTGAGGATTGGGGGCATGCTATTTTCTATAGTATTTCTAATGAATAATTTAAAATTATTCCAAGTGAAATCATCAGCTCTCATGAGCAAAACTCTGTACTGCTGAATAGAGACAGTGAATGAATTCACCAACATATAAATTTTTTTCATTTAATACAGATTTGGAAGATAACTGGGCAGTTGCTTATGCTTATAAATCTGAACCACTTAACATGACTGCAACTCTGCTTATCCCATATTAGAGAGGAAAAGGCAGCCATATCCTTGACAAAAACCATTTCTTAACTGCAACTTACATTGTAAGATAGAGGATCAAATATGGGACCTCAGAAATTAGACTCTACATAAGGAATGCCATAGGGAGAAGGGGAAAGGAAACTATCTAAAGTGGTCTATTGTTAAAAAAAAAAAAAATTGCGTCATTGCTTGAATCAAACTGTTTCTAATACTGCATATTGCACATTCTACTCAGAAGGAAATTTATTTTAGCTTATATAGATTTTTAAATTGCCAACATCCGCTGGATTATCAAAAAAGCAAAAGAGTTCCAGAAAAACATCTATTTCTGCTTTATTGACTATGCCAAAGCCTTTGACTGTGTGGATCACAATAAACTGTGGAAAATTCTGAAAGTGATGGGAATACCAGGCCACCTGACCTGCCTCTTGAGAAACCTATATGCAGGTTAGGAAGCAACAGTTAGAACTGGACATGGAACGACAGACTGGTTCCAAATAGGAAAAGCAGTCCGTCAGGCTGTATATTGTTACCCTGCTTATTTAACTTCTATGCAGAATACATCATGAGAAACACTGGCCTGGAAGAAGGACAAGCTGGAATCAAGATTGCCAGGAGAAATATCAATAACCTCAGATATGCAGATGACACCACCCTTATGGCAGAGAGTGAAGAGGAACTAAAAAGCCTCTTGATGAAAGTAAAAGTGGAGAGTGAAAAAGTTGGCTTAAAGCTCAATATTCAGAAAACTAAGATTATGGCATCTGGTCCCATCACTGCACGCAAATAGATGGGGAAACAGTGGAAACAGGGTCAGACTTTATTTTTTTGGCTCCAAAATCACTGCAGATGGTGATTTCAACCATGAAATTAAAAGACACTTACTCCTTGGAAGGAAAGTTATGACCAACCTAGATAGCATATTCAAAAGCAGAGACATTACTTTGCCAACAAAGGTCCGTCTAGTCAAGGCTATGGTTTTTCCAGTGGTCATGTACGGATGTGAGAGTTGGACTGTGAAGAAGGCTGAGCGCCGAAGAATTGATGCTTTTGAACTGTGGTGTTGGAGAAGACTCTTGAGAGTCCCTTGGATTGCAAGGAGATCCAACCAGTCCATTCTAAAGGAGATCAGCCCTGGATGTTCTTTGGAGGGAATGATGCTAAAGCTGAAACTCCAGTACTTTGGCCACCTCATGCGAAGAGTTGACTCATGGGAAAAGACTCTGATGCTGGGAGGGATTGGGGGCAGGAGGAGAAGGGGATGACAGAGGATGAGATGGCTGGATGGCATCACTTCACTGACCTGATGGACGTGAGTTTGAGTGAACTCCAGGAGTTGGTGATGGACAGGAGGCCTGGCGTGCTGCGATTCATGGGGTCGCAAAGAGTCGGACATGACTGAGCGACTGAACTGAACTGAACTATATAGATTTTTGGAAAACTCAGTTTTTAAATTTATTATTATCTTTAACAGAATATATAAAAGCAGAGAAACCTTATTCATAAATTGTGTTTTGTCATATTTATATAAAAAGTATCTGGAAATACATAGGGCTTAACAATATTTTACTTTTGATATAGGAATTCCAGTTCTGAAACTAAAATTAAAGAAATAATTTATAATAAAGTAAGTTTTATACATAGTGAAATCTATAACTACAGCAAATTGTCACTAATTTAAACACTGAATAATCATGGTTAAGTAGGTGCGTGAGTGCTGTCACTTCAATCATGTCTGACTCTTTACAACTCTATGGACTGTATGCCGCCAGACTCTTCTGTCCATGGCATTCTCCAGGCAGGAATACTGGAGTGGGTTGCCATGCCCATCTCCACAGGAACTCCCCTACCCAGGGACTGAACACAGGTCTCCTGAATTGCAGGCAGATCTGTTACCACTAGTGCCACCTGGGAAGGTACACCCAGTCAACTAAATATGAATATTCAAAAGAACTGTACTCAAAATTGTTTACCACTATGGGATGATTTTGCTTCTAAATTAAAATAGCAGGATAAAATGCTATAGTTTACATAAAATTATAATCATATTTAAAAGAATACTGGAGGAAAATGTCATAATTTTTTTCTACTTTTATATTTTGGAATTATTTTAACAAGCATTAGTTTTGTAAATGAGGGGGGAAAAAACACCAAAATATTTGTAAGGAAAATTGTCCATTTCTGCAATGAATATATATTGAAACACTAATTTGTAGCCTGGTCTCGTATTTTTGTTTACCTACTAATTGTGTAAGAGAGAAAAATGTTTGCAAAAATTTACTACTTTCATTTGGTAAGACAGTTCAAACAGATAAATATATTTTCAGTCAATGGGGAAGCTCTCAAATGTAGCTTAGCATCTAGTACTACAAAAGTAGTCTTCCTGACTATTGGCTGCTAAGCTCTCTGTCCCTGTCATTTCTCTCTCTCTGGGCACATCAGTTTCGGTGGTATCCTTAGGCATGTAAAAGGAAGGAAGAAGGGGTAAAAAGTCATCTCTGGTGACATGCATTACTGTTTAGGCAGTAAATTATTAAACTATTTTTGGAGGTCCAATTTTACATTCTATATCAAAGCCTAAGCAAAGACATATATGTACACATACACTTTGCCTAGGTACCTTTTGATATCTATAAATATATATTTATAGGAATAATGTTTACCTTTGAATACTTTTTAGTATCAAAAATAGAAATAAATTTGATGATTAAAAGTAATTCACTTAAATATGGTATGATATGTTTACTGGACATAATATAGAGTAGCTATTAAAATCACATTTTAAAATAATATTAAATATTAGAAATGCAATTAAATGATGTGAGAAAATGCTCATAAATTACTCTATAAATGTTACAAGTTAATATATAGCTTTGTATGTTTTTAGGGAAAAATGACATATTTTTCATGTAAAAAGGAATTCAAAATATATACAAAAACTGATTTGCAATGTGCCAGTATGGGGTGATGAGACCATATTCGATGTTATATATACCTTTATTTAGTTTATTCAGTTATTACTTTACAAATTTTTATAGTGTTATATATGTAGATGTCAATATGGTAATTATAAACAATTCATTAAAGAGCTTTTTTGTTCGCTATTTTAAAATTGAGCCAAAGAGATTCAAAATATTTACTAAAATTCTCTGTTTGTATATATGTGTTAACTTAAGAATAAATTGTATTTACCGAGGCACTGACCTCTGATTCATTAACAAAGTAAGTTAACTTTAGCCACATTGCCAAAATATCCTCAAATAATCATGCAGCCATGTTTATTTCTCAGTGAGGCAAACCTCAGGTTCTCTGAACTGCAACCAGGATATATCAAAATGTTTTCTAGTTCAATGAAATTTTGTTATAATCTCCATATGGAAGAGGAACAAAGTAAACACATCTGCTCTTGAAGTTGTTCTTCTGAACATTTCAGAAATAATGAATTAGACTGCATTTCAGACTGGTTTGATTGGGAGACAGAAGGTATTTCTTCCCAAGGCTTGTAAAGAAAATTTTGTTAAGTATATAAATACCTCAGTTCTTACATGTCAACATGTTCATCCCTGACCCCCGCTCTGCCAAGTCCACACTTTCAAAATGACATTTCACTTCCTACTTTGTTGGATAGACTATCTTCTAAGATATATATATATATATATATATATATATATATATAAAGTCTCTTAGTCCTGTCTGACTCTCTGCGACCCCATGGACTGTAGCCCACAAGGCTCCTCTGTCCATGGGATTCTACAGGCAAGAATACTCAAGTGGATTGCCATTCCCTTCTCCATATGTATATGCTTAGTTGACTTCCCTGGAGGCTCAGAAGGTAAAGAATCTGCCTGCCAATACAGGAGTCACTAGTTCGACCCCTGGAAGATCTCCTGGAGAAGGTAATGGCAACCCAGTCTAGTATTCTTGCCTGGAGAATCCCACTGACAGTGGAGCCTGGTGGATTACAATCCATGGGGTCTCAAAGAATTAACACAATTGTATGACTAACACTTAAGATATGCTTAGTTGCTCACTCGTGTCCAACTCCTTGCGACCCTTTGGACTTCAGCCTGCCAGGCTCCTTTGTCCTTTGGATTTTTCAGGCAAGAATAGTGGAGTGGGTTGCCATTTTCTCCTCCATGGGATCTTCCTCCTCCCAAGGATCAAACCTGCATCTCTTGTGTCTCCTGCACCGCAGGTAGATTCTTTACCTGCTGAGCCAATGGAAGTCCATTTATGTTACATTTACTCATCTATAGATGTATTATACATCTTTCTCTACCTTTCTCTGTATCTTATGAATATATTCACAATTTGTATATAATTTTGACTACTTTGGTTTGTATTCAGATTACTGAATAAAAATGCAGATAATTAAAATTTTAATAAGATGTCACCACAGGCAATTGTAAGATTTGGAAGATTTATTATTTTGGCACAAGTATATCCCTAGTATTTATAATAACAAAATTTATGATTAACAAGCAAAAGTGAATCAGGTCAGCAATTTGCTGGTAAAGCTTCCTCCAGTTCACATAAACATCAAAAATATTCCATTAATATCACCTGTCTATTATAATCATTTAATAGTTCAGTATAGAATCACCCCCAATTTTCTTCATATATAAATGCATTCATTTATTTAAAAACATAAATGATATCACATCATATATTACTCTATAACTTATTTTTCTAATAATAAAAAATGATCTACTTCTCCACTGTGGAAATTATGTATGGTCAAAGCTTTGTTTAAAATTAAAGTTAAAATCATGACAATTACTTTAATAGTACAGATTTTGGAAAAGTGCTGCCTTTTAAGTTATTGACATTGATTTTAAGAATTCAAATTTCTGAGCTGCCCAATGTAAATATGTATATGGATAATGGTAAAATTTTGTGAATATGCACAAGACTTGAAGATATTAAGAACATAAAAGCACTCAGGTTGCTTAGGGATCTTTTGTCAAATTTATTTTTATTCTATTCTTAGCAAGCATGAAATTTGCTCAATCATGTCCAACTCTTTTGACCCCATGGACTGTCACTTGCCAGGCTTCTCTTTCCATGGAAATTTCCATGCTAGAATACTGGAAATGGGTAGCCATTCCCTTCTCCAGGGAATCTTCTGGATTCAGGGATTGAACCTGGGTCTCTTTCTTGCATTTCAGGCAGATTCCTTACCATCTGAGCCACAAGATAATCACCCATTTGAATTGTGATGCTGAAGAATTGATGCTTTTGAACTGTGGTGTTGGAGAAGACTCTTGAGAGTCCCTTGGACTACAAGGAGATCAAACCAGTTAATCCTAAAGGAAATCAAACCTGAATAGTCATTGGAAGGATTTATACTGAGGCTGAAGGTCCAATACTGTGGCCACCTGATGCAAAGAGCACCGGGGTTGGAAAAGACCCTGGTGCTGGGAAAGATCAAAAGCAGAAGGAAGCAACAGGGTTGGATGACATCACTGACTCGATGGACATGAGTTTGAGCAAACTCCAGGAGATAGTGAAAGACAAGGAAGCCTGGTGTGCCACAGTTTATGGGGTCACAAAGAGTCAGACATGATTGAGCAACTGAACAACAGCAAAGTAAGTATGAAATTGATTCTTGGCTAGTATATTTATAACATTCTTAAGAAAGATTCCAATTTATCCACAATGCTTTATCTTGATAAATCGTCATTTACCTGTTACTAGACCGTTTATTTGATTTTGAAGGAAACTTTCTTTCTCATGAATATTTTATTGGTAATTAGTTTCAAATTGACTCATAACCTTACCATATTTTAATCATTTATTGTGAATTCCCTGATCCTTTTTATAATTAGTAAAACTGCATAAACTGGTTAACATTCACTTGAAATGTAGAGGAAAAATAACATTTTATTCTCTTTTTATCCAAAAGTCCATAAAAATGTAGCACAGACTTTGTGACTTTGACAACACCTAAGAAATCTATTTTATCCTGGTTTTTAGAATCTGCATTGCATTTCCTTCTGTGAGTGTTCCATAACTTATTAACTATTCAGTTTTTGATGGACATTCAGGTTGCTTTAGGTATTTGAAATTTTGTAACACTTTGAAAACATTACTTGTATCAAATAGGTGATATATATTTGTTGAATGAGAAATTGTCTCTCGAGTTTCCTCAGGTCTTTGAAAGTAGGACTTTGGTTCTTTCTATTTATTAAATTCTATATCCCAAGGCCCTCAACTCATAGCACACATGTGTATCTCACTAAATTTTATTGACTGCTGAAAATGTTTTGTGGGTGGCTTGAACTAGGGCTATGGATGGGGACCCTCTTCCTAAAACATCCGAGTTGGATATGTGACTGGATGCCACAGATACTAACCATCGATGCAGAATGCCATGTAGATGGCAACGAAGAGGAACACAGCACTTACCTGGACCAGGAACATAGCTATGTGGTGAAACTCTCCACGGCCCCCTTGCTTCACAGGAACTGTCATGAAGAATTTGCTACCATCTCTAGAAAACACGGGCTCCTCATTCTAAAAAACAGAAGCACGTATAACAATCTCAAAAGGGCATCTGAAAATTGTGCTGCCAACTACTACCAATACATTCATGGATTAGACAAATAATTGGTTTATTTTAGCAAAAGGTTGAATTATTATTTAAAATATAAAAGTATCATAATATTTTTAAAGTGAACTCAGTGATGCTTTAGGCCCATGGGCATATGTGTGTTTTTGAAAGGTGAGATGGATGTAAAAGTATCTTGCATATTGAATAGAAATAATTCACAATTAGACTAAAGACAGTTTTAAAACTGGTTCAGAAAATAATTTTCATATCTTCACATATGATTGTGCTTAGAGATGTACCCTTCAAAAATTAAGAAAATATGAACAGCTGTAACAGTTTATCAAAATCTCTTTTTACTTTGGAAAATTGTATAACATACAGTATTTAATACATCTTCCTGAAATCTTTTACTCAGCAAGTGAAGTTATTGAAGATACATTTCTGATGATGTTATATAAATTTACTGTAAATACAAAAAGACTGCAAAATTGGAACCAATCAATTGAAAATGATTTAATTCAAATTTCCCATCCTCACTGCTCACTTTTTCACAAACACACAAACATAGATGCCCATTTGATGATTTTTAAATTAAACTTCAGTGGCATGTTAAATCAATACAATTGTTTTTGAAAATTAAATGATGGAGGCTATACTTATAGACTGCTTTCTCTTGTGTAAGAGGAAACATTAAGAAATTGGATTTATATAACAAAAAATTGAGTTCTTTCTTTTGGATTAGTGAGAGTGACTATGTTGTTTTTGTTCATTCCCTAAGTCCTGTCCGATTCTTTGCGACCCCATGGACTGCATGTGCCAGGCAGGCAAGTCTTCCACAGTTCCCTGGAGTTTGCTCAAAGTTGGTGATGCTATCCAACCATCTCATCCTCTGTTGCCTCCTTCTTTTGCCTTCATTCTTTTCCAGCATCAGGGTCTTTTCCAATGAGTTGGCTCTTCACATCACGTGACCAAAGTATTGGAGCTTCAGCATCAGCATCAGTCCATCCCCTGAATGAAGCAGGGTTGATTTCCTTTAGGCTTGACTGGTTGAATTTCCATGCTGTCAAAGGGACTTTTAAGAGTCTTCTCCAGCACCATAATTCAAAAGCAATAATTTCTCGGTACTCCACCTTTATCTCACATCTCTACATGACTACTGGAAAAAAAACATAGCTTTGTCTATAAAACCTTTGTGAGCAAAGGAATGTTTCTGCTTTTTAAAACACTGTCTAGGTTTGTTATAGCTTTCCTTCCAAGGAGATAGAGTCTTCTAATTTTATGGCTGCAGTCACTGTCTGCATTGATTTTGGAGCCAAAAAAAAAAAAAAAATCTGACATTGCTTCCATTTTTCCCCCTTCTATTTGCCATGAAATGATGGCACCAGATGCCATGATCTTCGTTTTTTGAATGTTGAGTTTCAATCCGGCTTTTTTACTGTCCTCTTTCACCCTCATCTAAAGAGACTCTTTAGTTCCTCTTCACTTTCCATCATTAGAATGGTATCATCTACATATCTGAGGTTATTGATATCTCTCCTGGCAATCTTGATTCCAGTGTGTGAGTCATCTAGCCTGTCATTTTATATGATGTATTCTGCATATAAGATAAATAAGCAAGGTGACAGTTATTTGGCCTTGTTCTTTTCCTTTCCCAATTTGGAACCAGTCAGTTGTTCCACGTCCATTTCTAACTGTTGCTTCTTGACCCACATGCAGGTTTCTCAGGAGACAGGAAAGGTAAGGTGGTCTAGCATTTTCATCCCTTTAAGAATTTTCCATAGTTCATTGTGATCCACCTAGTCAAAGGCTTTAGCATAGTTCAAGAAGCAGAGGTAGATATTTTTCTGGAGTTCCATTGCTTTTTCCATGATCCAATAGATGCTGGCGATTTGATCTCTTGTCCCTCTGTCTCTTCAAAACCCAGTTGGTACATCTGGAATTTCACAGGTCACATACTGTTGAAATGGAAGGATTTTGTGCATAAACTTGCTAGCATGTGAAATGAGTGAAATTGTACTGTAGTTTGAACATTCTTTGGCATTACTCTTCTTTGAGATTGGAATAAAAACTGACCTTTTCCACTCCTGCAGTCACTGCTGAGTTTTCCAAATTGCTGACAAAATGAGTGCAGCAGTTTAACAGCACCATCTTTTTAGGATTTGAAATAGCTTAGCTGGAATTCATCTACCTCCCCTAGCTTCATCAGTAGTAGTGCTTTCTAAGGCCCACTTGACTTCAAACTCCAGGATGTCTGGCTCCAGGTGAGTGATCACACCATAGTGATTATCAGTGGTAACATTAAGACCTTTTTGTATAGTTCTCTCTTGCCACCTCTTCTTAATCTCTACTGCGTCTTTTAGGTCATTACTGTCTGTCCCTTATCATGTCCATCTTTGCAAGCAATATTCTCTTGATATCTCAAATTTTCTTGAAGAGATCTCTATTCTTTCCCATTCTATTATTTCCCTCTATTTCTTTTCATTGTTCATTTAAGAAGACATTTTTATATCTCCTTGCTCTTCTCTGGAACTCTGCATTCAGTATACCTTACAATTTCTCCTTTGACTTTTGCTTCTCTTCTTTCATCAATAGTTTTTAAGCCTCCTCAGACAACCCCTTTACCTTCTTGAATCTCTTCTTGTTTGGGATGGTTTTGGTCACTGCCTCCTATACATTGTTTTGAACCTCAGTCTATAGTTTTTCAGGCACTCTGTCTACCAGATCTAATCCCTTAATCTGTTTATCACTGCCACTCTTTAATCATAAGGAATTTGATTTAGATCATACCTTAATGGCCTAGTGGTTTTCCCTACTCTCTTAAATTTAAACCTGAATTTTGTAGTAAGGTGCTCATGATCCGAGCCACAGACAGCTCCAGGTTTTGTTTTTGCTGACTCTATAGAGCTTCCCCATCTTTGGCTGCAAAGAACATAATCAATCTGATTTTTATATTGACCATCCTCTTTGGCTTTTGGAAAAGGGCGTTTACTGTGACCAGCCTGTTCTCTTGATAAACTCTGTTAGACTTTGCTCTGCCTATTTTGTACTCCGAAGCCAAACTTGCCTGTTATTCTGGATATTTCTTGACTTTCTACTTTTGCATTCCAATCCCCCATGATGAAAAAGGACTTCTTTTTAGTGTTAGTTCTAGAAGATGTTGTAGGTCTTCATAGGACTGGTCAACTTCAGCTTGTTTTCCATCAGTGTTTGGGGAATAGACTTGGATTACTGTGATGTTAAATGGTTTGCCTTGGAAAGGAACCAAGATCATCTGTCATTTTTGAGATTGCACCCAAGTACCACATTTCAGTCTCTTTGGTTGACTATGAGGGTTACTCCAATTCTTCTAAGGGATTCTTGCCCACAGTAGTAGGTATAATGGTCATCTGAATTAAATTCACCCATTCCTGTCCAGTTTAGTTCACTGTTTTCTAAGATGTTGATGTTCAATCTTGCCCTCTCCTGCTTAATCATGTCCAATTTACCTTGATTCATGAACCTAAAATTGCAGGTTCCTATGCAATATTGTTCTTAACAGCATCCAACTTGACTTTCACCACCAGACACATCCACAACTGAGTGTCATTTCTGCTTTGGCCCAGCCACTTCACTCTTTTTGGAACTAATGATGATTGTCCTCTGCTCTTCCCTAGGAGCATACTGGACACCTTCCAACCTGGGAGGCTCATGTTCTGGTGTCATATCTTTTTGCCTTTCATACCATTCATGGAGTTCTTGTGGCAAGAATACTGATTTGTCATTTCTCCCTCCAGTGGACCACGTTTTGTGAGAACTCTTCATTATGACCCATCTGTCTTAAATGACCTTGCATGGCATGGCTTATAACTTCAATGAGTTACACAAGCCCCTTCTCCAAGACAAGGCTGTGATCCATAAAGGGGAAGAGTGACTATACATATGGTATAAAGTAAGGCTTTGATATGGTTTCCTTAACAGGTCTTCAGAATGGCTCAAGCACTGTTAAATGACCTGATCCTCCACTCTCTCTCATCTCTTCTTCCTTCCTTCTGCATCCTGCATTTTTCTGCTCCAGAGTCCGCACATTTTAACTTTTTTCCCTCACTTTGTCTGGCTCTTTCTCAGCCCTCACTCTTTCTTTCACTCTCTTTTTTGGTGGAACTCATTTATTTTGATGATTAATGTTGATATACAATGTTGTGTTAGGTATACAGCAAACTGAATCGGTAATACATATATCCACTTTTTTAGATTTTTCCCATATAGGCCATTACAGAGCACTGAGTAGATTTCCCTGTGCTATACAATAGGTTCTTCTTATTTATCTATTTTGTTTATACTCATGTGTGCTCAGTCACTCAGTTGTGCCCAACTCTTTGCAACCCCTTGGCTATAGCCCACCAGGCTCTTCTGTCCATGGGATTCTCCAGGCAAGAATACTGGAGTGGGTTGCCAGTTCCTTCTCCAAAGGATCTTCCTAACCCTGGTATCAAACCCATGTCTCCTGGGTCTTCTGCATTGAAGGTGGATTCTTTACCACTGACACCTGGGATAGTAGTGTGCATACGTCAGTGCCAGTCTCCCGATTTATCCCTCCCTTCCCTTTCCCCTCAGTAACCAAAGTTGATTTCTACATCCGTGACTTTTTCTGTTTTATAAGTAAATTCATTTGTACCATTTTTTTAAAAGTTCCACATTTAAGCAATAACTTACGTTATTTGTCTTTCTCTGACTTACTTCACTTAGTATGACAATGTCTAGGTCCATCCATGCTGCTGCAAAAAGATCTTCATTGATCTCATCCTTTCTCTGCTCTAAATCTACCTTATCAGGCAGGTGTTTTCTGGTAATCCCATGTAAATTGTGATTGGGGAAACTAGATCATCCAACTGTATTTGAATCCCCCATCACTCTTTCAGCGACTTTCTATTTTGTCCATACCACCTAATACCATCCAACATATATTTTATATATGTATTCGTTTGTTTGTATATGAATGGATGTGTGTATGTGTGCATATAGGTAGGTAAGTAGATGAGAAGTAGAAGGGGTTCTTCTAGAATGTAAGCTCCATGAGGCAAAAACCTTGTATTCTTCACTGCTCTGCATTTGGCACCCAGGACAGTGACTATTGCATAAGCTGTATTTAATAATCATTTATTGAATGAATAAGCAAATTAATAACTATTTAATAATCTCGAGTCTGATTCTAGTTTCATTAGTAAAATAGAAATATCTTACTAATATTTCTATCTTACTAATAGAAAATATAATAAATATTTTAATTCTTTTTTAATTATTCTATTTATTCTATTGTTACTAATAGAAAATATAATAAATATAAACAATAAAAATATTATTTTTACTGTATACTGTATGGACACTCATGAAAATGTAAATGGTATGTGTAATAAATTTGAAAGTCTGAACTAACACAACACAAGGGTGGGAAAAATGCTTTGCAAGGCAGATAATAAATACTGACAAGATATTTTATTGAGTGAATCACATTCTGCAGTGTGATTTGTTGTTCAGTCTCTCAGTCATGTCTGACTATTTGTGACCCCATGGAATGCAGCAGACCAGGCTTCCCCTGTCCTTCACCATCTCCTGAAGCTTGCTCAAACTCATGTCTATTGAGTTACTGATGCCATTCAACCATCTCATCCTCTGTCATCCCCTTCTCCTACCTTCAATCTTTCCCAGCATCAGGGTCTTTTCTAGTGAGTTGGCTCTTTGCATCAGTTGGCCAAAGTATTGGAGCTTCAGCTTCAACATCAGTCCTTCCAATGAATATTCAGGACTGATTTCCTTTAGGATTGACTCGTTTGATCTCCTTGCAGTCCAAGGGACTCTCAAGAGTCTTCTCCAACACCACAGTTCAAAAGTATCAATTCTTCACCTCTCAGGCTTCTTTATAGTCCAACTCTCACATCCATACATGACTACTGGAAAACCATAGCTTTGACTAGACAGACCTTTGCTGGCAAAGTAATGTCTCTCACCTCTCAGGCTTCTTTATAGTCCAACTCTCACATCCATACATGACTACTGGAAAACCATAGCTTTGACTAGACAGACCTTTGCTGGCAAAGTAATATCTCTGTTTTTTAATAGGTTTGTCATAGCTTTTATTCCAAAGAGCAAGCGTCTTTTAATTTCATGGCTGCAATCACCACCTGCAGTGATTTTGAAGCCCCAAAAAAGAAAGTCTGTCACTCTTTCCATTGTTTCCCCATCTATTTGCCATGAAGTGATGGGACCAGATGCCATGATCTTCGTTTTTTGAATGTTGAGTATTATCACAGCTTTTGTACTCTCCTCTTTCACCTTCATCAAGAGGCTCTTTAGTTCCTCTTCACTTTCTGCCATAAGGGTGGTGTTACCTGCATATCCAAGGTTCTTGATATTTCTCCCAGCAATCCTGATCCCAGGATTCATCCAGCCCAGCATTTCCCATGATGTACTGTGCATATAACTTAAATAGGCAGGGTGACAATATGAGGCCTTGATGTACTCCTCCCCAATTTGGAACCAGTCTATTGTTCTATGACTGGTTCTAACTGTTGCTTCTTGCCCTGCATATAGGTTTCTCAGGAGGCAGGTAAGGTGATCTTTATTCCCATCTCTTGAAGAATCTTCCATAGTTTGATTTGATCCACACAGTCAAAGGCTTTAGCAGAGTCAAAGCAGAAGTAGATGATTTTCTTATATTCTCTTGATTTTTCTATGAACCACTGGATGTTGGCAACTCTGATAGAGTCAAGAATTCTGTATTTTCTATCCCTTGCCTATATGTAATATCTCTCTCTGCCTTTTCAATGGGATTTCTTCTGTCTGAAGTAAGCTTTCACTCATCTTTTTTGTGCTATATCTTCCTCATTTTTTACTTAAACTCAAAACAGAAACCATCTTTAAATCTCTGTAGCTAGAAAGCCCCTCTTATTTAGGAAATCTATCCCTGGAGACTCTAAGTAGTACTCTGTATTCATCTCTCATGACTTTCAGTGCACTCTATTATATGGTTGACTTCCTTCACTAGGCAAGTAATAATTAAAGTAAGTTTGTAATTTTATTTTTTTTCCCTAGGACACAGTAGGTGACCTACTTATAACTGCACAGATGAATGCATGTGTACAATGGGCAAAAATATTTGTTACATATATCACTTTATCCACTACATTTACTCCAAACTATTGGCTCCTCCCTATTCAAGATTCTGCTCCTGTGCTTTACTCCAAAATTAAATCTGAGCATTGTCCTTTTTATGTTAGTCCCTCTTCCTCCAATTCTCATACCTTGGAAATAGTTCATTTTAAGGAATAGATGGGGGTTATAATTACTAATACATTTCTGGGTTTAAAAACTTTCACCACCGGACAGAAACTAGTTATACAGCTCTATATAGAGCCTTTCCTACAATCAAATAAAGAATGAAGCCAATCTCACTGTCCATGTTTATGACCTTAAGCAAGGCAGTGTTTATGACACACAGGCCAATGAACTGAGGATAGCACACTTTACCTCTTGACCAAACATTTTTTATACTGGTTATTCCAATTATAAGTCTCTTGAAAGCTAGGAGAAACATGCTCACTTCTCTCTGCTCTTCTCACCAAACAGAAAACAAGCATGAGTATTACATTAAATTTCTCATTTTCTTGGAAATTTGCTTCACCTTATAACACATTCTCATCCTTTTAATTTCACCAAATTCTAAGTATTTCATGAAATTCCCTTAGAACTTTTGGAGAAAAAATCAACTGTAACAAACTACTTCCTACATTTTCTTATTGAATACTTGATAACTGTGTTTTTTGTAAATTTCTATTAAATATTCATAAATTTGGGACTTAAAATATAGGTAACATAATCCTAAAAGTTCATGCATTGTGTTGTTGTATGTTTATTATGAATGTCACTGACAATTAAAGTAGGTTTAATAATGCAGGTAATTTAGAATAAATCCATATCTGTTTTTATTATTTTCAATTATTTAACTTAATTTTGATTTTTTTGTGCTAAATAAAGTCAGTTTTTCCCTCAATTTAATTTTGCACACTGATTACAATTAAATAGTTCATATTGTTATCTATGGAGAAAGATGACAGATGGATGATAGACAGGCAGATAGGGAGAGAGATATATCTACAGCACATTCACAATCTTTCTTTCTCTCTTTTTTTTTTTATTCAACAGGTACATATGGAACTCTTCTTATAACCAGACTGTATTTTAAGCATTTGGTATATAATTAATAAAAAAAAGGAACAAAATTCTTGTCCTTGTGAAGTTTGTAAAAAAAAATCACAGAACTAACTGTGTAAGTTTACATAAATATTGCACTGGACTTTAAGTTTTATTGGGGGATGTTATTTGATTAGGGTGTTTTGAAGAGGTGACTTCTTAAGCAGGTAATATAGGCTGAAGTTTGACAAATAAGCAACTTTCAGGTAAGAAAGCAATTGAGAAAATTCTGTTCAGAAGGAAGAGTTCACATAAAGGTCTGGTGAATATGAGGCTAATGGAGAAAATGGGAGAAAAGATGATATGACAGAGCTGGAAAAGCTTTCAAATTAATCTCTTATAGACCCTTTAAGGATGTTGGTCTTTATCTGTAGAACAAAGGGGAGATACAAATTTTCAGTTGTGAGAGAATATCAGAGTGTTTGGGGCAGTAGAATTAGCTATGTGTTTTGAAAATATCACTCAGCCAGGCTGAAATGTGGAGAACAGATTGGCAGCTTCCTAAGGGACTGAGAGTTCACCAGTCAAGGAGGATGTGCAGTGCTAATAGTTTGATCCTGTATAGTGTTTGTGAATTGGAGAAAAGTAAATGACGTGAAGTCTTTGAGAGTAAATCAAAATAACTTGGTGATGAGTAACATATGCAGATAAGGATAAGAAAAGTTCAATAATCCTCAGTAGGTTTATGATTTTGATAGCTGGGTGGATAAATACGTCTGTGACTTCTATGATAAGAATACAGACTTACTGGAAGAGAATGGAGTTTAGTTTGAACCTGAGGAGTATGCTGTTACTTTTATAGATTTAGGAGAAGATGCCAAGTATATATCAGAACTCAGAGAATTGAGCTGCCAGGGGCTATACAGTCAGAGGTAGCAATTGAAACCACAGACGTATATGACACCCAGGGAGAGAATATGAAATAAAAGAGCACTGTAAAGAACAAAACAAATCAAAACCAATAAGCCAAGCAAAACATTTCCTTTGCAAAAAGCAGTGATGAAGTTAGTAGTAAAATGGGTTTATCTATATTTGAATAATCTTGTGTTTCCTTCTGAAATATCCAGTTAGCACGTTGTGGAGACATTTGTGATCATCTGGATTCTAGCTCCATTTATATCACAAGCTAGCACTGTGTAAACTAGAAATTATCTAAGGAAATGTTCATCTGAATAGCAATTTATGTGGAGATTTGGTCAGCTTTCTAGGCAACTTGAGCAATGCTGATGGTTCTTAGTTTATATGGGCTGCACCTTTTTATTCAACACAAATATTTACTTTTATGAATGGTCCCGAAAATGGATCCTGGTAATAATTCAACAACTTGTGTTCTATTTAAAAAAAAAGTAATCTTTTCACAAATGATGTCATAAAACCCAGGTCATATATATTTTAACAAAAAAGACTTATTCAAGCATAACAGAGCCTAAAATTCATAGAACTGAAATAACTTTTAAGAAAAAGTTATATATAAAACAAAAGAGTGAATATGGTAGAGATGATGACAAAATGTGACATAAAGAGACCGTCTATACCATACCTGTTTAGACAGCCAGGTATCTGATGTCATTTCATATTTCTGAAACAGAACAATTAAATCCATGAAGTATCTAAAGACCAGAATGAACATGTGTTGATTTCACTTTTTTCCAACAATGTTATCCTTCAGGCACTTTACCCTCCTTGCAGCTAGTGAAATACCATGAGAAATCCCATTGTCATTATTGATTTAAGCTGAATGAATAAGTACAGAACTGAAATTAAATGCTATTTTAATTACAACATCTTTTCTTTGGTGAACCCCTTCAGGATTCTCAGTTGTGCTTCACCAGAGATAGAAGATAACTGTCCAATTCTGTTTGATTACATCATTCAAACTGTTTTGAGTCACTAGACACTGTCTCTTTTCACCTCTGGCCATCATCAGAATACAAAATGATTAAGATCTTCCAAAAAAACTGGGCAAACAGCCAGGAATAAAATTTAAGTGTGGACATACTGTCATTCGATCCAGTCTTACCATAGTCACTCTTTCCTCCTAGGTAAAATAATTAAACATTCGAAATGGCAAAGCTTTTTGTATCTTTAGAATAATTTCACACATGATCAGAATAAAGTTACATATCAAAAAGCAAAATTAGACTAATCTCAATTTGAATATGTGTATATAAGGCAAATTTTAGTAATGCTATTCACATGTAGCAACTTATATCTTATGGTTCTCCGGAAAAATGATTCTATAATAAAAGTATTCAAATGGAGAAAACTAAATCAGAATATATTGGTGATTTTACCTGTATGCCAAATTATATCATTTCAAATTATAAATAATAATAATTATTTATTTATAGTTTGTTTTTACCAATTTGCCCTTTTAAATACGTGTTATTATTACATAACTACTAACCATTTCCCCTTTTCAGGGCATTTCTCTTCAAATAGATTTTTTCTTAATTTATCTACCTATATCAGAAAAACATCTAACTGAATCATTCCTTGATTTCCTATTCATATTTTGACAGTAATCATCCTTGATGTCTGTAAAACACAGATATGACACGGAGAGAGGGGAGGAGAGGGTGAGATGTATAGAAAGAGTAACATGGAAACTTACATTACCATATGTAAAATAGATAGCAACAGGAATTTGCTATATGGCTCAGGAAACTCAAACAGGGGCTCTGTATCAACCTAGAGGGGTGCAATGGGGAGGAAGATGGGAGGGAGGTTCAAAAGGGAGGGGATATATGTACACCTATGGCTGATTCATGTTGAGGTTTGACAGAAAACAGCAAAATTCTGTAAAGCAATTATCCTTCAATAAAAAAAACGTATCAGTGCCCCTGCTTATTAGTGTCACTAAGTTTTGTTACAATGCACAAAGGTCCAAAATTTCACATGCAATTATTTGTCTTACTATTTCAATCATAGTAGAAAGCAAAATCTTTCTAACTCCATAAAGAAATTGAAATAGAATATCAATAAGGTATCAATTCTGGAACATGATTGGGTTCCCATAGCTTTTCTATTGAAGCATTTTGCCTATATAGATTATCCCTACCTATATAGACAATTGACAGGTTTTCTCTAACTAGAACATATGCATGAACAATTTGTAAATGACTGTGTAATCAACTGACTAGGAAACCATCCAGAACACTTAAATAAATAATGAAATTCTGATCAGCCTATAAGCCAGTCAGATGGAAGAAGATGATTAAAACATATTTTCTAACAAGCACAAGCTAAATGTAAAGAACATCAGTGAAACCCAGTAAGGAAATGGTGATGCCCATCTGTTGTACTTTGTTGTCATATCTATGCTCATCTTTCCAATCACAGATAACTTTTTTCCTCTTTAGTTCTACCCTTTACAGACCATTTAAAAATAATGTTTAAAAATACTTGTATAATTTGCATATAGTGAAATCTATAGGTCTTAAGTGTATGTGATGAGTTTTGATAAATGTATTTACCTCCCATTAAGACATGAGAATTTTACATTTTTAAACACATTCCCTCAAGTCCCTTCACAGAGGTTTCAAAAGACAGCTACTCCTACAAACTCTTTTTCCATAGATAGTTTTGCCTGTTTTAGATATTCAGATAACTGGAGTCACATATTATATATTCTTTTTTGTGGGGTTTCTTTCACATCACATGTTTTTGAGATTCATTCATACTGTTGAGTATATCAGCATTCTGTTTCAAGTGGCAGATTGGAATGTCATTGTATTGATATGCTTTGTTTTGTTCATCAGAAGTTTCTAATTTTGATGATGTATACTTTATTTTTTTCTTTTACAATAAATGATTACTTTGTCTATTCAATATAGTGAAGTTATATTCCATCTTTTCATCTAGAAGATTGATGGTACTAGCTCTTAGATTTAAGACTTCAATGTGTCTCAAATTAGTTTTAGAATATAATGTAAGAAATGTCAACCATCCTTGTATTTTCCATCTGATTACTGATAGTTCCAGCATCATTTCCCCCAATTGAATTGTTTTGGCAACTATGTTGATTATTGATCATATAAATATGGATCTATTTCTAGAAAGACTATTCAGTACAAGTGATCTATTCGTGTGTGTGTTCTCTTCCTCCACTACAATCTCAGTTTCTGTCTTTCTGGTTATTCCTGAAACTATGTAGTAAATCTCCAATTTTTTTTTCTTTTTTAACTGGATTGATTTAGCTGGCCAGGTATTTTGCATTTCCAAATGCATTTTAAAACCATCCTTTCTATTTCTACCATAAAAGTCTGCTGAGATTTTAATTGGTATTGTATTGAAACTACAGTTTAATTTGAGTAGAACTGACATCTCCAACATTAAGTCTTTCGATACAGGTATGTAGCTTAGCTTCTATTTATGTAGGTCTTTTCCAATGCCTTGCAGGAATGATTTAGTTTTCAATATTAGGACTTTGCCACTCTTTGTTAAACATATTCATATGCATTTCATTTTTTAAAGATCTTAATATTTTTATTTTCCATCATAATATTCAGTCAGTTCAGTTCAGTTTTTTGGTCACGTTTGACTCTTTGTGACCCCATGAACTGTAGCACCCAGGCTTTCCTGTCCAACACCAACTCCCAGAGCTTGCTCAAATTCATGTCTATCGAGTCAGTGATGCCATCCAACCATTTCATTCTCTGTCATCCCCTTCTCTTTCTGACTTCAATCTTTCCCAGCATCAGGGTCTTTTCCAATGAGTCAGTTCTTTGCATCAGGTGGCCAAAGTATTGGAGTTTCAGATTCAGCCTCAGTCGTTCAAATGAATATTCAGGACTGATTTCCTTTAGGATTGACTGGTTTAATTTCCTTGCTGTACACGGGACTCTCAAGATTTTTATCCAATACCACAATTCAAAAGCATCAATTCTTTGGTGTTCAGCCTTCTTTATGGTCCATTGCTCATATCCATACATGTCTACTAGAAAAACTTTAGCTTTGACTATAAAGACCTTTGTCAGCAAAGTAATGTCTCTGCTTTTTAACATGCTGTCTAGGTGTGTCATAGATTTTCTTCCAAGGAGTAAGTGTCTTTTAATTTCATGGCTGCCATCACCATCTGCAATGATTTTGGAGCCCAAGAAAATAAAGTCTGTCACTGTTTCTATTGTTTCTCCATCTATTTGTTATCTATTTCCATTGTTTCCCCATCTATCATAATAATACCAGTCTTAAAGATACATTTTGTTGCTTCTTAAATCTTTCTTTGAAATAAGTGTAAACTTACAGACAAGTTAAAAGACCTGTTCAAGAAGCATCTTCATATCCCTTAGACATATTCCTCATGTATTTATAATTTGATACATTTGTTTTATTTTTATATCTCTCTATTGTTTCTAAACTATTTGTGAGTCTAGTAGAAATCTATTTTTTTCAAAATCAATTAGAAATTTAATTTTTTTCTAAACAATTTGATAGCAATTTTGAAGTATTGTTTCCATTTACCCCAGAATAATTCAGTGAGGATTTCTTAAGAAAACTGTGGTATCCTATACTATTAATAAAATGTTTTTACAGTAAAAGAATAATAATCAGGAAACAGAACAAACAATTGAAGTTGATTGCTGGAGTCCAGCTCCAGCAGCCAGGGAATCAGCCTGAAGGGATGAGCGGTGTCAGCAGAGAATGATGTTTATTCTGACTCAAGGTGCAGGACTGCATGTTTATTTCAAGCTTCAGGTTCTCTTTTATACTTTGACAAAAGCATTAGGTCAGAGGTTTGACATTTTCAGTTCCCCCTCACCCAGATTTATTGTCTCCAGAAATTACTGTTGCCCTTCAAACAGAGTTCCTGCTTCAGCAAATCGGTTTTACTATCCGTTATCTACTTCCTTTTATGTGTCCTATACTTAACTTGTGATTACATTGTAACTCATGCCACATCCCTCAGTTTATTTCTTATCTTTCTAAATCCTATTTGCCCCTAGTATCTTAAGCTCACTATCTCCTAAAAAAGGCTTCTAGCTATTAATATCTCTAAAATTCCTAATCTCCATAAGCTATAGTAAAATATGCCAACACTACAACATTTCTTAAATTTTTAGCTTCTAACTATTCTTAATTACTCCTAAACCTTAAACTCAGCAAACTTCTTTTGCCATAAACATTTCCCTCACAAACAGGTCTCAGATAACGATTCTTCCCATGGCCTCAAGCTGTGGCCTACGTGCTCATCCTGGAACATTCTTTGTAAAGATCCTTGAACAAATGTCAATGGTTAACTTTATGAATTATTTTCTGGGCACAACTGCAGAAGGCTTTGTGCTTTCTCATGCTTCTCTCAAGAACAATAAGCACCTTAACATTCTTTCCAGCCAACTCAACCGAAGAAAGGAAAGAACAAATCAGAATCACAAGACCTAACTCCTTCATCCTGGGACCGTGCCTGCGGGATGAGGAGAGGGGGTTGGGGCCGTGCTTCCATTTTGTCAGTAATGCCTAACGCGGCTCCTGACAGTTGATGCCTTGACGTATAAAAATAAGCTGAGAAATTCTCTTATGAATTGTGACCTATTCTGGTATTTTTGGTAAATTTATTACATTTTGTTTATACAATAATATTATCTACAAATAAAGATAATTTTACTTCTTCCTTGCCAATCATCATGATAGATATTCCATGAAAGTTACTCTGACTCGAGTCCCTAATATTTATTTAATGTGTAGAGTTAGACTGTCTATCCTTACTTTATTGTTGATCTTAAGGTAAACATGGATAATGTTTCACCATTGAATATAATATTTGTTGGTTATTTTGTGGGTATCCTGCATCAGAATGGAGATATTACTTTCTATTCATTTATGTTGAAAGTTATCATGAATGGATGTTGAGTTTTGTTAGTTGCTTTTTCTTCATCTAAGATAATTGCCTACTTGTTTTTCTATTTTTTTTCTGTTAAAATAGTGAATTACATTGATTTTAAATATAAACTAATCTTAAATTCCAGGCTAAAATCCTATTTAGTCATGATGCATTATTCTTTATATTCGCCAGAAGGATATATTAATATGCTAAAAATGTTTTATATACATATTCACAACAGATATCAGTCTAAAATGTTCTTTTTAATGTCTTTGTCTAGTTTTGATAACAGGACAATGTTCTCTTACAAAAATATCCTGCCTGAGGACAGTGTTATCTTAAAATGTAAATTATGGGAGTAGATCTGATGAGGTCTTTACAACCTCCAGACATTCTTTGGATTATATAACTTCATTGTTAACACTAGCAAGCCCCCTTCTGATGCCTATGTCAGAAGCTTTCTCTGTCTCCTTTATACTTTAATAAAACTTTATTACACACACAAAAAAATAAATTAAAAAAAATAAAAATAAAGTTGAGAAATTCTCTTTCTTTCCCACTTTCTAGAAAACGTAGGAAAGGTAAAAAAAAAAAAATCCATTTTCCTCTAGTTTTAATGAGATATAATTAACATACAACATTGTGTAAGTTTAAGTTGTACAACATAATGATGTGATATATGTATATATTATGAAATGACCAATAAAAGAGAAGTTTTGTTAATATTTATCAACTTACATAGATAACAGATTTTCTCCTTGATATGAGAATTTTCAAGATTCAGCAACTTGCAAATATATTATTACTATTCTAACAGGTAAGAGGTGATATCTCATTATGGTTTGCATTTTCCTAATGATTAGAGATACTGGGCACTTGGCTATTTGACTATATCCTTTGGAAAATACCTATTTTAGGTCATTTGCTCATTTTAATTGAATTATTACTTTTTTGCTATTGAGGTATGAGTTCTTTATATATTTCTGAATAGTAACCCAGCATCAGACATACGATTTGCTGATATTTTCTCCCATTGTTTAGGTTGGCTTTTCATTTTGTTGACTTCTTCTTTGTTGTACATAGGCTTTCTAATTTGACATTTGTACATTTATTTTTTTGTTGTGCTTTAGATGTCATATCCAACAATCCAATCCCAAGATCAAAGTCAAGAAAGTTTCCCCCTTTGTTTTCTCCAAGGATTTCTATGGATTCAGGTCTGTTACTTAAGTCTTTAGGCTTCCCAGGTGGCACGGTGGTAAAGAATCTGCCTGTCTACTCAGGAGACCCAAGAGACCCAGGTTTGATCCCTGGATTGGGAAGATCTCCTAGAGTAGGAAATGGCAACCCACTCCAGTATTCTTGCCTGAAAAATTCTATGGACAGAGAAGTCTGGCGGGCTACAGTCCATGGGGTCACAAAGAGTCTGACATGGCTGAGCACACACACACACACACACACACATTTAAGTCTTTAATTCATTTGATTTCATTTTCTGTAAGTGGTGTAAATAGGGTCCAATTTCATCCTTCTGCAGTGGTTATACAGTTTTCTCAGCACCATTTCTTGAAGAGACTGTCCTCTTCTTATTGCATGTTCATGGCTCCTTTATCAAACAGCAGTTGAATACATATGTACCAGTTCATTTCTGGGCTCTCTATTCTGATCCATGGGTATATGTGTCTTTTTATGCCACTGTCATATTGTTTTCATTAACATAACTTTTAAGCATAGTTTGAAAGCTGGGAGCATGATGACTCCAGTTTTGATTTTCTTTCACATGATTGTTCTGCTATTCAGGGTCTTCTATGATTCCATAGAGATTTTATAATCTTTTTTTCTATTTCTGTTAAAAATGCCATTGGAATCTGATTGAGAGAGCATTTAATCTACAAGTGAACATTTTAACACTATTAATTTTTCCATTCTATGAACACAAGATATCTTTCCATTTTTTTCTTTCTCCATTTTTTTATCAATGTCCTATAGTTTTTGATATAAGTATCTTTCACCTCCTAAGATAAATTCATTCCTAAATATTTTATTTTATGCATTCTATTGTAAATGGAATCTTTTTTTATTATTTTGATAGTTTGTTATTGTGTAGAAACAGTACTGATTTATGTATGTTGATTTTGTGTCCTGCAACTTTACTGAATTTATTGATTACATCTAATGGTTTTTAATTAAGTCTTCAGTATTTTCTATGTATGAAATCAACTGCATATAGAAGCAAATTTACTTTTCTCTGTCCAGGTCTGATGTCTTTTATTTCTTTTCTTATCTGAAAAACTTCTTGTACTGTGTTAAACAGGAGTGGTGAGAGTGGACACCCTCATCTTCCTGAGCTTAGAGGAAAAGCTTTTATTTTAGCTTTTCACCACTGAGTCTAAAGTTATCTATACATTTGTTATATGGACTTCATTATGTTGAGGTATATTGCCTTTATATCCACTTTGTTGAGAATTTTTTTTCATGAATGGCTGTTGAATTTTGTTAAACATATTTCATCTATTGAGATGATTTTTATCTTTCATTCTATTAATGTTGTGTATCACAGTTATGAACTTGTATATGTTGAATCATCTTTGCATCTGAGGGATGAATTTCACTTGATCATGGTGTATGATCCTTTTAATATGCTTCTGAAATGAATTTGCTTGTATTTTGTTGAGAACTTTTACATTTATTTGTTATTTCTTGCAGCATCTTTGTCTAGCTTCAGTAGCAGAGGAATGCGAGCCACATAAAATGAGTTTGAATGTATCCCCTCCTCTCTGACATTTGGGAAGTGTTTGAAAGGATTAGTGTTTATTCTTCTTTAAGTACTTGGTAATTTTCACCAGTGAAGTCATCTGGTTCTGGGCTTTTCTTTGTTGGGAGGATTTTTATTTCTGATCAATCTCTTTAGTAGTAACTGGTCTATTCAGGTTTTCTATTTTTTCATGATTCAGTCTTCATAGGTTTAATGTTCTTAGAAATTTATCCATTTCCTCTTGGTTTTCCAATAAATTGGCATGTAATTTTTCATAGCCATCTTCTATGAACTTCTGTATTTCTGAAATATCTATGTCAATTATTATGTTCTCTCTTTCATTCATATATATATATATATATATGTGTGTGTGTATATATATATGTATGTATGTATTAGTCTTGTCTCTTTTTTGGCCAGTCTGGCTAAAGGTTTGCCAAAATTGTTTATATTTTCAAAGAACCAGGTCTTAATTTTATTATTTTATTAAATTGTTTTCCAACTCTCCATTTCATTTATTTGTGCTATAATCTTTATTTTTCCTTCCTGCTGCTAATTTGGGGCTAAATTTATTCTTTTTCTAGTTATTTGAAATAAAAAGTTACGCTGTTTTTTGGACAGCTTTCTATTTCCTTGATGTGTGTGTTAATAGCTATATACTTTCTTCTTAGACCTCCTTTAAATAATTCCCATAAGTTTTGGTATATTGTGTTTCCATTACTGTTTGGGTCAAGATACTTTTCTATTTCCCCCCTTATTTTTCATTTGATTCACTGGTTGTTCAAGAGTGTGTTGTTTACTTTTCATATATTTATGTTTTCTCCAATTTTCTTCCTGTATTGACTTCTAGTTTCATATCACTGTGGTAAGAAAAGAAAAAAAAGCATGATTTTAATCTTTAATTTGCTGAGACTTGTTTTGTGGCATAACATATAATCTATCCTATAAAAAGTTCCATGTGTGCCTGAGAAGAATGTGTATTCTGATGCTGTTGCATGGGAGTGTTCTATATGTGTCTATTAACTCCACTTGGTCTATAGCATTGTTAAAATCAACTATTATCTTTATTCCCTCAATGATACATCCATTGTTGAGATAGGATGGCATTCTAGACAGGTCAGCTGTTATCATCTTGTCCAGGAAGATGGAGTTTGCTACTGGGGTCTATTTTGGGACAAAACCACTTCTGAAACTCTGAGGTGTATGTGTTGTTAGATAGGACTTGCTTGATTGTCTGTACAAGCTTCACTGTAGGATGAGCTCTACTATTGCTCCCATCAAACTTCCTAGTGAGCTGGATTGGGAAGTATAGTAGACAGGGCTATAAATTAGCTTCCTTATCCAGGGAGGGTTGGAGAGTGGGCTCCAATGCCAGCAGAGCACATTGTAAGGGACTCCAAATCAGGCAAATCTGAACAATGAGTTTCCTGAGAAGACAGGGACAAGTGGTTTTGTTCTGTAGGTGGGTATAGAAGGCTGGATGTACTGTTCAAATACCACTGTAAGTGAGGATATAGGACAGGTTATGCAGCATCCTGGGCGCTCTGGTTAGGTTTACCAGTTGGGTGGGGCTAGCGGTTGTATTGAGCATTGAATTAGCTTCAATGCTCAATTCAATGTATTGAGGATATGAAGTAGCTTCTTTACCTGGGTGAGTCCACAGACTAGGACCCAAGATTGGCAAGGCTACTGTTTAAAGACTGAATCATGCTAAACTGTGCACCAAGCTCCCTGGCAAGACAAGCATTAGTTTTGGATCTGCAGAAGGGCAAACCACTGGCTGTGTTTACTGATCACTCTGGTGCCACTGGGCAATATAGGTTTCCTGATCAGACAGTCCTGAGCTGCACTCAGTAGTAGACAGAGCTATGAACTAGCTTCTTTCTGCAGGGCTACAAACAGGCTCCAATGTTGACTGTGCTTGCCATTTGGGATCCTGAATTGGATAAAACTGCAAACCTAGTTCCCTGTCTGGATAGGATCACTGTCTTGGCTGTACAGGTGGCAAAGATGCTACTTTGAATTTCTACTTGAGCACGACCGGGAGAATGAAATGTCTGCCAAGATCTGAGAGCTGATGGCTACAAGTTCCACCCTACCCTTTTCCATCACAATCTGCAGCAGTCTAATCCTCCAAATTCCCCTTCCTGATCCTCCTGAGGCAAGACCCAAGTGAGCCTTCCATGAAGAAATCACAATTCTGGAGGAGCTAGATGTCCACCGTGGACTCTCTTTTTTCCACTGGAGAAACTGTAGGCCTAGAGACACCTCTCAGTGTGGCACACAATACCGGCCTGAGAGGAGGGGGCGGTTATATGGTCAGAGTGTAGCCACTCTTATCTTTTTAATGGGTTCTTTTCAGTCTCTGTGGCCCAGGGGGTGCTTCAGTCTCATCTCCATGTCCTAGGATTTTCACAACAGTGTCCTATATATGGATATTGCTTTTGGTCTTCTCAGAGAGACTAAAGTCTGGAATGATCTATGTTGCCACCTTGATGACACATGTGACTTCTTTTATTTCTTAAATCATTAAAGAAATCCATCACTGAAGCCACTGGTTTCTGGAGTTTTTGTTGTGGGAAGATTTCTGATCATGGAATTTAATTTCTCTAATTGATATGGAACTATTTCAATGTTTTTCTTCTTCATATATGTCATTTTTGGTCATTTTTACCTTTTGAATGGTATTTTTCATATCATATCCTCAAGAATTTATGGCATACAACTTGTTTATTACATCAAAATATTTATTTGCACTATATGATATCCACTTTCTTTTTTTATTGAGGTTATAGTTGATTTACAAAATTAGTTTTTAAGTACACAACAGTGTTATAAAATCTTTATACTCCATTTAAACTTATTATAAAATATTGACTATACTCCTTTGCTGTAAAATATATCCTTGTGGCTTATTTATAATAGTAGTTTGCACCTCTCAGTTCTATGTCTCCACTGGTAACCACTAGTTTGTTCTCTGTATCTGTGAGTCTATAACTGTTTTGTTATATTCATTCATTTGTTTTATGTTTTAGGATTCCCGTATAAGACATAATACACAGCAATTTTCTTTCTCTGTCAGATTTATTTTCCCAAGTATAATACCCTCCTGGTTGATCCACATTACTGTAAATGGCATCATTTCTTTTTTATGACCGAGCAGAATTCTATTATGTGTATATACTCTGATTAAACAACTTAGGTTTCTTTCCTATTTTGTCTATTGTAGATAATGCTATTATGAAGAATGGAATGCATGTATATATTCAAATTAGCATTTGGGGGTTTTTATTTTACATATAGATATATATACACCCAAGAGTATATTGCTGGGTCATATCATAGTTTTGTTTTTAGTTTTCTGAGGAACCTCATACTGTTTTCCAAGTGACTACACCAATTTATACTCTTACCAACAGCGTACAAGTGTTTGCTTTTCACCACATCCTCCTGAACATTTTTTTTAATAGCTATTCTGATAGGTGTGAGGTGGTATCTCATTGTGGTTTTGATTGGCTTATTGATGATTAGCAATGTTGAACATACTTTCATGTGTCTGTTGGCCATCTGGAGGTTTTCTTTTGGAAATTGTCTATTGGGGCCTTCTGACCAATTTTTAATCAGGCTTTTTTTTTTTAATATATTAACTTTTATGAGCTGTTTGTATATCTTCTGTATTAATCCCTTATGAGTCATAGCATTTGCAGATACTTTCTCTCATGCACCAGATAATCTTTTAATTTTGTGAATGGTTTCTTTTGCTGTGCAAAAGATTTTAAGTTGAATTAGATCTCATTTAAATTTTTTTTTTTAATTTCTTTCACTTCAGGAGACATTTTCAAAAAATATTGGTACAATTTATGTCAAAGAGTGTTCTGCTTATGTTTTCTTCTAGGAGTTTTAGGGTTTCAGGCCTTATATTTAGGTCATTAATCCATTTTGAGTTTATTTGTGTATACTAAGTGAGGAAATGTTCTAATCTCACTCTTTTATATGTTGCTTTCTCCAGCACCACTTGTTGAAGAGATTTTCTTTTCTCCACTATATATTCTTGCCTCTTTTGCTGTGGATTAATTGACCTTAAGTGTGTGGGTTTCTTTCCAGCCTATCTATTCTATTCCACTGATCATGTCTAGTGTGTGCCAATACCATTCTGGTTTGATTGCTGTAGCTTTGCAGTATCATCTGAAGTCAAGAAAGTGTGATGCTTCCAGCTCTGTTCCTCTTTCTCAAGATTATTTTGGCTGCCTGGAGGCCTTCTGTCTTTTCATACAAATTTCAAAGTTATTAGTTCTAATTCTGTGAAAAATGCCCTCAATATATCCATTGGAACTCTTTCACCTTGAAACTGGCACTTTGTGAGGTGTTTCTTTTTTCAGTACAGTTAAGTATTCATCAGGTTTTCATCTTTTAAAAATAATTTTTGCTTTCACTGATTTTCTCTATAGACTATTTTGTGTTTATTTGTGATTTTATTTTTATATTTCATTCTTTCTAATTGCTTTGAACTAAATTTATACTTCTTTCTCTAGCTTCATAACTTAGAGCTTAATCATTGATTGAATACCTTCTTCCTTTTCTAATATAAGCATTTAAAGATTTAAACTCCATTTTAATGTAGATCATTTTCTTCATCCACATAATAATAGTTTGACAAGTTATTTTTTCATTGTGCTTGAATTCTAATTTTTTTTGTGATTTTCCTTTAACTTATGAGTTATTAGGAACATTTTTAAAATTTTCAAATATTTTCCAAATATTCTTTAGTTGCAGGCATGCTGGGTTGCTTCAGTCATGTCTGACTCTGTTTGATCATGTGCATTATAACCCTCCAGGCTCCTTTATCCATGGGATTCTTTAGGCAAGAATAGTGGAGTGGGTTGCCATACTCTTCTCCAGTTAACACTTGTTAACAATTTCTAATTTAATTCTCTTATAGTCAAACAATATACTCTGCTTGATTTCAGCTTCTGCATTTTGAGACTTGTGAATATTTCCTTTGTACTCAAAAGGACTGTTGATTATATAGTCGTTGAATGAAATTTTCCTAAATATCAATATAAGTTGTTAGTATTGTCTGAATCCTTTACTATATTTATGGACTTTTTGATTACTTATTTCTTCCAATACACTGAAAATCATATTTAAGTCCCTAAGTATATTTCTATTTCTTATTTAGCTTTGTCAGCTTTTGATTATAAATTTTGCTTATGTATTTAGAATCCTTATTATTAGATACATAGGTATTTAGAATTGTTATAGCTTCCTAATCAATTGACACTGTATCATTATTAAATTATTCTGTTAATATTAAAACTTTTATTTCTCTATTTCTCAAAAAGCTCAAAACTAGAGTGGATTTTATTTTACTCCCACATTTATCATATTTGGCACCTGTACTTCCCTAATTTTGATCTGAGTTTTCATCTGATATCATGTGTTTTAGCTTAAATAACTCTCTTTCCTGCAGATCTACTTTTGATGAATTATTTCAGTTCCTGTTTATCTGAATCTATCATCATTTGTCTTCATTTTTGCAGGGTATTTTCATAGGATGTAGACTTTTAGTTTGATACATTTTTTCCTTCAGTCCTTTAACAATGTCTTTCCATTGCTTTCTGGTTTGCATTGTTTCTGGTGAAACAGAAGCAGTATTACTCATCATTATATTTCACAATATGTAACGTGCTTTTTCTCCCAGGATACTTAAATTTTTTTTTAATCTTTTGTTTGAAATAATTTATGTAGTATGTGATGACATATTTTATCTTTATTTTGAGATTTGCTGACTTCTTGGATATATGGATTAATGGTTTTTCATCAAATTTGAGATATTTAAGTCAGTGTTTCTTATATATTTCCCACCCCAATAACTCAAAATTTGCCTTCTGTATACATAATTGAACTTATATACCAGTTTATATTGTTTTATAGGTAATTAAGGCTTTGTTCATTTTTTTCCCCAGCCTTTTTCCCTTAGGAATTTTGTTTGAATTATTTCTGTGTCTCCTACTATCACAGATTCTAACTTGTTGATAAGTTCATCCAAGCAATTTTTAATTTCAGACACTGTATTTTTCAGTCCCTGAAATTCCATTGTTCTATTTTCATAGTTTTTATTTAGCTACTGAGATTTTTCATCTGTTTACTAATTATAGCCACTCTTTAACTTGTTAAAAAAAAAAACAGGTGAAAGCTTTTATTTTTTTTTTTAAGTTTGTTTGTTAATTCCAATATCTACATCCTTTATAAGTCTGCTACTTATTTTGGGGGAGGTGGGTGAGTTATGTTTTCTATGTTTCTAGGTATATAACATATTTTAATTGTATGATTGATATCGTGAATGCTGTTTTGAGAATTCATTTTTATATTTTTTGAAGAGTAGACTTTGTTCTGTCAGGCAGCTAGTTCATAAGCAAATGAATTCAATTCCTTCAAGGTTTAATTTGAAGGTTTATTATAAGGAGTTTACAGTAGTTTTATTCCTAATACTTTTTCTTTCTGGGCTCTGAGTTGAACTCAGGGCTTTTACTGAAAGATCTATTTTTGCTGTTCATTGCTCCAAAGTCTCCAAGCATTGTGCAACTTGCATATTCTCTATTTGCTTCTCTTTCTGAGATAGGCCCTTTACCTACACAGCTAAGTACTGAGATAAAGACTTAAGAGATCCTTTACATAGTTTGCTGAAGTTCTTTTCTATATAGCTTCCCATCCTGTGGTACTTATCCTGCAAATTTCAGCCACCACAATAGCCTCAAACTAATTCTCCCTGTCTTAATGAATCAGTTGTGCTTTTCTTGGATGCCATTCCTTTACAATGTGCCGCAAATGTGTCACCAGTAGGAAACTACAGGTTTATTTCACCTTTCATGCCTCAATTGTCTTATTGTCCAATATCTGACTATAGTTGTTTAATGAATTTTGTAAAGTTTTAGAATTGATTTCTGTAGAGATACTAGGCTGGCAACATTTACTCCATCATATCCAGAAGCATAAGTCTGAAAATTTTGTTGTTAAATAATTGAGAATTCTTTATCAAGTAACCAATATGTATTATAATAATTTAAACTTATTCAAGTACCTCCTTTATTAAGGATCTTAAAAACTATATGTATAGAATCAATTGAATATTTTATAAATATGATTATAGAATTTAAATACAATATACTTTCAAAAGTATTTAAGAATATGTTTGTTTGTTTGTTTACTATTTTCGATTAATTTAAAGACAGAGACACTTTTTTAGAAGACTAATCTGAACTACAGAAAATCACTGAATCTTTTGGAGTGTGTTTAAAAAAGACAGAAAAGAAACATCCCATGTTCTCAAGTTAATCACTGTCAAAATGTAGAGAGAAAGCTCATATTTGAGAATGAAACTAACATGGCTTGGACTATCTTTTATATATAGGAATTCATTGTTTTAAAGCCTAGTTTATTCTCTTTGGATTATCATCTGTATTTCTTACTTCAAAGTATGTAAGACGTATGAATTAAAGTATACACTGCTAACAGAATGACTATTCTACTACCTTCGGAGTTAAATACTGAAGTCTTTGCACAAATGACTGTTTAATTTTCCTTTGAGAGGTAGCATAAAAGATTTTATTTTAAGCATAAAGAAAATCAAATCATACTCACTCTGCTACAAGCACCAGTAGTGGTCTCACAGACTGTGAGGATGGAGATGTTCTGAGGTCGATTCAACCATCTGACCACCGTCTTGGTGTTGCTTACCCATTTAACCATAGTGATATAGTATTCTCTAGTTTGGAAACAAAATTAGAATTTACATTTAGAGCCAGAGAACCTGCATAGTTCCAAAAATTATACTTGTTATTTTATATACAGAATAAAGGAAACACTTTAAGGATGTCATGTTACATTAATATATATATATATATATATATACATGTGCTTCTTCAAGTATTGACATATATAAATACAAATTATGTGTATGCATATATATGTAAACATGTGCACATTTACAAATATACAGAAAATCTGAGATTAATTTTAAAACTGGATGATTTCACAGAAGGAACATTTTAGAAAAATAAAAATAATCAAAATGCTACACCTTTATAAATAATGTTAATTTTTGTTGATTAGTACAGTACTAACACATGTGCAAAATAAGTAAAAACTTTCTAAGCTATATTCTATTTTACTTTTTCAAAAATATTCAATAATAAATTAAAATGCAAATCTTATTATTGATTTAATAATTATTTCTTAGGTATGACTTCCATGTCATCTCACTTTATCCATGGGGACTTGAGATACAGAGTCATGAATAGTTTGTTTTGGTCTTTTTGCTTGTGGGACAAGGGCCACTCTCAATCTTATTTATAATACTTCCTACAATTTTGCTTTTCTAGCTTATTCATTTGAAAAAGTTTAAAGCATACAAAGAATCAAATGGAGAGTAATGAAGGGCTACTGAATTTTAGGTATATTGAGGATGCTAATTATGATGACTATGATGTCCTCAGACTGGTTGTGGACTGGGGAAAGTTATATTTTTCCCTTACAGTTTATATTTTTTCATTAGAGAGTCTATGTTTGGAAATTTACATAGTATGTCACAAAATCCCCCTATCCACACATAACAAATGCACTCATCCATAATTCAATTTATGATAAGAAAAATTTAACAAAATTGCCCAGTTTAAGAATATATGGGATGCTTTAGAAATGGTTTGAAAAATGCCATCCATGTATATTATGTTAAAATTAATCCATCAGATTTTTATATGACTTAGAAGAAAAACACTTATGAAAGAAAAACCTTCTGTCCTTAGACACATCTGGGTTAGACATTCAACTACCTGAATCTCACATTATTAACATTATTGAGTAGTTAGTGCTATCTCTAGAAAATGTGTTAGCCCATCAAAGAGAAAAAAATATCAGTGGAAAGACAAGCATAACTTGTTACACAGTGAATCCTGCCATATCTTCTTCAACAAGCTCTTCAAGGCACCCAGTAGCTTTCACAACCAGGTGAGTCCCACATGAAAATTGCCTAGAAACTTAGTGAAGTCATAGAATAAAGTTCCCTCAATAAAGTTAACAAAGCAACTTTGAATAAAATATGCAACTGATTTAGGATTAATCTTTGGCCAAATCAATGGAACTTGTAATTCTTAAAAAATCTCTCTCTCTATATATATCTATATCTTGTTCATTTTCACTATGCTTTATTTTAAACTGATTTATTTTACATGTATTATGTTTGGCAGTATGAATACTAAAAAGGAAAAAAATATAAGCATCAGCTTTTAAGAAATACTTAGACATTTTAGCATGGAGAAGAATGATAATGCATACTATAATCAATCAGGAAAAAATGCTGAATTGAGATAATATATATTTATCATTAATTGGCATAAAAGTTCAAAACTGAAGGAAAACAAATATGATTGTTACAAACAACTGATCCTAGATTGCAAAATCAAAGTGCCCATATTTATTGAAAAATGATGCCAGATGGAAGAATTTTATAAATGATCAGAAATTTGTCTCAATTAACTAAAGTGAGTGGTAGTATACTTTGTGCCAAATGAGAACTAACATGAATTATTTTTAAAATAGATAACAACAGGAACAACAAATAAAATTTAAATATTCATTTTGAGTGTTTTTCCTTTCAATATACTCCTTAAGTGAAATGTTTTAAGAACATATTTGCAATGTCTTCCCAGATATTGATACATTATATTTTTACCTATGATAGGAAATCTTGACTTAAAAGAAAATTTTTATTTATAAAAACAATTAAAATTCAAATAAAAACAAAATTCAACTGGTGCAAATTTGGTGAATAAATGATTTTTAAAAGGAAATTAACTTAGGTGTAAAATTAAGTTAAAAATTATTATTTATAGTCATACCACTTATATTTCTCTTTGATCAAATAATATTATTTTGTGCATTTGTGCATAATGTGTCTTATGTTCATAAGCAAAATTTAGTCTTATGTGAGACATTTTAGTACATATATTCATAAGGATTAGAGTTCTCCACAAAATAAAACTTGTAAAGTTCATTGGGATAATTTCAAACCATTGAAATCTCCGTGATAAAGTGTTGGAAATACCCAAAATGAAAGATAAAGTGGAACTTGACACCTAAAAAGGGGAGGGCAGATCACATGCCATATTCTTTCTTTCTTTGTTTCAAGATCCTAGGTGCACATCTCCTTATGATTCATAAAGACTTTTTCAGTTTGCATGTAAATATTTAGGGTTGCTCTGAATGAGGAAGTAAGGACATGCCCTTACCTGAAAATGCCACACTATTTGGCCTGCCTGTTGCAAATGTGGCTGTCCTCCTGGAACTTCATCTCATGAACACATTAGATCTGGTGTCCCACAACCTGTGGCCAGCAAAACTGTCCCTTCCTTCTAACTGGCTTTCCTGCTTGTTCCTAGTCTCCGTGGCTCTGGATTACCCAGGAAGTCCTCAAGGATCTCTCTGGTCCTCTTGAGCCACAGAGACAGAGACAAGCAGATTAGAGGGATTGCACTCAAGTAAAGAAAGACTTTCTACTAGCTGGGTGGTCTGGTACAGGAGATCTAATTGTTCACAAGGGTGTGTGAAATGGAGGTGCCAGCATCACCAGCAGACAGGTGCCAGTCACACCTGTGTTTTCACTGGCTTCCTGTCCAATCACTCCCCTTTGTTCACAACAATCTTTGTGCAAATATGCTCACATGCTTCCAGATAATCCAAGATCTCTGCCCATTAATGTATTGTGATGACATTCATGACTAACTCACAGCTAGGTCCTCTGTTGCTGCTGCTAAGTCACTTCAGTCGTATCCGACTCTGTGTGACCCCATAGATGGCAGCCCACCAGGCTCCCCAGTCCCTGGGATTCTCCAGGCAAGAACACTGGAGTGGGTTGACATTTCCTTCTCCAATGCACGAAAGTGAAAAGTGAAAGTGAAGTCGCTCAGTCGTATCCGACTCCTAGCGACCCCATGGACTGCAGCCTACCAGGCCCCTCCATCCATGGGATTTTCCAGGCAAGAGTACTGGAGTGGGTTGCCATTGCCTTCTCCGAGGTCCTCTGTAGACCTCTGTTATTAATAGTAAATATGCATGACTTATAAGAAGGGTCATTTCCCTAAAAAAGATACATTTATTAATTATATTTTTGGAAGGCATAGACATTCATTGGAAAAATAAGAGATGCAGACTAGATATGCTTCAATTAAATAGGAATAAAAAGCATGGCAGTTTTAAGCCCAGAGTGACAGTGGCAGAGCATCACACGAATGAAACAGTCTGAAAACAATAGGTCACAAAGGCTGAATGAAAAAAGAAAGATTTCAGGTAAACAAAATAATGTCAAAGATGGAGAGTAAGGAGAACCTAAAGATAAACCATTATTTTTATTCTTCAGCCTAGAGATGAATGAACACAGGAGAAGATCACTTCTCCAAAACAGTGTGACAATTCGCTACCATGTAGAAAAATCTACATGACTTATTATTATAAAAAGATTTCCTCTAAAAGTTAATTATATATTTTTAAGTTCATACCTAAATTCTCTAACATCTATGGGAATACTGCACCTAATAAATATGGAAGTATTGCTACTAATGTTGGCACCAATAAACTAATTTGTATATTTATATATCTAATGGGGCTTCTCTGGTGGCTCAGATGGTAAAGAATCCACCTGCAGTGCGGGAGATGTGGGTTCAATGCCTGAGTTGGGAAGATCCCCTGGAGTTGGGCACGGTAACCCACTCCAGTATTCTTGCCTGGAAAAAAATCCATAGACAAAGGAGCCTGGCAAGCTACAGTCCATGGGGTCACAAAGAGTTGGACAAAACTGAGCGACTAAGTACACACCCATATATCTAACAGTTACAAAAATAAAGAGTTTTTGTTAGTTTTGAATGATTTAAGAATACCATGGTAAATAAGATTGGGAAGACAGATAAAGGAAAATAAGTTATAAAGGATACCTAAAGTACCACAAAGGGCTTCCCTGGTGACTCAGATGGTAAAGCATGCACCTGCAATGCGGGAGACCTGGGTACGATCCCTGGGTTGGGAAGATCCCCTGGAGGCAACCCACTCTAGTATTCTTGCCTGGAGAATCCCCCAAAACAGAGGAGCCTGGCAGGCTACAGTCCATGGGGTTGCAAAGAGTTGGACATGACCTAAGCGACTCAGCACACAGCACAAAGTATCACCTAGGGTAAACTCTATGTCCAAAAGACACTGATGCAGTTGAAACAGTTATATAATCTACAATGCATTTGAGAAAAATATGGCAAGTTTTCAGGAAAAGCACAAATAATACTAAGATAAATCATCTTGTATGTATAGGCTTGTGTGTGTGTCTGCATGTGTTTGTGTGTGTGGAGAGAGAGAAAGAGAGAGAAAGACTGAAACACACACACACACACACACACACACACACACACACACTATACATACACAAAGAGAAAAAGAGACAGGGACAGAAACAGAACCAGAAACAGAGACAGAAACAGAGACTTTTCACATGGCTTCAGATAAATTATTGTGTATCCTGGTGGACATCTCCAACTCACCCCTAAAGTAATAACCATGATAAATTTCTTAAGGTCAACATTATCCTTAAATCATTTGCATTGAATAGTCTCCATTTGCCAGATCTAGTCTGGAATTTGCCCCTTGCTTCCACGTTTCCAGAGCCTGAACTCGACCAACAGGTTCCCTAGCCCAAGAGAGACCTCTGGAGGAACTCAAAGCTTTAGAGGAGAGGATTCAGTTTTATTCTCTGGACACTCTCCCCCCATTAGGATCTGGTTTGGCAATTACTGAATTGTTCTACCTGCTGGTCCATCCTGTTCTTTTACTACAGGCCTTTTCAGGCTTCTTAAGTGAGTCTGCCCCTTGTTTCTTCAGTCCTGAGGCAGTAAAAGCTTTATGCTATTGCAGACTCTTTTGTTGCATTCCCATCTCTGTGAGTTTCCTTTTAATCCTTCCCATATCTTTGCTACTGCTGCTGCTGTTGCTGCTAAGTCACTTCAGTCGTGTCCGACTCTGTGTGATCCCATAGATGGCAGCCCACCAGGCTCCCCCGTCCCTGGGATTCTCCAGGCAAGAACACTGGAGTGGGTTGCCATTTCCTTCTCCAGTGCATGAAAGTGAAAAGTGAAAGTGAAGTCGCTCAGTCATGTCCGACCCTCAGCGACCCCATGGACTGCAGCCTACCAGGCTCCTCTGTCCATGGGATTTTCCAGGCAAGAGTACTGGAGTGGGGTGCCATTGCCTTCTCCGCATATCTTTGCTAAAGGTCCCTTAATTAATGCATTTCAATTGCACCTCTTGAGTGTGTCATCTTTTTAATTTTCAGAACCCTGACCAATAAATTATGAAAAATGATAACTCTTAGATCTCAAATGTGTATCTAACCAGGGAGGGCACAATAGTTTTCTAGCAAATTTCCATATGGCTAAAATACTGAGTATTAACTATTATAGATACTGAAAATCCTAAAGCAAAATCAAGAGAAAGTGTGAGATTAATTTCCCTTTGATGTGCAGATAAATGTAGCATTCTTTGATTTGCATCATAGAATATTTCTATGTTGTTCATGCTTGTGTGTTTTTAGACCCATTAAACTAACACCTGTGCTTAGAGAGGCTAAATATAGGTGATAGGAAATTGGACTAAAGTGTTCATCAAGAATAAATGAATAAGGAAATGCATAAGGAAACATGAAAACTGAAGCATGGGGAATATTTGAAACACCATTTTGAAGTAAACTTTGATTTTGAGTTTTCCAACAAAAAGAGTAAATTATACACGTGGGCGCATTTCACACGTAACAAATTGCAGCTATATAATTGTTGTGTTGTTGTTTAGTCATTAAGTTGTGTCCAACTCTTTGCAACCCCATGGGCTATAGGCTGCAGGGTCCTATGTCTGTAGGATTTGCCAGGCAAGAATACTGGAGTAGGTTGCCATTTCCTTCTCCAAGTTACATAATTATGGAAGAAAAACAAAACATACTAACATGCTACATATATTGTGTAGATAAGGTATTACCTGACTCTTCCAAATGTAGATCAAATTCATTGCCAGAACAACATACCTGAATTACACTTAAGAACTTTTCCTTCACAGGATGCTTCTTCATTCTTAGAGGGATCTAGTATATCATTCTATATTTCTATATATTGGATTCCCAACATTTAAAGATATGCAATATCTTTTTGCAATGGGTACCTAACTTGATCACATTTTACCTCAAATATTAAAGAGAAATGTGCTTAACTAATACTCTAATAGTGACAACTGATTCCACCTTTAGAAATTTTTGTATTTGATGACACTACTATGTCCTATCTGGTGAATTCATTAGAGAGGCTCTTAAGTAATAGTATCAAGAAAGAAATCTGGACATTATAAAATTGACTTCCATTTTAAAGATTTTAAAAATTAATGAAAATTAGAAATTATTATTTTAAGATGAGGGCATTCAGTCCCAGAGAGAGATAAAGTGACTTATCCAAGGTCATATAGTAAAGTGGTAGTAGAGATATAACTCAGACACTCCAATCCAGTGCCCTTTCTGTTAGTTCAGAGTGCTAAACAAATCAGAGAAAGTATAGATCACAAAACATATCAATAATTTTCATAATCGCTTCATTTGTGTGTAAAACTTTCACTGCTGGTAAACCGAGTTCAGAAGTTGAAGTTTCATCTGATTTGGTCAACCTATACTGTATTCTATATGTCAATTTTGTGATAAAAGTATTTTATCACAATCTAGATGAAATGCTCTATAACTTGAAAGATGTTTTATTTCACTTTCTATCTCTCCTGCCAACTAATCTTAAGATTCTACGTCAAGCATACTTTTACTTTGGACTTCATCTTTTCCATCAATAATAGGAAAAGTCGATACTAGATGGTTAATGGAGGCCTTTCCAGTGGAAGCATTACGTATATTTTTAACAACTCTTCAAGCAGGAAAAATGTCCACAGACTGAAGGCTGCACTATCTGTGAAAACCCCAAATATGATGAAAATTTCCCAAATATGTCAATGGAACACTAAGTGGTATTTCAACTTCAATTAGTCACCCTGTAATTATTTTTGATATTAAAAAAACAAACTATAAGCTTAGTTATATCATTCAATATAGTGTAAATTATATGGTTGGGAAGATCCCCTGGAGAAGAAAATGGCATCCCACTCCAGTACTCTTGCCTGGAAAATCCCATGGATGGAGGAGCCTGGTAGGCTACAGTCCATGGGGTCACAAACAGTCAGACATGACTGAGCGACTTCACTCACTTGTAGTGTAAAATCTCCAGGGATGTTGTAAATTTTCACCAGGTTAAAAATTTGAAAAGTCAATTTACAAGTTTGAGATCACTGTGGATTTCACAATCCACATGATTATTTTATTAGCTGTTCAGTTATTGGAGATTTTACTAATACTAAAATATTGGAGATTTTACTAATATTAAAATGATGCTTTTGATCCATATGATGTATTTCTTTTGTCCCTTCTGCAGGTGCTGCTGCTGCTGCTAAGTCGCTTCAGTCATGTCCGATTCTGTGCGACCCCATAGACGGCAGCCCACCAGGCTCCCCCTTCCCTGGGATTCTCCAGGCAAGAACACTGGAGTGGGTTGCCATTCCCTTCTCCAATGCATGAAAGTGAAGTCGCTCAGTCGTGTCCGACTCTTAGCGATCCCATGGGCTACAGCCCACCAGGCTCCTCCATCCATGGGATTTTCCAGGTAAGCGTACTGGAGTGGGGTGCCACTGGCTTCTCTGTACTAGGGCTTAAATAAATGGGATTTTTACGTAGGCTATTTAAAGCAAAATCGCATTAAATTTTTCTGCCTGGAGAATAAAGCTAGGGAATCATTGGCAAGTTAAGAGGGAAAAAGTTGGAATAGCACACACATTTTAGGAAGATGGTACTCTTTTAAGGAGAGACATTTAAAAATATGGAGCAGTTATTTTCAGGAAGAAAATTCAGTAGAAAATTATCCTTTGCCCCCATCTCTCTCACACATGTCTCCTGCTGAAGATCTAATTCTTGCTATCAGTATATTTAGTCATTTTGTGGTGCTGGTAATCACCTTAAAACTCTAAATTCTTCCTGGGAACAAGAAGAGATTCAGAATGAGTTCATTCTTACACTAATGGAGGCAACCTCAGTTTTATTTTCAAGTGAATTTGTTGAGCTGATCACATCTCTCTCCAAATGGCAACAAAATGATCATTGGAGTTAATAGATCTATTTTCTGGTAAAAGTGAAATTGAAATTACATACCTTGATTTAAAGCTATCTGGTGGCATGAGTTCCAAAGTATGAGTTGGTCCATATAGGTTTACAACATATAATTTGATTGTTGGGTTCACTTGACCTGCCTTTGAGAAAATGAAAGTTGCAATGCAAATATATTAAGCATTGGAATATATTGAGAAAGAAAGAAAATGCATTTTGATTCTTTTGCAATTTTGTGTTAGAATGGGAAAAATGTTTAATTTCTCTGGAGTAGAAATGATTTTAAATTCAACAACTTGATTGCTTTCAATTGTTTTTGTAGATTGCTGCTTCTCGAGCATTTTAGTCAGACAATTAAAGGTGATAGAAAATCATGATGACTTTATTCATTAGGCAGAACTACTGTGTTCTTCCCCTAGAATGACACTAGAATGGCTGGCTTTACAAAACAACTCACACTATAGGATATGAAATGCAAAGGGAAGAGAGCTTGGTTAATTTAAAAGTAAGAAGAGGGAGAAGAAAGAAAAAGAAAACATACCAAATCCTGGTGCTTAAAATTCCACAATACCTAATCTACTCCATGCATTAGTCATCACAGGCTTTCTTTTAAATTATAACGAATACTAAAATGAGGTATAAATTCCCTTAGGATGTAGTATGGAGCAGATTGCCCTCACTATGCACCTAGCTTGAAGACTAGAAAGACAGTGGTAAGAAACTGTAATTTGAGTCTATCAAACCAAAATTTGTGAAATAGTAACTAGGCTGTATAGCAGTTAGTATGTTTCTGGCTCCTCGTGTGTGTTAAAGCATCACATGCATTATCTTATTGTATGTTCCTACTACAGTCCTAAGATCTATTTAAAACCATTTCCCAGATGGAGAAGCTAAGGAAATTGTTCAAGGGGAAGCATCCAATAACTAAGGGAGCCAGTATTTAACCCCAGGATGCTCTTAACTGCTCTAGTTATGCTTCAGTTCATTCCTAGGCAATCATCATCTAAGTTTTTAAAATATACTGTGAACTTTTAGGGAGCAGACCTGGGAACTTAAATCAACGTATCGCAAGTACGTTGGATGAATGAATGAAAGAATGTTTGTGTGAATAAATAATAGAATCAACTGACTACTTGTAGCTCAATGTGTTTCTAAAAAACACATCACCATCATTGTGGTCTAGCTGCTTTGTGAAGAGAAGACCACGTGAGATATACAAAGGACAAGGAAATTAAAAGTGAGCTGAATTAAAAGACCTGGTAAAAACCAAAGGAGAATAATAGCGCTGATTTAAAGATAATGAAGATTCACATTCAAGGAATTGGTACTAACAAAATCCAGAATTAAATTAGGACCAGAAGCAACATGATGTGTTCCACCAACAATCAGTAATAGCTCCTCAAGAATATCTTGTTAACTTATTAAAAATAAGGAGCATGGAGGGGAGGGAGGAGGGATGAATAGATGAAGAAACAGGATTTGTAGAGCAGAGAAAAATACTCTGTATCTTTCATTACACATCTGTCCAAATTCATAGAATACATGAACCAAGGTTGAACCATAATGCAAACTCTGGACTTCGGGTGATTACAATGTGTCAATGGGGTTTCATCAGTTGTATCAAACCCACTAGTGGGGGATGTTGAGTGGCAAAAGGGGTTATATAGGGCACAAATATCTTCCTTCCCCTCAAGTTTGTTGTGAATCTTAAACTGCTCTGAAAAAAGACAGTCTTCATTAAAAAAAACTGACTAGTACATCTGTGGAAGTGTATCACACACAAGTCAGGAGTTTGATCCAAAGAAAGGAGTCTGGAAAAGCTTTCATTTTAGAAATGTGGTGACCATAAACAGAGATTATGAAAATGGTTCATATGATAAAGGCCTTCCTGGAAAATAAGCAATGAACTTGCCTCACAGAGAAGCCTCTGGTGCCAAATTTTGTAAAGCTTTTTATTCTGAAACGCTCCAGTGCCTAGGTTCCTCTGTCTTGAGCAATATACCCTTCTTCCTCCCTTAGTAACTTTTTCACATCACTTTTGTTTTAATTAAACTGCCATGTTCTGCCCTGAAAGTATTGGTCTTTCTCTGTATTTTTTGAGTCTAATCATTTCTTTAGCTGGATCAAATATGCTAAAATTTAGGGTGGGGACACAGTATTTTGCAATGTCATTCAAAATGCTGTTCATTAGCCAGCAGAATAAATGAGAATTTTATAAACACAAATTCATGGCCCCAACTGGACCTATATTCATACTCAGAATAAGAATCTTGGGGTGTGGATCTAAGAACCTGGCCTTTAACAAGATTTCTGGATAATTATAATTAGTATGCAAATGTTAACAAAATACTTATATATTAATATGTGCATATCTACATATAGATACATATTCCTGCTCAGCGGTTATTAAAGGTGAACTTTCATGAAAATCATCCAGAGGTCCTGGAAAGCTTATTAAACCTATGATTGCTGAGCTCCACCTGCAGCATTTCTAATGTCTGGATGGGATGTGAGAATTTGCACTTCAAATAATTTCCCAGATGTGGCTGATACTGCTAGTAAAAGGGCTACATTTTGAGAACTGGTTCAGTTTACAAATCAGAGAAGTCTGGGTTCAAATTTTGACTGTTATTTACTGGATATGGACATTGGATAGGACATGAAAGATTCTGAAGTATTATTTTATTTGATTATCAAAAATGAGACAATGTTTTTCTGAGAATATGTCACAGAAGTTTTGAGTCAAAATAGATTTTGTTTCTGTGGAAAACAACCATCTCATACTTTTGTTATATGGACTAACAAAAATGATGATTTACAAAGGTGCCCAAAATAGTATACATTTACTTAAATAACTAACTCATGAATTAAATATAATGGTTAGACACTGATTTTTCTAGTTTTTTTTACTCTGTTTATATTTTTTAATCTTTCAGTAAACTGATTAAAGACAATGACAAATTACATTAAATCTGATCAGTTTTTGTGAACTCATCAATGATGCATAATTCTATGATATACTTTGTTGAAAATATACATGGTAATTACCATATATTAAGGCAGTTTTTTTTTTTCTTTCTGATCTATAAGACTGTAAGGATAACTGGTATTCCAGTTAGCTTCCATGTGGCCAAAACCAAACATTAAGCTGTTTCTAAAATTCAGCTGTTTAGAATTCTATAATCTCAATTTGATTTCTTTCCATGGAGTTTTGAAATTAAGTGCACATTGCAAATTCACTTGTACCTTTTAATATTTGAATTGCTTCAATAGTTTGCAAATTAGAGGATTCATCTATTGGGCTTTTATAGTTAATTTGCTACAAAGACTGAAAATCCACAGAATCCTCCCTCTATGATTCTGAAACACAAGCCTCAATAATAATTAACCTTATTTTACTGGCAACCAAATTGTCATTAAACGAGATAATGTTTTAATTAAGAAGATTAACCTGAGGTTATTAAGATATAATTGTGTATCTTTTTTGTGCTGAATTGCTAATGATAGGGTATTTTATGAGTTCTGAATCATGCTGAATTAAGTAAAATACAAATATATTTGTTTAGTGTAAGTATTTCATTAGAAATCTGACCACATTGGGTATTTGCTGCACTCATTTTAATCTAGTTTAATTTGAAGCACAATTTAGTGTGAATTCTATGAGTTACTGAAAAGTCTAAAGGACAACTTTTTGAAAGTTTATTGCATAAGTAAAAGCAAATCAAAATAACATATTTGTTAGTGGAAAAATTAACAAACATTTCTTTTTTAAACCAGAGTAGAAAATAATGAGATTTTGAAAATTCCAGTAATAGACTCAAAATGATACTGAAGTTTATTCTGAGAACAGGATGAAAACCCAAAACTAGTTTCTTCGAGCTCTGTTGCCTTAAGTATCTGCAGATATTTCTAGTGACAACCACCTGAGGACTTGGAACTCTTTCTCTTTGGCCACTATATGTCTTGTCTTTATTTTTAATACTCCTTAACGGTAGTTATGGAGAAGGCAATGGCACCCCACTCCAGTACTCTTGCCTGGAAAATCCCATGGACGGAGGAGCCTGGTAGGCTGCAGTCCATGGGTCGCTAAGAGTCGGACACGACTGAACGACTTCACTTTGACTTTTCACTTTCATGCATTGGAGAAGGAAATGTCAACCCACTCCAGTATTCTTGCCTAGAGAATCCCAGGGATGGGGGAGCCTTGTGGGCTGCCGTCTATGGGGTCTCACAGAGTTGGACATGACTGAAGCGACTTAGCAGCAGCAGCAGCAACGGTAGTTATGAATACACTCAGGACCTTTATTATGTAACACACATCATGCATTAGATATGAGGCTTCCCAGGTGGTGCTAGTGGTCAAGAATCTGCCTGCCAATGCAGGAGATGCAAGAAGCACAGGTTGATCCCCTGGAGATATATCGTTTATTACATATATAGCATATGTGGGGCTTCTCTGGTGGCTCAGTGGTAAATAATCCACTGTAAGACAGGAGATGTGGATTTGATCCCTGGGTCGGGAAGATCCCCTGGAGGAGGGTATGGCAACTCATTCCAGTATTCTTGTCTGTAGAATCCCAAGGGCAGAGGAGCCTGTTGGGCTACAGTCTGCTGGGTCACATACAGTTGGACAGAACCAGAGCGACTGAGCACGCACACGTAACATGTTTGATGCTGTCTATGAAAGTTACTCATACAGAGCTGAGTCATTTGTACTTAATGGAGCCACCAGAGCTCCACATCTATTAGTTAACTTGACAAGGAGATATTTTGATTCTAGCTACATCTTCTGAGATACAAGTTAACCTCTGGTAGTTTTACAGAGAGAGAGACAGAATCAATAAATTTGAGTTATTTCTCTGTTCTCAAAATAACTATGACTTTTATAAAAGGACATAGCCTTTTAGAGCCTTATTTTGCCCATTTGTAAACCAGAGGCAATTGTGAAGAGGGCCAAATAAAGAAAAAAAGTGAAATGTCTCTATGAAAATATATAGCATATTATTAGCATACATGATTTACCCAATTAATACATAAACATTATTTTTATTTTATGCCTACTTACTATTAAAAAATATTAATTAAATGATAGCATAAATAACAATACATGGTCTAGGTTTGTCAACACAGAATCTTCTGCTTTACTGCTAACTTATTTAGATTTTCTCAAATGTTTTTATATTTCCATTTGTTTGCCACAGACAATAAAATTTTAAGGCCTAGGAGTGTCCAAGTTCAAGCACCAAGTCTGTAACAGAGAAGGCAACTTGACGATGCAGCTATGACATATGGCTTTTCTGTGAATCCTAAAATCCCCACTTCTCTTGGGAAATTAATTATAGAAAGTGGCCCCTTCCCCAGATTTGACTTTATGCCCTTCATGTAGTGCACACTGAACATCCTGAGTGACTGTCCTGCCTATTGACATGTTGTTTCCACAACAAAGACCTATTATTCATTTTGTATTTACATGGTCAGGTGAACTTTCATTATAAGTAAATCCAATGGGATGAGAATCTATTTCAGAAGTCTTTTCACTTTTTTTCTGGTAAAAATAAAGGTGCAGGTATGTTATACTGGCATAAGCTGTCATCCATAAAATATGGGTAAATCCACAACTGGAGAAGACATAAAGATTTTACATGAAGTACCATAAAAACGTCTTGGGAGATATAATTATTTTGTTGCTAGGTCAAACTGCCATATTTTCCTGAGGAGCGTTGAGTATATGTGTTTTCAGATCTATGCCCAGAAAATGGCCTAAAAATGATATTTCAGAATGGTGGAATCAGCTTCTTCTCAATCCTGCTGCCTTCCATAGCTGCCAGTCAGTCACACTGATATTACAGCCTACCGGAAGGAAGATGGGATGGGGAGAGAGAAAGCACAGACTCTCCATGAGCAAATAGTCTTCTCATCCCTCTTAATATTCACTCCTTTCCTTCCTCCTGTCCCCAGGAGTCTTGTGGATGACAGGAATATCAGCAGTCACCTCCCCTTCCTACCGTCCACACCTTCATTGCAGAAGTAAAGAATGCATGTGATGCATAATTTTTCCAGTACTCTGCATAGCAGTTAAGGTAATGCGTACATTTAAAGGTACAATCTATTGTACTTTGTAAACACAAAGTACAACTCACTAAAGAAATGGCTTAAAAACAGCTTCTAAATAAAATCAACAGCCACCTCTTACCTCCTTAAGAGTTAAAATGTGTAAACTGGAATTTAAAAGTTTTCTATAAGACTTCTTTACATGACTAATGTCTAGGGCTACCTCACTTTTTCTTTTTTTTTTTTGTAAACATGGGGAAAATTAGCTTTAAAGCAAGAATGAGATTAATTAAAAATGACATATAAGAGAAAAGCCAATACACTCCAGATGTTTCTGCAGCCTGCTTTCAGAGGCCTTACCCAACACTTAAAAGTAGCTTTGCTGAATAAAAATATACCAAGAGACTCAAAAGGCAAATTGATTTATGACCTTGTTACTGAGCATATACTCTGTGGTTGACCAAGGCTGACTTCAGGGTATCAGAAGAAGAGCGGGATTTTTCTAAACCTCCATGCTGAATATGACTTCTTTCTAGTTTCATGAAAGATGCAAAGGTTGGAGATGGAAATGGCAACCCACTCCATATTCTTGCCTGGAAAATCCCATGGACGGAGGAGCCTGGTAGGCTACAGTCCATGAAGTAGCAAGGAGTCGGACACGACTGAGCAACTTTTCATCACATTAAAATATTTAAACACTTTTGAAGAAAAATACTTATAATAAATTTTCATCATGAGAACTCACTATCACTCCTTAAAAAGATATCCATTATTTGTTCTTCAGTATCAGTTTGTTTTCACAGAGGATATGGCAAGAATGGATTGGTGGAGTCAGGGCCTGTGGACTTAGCATTAGGAATAAGAGAAATTGTGCTACTCATAGAAAAAATAGTTTTGCTATCTGGGCAAGAGTTCCATATTCACTTCACACAATACAACAATTCCAGCTATTCCAGCTATGCCTGACTATGGCTCTGCCCAGCATTTTATAAAGTATGTTCCAGAGTATGCTCTGCCAAAAGAATACTGATGTTAATATTAACACTAATAAATTCTCTAGGCTTAGTCTATTCTTTATTGGTGATTCTTTATGTTTAGTCTATTCCTTACTGGAGATCCTTTATGCTTAGTCTACTTTTTATGAGATTTATAATACACATTAGCATACAGTATATTAACTGCTCTGAGAAATCATCTGAAAAAAACTAGATGTTTTTATTAACTGAGAATTCCCAGCTTATTTGACTGTGATAAACAACTCACAGAATATACCTTGGAGAAACCTTTGCCCTGGCATCAGTGCTGACTTATGTTTTCTCACTCTCTTTTTAACTGTGAAAGTGAGAGATAAAGACTGAGAGCATCAAAGGGAAAGAAATGAAGCAGAAGCTCCTGCAATCTTGAATCATCTTCACCTGTGCCTATGCAAACACAGTGGATAGACTATCGCGTGCTCTTAAAATTGTAAGTCTGTCGACAAGTAAGGGGGTTTCTTTAATTCTCCCAAGACAACTTGTTTCTGAACCAAGAATACTATTGATCAACTCACTGGTGCAGAGAGAAGGGGAACAAACTAGCATTCCCACAGGACTTACCTTAGGATATGGATACTGCTTTCCTTTGGGATACAAAGCTCCAGTAAACCGAGGGATAACCATGTTAGGCACCAAGGAATCATTTATCATTAGGAAGGCGAGCCTTTCTCCATCTGGTGACCACCAGTGGGCGATGTGAGAATGCAGAAGTTCCTCTAGAATAAATGAGTGTTAGTTTGAAACCAACTGTAGATGTGGGCTCATTGACCCACAAATGTCTGTCCTTGAAATCTCCATTGTACATAAATATTTTCTACACAGTGTGGTGGACTTGATTCAATTTCATGGAGAATTCTCTATTTTCAGGTTACCCTTTCAGTCTCAGGAAAACCAGAGGCAAAGGAAGGAAAGAAGAAAGCAGTGAAGTTAGGATTTTGTGGATTGCCAGCAATTTGAACAGAGGTGAAAGTACAATGGAAGTAAAAGGAATAAGAAGAGGAGAAGAGTAGTTGAAGACTGAAATATGACACTAATCATATCTGTGTCATCATTCATATTTGCATTCAGTCACATTTCCATCCTCTTATCATCAAACTAGTTGAATACCCTGCAGATTAAACTATTTTAAACTCTAAGGAAATAAAAATATACTACATACCTTTTGTGTGACCCAAGATCCACTATCCACATTAATATATCTGATTTCTGGCCCAGGAAATTAACTTGTATGAACTCTATCCAAAGAGCTCCCATGCACTCTAGAGTATGGCCATTCTGGTCCTTTGGCAAGACATTATAAGAAGACGAGTGAAATGGCTATATGCATTCCCTTGACTATGACCTGTAATATCACCCAAGACTTGCTGTGTATGTTAAATGATGCTACTCTCCCATCAATGCAGCCTCATCTACACAATTTTCTCCTTTTGTATCTGATAATGGCTCACTTCTGTTACCATAGAGGTCATCATTGCCTGGCTGCTATTAGTCTAGATTATAGTTCTGCTATTTATCTTTTTGTAAATAAACCCCTTTCAAATTATTGAATATGCTAACTCTTTTCCTTTTAAGACCCAGAAAAGAGAGCTTCAAATTTAGATTCTGAGACTAGGTTGGAGATGTATCTGTATCTATCTACATCTATATGTTGATGTTAATCTATATCTGTCTATCTATATGTATATCTTTTATGTGATAATAAAATTTCTTGGGGGAACTGGAGCATAGATAGTCCATAGTGAGGTTTGGAATCACAAATAATCAATTGTCACTGGTGATGACATAGGATGAAATGCAGCTAGAGAGGAAAAGTGTTGGAAGGACAAGTGGTTGTGACACTCAGCTGTTGCAGCAAGGGCAACTGTAAAGACTGTGAGTTTTTACGAGACCTCAGAGGGATTACATAGAGATAAACAGAAATTGAAATCATGACCACTAAATCAGGAAAACACAAAAGGTAGCCATAACAACTTTGGTATTCCTCTCTTCTGTGGTGAGAGGTCCCACATCTGATGGAAGGGCAGATGTGGCTGAGGTCTAAGTTGTACTGCAGAGCTGAATCACAAACTATGGGTTTTAGAGCTGAGAGCAGTACTGGGGAAGTATTTGGAGTTGACACAGTATAAGAATGCTTAGGTAGATGTGTGCAGCACACTCAATGCTTTTTGGACCAGTCTCATGAATAACCAGTTTTACAATGGAATGTTGGCTAAAGATTTTGAACCTCAAAATTTCCACAAATCTTCTTGCTGACTGAGGCAACCTCTATCCAAGGGAGCTAGACCTGCTCTGCATAAAGGCAGAGTATAAAATGAATTCCTGTAAAGCCTATGAATTGGCATCCCTAGGGAAGAGTAGGATATCTCTTATCAAGTGAGAGAAGATTTATTTGGATTGTATTTCTTTAAAAGTTTAGAGGGCCTACACTTAATTTCTAACATAATTCCACAGTGATAAGAGAACAGACTCTGTACGATTTCAATATCTTTAGACCATGAAATTTTTGCATCTTGTTTTATGTTCCTGGATATGTTCCACTGTCCCTTGGTTTAGTCTATGGGAACTTGAATAGATTTTGTATGCTGCTATTGTGTGAAAATTATATAAACCTTAAGTATGTTGAATTAGTTCATAGTGCTTTTTCACATCTATTATATCCTTCTACTTTTCTGTCTTTCATTCTATTAATTTTTGAGAGCTTGATATTGAAACTCCAACTAAAAATCTTAGTTTATTGACTTAAAATTAATTGCTATATATAGTGGAACTATATAACCTTGTTCTGTATTTTCTTCTGTAAATGTGTCATCATATTTGCATAATTTAAAAAATTTTAAAAAAATGTGTAGAGGTCCTGGACTCAGGATTTTGAAGAACATAAACCATATTCACACATGTTGGCCGGTTTTGCTCCCAGGTTCCCTGGTGACTCAGATGGTAAAGAATCTGCCTGCAATGCAGGAGACCCAGGTTCAATCCCTGGTTCAGGAAGGTCCCCAGAGAAGGAAATGGCGATACATTCCAGTATTTTTCCCTGGAGAATTTCATGGACAGAGGAGCCTGGCAGCTACAATCCATGGGGTCACAAAGAGGCAGACATGACTGACCAACTTTCACTTCACTTAAACCTGTAAAGCTGCCAGTTCTGAGTAGAACCTGAGCAGGAGAAGGTTGTGTACCATATCAGGGCCATGGTACAACCTTCCCTACCATCTTCACCTTGTGACCCAGAGATATGATGGTGATATAAGCATCCATGGCAAACTGATTTTGTGTGCAACTCCTGACAATTACCATATGACCATTGAACCACAGGCATTACACGGTTTACAGAAAGGCCATTTTCTCCTGTGCTGATAAATATTCCCCAATTCAAAGGCAGCTCTCTATTGAGCTATGGTAACCCTGACCATGGGATGCCAAGTGACGATGCAACCAAACTACCAGTTATGAACTGATTTCTATCTGATTCAGTGACCACAAAACTAAACATATACAGCTATATTCCACTATAAGATAGAAGGGGTTTATATAGAACTAGATCAGAACATATAGGTGAACTCTATATACAGGCATCCTCTACTTTATCCTCTTTCTTCTATTTCACATCTGTGCCTCAGGGTGTGTTTTCTAACATAAACTGGCAGAGGAGGAATAAATGCAAGCCTGGTTTATGGGCAGGTTTGCATGATGTACTTCAGCACATTGGAATTAGACAGGCTCTGCTTCCCTTGTAGCACAGCTGGTATAGAATTTGCCTGCAATGCAGGAGGCCTGGGTTCGATCCCTGGGTTGGGAAGATCCCCTGGAGAAGAGAAAGGCTACCCACTCCAGTACTCTGGCTTAGAGAAGTCCATGGGGTTGCAAAGAGTCAGACACGACTGAGAAACTTTCACTTCACTGTACTATAATCTGATTCAGGAGTGATATTAAAAGACTATAACAAACATAAACTCCCCCAGCTGGAAGGCTTTTGAACAAGATATATATTTTCCACTTCTTGTGGAAGGAGACTTGGATTAAAGCATGGGGCCATCCAGACTTCTGCACAGGAACTAATAAAAGAGTCCACCTGGTCAGGGATAGAGAAAAGTAAAATTACAGAATTAGTGACAGGAAGTCTAGGGAAAGGTAAGTGTATGGACTTGTCAGAAGGTGTAAAAATATAAACATTTGAAGATACTAGTGTCCAGCTTAATGTCGATCAGAGCATATCCATAGCAGAAGAGGTTCTTAATGATCCAATCACAGTATGGCGACCAAGTGCATGTCAGTGCGCCACCATGACCTGTCAATAATAGTGATCATTAATAAACTCTTCACATGCCATTATTTACCAGAAGACCCAGTTGACTACCTGATGACAGGTGGACTACATGGAAACTCTCCCATGAAGAAGGGGTAGCACTGCTATTACAGAGATAGACACATGGTCTAGGTATGGTTGTGCATTTGCTGCCTTTAGTCCTATCAGTTCCGCTCTTCATGGGTTTACAGAATAACTTATCCATTGCCACAATAACTCACACTATGCCACCTCCAAACAGTAACTATTTATAGCAAAAAGAGGGGCAATGGGCTCAAATGGGATTCACTGATTTCATCATGTCCCTCATTAGCTGTACATACCTGGCTTGACAGAAGAGTAAAACAGCCGGCCCTATCTCAATTTTGGCACTATTTGTTTGAAAATATTCCTGAAGTTGGGATGTTATCCTACAGATATTAGTGTCCTACTTAATGTCCACTTGAGTACACCCACAGCAGAGGAGGCTCTGTGTTCCTCCTGAATTACTAGGAAGCATAGGTCTAGGTTAAGCGGTAAAAGTGTAATGTTCTCTTTCACTATCACACCAGTAATCCATTGGGCACATTCTGTTTCTTATTTTCATGATAATATGCTTGGTGGGTTTAGAAATCCTCATGCCCAAAGGAGGATTGCATCAACAAGGAACAAAGCCATAATTCTGTTCCTCTGAATTGAAAACTGAAATTTCTCTCTGACCATTCTGGGCTCAGTATGACTGGGGGCAAAAAAACTGACAGAAAAAATAGTCACTGTGCTGGGTCCAAGGATTTAATCTCATTGCCAGGAAGATAATGTGCCTTTACTATAAAAAAAAAAAAAGTACAAGGAAGAATCTATTTGGAATTTAGCAGATTCACAAGTATTCTCTGGTATAATTCCATCTAATTTTCCAATTCTACATTTCCATACTGCAATTTCCATTTTAATGGAAAACTAAAATGGTTGCAACCTAATTAAGAAGAGGAAGCAAAGGAATAAGATTCATCAGGAATAAAGTCTTGGTTTGATGCACCAGGTAAATAGCCTGTCTATTCTAAATGCTGGCAGAAGATAAAGGGGAAAAAGAATGAATAGTTGAAGGTGTTTTGATTACCAATTAAAGTCTTATGATAAGTTTTTTTTTCTTAATAGGGGCATTTACCCCCAAATCTTCTATGAAGAACACAAGTATTTGTCTGTAGCTATCAATTTCATACAGGAATATTACTGGACTAATATTACTCTACAATGAAACAGTACCAGATGGGACTTTGCATGCTCTTATTTTGACACCACAACCTTTTCACTGGAAAAGAATATTCCCATGGTGTCTAGTCTAAGTATGGCCAATATGAAACCAGGCAAATCAAATAAAGAGAAAAGAAGTTAGTACATGGCATTTATTCCTTTGGTTCCCACCCATGAAGTCATGTAGGTCTGGCTCTGTTCCTCAACCAAAGCTTACTGCTTCTAGAACTGTGAAAATCACGCATTTCCCTCCTTCTAGGTCCTAGTAACAGCTGCCACACCTCTTCAGATTTTAATGGCTGAATTATTACTAGTCCCAGGTTAGATATTCCTTGTCATTTTTAAATGGCTCCTTCATAGATAAAGCTGAATACTATTTTGATAGTGACTTTTTATTTTTTCCAGTAGTGATCCTGACACTGATTTACTTAATAACTTAAAATTCAGATGAAGAGACCTGAGTCATCCACATAACACACTGAAGAAAAAACATGCTAAATGACAATTGAGTGTTTAACCTTAAGTCTTATGAGACTTGTAGGTACAGAGAGATAGTGTGTTGCCCAAAATCAACACTCAGGGTTTCTAAGAAACAGGTACTGTCCTGGGTGCTGAAGTATGTATGCTGCTGCTGCTGCTGCTGCTGCTGCTGCTGCTAAGTCGCTTCAGTCGTGTCGGACTCTGTGTGACCCCATGGACTGCAGCCCACCAGGCTCCTGGTCCCTGGGATTCTCCAGGCAAGAATGAAGTATGTATACACAAGTACTTTCCAAGAAAAGAAGGTCTCCAATTTGAGGGCATTATTCAATAGAAACTAGACACTATCCGCTCTTATTTATTTTAGAGTGACTTAGGCCTAAAGTTTCTCCTCACAAAAATGCCAAAATAGCAAAGTAGTACAAAGAGTAATGTGACTTCCTTCAGGTATAAAAATAAACCTAACCAAATAGAAAGGAGATAAATGAAAAAATCTTTAATATGAATTTGTTTAAAAGTCCTCTTGGACAAGGCAGTTCTTTAATTGCAACTCAGAGCGACTTTTACTCATGGATTTAAACTTCCTGTAATTATATCATACTATTTACAAACAATGAATTTTACAAATCGCATCCCATTCCGTTTCATTGTCTCTATTATACTGATTTAGAAAATCTTACTGCAGAGCAGATGGAGTTTTCAACACATGTTGTTTTATATCACAAACACTTAAAAATATAGCCTAAACACAAAGCATTCACTGAAAACTAACTCATATATGATCATAGGGTTCAGATTAACATTTCTGAAAAGTAAGCTGATTTTATCCATTTGAGTTTATACATTTACATAGGATTTCCTGAGGATGTTACTGACCTGTAATTTGTGGTTGAGTTTTCCCCTTACTGTTTGTATCTTATTGTCAACTTTTTGAAAGTATTGTCTATGTTCAAAACCTCTTGCTTCCCATTTACACTTCCATCCACTGAGATCTTGCTTATGGCACCACCAATTGGCTGATTTTGCTCTTATCAAATTCTGATAGCAAATCCAACAGCAACTTTGGAATCCTTAGCTGTTTTGACCTTGGATTTAGCATCATTGTTTACCATATCTTCCTCTGGCTTCCATGGCTGCATCTCTAATTAATTTTCCTTTTATCTGTCACAGTTCAGTTTTACTGGGATTTAGTAAAAACTCAGTAACTATTTTTTGAATCAATTAATGGGTAAATGTGATTCCCTGTGTCTATGAAAAGGTACAAGTGAAATGAATATAGGCATTTCACATTGTTCTTACCAAATAACAAAAAATTAACAATCCTAGTTTGTTGACAAGGATATTGTTTATCTTGAAATTTTTTTAAGTCTCATTTCTTTATTTTTGTCATTCTTAGAGTTCAGTGCAAAAACTCTTTCTTCTATAAAACCCCTCTATATTCCCCCAACCCATCAGAATTAACTCTACTTATGCATATATTTAATATGATGACATATAGTTCTATTAGAAGACACTTGCTTCTTGGAAGGAAAGCTATGATATACCTAGACAACATATTAAAAAGCAAAGACATCACTTTGGCAACAAAGGTCTGTATAGTCAAAGCTATAATCTTTCCAGCAGTCATGTATGTATGTGAGAGTTGGACCATAAAGAAGGCTGAGAGCCAATGAATTGATGTTTTCAAATTGTGGTGCTGGAGAAGACTCTTGAGAGTGCCTTGCACAGCAAGGAGATCAAACCAGTCAGTCCTTAAGGAAATCAACCTTGAATATCCATTGAAAGGACTGATGCTGAAGCTGAAGCTCCAATACTTTGGCCACCTAATACAAAGACCTGACTCATTGGAAAAGACCCTGATGCTGGGAAAGACTGAAGGCAAAAGAAGAGGGAGGGAGAGGATGAGGTGGTTGGATAGCATCACTGATTTAATAGACACAAATTTGGGCAAACTCTGGGATATAGTGAGGGACAGGGAGACCTGCTGTGCTGCAGTCCATGGGGTCACAAAGAGTTGGATGCGACTTAGTGACTGAACAACAATAGTTCTATTTCTATTTACCATGCTCCAGATGGTTCATTATATAATAGCTGTTTACAGTCTTTCACTTCACTAAGTTGGAAATATCCAAAACATAGAGGCTCATATTCCTCATGATATTGCTCTCAGATAATGCCTGACAGATATCTGTGCTCAATAACTGTTGAATTGAATTTCAAAGAAGGATTACTTTAAAATATGAGATTCTAAAATATATTTGTAAATCATGTAGGCATATTAGTTCCATTATTCTATACATTCAAATAATAGAACTTAAGTCATTTTTTGTTTCTATTTAACAGATTCAATACTTCATAGAAACTTTCAAATTTGTAAACTTGGCAACTGTGAACTCTACCTTTTTAAACAAAACATTGATCTGATATTTTATTTTGTTAAATATGTCAATTTATATGAATAAGATTTGAGGTGCGTTGTGTAAATTATATTTAAAATGTTTCATTTTTAGCACAAAGTTCTATTTTTCTTCTGAACTTCACCAACTTTTTAAAACACATTATATTTTATTTGCTTTTACTTTCCTTAGGAATTGAATAATACTAGACATGGAAACAATTGCACTTTTAAAAGACTTTTAAAGACTACTTTAGTGACAGTGGTTGGAAGCAATAGCTACACTCACACATTGGCCTGGCCCTAAAAAATTAAGTCCTAAAAAATTAATGCACTTAAAATTTGCCTTAAAATATTTTATTATCTTTAATGTGATTCTTCCAAACTTTTTTTTCCTGTAATTATAGAAGGTACATTTCAATTAAAAAAAAAAAGTAAGTCGAAATGGTACATGTTACTTCCTGGGTTTCCCCCACACACTAATTCATATTGTAGTTGATTTCTGGAAAGTAATAAAAAAAATTTCCACACTAGAGTAAGACACACATACTATTAAAATCATGCATGCTCAGTTGCCAGTTGTGTCTGACTGTTTGCAACCCCATGGACTGTAGCCCACCAGGCTCCTCTGTCCATGGGATTCTCCAGGCAAGAATACTAGAGTGGGTTGCCATTTCCTCCTCCAGGAGATCTTCTCAACCCAGGGATCAAACCAGTGTCTTCTGCACTGCAGGCAGATTCTTTACCACTGAGTCACCTGGGAAGCTCCCATTAAAGGTCACATGCATTCCTAACAGAAAGTACTATATTTTCACGAGCATATTGAAGGGAAAAGAGAGGGTCTGGATTCTGGGAGCTGATGGCACATTGGACAAGTAAAATAATTCAATTGCTCAGTCGTGTCTGACTGAGTAATAGTAAGTTATATTATATTATTATTATTATATTATTAAGGTCCATGTGGGACTCTTGAAGCATAGATTGAGGATGGCAGGCAAAATGTTGAGGGAAAACTCAATGGCATCTGAATTGCCTAGATCCCTCTGCCAGACCTTAATACAGATTCCCTTGGGAGGGTCCCTTCTCTTGGAAATGAAGCAAGAGTTGAGGTAAGTCCATGGACAGTAGAGTTCAGAGTCTGGTTGATGAAACAGACCAGAGAAATCTAACACCTTGTGTCCATAATGCATATCATCCTTTGGAGAACACTGAAAGGCCTTCCACTGTAACAGAAAGAGTAGCCAAGGATGAAGAACTGGCTTTGAAGACACACATTCAAGCCCCAGCTCTGCCCTCATGAAGCTGAGGTCATGCGCAAGAAACCTATCCTCCTTGAGTCTTGGTTTCTTCAGTAAATAATACACTAGGATTGTAAGAATTAACTCACACAGCATATCTGAAATTTCCTAGTATATGTAGAATATATGACCAAAGGTGTAACTTTAATTTGAATAGCAAAAACCATAATTTTCCCATTTTCCTGTTTTTTGGAAAGTGTCCGACCTACTGTGTAGTCTTGAAAGTTTTTGTTACCCATTGGTCCTGCCTTTACCCAACACATTTTTCAGTTTCAGCCCCAATATATAGGTTTCTATTCTCTAATTAAGAAAGTAGCTCTATTTCTCAAATAATGGTCTTTGATTTATCTCCTTACAATTTCCTCAAATATGTAATTCCATAAACTTCATGAAGCTTTCCCTAAAAGACAGAGGCCTGAATCATCTTGATCAATGGTCAATTCAGTACACTGTACATTAAGTTTACTCCCAGTTAATTCAAAATTTCTTCTGTGTAAAGGATCCTACTTTGTCACCCAGTGAGCATACCAGCACATTGAGAAGCACCAGTGTTCCCGCTAGATTATTCCTCTTCTGCTGAGTCAGTGTTCCTTCTGAATGTCTGCTCACTGTGTCTGCTACCACCATATTTACTAGTGATCCAACCAGAAGTCGAAGAATCATTCCTGACTTCTTCAACTCATTTCATCCTTTTAAACATTAAGATCTACCTATTTGACTGCCTCATCAATTTTAGAATCTTCTTTCCTTTTTACTGCTTTAACCCTAGTCCTATTGCTCATTCTCTTTTGATAGAACATAGGAAAAGACTTCTGGTTGTTCAATGGTTCTTTTTGCTATTCAATTCCACCTTACACGGTAGCTAAAATGATCTATTTATGAGGAAGATCTAATCTTGGCACTTCATTGCTTGAAAAGCTGTATAAGTTTCCCCATTTAATAGTGGAAAAATAATTGAAATCCCAGATTATTTTTAAGGTTACTGCTTCTTGGTTCTTGGTGACTTCCTTTTTCTCAAATTTTATGCCTCAATAATACCATGCATAAGATCTATTTAACCTGAACAATATGTATGTGTATTAATATATATAAATATATATATATATGTCTCAAACAGGGAATCATGTAAATTATAACCAGTCAAAATATGAGCAATACAAAGATATGAAAGCATGAAGGCAATTTTGAAAGGAAATGAGGAGAAGAAATAGTGTTCTAAGTATTGCTCCAGAATGAACAGATTTTTCTTATAGATTATATAAAAATATGTCATTTGTATGATTTTGAAGCTAAATCTATTCAACTCACCTTCATATAACCAGTCAGCAATTCCATTAAAAATAATTCCTTCTTTTCCAGAAGATGTCAGTCGCAATGAACTACTCTTTATATCAGGTTGATAGTAGATATTATTTTCAAAAATGTAAATCTGTATCAGGAAACATGCAAATAAACCAAAAATATTAGGAAACATTTTTTTACACTTTCATATTGCAGAATATTAGCTGAATAACTAAGTATTTCATTACTTATTTCCTTTTAATTTGTTTTTATTTAATGCATATTTTTCATTGCTTTCAGTTACTAATGGCTGTTTCTTTCCCTATCATATCAATACCCAGTTATGATTTAGAAATTACATGGTACTAGGTATTGAAGCTTCTAAATCCACATTTTCAACAACAATGTTTCATCTACTTAATAATCTTTTTCTTATAGTACAAAGTTGATTTAGGTTTGAGGTAATATTTTGCATACACTAATATGTATATATACTAATCACACAGTAGTGTCCGATTCGTTGTGATCTCAAGGACTGTAACCCGCGAGGCTCCTCTGTCCAAGAGTACTGGAGTGGGTTTTCATTTCCTTCTCCAAGGATCTTCCCTACCCAGGGATAGAAGCTGGGTCTCCTGCATTGCAGGCAGATTCTTTACCAACTGAGCTACTAGGGAAGCTACTATTTTGCATACTTAAGAGATTAATCCTGGAGAAGGAAATGGCCACCCACTCCAGTACTCTTGCCTGGAGAATTCCAGGGACAGAGGAGCCTGGTAGGCTACATGGGTTGGCAAAGAGTCGGATATGACTGAGTGACTTTCACTTTTTCAAGAGATGGATAACCATACTAGATACAATTTTGGTAACAGCAAACTTCAAGAAAAACTACAAGTTGGGGTCTTTTATCAAAAAAAAAAAAATAAATTGGTGATTTATTTAATCATGATAAATGAAACAATATTTAGAAAATCTCTCTCATTCTATCCAGTTCAACTCACAGATCTATTGATGAAAAGAAACAATGACAAGATTCCTTCAAATTGTAAAGTGGAACACATCTCCTTATGCTCCAAACTTTCCTGGTAATTCCTTCTTAAATAGGGCAGCAGTAATAATAACCTTGTGCTTGAGGATTCAGGAAGGAATTTTAATATGAAAACATTACAGATTCTTCCAAAACATTGAAAGTCTTTCAATAATATCAACATCATCATTAGCAACAACAGCAATCCCAACAAAGGAACATCAGTGGAAATTTAACAATATCTATCCACACTTAAATGTATGTCTTTACTAGAGATAATTCAGGATAAAATTACCTATAATTCAGTTTAAAATATTTTTAGTGCAAAACATTTCAAACTGTTGGCCTATGTGATGATATAACTATCACAGAACTATGTTTCATCCACATGTTTGGGGGAGTAGAATATTGTTCAGGGAAAGGTCAACTGCTATTTAGATTGACATTCTTCTAAGAAGGTGAAAGACGGCCTAGTCCCTGTGTGTTTCAGCATGCTATAGGATCATTACGATTGTAGATAGGGCAAACAAAAGAACATCTGAAATAATTGTCTAGAGATCCTAGATTTTAATACTTGATGTGCACAATGATGAAGGCAATCTTAATAACCAGAATATTTTATTGATATTCTACTTTGATTCCGGTGAGCAAGCATTTAACAGTAAGTGTATTTAGTTAGGGTTTCCCTGGTGGCTCAGACTAAATCCACCACTACCTGTTGTTTATACTACAGGTGAGTATGCCAAGATAAGAATAAGAATTGTTGCCAGTGGGGGGCGGGGAGGATGGAAGGAATAGATGTTTAAACATGTGTTTTATAATCAGGCAGCCTAAATTTAAAATCCAGATAAATTTAATAATTTGCTTAAGCTTTCAAAATTTCAATCCTCTCTTTTATAAGATGTGGGTGTCTCACACCTACTTTAGAGAGTTGATGTGAAGAAGAAACGAGATGAATGTAGAACATATAACACATGTAGCCATTACTAGAAGCAAGGCTGACTTTATCCAAGATAATTTGGTTCAACATCTTACACTTTTGCAGGCATTGCAGATTCTAAATCAAATTAAAACCTTTAGGGCTATGCTTCAGCTGATGAATAAATTAACACAAATTTTGACTGTTAGGATAATTATATTATGTTGACTATGTATTACAAATAGTTATAGCATTAGTGTTAGTACTATTAGGAGGAGAGCAAAAGAGTGATATCCACTGCTTTCACTTCATTTAGAAAGTTTTAAGTGATAAGAATATAAGAAATAAGCTTATTATTAAGGCATATGGGTCACACTTTGGCAAAAGTTTGAGAACTATATCTCAGGTAACTTAAAACTGGATGGAAGTTGTTTTTTATGACTTTAGCAACATCTCATTACTGAGAAATAACATTAACTTTATTATAGTCATCTAAAGGTTAACCTTTACATAAACACATACTACCTCCTTTGCCTTTCACAAACAGTATATGACATAGACACACAAAATCATTTTTAGGTGGAGGGAATCCTCTTTTTGTACCAGAATCTTCTATCAGTATTTGTAAGTAAATAGAAATTCACATTATCCACACCCAGACTATATAAGCACATGTGACTATTGTCAAAAGTAAGGGTGATTTAACCCAACATAATATTGCTCCAAATTCTCAGCTTTTTGAAGGCAACAAACTCTAAGTCAAAATAATTAATAAAAACTCCATGATTTCAGCAGATGTATAAATTATCCAAAACCATTGACCAGTAATTACATTTATATTTGAAGAACAGATTGGATGATATTCAAAATCCATATAAAATTGACATCTGCTTCAATGTAAAAGAACAAGCAATATGGAATTAGAATTTTAATACCATTTGCTAGAAGCTGCAATACCAAGGGATGTCCCTAATATCTTTTATCTGTGGAGAAAAATTAGTGGCTGGCTTTATAAAAATGTACTTTAATAATATTCTAAACCTTTTAAAATTACCAAAGTGTTTTCCTTGAATTATATTAGTTTCAAATAACAATCACAAACTCTCATCACTATCTTAGCAATATAAGAGCTGCAAATACTCCCAGGTACTACTTGGGCCCACTGATGAAACTAAACTGGATCCAAATGACAATAATCAAGGGCTGTGACTAGATTTAAACCACACTGAAAATATGACAAATACTAATGTCATTTATCCTAATACTATTGATTAAATTATCATATTTTTTATGCCTTTGATCAATTCTTTCAATAAGCCCCCTAAATAGCTGTTGTTCAGTCGCTCAGTTGTGTCTGACTCTGTGACCCCATGGACTGCAGCATGCCAGGATTCCCTGCCCTTCACCATCTCCAAAGTTTGCTCAGACTTATGTCCGTTGAGTCAGTGATGTCTATTTGACCAGTTAACTTTTCAGTTAATAGAGCAAGCCAATTGTCCAGTTCTTCAAAATCTATGGTCTTAATACATTTACAAAATAATTCAAAATTGGTAAAGTCACCACAAAAGCAACAGGAATACAGTTGAAATGTTAGGTGTGGAATCATGACAAAATGAGAAGTATGCAATAAATGACCCAAGAAATTATTCTAATCAAAACATTAATTGATATTACTCATCACCAAGTGATTAAACACAATATGTGTCATTGTAGTGCAGGAGTCTTTAAGAGCTGATTTTCAATTTTCTACCTTCTCTTCCCCACTGCCACAACCCCAGTAATCCTTCAGTGATGGCTGCCCCAGATGCTAGGATTTCTGGATAAAGAAGTATGGAATAAATTCCTTCCCCTTCCCAGCCACATTGTGATGGACATATGGCAAGAAATGAACACCTAAAGTTCATTTAAAGTTAAAAGTCATTAAGATTTTGAGTTTGAGAACAACTGCGATGTAAATTACCCTACTGTGGCTGATTTAATCCAAGACAATGCCTACTACAAACTTGTAAGAGCCGACTGTTACAAACTTTCAGTCAATTTAATTGAAAAAGAACATCAGAATAAAACAGAAATATAACTGAATGTTACACCTATTTTAGCTGAAATATTACTGAAAAGCTATCCCACCTTCACTGATTTTAATTATTTTTATGATAATTTTAAATGAGAAAACTAGATCATTCAAAAAATTCCCATGTGTTGTACTGGTTTAAGAAAATTTATAGTTATAACCAAGTTGGGATATGATGGGGGTAGCCTTCTACTGTTGCTTGCTTTCTGGGAAAAATGTTGGAATTAATAAAATATCCTAGAGAACACATATATATGTTCCATATAAGTAAAATAAATTACTCAAGCTCTTAAAACCCAATTTGTAATTTGTTGTTAGAAAGAACTCTAGGTAAGTATGCCTGAGTTATATATAAAAAAAAAATAATGTGTAGTCCTTGTCTCCAAGGAGATTACAAATTTATGTGAGAGACAGGTAGGCAAACTTCTAAAACCCAAAGGAGGAAAAACACATATTATAGGGCTTAGCCATGAGCATCAGGAGTCAGTGTGGGGGAATTGGTTCATACAGACTTTTAAAGATTACTGAGTTTAAATTGTGTCATTAAGGGCAAACAGTGATTCCATAGGATTGGGAAAGTGGAGAGGAAGAAACTCCAGGCTGAGGGAACAGAATGAGCTAAAGCCAAAACTGGACAACTATGGAAATGTTAAGGAGAACAGTTCTGTAAGATTCAAATATATTTCTATACACCTGTGGTTGCTCTAAAAGTTAAGGCGGTGCCAAATCATAGAATAACTTGAATACTAGACCAAAGTTTAAACTCTCCTTTTTTGGTAATTGACAGCATTAAGTTGTTTATAAGCAGTTGAGTGATTAGGAGGTTACTCAGGAAAATGCTGTGCTGTGTTTAGTTGCTCAATAGTCTTGACTCTTTGCAACCCCATGGACTGTACCCTTCCAGGCTTCTCTGTCCATGAGGATTCTCTAGGCAAGAATGCTGGAGTGGGTTGCCATGCCCTCCTCCAGGGGATCTTCCCAACATAGGAATCGAAACAGGGTCTCCTGCATGGCAGGCAAATTCTTTACCAGCTGAATTACCCTGGAAGCCCTACTTAGGAAAATAATTTTTGGCAATGAAAGAATGTAAAGGGGAAATGAGAGACTGTAAAGGGGAAATGGTAGATGATAATTCAAATATTCTGCTTAATAGGGATGATAACTGTCAAATGGATGACAAATTGACATCATATGACAAATTGTCAACAGATAACTTCCTGCTTATGTCTAAGATGTTGGCAAATTCTAGTGCCAATATTTAGTATGTCTCACTTGCATCCTGTTATGTTTCATTTTCCAGAGTCAACTCTTGAATCTTTTAACACTAGTTTCATACGCTTCAAATTATAGGCAATTCTTATCTTTTGCCCTGACCTAAGAGAATGTGGAGAAGGAAATGGCAACCCATTCCAGTACTCTTGCCTGGAAAATCCCATGGACGGAGGAGCCTGGTGGGTTGCAGTCCATGGGGTCTCGAAGAGTCGGACATGACTGAGCAACTTCACTTTCACTTTTCACTTTCATGCATTGGAGAAGGAAATGGCAACCCGCTCCAGTGTTCTTGCCTGGAGAATCCCAGGGACGGAGGAGCCTGGTGGGCTGCCGTCTATGGGGTCCCACAGAGTTGGACACGACTGAACCGACTTTAGCAGCAGCAGCAGCAAGAGAATGTGAACATTCACCAAACCATATCCTTGGCTCCTTTTGGCTCCTGGCCTATTAACCATTCTCAAAATTGATTATACTTCCTAGTCCAATAGTAGCTCCAAAACTTGTGTGGAATCTTTGCTTTTTGCTTGGTCAAGAATAGATTTAATTTTTAAACATGCAAGTTTATCAGTTTCTTAAATAATTTATATTGGAGTAAATTAAATATGTGATATTAAAGTGAATTTAATGTAATACTATTTTGGAATTAAATGACACAAAAATATTTTGAGTGATATGAAGTCACTATTAGAGACAGATGTTATCATTTTTCAAAAAATAAAAAACTTTTGTCATAGAGACACTACTAAATCACATAATTATGTACATATCACTTTTTATCAGTTAGACAGCTTGAACCATACATATCTTTGAGCTATACCAAAGAAGTTAGATTTACAAAAGGCAGAGGTACCATAAATCAAATTGCCAACATCCGTTGAATCATCAAAAAAGCAAGAGAGTTCCAGAAAAAAATCTACTTCTGCTTTATTGACTACATCAAAGTCTTTGACTGTGTGGATAACAACAAACTGGAAAATTCTTCAAGAGATGGGAATACCAGGCCACCTGACCTGTCTCCTGAGAAATCTGTATGCAGGTCAAGAAGCAACCTGGACATAGAACAACAGACTGGTTCCAAAACGGGAAAGGAGTATGTCAAGGCTATATATTGTCACCATCCTTATTTAACTTATATGTAGCATATATCATGCGAAAGGCTGGGCTGGAGGACGCACTAGCTAGAATCAAGATTACTGGGAGAAATATCAATAACCTCATATACGCAGGTTACACTACCCTTATGGCAGAAAGTAAGGAAGAACTAAAGAGCCTTTTGATGAAAGTGAAAGAGGAGAGTGAAAAAGTTGGCTTAAAACTCAACATTCAGAAAACTAAGATCATGGCATCTGGTCCCATCACTTCATGGCAAATAGATGGGGAAACAGTAGAAACAGTATCCGACTTTATTTTTGGGGGCTCCAAAATCACTGCAGATAGTGACTGCAGCCATGAAATTAAAAGACACGTGGTCCTTGGAAGAAAAACTATGACCAATGTAGACAGCATATTTAAAAACAGAGACATTACTTTGCCAACAAAGGTCCATCTAGTCAAAGCTATGATTTTTCCAGTAATCATGTATTGGTGTGAGAGTTGGACTATAAAGAAATCTAAGTGCAAAGAATTGATGCTTTTGAACTGTGGTGTTGGGGAAGACTCTTAGGAATCCCTTGGACTGCAGGAGATCAAACCTGTCCATCCTAAAGGAAATCAGTCCTGAATATTCATTGGAAGGACTGATGCTGAAGCTGAAATTCCAATACTTTGGCCACCTGATGCAAAAAACTGACTCACTGGAAGAGAACCTGATGCTGGGAAAGACTGAAGGCAGGAGGAAAAGGGGACAACAGAGGATGAGATGGATGATTAGATGGTATCACCGACTCGAAGGACATGAATTTGAGTAAGTTCTGAGAGTTGGTGATGGATAGGGAAGCCTGGTTTGCTGCAGTCCATGGGGTCTCAAAGAGTTGGACATGACTGAGTAACTGAACTGCGCTGAACAGAAGTTAAGAACCCTACCCAGGTGGAAGGTGGTGACCATATGCTGACCACAAGCACATAAAACCCAGAATGTTTGGAACCAGAAAGTTGATGATTCTGATTCTTGAAAGATCACCCTGTTACCTTTACACAACCAATCAGAAGAAAGTCCACAAGCTGCAACAACACCCTCACCCCAAATATTGCCTTCAAAAACTGTTCCCTGAAAACTATCAGGGAGTTCTGGTCTTTTGAGGATTAGCAGCCAATTCTATTTGCTTGGCATCCTATAAATAAATGCTATACTTTCCTTCCCAACAATTCAGTGTCAGTAGATTGGCTTTGCTGTGTGGTGGGTCAGCAAACACATTTGGTTTGGTAACACTAGCAAAGAGCAAAATTTGATTTCTGATATATGAATGATGTCTGTTTTTACTCTGGGCGCTGTGAAAATGGGATTGTTCACACGAATCAAGTCTGCATATTTGCTGCATATTTTCTTAAACAAAGAAAAAGAAAAAAAATGCAGAATTTTTATTAGTAATCATTATTCATTGAAAATGCTACCATAAAAATGATCAATATTTTACTGAAAGCCACAGTGTATCATTCAACTTTATAAAAATTGTTTCTTTTATTTGCCAGTATGTAGTAAATTCTGAGTGCCCATTTATGTAATGCAAAGTAAAGCTATGAGCACAAGTTAAAGTTTGATTACCTCTGACATTTTGGCTTTGAATAAATCTGTCTGTCGTTTATAGAATACTGCTTTCGTTTCTCTGCAGAAGCATCTCTGGGATAGAATAACTCACTCAAATCATTCATGTCACTTTTGCACCAGTACCTGACATTCTAGAGATAGAATCACTATCAGAGAACTCTCATCCCTTGACATTTGCAATTATTCACATGAGGAAGCCCTTTCAAAGAGTTCTTATTTCTTAAAACTTTTATAGAACATTACACATTCTCAAAGAAGTGAAATATATCCCTTTGTCTTAGATTCATAATTAGGCAAGTCACTCCTCAGTTCCAAAGCACTTTTATTCATGTTTTTTTTTTTTTTTTTTTTAGGAGAAAAATGGATACCAGATAAAGTTAGCAAACTGTCACTGAAAACCAACTCCATCAATGATATGTAACAAAAGACTATCTCTTGGCTGCATCAGTCCCTAAAACTCATTTAAAGTAAGAGAAGACTGTATGATAAATTGATTTTTTTGGAAATTGCTGAAAAATCAATTAAAAATACTTAATAAACTGGGATCCATTGAAGACAGTCAACATTATTACAATATTTTAAAAAATTCTTAATGTGCTGATTTATATGCATCAGAATGATAAAGAATTGCATTATCTAGTCATTGTGGATTCATTTCTTCCTCTACTCTAGTTTATTTTTTATTGTTCTTTCACCATTCCATCTTCTTGTCATATTACCCTTTTTCTAGTCCTTCATTATATATCAAATATGTATCTGGAATTGTTTATATGCTAGACACTGTGCTAAGTTTTGAGGACAAAAAGCAAGATCTTATGATATAATGTTCCACTCCTATACAAGCATACACAAATTATTGTAGATGTGGCCAGTAAAGAAAAGTAAAACCAAATGTATGAAGATATGAATTTAGTGAGAAATGCTACTGCCGAATATGTGTCATGGTAGTAGAACTTGAAAGTGAAAGTGAAGTCGCTCATTCGTGTCTGACTCTTTGCAACCCCATGGACTGTAGCCTATCAGGCTCCTCTGTCAATGGAAAATAAAAATAAAAGGAAAAGTGTAGAAAGTGGGATTTCTATTAGAGAGACATGAGATTAAATCCTGGTAGGTTCTTTGTACAACTGATGTAGCTGCCAGTTGCAGGATCATAATCATATTTTCCTGTGGCATTGCAAACAAATTTTCCTAAAAAAATCCTATATTCAACAATGACTGACCACTCATGGCTTCTGTTCATTTCTCCTTCCTGGAATTCCAGCTTTTTCATTGATTCTGAGAGCTTTCAGAAACCTATTTAATGAATTCATTTTGGGTTGAAATGAATGTGAGTCCACATCTATTGCTTTCTTCCAGGAATCCTAATTTCCAGGTAACACATGACAGCTTAACAGTTAAGCCCTCACGGGTAAGAAAGCCCTTCACTGTCGGTTATGCTGAGAGCATGCTGAATTAACCCCTCTTTATTTCCAGTTCTCATCCATCCCAGGATTCACAAAAAAGCAGGCTGTATATACACTTTATTCACTGATATTAAATCAATTTGATTTTACTTTTCTATTGTAACTCCTTGTATTTCAAATGGAGAATCCAAAATTTCAAAAGAGATTCCATGACAGAGGTTTGAGGAAGAGTGGGAGTAATTCTCATATGCTTATCAATGTGTCTGTGCCTAATGCTTTCCAGTTTATGGGCATGTTGATAAGAAAACAAATTGAAAAATGCAGAAGGTGGAACCAGCCTTGGCTATCTCCCATGCACATTTTACCCACAGCTCTAGACTCTTTATTCCACTTCATGCAATTTCAAGGCATCCCTGATCACAAATGAAAAATATAGGCTCTTTTTCCAACACAAGAATATCCAAACATTTTTTACTCTATCCTTCCAGAATACTAAATATCAATAAAATAACCATATAAAATACAACCTCATAATGAATGTCCGTGTCCAGAATTAATTTTATTCTAGATAATGTTTCTAAAAACTTAAATTTAATTGAGCTGATGATCAATGGAGGATGAGGGTCATTTAAACACAAGCATAACTTGGAATGCAGAACAAAAATCACCTGAAATACTTCCTTGCTGTTTCTTTCTTTGTTTCCCCTTGTGAAATTCTATAGAAATGATTATTTCTTCTGTTTCAGTTATCTGTCTGCTACAATGAAGTATAACTAAACCTTATCTCTGATGTATGTGTAACTGTAACATAATATACACTAATATCTTTTTATTTTGTGGAAGAAGCAATGTAAGAAGATGTTTAATAAAGTCATTTCTGATTCTTAGTAATGCATGTTTAGTGTTTGCAGTAGGTTATTCTCTGCTTTCCTCCCTTCAGTTCTTCTACTTGGATCTATCCAATAAAATGACAAAACAAACATTTTGTGTCACTCTTTTGACTGTGGTTTTGTCCAATTAAAGTTTTCTTTTTATTGAGCATTTCATAAAGAATAAAAGTCAAATTATTACATTAAAATTCTAAGCAAATTGTACTGTTTAGGATTTATGCACTAATCCACCTCTAAGGCAAACTCTACCCTAGTAAATTTCATTCATTTGCCTTCACATAGTACAATTTTGGTCTGTATTTGTTTTATTTTCTTCTTCCTTGAAAAGACACTGACATAAAATACAGAAAAATCTACCTTGAAATGAACATCAAGTTTCTTGTGAAGTAACACTTTTAAAAAATGCTAAAGGAGTACATCAAGGCTGTATATTGTCATCCTGCTTATTTAACTTCTATGCAGAGTACATCATGAGAAACACTGGGATGGAAGAAGCACAAGCTGGAATCAAGATTGCCGGGAGAAATATCAATAACCTCAGATATGCAGATGACACCACCCTTATGGCAGAAAGTGAAGAGGAACTAAAAGGCCTCTTGATGAAAGTGAAAGAGGAGACTGAAAAAGTTGGCTAAAAGCTCAACATTCAGAAAATGAAGATCATGGCATCTGGTCCCATCACTTCATGGCAAATAGATGGGGAAACAGTGGAAACAGTGTCAGACTTCATTTTTGCTGCTGCTGCTGCTAAGTCGCTTCAGTCGTGTCCGACTCTGTGCGACCCCATAGACAGCAGCCCACCAGGCTTCCACGTCCCTGGGATTCTCCAGGCAAGGACACTGGAGTGGGTTGCCATTTCCTTCTCCAATGCATTAAAGTGAAAAGTGAAAGTGAAGTCGTTCAGTCGTGTCTGACTCTAGCGACCCCATGGACTGCAGCCTACCAGGCTCCTCCGTCCACGGGATTTTCCAGGCAAAAGTACTGGAGTGGGGTGCCATTGCCTTCTCCGAGACTTCATTTTTGGGGGCTCCCAAATCACTGCAGATGGTGATTGCAGCCATGAAATTAAAAGACGCTTACTCCTTGGAAGGAAAGTTATGACCAACCTAGATAGCATATTGAAAAGCAGAGATATTATTTTGCCAACAAAGATCCATCTAGTCAAGGCTATGGTTTTTCCAGTAGTCATGTATGGATGTGAGAGTTGGATTGTAAAGAAAGCTGAGAACCAAAGAATTGATGCTTTTGAACTGTGGTGTTGGAGAAGACTCTTGAGAGTCTCTTGGACTGCAAGGAGATCCAACCAGTCTATCCTAAAGGAGATCAGTCCTGGGTATTCATTGGAAGGACTGATGCTGAAGCTGAAACTCCAATACTTTGGCCACCTCATGCGAAGAGCTGACTCATTTGAAAAGACTCTGATGCTGGGAGGGATTGGGGGCAGGAGGAGAAGGGGACGACAGAGGATGAGATGGCTGGATGGCATCATCGACTCGATGGACATGAGTTTGAGTGAACTCCGGGAGTTGGTGATGGACAGAGAGGCCTGGCGTGCTGTGATTCATGGAGTCGCAAAGAGTCGGACATGACTGAGCGACTGAACTGAACTGAACTGAATGTCAGATGATGTTGTACATTTCATATTTACTAAAGACACATATAATTATATATGGGGCCTCCTGAGTGCCATTGCAGAAGATATAAGAGACACAGGCTTGATTCCCTGGAGGGCATGGCAACCCACTCTAGTATTTTTGTTTGAAGAATCCCATGGACAGAAGAGCCTGGCAGGCTACAGTCCACAGGGTTGCACAATCAGACATGACTGAAGCAACCTAACACACACACACATAATTATATTTATTTACTACTTGATGAAGTATTTGTAAGTTTCTTAATGAAGAAAGTTTAAAGATGAAAGAAGATGGCAAGCTATGTGTATGGGGTATACATGGAGGCATGAGTTTTTACAGGTAACTCATTTCCTTGCAATTTCACTACACTCCTACTGTGAACCACGTCTGTGAGATGATGTTGACTGAGTCTTAGTCCCTGTTGCTGATATACTCACAGTTTAAAATGAGAAAGATAAGAAAAACACTATTTAACAAAATACATGTCATTTCTATGATATACTGTTACACAAATTACTATTAGGATGTGAATGAAAGACACAAGACAGTTTGAATCTGATTGAGGAATAGTAAGTGAGAGTAAGTGTTAGTGGCTCAGTTGTGCCTGACTCTTTGCGACCCCATGGACTGAAGCCTACCCGGCTCCTCTGTCCATGAGATTTTCCAGGCAAGAATACTGGAATGGGTCACCATTTCCTTCTCCAGGGGATCTTCCCAACCCAGGGATCGAACCCCAATCTTCTGTACTGCAGGCAGATTCTTTACCTACTCAGCTATGAAAAGCCCTATTGAGGAATACAGAGGTCAGAAAAGGCTTCAGATGATGCATGATATTTTGGCTGAACTTACAAGTTCAGGTGGATTTTGCTAGGCAGAGAAAAGGAAAACAAAATTCAAGTAGAGGAAATAGCATGAAAAAAGGTGGGTTTAAATGATAAGATGTTGAAAACACAGTATATAGAAAAAAGGTAGAAAGATAAGGAGGAAAAGGACAAGACAATGAGATGTGTTAGAGGGGGAATGAAGCCAGACTATAGATAATGAATTATTGGAGAGCTGGAGAGAAGTGAGAGAAACATAAGGAGGTAAGAATGCAATCTTTCTTAGCAATTACCATTTACTAGTTTGAACGACCATTCTGAAAAGAAGTTTCACCTAAAAACTGACTAGATAATATTGGTTCATTTGTAGAGATACAATGACCGGTAAAATTTTTGGGAAAATTTTTAATCATGATCATAGACTCTATCATTTGAGTCAGTTTAAATCATTACTCTCTATTCTTGGAGAAGCAGGAAATGGAATGAGATCTCAATGATATCAATGATACTATACTATTAACTAAAGTATCAGATCAGATCAGTCGCTCAGTTGTGTCTGACTCTTTGCAACCCCATGAATGGCAGCACGCCAGGCCTCCCTGTCCATCACCAACTCCCGGAGTTCACTCAGACTCATGTCCATAGAGTCAGTGATGCCATCCAGCCATCTCATCCTCTGTCGTCCCCTTCTCCTCTTGCCCCCAGTCCCTCCCAGAATCAGAGTCTTTTCCAATGAGTCAACTCTTCACATGAGGTGGCCAAAGTACTGGAGTTTCAGCTTTAGCATCATTCCTTCCAAAGAAATCCCAGGGCTGATCTCCTTTAGAATGGACTGGTTGGATCTCCTTGCAGTCCAAGGGACTCTCAAGAGTCTTCTCCAACACCACAGTTCAAAAGCATCAATTCTTCGGCTCTCAGCCTTCTTTACAGTCCAGCTCTCACATCCATACATGACCACTGGAAAAACCACAGCCTTGACTAGACGAACCTTTGTTGGCAAAGGAATGTCTCTGCTTTTCAATATGCTATCTAGGTTGGTCATAACTTTCCTTTCAAGGAGTAAGCATCTTTTAATTCATGGCTGCAGTCACCATCTGCAGTGATTTTGGAGCCCAGAAAAATAAAGTCTGACACTGTTTCCACTGTTTCCCCACCTATTTCCCATGAAGTGACTGGATGCCATGATCTTCATTTTCCTGATGTTGAGCTTTAAGCCAACTTTTTCACTCTCCATTTTCACCTTCATCAAGAGGCTTTTTAGTTCCTCTTCACTTTCTGCCATAAGGGTGGTGTCATCTGCATATCTGAGGTTATTGATATTTCTCCCGGCAATCTTGATTCCAGCTTGTGTTTCTTCCGGTCCAGTATTTCTCATGATGTACTCTGCATATAAGTTAAATAAACATGGTGACATGTTTATATACAGCCTTGACGAAGTCCTTTTCCTATTTGGAACCAGTCTGTTGTTCTATGTCCAATTCTAACTGTTGCTTCCTGACCTGCATACAAATTTCTCAAGAGGCAGATCAGGTGGTCTGGTATTCCCATCTCTTTCAGAATTTTCCACAGTTTGTTTACAACTATACCTCCAAATAGCTTTCCTATATGGATCTCCTGATTCTACAGGTATTCATACAGTAGACAAACAATATGATCCCTCTTAAAATTCGACTCATTTTCACATTAGCCTTTGGTGGGTGGTGGGTGTGTTTATAAGATTAATGAATATACTCCTTTAAAGTTAGAATATTCAAAACAAAGACTACTAGTGATTGAAAATCAGATGCCCAGACAGATAGCAAGATGCTTTAATAGGAAACTCTAAATTCAGCCTCCAGAGATAACTTGATATCATAAGTCTTGAAGAGATATAGTATGATTCAGAAACAAATGAATAGTATAATTCTAGGTGGGGAGGGGAGGGTCATGTTCTCTAGTGCATATACATTCTTGGGTTTAAATGGAGGATGGAATAAGACAAGGTCAAAAGACATGACGGCTTCACTTAAACTTTCAAAGTATATCCCTGAGTAAAATAATTTTAAGTAATAAGAAGGAGAAGGATGATGAAAAAGAGGAGGGCAAAAAAAAAAAAAAAAATGAAGACAAGAATGAGAATTGATGAAATACACAAAGAATATATTTCCTCAATTCATTTAGGCTGCATAGGCTGCAAATCTGTTGTCCAGAATCCTTCATCACATAGTTCAAGCAAACAGATGTCTTGTGATATCCTTTATTCTACCAAAGAAGACCATCAAGCTTTGCACAGAACCCATCACTGCAGCAATTAAATCTCCTTGCTCCAAGCTAAGTGATCCTCACACAGACTATATCAGTGAAATCTCTCCTGTCATTTATTCCTGTTTGCATCAGACCACTCCAGATTTTAGCTTTGGCCACTAACAACTGATCTTCCACCATGTCATCACCCCTATAAGAGCAGTCAATACTCCCAGCACTTTACCCTCTCAACCGTCTATGCTCTTTTACTCTATATTTGTAAACTAGTATAGCACTCCAAAAACAACCAATTTCTCTTTACTTTTTCCCTTTTCTACGGGTCCCTTCTCCTTCTTTGCTATATCTGAACCCTGGTCTCCTTTGAGGATATTATTACCCAGAAGCCCTCTCTAATGATCCCTGTTTATCATCTCATACCTCAAGATGCTCATTGCTCCCTTTGGTTCCTTTAGAACATAATTCTTCAACCCCATTATAAAAAATCCTTTTCATAGGAGGTTCATGGCATCCAGCTTTACCATTCTTTGGCTCTTTAGTGCAGAAAAATAATATTCTAAAACACTAGTCATAAAAATACCAATCTGATAGCCATTGTATGAAGAACAACAACAACAACAACAAAAGACCATGAGGTCTATGGAGGGATAGAGTATTATGGTGCATGAGCAAAATCTAGCCTGCCCCTGTTTTTGTATGACTCATGAGCCAAGAATGATTTCTGCAGATCAACATGTGTAATTAATTTGATGGCAAGAAACACTTACTTGGAATCCTAATTAAGTGAAATGTTATCCCATAAAAAAAAGATTCATTCTTCTTATTGGTTCAGTTCAGTTCAGTCGCTCAGTCATGTCCCACTCTGTAACCCCATGAACCACAGCACACCAGGCCTCCATGTCCATCACCAAATCCAGGAGTTCACTCAAACTCATGTCCTTTGAGTCATTGATGCCATCTAACCATCTCACCCTTTCTTGTCCCCTTCTCCTGCCTTCAATCTTTCCCAACATCAGATTCTTTTCAAATGAGTCAACTCTTCGCATGAGGTGGCCAAAGTATTGGAGTTTCAGCTTCAACATTCAACATCAGTCCTTCCAATGAACACTCAGGACTGATTTCCTTTAGGATGGACTGGTTGGATCTCCTTGCAGTCCAAGGGACTCTCAAGGAAAAAAAAAAAAAAAGAGTCTTCTCCAACACCACAGTTCAAAAGCATCAGTTCTTCTGCATTCAGCTTTCTTTATAGTCCAACTCTCACATCCATACATGGCCACTGGAAAAACCACAGCTTTGACTAGATTGAGTTCTGTTGACAAAGTAATGTCTCCACTTTTTAATATGCCATCTACATTGGTCATAACTTTCCTTCCAAGGAGTAAGCATCTTTTAATTTCATGGCTGCAATCACAGATCAGATCAGATCAAATCAGTTGCTCAGTCGTGTCCAACTCTTTAAGACCCCATGAATCGCAGCACGCCAGGCCTCCCTGTCCATCACCATCTCCCAGAGTTCACCCAGACTCATGTCCATCGAGTCAGTGATGCCATCCAGCCATCTCATCCTCTGTCGTCCCCTTCTCCTCCTGCCCCCAATCTCTCCCAGCATCAGGGTCTTTTCCAATGAATCAACTCTTTGCATGAAGTGGCCAAGGTACTGGAGTTTCAGCTTTTGCATCATTCCTTCCAAAGAAATCCCAGGGCTGATCTCCTTCAGAATGCACTGGTTGGATCTCCTTGCAGTCCAAGGGACTCTCAAGAGTCTTCTCCAACACCACAGTTCAAAAGCATCAATTCTTCGGCACTCAGCCTTCTTCACAGTCCAACTCTCACATCCATACATGACCACAGGAAAAACCATAGCCTTGACTAGACGAACCTTTGTTGGCAAAGCAATGTCTCTGCTTTTGAATATGCTATCTAGGTTGGTCATAACTTTCCTTCCAAGGAGTAAGCGTCTTTTAATTTCATGGCTGCAGTCACCATCTGCAGTGATTTTGGAGCCCAGAAAAATAAAGTCTGACACTGTTTCCACTGTTTACCCATCTATTTCCCAATCTGCAGTGATTTTGGAGCCCCCCCAAAATAAAGTCAGCCAATGTTTCTACTGTTTCCCCATCTATTTGCCATGAAGTGATGGGAAAAGATGCCATGATCTTAGTTTTCTGAATGTTGAGCTTTAAGTCAACTTTTTCACTCTCCTCTCTCACTTTCAGAGAAGGCAATGGCACCCCACTCCAGTACTCTTGCCTGGAAAATCCCCATGGACAGAGGAGCCTGGTGGGCTGCAGTCCATGGGGTCACTAAGAGTCGGACACAACTGAGTCACTTCACTTTCATTTTTCACTTTCATGCATTGGAGAAGGAAATGACAACCCACTCCAGTGTTCTTGCCTGGAGAATCCCAGGGACGGGGGAGCCTGGTGGGCTGCTGTCTATGGGATGGCACAGAGTAGGACACGACTGAAGCGACTTAGCAGCAGCAGCAGCAGCAGCAGCAGCAGCTCTCACTTTCATCAAGAGGCTCTTTATATCTTCTTCACTTTCTGCCATAAGGATGGTGTCATCTGCATATCTGAGGTTATTGATATTTCTCCTGGCAATCTTGATTCCAGCTTGTGCTTCATCCAGGCCAGCGTTTCTTATGATGCACTCTGCAGATAAGTTAAATAAGCAGGGTGACTATATACAGCCTTGACTTACTCCTTTCCTATTTGGAACAGGTCTGTTGTGCTATGTCCAGTTCTAACTGTTGCTTTCTGACCTGCATACAAGTTTCTCAAGAGTAGATAAGTATTATAAAACATTGTATCTAATTTTTTTAAATTACTTCAGGAGAATTTTCTGGCAACTTCTTTTCTGTCTTGTTATATAAAAACTTACATAATGCTCTTGATTTTGCCTCTTGTCCTGCAAAACCAAAAATATTTATTATCCGGCCCTGTCACAGAAAATGGTTTGCTGACCCTTCGTTTGGGGTAAACAACTAAGAAATATTGAATTGAACTGTATTAACAGTTTCTTCCTTCTTCCCTTCCTTTGTCCATCCTGCTTTCTTTCCTTCTTTTTCTTCCTCCTTCTTCCATCCTTTCTTCTTTTCTTTCTTTCTCTCACCCTTTCTTTCTTTATGTCTTTCATCCTTTCTATTCAAGATTCTTCAAAGCTTTTGCTAATTTCATTGTGAAACACTGAGATCCATATAATGTTTCCTAAGTACATTTGACCATGATTTAAAAAAATCAGACCATTTAGCAGGCAAAATATTCTAGGAAAAACTTTTTTTTACATGTCATTTAAAATGCGTCTTGTATCTTAAATAAAAATTAACTGGTATGTGATCATTATTTGTATCCTTAAAGACCTATTATTTTCAGTTTTCAAACTGCAGTAACACTTCTGCAAGTTATAGGTCAAATTTTTGTCAGCAAAATTCAGCAGCAGTAATAAAACTCATCTTGAGAAATTAAACATCTGGAATTGTTTGGAATGAATTGACTGATTTAGAGCGACACTTTCTTATTATTCTTAAAAACAGGGTTTACAATACACCAAATATTTAGCCACTATAGCTTTCCAGGCAAACTAAGTCAAGCCTTTTCTGTCCCATCAGATCCTTTATTTTGTTTTTCATCATCTTTTAGATTCTCTGATACAATGATCCAAATGTCCAGAGCAAATATATAAAATTTTCCCCCAAAGTCTTTTCAAATAACTTTATTCTTTTGTAAAGTCTCTTTTTATTTTGAGAATAAATGCACATTATTTTCAAACCCTTACCCCTCCAAAAATAGAAAAAGAAAACAACCATTATTCCAAAGAAATAAACCCACTATTTCCCTCATTAAAAAAAAATGGATGCATTCAACTAGCCTTATATGCATGTTATTGTGCTATAACTATTGCATATTTGTCCACAGTTTTCTTGATTTATCATCTTCTGCTTCTAGATTTTAAATGTCTCAGCAATTCTGTAATTTCACTCTAACCAGATTCTCTAGTGACTAACATAGCAGATTCTAAAGACAAGCTACTTATTCTCTAAAAACTCTAGTGGCTTTTTTTTACACAAGAAATGTTTTCTACATATTACTAACTTAATTCTTGAAGGTCTTCACCTTTGGGGGCAAAATATGCTATCAGAACTGAATTCATGCTAACTGAATTACTTAATACATATTTTATTAACCATATAATTAAAACTGGATCAACCACCAAAAGAATATACCCTGGTTTTAGAAATAAAATCCATAAGAACTAGAATCACAAAAACTTACAATGATTTAAAAAGAAGTTGAAACAATTGTATATTGTTAATCACTTATAAGGCAACTTCAGAAAAACTGGTTTCAACTTATAAAATGTAATAGGAACAAACATGTTTTATAAAATTAGCATTTTCTTATGAATGCATGATTCTACTAATTCTGATTGAAGAGAATAAATAGACTATCACATACCTCTACATATTAAAATTATTTAACTGATAAGTTGATTTGTATTAGTCAACTAACAACTTGAAGTGCCTTGCATAAGTTACCTTTGAGGAAATTCATGCTGCTGCTGCTGCTAAGTCGCTTCAGTCGAGTCTGACTCTGTGGGATCCCAGAGATGGCAGCCCTCCAGACTCCTCCATCCCTGGGATTCTCCAGGCAAGAACACTGGAGTGGGTTGCCATTTCCTTCTCCAATGCATGAAAGTGAAAAGTGAAAGTGAAGTAGCCCAGTCGTGTACGACTCTCTTAGCGACCCCATGGACTGCAGCCTGCCAGGCTCCTCTATCCATGGGATTTTCCAGGCAAGAGTACTGGAGTGGGCTGCCAGTGCCTTCTCTGAGGAAATTCATAAGCTCATGTAAAATATAGAAATGCTGTAAATGTAGTTTTCTAACCCCTCAACCACTTTTATTGTTAATCGTTGTAAGCAGTCTCACATGTACATACATTATAAGGTCAAAGCGTATCATCATTTTTGCTTTTAACAGTCATATGTTTTACACAGAAATGAAGAGATAATTTAGTGCTTAGTGTTTACTCATATGCGTAACATTTCCAATCTTCTGCTTTTCATTCCTGAAGATCTAAGTTTCCCTCTGGTATCATTTTTATTCAAAATAAAGAAATTTCTTAAGCATAGATCTGGTGATCAATTTTTTAATTTTTCTTTTACCTGAAATTGCTTTCCTTTCACCTTGATTTTCCATGGTTTCTTCAGAAAGTCTGTAGGTATTCTTTTTTGTTTTTTGTAGGCATTCTAATTGTCCCTTTGTATGTTTTATATTGCAGTGTTTCTCTGGCACCTTCAACATTTTCTCTTTTACTTCCGTTTTCAGTAGTCTGATTAATTTATTCCCAAGATGGTCCTTTTGGGTTCCCCAGGTGGCCCAGTGGTAAAGAAGTCACTTGCCAATTCAGGAGATGAGGGTTCAATCCCTGGGTCAGGAAGAGTGCCCTGGAGAAGTGCATGGCAACTCACTCCAGTATTTTGCCTGGAAAATCCCATGGACAGAGGAGCCCGGTGAGCCACAGTCCATGCCGTTGCAGAGTTGGACATGACTTAGTCACTAAACAAAAGCAACATGGTTCTTTTGGAATTTACTTTTTTTCTTGGGGGTGGGAGGGGTGTTACTGAACATCTTGAATATGTGAATTTATAATTTTTATTAAATATTAGAATTTCTGATTATCACTTCCTCAAATATTTTTCCTGTCTCATTCTCTTCTTTTAAAATATTGGTTAACATAAAATTTGACTTCTTGCAGTTTTATTACTAGTTTGTGAGGCTCTATTTTTTACTTTTTTTAAAACCTTCTCATTAATTTTTTCAGATTAAATAATTTGTACTAATCTGTATGTCACTGCTCTCTCATTTTATTTGGCTTTAAATCTCATTCAGTTAACTTTTTTTAGGTATTGTTTAGCAATTCTAAAAATACTTTTGCCTAGAAAATCCCATGGAGGGAGGAGCCTGGTAGGCTGCAGTCCATGGGGTCACTAGAGTCGGACACGACTGAGCGACTTCACTTTCACTTTTCACTTTAATGCATTGGAGAAGGAAATGGCAACCCACTCCAGTGTCCTTGCCTGGAGAATCCCAGGGACGGGGAAGCCTGGTGGGCTGCCGTCTATGGGGTCGCACAGAGTCAGACACAACTGAAGTGACTTAGCAGCAGCAGCAATTCTAAAAATGTCCATTTTAGCTTTTTAAAGATTTTTGTATATATGTGTATAAAATATTTTATATATGATAGGTAGCTAAACAAATAAATAGAGATGGAGATACACAGGTTTTACATATTTTGTATATATATATATTTCTTTGTTGATACATTCCATCTTTTCACTTCTTCATGCATTTATTTTTGAAACACTCATGGAACACAGAAGGCAACTTTGAGGACCTTGCTTGAAAATTCTATTCCTTCTTAGTCTCTGACAGTCATGGTCACCAAGGGACTCTTTCTCTGGGTCCTGTCTGAAAGACAAAGATGTTTACTTTCAAAGATTCAGCTCACTACATGTCCACCTCTGCCTCAAATATAGCTACTCTTAGGATAGAACCCTAAAGGAAACATACAAAATGAAGAGTTTGCACCTTGAGTGTCACTTTACTATTATTTTTTGCTCCCTTCCAAAAACCTGCTCACTTTTGTTCAGGCTCCAGCATAGTTTTCTTTTTTGTTTTTAATGTTTTGTCCAGAGTTTATAGTTGAATTTGCATGAAGACTATAAAAGTTCAATCCTCCATATCAGGTTTGAGAAACCACTTATTCAACTTTAAATGGAGAATGCTCTGGATATGGAGGCTGAAAGAAATTTTCCAGTATAAAATTTATCATATTCCTGGTGTAATATATATAGTTTCTTTTTCAGATTGAATTCATTGGTATTGGGTAAGTAACATAATTTTTAAAGTTATAGTGGTTTAAATTTGAGGAAGATTCGAGTTCTAAGAATGAAAGATCTGACATACTAATAGATACACATCATTATGGTTCCAGGGACAAGATAGGACTTTTTTTTTAAAAATCAGATTTAAAACTAGTTAGAATATAGTATAAATTTTCCAAAGGAAAGTTACTTTGGAAAATATTCAATTTGGATAACATAAAAAGAACTCAAAAGTGAACGTTTATTTACTATTTACTATTAGTGAACAAGTTTATTTACTCTTAAAAGCCAAACTTGGATTCATGTTGATGTATGGCAAAACCAATACAATACTGTAAAGTAATTAACCTCTAATTAAAATAAATAAATTTATATTAAAAAAAAAAGCCAAACTTGGCTATGTTCACCCCATGTTCTTGTTTAGTTCTGGGTACATAAAGTGTGATTATTAGAATAATTTTGAATGGATAGAGATTTGAGTACCAATTTTTAATATAATTACCTTCTATTCTTCCCCCTTGTGGCTCAGCTGGTAAAGAATCCACCGGAAAAGGGGGAGACCTGGGTTTGATCCCTGGGTTGGGAAGATCCTCTGGAAAACAGAAAGGCTACCTACTCCAGTATTCTGGCCTGGAAAATTCCATGGACTAGTATAGTCCATGGGGTCACAAAGAGTAGGACACCACTGAGCAACTTGCATTTTCATTTTCACCTTCTATTCTACTTTTCATATTAGCGTACCTTAGAAACAAGACAGAAATATCCACGTTCCGAAAAAGTTATACCACTTCGCTTTTAGAAAGACCTATTAGATTAGTTCCTGTTTTCACTAATGGAAAGAAACCCAGAGAACTTCTGTTTTAACAAAACACAGAGAAAAGCTCAAATAGCGTTCTGCCTTTGCTTTGCAGGGAGGGCATCACAAAGGCAGAGCAGACAGCTATCAGTGAGCGTGGCGCCACCTAGCACCTCCCTCAGGAACTACATCCATGTGAGACAAGCCATCAGAGCTCTGAACAGTATGAGCAAGTGTATCTTGATTAACTTTGTGAATCCATTAGCAAGATGTGTCCTCTGGTAATTGCTTCTTAATTTATGCCAATTCATCTCCTAAATAGGGGTTTCACAGGAACACTCTACTTCCTCATAGTAGGTTAGCCGGTTAGTGACCAAAATCATTTAATATTCATCTTCAATATCAGCAATTTTTTTTCTAACAAGTAGAATTGAAGATGCATGCCATGGTTGCTTTTCATTTAGCTTTATATATGCAATTTTTTTATGTCCTTCATTCTTTCTCAAACTAATTTCTCTTCTAATTATTAAAACAATATAATAACATCAAATATTTTTAAAGACTAAATTACCTATTATACTGCTACTCTAAACCAGGAGTTATTTTTTTACTAACATATATCTCCTTGATACATTTTTCCCTGATTAGGTTTCATACTGTAGCACAGGTGAAATCTCATTTTATATATCCATTCCTAACATACAGTACACATATATGTGTAATTTTGTTTTATTATATGTATCAATAAAAATGTATTTTATTTAAAAATAAGACAAGTTCAAGAAAATACAATAAAGTAATATTAAAAGTCTCTCTCAAACCCCAGTTCACTCTTACGGCATAACTACTCTTAGAATGTCTTGTGGATTCTAGAAATATTTAAATTATATATATATATATATAATTAGTGTTGTTTTACTTACAATAATGAGCATATTTATTAATTTAATTAACTTTTATTAGTGGATGGCACTGAATATCTGCACATGTGGAAGGATCATATTAGTTTTAATGGCTTAATATTTTATATTTCATGCACCCTAATTTATTTCACTAGTCTCATAATGATGACTTAAAGTTGTTTCTATTCTTTTATTAATTTTTTAATTATAAATAATATTACAGTAAGTTTTCTGATGTCTTTAGACATAGGTATGATATAGCCACAGGATAAAATCTATATTTAGAATGGATAGATACTATATTTCTTAATGGATATACTCATGGCCCATTAAAAATGTGTGTTTCTGTGTGTGTGTGGTTTATGTTTATTTTTTATTTCTAATTTAATTCCTTTATGGCCCAAGAACATACTTTGCTTGAATCCCATTATCCTATACTTATTGAGACTTTATGACTTTATGACCACTTTAAGTGCACTTAAAAATGCCCTGTATTCTGTAATTGTTGGGTACTGTGTCATGATTGATTATGTTGATTAAATCTTTTATATCCTTACTGATTTTCCATATAACTATATGGATTTTCCATAAGACTATATTTTTTATAAGACAAGCATTGAAATTACCAGCCAAAATTGTCAATTTGTCTCTTTTTCTGAGTTTCTGAAATCTGCTAAAGAGTATATTTGCTTTCAACTTTTTCCTGGCTCTGGAGAATTATTATTATTATTATTTCATGTTCCTTAAAGACAATAGTTTAGGTTATGGTCGATTCATAGTATCATAAAATATAGAGTTTCTTTTCACATGTTCAGTATCTTTGTCGTTCTTAAAAAGGAGAGCAAGGGGAGAGTTCCTTTACCACATTACAGAAGGATACCTGGAATTATTTATGACATGAGGAATCTTGACATCAATGTAGACCAGTTTTCTCAGAGAGTTCTCTTCATGCCATTTTATGAAAAAACAGCAAATCACTAGAATACTGAACTTTTCCTAATTGGAATCTTCAAACCTCATGGTTTGTATAGGATGGTTTCATATCTTATGATAAACACTACTATAATCTTATTATTAAAATTTTTATTTAGACCGTTAAGGGAGTATGACTTGGCAGCACTGTTGAATAACCCTGTATGGTTAAAAGTAAGAATAATAGATATACAAGAGCTTAGCTGCAATGAAACAGAAAGAGACTTATATTTAAAAACCTTCATTGATCATCATCTATGTTGCTATTCCATTCAAATGGTCTGCTTAGCAGGATCTGTTCAAAGTAGTCAGTACATTGGATTATGTATGGTCTAGATTTTTAGTTTAAAAATCTGCAAACCTAGAATGTCTCTAGCTCTAACACCATAATATACTATTTAATTCAACATTAGGAGCAGCATGAGACAAGAAGTGCCACAGAAATTATTCTTTATGTTGGGAAACAAACAAATAGGGAAAAATGATATGGCTGTTGCATTTATCTTATTATTACTAAATAACTCAAAATTGTTTAAATGTAAGTTAAGGGAAACATAGTGAGTTTTTATTACAGTGAATTTTTATGGTTATTCATTCTACTTCAAGTCTGCTGACATATATTTATAGTTTATTTTTTTCAAAAGATGAGATGTTTGGAAATAATGTATAAATTACGTTTCTCTTATTAAAAGTATAAACAAAATAATTCAAGCATGATTCCATACCAGTCTACTCTATTTCTTTTCAAATTGAGAATTTCCTTATAGTCCAGAAGATGTCTTTAAGTAATGGTCTAAATCTTGGTATATAACTCCAAAACTCAGTTGGTTGGTTACTGCCTCCAAGAAATTGCTCCATCACCTCAGAGAGGACTCCCCCTGCAAGGTGAGGTCCATGTTAGAATTTTCCTGTTGCAGGTGTTTCCAAAGGTGAGTATTTTCATCTTTAAGTTTATTTCCTTTGAGTTCCTAGAATAGATATTATGCCATTTATACACCTAATAAGTAACAAGTTCATAAGACCTAGTGAAAAGCTCTATAAAATTTTATAATTCATACTGGTTAAACCAAACTAAGCATTTTAAATCAGAATAAAGACTACCACCTCCGCCCAGAAGAGATAAGTAAAATTTAGATATTCTGTCATTAAAATTGGCACTTTATATATACAATATTGATTTCCATTGATTTTCCCAAATGTTGAATAAATACAGCATACATAAATGGTATTCTCAAATGGCATAGAGTGAACTGATGGTGTTCTTTTCTTGTTTTTAGTTATTAATAGTATTATTATTAAATATAAGTTTGGTAGTATTTCTAGTCACTCTCTAAATCTAAGTCAGGGCTGGCCTCACTTATAACTGTCAGTATCTAAAAATCTTCCACTTTCACATACTAGCACAGGTTATAACATCTTCTCTAAGCAGTTTCTTTTTTATTATTTTCAATGAAAAATTCATGCTACTAACTCCATAGTTCAATGTACAGTTATACATGCTATGAGAATTACAGAATTTGAACTCTTGCTTTCAGAGAATTTGTTTAAAAACCAAAGCAGTCAAAGAGTTTGTTTATACACCAAGGCAGTCATCAAAGTCAAGTCACCTCTTACTTACCAAGTGACTTCTAATACTGCCAGTGCAAACCCTTTAAAAGCAATACAAGTATAGCTAACAGTACATGAGTTGCTAAGTTTTCTCCTCACACTGAAATAAGCAACACATAACTGAAAGAAAATAATCTGAAATATGTGCTCATAAAGGATAGGAATTTCATTTTCCATTTCTTTTGGAAATCTGTGAATTTGGTAGAAAAGTCGTAAATATGCTGCTTAAATAATTAGAAGACACTAAGAGATTTATATGCAGAGTACATCATGAGAAACGCTGGGCTGGAAGAAGCACAAGCTAGAATCAAGATTGCGGGAGAAATATCAATAACCTCAGATACGCAGATGACACCACCCTTATGGCAGAAAGGGAAGAGGCACTAAAAAGCCTCTTGATGAAAGTCAAAGTGGAGAGTGAAAAAGTTGGCTTGAAGCTCAACATTTAAAAAACGAAGATCATGGCATCTGGTCCCATCACTTAATGGCAAATAGATGGGGAAACAGTGGAAACAGTGCAGACTTTATTTTTGGGGGGCCCCAAAATCACTGCAGATGGTGACTGCAGCCATGAAATTAAAAGACAGTTACTCCTTGGAAGGAAAGTTATGACCAACCTAGATAGCATGTTGAAAAGCAGAGACATTACTTTGCCAACAAAGGTCCGTCTAGTCAAGGCTATGGTTTTTCCTGTGGTCATGTATGCTGTGAGGGTTGGACTGTGAAGAAGGCTGAGTGCCAAAGAATTGATGCTTTTGAACTGTGGTGTTGGAGAAGACTCTTGAGAGTCCCTTGGACTGCAAGGAGATCCAACCAGTCCATTCTGAAGGAGATCAGCCCTGGGATTTCTTTGGAAGGAATGATGCTAAAGCTGAAACTCCAGTACTTTGGCCACCTCGTGCAAAGAGTTGACTCATGGGAAAAGACTGATGCTGGGAGGGATTGGGGGCAGGAGGAGAAGGGGATGACAGAGGATGAGATGGCTGGATGACATCACTGACTTGATGGACATGAGTCTGAGTGAACTCCGAGAGTTGGTGATGGACAGGGAGGCCTGGTGTGCTGCGATTCATGGGGTTGCAAAGAGTTAGACATGACTGGGCGACTGAACTGAACTGCACTGAAGAGATTTATATTGGATAGTAGTGGAAATTACTTTTCCTTTAAATTATATATTGTAATTAAATAGTTTTCCACATATACACTTACACTGTTATCTTATTTTACTTCTGTGAGAATGTACTTTCCGTCTCCTTTGCCTACATGATGTATGTAGGTATGTGGGAGCATGTATTCAGTGACTCCATCCTGTCCAACTCCTTATGGCTCCATGGACTGTAGCCAGCAAGTTTCCTCTGTCCATGGGATTTTCCAGGAAAGAATACTGGAGTGGGTTGCCATTTCCTCCTACAGGGTGTCGTCCTGACCCAGGAATTGAACCTACATCTCCTGTGTCTCCTGGATTGCAGGCAGATTCTTTACTTGCTAAGCCATCAGGGAACCCCTGCTAACATGATACATTAATGTAAACACGTGCTTGAATACAATGCAAAAGTATCAATCAAAATGCTTGAGATATTTTAAGGGTATTTTTGTTGTGATTTTTTTTAAACCCAATTATCCTATTTTGGTTCATCAGTTACTACTAGTCAAAATATTAATTATAGAAAAATAGTATACTTTTTGATACTGATTTTCCTTATTCCAAACTTGAAGTGAGACCCATTAGACCTTAGGTAAATCTAGTACTAGAATGTAGTAAGAATCACTGCTTTTATTATCTCATGGAAATAAAAACACAAAAACATTTTGTTCCAGATAAATGAAAAAGTCATCTTGCTTTCACATATTGCCACTAATGAAAATAAATGCAGTTTTTAAAAAGGTCCAACTTCATTTATATGAGAAAAGTTTATCACTCCAAACACTTGAAGATGTTATGGTGTAAATTTCTTGGAAGTTTTCCTGCACCAAAGTACTCACTAGGAAAAAGCACCATAACACACACAACACAGCAAAAATTAACTTGAAATAGATGTTGTTTCAGCTTCCCAGATGCCTCAGTGGGTAAAGAATCCACCTGCAATGCAGGAGACACAGGAGACGCAGGTTTGATCCCTGGGTCAGGAAGATCCCCTGAAGAAGGGCATCACAATCCACTCCAGTATTCTTGCCTCGAGAATCCCATGGACAGAGAAGACTGGCAGGCTATAGTCCATGGGGTCACAAAGCTTCAGACACCACTGAAGCAACACCGCTGAAGTGACTGAGCACACACACACAAACAGACCTTGACTCTCAGTGGTTGCTTTTCTTTATTTCTATGTCCCCTCTGGTATGCTGGTATGCTGAGACTCTAAACCATGACATTTTTTCCAAATGTACATGACACCAGCAGCAGGGAGTGAATGTGCGTATGAGTATGCACATGTATATTTTACATTTGCAAATGCTTATCGTATATCTCTTGAATATATCTTAATGATATTTAAAATGATCACTTTTATACTGGAAAAAAAAACAGATAATAGCATATGAAGCAAAATCGTGTTGATTTATAGTGGGGGACATGAGATCTCAACGACATGTTTGAAAAAATGCTAACTTACACATCTGCTTTTAAACCAAGAAGGATTAAGGTCAACTCTAAAGTCAATAAAATAGTTCAAAATGTTTATTAATTAAAATGTAAGCAAGTTACGCCAAAGAAATTGAAACCGTTCTAGAGAAACACTGGGCTGGAAGAAGCACAAGCTGGAATTAAGATTGCCAGAAGAAATATTAATAACCTCAGATATGCAGATGACACCACCCTTATGGCAAAATGTGAAGAGGAACTAAAAAGCCTCTTGATGAGAGTGAGAGAAGAGAGTGAAAAAGTTGGCTTTAAACTCAACATTCAGAAAACGAAGATCATGGCATCTGGTCCCATCATTTCATGGCAAATAGATGGGGAACAGTGGAAACAGTGTCAGACTTTATTTTCTGGGACTCCAAAATCACTGCAGATGGTGACTGCAGCCATGAAATTAAAAGACACTTACTCCTTGGAAGAAAAGGTATGACCAACCTAGATAGCATGTTGAAAAGCAGAGACATTACTTTGCCAACAAAGGTCCATCTAGTCAAGGCTATGGTTTTTCCAGTGGTCATGTATGGATGTGAGAGTTGGGCTGTGAAGAAAGCTGAGTGCTGAATAATTGATGCTTTTGAACTATGGTGTTGGAGAAGACTCTTGAGAGTCCCTTGGACTGCAAGGAGATCTAAGCAGTCCATTCTGAAGGAGATCAGCCCTGGGATTTCTTTGGAAGGAATGATGCTAAAGCTGAAACTCCAGTACTTTGGCCACCTCATGCGAAGAGTTGACTCATTGGAAAAGACTCTGATGCTGGGAGGGATTGGGGGCAGAAGGAGAAGGGGACAACAGAGGATGAGATGGCTGGATGGCATTACCGACTCAATGGACGTGAGTTTGGGTGAACTCCGGGAGATGGTGATGGACAGGGAGGCCTGGCATGCTGTGATTCATGGTGTCGCAAAAAGTCGGATACAACTGAGCAACTGAACTGAGAGGCAAAGAACCCTTGTTAATCACTTAAGATTTTAGTACAATTTTAAGGTAAATATCTAGTAGGTAAAAACACAGGTGATAGAAAATTTGACAGTTTTGTACTTGTATTTGGAAGGGCTTCCTTGGTGGCTCAGTGGTAAACTATCTACCTGCCCTATCTGAAAGATCCCCTGGAAAAGGAAATGGCAACCCACTCTAGGATTCTTGTCTGGGAAATCCCATGGACACAGGAGCCTGGCAGCCTACGGTCCATGGGGTTGCAAAGAATCAGACACTACTCAGCAACTAACCAACAGCAACAGTTTGTATATGGAGAATTACCTAAACATTATGTTTTTCAGAAATATATATAATAAAGTGCAGAAATGTGATTTCTTTAAATACCTAAGTTGTGATAAATTAACACACTGAATATGTTTAAAGCTTTATGCCACTGAAAGAACAGGTATGGTGATTATTGTACCCTAAATAGACTGAAAGAAATACTAGCAGTATCTAACAAAGAATCTATCTTATGCTGTGTTCTTATCACATGAAAAAGTAGAGAGCAGTAAAAATCTTTTGGAGGTGATAGATATGTTTACATTGTTTATGGTGGTGATGCTTTCATGGTGTTTACTTATTTTCATCTCATCAATTTTTATACATTAAATATGTACAGTCTTTTGTATGTATTCAATGCAAAGTACAGCCTTTAGTATGCATCAATTTTTATTTATATTCAATAAAGTGGCTTAAATAAATTAGGAGTCTAAATGAGATTATTTGTAAAATGTAATGAAATACACATAATTTATGTGTAATAAACACTTTACAGTTTTCATTGTTCAACTGCAAGCAAAGTTTCTCATTTTAAAACTTGATTTATTCATCTCTTAAATATGTTGTTTCTTATCAAATCAGTGCTAGGTTATACTAATGGCCTCTAAACCTAGCTCTCTGCCTTTAGTTACCTACACTCTGTTATAAACTTTCCTGCCAAATGTGTCTTTACATGTATGATATCTTTTCATATTATGCCATTCTCAAAACCTTCTTTGGCATCCCACTATCCATGGAGACAACAGTTAGTCTTTCATTAGTTTCTTATTAAATAAACCTTTTGCCTTGTGCTAAATGATTTTTTATGAAGGAGGAAGAGGGGATGGAAGATGAGGGAAAGACGGAAGAGAGAGAGGACAGAGACATTTAGCATAGTCTTTATTCCATCTGCCCTGGAAATGACTATAGGTCAGTGGTGGAAGATAGCAATGTATATAAATAATATAAAATATTTAAAATTTGAGGTAAAAAAGAAGAATGTTAGACTATTGAGGAGTAAGAAATTCACTTAGATGTAGACATATTGGGGAAAAAATTGTCAAAGAGGATAGAAAGTCTTTGACAAAGAGTTCTGAGGAAAACAATGGGTATAGAAAGGGAAATGTCTTAGAACATAAAGCAGCCCTGTGTCACCCTCTGCAAATTACAGAGTTTAGTTCAGGCAGAGCAAACTCTGTGCTGTGCACTGTGATGAAGTGTCAGGAGTCAGATGATGTGACACCTTAGTCACATCTTGTGAGTCACATCAGTGGCACTCTGTGTCACCTCAGTGACATTTCATAAGCTTGCGGCAGCTGTAAAGGATCTGCATTATTAACCATACCTCTGCAGGTGTGAATTAGAGTGGCTAGCCACTGAAGAAGGGATATTAGAAAATAAGCTGTAAAATGTTTTAGGGTAAAGATGATGAAATTCTGCACTAACTATGTTAATACGTGAAAGGACAAGTGAGAATCAAATGAATAGATATCATTTATTGTGTGCTTACTATGCTGTGATGGCTAATTTTATATGTAAATTTGGATAAGTTTTGGTGTCTCTTTGGTCAAATACTACTCCTGTTGTGAATGTAATTAAAAGGTATGCTTAGCATTTATAATCAGTTCACCTTAACTAAAGAATAATATGATTTGTCCTTTCTAATCAGTTGAAAACCTTAACAGCAAAAACAGGCTTCCTGAAGGAGGACTTCTGCCTCTGTTCTGCAGCTCAAGATTGTGATACTAAATCTTATCAGAGTTTCCAGCTGACCAGACTGCTGCCATAATTGCATGAGTCAAGTTTCCTATCTCTCTCTCTCTCTGAATACACATACACATACATATGATACATACACATATATACACATATACATGGTTAATACTGTTTTCTGGAAATCAACTTGTGCATATGACCTATCTCATTTAAACTGAGAATAGCTATGATTTTCTTTCATTTTTAAAACAAGCAAGCTTAACACTTTCAACCTTCCATAAGTCACAAAATAAAAAACAGAATCTGAGGTTGAACTGAGTTTTTTTTTCTAATTCTAGATAGCGTGTTTTAGTCAGTGAAATGTTTTTTCCTTATGTTCAAATTTCATTTGATTTTCAAAATCTTTCAATTCTTATGGTAGAATTATAGGTAAGTATAATTAATTTTTATATATGAATTTGTGTGTGTGTGTCAGTCACTCAATCGTGTCTGACTCTGACTCCATGGACTATAGCCCACCAGGCTCCTCTGTCCAAGGGATTCTCCAGGCAAGAGCACTGGAGTGGGTTGCCATTTCCTTCTCCATTATATGAATTTAGAAGAATTCATATAATTATAGGAACTATATGAATTTTCAAAATGTTTTACAATGAGTGATTTTAACTTTCATATGATGAAGCTATTTTGAAAAGAAAAAGGCTAAATCATCTTAAACCAGAATTTTTTTCAAATGAATGACTAATATACCTTTTCCTGTTTCAGGATCTATTATTTCCTTCTATAATACATTTGCTACAAGTAAAGTAATGTACTCACTGCCTTTTATAAATAATACATGTTGTATTGTGTCAGATTCTTTCCTCATGTAGTTAGATCCATCGAAGTTGTTTTCCCCTACACCTAGTGCTACTAAAAAATTCTACATCGTTTAAATTCTAATTAAGACTTTCTTTATCTACGAATTATGCCTAACCTCTTTCCTTTCTTCTTTATAGCCAGGAGTTTATTTTACAGCAAATAAAATTTGAAACTGAGAATTAAAGATGAAAAATGAATTGTCCTTAGTTTATAAACACTATAAGACTCATTTAAATTAATTGCAATGGCTCATCTTTGAGAAATCATATTGAAGAGTTTGCTAATGGCTTCAAATATTGACAAAGCCTGTCATTCACATGAAATGGACCAATAGCTATTTGTAGAGATAACTCTTTAATGATAATGCATTGAATTTATGTTTACTTGCACAAAACATAACCTCAATAAGAATGGAATTCACTGCAAACTTTCCCAAATGACTTTGAAAAATGCCATTACACAGAACTTAACCTCATTTCTTCACAAATTTAGTGACATAAAAAGTCCTAAAGAAGTTAAAATTCAAGTAACAAAGTTTTTTTTTTATCTTTTAAAAACAATTAAATCTAACACCTCTAAAATCCTATATGCTTGATTGATACTTATTAAACATGATAGCATTATTAGTAAAGCATTGCTATTGTCAGCACTTTACAGATAAGGAGACTAAGGCATATGGAGATTAAGTAACAGTCTCAAAGATAGATGTATGAGGATTCAATCACCTGCAAAATAACTCCCTTGAGAAGATCTATGCTTTTTATAAACTTTTAGCACTTTTATGATTGTTTCAAATATGTTAAAGAATAATGAATCGATAGCAAATATGAATCATTAGAGAAAATGCATGCAACTAATACTACTTCATTGAGAGTATGAAACTTATTTTGTCATAAACTTTGGCACAGAATTTTTCTCCTCTCAGACTTGCAGAACAAGAGTCATTTATAGATTTGTCCCAACGACTCTGTAGTGCCACAAACATGAGGTTAACTTGGGTTTCTGTGTTCTGACATTTTGTGTGTTTAGAATCTGCTTCTGCCCTATGAACCAGCTCTCTTGTCAGCAGCAGAGGAAAGTGAGTAAGACTATAGAACTGCCCACTTCACCACTGCCGATAAACACATTGATTCTTCCCTTCTCTGAATCAGACCTGCACCTTTATATCTAGCATATTCTGTGCATTTTCTGCTGCCAGCTTTTAGGAATATCATAATGGAATGGATCTAGAGACAGTCTTACATAGGAATATAAACACACTGTTTTAAATGTTTCTAAAATAGACCCATGATAAAGACAAACACACTGCTTATAATCTATGGTATTAGAACTGTCAGGTAGTTAGAATAGAAAAAAATAGAGTCCAAGATAGCAGAACAACGCAGGTTGGGGGTGCCTACAAAAGAGGAAGTCGAGGACCTGAGTGAGAACCTCTGGTCCTGGGCATAAACAATCTGGTGAATACTTGAACCACCACCTATTTTTCACAGGATGTAACCCACCAGGCTTCACAGGGAGGAGACAGAAACGATAAAAAGGGAAGCCAAGAGGAATCAGGACCGCTTTAGGGGTTGCCCTGCACTTGCATCTTGGAAAGCCACTGCCCTTTGCCCCTGCCTGCTTCCCACCTGAGCTGTAACCAAGCTGTAACTATAACTAGTTTGTTGTTATTAATATGGTCTTCTGCCTTCTGTTTCATTGTTAAAAAGATCTGGAATGACAGACCACTTGTAGCTCAAACAAGCAGGATTTTGTTAAATATTACTTAGTATCTGAAGATCTTTTGATCAGACATCCATAAGTGACCTCTCCCATTCAGGAGTTGTTTCACTTGGTGTCTAATAAAAATAGTTTGCCCCCAAGTTTTAAAGCATCTTTTATCAAGTTTGCAATGACTGCAAGGTTTTGAAGGCAGGGAGGCCAGCCTCAGGTGGTTGGGTGGAGCCTCTTGGACAAGTATGCCAGTGACTGGGGTTCAGGTCCCAACCTCTAAGTTAATATTCCCAAATCTATGTCTTCCTTCTTATGGACATATAGATGGAATGCTTTCTCTAGGTCTGGCACCCTCAAAGCAGGTGCCTGGATTAAGACCTGTTTTAGTGTAACCTCTGCCTTCTTTTGAGGAGGACAGAAACACAGCAGTATTTTTTTCATTTTTAAATTACTACTTATTGTTTTTAAAATAATTTAATCAACCATTTAGAGTGGATATGACAATGAATACACTGTTACATAGGATTTCTTTATAAAATACAACCATAAAGATGCTTAAGCAGCTTCAAGTCTAACGTCTGGCAAATTTGTACGTATTTCTCTCATTGTTATTGACAAACTTTTGTTTTAAAAAGTCTTAAAAACTTAATTATGTATTAAGATAGACCTAATAGGCACATATAAAACATTGTACTTCCCACATGGAAAACGTCTGTAAAAGTTTATATTAAGCCATTAATCAACTCTTATTATTTCCAAAGTCAGTATTACAGAGACCTGCTTTTGAACTTTAGAACTCAATTTCAAATCCAAGTTCATAGTTTTGTAAATTCGAAAACAAACATCAAAATAACCCATCAGAAGTAAGAACATATGATCTATTTTCTACATATTCAAACCAAATTAGTATAAAAATATCACTATCAAACTTGAATGAATATTAAGGAAAATTTAGAGAAAATTCTAGTCTTCAGTTATTTTTTACAAAAGAAAAAGGAAACACTAACATTATACTAGGAAGGATAAAATCAATTCAATATTTGGCTTTTTGACAAGACAAATGTGAAATTTATAAATATCAACCAAAGCTGACCATGAAAAAAGAGAGAACAGAACCTACAAATAATATTAGAAAACACGAAAAAATAAATACAGAAACAAATGTAAAGCTTAAAAAAACAGAGAAGTTAAATGTATTATGATAAAAATTTGAAAATTTAGGTGAAATGGAATTTTATAAATGCATAGATTACCAAAACCTTAATCTTACAGTCATAATAAAATAATTAAAAAAAAATCTTTCCACAAAAAAAGAAACTATCACACCATAACTAGACACATCTGTAGGTTAGCTAGTGCAAAAAGATTTTAATAAAATAAAAAGTATAGAAATTGGAATAAAGAAGCAATAATGTCATTATTAACAAAAAATATGACAGCCTGGAAAAACTAGGTATTGATGAGGATACGGAACAAAGGGAATTCTCACACTGTTGCTAGTAGGCATATAAACACACAAAAACACTTAGAAATCAGTTTGGCCATGTGTACTACTTTTGACCATGCTCAAGCCATGCACACAAGCAATACCACTTTCTGAGCAGTCTGCCCTTACAGTCTATATCCAGGCCTGCACGAGACATGTACAAGAATATCATGAAGCTCAAACTGCTTTTACATCAATCATTCTCTTTTTGAACTTGTGATAATTTCAAATTATGATGATGAAAAAACCTTTTCTTAAGAGAACACTGTCAAGTATAGATTTCTCTCCTAAATTTTGCTCTGAATTTTGCTTTAAGAATAAATAAAACATGATGTAACCGGAATTTTGCAGAACTGGCCTTCATATTCTTGGATCTCTTCTGGGTTTCATGATCAACTAACAGTTTAATCACACATTACTTTATAAATTTTTACTATTTAATTAATTGACAACATAATATTGGTACTGTTTGATATATTCTTAAATTGGAGTATTAGATACAAGATATTAAAGTAAATGGAAAACATCCATATAATAGGACAACTTTTAAAGACATTGCCTTCTATAGGCATTTCCCATAGGGCCCTGGCTGACAGTGTTTGGTGCATATTAATGCCTGTACTTACCAGCTGCTGCCCTTGGACACCCCAGGCCGCGTACTGCAGGACAGAGTCCTCTACTTCTGGAGGATTTAACTCCCAAACTTCCCTTGAAAAAAGGTAAATATTTTTATATGAACAAATTGACACCTACACCTACAGTTCAGTTGGACGGTTGCTCATGGAAACCAGATGATCAAAGAACTTACCTAGTGTGTATATTGTAGATCACATACGAAGCAGTATACGAATAATGAAAAATCTGAAACAAAAAGAAGAGTTATAGTTTGTAGCAAAGGCTCTATTTTAATGAGTATATATATATATATATATATATGTTTTTTACTAAATTCTGGAAATGCAAAATTGGTTTTAGAGAGAATTCAAAATGTGATTCTTCATTACCTATAAAATAAAGTTCAAACCTTATTCAAGTTTGAATATCAAAACATTGACAACTCCAGTGTTTTGGTATTTGTATTCTACATGGTTTTCCGCTCTTATCATCCACTACTTCTCTTCACCTAGTCTATACTTCAGCTATATTAGATAAATTCCTTCTGTACATTCTGAATATCTCTTTTTTTTATTTTTTTAGGATATCCTAACTTCACTCAGATGAAAAATTTTCCTCCTTCCATTACAGCCTATCTAGAGAATTTCTCTCTCTCAAAGTTTACTTTTGACTCTTAGGCCATTTCACACCTTGTAGCATAAGTTAGATAAGATTTTAAGTACTTGTTTCCTTTTCCCACTGGAATCAGGTCTGGGTGTGTATTACCTTGGCATCTGCCATATTACCTTATATGGTATCATATTTGCCTGCAACATGCAATCAATATTTGTTGAATAATGATTCTGATGGGGAAAAATCTCTTGCAAATGGAAGTGCTTGTGGAGACAAAATGGGATAATACCCCAAGCACTTCATAGAAATATCTGAAAATTATATGTTAAATAATTGGTTGCAAGTATGTATCTTCAAGAGACATCTTATATCATCTAATAAAGAGTCCTGTTTCTTTCTAAAGGGCATCCTCCAAAGGATCACAGCTTCCGTGTTGAGGTGACATTAAGGACCATAGTGGATGATGCAAAGATATCCGTAAATGTTGGTTCTTATTAATTAAAGATGATGAAATAATGGAATACAGAGAAAATGAGGAAAATTGTAAAAGATAGGTTAGGGAGAGAGATGATAAGTTGTGACATTTTAATGAAATTATATTTTTCTAAGCTATATGGATCCAGTGAAGAAACTTTTTTCCACTTAACTATATTGTTATATTATTATTTACATGATTCATAGAGCTTATATTGATACTTTCACTTTTCAGCATGTAATTATAAAAACTTCTCTTATCCTATAGTCGATGTACATTGCACAAATATAATACTGTCAATTAAAACTCCTCGGAAGTCAAATTATTATTTCTTCTCACTACAATAATAACTTCAATTAAACATGATTGGCCACATATTTGGTAAATAAATACTAGTGTTCATTCTGTGCATTGAAATTACAATCCTCCCACAATTTGTTATATTACTGTGTTTCATAATGAAGTGTTTCCTCCATTTCTTTTGGAATAACTATTAAACCTGAGATCACCTTTACTATAGAGTCATAGAAGTGAAAAATATTTTTTCTGGTGTCTATTTTGGCATTCATATTGTGTTCTATAAAATTCCATATTTGACTACAAATTTTAAATATTGAATTTACTACTATAGCTGATAAAGAGGTGAGAACTGTGACCACTTCTACATATTGTTTTTCCATCTCAGAAAGTTATGTTGCCAAAGTAAACTGCCAAGTCATTAAGTGGTCTTCAAACCAGACAAATGTTTCAATGATGTTATGGGTAGAAACAAACTATTCATTCCATCTGTTAATTTACCTAATGCACTCTCCTATGAATTCTAGGTTCATATCCCTCTTGACAAAGAGTTCCTGTTCACTACTGTTTTAGTCAAAGCAAGCCAAAATAATCACTGACACAAAACTGGATGAATATAATCATTGAATGTTGGTCTCTTTCTATCATATTTATATGACGTAGAGCTATAGAGGTTACGGGCTCTTCTCAGTGTATGAATCCTAAGAACTTAGATGTCTTTCCAATGATGGGATTTAGAGAGAAAAATATATAAATTCACTTTCTGCTTTGTAGTTCTTAGCTTGATACAGCATTTGTTTCTCTCAGCTGGTATGTTGAAATGGAAGATCATAATAAAGAATTTAACCCTCGCAGATGCAGAGAACTAACTAGCATTTGCCAGAGGAAGGAGGATCAGAGAATGAGGAAAACAGGTGAGAGGGATTAAAAGGTACAAACAACAAGTTATAAAATAAATAAGTCAAAAAAATATAAAAAAAATAAATAAGTCACAAGTATAGTTAATAATATTGTATATGCATAAACTATAAAAATATTGAATCACTATGTTGTACACCTGAAAGTGAAAGTCACTCAGTTGTGTCTGACTCTTTACAACCGCATGGATTCTCCAGGTCAAAATACTGGAGTGGGTAGCCTTTTCCCTCTCCAGGAGATCTTCCCAACCCAGGGATTGAACCCAGGTCTCCCACACTGCAGGCGGATTCTTCATCAGCTGAGCCACAAGGAAAGCCCTGTACACCTGAAGCTAATATAATATTGCAAGTGAACTATACTTTAATTTTTAAAAAAAGTTAACCCTACCCAACCTGCAAACACATAGCAAACATATCATAGAGATTGAGCCTCAACTATCGGTTCCCTAAAAAGCCAATAGTTTGCAGTTTACAGGTAATTAGATCCTAACCCTTTTCTCCTGGCTTAGAACTCTTTCCACTAAATCCACTATCTGTGATGTGTATGTGTGTGTGTGTGTGTGTGTGTGTGCATGTACTCACAGAAGATCTCAAATACTTCTTGTTTTGTAATTTTCCCATAACTAAATTATATTATGTGTCCACCATAAAATATAAATAGTACAAGGTAGGAGATGAACAGGTTAGAGACAGACATTTCTTTATGTTTGTTTGCATAGTGTTGCAGAGATTTTAAAAGGGGGAATTTTCAAAAAGAAATGAACTTGGTTTTATTGAACATCTATATTAAGGCACATTGGAATAAATTCAGTCTGTGCTAATCTGCATCTCTCTCCTTGAATGGCATTTCTATTCCTTTTTAAAAATTTTATTTATTTTAATTGGAGGCTAATTACTTTACAATATTGGAATCAGCCATGGGTGTACATATGTTCCCCATCCTGAATCCCCCTCCTACCTCCGTCCCCATCCCATCCCTCAGGGTTGTCCCAGTGCACTGGCCCTGAGTGCCCTGTCTCATGCACTGAACTTGGACTGGTGAACTATTTCACATATGGTAATATACATGTTTCCATGCTACTCTCCCAAATCATCCCACCCTCGGCTTCTCCCACAGAGTTCAAAAGTATGTTCTTGACATGTGTGTCTCTTTTGCTGTCTCACATATAGGATCATCGTTACCATCTTTCTAAAAGCCATATATATGTGTTATTATACTGCATTGGTGTTTTTCTTTCTGACTTACTTCACTCTGTATAATAGGCTCCAGTTTCATCCACCTTATTAGAACTGATTCAAATTCATTCTTTTTAATAGCTGAGTAATATTCCATTGTATATATACCACAGTTTTCTTATCCATTCATCTGCCAATGGACATGTAGGTTACTTCCATGGCCTAGCTATTGTAAACAGTGATGCGATGAACACTGGGGTACACGTGTCTCTTTCAGTTCTGGTTTCCTTGGAGTGTATGCCCAGCAGTGGGATTGCGGGGTCATATGGCAGTTGTATTTCCAGTTTTTTCTATTCTTTTTTAACATTCTTCACTTCCTTTTATCATATATATCTCTTCTACATTGGCTATGTAGGTCTTGTTTTATGATGAGAAGATGAAAGTGGAATCCCTAAGGTTAGAAACAGTCTTTTTACTGTAATTATTGGCTGCTGTAAAATAAGGGCCAAATTGAACATCTGATAAGATCCATGGGGACAAAGAAATTTCATGGTCAAAAATTACATATTCAGCTCATCTCTGTAAATGATGCTCCACTGTTTGTTACAGAGTATGAATAGTTATGGCAAAGGTAGTAGGTATGGGGCAAAACTGAGACATACTATGTAAAAATTTGATCAAATATATACTCCTGGAAGCTGGACCTGACATGATATTCAGTCTCCTGATACCAAAAGGTATTGGGAGGTACAGAAAATATCATAGGATCCCACAAACCAATCCGATTCCAATCATCTCTAGGAACTTATACAAGATTACTAAATGTTAATCATCATGAATGGTATAATTGATTATCATTATTGCTGTTATGATCTATAAGTCACCATGAACATTGAATTAGAAAATACTGAATGATTTCTCCTAGGAGAAATACAGGATTAGATTTCTATGAGCCTCTGGTTACATTTTGATCAAATAATCAATACATTTTTAATGTGTTTCTTTTTAACTTGAAAAAGCGGCATCTAACACTGAATATTGTTCATTCATTAGCATTGAGCTCATGGCCAGTGGTATTATAACTCATGTCTGAATGAAGCTTACCTAACTCATGTTCAGTTCAGTTCAGTCACTCAGTCATATTCGACTCTTTGCAACCCCATGGACTGCAGCATGCCAGGCCTCCCTGTCCACCACCAACTCCCCGAGTTTACCCAAACTCATCTCCATTGAGTAGGTGATGCCATCCAACCATTTCATCCTCTGTCGTCCCCTTCTCCTCCCACCTGCAATCTTTCCCAGCATCAGGGTATTTTCTAATGAGTCAGCTCTTCACATCAGGTGGTCAAATTATTGGAGTTTCAGCTTCAACATTAGTCCTTCCAATGAATATTCAGGAATAATTCCCATTATAATTTGGATCTCCTTGCAGTCCAAGGGACTCTCAAGAGTCTTCTCCAACATCTCAGTTCAAAAGTATTTTGAATTCTTTGGCGCTCATATTTCTTTATAGTCCAACTCTCATCCATATATGACCACTGGAAAAACCATAGCCTTGGCTAGATGGACCTTTGTTGGCAAAGTAATGTCTATGCTGTTTAATATGCTGTCTAGGTTGGTCACAGCTTTTCTTCCAAGGAGCAAGCATCTTTTAATTTCATGGCTGCAGTCACCATCTGCAGTGATTTTGGAGCCCAAAAAATAATGTCTGCCACTATTTCCACTGTTTCCCCATCTATTTGCCATGAAGTGATGGGACTGGATGCCATGATCTTCGTTTTCTGAATGTTGAGCTTTAAGCCAACGTTTTCACTCTCCTCTTTCACTTTCATCAAGAGGCTCTTTAGTTCTTCTTCACTGTCTCCTATAAGGGTGGTATCATCTGCATATCTGAGGTTATTGATATTTTTCCCTGCAATCTTGATTCTAGCTTGTGCTTCATCCAGCCCAGAATTTCTCATGGTGTTCTCTGCATATAAGTTAAATGAGCAGGGTGACAATATACAGCCTTGAGGTACTCCTATCCCTATTTGGAACCAGTCTGTTGTTCCATGTCCAGTTCTAACTGTTGCTTCTTCACCTACATACAAATTTCTCAAGAGGCAGGTCAAGTGGTCTGGCATTCCCATCTCTTTCAGAATTTTCCATAGTTTACTGTGATCCACACAGTCAAAGGCTTTGGCATAGTCAATAAAGCAGAAATACTATTTGATGTTTTTCTGGAACTCTTTTGCTTTTTTGATGATCCAGAGGATGTTGACAATTTGATTTCTGGTCCCTCTGCCTTTTCTAAAACCAGCTTGAACATCTGGAAGTTCATGGTTCATGTATTGCTGAAGCCTGGCTTGCAGAATTTTGAGCATTACTTTACTAGCCTGTGAAATGAGTGTAATTGTGCGGTAGTTTGAGTATTCTTTGGCATTGCCTTTCTTTGGGATTGGAATGAAAACTGACCTTTTCCAGTCCTGTGGCCACTGCTGAATTTTCCAGATATGCTGGCATATTGAGTGCAGCCCTTTCACAGTATCATCTTTCAGGATTTGAAATAGCTCAACTGCAATTCGATCACCTCCACCAGCTTTGTTCATAGTGATGCTTTCTAAGGCCCACTTGACTTCACATTCCAGGATGTCTGGCTCTACGTGAGTGATCACACCATTGTGATTATTTGGGGTCACGAAGATCTTTTTTGTTCAGTCCTAACTCATGTAATTTCTCTTTAAAACACATCATAGCCTACTGGTACCTGGTAACACTGGACTGCACTTCAGCTCTATGCTTGGGAGCCCTTTAAACAGTAAAATCATGGGAAAAAAAAAAAAAAACACATGAAAAAATAGCCCTAAAAAACCCTCAAAAGGACACTAATTTACAGTATGAAAGCTGGAAAACGAAGGCATTGCATCATCTTCTTTGATCTCACCTGGGAAAGTGCACACCAGGCATCACAAATGTTCTCCTGTTCAGCACTTGTCTTGAATAACTGAGAATGTGCAGCAAATATGGATCCTGAAGCTACAAATTGAATTTAGAAAATAGGCATATTTGCAATTCCAGAATCCTTAAATACAGAAGACCAACTATACACATAACATAGATATAGGATGAGATATTACTAGAAGAAATAAGGAAAAATAGCAGTCATATTTAAGGCTTGCCAGAACACAAAAGGGCTTCCCAGGTGGCTCAATAGGTGAAGAATCTGCCTGCAATGCAGGAGACATGGGTTTGATCCTGAGTTAGGAAGATGCCCTGGAGAAGGAAATGGCAACCCACTTCAACATTCTGGCCTGGAAAATACTATGGACAAAGAAGCCTGGAGGGCTATAGTTCATAGGGATGCAAAGAGTCATATATGACTGAAGCGACTGAGCACTTACTCATGCATGCAGAACACAATAAATGTATAAAAGTTATCCAGGGTAGAGTTCATGTTCTACATGAAGTAAATGAATACTAGCTACATCCATTCAGTTATCAAATGTCTAGTACACAATCTCTTTGACACAGTTTTGCACTCGGCAGCATTTTAAAAAATGATTATGGTGATAAAAACCATTTTTAAAAAGAATGAAATACAAAGGAGTATTAGTTGACAATTTTTATTTCCTCTGGAAACAGTGTCAGACTTTATTTTTTGGGCTCCAAAATCACTGCAGATGGTGACTGCAGCCATGAAATTAAAAGACGCTTACTACTTGGAAGGAAAGTTATAACCAACCTAGATAACATGTTCAAAAGCAGAGACATTACTTTGCCAACAAAGGTTCATCTAGTCAAGGCTATGGTTTTTCCTGTGGTCATGTGTGGATGTGAGAGTTGGACTGTGAAGAAGGCTGAGCGCCGAACAATTGATGCTTTTGAACTGTGGTGTTGGAGAAGACTCTTGAGAGTCCCTTGGACTGCAAGGAGATCCAACTAGTCCATTCTAAAGGAGATCAGCCCTGGGATTTCTTTGGAAGGAATGATGCTAAAGCTGAAACTCCAGTACTTTGGCCACTTCATGCGAAGAGTTGACTCATTGGAAAAGACTCTGATGCTGGGAGGGATCGGGGCAAGAAGAGAAGGGGACGACAGAGGATGAGATGGCTGGACGGCATCACTGACTCAATGGACATGAGTCTGGGTGAACTCCGGGAGTTGGTGATGGACAGGGAGGCCTGGCGTGCTGCGATTCATGGGGTCACAAAGAGTCGGACATGACTGAGCTACTGATCTGATCTGATATTTGTTGGTCAATTTATAAACATGTGTTGAATACTTATTATATGCAAGCACATAAATCAAGTACCTTGCCAAATGCAAAACCTATAATATGATCCCTGCCCACAACTCATTCATTTGCGGTGGCAAAGTTAGGAAACATATTAGCATAAGGGCATCTAGTTGCAGGTCTTGGTTAAATTAGGACTTGCAAATTATAAACCATAAGGTTTCCAAAAAGCAGTTAGTAATCTGTTTCAAGATGCAATCATAAAGAAGATAACGGCTGAGTTAGGCATAGAAGGGACTAATATAATTATTGAATTGAAGACTTACTATATACTGGACACTGCCGAGCACTATACATATATTATTTATGTTAAATCAACCTCAGGAAGTAGAAAGTGTAATTCATAATTCATATGACAGGCTCTGGAAGCACTGAAAGTTTAAGTAAGAGACAGAGCCACAATTTGCACCTACATCTGTCCGATTACAACCCATATTATGACTTAATCTCTCTGTACACTCTCTCAGGGACCTGGGACAGGAAGCATGACTCCAGCTTTGCAAAAGATTTATTTCTGAAAGACCTTTTAAAGCACCACCCAAAGATTTATGGACAAGAGTAGGCATGAATTAATTGTGATTATCACAGTTAACAGGGATTTCATTGAAAGATGATCTAATATATCAGATTAAAAATGTAAATCCCCTTCTCCTTTAGCTGTTTTTCAGATTTTTTTCTTGGAATATCAGTTATTACTTAAGACATCTATGGAGATTCATGTTAAAGAGAGTTACATTTACAAGGAAAAAAGAAAGGGTGCTTTAGTAATTTATGCTTAAGTAGAGGCTTAAATCTCTAGGTACCAAACCTCTGCACCGCAGTTAAACTGCCGAACTGGAATAAATAGCATGCATTTTCATGGCCTTGAGAATATTTAAAATAGGACTATGGATTTGCCATTAAATCAGACAGTTAGGAAAACTAAAGTGTGAGGAAGTAAGTCTCTGAATAAATAATATTAATACTTGTGAAAAATGGCAGTGAGAGAAAAGACCATGTAGGCAACAAAGTGTTTGTTTCTCTTGGAAATAAATGGTATGATGCGAAGTTTGTTCTAGGATAATAACTTTAGCAATGAGTAAGGAGTGGCTCTGTTGTTGGAAATTTTATCTTTATTATTCAATGAAAAAACAGACCATCAGGTAGGAAACTCTAGTGGGGTAATTAGGGTTCACAAAATTACAAGATGCAGTTCTACAAAAATTGTTTTAAGACACTGTATTAAAAAAAAAAACAACTGTGAACATTGTGAACAGCAAGTACTAGTAGAAAAAGAAAATAAATATGGGAGGGTATTAAAGGTCTAAGTAATATTTGTCATATTTTAGTCTCCTTTCCTTAGTCCTTAGGATTGACATGAACACTCTGTGAAAGTGAAAGTTGCTCAGTTGTGTCCCACTCTTTGTGACCCCATGGACTGTAGCCTCCCAGGCTCCTCTGTTCATGGAATTCTCCAGGCCGTAATACTAGAGTGGATAGCCAGTCCTCTTCTCCCGGGGATGTTTGAAAGCCAGGGATTGAATCTAGGTCTCCCTTATCGCTGGCAGATTCTTTACCATCTCAACAACCAGGGAAGCCCATATACCACAGGAAACTCTACTCAATAATCTGTAATGACCTATATTGGAAAAAGACTCTAAAAAGGAGTGGATATATGTATATGCATAACTGATTCACTTTGCTGTATAGCAGAAACTAACAACACTGTAAATCAACTACATGCCAGTAAAAATTAATTTTAAAAAACTTATATGTATTGATAAGATCATTACTGACAGGTTTTACCACCTATGTCAGTGCTTCTTGGGATGAGCACACCCTAGATTTCCCTACTTTGAGATTTTCACTGATGTCATACCCTTGATCCTCAATCTGAAAGTGGATAAAAATGTTTTCTGGGATTCACAGGTGGCTCAGTGGTTAAACAATCCACTGGTGAATGCGGAAGATGCAAGTTCAATCCCTGTGTCGGCAGATTCCCTGGAAGAGGAAATGGCAACCCTCTCCAGTATCCTTGCCTGGAGAATTGTATGGACAGAGGAGCCTGGTGGGCTACATTCCATGGGGTCACAAAGAGTTGGACATACCTGAGCATGCACCTGCAAAAAAAAAAACAAACTTTTTTTTCCCTATGTTTTATCCTATAAGAAAGACAAAGAATCCTGTACACAAGAAAAAAGAAAAAAAAAAAAACCTCTTCCTCCTCCGAGGTAAACAAGTTAAAACCATGATTGGAACCAAAATCTTATACATTCCACACAGGCAAGCATGTTTTAAAGTGTTACCACATAAAAGAATCATGTAAGATTCTTTCATTGTATTACCTTTACGGTAAGTGGCAGACAGTAAAATATTCAAGAGGGTGAGACTAACATAAATGATGCTAGAGAAGATGAAGTTTAGATGCTGCTTAAATTCAGCATTAATTTTGGCAAAACCTATATAAAATAAAAATAAATTTGCTAATTAAAAAAAGACAATTTCTCACAACCCAATTTACTCTTTCTGTTAGCCTAAAGGCATCATGATGTCATCATCACGTAGAATATATAGCAATATTTACTCTTTCTTGTTTTATTTGAGTCTAGTAGGCTTCCCATTTGGAGAAGATAGGACATTGTTTTTTTTTTTTTAGTATTCATAGTGTGTTCACTAAGTTGAAATACAGTACAGTCACTGTACTATGAAAATGGACAACCTAATAAAAATACGTAGATAATTAATTTAATTAATAAGAGTAAATTAAATTTTCCTTGGTGGCTCAGATGGTAAAGAATCTGCCTGCAATGCAGGAGACCAAGGTTGGATCCCTGGGTTGGGATCTCCTGGAGAAGGGAATGGCAACCCACTTGCCTGAAGAATATTGCCCAGGCAATATTCTTGCCTGGAGAATACCAAGGACAAAGAAGCCTGGAGGGTTATAGTTCATAGGGTTGAAAAGAGTCGAATATGACTGAAGCAACTGAGCACTCATGCATGCAGAACACAATAAATGTGTAAAAGTTATACAGGGTAGAGTTCATATTCTACATGAAGCAAATGAAAACTAGCTACAAAACTATAGCTAATACTCCAGTATTCTTTCCTGGAGTATCCCATGGACAGAGTAGCCTGGCAGGCTATAGTCCATGGGGTTGCAAAGAATCACACATGTGAGTGACTTTCATTTTCAAACATGATTTCATCTAAAACATTTGTTTTGTATAAGAAAATGGATGGCTAATGACTCAAGTCTTTAAAGCAGACAAAAAAAAAAAATGACCTGGGTATCATTTTTCAATTTCATATAGGTTTGTTGTGCCCAGGATATAAACCTATGGCTTGCAAAGTAACAGCAACTAGTATGCGAAGAGTATATTTCATTATACAAGATTGCTGAGTGAGAGAAAGAAACCATTTTCTGATATATTTCCTGTTAAAAACATTAACTGTTCATCATAACAATAAGTCCTAGAATTACTCTTATAATTTTATTCATGAGAAGTTGTCTATAATACAAAATTTCATTTCAAAGAAGCTCCCTGGCATCAGTTTTAAATTATTCATATTTAACAGGTAATTTTCACCATAATATACTGCTGACTAAAGTACCAACCTCATTGACAGTGCCACCTTTTGTAATAAAATATTTTCATATACCAGACCTTTCTATATTAATTCATGTGAATAAACTACTTTCAATCCACCTGACATTATACTATTTCCTATGTCCTAATATTAAACACATCTGGTTTGATAACCTGAATAGCACTTAAGGGTCAATTGCTGACAAGTAGTGCAAGCAGGTTTTCAAATTGTATTGTAAAGTGCAAAACTTAAATATCATCGAAATACCCATACACTAGATTTCTCTCAAGCATGTCAGTGAAGAAATAAATCTATTGCAACGGGACTCAGGGAGGCCTGGTGTGCTGCAGTCCATGGGGCTGCAGAGAGTCAGACACAACTTGGCAACTGAATAACAACAACAACAACAATGCAAGAGACAAAAATCTCAAGCTGTTTCCACTTAGTACTGCTGCTTGAAAAACAAGGATTAAAATAATTGATTCAACAATACTTGGAGGTATTCGCAGGCCCTTGTTGATTGAACCAAGTATGCAGAATAGGAAGTTAGTAATTTAATTCCCCAGCAACTTGATGAAAAGGTCCTTTCTTTATTTCAATGGAATAAAGTCCTAGCTTTTGTTTACTTGAGCAAGTTATTTAAACTTTTTGCTTTATTCGTTAGGAAAATGGAGAAAGCAAAACATATCCAACCGTTTGCTTTTAAAGAATATATGAAAAATTATAAGGAAACTATTTAGTTATCACATGAGGCTAAATCAAAACTCCCATCAAAATCAGGAAAACTCAAAATTATTGCAATTGAAATTTTAAAATTTAAGAAACCTCTCACTATCAAATAGGAAAGGAAAACAACCATAAAAATTAATTGTATGTAATTCATACTAGTTACTTTTTATAACACCATAACCCCATAAATAATTGACTCATTTGTTTTGAATAATTGCTAAAATATAAGAGAAAAAATTAAAAACATAATTTTAAAGAATATATTTTAATTTATGTAAGTATTTACATGTTAATAGCTATTTAGATTATTAAATTTTTCACATAAGCAAAATATTGAAATTATTTTCATTGGATATTTACACATATTCTTAGGATACGTGACCCAAAGTAAAATTTGTAGGTCAGAAGATTTGCATATTTTACATTTTGCTTCATATTACCAAGTCATTTTTTAGAAAGATTAGAAATAATTTATAATGCTAAGTGCTTTACAAGTATAATAGCTTATCTTTAATACCACCATAAAATAATATTACCCATTGTGCTGATTTAGATTGTTTGAATGGCAAAAATGAAAACAAACATCATTATTAAACTTGCAGCTAGATTATGATTAAGCCTAACTAGCTTGTCATATTGCTTTGTATTTTTCCTAAAGATTTGTATTTATTCATTTGTGACTCACCTATCATTGTCTTTTCAAACAGATTGTTGGTCTTATCCTTGTTGATATCTAAAAGCTCTTTTTATATTACAAATTGAAAATATATTTTCATGCATGCAATAAATATTTTACCCAACTAAAGTTTGCCTTTTCTCTTTGTCTATGTGTATTTTCTAAGTGAAGTGAAGTGAAGTCGCTCAGTCGTGTCCGACTCTTTGCTACCCCATGGACTGTAGCCTACCAGGATCCTCTGTCTATGGGATTTTCCAGGTAAGAATACTGGAGTAGGTTGCCATTTCCTTCTCCACAGGATCTTCCCAACCCAGGGATTGAACCCAGGTCTCCCACATTGTGAGCAGACGCTTTACCATCTGAGCCACCAGGGAAGCCCTGGTTATTTTCTAAAGAGAAATGTTAAACCTCTGTGTGATTATTTCTAAGCTATTTACTTTTTCAGATCCTAGTGCTGTGCCAAGAGAAGCTTCATTACCTCAACACTATAAACAGTTATTTTTCTAGTACTTCTAAAATCCATGATATCGTCTATCCACCTAAAATTATTTTTGGTTTAAAGGGTGAAGTATAAATTCATTTTGGAGAAGGCAATGGCACCCCACTCCAGTACTCTTGCCTGGAAAATCCCATGGATGGAGGAGCCTGGTAGGCTACAGTCCATGGGGTCACGAATAGTCGGATACGACTGAGCGACTTCACTTTCACTTTTCACTTTCATGCATTGGAGAAGGAAATGGCAACCCACTCCAGTGTTCTTGCCTGGAGAATCCCAGGGATGGAGGAGCCTGGTAGGCTGCTGTCTATGGGGTCACACAGAGTTGGACATGACTGAAGCAACTTAGCAGTAGCATAAATTCAGTTGTTTCCTTCCCCCAATAACCAGGCTGTTCTCCAGTATAACTGATTTGTAATTTATCTTTTTACTTAATGAACATCCTAAATGCCTTCTATAACTGATCTTTTTTTCTGACTAGAATCACTACAATACAACTTTAAAATACATATTTAACAACAAAGGTCCGTCTAGTCAAGGCTATAGTTTTTCCAGTGGTTATGTATGGATGTGAGAGTTGGACTGTGAAGAAAGCTGAGCACCGAAGAATTGATGCTTTTGAACTGTGGTGTTGGAGAAGACTCTTGAGAGTCCCTTGGACTGCAAGGAGATCCAACCAGTCCATCCTAAAGGAGATCAGTCCTGGGTGTTCATTGGAAGGACTGATGCTGAAGCTGAAACTGCAATACTTTGGCCACCTCATGCGAAGAGTTGACTCATTGGAAAAGACCCTGATGCTGGGAGGGATTGGGGGTAGGAGGAGAAGGGGATGACAGAGGATGAGATGGCTGGATGGAATCACCGACTCGATGGACATGAGTTTGAGTGAACTCCAGGAGTTGGTGATGGCAGCCTGGCGTGCTGCAATTTATGGGGTCGCAAAGAGTTGGACACAACTGAGTGACTGAACTGAACTGAACATCTGAGAAAGTTAGTTCATTTCACTTTTTTGTGACATACATACACTCTAAATCTTGCCTAAGTACAGGTGTTAATCTGCTGATTAAATTCCAGTTACACTCCTGATTAAATTCCAGTTAAACCAAGAATAGGATTAATTGTTGTCAAATGAAAGGTTATTGTTTCTTACTTTCAAAAGGATGGGGAACGCATGTATACCTGTGGTGGATTCGTTTTGATGTTTGGCAGAACTGATACGATTATGTGGAGTCTAAAAATAAAATAAAATTAAAAAAAATAAAAAAAGAAAAAAAAAAAAAAACTTGAGTCCGTTTCTTAAAATATACTTTTATTGGTCATGAGCATAATTTACTTGTTCCTGTTTTAATTTAATATCTTCTATCATCATAAGCTTGCAGAGTAGTATAATATGAAGACTGTGGATTGGGTGTAAAAGTTTGTAGATTGTTTGGTTCAACATTTACTGTGAAAACTTGAACAAGTGACATAACTTTGTCTTTTCATAGTGATAAAAACATCTTCAAGAAGAATCAATGATTTTCTTAAGGATGGGATACAGGATAGAAAGCCCAGAAATAATCCCTCATGCCAATGATCAATTAGTCTATGACAAAGGAGGCAAGAATATACAATGGAGAAAAGACAGTCTCTTAATAAGTGGTGCTAGGAAAACTGAAGAGCTACATGCAAGAGAATGAAATTAGAACATTCTCTAACACCATGTACAAAAATAAAGTCAAAATGAAACAAAGACCTAAATGAAAGGTCATGCACTATAAACTCTTCGAGGAACACAAAAGTAGAACACTCTTTGACATAAATTACAGCACTATCTTTTTGGATCCTTCTCCTAGAGAAATGAGAATAAAAACCAAAATAAACAAATGGGACCTAATTAAACTAAAAAGCTTTTGCACAGCTAAAGAAATCATAAACAATACAAAAAGATAACCCTCATAATGGGAGAAAATATTTGTAAATATATTCTCTGCAAGGGTTTAATCTCCAAAACATCTAGACAATTTATGCAAATCACTGTCAAAGAAACAAACAACTCAATCAAAACAATGGGTGGAAGATCAACATAAATAGAAATTTCTACAAAGAAAACATACAGATGACCCCCCCGCCAAAAAAAAAAAAACCATGAAAAGATGCTTGACATCAGTAATTATCAGAAAAATGCAAATCAAAACTACAGTGAGGTATCACCTCACACCAGTCAGAATGGCCATCATCAAGAAGTCTACAAACAATAAATGCTGGAGAGGGTATGGAGAAAAAGGAACCCTCCCACACTGTTGAGGGGAATTTAAATTGATACAACTATTATGAAGAATGGTATGAAGGTTCCTTAAAAACCTAAAAACAGAACTAACATATGATCCTGCAATCCCACTCCTGGGCATCTGTGTCCATGCTAAACAGCTTCAGTCGTGTCTGTTTGTGACCCCGTGGACTGTGGCCCACCAGGCTTCTCTGTCCATGGGATTCTCCAGGCAAAAACAGTTGAGTGGGTTGCCATTTCCTTCTCCAGGGGATCTTCCCTACCCAGGAATCAAACCCACATCTCTTATGTCTCCTGCATTGGTGAGCAGATTCTTTACCACTAGCATCAATCAACTGGAAAGCCCCTCCTGGGCATATATCCATAGAAAACCATAATCAAAAAAGATACATGCAACCCAATGTTCACTGCAGCACTATCTGAAATAGCCAAGACATGGAAGCAACCTAAATGTTCATCAACAGAGGAATAGATAAAGAAAATGTGTATGTATCTACAATGGAATACTGCTGCTGCTGCTAAATTGCTTCAGTCATGTCCAACTCTGTGCGACCCCAGAGATGGCAGCCCACCAGGCTCCCCCGTTCCTGGGATTCTCCAGGCAAGAACACTGGAGTGGGTTGCCATTTCCTTCTCCAATGCATGAAAGTGAAAAGTGAAAGTGAAGTCGCTTAGTCGTGTCCAACTCTGTGTGATCCCATGGACTGCAGCCTACCAGGCTCCTCCATCCATGGGATTTTCCAGGCAAGAGTACTGGAGTGGAGTGCCATTGCCTTCTCTGACAATGGAATACTACTCAGCCATAAAAAAGAATGAAATGATTTCATTTGCAACAATATGAATGGATCTAGAGATTATCATACTAGATGAATGATAATCAGTATCATTCAATGATAATGAATGATAATCATGAATGATAATCATGAAGTCAGATAAAGACAAATATCATATGATATCACATATGTGGAATCTAATGTTTAAAAATGATACAACTGAACTTATTTACAAAATAGAAATAGGCTCACAGATTTTGAAAACAAACTTATGGTTACAAAAGGGAAAAAATAGCAGGCAGGGATAAATAAGGATCTTGGGATTAACATATACATACTACTGCATATAAAGTAGATAACCAACAAGGACCTACTGTATAACACAGGAAACTCTACTCAATGTTCTGTATAACCTATATGATTAAAGTATCTGAAAAATAATGTATATATGTATATGTATAGCTGAATCATGGCTGTACAGCTAAGACTAACACAATATTGTTAAGCAACTATATGCCAATAATTTTTTTAAAAAAGTTAAGGATAAGAAGTTACTGAAAGAGTTAATAGAGAACTCTTTTAAGGGTAAATGTTGTAGGCTGAAAATATTTGAGAATAGTCCTGGAATAAATATACAGGCAGACATCCATAAAAATGAATGTGCTTTTATATGCTGCTTATAAAATTGACTTGAATTCTAAGCTTTAAGGAAATACCTATTTTTCAAAAGAAAACAGAACTTGAAACAAAATTGTGACATTAATATCTAAAGGAAGTTGTCACCCCACGTAGCAAAGATAATGCTCCACTGATTTTCAATATAAAATCCCTCTGACCCCTCTATTTGTAACATTTCTAATGGCATGAAAATCAAATACATAAAGAGTTGACTTTCAATCTATATCTTCATGTATATCCCTCTGGAAAAGTGGCCTATGCAAATTTGATTATTACTAAAAGCAGGACTTTCTCAATTGAACCAACTGAGCCTTCAAAATGACAAATAGATCATTCAGAAACCATCAGGTAGAGCAGGTACCAGAGCCGAAGGATCAAAAATAGACCTTTTATCCCTCTTAGAAAGCTATATATTGTATGAACTATAATACTTGCAAGTACATATGATTTATACCCAAAATCTGAAAAGCTAAAGTACGTGGATCTGTTTCCTTTACTTCTGTGCCCAATTTGGTTGACCCCAGAGACCCAGTGCTGCACTTGGACTCATTAGTATCTTGACACAGTAAGGCTCCTACAGTAACTCTCCTACAAGCTCCATTCTAAGAGCATGTTCTTAAGTTCGATTAGTTTGTAAGACCAAAAAAGTTAGCCTGGTACCCAACCAACCCAATTGAGTATAGAGTCCTGAACTGTAATATGTTTATAATACTTTTCACACAAAATAATACATTAAAAAAGAAACACAATAATAAGGAAAACATTTTAAATCTTACAGTACAGGACCTTGAAAAGTGCAGTACAACAGCCAGCATACAGGGGCTGGCATTGAGTGAACAGGTAAGAAGAGTTAGTGACTGCAGGAGGAAGAGGATGTGGCAGATGGTAGGGCTGAAAGATCATCAGCAATAGGAGATGGAAGGCAAGCTGCAATTTCACTCACACCCAGTGTTTACAGCACAGGTTCTGGTTCCTTGATGGATTTAATTCTATCCACCCTCTTGAACAAATGATGCAGTGAAGTCCGGGAAGTAGCATGTTCACATCTTTGAAGGCTTGTACGTATGTAGGAGACTTACTATAATCCAAAGTTTCCTTCCCCTCCCCTCTTAAAAAAAATGTCTTTTGATTTCAGGTATTTTTAAATTGGGGTATAGGTGGCTCAGTGGTAAAAATCCACATGCCAATGCAGGAGACTCAGGAGACATGGGTTCAGTCCCTGGATCTGGAAGATCCCCTTTAGGAGAAGGAAAGGCAACCTACTCCAGTGTTCTTGCTTGAAAAATTCCATGAACAGAGTAGCCTGGTGGACTATAGTCCATGGGGTTGCCGAGTTGGACACCGCTGAGCGACTGAGCACATACACTCACATAGTTGCTTTACAAAGGTTAGTTGGGCTCTGCTGTACAATGAAGTGAGTCAGCTATATGTACACATACACCCACTCCTTCTGGGATCTCGCTCCGACCCCCATCCACCAATCTAGGTCACAACAGAGCACTGAGTTCAACTCTTCTGAATCATAAAATCATTAGAAGAACTTTATAAAATTATGAATTCCAGGAAATCACCTAGGAGAGACCTTGAAATCTATAATTTACTGTGTGACTCCAGTCATTCTTTTTGTCAGGCAGGTTTGGGAAATGCTATCCTACTCTATGAGAACTTCCATTTTTCAGAGGCAAAGTGAGTGAACAGAAAAACTAGGGGCTGTAGAAATTTCATTATAAAACATGAGAAAAGGGCTTCAGAGTCAGTGTTCTTCCCTAATGTGAAGTCCATCATCCTGTTCAGTTTAGAGTACATTAAAGAAGTGATTCTTACAAGAAAATATACAAAGTTTTAAAATCATTTCCCAATACAGTATCATGGGCAGAATCTAGGAGTACATAGGTATCAAATATCTTTCCTGGTTCAAAGAAAACAGCAGCTAGGCTGAGGGTAATATACTTGGCAGCAGGTATTACACACTGAATTATACAGGAAAATTACCCTTTTAGGTAACATTGAAGAAGATGATACATTTTCTTTAACTTAAGTATTATTCTTAATTGAGGCTTTGAACTTCTGAATTAGTTATAAGAACCCACATATGAGGAAATAACCACAGTTCTGAATGTGGAGGAAAATAGCATGCAGAATTCCAGAAACTATCAGAAGATATTGAACAAGTAGATGACAAAAAATTGGACAAAAGAAATATAATTTTCTCAATGACTTGGCTAAGGGACCTAATGTGCTATTAGAATTTATGCTCAGCAGCCTACTACATTTAAATTCCAGTGAACTACATTTTGGACAGAGTGAGTTTAAGGCCCCATATGGGGAAAATAAGAATGATAATATGACCTACCTCATAGGCTTACTGTATAGATTAACTGTGATAATGGTTGTGAAGTTCTTAGTATATCTTAAGTGTTCAATAAACATTATTATCGGAGAAGGCAATGGCACCCCACTCCAGTACTCTTGCCTGGAAAATCCCATGGATGGAGGAGCCTGGTGGGCCACAGTCCATGGGGGCGCTAAGAGTCAGACAAGACTCAGAGACTTCACTTTCACTTTTCAGTTTCCTGCATTGGAGAAGGCAATGGCAACCCACTCCAGTGTTCTTGCCTGGAGAATCCCAGGGACAGGGGAGCCTTGTGGGCTGCTGTCTATGGGGTCTCACAGAGTTGGACACGACTGAAGCGACTTAGCAGCAGCAGCAAATATTATTACTGTTGATGTTGCTGTTGCTGCTGCCACTGCTGTTACTATGAGGATATCATGTTTGAAGTATTAATTATTAGGATTTTATTATTAACTTAATCATTGCAAACTACATTTTTTAATTATAATTTTCAGATAAGTCAATTATCTAGATATTTTTAGACAAATTTGACTCTTAACAATTGCAATTAGTATTACGGTGGCTGAAAGCGATCAGGATGATGAAGTGGGAGGAAATGGTACTCACCTCCCACCACTAACACATGAAAAATATATCTACATGTGAAACAATTTTAACTGAATACTAACACACTGAAAATATTCTGAATCTTGACTGAGTGGTGGTTATAATTCATAATGAGGGGCATTTTAGATCTGGACAATCTACTATTTATAAGACATACATCAATTAAAAAAATAAGTGTAAAGCATCAGTGTCCATCAATGTCTCCCCATTGTTTACAGGAGAAAATCTAGATTTTTTTCAGAGGTGATCTCAACAGCAGTAAGTTCATTCGGTTCAGTTCAGTTCAGTTCAGTTGCTCAGTAGTGTCCAACTCTTTGCGACCCCATGAATCACAGCACATCAGGCCTCCCTGTCCATCACCAACTCCCGGAGTTCACTCAGACTCATGTCCATCGAGTCAGTGATGCCATCCAGCCATCTCATCCTCTGTCATACCCTTCTCCTCCTGCCCCCAATCCCTCCCAGCATCAGAGTCTTTTCCAATGAGTCAACTCTTTGCATGAGGTGGCCAAAGTACTAGAGTTTCAGCTTTAGCATCATTCCTTCCAAAGAAATCCCAGGGCTGATCTCCTTCAGAATGGACTGGTTGGATCTCCTGGCAGTCCAAGGGACTCTCAAGAGTCTTCTCCAACACCACAGTTCAAAAGCATCAATTCTTCAGCACTCAGCTTTTTTCACAGTCCAACTCTCACATCCATAAATGACCACTGGAAAAACCATAGCCTTGACTAGATGGAGCTTTGTTGGCAAAGTAACATCTCTGCTTTTGAACATGCTATCTAGGTTGGTCATAACTTTTCTTCTACGGAGTAAGCGTCTTTTAATTTCATGGCTGCAGTAACCATCTGCAGTGATTTTGGAGCCCAGAAAAATAAAGTCTGACACTGTTTCCACTGTTTCCCCATCTATTTCCCATGAAGTGATGGGACCAGATGCCATAATCTTAGTTTTCTGAATGTTGAGCTTTAAGCCAACTTTTTCACTCTCCTCTTTCACTTTCATCAAGAGGCTTTTGAGTTCCTCTTCACTTTCTGCCATAAGGGTGGTGTCATCTGCGTATCTGAGGTTATTGATTTTTCTCCCAGCAATCTTGATTCCAGCTTGTGCTTCTTCCAGCCCAGCGTTTCTCATGATGTACTCTGCATAGAAGTTAAATAAGCAGGGTGACAATACACAGCCTTGACATATTCCTTTTCCTGTTTGGAACCAGTCTGTTGTTCCATGTCCAGTTCTAACTGTTGCTTCCTGACCTGCATATAGGTTTTTCAAGAGGCAGATCAGGTGGTCTGGTATTCCCATCTCTTTCATAATTTTCCACAGTTTATTGTGATCCACACAGTCAAAGGCTTTGGCATAGTCATAAAGCAGAAATAGATGTTTTTCTGGACTCTATTGCTTTTTCGATGTTCATTGGTTGTCTTTTATTCAATACCCCCCAGACTATAATCTCCAAGAGGTCAGGACCATGACTGTACCTTTCATTGCTGTAATCCCAACTCCTAGCACAGCTCCTGGTAAAGAGCAGATGCTCAATCTATACATATTTTAAATAAATTAATGGATGAGTAGTGGCTCTATCTTGGTCCAGTAGCGACACTCTCAGGCACCCCCCAGAGGTTTCTGGCAGTTTCCCAGCACCGTCCAGTACTGGAGAGTAGCTTACTTCTGCCCCTCCTAGTTAAACCACAAAAGGCTCTCACCTGGACCCTTCTACAGCTTCCTAAATGCTCTCTCTGCCCACTTCTCTCCCCTCCCCTTCTCTACCCAGAAGCCTTGGTAGTGTTAATAGGTAATTAGATCAGATCAGTTCAGTTCAGTTCCTCAGTCATGTCTGACTCTTTGCGACCCCAGGGACTGCAACACTCCAGGCCTCCCTGTCCATCACCAACTCCTGGAGTTTACTCAAACTCATGTCCATTGAGTCAGTGATAGCATCCAACCATCTTATCCTCTGTCGTCCCCTTCTCCTCCCACCTGCAATCTTTCCCAGCATCAGGGTCTTTTCCAATGAGTCAGTTCTTTGCATCAGGTGGCCGTATTAGAGTTTCAGCTTCAAAATCAGTCCTTCCAATGAAAACCCAGGACTGATTTCCTTTAGGATGGACTGGTTGGATCTCCTTGCAGTCTAAAGGACTCTTAAGAGTCTTCTCCAACACCACAGTTCAGAAGCATCAATTCTTTGGTGCTCAGCTTTCTTTATAGTCCAGCTTTCACATCCATATATAACTACTGGAAAAACCATAGTTTTGACTGGATGGACCTTTGTTGGCAAAGTAATGTCTCTGCTTTTTAATATGCTGTCTAGGTTGGTCATAGCTTTTCTTCCAAGAAGCAAGCATCTTTTAATTTCATGGCTGCAGTCACCATCTGCAGTGATTTTGGAGCCCCCAAAAATAAAGTCTGTCACTATTTCCATTGTTTCCCCATCTATTTGCCATGAAGTGATGGGACCAGATGCCATAATCTTAGTTTTCTGAATGTTGAGCTTTATGCCAACTTTTTCACTCTCCTCTTTCACTTCCATCAGGAACCTCTTTAGTTCATTGTTTTCTGCCATAAGGGTGGTGTCATCTGCATATCTGAGGTTATTGATATTTCTCCCGGCAATCTTGATTCCAGCTTGTGCTTGATCCAGTCCAGCGTTTCTCATGATGTACTCTGCATATAAGTTAAATAAGCAGGGTCACAATATACAGGCTTGACGTACTCCTTTCCCTATTTGGAACCAGACTGTTGTTCCATGTCCAGTTCTAAATGTTGCTTTCTGACCTGCATACAGATTTCTCAAGACCAATTGTCAGATCACTCTCTTTTTAAAGCCCTCCCAGGGTGACCCTTTACACATAGAAAAAAAGTCCCAGGGTTCACAAGGCCCTTCTAGACTGGCCTTTGCCTTCCTCTGACTGCTGCCCTGTGACTCCCCTTTCCCCCTGGGCATACTCTGACCATGCTGGAATTCTCTCTGTGCCTCAGTCAGGTTAAACTTGCTTCATTGCCATTTAAATTTAAATTAACGTGATGGAAAGTTATATGTTTAGTTTCTCAGTTGCAGTGGTCACATTTCAAGCATTCTATAGTCACAAGTGGCTTGTGGTCAGTGCAGACTGAACATGTCCATCATTTCTGAAGGCTCTATTGACCATGCTGGTTCAAGCAGTTAGAAATTAATTTTCCTTTTTAACTTACAGTTCCCTGGAATCTTGCTTTAAATACTCCAGTGACACACTAAATGTCTCAATATCATATTGATTGTGTTCTTCCATTTAGCAGTTGCTGTGAAGTAATTAGTAGTGTCTTGTGGAATGAAGGTCAGCAAAGTGCAGCAGTCACAGTGTTTCAGCCTTTAACCCTTTTGACAAAGATATACTTCCCAAAACTTGCTAGCTAAAGGAGAATAATTACTGAATTTCATCAAATCTGAGATATCATCAATTGAAAGATATAGCACTATTTTGTGTTCCAGTAAGTGATTCAGTTATGATGTCCCATTTGTTTTAGAGTCATCTTAATTCAAGGGATGATACAATGTGAAAAAATGCACGTCTTAGCTTTATCGAAATACGGTAAAATAAAGAGCCAATTCTTCTTCATTTACAGAATCATATGCAGACCACCTGACCTGCCTCTTGAGAAATCTGTATGCAGGTCAGGAAGCAACAGTGAGAACTGGACATGAAACAACAGACTTATTGGACAGACTTTGTTTTTTGGGCTTCAAAATCACTGCAGATGGTGACTACAGCCATGAAATTAAAAGATGCTTGCTCCTTGAAGAAAAACTATGACCAACCTAGACACCATGTTAAAAAGCAGAGACATTACTTTCCTGAAAAGGATGAGATGGTTGGATGGCATCACCAACGCGATGGACATTAGTCAGCTCCAGGAGTTGATGATGGATAGGGAAGCCTGATATGTTGTAGTCCATGGGGTCACAAAGATTAGGACACAACTGAGTGATTGAACTGAAGTGATACTTGATAATGTCTTAATGAATTGAGAGTTTTCTTAAAATACCCTCTTTCTTTATACATCTTGTGTATCTCGCCTTATGTCTAATGACAAATAGCTCACTATCCATTTAAGTACTAAAAATTCAATCTTTTTACTGTTCAGGTCTGTAAGTTTTAACAACTTTGTTTAGTCATGGAACCACCACTACCATCAAGGTAGAGAATAGAGCCATTACACCAAAAAATTACCCCACTTCACTCTGTATTCAATCTTTCTCTTTAATTCTAGCACATTACAACTATGGATTTGTTTTCTGTCTCCATAGTTTACAAGTTTTAGAATGTCATATAAATGGATTAATACAGTATGTAGCCCTTTAAACCTATTTTCTTTTCATTTGCATTAGGCATTTGAGGTTCATGCATGTTGTGTCTGTCAGGAGTTTTTTCCTTTTTATAGCTGAATAGTATTTGACTATATTGATATACCAAAATTTATTAATTCTGTAATTGAGGAACATTTGGTTGGATTCAAGTTGTTGATAATTATCTGAAGAATAGTATAAACGTCAAGATTCAGGTTTTTGTGTGAACATAGATTTACATTTTATGTATTTGCCATGAAGTGATAGGACCAGATGCCATGATCTTAGTTTTCTGAATGTTGAGTTTTAAGCCAGGTTTTTACTCGCCTCTTTCACTTTCATTGGTACTATTATTATATTCCCATTCTAGTAAAGTGTGTAGTGGTATTGAATTTTCCTAATGACTTATCATCTTGAATTTTTTTTCATGTCCATATTAATTGTTATCTGTATATTTTCCTTGAACATATATCTTGAAATATTGTCTTATTATTGGTAGTGGGTAAGGAGATTGTTATGTTATTGCTATTGTTAATGTTTAATGATGAATTCTTTATTTCTTTTGTATACAGGTCCTTTATCTATAGTGATTTGTAAAAACATAGAGTCTATAGCAAATGAATTATCAAGTAATTGCACACATTTCTTATGATTATTCTTGATTTTCATATGATGACACAGAACACTCGTGTTTTTAAATAACTGTCTCAGAATGTTGGCCAAATAATTAGCCAAGAAATTGGTCTATAAATGTGGTACAAAATAATGTTGTCATTTATGGGAAATATTTTTTTAATTCCAAATAAAGACTCTTATAATTAAGGCAAAGCAAAGCAGAACAGAATAAAACATACATCTCCATGCAATGGAGCTATAAAAATAAAATCTGAAACAAGATACAAAGAAGCAGACAGAACAAATGAAGAAAATGAAGGAAAACATAAGAACAAGAAGTACAATAGGACCCAGTGTAAGATGCTAGTTAGGGTCGTGGACTTTAAACAAATAGAAGAATTGTTTTCTAAGGAAATTGGATTATGTAAACACTGAATTATTAAGCTTCAAATCATCTATTTTCATTAAAGAAATCTCCGTTTTCCAGGGGCATGTATATAATAAACTTTTGAACCCAAAAATGACTCAATAATCTTTAGCCTAAGCCTCTCATTTTTATCCAAATATTTGAATTGTTATTTTATAATGACCATAGAAACAGTCATAGGAATGTGAAAAATAAAGTAAGCACCTGAAAAACAATTAACTTTTATTTTGCCATATACTGAGAAAATAAAAGAAAAAAATGAATTTTCATAGTTGGTTTTTAATGACCAAGAAATCTGTAAAATAGTGATGAACATGAGACACAGACATTTGGAGTGGGGCATGATTTAAGAGGTACATAATTAAGTGATATAGTGCTGATTCAGAGAAAAACAAGATTAATATAGGGTACAGAAATCAGACAGGGCCTTATGGAACTCTTTCTCCAGGATCACGCTTCAAACAGAACTGTAAAATCAACTCCTCATTTCTCCTCAATTTTCTCTTTCTGGGATAGCCGCCTTTTTGGTCTGATTCTTTTCTTGCAGTGTTGAACAACTCATCATGATATTTCAGTTTGTTTTTTTTTTTTTTTGTCACTTTGTCACATACTGTTTTTATCTTTTATGATACTTTCAAAGATTCAAATGTATACTGTCCTATTTTTATTTATCTTCCAAAATTATTTTTGACCCTTAGAGCATATTAATAAGATTTTTCCTCAAGTGTCATAGGATATTTCCATTTTTAAAAAGATATTTATTATCTATAAAATATCTATTATGTCAGATTCCATATTCATCTTGGAACTTTTATTAGAAACCCCCTGTGTATATTAGAGTTGTGTTTTTGCAAAACTCCAAGAGACGAGCATGATCATTCTCATTTTACAGATCAAGTTATATAACTTATTTATATTTTATCTATCTAGTAAGTATACGTTTTCCGATTTTAAATCCCTTGTTCATTTTCTTTCCCCCAACAATAATACAGTCTAAATTCCATCTAGCTTAGAAGCATTATGGCCACTCAACAAAATGAAGTTAAAATTTGCACAATGTCTTGTTTCCCAGGTATTCTCTTAGTAGTTTCCTGACTTCTTAAAATTTCTCCAACTTCAAAGGGGCATTCTTGTAAGGAAGAAAGCAAACAAATAAACAAACAAATAATGTCTGTCTGACTTCTGTGGCTAAGACTTCCAATACTATGTTTAAAAAGTAAAATATTTCTGAAGGAAATGTCTTTCTTTAATTCTTCTTTATATAGTAAATATTCTTTAGACACAGCAAGTTTTCACCTTTACAAGTTAAGTCTGTGACCTAGGCCCCAGACACAGAAAGACTTTGTGCTTGGTTTTTAACATGTTGACATTTTAACAGCTTGTCTTTGAACTTGTGTTTTATAACAAAAGTCTTTTGGGATAGCGGAGCATACATGTGACCAAAGAAGATATACACAATAGACATGTCTGCCATTGCTTGTTATCCCATTCATAGATACTATCTAAGATGATCATATTCACCAAATTCTGATAAACTCACAATGTGTGGTAGTTCAGCAATACTCAAACTTAGTGTAATTGTGCCAAGTCCCCAGTTGAGTAGGCAAGGAGGCTTAACAGCCACAAGAGGCAATCCTCTCTGTTTGAACCAGAACTTATCTGAATTTAAAACAAAAAAAAGAAAGGAACGACATCATATTGTCTTTATGTGTGCTACTTCCTTATGTTAGTCAATTGCTTAAGCTGAAAATGATGTCACTGAAGGAAGCAGGAGAAAAACCCATAATTCCTTTCCTTTGATGTTCTGTCTTACACATCTTAGAGCCAAAAGTAGACCAGGTGGCGCTAGTGGTAAAGAACCTGCCTGCCAGTGCAGAAGATGGAAGAAACTTGGTTCAGTCCCTGGACTGGGAAGATCCTCTGGAGGAAGGCATGGCAACCCACTCCAGTATTCTTACCTGGAGAATCCCAGAGTCAGAGAAATCTGGTGGGCTACAGTCCATAGGGTCTCAATGAGTTGGACAGGACTAAAGCGACTTAGCACAAGTACACAGAGATTGTTAGCAGAATATATCCAAATCAAAAAGTGAAATAAAACAGCTGAATTCAGTGTGTTTCCAGTGTCAAGTATGAAAGAAAGACTTTCATATACAAGCTAAAAAGGAATATGAATTGTATATCTTCAGTTCCACATATGAGATAAGAACTAATATTTTCACTTACATTTGGTATCATGCAATACAAGTACCAATGTTAAAATTCATGCTAATAATTATTATTTTCTGTATTTAGAATGAAATTAAATTGCAATAATAATAAAATTCACAACACCATAACAAGCTAAAAGAGACAGAGACCATAGAGGAAATAAAAAAATATTTTAGTATTAACATCTTTAATGGCACTTTATTCCTGCTTCTTAAATGAGGGATCTCACATCTTTATTTTCCCTGGCACCACAGTTTATGTAGCTGGTCTAACTAGTACACTGCAAGTTAGGTTTTATTGGTATTATTTACTCTGGTGTATTTCTCTCACTATATTTTCTTCAGGCATTGATTTACATAAGTTCCATTTCAAACCATGTGAAGAGAAAATCAGCATTGGTGTCAAAACACTTGCACAATAAAGAAACCTGATGTTAAGGAATGACCTGAGTATCTCCTGAGATGGTTTTTCATCCATCCAATTGTTTCTGTCAAGGGGTGGTGATTTGAAAAGCTAAAAGGACTCTCTCTAAATTCTCAGATATACAAAATCAGAATGATGAAGGGTGAAAACATAAGATTTGGGATCCAGAGACCAAGAATTAATGACAGCTATTTCATTCACCAACCTTTAGCAATATGCCCAAATTTGTTGAGCTTCAATTTCTCATTGTGTAAAGGGAAGGATTTCAACTAGATAATCCTTAAATAGTTGCCAGTTACAAGTTGGCAATGATAAATGGAAACCGCCTAGCACACTGAATGTCACATAACAGGGTTTCAATAAATGAAGTTATTATAAAATTCTAGGACAACCTATTTCTTAAATTAACCTCCATGCCATGGATTTATACCCTTAGATGATACAATGACTAATCCATTTGTGGCTTGTTTGTGAGTACAAAATGGCAAAACTAGAAATGATGACATACAAAACATAAATTCTTGAGATGACTCATTGCTTTTAGCACTTAGGATATGGTTGATTAATAGAAAGTCAAAACAGAAAGAAATTTGCCTGGGACTGGTACAACTGACAAATGACTGAGAACTAATGAGTTCTTCCTTGCAAGAGTTACCAACTGAATTTCTTACAACAAGCAGACAAACACTTAAAATCCTTGGATATGTCTCTGTATAGTAGACATATAAACAATTACCTTATAATTATTATATTACTATTAAGGCCATCATCTAAAGCTTATGTGCATGTTCTGGAAATACTGTCTCAAATTCAGTCATTTTATGGGGGAAAAAATAACGTGGCTAACACAAATCACCAACTTGTGGCTAAATCAACACAATTCATGTTAATTTTATTTCTTCTCATATTTGAATGTAGCCTCAGGGCCTTATCTGAATTGCAGCATTTTAGAGATGTATATTAAAGTGGACTCTATTTGCATTTTTGAAGCTAACTGGAAATAGATTTAATCCTAAATTATGTTTTGTAAATCACTTTCAGTGTAGGAAAAAATCACTTTGCAGGAGATGGAATGTGGAGTCAGTGAGGAAAACAGTTTTCGTCTCAAGTCTGCTAAAGCTCACTGAATGAACTGGAACAATCCTTCCTATCTTATTCTCACACCTATATGTGTTTAGTCACTTAGTCATGTCTGACTCTTTGTGACCCCATGGATTGTACCCCACGAGACTTCTCTGTACATGGGGATTCTCCAGACAGGAATACTGGAGTGGGTTGCCATGTCTTCCTCCAGAGGAATTTCCCAATGCAGGGATCGAACCCAGATCTCCAGCACTGCAGGCAGAGTCTTTGCCACCAGAGCCACCAGGGAAGCCCTTCTCACTTACATAGTGTAGTTAGAAAATGGGAAGTTGAGCAAGCTTTCTTTCATGTTTAATTTTCCTGGCAATTGTCCTTTACTCTGTGACTCCACATGAGGGAGATTTGCAATGGGTGTCTTTTTATTTTTTATGCAGAGCTTTTAGATTATCCCATGTTATAAATAAAAAACTATTCAAAGACAAAAGCCATTATTTTAATTAATGGAAGTTTGCCTTCTTCAGTTATCTTTTACATTCCATTCCTATAGATCTAAAAGATTTGCGGTGCCCAAGTTAACTGACAAGGTCATAACTTGGCAAACATCACATTTATTTGATTCAATCAGCATCAACTGCTCCCTGATGATTGATAAAAACCAGGGCCTACCATAGGTCATAATTTATGGATGATATTAACATTCTGAGGAGTGAAATACAGCAAGTCATAACTGTGTTTGCTGACAAACAGAAATAAATATAAAAAAGAGAGAGAGGTGTTATGACGCCTAAATCATCCTCAAGGAAAAGGTTGTCAGCTAGACCTAAGCATGACAGGGAAAGAAACTGCGCACAGAAAGGACAGGTAAATGGGTCAAATCTGAGGACATTACAGAGTAGTACCAAAAAATATGGATGGGATGGTAGAAAGAAACCTCTGTAGAGTGCCTATCAATTACATTATTTTTAAGCAGCTTAACTTATTTTTACATACTCTTGCTGCATTTACTGGAGAAGGCAATGGCAACCCACTCCAGTACTCTAGCCTGGAGAATCCCAAGGATGGAGGACCCTGGTAGGCCACAGTGCATGGGGTCATGAAGAGTCGTGACTTCACTTTCACTTTCATGTATTGGAGAAGGAAATGGCAACCCACTCCAGTGTTTTCAACTGAAGAATCCCAGGGACGGAAGAGGCTGGTAGGCTGCCATCTATGGGGTCACACAGAGTTGGACACAAAGCGACTTAGCAGCAGCAGCAGCTGCTGCATTTACTACGCTTAAAGAATAGAGTTATGTTGGATCTGGATCTGGATATGTATCCATATCCACATTGACATTTTAGGGATCAGTGAACTAAAATGGACTGGAATGGGCGAATTTAACTCAGATGACCAGTACTTCTACTACTGTGGGCAAGAATCCCTTACAAGAAATGGAGTAGCCTCATAGTCAGAAAAGAGTCTGAAATGCAGTGCTTGGGTACAATCTCAAAAATGACAATGATGTCTATTCATTTTCCAAAAAAAATTCAATATCACAGTAATCTAAGTCTATGCCCCAAGCAGTAACGCTGAAGAAGCTGATGTTAAATGGTTCTATGAAGACGTACAAGACCTTGTAGAACTAACACCCAAAAAAGATGTCCTTTTCATTATAGGGGACTAGAATGCAAAAGTAGGAAGTCAAGAGATACCTGGAGTAACAGGAAAATTTGGCCTTGGAGCACAGAATTAAGTAGGGCAAAGGTAAACAGAGTTTTGGCAAGAGAACACACTGGTCATAGCAAACACCCTCATCCAACAACATAAGAGAAGACTCTATACATGGACATCACCAGAATACTGAAATCAGATTGATTATATTCTTTGCAGCCAAAGATGGAGAAGCTCTATACAGTCAATGAAAACAAGATTAGGAGCTGACTGTGGCTCAGATAATAAACTCCTTATTGCCAAATTTTGTCTTACATTGAAGAAAGTAGGGAAAATCACAAGACCATTCAGGTATGACCTAAATCAAATCCCTTATGATTATACAGTGGAAGTGACAAATAGATTCAAGGGATTAGATATGATACACGGAGTGCCTGTCTATGGAGGGAGGTTCTTGACATTTTACAGGAGGCAGTCATCAAGACCATCCCCAAGAAAAAGAAATGCAAAAAGGCAAAATGGCTGCCTGAGGAGGCCTTACAAATAGCTGTGAATAGAAGTGAAAGGCAAAGGAGAAAATGAAAGATATACCCATTTGAATGCAGAATCCCAAAGAATGGTAAGAAGAGATAAGAAAGCATTCCTAAGTGAACAATGAAAAGAAATAGAGGGAAATAATAGAATGGGAAAGACTAGAGATCTCTTCAAGAAAATTAGAGATACCAAAGGAATATTTTATGTAAAGATGGGCACAATCAATTCAGTTCAGTTCAGTTGAGTGGCTCAGTCTTGTCTGACTCTTTGCGACCCCTAGCAGCATGCTAGGCCTCGCTGTCCACCACCAACTACAGAGTTTACTCAAACTCATGTCCATTGGGTCGGTGATGCCATCCAACCATCATATCCTCTGTAATCCCCTTCTCCTGCCTTCAATCTTTCCCAGCATCAGGGTCTTTTCAAATGAGTCAGCTCTTTGCATCAGGTGGCCAAAGTATTGGAATTTCAGCTTCAACATGAGACCTTCCAATGAACACTCAGGACTGATTTCATTTAGGATGGACTGGTTGGATCTCCTTGCAGTCCAAGGGACTCTCAAGAGTCTTCTCCAACACCACAGTTCAAAAGCATCAATTCTTCCACATTCAGCTTTCTTTATAGTCCAACTCTCACATCCATACATGACTACTGGAAAAACCATAGACTTGACAAGAGTGACCTTTGTTGGAAAAGTAATATCTTTGCTTTTTAATATGCTGTCTAGGTTGGTCATAATTTTTCTCCCAAGGAGTAAGTGTCTTTTAATTTCATGGCTGCAGTCACCATCTGCAGTGATTCTGGAGCCTCAAAAAATAAAGTCTGCCACTGTTTCCAATGTTTCCCCATCTATTTGCCATGAAGTGATGGGACTGGATGCCAATATCTTTGTTTTTTGAATGTTGAGCTTTAAGCCAAATTTTTCACTCTCCTCTTACACTTTCATCAAGAGGCTCTCTTGTTCTTCACTTTCTGTCATAAGGTTGGTGTCATCTGCATATCTGAGATTATTGATATTTCTCCCAGCAATCTTGATTCCAGCTTGTGCTTCATCTACCCAGCGTTTCTCATGATGTACTCTGCATATAAGTTAAATAAGCAGGGTGACAATATCCAGCCTTGATGTACTCCTTTTCCTGTTTGGAACCAGTCTGTTGTTCTATGTCCAGTTTTAACTGACACTACTGAGTGACTAATGTGAACTGGATATGTACTTCTCCAAAAGCACAACAATCCAGAATAGGAAATTCCTCCCAAATAGAATAGTCTTTGCAATTTGTCTTGAAGAATTAACAAATCGTGGCCTCATGAAATGTCATTAGTTTTATTACTTTTCAATAATATAATTTACATATTATACATAATGTATTACCTATTAAATGAGAAAAAGGAGATAAGCATATGCTGTATTATATAAATACATATATTTACATATTCATAGATATATATACAAGTTAATGAAATGTCTTCATATGTAACAACACGGATGGACTTGAAGAATATCATGCTAAGTGAAATGGATCAGACAAAGAGGAATGCTCTACGTTGCCACTTATATGTGGAATCTAAAAAATAAAACAGAATAGTGAATATAATGAAAAAGGAGCAGATTCACAGATATAGAGAACAAATTAGTGGGGAGAGGGAAAGGTGGGCAGTATAGGCATAGAGGATTAAGAGGTACAAAGTATTATGTACAAAATAAGATATAAAGATATATTGTACAACACAGAATATAGCCAATATTTTGTAATAACTATAAATGAAATTATAAGTTTTAAGAATTTTGAATCACTATTCTGTACACATATAATATAAATCTTTGAACATCAATTTTAAAAAGACAATAAAAAAGTAAACGTGTAACTTTTATAAAAATTGACGTTGAAAAGCTAGTTTGACTTTTTAGCATAATTAGACTTTAAAAGCATGTACATACTCCTTTTGAGACTATGTAATAATAGACAAGATGGTTGGATGAGAAGACCAAGGTTTTAATTTGATATTATATAATAATTCGTAGCCAATTAAGAGGAAATAAAATAATGTTTTCCCCTTGAAAACATAATAGCCCTATGTGTAACTGCTATACTCAAAAAGCCATCACTTTTTTAAAACATAAAATTACGTCAGGAAGAACTCTGATATATCTTCTTAGTACATAAACGCTGCAGAATCCTTTCCCCTTGAGTACGGTCAAGAACTGTAAATATAATGGGACTTTTTTCACATGAGTATGTGAGTGTGCTCTGTAGGTGGCAAAAGTGAAGGGATTTTGCAGATGTTCTAAAATCTCTATTCAGTCAGTTCAGTTCAGTCTCTCAGTCGTATATGGCTCTTTGTGACCCCCGTGGACTGCGGCATGCCAGGCCTCCCTGTCCATCGTCAATTCCCGGAGTTTACTCATACTTATGTCTGCTGAGTTGGTGATGCCATCCAACCATCTCATCCTCTGTCATCCCCTTCTCCTCCAGCCTTCAATCTTTCCCAGCATCAGGGTCTTTTCCAATGAGTCAGTTCTTCACATCAGGTGGACAAAGTATAGGAGTTTCAGCTTCAATATCAGTCCTTCCAAAGAATATTCAGGACTTATTTCCTTTAGGATGGACTGGTTGGATCTCCTTGAAGTCCAAGGGACTCTCAAGAGTCTTCTCCAACACCATAGTTCAAAATCATCAATACTTTGGTGCTCAGCTTTCTTTATAGTCCAACTCTCACATCCATATATGACTATTGGAAAAAAACATAGCTTTGACTAGGTGGACCTTTGTTGGAAAAGTAACATCTCTGCTTTTTAACATGCTGTCTAGGTTGCTCATAACTTTTGTTCCAAGTAGCAAGCGTCTTTTAATTTCATGGCTGCAGTCACCATCTGCAGTGATTTTGGAGCCCCCCAAAATAAGTCTGTCATTGTTTCCACTATTTCCCCATCTATTTGCCATAAAGTGATGGGACCAGATGCCATGATCTTAGTTTTCTGAATGTTGGGTTTTAAGCCAACTTTTTCACTCTCCCGTTTCACTTTCATCAAATGCCTCTTTAGTTCTTAGCTTTCTGCCATAAGGGTGGTGTCATCTGCATATCTGAGGTTATTGACATTTCTCCCGACAATCTTGATTCCAGCCTGTGCCTCATCCAGCCTGGTGTTTCTCATGATGTATTCTGCATATAACAGCCTTGACATACTCCTTTCTCTAAGTGGAACCAGTCTGTTGTTCCATGTCCAGGTCTAACTGACCTGCATACAGATTTCTCAAGAGGCAGGTCAGGTAGTCTGATATTCCCATATCTTTAAGAATTTTCTATAGTTTGTTGTGGTCCACACAGTCAAAGGATTTGGCATAGTCAGTAAAGCAGAAGTAAATGTTTTTCTGGTACTCTCTTGCTTTTTCAATCATCCAGTGGGTGTTGGCAATGCCATCTCTGGTTCCTCTGTGTTCTCTGAATTCAGCTTGAGCATCTGGAAGTACACAGTTTATGTATTGTTGAAGCCTGGCTTGGAGAATTTTGAGCATTACTTACTAGTGTGTGAGATGAGTGCAATTGTGTGGTAGTTTGAGCATTCTTTGGCATTGCCTTTCTTTGGGACTGGAATGAAAACTGACCTTTTCCAGTCCTGTGGCCACTGCTGAGCTTTCCATATTTGCTGGCATATTGAGTGCAACACTTTCAAAGCATCATCTTTTAGGATTTGAAATTGCTCAACTGTAATTCCATCACCTCCACTAGCTTTGTTCATAGTGATGCTTCCTAAGGCCCACTTGACTTTGCATTCCAGGATGTCTGGCTGTAGGTGAGTGATCACACCATCATGATTATCTGGATCGTTAAGATCTTTTTTGTACAGTTCTTCTGTGTATTCTTGCTATCTCTTCTTAATATCCTCTGATTCTATTAGGACCATTCCATTTCTTTCCTTTATGGTGCCCATCTTTGCATGAAATGCTCCCTTGGTATCTCTAATTTTCTTGAAGAGATCTCTAGACTTTCTTATTCTATTTTCCTCCATTTCTTTGCATTGATCTCTGAAGGAAGGCTTTCTTATCTTTCCCTGCTATTCTTTGGAACTCTGCATTCAAATGGGTATATCTTTCCTTTTCTCCTTTGCCTTTCACTTCTATTCACAGCTATTTGTAAGGCCTCCTCAGACAGCCATTTTGCCTTTTTGTATTTCTTTTCATTGGGGATGGTCTTGTTCCCTGCCTCCTATACAATGTTGTGTCCATAGTTCTTCAGGCACTCTGTGTATCATATCTAATCCTTTGAATCAATTGGTCACTTCCACTGTATAATCACAAGGTATTTTATTTAGGTCATACCTGGATGGTCTAGTGGTTTTCCCCTACTTTCTTCAATTTAAGTCTGAATTTGGCAATAAGGAGTTCATTGTCTGTGCCACAGTCACCTCCCTGTCTTGTTTTTGCTGACTGTATAGAGCTTTTCCATCTTTGGCTGCAAAGAATATAATCAATCTGATTTTGATATTGACCATCTAGTAATGTCCATGTGTAGAGTCTTCTCTTGTGTTGTTGGATGAGGGTGTTTGCTATGACCAGCGTGTTCTCTTGGCAAACTCTGTTAACCCTTGCCCTGCTTCATTTTGTACTCCAAGGCCAACTTTCCCTATTTCTCCAGGTATCTCTTGACTTCCTGCTTTGCATTCCAGTCCCCTATAATGAAAATGATATCTTTTGGGGGTGTTAGTTCTAGAAGGTCTTGTAGGTCTTCACAGAACTGTTCAACTTCAGTTTCTTCACCATTACTGGTCAGGGCATAGAGTTGGATTACTGTGATTCTGAATCGTTTGCCTTGGAAATGAACAGAGATCATTCTGTCATTTTTGATATTGCATCTACGTAGTGCATCTTGGACTCTTGTTTACTATGATGGCTACTCCATTTCTTCTAAGGGATTCTTGCCCACCGTAATAGATATAATGGTCATCTGAGTTAAGTTCACCCATTGTAGTCCATTTAGTTTGCGGATTCCTAAAATGTCGATGTTCACTCTTGCCATCTCCTGTTTGACCACTTCCAATTTGCCTTGATTCTTGGACCTATGCATTCTAGGTTCCTATGCATTATTGCTCTTTATAGCACAGGACTTTACTTCCATCACCAGTCACTCCACAGCTGGGTGTTTTCATTTTGGCTCCATCTCTTCGTTCTTTCTGGAGTTATTTCTCCACTGATCTCCAGTGGCATATTGGGCACTTTCTGCCCTGGGAAGTTCATGTTTCAGTGTCCTATTTTTGTTTTTGCCCTTTCATACTGTTCATGGGGTTCTCAAGGCAAGAATACTGAAGTGGTTTGCCATTCCCTTCTCCAGTGGACCACATTTTGTCAGAACTCTCCACATGACCCGTCCATCTTGGGTGGCCCTAAATGGCATGGCTCATAGTTTCATTGAGTCAGACAAGGCTTTGGTTCATGTGATCAGGTTGGTTAGTTTCCTGTGCTTGTGGTTTTCAGTCTGTCTGCCCTCAGATGCAGTAGGAGGCTTATGGAAGTAAGAGGCTTATGGAAGCTTCCTGATGGAGAGACTAACTGAGGGGGAAATTGGACCTTGTTTTGATGGGCAAGGCCATGTTCACATGACGTGATGGGGCCAGATGCCATGATCTTCGTTTTCTGAATGTTGACCTTTAAGCTAACTTTTCACTCTCCTCTTTCACTTTCATCAAGAGCCTTTTTAGTTCCTCTTCACTTTCTGCCATAAGGGTGGTGTCATCTGCATATCTGAGGTTATTGATATTTCTCTTGGCAATCTTTATTCTAGCTTGTGCTTCTTCCAGCCCAGCGTTTCTCATGATGTACACTGCATATAAGTTAAATAAGCAGGGTGACAATATACAGCCTTGACGTACTCCTTTTCCTATTTGGAACCAGTCTGTTGTTCCATGTCCAGTTCTAACTGTTGCTTCCTGACCTGCATATAGGTTTCTCAAGAGGCAGGTCAGGTGGTCTGATATTCCCATCTCTTTCAGAATTTTCCACAGTTCATTGGAAAACAGGGGCCAATCTATGGTGGAGGTAATAAAGATAATGGCTACCTCCTTCAAAAAGCCCCATGCATGCACTGCTGCACCCAGTGCCCCCAGCCCTGACCGACGCCTCTACTGGAGACTCCTGGACACTTTACAGGCAAGTCTGGGTCAGTCTCTTGTGGGGTCACTGCTCCTTCCTCCTGGGTCCTGGTGCACACAAGGCTCTGTTTGTGCCTGCCAAGAGTCTGTTTCCCAGTCCTTTGTAAGTTCAGGTGGCTCTATGGTGGAGTAATGGTGACCTCCTCCAAGAGGTCTTAATGCCTTATCCATGAGCCCCTGTGGCAGTCCACTGCTGACCCGTACCTTCACAGGAGACACTCAAACACAGTTCTGTCTCAGTCTCTGTTGGGTCTCTTAAATCTCTTAAAATCTCTATTAAGTTGCTTTTAAATTAATCCAAAGGGAGATTTCCCTGAATGGCTTGACCTAGTCAAGTGAGCCCCTTAAAACTGGGACTAGAATTCAGAGACAGGAGTAGCAGGAGCAGATACTAGATTCTCCTATTGACCTTGAAGAAGCAAAATGCCATGTTGTGTAGAGAATCACGTGACAAGGAATGGCCTGCAGATGCTAAAAAGCAGGCAGACTGGGGCTAAAAGCTGCAGTTTATAGCCTTAAGAAAATCAATTCTGCCAATAACAAGTAAGCTTGGAATAGGACCCCTAAATGGCAAATGAGACTGCAGCTCAGTTCTGACTGATGCCTCACCTGCACCCTGGTGAGATCCTGAGCAGATGACCCAGCTAATCCATGCCTGGATCTCTGATGCAAAAAACTGAGAGATAACACATGTGTGCTACTTTACATTGCTGGCAAAAAAAAAAAGTCATTAGTGTTATTATTTTGGGTACAATTTAGATATCACAGATAATGCCCTAAATATTGAAAGAAAAAAGAACATGAACATATGCTCTACTGAGATCCACTAAACAAGAAACCTTTTCAAACACATTAGACATAAATGTTTAAATTCTCTGAGAGAATTTCTAATGCTATTTATTGCTAGTAGCCATTAATGTGGAAAGGACATTTCATTTTCATTACATAAATGTAAATATAACTATCATTTTTTAAGTCTTGTGATTATATAACTTCCAAGCATTCAGGTTGCTCCAAAACAGCTTTAAATACACAAGAACTTCTAAAAGTAATCATTAATGGGAATCCACCTCATGGTGGCTGAGAATTTCAAGGCAGAATAGAGAAAAGCAGAGCAAATGGACCAGGCTGAGAGAAAGGAGAGAATAATAAAGGCTAAAATGAGAAAAAAGAAATAGTAAAATAAAAAATACAGATTAAATAATGCCTTAAAAATTAGAGAAAAAACCATTTAATATTTTATAAATTAAAAGAAATGTACTCTTATTTAGAGCCACATATTGCAATAAGCACTGAACTTGACACATGATTGCACAACTGTGAAATGGCTGGTTTTAAAGTCATGAGACATTTTCTTTAATCTTTATTTTCATCATCAATTAATTAGGTTTGCATGTAACCTTTTTGAGGAAATTTATTACTACCATCATTTTATATCTACTTCTAGGTTTATACTTTTTTTTTTTAAACAAATGAAAGAGGTTTACCTTAAATTTATTTCTGATATATAATTATGTTTCAATGCTGATAGGAGCAAAAGTGTTAATTTAATTTTATAATTTAAGATAATTCTGCATTTTTTCATAGTCATTCTAAAGTATATGAGAAGATATTTTATAAATTTTATATAGAATGATTATATTTCTATAAGATAAATAATAAGCATGTCAAGATATTAGTTGTGTTTTAACATATTTTATTTATGTTCTTGAGGAATATATGCCAAGTATACTGTGATCTTCTTCAACTCATGGCATTTCAGCTAATTTATAATTTCTTCTTTATAATATTCTATATTTTCTGAATTTTAAATATGAGCAGTTCTTATCATAAATAGGCATTTTTGTGATATTGAGATGAAACCAAATGAAGACTAATTCCTAACTAGAATTTATAATTTTTCTCTCTTACGCACAGTTTTGTCCTTCTCCTTTTCTATGCTAAGATATAAAAGTTCTTTCATATATTCACATCTTTATGTCAAATATTAGTAATATTCCAAAGCTGCTTCAGCCTCCAGTTTTTTATCCTTCTAGAATTTAAGAAAAAAAAAAAAAGTAAGCTCCAAATTTTAAACTTGAGACTTAAGAAAAAGTAATTCAAACATGAATAGTATCTGGAAATGTATTATATTATTATTGACTCTCCCATAGTAACTAATACCTGTCACCAACTCTGTATCTTTCAGTCTTCTCTCCCAGTCTTCCCCTAAAAACTTACTTATCTTGAAGAAAACACTAACTCTCTGAAAAATAGAATCAACTCAGTGGGAAGATGTTGAACAATTATATGACCAACCTCTTAGTGGTTTGTAAATTCATGTATTTTGTTATTGATTTAAGTAAAGATTAGAATTTGAAAAAAACAAAATTATAGAAAAAGGTCACAGATCCATATGACTTAATAGGTATCTGAACCACTCACCCAGTAGAGTCATCTAGAAGGAAACAGAGGATAGAGTAGACAAGATATAAATAAATATCATGGATGAGTAAACACAAATTGTGACTTTCACAGATTCAAAATTTATATAGTATGATTTAACTTTTGTATCATTTGTTACAAAAAGTCTTCTAAAGGACCTGCTATTCCCTGATTAACACCAAAAATTTTGTTTTATTCTGATACATGTACAGTATTTAGAAGTACTTTTTAGCAAATAGCACACAAAGAGTACACATTATGGGTGTACTCAGTCATTTCAAATTTGAGTCCCAGAATCTCAATGATAATTGTGCTTATTTAGGCAAATGCTTATAATCGAAAATGGTACAGAAGTTATGTATGTGGGTTGTTACAAATATTACACAATGGCAATGTATATTTTAGTAAAAAGGATAAGGGGATTTAAATTTCAAGTTGAACTTGAAATTTATAAATAGCATTTATCTATCTCCAATTGAATGTATTTACAAACTGACCATAGGGTGAAGCTGGAAAAAAAAAAGAAAAATGCATTAATTGCGCTTCAAATATTTACTTATAGAGAATATTTACAAAGAAATTCTGTAAAAGACAGGGAAAACTAGAGAACAAATGCACAATTTTTAAAATGAGAAAAGACAGGCTGAATTCTATGAAGAAATCCAATCAAAAGGTTACAGTTGTAGGAATTAGTTTTGGGAGATGGAATTCTCTATCTCTGATAATTACTCTAAAGAGTCCATCTGCTACTTCATCCTGCCTGTGCCAGCATTTATTGCATCTCTTTTGCCCTCTGCTGTCTTGATGGTGACACAGAGGTTGCACATTGGGAGTGAAAGCTATTGATCAGGCTATAAGCGACAAAGATCATTATCCTTCCTCATAATGGGCAGCCACACAAGAAATTCATTTTGTTTTTTAATATAGGAAGAAGCATATTGAGTTCCCCTATGACAGGATTATTTTAAAACAAATTATAATTTTCATGCTTTTTTGTGACTGAAACAAGCACAACTCTTACCCCCAAACAATGGTTTTTTATAGATTATTCTGTTTGCTCAGGAAATTAGTGCCAATTTGGCATATTTCTTGATCTTCCTTTTTTTGTATCCTTTTATACTTCTCTTTCCAAAGAACTTCCGCAAATAATAATTAAGTGAAATAATTAAGCTTTGTGCTTATTTTTGTCCAGTATGTTTATCTGTTGACATCCCAGTAGAGGGGAATTTTAATAAGACTTTATCTCTCCTAACATTTAAAATAGCAAAAGCAATTTGCTTTGATTTCTTATTTTTATTATTGGGGTTGTAGGCCTTAATTTGGGTATATTTAGAATTTTTATATTTGTTTTTATTAATAAAAGATTATAAATTACTTATGATGAACCTAACACTGTGCAAGGCAAGGGGCAACCAGATTGATGGAACTCCTCTCTCAGTTTAAGGAAATCAAATCAACTGAGCAGTCTGATGTGTAAATAATTCTTATAAAAATACAATATAAAAAACAACATACTAGAGAACTTCACAAATTTTAAATTTTTTTTATTAATAAAAGGATTTTTAGAAATATTTTGCTATGTGGGCTTGGTATTCAGCCTAAATTAAAGCTATTTTTATTAAGTGGGTGACCTTGAGCAAGGCCCTCAAATCTCTCTAAGCTATAATTCCCACAACAATAATCTATGAATAACTGAACCAAGATTTGTTGTAAGAATTAAATGAAATAACACAGTTAAGATGTTCTTTAAAAGACTTGGCCAGCAATAATCAATAAAAGAGCTATAATCTCCATCGCTTTCTTCTTTTTCCCCATTATATTGTGATTCCCATTATTGTTGCTACCATCATAAACTTGCTTTTCAAGAAGCAGGGCTCATCAGTTGAAAAAGGGGATTTGGAGTCATTTAGACAAGAGAAGGAGTATAAGTAGTTAACTGTAGATAGAATTGAGTGTATTTAGAGGGAGCAGTGGAAAGAATTGAGTCTGCAAATGAAAAGTTAGGCAAAATGTTAGGAGAATCTATGGTATACAAAGCAGTGTGAATTTCATTTAGACAGTGGGGATTCTCTAAAATATTTTTAAGTATGCGAATTACAGGTATCGTTTTAAAAGTAAACTACTGGTACTAATGAGGATAGATTGAGATAGGGCCCAACAGAAGAAGCTATGGTTTTATATTTTTTTCTGTATAGTCATCATTACTCCAAGAATAATTTTTAAAATTCTTTTTCAACTTCAGTTAGACAAATTCTACTTCATGTTTTGTCCAGTTGTCTAATTCCTAAAACCAATACCTATGTAGATACCTCAGTTACTTGAGATATGTGGATATATCCTTTACCATCATTTCATTTGCTCTGCTTTTCCTAAATTATCTTCTACTTGGACTTCCTTTGTACCTTGTTCTTTCAATTATTTGCAACAATGTTCTAAATTTAGCATATCCACCTCTAAGGGAAGATTTATTCACTGAATAAAATGTTTATTGTGTGTGAGGTGTGGACCAGACTCCACCTTCATTTATGCTTCCATTTGTAAAATGAAATTATAAGCTTCACTTTAAGAATGTGTTTTTAAGTGATTCCATAAACATTGCCTCCTTTGAAATTTAGTGTGATGGTCAATCTTTTGTGTCAACTTGACTGGCCCATAGGTGCTTAGATCTTTGGTTAAACATTAGTCTGAGTGTGTCTGTGAGGGTGTTTCTGGAAGAGATCAAAGTTTGAATCAATAGAATGAGTAAAGCAGATTGCCTGCCTCACTGTGGGTGAACCTCATCCAATCCACTGAAGATAGAACAAAAAGCAGAATAAGAAAGAATTTTATATCTCTGCCTGACTCTTCTCAAACTGAGACATTGCACTTCTCTGCCTTTTGATTCAGGCTAGGACTAGAACCATTGACTTTCCCAGTGCTCAGACCTTCAGACTCAGATTAGAACTATACCGTAGTCTCCCTTGGGTCTTGAGCATGGGGACTGCAGTTGTTGGACTCCTCAGTGTCAATATAATTTCCTTACAATGAATCTCTGTCTCTCTCAATCTCTTCTCTCTCTCATATCAATCTACTTACCTGTCTTCACATGTATAATATAAATGACATATGAATAATAGAAATAAGCAGCATCCATTTCCAGTTAGTTGTTGCTCACTACATATCAGGCCCTGTGCAATATACTTAATTTAACAAGTAATTTATCATTTACTTGATTCTCAGTTTCTTCTTCTGTAAAATGGGTATAATAATTGTATATAAATAATAAATTATCAGTATTGTTTAAATACATTAATTTGTATAAAGCACCTAGAAAAAAGACTGGCATGTACTAAGTACTCAGTTTATATTAGATATTTTTATTATTCATTATATCCTCAAAAGACTCCAATTTTATATTATAACTGAGACAATCAGGCCTTAAAGATGAAAATTAAATTATCCAACATCACGGAACAAACCAATTATGGGGTCCAGATTTTGAATTTATGTATTTCTGAGTATTATGGCATGCTCTTAAGCTATAGATGTCATTGATGTACTCCTTAGAGGCTTTAAGAACTGATCATTACTTGTTATAGCTAGTGAAATGGTGAAATCCAATTCAGTTTAACTCTGTTAGCCTGAAGAGTAGAGTATGCCACTATTTGTTTGTAGAAAGATTAAAAATCTGCAAAATTTAAAAATCTGTTCAAGACTTGTGGACACAGTGGGGGAAGAAGAGGGTGGGATGAATTGAGAGAGTAGCATGAAACATATACATTATCATATGTAAAACAGACAGGCAGTGAGAATTTGCTGTATGACTCAGGGAGTTCAAACCCAGTGCTGTGTGACAACCTAGAGGGGTGAGATGGGGTAGGTGGTGGGAGGGAGGTTTCTGAGGGAGGGGACATCTGTATACTTATGGCTGATTCATGTGGATGTACGGCAGAAACCACCACAATATTGTAAAGCAATTATCCTCCAATTAAAATAAATATAAGAAACAAAAAGCTGTTCAACCATGGAAGTTATTTACTCATTCTCTTTACAGCAAAATGGAAGCTGCTGCTGCTGCTGCTAAGCACTTCAGTCGTGTCCAACTCTGTGCGACCCCACAGACGGCAGCCCACCAGGCTCCCCCGTCCCTGGGATTCTCCAGGCAAGAACACTGGAGTGGGTTGCCATTTCCTTCTCCAATGCATGAAAGTGAAAAGTGAAAGTGAAGTCGCTCAGTCGTGTCCAACTCTTAACATCCCCATGGACTGCAGCCTACTAGGCTCCTCCGTCCATGGGATTTTCCAGGCAAGAGTACTAGAGTGGGGTGCCATTGCCTTCTCCGAAATGGAAGCTAGAGAATATGATTAAAGGAATAGGCCATTTCTCTCTACTAATCCCTTGGGCTTCCCCAGTGGGCCAGAGGAAAAGAATCTTTCTGCAGTGCATGAGATGAGGCAGGATCTGTGGGTTCAATTCCTGGGTCAGGAAGATCCCCTGACCCAGGAAATGGCAAACCATTCCAGTATTTTTGCCTGGGAAATCTCATTGACAGAGGAGCCTGATGGGCTACAATCCATGGGGTCATAAGAGTCAGATACAACTTAGCAACTAAACAACAACAAAAATTCCCTCCATCGTGTGATCAAAGTTGATGTCGAGATATATCTCTCCACATTGACAGACATGTTGCATTACCCATGTAATATTCCCATAATATTCATCCTTTTGACCTTGCTATATGTAGGCAAACTTTTGGCCTCTAAGATGGTCATTTCTAAGAAATCAGTTTCTCTCTTTCCAATTCTTTGACTAGGAAATGAAAATTACTTTTCTTCCTTTAACTGCTTAATAAAAATTAATTAACTTTCTACTTGGGTGAACCATGTTAGAAGATAATTCAGAGCAGAAAAGGAAAAGAGGACAATAGAAGGAATGAAAGTTCCTAGTTATATTCTAAGAATGCTGATAATGTGACACCCTACCTTTCATTTTCAGGATCATTAATTTTCTTCCAATTTAACAACTAAAAAGACTAATTCAGATGTCAACTTCTATTATGCAAATAGGATTGAGTGAATCAGTACTGTTTTGTTGACTTGCTTGTTTTGTTCTCTTGTTTATAAAAACTTGTGCTGTCCCTTCATTCCTTATTTCAAAAAAAAAAAGAAAAGTTTTACCACTATTTACTGCTAAGTGATGGAGGATACAGAGATACACAAGACTCAGAACCTACCCTCAAGTTCCAAATCATCTGTAAGATAAAATGAAAACCATGAAAATCCTTTACAAAATTGGATGAATTTTCTGTGTGTTGACACAGTACAATAGATGGTAGAATAGGGCTCTCTATCAGGGGGATTTGGGAAAGATAAGGGGGAGGGGATACTTGAGGTGAGCCTCAAAAATGTGTAGGAGTTCTTTCTTTCCTTTTCTTTCTTTTTCTTTTCTTGTTAAGGTGTCACTAGAATGGAAGTCCATGACCCAAAGCAGGGAGTTTGTGAGGATGACTCTGTACCACCATTGCTAAGAGCAGGAGTCATCATAGTGAGAGAAGAGCAGATGAGGCTGGGAGCCAAGTAGGGGCAATGATGCAAAGGACCAGTGTACTCTTCTAAGAAGAAAAAAAAAATTCTGAAAATAGTACAGAGATACTGTATATATTTTTTTCAGCCAGAATATATGAGACAGAATAATCGCTTTGGCAGCAATATGTATAATGAATTAAAAAGAGAAACTATAGTCATAATCTTGACAAATCAACACTTTAATTATTTAAACAAACAGTAAATATACAATTATCCTTACAAGATGCCAAGTGGCTTACCCCACACCACCCCACACCAGCATGTACCTTTGTTGTGACCCATATTTTTCAAGATTGAGGAGATAAAAGTTGTCATGTCATAAAATGTTACTCAGTTAAGATGTTCCCTGAAATAATTACATTAATAGGAAATCCAGTACATAGATTCTAGCTGAAGTGAATAAAAGGTACTTTCTCGTACCAAATACCTCTGAAAAAAACACCCAGTGACTGAAATTCTATATGGTTAAGATCTTTTGGTTCAAAATCTTAAAGTGAGGCCATCAAAGAAGTTGAGTATCATTTATAATATAAAAACTATTTGTGCCAACAAATTAATAGAAACCACAGGAGAATATCAAACGTTGCTTTTTAGTCTCACTTTCTGCCAACAAATCAGAAGTTCACTGACTTTATACATTTGACATACTGTGAACAAAAATATGTTTTAGTTCTTCCATACTGGAGAAAATGTGTTATTTGCCAGCTGACATTAATAGCAATCAGCTTTTTTGTAAGTATTAAGGCTGGAAAGAAAATCTGTGACTGGTTAGAAGCCGATGTGCAGGAAGAAAAATGGAGATATATTTATTTTCTCACTATTTGAACTAATATGAATAACTAAAGAATATATACTCTGAAAATATGAGGCACAGTTTCATTCAAATTAAATAGTATAGAGCATAAAACATAGTAAGTTCATAAAGTATATAGTACTTTAGAATCCATGTGGTGAGGGAATGTAAAATTTAATTGAATTCTCTCCTTTTTTACCACTGAAAGCAGAACATTGTTAACCCCAAAGATTATTTTAAAGTAGTCTAAAAGAATCATAATTGTATTTTAAAAGGTAATATAAAAGGATGAAAAAATTAATAGGACATTGATCAATGACTCCCTGCCCATCATGTTTCTATATGTAGAACATTTTGAAGGAGGAATAAAGATTTAAAAACCAAAACATATGAATATAGGAAATCTTAAGCTGTAGTTTCAAAAATGTCTTGTGCAAAGTTAATATTACCACAAAATATAATATTCTCCATGATGAACTCCTATCTTATTTTGTTGGTTGTCACTTAATTCTGTCAAAGTCCATTAAAATCCCTTTGGTTGTTAATGAACTCAGAATAAGGAACATAAGAATAATTCCTCTCATTTATATTAAATATTTGACCAAATCACTCTGGTCATTTTAAACTTTAATTCACTAATGCATCCAAGGGAAGATACATTATTTCCTGCCATTAATATTCTTATTCTTGCTGTTGTATCATTTCCTCTCTTCTCTCCCCATGCCATTGAATTCTCTCTAGGTTTTACTCTTCTCTTACCATCAATGCTGGAAAGATACATTTTTAGGAGAATAATCATAACAATATGAACACTTCTATGCTAGTCCCTCTGCCTGGTCTTAATTACTGCTTTGCTTTCCAACTGGGTTGGTCTCTCTAAGCCATTAATCTTTTAAACTTGGCTCATTCAACACTTGGTAGGTGCTAAGAAAACAAAGATGAATGGTGAGGACCCTCCATATGATTTCAATTATTATTTGCTTTCCAACTGGGTTGGAATCTCTACTCCATTAATCTGTGAACTCTCACCTCACTCTTTAATAAGTTCTCATACATGTTCTCCTCTCTCATGGTAAAATGAATGTAAATTAATTAGGACAGTCTAGGTCGCAAAAAGTTCTAATTGCTGCTGTTGTTCAGTCGCTAAGTCATGTCCAAACCTTTTGTGACTCCATGGATTGCAGCCTGCCAGGCTCCTCTGTCCATGGAATTTCCCAGAAATTTCCCAGAAAAGTGCGTTGGCATTTCCTTCTCCAGAGAATCTTTCTGACCCATGGGTCAAACCTACGTCTCCTGGTTGGCACACGGATTCTTTACCACTGAGCCACCTGGGAAGACCAAAATTCTAATGGATTACTTTTAAATAAAGGAATCATAAGGCTCACCATTCTGCCTGCTCTGATGGATCCTTTTCTCACCCTTAAGTGAGAAACCTTTTATTTCCCTTGGTAAGTAAGCTAGACTGGAGGGAGAGAGCTCCCTGGCTAAGTCTCTGCTGATACAAAGTAACAGCATAAAATAAGCTCTTCCTTCTTACCATAGGATAAAAGTGATAAGAGTTTTCACTGGGCATACTTAGTTACATCCTTACCCAAGTTACCAAGAAAGGCAATGCCAAAGAATGCTCAAACTACCGCACAATTGCACTCATCTCACATGCTAGTAAAGCAATGCTCAAAATTCTCCAAGCCAGGCTTCAGGAATACATGAACCATGAACTTCCAGATGTTCAAGCTGGTTTTAGAAAAGGCAGAGGAACCAGAGATCAAATTGCCAACATCTGATGGATCATTGAAAAGCAAGAGAGTTCCAGAAAAACATCTATTTATTGACTATGCCAAAGCCTTTGACTGTGTGGATCACAATAAACTGTGGAAAATTCTGAAAGAGATGGGAATACCAGACCACCTGATCTGCCTCTTGAGAAATGTGTATGCAGGTCAGGAAGCAACAGTTAGAACTGGACATGAAACAACAGACTGGTTCCAAATAGGAAAAGGAATTCGTCAAGGCTGTATATTGTCACCCTGCTTTTTTAACTTATATGCAGAGTACATCATGAGAAACGCTGGACTGGAAGAAACACAAACTGGAATCAAGATTGCCTGGAGAAAGATCAGTAACCTCAGATATGCAGATGACCCCACCCTTATGGCAGAAAGTGAAGAGGAACTCAAAAGCCTCTTGATGAAAGTGAAAGTGGAGACTGGAAAATGTTGGCTTAAAGCTCAACATTCAAAAAACAAAGATCATGGCATCCGGTCCCACCACTTCATGGGAAATAGATGAGGAAACAGTGGAAACAGTGTCAGATTTTATTTTTCTGGGCTCCAAAATCAGTGGAGATGGTGACTGCAGCCATGAAATTAAAAGACACTTACTCCTTGGAAGGAAAGTTATGACCAACCCAGATAGCATATTCAAAAGCAGAGACATTACTTTGCCAACAAAGGTCTGTCTAGTCAAGGCTATGGATTTTCCCGTGGTCATGTATGGATGTGAGAGTTGGACTGTGAAGAAGGCTGAGCGCCAAAGAATTGATGCTTTTGAACTGTCGTGTTGGAGAAGACTCTTGAGAGTCCCTTGGACTGCAAGGAGAGCCAACTAGTCCATTCTGAAGGAGATCAGCCCTGGGATTTCTTTGGAAGGAATGATGCTAAAGCTGAAACTCCAGTACTTTGGCCACCTCATGCAAAGAGTTGACTCATTGGAAAAGACTCTGATGCTGGGAGGGATTGGGGGCAGGAGGAGAAGGGGACGACAGAGGATGAGATGGCTGGATGGCATCACTGACTCGATGGATGTGGGTTTGGGTGAATTATGGGAGTTGGTGATGGACAGGGAGGCCTGACGTGCTGCAGTTCATGGGGTCGCAAATAGTTGGACACGACTGAGCCACTGAACTGAAATGAATTGAACAAATACAAAGACCTGCGGACAGGAATTAAGATATTTCATGAGGACAAAACACAATGAAACTTTGTGATCAGCTTTCTAGAAGTATGCTGAATATAGACACATTTGCAAGCAAAATCAATAATTAACAGTAATTCTTGCAACTTACAAAGGGTCTTGGAGAATAATTCTATTGATATAATTTCATATGTGCCCTATGCCCCTAACATTGTCAAATATTCTAAGTCAGATATATTACCTCTTGAATTAAGTCACCATATCATGGCTTTATCTTTATTTCCCTTTTCAACTTTTTGTGCAGAATATGTATTTTTCAATTTGCACACATGGAGTCCGTGAGCTTTCCATTTTACTGTCTCTCTGCAAATTTTCATGCCATTACTGTTCTTTATTAGCAATCATGTTAACCATAAAATACAATGAGTTGATTCTTTAAATTCTCTATGCAGCCAAAGAAGCCAATGTCACAGTGGAGTGTCTTGAGCAATTAAGAAGAAAAAATATGCTGAGCATAACTTTGAACTACAGTGATGAGTTCTACGTATTATAACAGCTTATATAAGTCTAGCCTACTATGGCCATCATTTACACTGAATACTAATGTCATACTTGCTCTTTCTACCTTTTCTTCAGATAATTTTATTGCTAGGGCCAAGACCGACTTTAATTGCTGAATCAGAGAAAATGAACTAAGTTGAGTTTATTCCTTCATTTTCTTTTAATTTATGTTAAATAATTTGAATGATTCACATTTCATGGGATATTATATATCATCTTTTGATTCTTAATAGCAATGTACTAATAAGCTTTCTGAAGTGACAGATACAGCCTATATATTTAACTGAATGATTAACCAAATAAATATCTGGACAGGTTATGTAAATTTTCCTCAAAAGTATATTTTAAACCCATAACAGTAATATATTTGTAATAGTCAGTGTTCTCCATAAAAACAGAACCAGCAGGATGGTGATAAAATGTGTTTATTTTGTCAACATTCTATTAATGACATATTTATTTTAAGGAATTGGCTCATACGATTTTAGAGGCCTGGCAAGTCCAAAATCTGATGAACTGGCTGTTTGGGGACTCAGAGAAGAGATGCATTTGAAGTCCAAAGGCAATTGGCATGCAGAATTATTTCCTGCTCAGAGGAGGTCAGTTTTTGTTCCATTAGGGCTTTAATAGATTGGATGAGGCCTACCTACATCATGGTGAACACTCTACCTTCTTAAAGTCCACTGATTAATCTCATCCAAAACAAAAAACAAAACAAAACCAAATATATCTTCACAGAAATATTCACAATAATGTGAATGTTTGACCAAGTTTCTGGGCACAGTGTCCCAGTCAAGTTAACCTGTACAACTAAACATCACAGTATCTTATGTATTAAATAAACATCATCAAATTGTATTTATGAGGCACCGCGTCATTTCTATTTAAATTTGTGTCTATTTTGAAAACAGAAAATATTTTTTAATTAGAGTTTTAATAAATGTAACTTGCAAATAACATATTTACAATCATTTTATCTAACAACTGAAAAGCCAGTGACTTAGAAACTGATGCCCTTTTCATCCTTTGTCTATGTGCTGGAAAGGATTATTTTTAAGTGATCAACTTAAATTGTGCATGAACTTTCTGCTCATTACTCCATGCCCCTAAGGGAGAAGCAGTCCACAGCCAACTTGTATGCTCTGTTTCATTATTTCAGACTCTGTGGCTAAAAAGCAAGATGCTTTGTGATACTATGATACATGGAATGACATAAAAAAGGGTATCCACTGGAGCCACCCACATCCCATAATTTCCCTGAATCTGACCAGTCACTGAGCTTAACACATGCAAGTCTCTCCCATTGGTTTATTGATTTATTCAGCTTGTACACTGAACCCAGAATATGAAAGACACTCTTCTAGGAACTAGGGATACAGATAAAAGGTGTTACTTTTATTGAGTTTACACTTTAGTAGCAGGAAATTCGGAGAAGGCAATGGCACCCCACTCCAGTACTCTTGCCTGGAAAATCCCATGGATGGAGGAGCCTGGTAGGCTACAGTCCATGGGGTCGCTAGGAGTCAGACACAACTGAGCAACTTCACTTTCACTTTTCACTTTCATGCATTGGAGAAAGAAATGGCAACCCACTCCAGTGTTCTTGCCTGGAGAATCCCAGGGACGGCGGAGCCAGAGTCAGACATGACTGAAGCGACTTAGCAGCAGCAGCAACAGCAGCAGCAGGAAATTAACAATGAATATATAAACTGGTAAGTGAATAAATTTAGATAGTGTTAAGCACTATGAATTTAAGTTTATAAATTCATAAGTTAAGCATAACTTAATTTATATGCAGAGTACATCATGGGAAATGCCGGGCTGGATGAAGCACAAGCTGGAATCAAGATTGCTGGGAGAAATATCAATAACCTCAGATATGCAGATGACACCACCCTTATGGCAGAAAGTAAAGAACTAAAGAGCCTCTTGATGAAAATGAAAGAGGAGCATGAAAAAGCTGGCTTAGAGCTCAACATTCAGAAAACTAGAATCATGGCATCTGGTCCCATCAGTTCAGTTCACTTTAGTCGCTCAGTCGTGTCGGACTCTTTGTGACCCTGTGAATTGCAGCAGGCCAGGCCTCCCTGTCCATCACCAACTCCCGGAGTTCACTCAGACTCATATGTCCATCAAGTCAGTGATACCATCCAGCCATCTCATCCTCTGTCATCCCCTTCTCCTCCTGCCCCCAATCCCTCCCAGCATCAGAGTCTTTTCCAATGAGTCAACTCTTCGCGTGAGGTGGCCAAAGTACTGGAGTTTCAGCTTTAGCATCATTCCTTCCAAAGAAATCCCAGGGCTAATCTCCTTCAGAATGGACTGGTTGGATGTCCTTGCAGTCCAAGGGACTCTCAAGAGTCTTCTCCAACACGACAGTTCAAAAGCATCAATTCTTCGGCGCTCAGCCTTCTTCACAGTCCAACTCTCACATCCATGCATGACCACGGGAAAAACCATAGCCTTGACTAGATGGACCTTTGCTGGCAAAGTAATGTCTCTGCTTTTGAATATGCTATCTAGGTTGGTCATAACTTTCCTTCCAAGGAGTAAGCATCTTTTAATTTCATGGCTGCAGTCACCATCTGCAGTGATTTTGGAGCCCAGAAAAATAAAATCTGACACTGTTTCCACTGTTTCCCCATCTATTTCCATGAAGTGATGGGACCAGATGCAATGATCTTCGTTTTCTGAATGTTGAGCTTTAGGCCAACATTTTCCACTCTCCACTTTCACTTTCATCAAGAGGCTTTTGAGTTCCTCTTCACTTTCTGCCATAAGGGTGGGGTCATCTGCATATCTGAGGTTATTGATCTTTCTCCCGGCAATCTTGATTCCAGTTTGTGTTTCTTCCAGTCCAGCGTTTCTCATGATGTACTCTGCATATAAGTTAAAAAAGCAGGGTGACAATATACAGCCTTGACGAACTCCTTTTCCTATTTGGAACCAGTCTGTTGTTCCATGTACAGTTCTAACTGTTGCTTCCTGACCTGCATACACATTTCTCAAGAGGCAGGTCAAGTGGTCTGGTATTCCCATCTCTTTCAGAATTTTCCACAGTTTATTGTGATCCACACAGTCAAAGGCTTTGGCATAGTCAATAAAGCAGAAATAGATGTTTTTCTGGAACTCTTTTGCTTTTTCTATGATCTAGCGGATGTTGGCAATTTGATCTCTGGTTCCTTGGCCTTTTCTAAAACCAGCTTGAACATCAGGACGTTCTCGGTTCATGTATTGCTGAAGCCTGGCTTGGAGAATTTTGAGCATTACTTTACTAGTATTACTGGTCCCATCACTTCATGGCACATAGATGGAGAAAAGTGGAAACAGTGACAGACATTATATTTGGGGGGCTCCAAAATCACAGCAGATGGTGACTTCAGCCATGAAATTAAAAGACACTTGCTCCTTGGAAGAAAAGCTATGATAAACCTAGACAACATTCTGAAAAGCAGAGACATTACTTTGCCGAAAAAGGTCTATCTTGTCAAAGCTATGGGTTTTCCAGTACTCATGTACGGATGTGAGAGTTGGATTATAGAGAAAGCTGAGTGCAGAAGAATTGATGCTTTTGGACTGTGGTGTTGGAGAAGACTCTTGAGAGTCCCTTGGACTGCAAGAAGATCAAATCAGTCAATCCTAAAGGTAATCAGTCCTGAATATTCATTGGAAGCACTGATGTTGAAGCTGAAACTCCAATACTTTGGCCACCTGATGAGAAGAACTGACTCTCTTGAAAAGACCCTGATGCTGGGAAAGATTGAAGGCAGGAGGAGAAGAGGAGGACAGAAGATGAGACAGTTGGATGATATCACTGACTTGATGGACATGAGTTTGAGCAAGCTCTGGTAGCTGGTGATGGACAGGGAAGCCTGGCGCACTGCAGGGGTCACAAGGATTCAGACACAACTGAGCGACTGAACTGAACTGAAGTACTATGAAGACAATAAAGGAGGACAGTGGGAGTGGGAAGGAGTTTAGGCTAATTGATTTAGGGTGACTTAAGGTTGCTCAAAATTCTCCAAGCCAGGCTTCAGCAAAATGTGAACCGTGAACTTCCTGATGTTCAAGCTGGTTTTAGAAAAGGCAGAGGAACCAGAGATCAAATTGCCAACATCCGCTGGATCATAGAAAAAGCAAGAGAGTTGCAGAAAAACATCTATTTCTGCTTTATTGACTACGCCAAAGCCTTTGACTGTGTGGATCACAATAAACTGTGGAAAATTCTGAAAGAGATGGGAATACCAGACCACTTGACCTGCCTCTTGAGAAATGTGTATGCAGGTCAGGAAGCAACAGTTAGAACTGTACATGGAACAACAGACTGGTTCCAAATAGGAAAAGGAGTTCGTCAAGGCTGTATATTGTCACCCTGCTTTTTTAACTTATATGCAGAGTACATCATGAGAAACGCTGGACTGGAAGAAACACAAACTGGAATCAAGATTGCCGGGAGAAAGATCAATAACCTCAGATATGCAGATGACCCCACCCTTATGGCAGAAAGTGAAGAGGAACTCAAAAGCCTCTTGATGAAAGTGAAAGTGGAGAGTGGAAAATGTTGGCCTAAAGCTCAACATTCAGAAAACGAAGATCATTGCATCTGGTCCCATCACTTCATGGGAAATAGATGGGGAAACAGTGGAAACAGTGTCAGATTTTATTTTTCTGGGCTCCAAAATCACTGCAGATGGTGACTGCAGCCATGAAATTAAAAGATGCTTACTCCTTGGAAGGAAAGTTATGACCAACCTAGATAGCATATTCAAAAGCAGAGACATTACTTTGCCAGCAAAGGTCCATCTAGTCAAGGCTATGGTTTTTCCCGTGGTCATGCATGGATGTGAGAGTTGGACTGTGAAGAAGGCTGAGTGCCGAAGAATTGATGCTTTTGAACTGTGGTGTTGGAGAAGACTCTTGAGAGTCCCTTGGACTGCAAGGACATCCAACCAGTCCATTCTGAAGGAGATCAGCCCTGGGATTTCTTTGGAAGGAATGATGCTAAAGCTGAAACTCCAGTACTTTGGCCACCTCACGCGAAGAGTTGACTCATTGGAAAAGACTCTGATGCTGGGAGGGATTGGGGGCAGGAGGAGAAGGGGACGACAGAGGATGAGATGGCTGGATGGCATCACTGACTCTATGGACGTGAGTCTCAGTGAACTCCGGGAGTTGGTGATGGACAGGGAGGCCTGGTGTGCTGAGATTCACAGGGTCACAAAGAGTCAGACACGAATGAGCGACTGATCTGATCTGATCTGATCTGAAGGTTTCTCTGAAGAGGTAATATTTGAACAAAACGAGAGGAGCAAAGATGAAAGTAGGCATGAGCTGGACACATTTGAAGATAAAAAAGCAAGTTTGTGATGCTGTGACATAGAAAACTAAAGGGACACTGGTAGGAGAAGTGACCTGAAAAAACAGGTGAGGATAAACCACATAAGGCCTTGAAGCCATGGTGAGACTTGTAGTGATACATTCTCATGCAAGGAAAGGATAGCATCTCAATTACTCTGAATAGGTAATGGGCTCTTGAAGCAGGCAGAACAAAAGGAGACCATTTAGAATCCTATTAGTGAGCCAATGAGCCATGATGGCTTGGGCTAAGAGAAATAGTAAAAAGCATCCAGATTTGAGATATTGGAACCAATGAAATTGTTGCTGATGGAAGAGTGCTTTCCTATGTGCACACCATAAAATATACATAATTTTACATATCTTCAAAGCTATTTTACAAATTTTTGTCTTGTCAGTCTTAGCAGGAATTCAGCAAGACATGGGAAGAAAGATAGCTTTACCATCATTTGGTGAATGATAATAATAGAACAACAACAAAAAAAAGGTTGAGGGACTGAAACTTACATCTCCATGCAAATATAAGCCCCTACAAAAATATCTTACATGGAGAAGAATTATCTGATGCCCAAGACAATTCAAAACAACTGGACCACCTCTGATTGTTAGAAAAGGTACCCAGCAATTTAGTTGTCTTGGTAATGCTTCATAACAGAGTCTAAATTAGAATACAGGCATTGCAGGTGACATTTCAACAGCAACAGCTAGGTTCACCGCTAAGGTTAAAATCTGATTCCACAGCTTTCTCACTCACACTCACCTATTCCTTCAAAAATACAAATAATTCAGCCATAGGGAGTCCACAGTACTGCTTTTAAAAAGATAGGTAAAGAGACTCTTTTTATATATTAACTATAAAATTAATATAATTTAACAATGTATTTTTTTTTTCTGAGAAGAAATGAGAATGCTCCCCAATGCTAAGGGCACACAAAGATGACATAAGTCATATGCAGGACTTCTTCATCATGTGTGGTAGGTTGGTAGAAAGGGAGGAGAAGGTGAAACAGGAAACAGGGCAAGTGGGAAATTCTCCTTTTCTTGGAAGGTCTTTTCTCAAACCCTTCCTTTGTCTATTACTTACTTGCTTGTTTGGGGAATGGATGAGGCATCTCAACCTCCAGGACTTTTTTAGAAGTCCACTCAGACATAACTTAATGCAAGAACAGTATTATTCATTCTTCCTGGAGGAATCTTGCTCATGCTTATTTATCAAGATGGTATGTGATTCAGTGAGCTTGGCCTTTTTATCATATTCAACATCCCAAGGGCATACTTTGGAGCCAAAAAGATCTAAATTTGGATACGGACTCAATTACTTAATAGATATGTGACAAATAATTTATTTGCCATCTCTAGCTTAATTATTTCTTTTCTCTAAAAAATAGCAATATCTCTTCTATTTGTTAGCTTCTTAAAATTTTAATTTATTTTTTTATGTCTCTATTTCAGTCATTGGTTATAGTGAGGAAAGACAACAGTGCCTCTAAAGGACTTGGCATATGCTTGGCATAAATTAGCCATTCCACAAGTGTAAGTTTCCAAATTACATTGTACAGAATAAACATTTAAGCATACTGCTAAAGCATAGATTCTTGAATCCAAACCCCAGAGAATTCCGATTCCTAGGTCTATAAGGAATATCTAGAAATCTACATTTTTTCACAAGTACCACAAATTTTCTGAAATTAATTTCCTGTTAATTATATTTGAAGGGAAAAAGAAAATTGCAGCAAATTTGATGTTCATTCATCTATGAGCCCTTATCAGCTCAGCGGTAAGTCTCACTTCACTTTGGCTCCTAGCATAAATCAGTTCAGTCCAGCCATTCTGTTATGTCTGACTCTTTGTGACCTGATGGACTGCAGCACACCAGGCTTCCCTGTCCATCACCAACTTCTGGAGCTTACTCAAACTCATGTCCATCAGGTCGGTGATACCATCCAAGCATCTCATCCCCATCTCTTCCCACCATCTCTTTCCCAGCATCAGGGTCTTTTCAAGTGAGTCAGTTCTTTGCATTAGGTGACCAAAGTATTGGAGTTTCAGCTTCAACATGAATATTCAGGACTGATTTCCTTTAGGATGGACTGGCTAGATCTCCTTGCAGTCCAAGGGACTCTCAAGAGTCTTCTCCAGCACCACAATTCAAAAGCATCAATTCTTTGGCACTCAGCTTTCTTTATAGTCCAACTCTCACATCCATACATGATTACTGGAAAAACCATAGCCTTGACTAGATGGACCTTTGTTGACAAAGTAATGTCTCTGCTTTTTAATATGCTGTCTAGGTTGGTCATAAGTTTCCTTCCAAGGAGTAAGCGTCTTTTAATTTCATGGCTGCAATCACCATCTGCAGTGATTTTGGAGTGCAGTAAAATAAAGTCTGTCACTGTTTCCATCGTTTCCCCATCTATTTGCCATGAAGTGATGGAACTGTATGCTATGATCTTAGTTTTCTGAATGTTGAGATTTAAGACAACTTTTTCACTCTCCTTTTTTGCTTTCATCCAGAGGCTCCTTAGTTCTTCTTCTCTTTTTGCCATAAGGTGGTGTCATCTGCATATCTGAGGTTATTGATATTTCTCCTAGCAATCTAGATTCTAGTTTGTGCTTCATCCAACCTGGCATTTCACACGATGTACTCTGCATATAAGTTAAATAAGCAGGGTGACAATATACAGCCTTGACAAACTCCTTTCCTGATTTGGAACCAATCTTTTCCTTGATCTTCTACTGTTGTAAAAGATCACACTGCTGCATGTGTGTGTGTGTGTGTGTGTGTGTGTGTGTGTGTGCTCAGTCATCTCCAACTCTTTGTGACCCTATGGACTATAGCTCACCAGGCTCCATTGTCCATGGAATTTTCCAGGCAAGAATATTGGAACAGATAGCCATTTCCTTCCCCAGGGGATCTTCCAGACCCAAGGATCAAACCCACATCTCTTGTATCTCTTGCACTGACAGGTGGATTCTTTACCATTGTGCCACCTGCACATACTTACATGACATAAAGCATCAGGTCAGAAGAAGTCTGTCTGGATACTTTTCTTTCCTGTCTGCTCTCCTTGCATATAACAACTGGCTTATTTCCCTGTAACTATTATTGATCTCTTTATTCCTAGTTTGTCTACTGTTTTACACTCCCAATCATTGAGTTGATTATTCAGGCTAATAATGGGTACTTTCATTTGCAAAATACCCTTTTCCTTATGGTTCCAGTTAGAGATGATCAGAAGAGAACACTTATGTATGAAAGGTAGAAGAGAAACAGAAAACACCACTTTCAGGTTACCTTAGGATAGTAGTAAGGTATCACTTACCACAGAGTAGGTAGTTATTCCCTTCTACAGGGGATTTACCTGAGCCAGGGACTGAATCCACATCTCCTGCATTACAGGCAGAGTTTTAAAGTCTAAACCACCAGAGAAGGTTGGTGGTAGACTTGTTCAGTTTCTTCTATTCGACTGCAAGGTCTTACCTGTGTACCTGGGCAGTGCTTTAGACAAATCTGTTAGTGATTCTCTTTCTAATCTTCCGTTTCTCCATTAAAGACTTTCACCTCATCTGATGCTCCCATATTAATGTAGAGTATAATTCTTAGAATGAATCCTTATGCCTACAGTGATTTAAGCAGCTCTGTTTTACTGATGGAAATGAGATGAACACACATTAAACCAGCTCAACTCGCAGTCCATGCCCTTCATATTTTACAGTCCAGAAAGTGAAAGTGAAAGTTGCTCAGGCGTGTCTGACTCCTTGTGACCCCATGGACTATACAGTTCATGGATTTCTCCAGGCCAGAATACATAGTGGGTAGACTTTCCCTTCTCCAGGAGTTCTTCCCAACCCTGGGATCAAACTCAGATCTCCTGCATTGCAGGTAGATTCTTTACCAGCTGAGCCATAATGGAAGCCCAAGAATACTGGAGTGAGTAGCCTATCCCTTCTCCATCAGATCTTCTCAACCCAAGAATGGAACAGGGGTCTCCTGCATTGCTGGAAGATTCTTTACCAACTGAGCTATCAGCAAAGTCCTTATAGTCCAGAGGGGGATATCAAAGGGAAATGCTGTAGGATGATGGAAACCTTACATGTTTAAAAAAAAATAGACTACCCAGTTATTTTGTGTGAACTATAGGAGAAAAATACATACAGTCCTTCAGGCATTCCTATTTTATTCCTAGAAATCAATATTGATATATTCACATTACCTTTATTCCTAGAAACTATTTTATTCCTAGAAATCAGTACTGATGTAGTCACAAAACTTTTACTTGGCATTTTGGTCTGCTGCTGTGGCTGTTTAGTTGCTCAGTCATGTTCGACTCTTTTTTATCTTCATGGAGTGTAGACCACCAGGCTCCTCTGTTCATAGGATTTTCCAGGCAAGAATACTGGAGTGGGTTGCCATTTCCTTCTTCAGGGGATCTTCCTGAACCAGGGATTAAACCCACGTCTCCTGGTTGGCACACGGATTCTTTACCACTGAGACACCTGGGAAACTGCCATTTTGCCCTAAAATTCGAGGATTAAAAGAGGAAAAGCCAGATTCTCTTCTGGACTTCTTTGTACAGGCACTTCTATTTGCCCTTAGAGATAAAGGCCAAGGTTGATTGAAATATACAAATGAGGGAGAAATTACCAGTGCAAATTGTGTTAACCTTCTTACTGCATCATTGACCATCACCAAAAGGGTTCAGCCTTCCAGACTGTAATCATATATAACATTCAAAGAATTAAATCACTCATTATCAACCCTTCAAGCACAGTGTTAGTACACTTAGAATTCTGAGTCAGTTTTGACTGAACAAGAAATGTGCAATCAACTGATAGATTTCTAAGTCTCATGATACTTTTTCTTTCCAAAGAATCACAAAGCAGCACCCATTAAAAATAGGAGAAATTACAGAAGCATACGAAACTGCATACATCAGAGATTTTCACAAGGCTTATTCAGTGGAAAAATGATCTCAGAATTCCAAAGATTTTATTAACTTTCAGATTCTCTTCTATATCCTACATTTAATGTAATACTGAATCAGAGTTCTTGATATTAATCTACATGCCACTGTCTTTACACAATTTGATTTCTTCACTCTTATATTTGAATTATACCAACTGAATGCCATATTTGCAGTGGTCACAAGACTTTTAATATTCAGGCTTAATTGGACTTCACACAAGTTTGATTTGACTGGCATCATCACCTTTGCTGTCAGTTGGTGAGAGCTTTGTCTATCCCTGGCTTAGATAAGTAACCCCCTTCCCTCAAGAAAACAGAAATTTAATCAGTCTTTTGTCTATGAAACATGCTATTTTTCTGATCTCACTAGTAAATCCAATAATATTTTCAGTCTTAGTTCTTATTAAGCAATATTTATCCACAATTTGGTGTTGCTATTTTTCTTCACCTGTTAGATATCCTTGCCCAATATTACACTGTATTGGTTTTCTAAAATCTCCAATGTTTATAATCTTGTTGTTGCCCAAACTTTTCTTTCAGGCATTGCATTTTTTCATGTTTCTCAAGGTTTTTTTTTTTTTTTTTTTCTGTTTTTCCCCTCTGGTTTTGAGTGTTTATGCTTTATGTCTATCCTTTCAGGAGTTATCCTAATTTAACTTAACAAGGATAATTAAGTTATCCGCTTTCACACCATACAAAGATGATTTTATACTACACTTTACTCATGTAGCTGTAGGCAATTTTGTCATCAGGGTTATTATTTTTTTTTAATTTCTAAGATGATTTTTTTCTCTTCACAAAATTTCAAATTATTATTGTCTTATATAGTCATCATTTGTTTAGCTTTAATGACATATTTACCATTATCATTGCTCATAATTTCTTCTTGCATCTCTGCCTTTCCATTTTCCTTCTGCCTAAATTATATATTTAGAATTTCTTTCTTAGAGAGTCATTTATTTTGGCTTAACTCAGCTTGTATGCTTAAAAATATCTCTTTTCACCCATGCTCATGAAAGACATATTGCTTGGTACAGAACTGTAATCTGTCTCATCTCACTGAAGATACTGTTCCACTCTTTTGGGGTTTCTATTGGTTGTTGGTGAGAGGTCTGTTTAAGTAAATTATCCATCTTCTGTAGTTTGTCATTCTTTCAGAATCTTTCAAGATCCCATCTTCTTGAGTTTTATTATGTTATATATGACATGGGAATAGAAATCTGTCTCCCTCTTTGTGTTATTTCTTGATAATAATTGATCGGTTTTCACATTTCAGTATGCTGATGCTGCTGCCAAGTTGCTTCAGTCGTGTCCGACTCTGTGCAACCCCAGAGACGGCAGCCCACCAGGCTCCCCCGTCCCTGGGATTCTCCAGGCAAGAGCACTGGAGTGGGTTGCCATTTCCTTCTCCAATGCATGAAAGTGGAAAGTGAAAGTGAAGTCGCTCAGTCATGTCTGACTCTTCGCGACCCCATGGACTGCAGCCTACCAGGCTCCTCCGTCCATGGGATTTTCCAGGCAAGAGTACTGGAATGGGTTGCCATTGCCTTCTCCTTACATTTCAGTATAATGTAGGTTAATTATGATTTTTTATTTTCAGATTTTCACATGAAGGAAAATTAAAAGAACAGTAAAACAAAGACCTAAATACTCTTTGTATTCAAAAACTATCAAGATTTTGCCATATCTCTTTCATCTGTTTCTCAACACACACCCACACCCACACACACACTTGCACAAATCTGTTTTGTTAACCAATGTAAATTAAATTGCACATAGTATGACATTTCAACATGCCTGTCCAGAACATATGACCATAACACAATTACCATGCCCAAGAAAAATCAAGCTTAACATTATCCAACACAGAACCTATACGCAAAATTCACCAGTAGTCATATAAATGTTTTATGTGTATATACTAAGTTGTTCAGCTATGTCTGACTCTGTGAATTTATGGACTATAACCTTCCAGGCTCCTCTGTCCATGGGATTCTCCAGGCAAGAATACTGGAGTGGGTTGCCATGCCCTCCTCCAGGGGATCCTTCAACCCAGGGATCAAACCTGTGTCTCTTACATCTCCTGTGTTGGCAGGCAGTTTCTTTACCATTAGCACTACCTGGGAAGCTTTATATATATAGATATATATATATAGAGAGAGAGAGATAATTTGATATATATACATATAATTTGATACATGATACAAAGTTAATATATTGTATTAGACTGTTATGCCATTACAGTCTTTCATTTAAAATGAATGACTTCTCCTAGTCTTCTCCTACTGAATCTTTTGAAAAGTCCAGATCAACTGTTTTGTAAAACATGTCATTCTATTGAAAAAAGAGACTCCCATGGACAGAGGAACCTGGAGGGCTACAGTCCATCAGGGTCGCAAAGAGTAGGACACAACTTAGCAACTGAATGACGACCCCTATTTTTATGCTTTCTTCTCTATCTCTTGCATCACTGCAGACACGTGTATGCATTTTTTTTCAGTTTAATATGCCATTCTATATTTTTCTTACAGATATTATATATTACAAATTAGATCAATAAATCCCCTATGTGGTGCCCATGCTCAGTCACTCAGCCATGTCTGAATCTTTGCGATTCCATGGATTGTAGCCTGCCAGGCTCTTCTGTCCATGGGATTTCCTAGGTAAGAATATTGGAGTGGGTTTCCATTTCCTCCTCCAGGGAATCTTCCTGACCCAGGGATCAAACCTACATCTCCTGCATTTACAGGCAGATTCTTTACCAATGAGCCACCTAGGAGATCCGAATTCCCTATACACCATATCTCTACCCTCTCTTACCCCATTAATCTTTGAGTACAAGACTTACTTTGTTTTTTCCTGTTCAGACCTGAAACCAATGATTTCTTTAAGTTTCCTAGTTTTTAATATGCATGCAGTAAACAGATTTTAGAAATCATGATCTCAGCATTAGGTGCACAAAATGATATCATGACATACTTTAACCAAGAGGAAAGTATATTATTAGAATGTAGAAGAGTTAGATAGATTCCAGACGGATAAATAACGGCTTGTGTTTGAAGGACATATCAAATATATGTATGTGGGGTGTGTGTGCGTGCGCACATGTGATGTGGTTATAACCAAGACTTCTTAATAAAATCCTACACTGCAGTGTTCTTCTACATTATTTTGTTCCATGTTTATATCTTCTGTCTCCCAACAATATCTATATACATACTCATTTATTTTTTCCTGCATTACAGACACAGTATTGTTTCAGAATTATCTCATCAATATAACTACCAACAACAAACCTACAAAAAAGATCCTATTTGTACAGCGGTTTTGGACTTCACAATACATCTAGTTCTAAGCATGTGTTTTATGACTAACATTGCAACAAATAAATATTTTAATTAATATGTTTATTAGTAAATTAATTAAATTTTAAGTGTAAGTTAATTAAGTTATTTTCTTAGTGTGGTTTTATTAACTGGCTATTTGGTTAGGCTTATTTATTTGTATTTGGTTAAATTACATTTTTATTTTTTAGATATACAAAATATTTTTATAGTTCAAACATCAAACTATATAATGAAGGAACTTCAGAGAAGGCACACCCTTATTCCTACTTCCTCTCTTTCATTTTCATCTACTCCTTATACGTAACTATTTTCATTAGCTTCTATTAAGTGGCCCTCTGCTTCTTTTTGCCAAAATAGTATAGACAGATATTTAGATACACAGATATCTCAAGAAAGAGAAAATCAATTATTCTTAATTCCCCTTATCTGTTACATAAAAGTTATGTAATATATCATCACATAATATATTATGTATTATATTATTATGTACTATAATAATATATTTATATATTATATATTACACAATATATTTATACAAATATATATTACATAATATAATATACTATATATTATTCTGTACTCATTCTTTACACTATGTATCCTAGAAATCACATCAGTTCATGGAAAACTACTTCATCTTTTTTCATGAAAAATACTATTTCACTGAGTGGCTGTAGATAAATTATTCAACCATAACCTTAGGATGCTTCTAGTCTTTTAAAGTTACAACTAATGCTCAAACCTTGAGTACACATCACTATCACAAATGGATGATCCTCTTTAAGGCAAATTCACCTGGGGTTATGGGAGCAAAGTGGTTTTATTATTTTCAATTATATAATTTTGTATTTGATTTTCAAATCTACATGACTGCCCCTAATATCTTAATCTTTTTATTAACAGCTGCCACCAACAACTACTTAATTTTCTTGAATATATTAGCATTTATCTTTATCCCTCAGAGTGGAGTGACTATATCTGAATCCAGCACTCTAAGAATCAAGTCCAAATCTGAGGAGGGCGAAAATCGCTATGGCTGCAGATACTTTATCTATTTGAGGAAATTATAATTACAGTGGACTGTTTTGGGCACATGTGTCTCCTTATCATATCATTAACTCATTTTGCTCTTACAGTAATTTTAAACCCATGAGTATTTTCTACACTCACCCCTTTCATTTCATAGACTTTTTGTAAGACTATGTTTGATGCAAATAGGGGTCTTTTACCAATTTCTTAATTTTCTAATATTATGTCTATAATATTATAGTAATATTATATTATATATAGTAATTATATATATAGTAATATTATATTATATATAGTAATTATATATAGTAATATTATATTATATATAGTAATTATATATATATATAGTAATATTATTATCTAATAAATTAGATGCATCATACCTCTGTCAATATGATATGGTCATTCTTTGGTTATCCAACATATTATCAATCCCCTCCAGCTTCAAGTCATGACAAAGTGATACAAATTTTACACAGACTCTGATGCAATATAGCAGATGAATTTTGCCTCAAGGCACTAATAATGTTTTCACCAAATTAAAAAAAAAAATGTTCTAACAGATGTTTCATCATTTTTATACCAATTTTTGTATTGGCAGTTATATGTACTGCATGCCAACTGTCTACTTGGAACTCACAATAGGCTGGGATACGTATCCTTAGGTCTCTTGATGACACAAAAGAGGAAACTGAGGGGAAGGTAACTAATCATATCAAGTACACAGTGCTAAATGGCAGTGTAATTGAGCTTGAGTTTCACAAGGTTCAGAATTGTTACTGGCTGCACATAGCAGAAGTTTAGGTGTTCTCATAGGTTGCTTGCTATCTGCACTTCTAATCTTGGTTAACTGAACATTCTTGATGCTGCTTGCTCTTGCTTTTTGGAAATTTGCTTCTGAAGGTTTTGATTTAAAAAAAAAATGGCAAGGGAATTATGACAGTATTTTGGAGACTTATCCAGGCATGAATTGGTCAAAGAAGGAAAATATTAGGAAAAAAAAAAAGGATGAAAAGATATTGCTAGCTTTTGAGAACAAAACACTTCACTTTGAAAAATTTATCTAAGTCAATTTAACAGAAAGGTAAGAAATAATTCTTTCAAAAGTGTTAGAGCTGAAGGAAGAATAATCTATTATATTATCTTTCCTTGAACTTTCTTCTCTGTAATCTTAAAGTGCTTTAGAAAATTCAAATGAAAGACGTATTTAATAAAGGAAAAAATCTAAACTTCAAAGACCCTTTGAAAGAGGCATTATCATAACTAATTTACAGGCCTAATATCTACACAAGGGGAAGTTGCAAGATCTGAAAGGTAACCTCGTACTAGAAAACCAAAGGTGTGAGTGTGTGACCTCGTTTTCTTTCCAGAAGCTTTTATGAATCTTTTCCATCTTCAACTCAATTCTTGAATAGCAAAGTTCTTTTTTTTTTTTTCCCCAGAAAATGTTTCATGGAGGTCTAACTCCTATAAAAATTCTCTGTCAAACTAAAAGGTGATCTTGGGAAACTGGGAAATACAGCTAGAGATCTGCAGTGCATATTTTACATATTAAAGTTTCTGAGACACTATATAGAAAAAGAAATTGGTTCTTCAGACACAAAGATAATATATCAGAGATACTTATTTTTTCCTCTCGCGACATTGATAAATATTTTCATACTTTGGGAAATACTGCTCTAACAGTCCCTTCCACTAATCTTTATCCACTCTCATGTCCCATCTTCCCTCATGCTCTGTCACCACTGTTCTTCATCACTTTCACTCTGTAAAAGGCAGTCTTTACATAAATTGTGAACTTGGTTAGAGCAGAGCTATTGGCCATCCTTCCTGCAATGTCTCCAGAGTCTAATGCATCTATAGGAATATAGTAAGACTTTAATAAATACATGAAATAAATGAATATTTGATAAGCATACTGAATGACTATGAGTGAAGGAATAAATAGAAACTTAACACTAACCACAAGTTCATAGGTGTATCCAGTCATTTCAGTCTTCCTCTCCATATACAATTAGATACACTTTTTTCTCTATCATTAAGGACACTGATATATAGAAATTCTCATGTAAATAAAACATAGTTATGGATGTGATTTTTTATTTGATAAAGCAGGGGTTGGCAAACTTCTGTAAAGGTCTGGATATAAATATTTTAGACCTTGCAGATTATATATTCTCTTGCAACTACTCAACTTCACCATTATACTGCAAAACAGCCATAGGGAATAAAACTAAATGAATGAGTGTGGTTGTGTTCCAAGACATTTTTATTTATCCAGACAATCAGAGTTCCTCAATATCATTAGTGATCTATAAAAATGTCTTTTGGGGGATTGTTTCTATGAGATTTGATAAAATCTCTCAAGGAGATTATGAAAGTATTTCTGAGACTGATACAGCCATGAATTGCTCAAAAAAGGAAAACGTGAGAAAGAAAAAAAAAGGCATAAGTGATAATTATAATTTTTGAGAACACTAAAATACATTTTAAAGAGCTGGAAAAGTGTTGGCAACAATATGGAGAAATTGTAAGCCTTATATGTTGCTGAGAGATTGTAAAATGGTTGCAGCCACTTTGGAAAACAATCTGGCAGTTTCTCAGAAGTTTAAAAAGGGAGTTACCATATGCCTCAGCAATAGAATTCTAAAAAGAGGGATGGAAATATATATACAAAATAAGCAAATAAATTGAAAAACATTTTCATAAACAGTAGCATTGATGGTCAAAAGTGGAAACAACTCAAATTTACATGAACTGATGAATGGGTAAATAAACTGTGGTATACCCATGCAATGGAATATTATTAGACAATAAAAAGAAATAAAGTATTTATACAGCTTACAACACATATAGACCTCAGAAGCATTATATCAAGTGAAAGAAGTAGACACAAAAGTTCACATAGTATAAAATGCCATTTATATGAAATATGTAGAATCATCAAATATATACAGACATAAAATAGATAAGCTGTTGTCTATGGATGGGGCCTGGTCAAGGGGTAAATAGTGGAACAAATGGGTAATGATTCCCAAAGTATTAAGGACTACTTTGGAGGAATGATGAAAATGCTCTAAAATTAGTTTATAGTGATGGATACCCAGCTCTGAAAATAGACTCATTGTGTATTTTATTTTATTAATTCATTTTTTATTGAAGGATAATTGCTTTACAGAATTTTGTTGTTTTCTGTCAAATCTCAACAGGTATCAGCCATAGGTATACCTATATCTCCTCCCTTTTGAATCTCCCTCCCAAATGAGTCAACTTTATGGCATGTAAATTATATCTAAATAAAACTGTTAAAAACACATTTTTAAAAAAGGGGCAGAGTATTTCCAACCACTATACTAAGTGATTCATATGGCCTCCTTTTACTAGTGAAATCATTCAATTTGCTAAAATCTGAGTTATGAATGCTCTTTCAGAATCCATGTATTTTGTGAGAATGCATACTTGCATGAACATGAAAATCAATGAAAAGCTTTTGATCTACTTTTCAGGCAATCCACAGGCATGAATTCAGGAAAATGTGCTAAGTCACTTTAGTCATGAGGGACTTTTTGTGATCCTATGGACAGTAGCCCACCAGGCTCCTCTGTCTATGGAATTCTCCAGGCAAGAATACTAGAGGGGGTTACCATTTCCTGCTCCAGGGGATCTTTCCAACCCAGGGATCAAACCTGTGTCTCTTAAGTCTCCTGCACTGGCAAGCAGGTTGTTTACCACTAGCCCCACCTGGTGGATTAGACAGTAAAGAATCAGGAAAATATCTGGATGTAAATAAAAACCTTTTCCTCACCCTTGACAATGAAGCAATCTGTTAGCCATTGCCTTTGATTCTCATTGTACACTTTCTTCTTTGGCTCCTTTTTGTGATTTTCTGGATTAACCTCTAGATTCTAAGCATGATGTACTCTGACTGATCAATTCATTGATGCAGTCTCCAGGATTTGCCGCTTTCAAAACTAATCTTTCTTAAAAAATATACATTGAAACCAGGGAAGTAAAAGGTGCACAGGTTTTTAGAATTAGAACGATTCTTATGCTGATTAAAACATCTAAACTTTGGCATGGGGCTATTGCCATCTGAACCTCAGTCAGCAAAAATGAAATGGTAAGAAAATTCTACCCAGCTCACAAAATACATGTGAAAGATATGTGTGAACTCTACAAAAAGCACCATATTAATATCCAATATAATGATAGTTATGACAATTTTGCCAGATGTGCTTTGGTTCACTTGTCTTTGCATCTTTTAGGTTTATTTTTCTGAGAACCTTGAAGTATGAGTTTTTGTTGTTGTTATTTTAGTCACTAAGTCATGTCCTACTCTTTGCAATCTCATGGACTGTAGCCCACCAAGCTCTTCTGTCAATGGATTTCCCAGGCAAAAATACCGCAGTGGGTTGCCATTTCCTTCTCCTTGGGAATTTTCTTGACCCAGAGAGTGAACCCACTGGCAGGAGGGTTCCTTACCACTAAGCCACCAGAGTTTACTCTTATATAAATAAAATAAATATATTTAAGAGTAATTATAGACACACCTGAATGTGGCTAGGAAATTCAGTTATATGTAAATGCTGCTAAGTCACTTCAGTCGTGTCCGACTCTGTGAGACCCCATAGATGGCAGCCCACCAGGCTCCCCTGTCCCTGGGATTCTCCAGGCAAGAATGCTGGAGTGGGTTGCCATTTCCTTCTCCAATGCATGAAAGTGAAAAGTGAAAGTGAAGTCACTCAGTCGTGTCCGACTCATTGCAACCCCATGGATTGCAGCCCACCAGGCTCCTCTACCCATGGGATTTTCCAGGCAAGAGTACTGGAGTGGGGTGCCATTGCCTTCTCCATATGTAAATATTTAGTCATATTTAGATTATAATTACATCTAGATTGTGAGCTGCTAAAGACAGGTTTTCTGTCATAGTAATCTTTGTAATCCCATTGCTAAAATGATGCTTGGCATTTGTTTGGCGTTTCATAAACATTTCCTGAACAACCTACTCTCTTAAAAATAAGTGTAGTAAAAATCATAATCCAAGTAAGAATTCTTAAGAGACTCGAGCCTCATAGTAGCAAGGTTCTTAATCTGGAGACCACTGACCCAAGGATAAAGTAAAGGGGTTGTTAGCCCTAAATTTATATGCAAATATCTGTGTTTATGTGCTTATTTGCATTTTGTTGGGTCTGTGGGCTTCCCAGGTGTTGCTAGTGGTAAAGAACCCACCTGCCAACGTAGGAGGTGTAAGAGGCACTAGATCATTCCCTGGGTCAGGAAGATCCCCTGGAGAAGGGCATGGCAATTCACTTCAGTATTCTTGTCTGGAGAATCCCATGGACAGAGAAATCTACCAGGCTATGGTTCCTAGGGTCACAAAGAGTTGGACACAACTAAAGTGACTTAGCATGAATCAGATTCCCAAAGTGGCCTATGTCTACTAACAGCATTAAGAATCATTTTACCAAACTATTATAACTTCTTTAACAACAAGATTAAAAAATACAATGTGCATGCAGTTTAGGGAATTCATCTTATCCTTTTCAGATGTCAATTATAACACAAGGATTAAAGCCAAGGAAAGTAATCACCATACGCTGACTGTATAATAATAGATCATGCTACATTCTACACACCCTTATATTCAACACTAGCTGGGAAATTTTTTCCTGTAGTAGAAATGGATTTTACTTCAGCTGACTTGATGATCAACAGAATATGTTTGCTGGAAGTTAGTCTGGACTGATTAGATAAAGGATTCAGAAAAAGAATGAATCCATTTTCCTATAGAATATTACATTTGACTATAACCAGCTTTTTAAAAGCCCCATGCCTCCAGTTAATGATAGAAGAAAATGTTTGGTTCCTTTATTGGGCTCCCCTTTGTGAGACATTTTTGAAAATGATCCTAGTCCCTTTAAGTCAGTATTTCTCAAAAAAAGTGTTCTGTGTTAAACAAGTTCCAGGGAATGCTAAAAGGTATTATAAAAACATACTTAACATTTCCTAAACTTGATTGTCCTTGAAATCCTTGAGAGTCAGTTATTTTTGTATTATACTTTGAAAAGTACTGTTTTAACTCACAGATGAGGAAAGCAAAATCATGAAAGGTCATCCAAGAAAGTTAAAATTAATTTGCCCTTAATACAGATAAGAAAGAAATGTAATGAAAGTCTCCTTAATGCAAAAAAAAATATTCTAACACTTAAAGAAATGACTCACTGTCAGAGGTATTCATTATCTTTTGCAATTATTATTTTTCTATAGAATAAACTTTATAAAGGAGAATATCTCAAAACAAATAAATTATATTCTCTTTTCTTCCAAAGAAGGCCAAGGCTATGCATATAAGAGGTATAAAAGAATATGAGGAAAATATTTGTTAAAGAGCCAATTCAGGGAAAAAAATAAGAGTCAATGGATCTCTAGTATTTACCAGGCTACTCTAAGTATATGGCACTTCATATGGTGCTAAGTTCACTTAAGGAACCATATTGAGATTAGGAATATTCCCATTATCTTTTCCATGCTGAAATTTGCATTGTAGATTTTGCATTATAGAGTTCCACTATAGAAATGATCCTTGCATGTTTAAAATCCCTGTTTTACCATCCATGAATCTTACAACCTTCAGAAATAGACAATCAAAGAAAAAATGTGTTTATTAAATTAATGGGGCTCATCTTCCATTTTCTCATATTTAAAAATGCTCCATGTCAAGGACTATCATACCTATTTAAAACATTCTTATGTATGCTAAGAATTAAACTTAACATATAGGCTACCTACTCCAGTATTATTCGGCTTCTCTGGTGGCTCAGCTGGTAAAGAACATGCCTGCAATGTTTGAGACCTGGGTTCGATCCCTGGGTTTGGGAAGATGTGGAGAAGGGAACAGCTATCCACTCTATGGAAACAGTAAGAGACTTTATTTTGAGGGGCTCCAAAATCACTGCAGATGGTGACTGCAGCCATGAGATTAAAAGATGCTTGCTCCTTGGAAGAAAAGCTATTACCAACCTAGACAGCATATTCAAAACCAGAGATATTACTTTGCCAGCAAAGGTCCATCTAGTCAAAGCTATGGTTTTTCCAGTAGTCATGTATGGATGTGAGAGTTGGACTATAAAGAAAGCTGAGTGCTGAATAATTGATGCTTTTGAACTGTGGTATTGGAGAAGAGTCTTGAGAGTCCCTTGGACTGCAAGGAAATCCAACCAGTCCATCCTAAAAGAAGTCAGTCCTGAATATTCATTGGAAGGACTGATGCTGAAGCTGAAACTCCAATACTTTGCTCACCTGATGCGAAGAACAGACTAATTAGAAAAGATCCTGATGCTGGGAAAGATTGAATGCAGGAGGAGGAGGGAATGACAGAGGATGAGATGCTTGGATGGCATCACTGACTTGATGGATATGAATTTGAGCAAGCTCCGGGAGTTGGTGATGGACAGGGAAGTGTGCTGCAGTCCATGGGTTCACAGAGTTGGACACGACTGAGTGACTGAACTGAAACTTAACATTATTCTTTGGAATATAAAATATGTGTGAGTGTGTGCAGAAAGGAAAGAGATAAAGCAGGAAGGAGAGTAGTTTAGCACATAATTGGTGACTGTATTTCAATTTGAAGCTGGCCCTGAGCTCTGTTTGGTAAGCAAGGACTTGATTTTCAGGTAGTACTGCTGTCATCCTGGAGAAGAGCTTCTTAAATCAATGGTAGTGAGCAAAGATTTCAGGAGATGAGAACATCCGTCTGTAAAGCAGCAGTGGCAGAACATTCCAATATGCTATATATGAATGTGAAGCTATTTCACTTGGAGGGAAAAACTGAACACATGGAATAAGTCTTCCTTAATTTAGGTTTATTAAGAATATAGTTTCAACTCTGGAGCCCATTTCAGTATCTTTTCCACATTTTACAATTGACTCATTTATCTACTCAATCAAATAATAACCAACTCTCAGGTATCCACTCTATCTGTTGTTGGAAATCAAAAAACAAAGCCCTATCTTCAGTAGGTTTGCTGGAAAAAAGACAGAATAGGAAATGACTGGATTCACTAAGTGATAACACGTGTTTTGATAGACATTGAGACAGAATAAAGCAGGTGTCACAGACAAAGCCCATTAAGAGTTACAGGGGAGTAAAAACAGAATCTGCATTATAAAATAAAGTCTAACTTTTATTTTTTTTCCCCCTTGTGCTTAGTTTTGTTTCACTTGCTCGTAGGAGGTCATGAGCAGAGGCCTCACTCCCAGAACTTCAGACTGGAGTTCCTAGTATGAAATGACATCTCGGCTCCTGGGTCATGTGGCAAAGTGCTGTGCACGGCACTGTAATTCAAGATGGCAGAAGTGGGCCCTCACAGAGATGCTGTGATCTGAAGCATGAACAACACACATGCACCCACCTCACGCGAACTCTCTCTCCACCCCTCCCCGCTGACAGAACCTTATAAGCAGACCTGCCCACAGTCTCTCAGGCAGAATATGTGTACTCAAGAAAGCAAGCTCACATCTCTCCATTTTTTGATCAAAGAATAAAGCTTTCGTTTGCTTCTGAACTGAATCTGGTCTCCTTCTATTGGTGTGTGCCTCATGGAGCAGAAGAACTCTTTCTGGGGACTAACTTGGGAGGGTCAGCAACACAGGCACACTGAGAAAGTCAGTTCTATGCCTGGGTGGGCAGAAAGCTCACAGTGTGATGGTTGACTGAGCCTTGAGAGGAGAGCGGGTTACTAGAATAGAAGAGGATCACACAGAGGAATCAGCAGGGGTAGTGGCAGGAAGGTTAGAAACTGCTGCACCTATTCAGAAAACTGTCAGTGAATCTGTAACTGAGTATTGATCTTTTATGAAAAGGATGAGAGCACTGTGAGAAGATATGAAGTACAAGCAATGCCATGCTAAGAATATTAGAGTTTTTATTATAGATACTGAGGACAAATGAAATATTTTAAGCAGGGAACTAGTATGTCCATACCTGAATTTTAGAACTATAAATGGTATGAAAGATTGAAAGACAAGTGAACGGTGTTGCCATACAGGTATAGATTAAATACCTAGATTAAAAAAAATAAATTAAAAAGTAAAGTCTAGATTAAATACCTAGACTTTGGAAGGCTATTTAATGTAGGTGATATCTGAGTTAAAGTCCAAAGAATGAATGGAGCTAGTCAGATAAAGTCATTACAGAGAGAAAAAAGAATATTAGAGGAAGAGAAACTTGAAATTTTATGGTACAGCATAAAGTTAGCAGTAGAAAATTGTGAGTAAAAGAAATGTAGGAAAAAGTACACCCTAGGACAGGAAGATTAATTCCCTGTATCTCTCACTTCTATTTATTTGACATGTGCTACATTTTTCTAATTGTACAGTCAAACTCAATTCTCTAGTATAATCATTTCGATTCTCTCTGCAAAGAGAAAGGAAAGAAATTCAGGATAAAATTTCTCATTCCATATTACATGATTGACTATGTTTTCAAATCATTAGGTTTGGCATTAATTTTCTTAATCCCCCTAAATAATTGCAATAACCTTAAGCAGATATGCTTTGGCAACAAGAAGCAGTGGTTTCCAGATTTTTGTTTAATATTACATGTTGCTCTACCCTTTCCTTTAACAATTACCCTTTTGTTTGAGCTAATATTTTCATACATAACTACAGCAATTTGAGAATACATTTACTTTGTAATTCTATGATCTTGTAACTAGAATTTGTATTCATCTACTCTATGGAGTCACTTGTGATGCAACTTGTAACTTCATGCCATTCTAGAATTTACAATAAGTCAATGAGACACAATAAATAATGCTTATTTTTCAAAACATATATTTCTATTTTAGAAGTAAAATAGCCTGAGATAAAAATAAATGTGCATGTGTAAGTGTGTGTGTATGTAATTGCACATGTTTTAAGTGGACTGAATTAATATAGTAATTGGCTAGCAAATTTTCAGATGTAATAAAAATATAAACAGTTTTATAACTATAACTTACTATTAAATATTTATTTACTTCTTCATTGCTTTCCTGACAGTTTTTATAAATTTCAGAACCTGCTAATTTCTTTTCAATCTCGATTTTCTTTCTTTTCACAGACGAAAGGAAAACTGAAATTTTTACTCTCATTTTTCCTCATTTGCTTAACATCAGAGTTATTTAATTTTATTTTTAAATGTTCTGATCCTGATATGTTCTTAATTCCTCCTTTAAAATTATATTTATTCCTAGTTTTCTCCAGCCACTTTTAAAAATGGGAAGAAGGTAGAAGAGAAGTAAGTTAGGAGTTTGGGATTAGCAGATATAAACTAGTATATATAAAATAGATAAATAACAAGGTCCCACTGTACAACACAGGGAACTATATCCAATATTCTGTAACAAGCCATAATATAAAAGACAATGAAAAAGAATATGTATAAATATGTATATCTGAATCACTGTGATATATACCAGAAATTTACATAACATTGTAAATCAACTTTACTTAAAGAAAAAAGAAAGAAAGAAATACATACCCAATAGCTTATCACTTCTCAGAGGCAGTGATGAGTCTGGAAGCACTTGTCTAATAGAGATGGATAATACAGGCCCCAGGAGTAGGGATATGTAATCTATACTAAAAGAAGAGAGCTATGTTGTTTTAAAATACCCTCATTCTCATTATCTCACCTTTTTTCCAACTAGATTCCATTTGCTTAAGAATCCATGGCAAAAGAAATTACCCACTTAGTGAGCTGGACAACACTGAGCTCTTGGAGAGTGTTCTGCTAGATGAAGCTACTCAGGTAAACAAGTATCTTGTTTGTGTTAGCGTCCTGAGATTACAGCAGGCATCACGTAAGCTTCACCAGTCACAATAGCAAGGTTGTTCCAACAAAATATATGCTCTTTAATGTGTATATATTTGTTCTGAATTGCAATAATTTTAAATAGATTTTCTCTGTCTTTTTGTGCATATATAATAATTAGAAAACCCCAGGGATGGCGGAGCCTGGTGGGCTGCCATCTATGTGGATCGCACAGAGTCGGACACGACTGAAGCGACTTGGCAGCAGCAGTAGCAGCAGCACACTTAAGAAAGGAGGTAGAAAAATTTAGACAGGGAAATAAATGTAAGGCTACTTTGGCCACCTCATGTGAAGAGTTGACTCATTGGAAAAGACTGATGCTGGGAGGGATTGGGGGCAGGAGGAAAAGGGGACGACAGAGGATGAGATGGCTGGATGGCATCACCGACTTGATGGACGTGAGTTTGAGTGAACTCCAGGAGATGGTGATGGACAAGGAGGCTTGGCATGCTGCAATTCATGGGGTCGCAAAGAGTCGGACACGACTGAGTGACTGAACTGAACTGAACTTGACTAGTACACGTAATAATTTAATATGTTTCCCACTCACATATGATTTTATACTTTTTATGTGTTCACTGTTAACCCATGTATCAAAATAATCTCTGATATGGTCTCACTCTAAGAGATGATCTCTGTCCTCACTGCAGGAGACATGCACTCAGGTTGCCTCATTAAGGAAGTCACTTACCCTCTCCAAGAGAGATTTCCTTCCCCTGTAGAATTGTGGAAGTCAGAGAAATTTTTAAACAACAGTCACGCTACTGTCCAGGCTTACCAGTGGCTCAGTGGTAAAGATTCCACTTGCAATGCAGGAGACCCAGGAAACACTGGCTCGAACACTGGATCAGAAAGATCCCCTGGAGGAGGAAATGGCAACCCACTCCAGTATTCGTGCCTGGAAACCTCCATGGGCAGAGGAGCCTGGCGGGCTACAGTCCATAGAGTTGCAAAGAGTCCAACTCCACTGAGCAACTAAGCATGCACACATGCTACTGTCAGAAGGCACCTGGAAATCTGCAAGGTTGATTCGTACAGTCTGAGTAACTAGGTGCCTGAATGGCACTAGATGGGCAGGTCCAGCCATGTGCATACATGGCTCCATTCATTGAAGAACTGTCGCATCTAAAGCACAATCCACAACTTTATTGAGAGACGTAAGCTGAGAACTGATCTCTAAAGTTCTATCCAATTCTAAAACTGAATAAGGGAAAAGTTCTCAAGGTGATGATGGTAGACCTTTCAGTTTTCTGTCCATATCCTTTGGCCCTTACATTTCAGTGTGTACCCTGAATTCCATCCGATAATACTTTTGTTGCTCTGCTCCAAGGATCTCTTGGGCCTCCCCTTCAGCCATCCATGGAAGTGGTTTGTAGCAAGTGTCCCTAAGATCATTTTTAAGTCAAGAATTGAGTCCACCCTTATCTCTCCTGTGGACAGGCATGGAAATATCTCTGAGGTATGAATTATAATACCATTTCCCAAAGCACAGCTCCTCAGAGGGTTTAAAGTCAGGTGCTCACAGTCTAAGATACTTGATAATATACCCTTTGCTATATCTTTACTGTCCTGCTTTCTCATGGGATTTCCTAAGATCATCTCCCCAATAATCTACTTCTACTCAAATTCATGCCTGAGTCTGCCTTTGCAGGAATACAAATTGAGACAATTATGTATTGGCTCTAAATATTAAAGAGGTTCAGAAAAGGGGTGTGTCTTAGCAGTATTTATTCAAGCTGTCAGGAAAGGATTCGCTGAAGATGGGGGCTTATGTTAGTAGGGACAAGAACAATGGAATATTGAGCCTGCTCTATGCAGAGGATGACTCTGAATCACAGTGCAGATTCCACACCATGGAGAGGCAGTAGCTATATTAGATAAGCAAGTTGGAAGCACCTTGGACGTTCAGATACAGAACTAATCTGATGATAAATTAACACAAGGGTTTCTATACCCTGAACACCAAAAGATATTCTATCAGCACATATAAATCCAAAACCACAGACACATTATTCCAATGTTAGCATTCACATACTTTTCTGAGTGCTTATTGAACACTGACTAAGCATTCAGATTTCTTGAACTTCACTTATGACTAAGACACTTACCAGGCCAATTAACAAAAGAGAGAGTACCAATGCCAAGAACTTCCAACCAATGGAGATTCACTTCCTATTATATACATATATAGTATTTAGTATACTCTGAGAATGTATTTCTTTTAGGTCTTGGATAAATAGGCATCTTTTCAGGAATAAAATATGAAAGTCAGGTAGCAGTCATGGTTATAATCATTAAACAAAGAAACACATTCTCTGCTTTATATCCCATTTTACACAGTTGATTTATTAACTCTGTCTAGTGGTAAAATTACTCCTAATATTACCAGTCACAATACCGTTATTGTGATTAAACAGAAAGTTATGAAAGGGATAAAAAAATTCAAGTGTTCAGCATTTTTAATGCATCTAACAGTGTTAGGGATACCACTGTATCTATTTTATAAGTTTGTATAATTTCATACATATATATACATAGTTAGTTAGTTAGAATATATATTAATACATAGCCTTAGAAGAGATGGTGTATTAATCTCATTTTACAAAGGAGGAAACTGAGGTGCAGAAACATTAAGTAACTTTCAGAGGATCATTATAATTGTATTTTGCAGATATGAGATTACAGCCCAGGTTTTCTGCCCGCAAAGCACTTTCTTCCCAGTTGCTACATTTGGGCAGAGGATATCATCATATAAACTTATTGGTGGGAACTAAAGAGATACATTCTACTTCATTATACATGTGGAAGAAATGAGTAGCTGAAATTACAGTTATGAAATTATGATGTTGTTCTAGTAGGTTTCATAGAGGTATGTAATAAGGAGTTACTTAGCCAAACTATATTTGTAAAATAATTCTGCAAATACTCCCAACTAGAAACTCATAAGAATAGTCATCACAGAAAGAGAAAGCACTGGTCTATTCTAATTAAATGCTCTTGGTTTCCAGAATGGCTTCCATCTTTGGTCCAGGGGAAAATATCATGACAGGTATCACCAAACATTTATAATACTGGGTCCTATTGATTATAAATGAGATTGTTTGGAACATTTTATGCTTCATAAAGATGTTAATTTGGTCATATTAAAAAGAAGTCAAGTCAAGCAAATAGTGAGAAGCTGATGAAGATATAAAAATATGAATTTTGGACAGACACTTTTCACGATCTTCATACAGTTCTCTGATCCAGGGCCATTGGAAAGTGTCACAAATGGGCATGATTGCCTTTCCATATTGCAATATATCTCGTATACCTTGGAAGGAAAGTTATGACCAACCTAGACAGCATATTAAAAAGCAGAGACATCACTTTGTCAACAAAGGTCTGTATAGTCAAGGCTATGGTTTTTCCAGTGGTCATGCATGGATGTGAGAGTTGGACCATAGGAAAGCTGAGCACCAAAGAATTGATGCTTTTGAACTGTGGTGTTGGAGAAGACTCTTGAGAGTCCCTTGGACTGCAAGGAGATCCTACCAGTCCATCCTAAAGGAGATCAGTCCTGGGTGTTCATTGGAAGGACTGACGTTGAAGCTGAAACTCCAATACTTTGGCCACCTGATGCAAAGAGCTGACTCATTTGAAAAGTCCCTGATGCTGGGAAGATTGAGGGCAGGAGGAGAAGGAGACAACAGAGGATAAGATGGTTGGATGGCATCACCGACTGAATGGACATGGGTTTGGGTGAACTCCGGGAGTTGGTGATGGACAGGGAGGCCTGGTGTGCTGCAATTCATGGGGTCGCAAAGAATTGAACACTACTGAGCGACTGAACTGAACTGAACTGAACCTAGAAATGTATTCTGAATAATTGCATTTTCTTTACCATATGATCTACTTCTGAATATTTACCCAAAATAACAACAACCAGGATCTCAAAGAATTATCTACACTCCCATAGTTCACAATAGGCAAGATATGGAAAAACCTATATTTCCACTGATGGACAAATGAAAAAAAAAGAAAATATAGTACGCATGCTGACTTCAAGAAAATGTAGTACGCATGCTGACTTCAAGATTAGCACTTGTTAAACATTTATAAGTTGATCCCTGCCCCCACCCCACCCCTTATGATATGGCTTCAGCAACATGATCCCCAAATGCAGCTGTAAAATTCAATCATTCTTCAATATGATGATACTCTCATATCTGTAAGCTGCTGCTGCTGCTGCTGCTGCTACTGCTGTGTCACTTCAGCTGTGTCCGACTCTGTGTGACCCCATAGACAGCAGCCAACCAGGCTCCTCCATCCCTGGGATTCTCCAGGCAAGAACACTGGAGTGGGTTGCCATTTCCTTCTCCAATGCATGCATGCATGCTAAGTTGCTCTTCGTGTCCAACTTTGTGAGACCCTATGGACAGCAGCCCACCAGGCTCCTCTGTCCACAGGATTTTATAGGCAAGAATACTGGAGTGGGTTGTCATTTCCTTCTCCCATCTGTAAGCTACAACAGATCAAATGAGAGAAATCTGGAATCATACATATTTCTCTAGAAGAAGTTAGAAACCCAAATTGCTATAAATGAGTTTCACTTGAAGAAGGTAAAAAAAAAACAAAAAAAAAAAACAGGTCAGCTTTGTATTCAGAGCCTGGGATCAACACTAGACTCTGTCATCAACAAGGCTGGGAAAGTAGGGAAAATACTGTTTCAGAATCAGGCTTTTTGCAGAAATGTTGGCAAAGCCATAATTACTGTAGTGCTGGAGTTGGCTCCCTAACATGCTGTATTTCATTCCCTTGAAGATATTAATTTACTTTTTGAAATGTTCATTGCTTAGATTAAGATTGGGTTTTTGAAATGTGTTGCCACATAATTTATGCAGGAGAAAAATATGTTCTTCCTCTGAAGTGCGGAATACTAATTTGAAAATGATCTATTTTCCATAATCATTTTACATTTGGTTCCCCTACTGAAAAGTTAGGGACTTGGTTATTTTTTTCTCTTTCATTTCCTACATGAAGGTTTTTTATGCACTAAAATTCAAAAGTATTAGTCACACAATCCAGTTTTTATTAAAATTCTATTTGCTTTGTGCTGTGAAAATGCAAGTTACATTGATCTGATACAATATAGATATGTAGGGGAAAAGACATGCTTTAAGATACTAATTTGCAACCATTATCGAGTGGGCAGATTAATTTCCTGACATGCCCAGGAATATCAATGTTCTATTAAAAGGTATGTTTTCTAACGTTAATTTATTCTGGCCAGTATTGTTTATTGTTTCTTTTTTCCTATTTTCCTTCTCTCTCTCTCTTTAAGCTTGTTTCTACTATCCAGAGCTGAGGCATTACCTGCATGCTTTTTTTACTTGAAACAATTTTGGTTTTATTAAAGCAAATGAGCCTGGTAGGCTGCAATCCATGGGGTTGCTAAGAGTCGGACACGACACAGCGACTTCACTTTCTCTTTTCACTTTCATGCATTGGAGAAGGAAATGGCAACCCACTCCAGTGTTCTTGCCTGGAGAATCCCAGGGACAGGGAAGCCTGGTGGGCTGCCGTCTATGGGGTCACACAGAGTCGGACACGATTGAAGTGACTTAGCATAGCATAGCATAGCATATAATGAAAGCTAATTTAACCCTGAATTTTCCAAACAGATTGTAAATGTTACAGTAGGTTCTAGTGTTCTACCAGAGTGTTTGCTTTTATGTTTATCTACTTACTTTAATTTTAATTTGGACACATTGTGTGAGAGCTTACCATTTTCCTGATGTTAAAATGGCATCCTGGGGTACCTTTCCATTACCATTCTGATAATTCACTTTTCATGTCTCCTGTGAATGATCCTGTGACTTATGGATACCAATATCATGTCTTCATTTTTCTGATTTATATTTTTTCCTGAAACATATTCCCTACTAGTTTCCTGAGAGAGACATTGTTTTGAGATTCTGTAGATCTGAAAATGTCCTCATTCTAACATCATGCTCAATTGACTAGGTATAAAGCCCCATAATTTTCCCTGTGTTTTGAAAGTAATTCCCAGTGTATTCTAATGTATAACTTTGCCATTGAGAAGAATCTGTCTGCTATGTCTTCCTCTGTATTTCCAAATCTATTTTCTTCTCTGTAAAACTTTATGGACTTTTCTTTTTCTTCTACATTCTGAAATTTCATATTAATATGCCTTTGAATGAATCTTTTTTTCCCCTCACCCATTGCCATTGGTACTCAGTCTAGAAATATATATCTTTAAAATATATATATATATATATTGAAAACAGTTGTTTTTTTTAATTATTTTCTTCTTGGTCTTTATGGACTGCCATCCAATTGTTTTAATTTCCTTTTTATATTATATGATAATATATATCACAGATATACATTATATAATATTGTATAATATATATTACAGATATGTTAACATCTTCAACTTTAATGAAATTTGCATTAAATTTTAGAACATAGTGTATATATATATATATATTTAAAAATTTTTCAAACTTGTTTTTCCTTTTCCATACTCCTTAATACAGCATCCTCTCATTAACAACAACAAAAAACAACAACAACAACAAATTCTCTGTGGATATTAATGGTAGTTTTTTGTTCTTATACTTCTCCCAATGTCTCTATTGCTTTCATTTTATATCTCTAGTTTATTTCCAGTTAGAAGCTTATGCCCATTATTTGATCATCACTGAATCATTCACATTTAAGAAAAAAGATGCTAAGGGATGACCGGACATTATTATCACAGACAGAGCTTCAGGATTGGTGATTCTTCCTGTAGAGTAACCAGACATTCATCTTATTTGTGATAACTATTCGGCAATATCTATGCATCTTTTCTCTTAGAATTCTCCATTTTCAGAGAAAAGCTTTCCAAATCCTTTCAGGAGACAGTAAAATTAGTGGGCAGGGTTTAGGAGAGTGGGAGCTGTGTCATCATTCAGGGTATAGACTAAGTATCTCTTTCTCCCTGTTCCATAAGCACTTGTTCCTTTATCTGACTTGGCATCTCCAATACCAGAGAAACAAATATTTCTATTCTACCATGTTTACTTAGAAGTCTAGGCTACTCCATTTTGGAATACCTCTGTTTTAGAGTATTTTTTTTTAATTAAAGGATAATTGCTTTAAAGAATTTTGCTGTTTTCCTTCAAACCTCAACATTAAGTTTTAGAATATTTAAAATATAATATGTTGAATTTAAATTAATCTCTCCATGGTTTCTACACTTTGAGTCTGAGCCTGTTTCCTGAGTTGCAATATAAAACATATACACCCAGGGCTCCAACTTTTCTAGATTGAAGAAAATATAGAACATGTCCTCATTCACCTCACTGAAGTGTCCTCATTTACCATATTTCAGACATTCAGAAATATATGTTGGGCCAAGTGCTATACTAGGCATAGTTTAAACATGTATTAGTGAATAAAACATGTGATATGGAGAGCTAATAAGCTAGTAAAAAGATATACATTAAACATGTAAAGAAACGAATTTTAATAATATTCAGTTCAGTTCAGTCACTCAGTCGTGTCCGACTCTTTGCGACCCCATGAATCGCAGCACGCCACGCCTCCCTGTCCATCACCAACTCCCGGAATTCACTCAAACTCACGTCCATGGAGTCGGTGATGCCATCCAGCCATCTCATCCTCTGTCGTCCCCTTTTCCTACTGCCCCCAATCCCTCCCAGCATCAGAGTCTTTTTCAATGAGTCAACTCTTCTCATGAGGTGGCCAAAGTACTGGAGCTTCAGCTTTAGCATCATTCCTTCCAAAGAACATCCAGGACTGATCTCCTTTAGAATGGACTGGTTGGATCTCCTTGCAGCCCAAGGGACTCTCAAGAGTCTTCGCCAACACCACAGTTCAAAAGCATCAATTCTTTGGCGCTCAGCTGTCTTCACAGTCCAGCTCTCACATCCATACATGACCACAGGGAAAACCATAGCCTTGACTAGATGGACCTTTGTTGGCAAAGTAATGTCTTTGCTTTTGAATATGCTATCTAGGTTGGTCATAACTTTTCTTCCAAGGAGTAAGCGTCTTTTAATTTCATGGCTGCAATCACCATCTGCAGTGATTTTGGAGCCCCAAAAATAAAGTCTGACACTGTTTCCACTGTTTCCCCATCAATTTCCCATGAAGTGATGGGACCAGATGCCATGATCTTCGTTTTCTGAATGTTGAGCTTTAAGCCATAACAAATGATAAAGGGTGATACATATATACAATGAAATAATACCCAGCCATAAAAAGGAATGAATTTGAGTCATTTTAGTGAGGTGGATGAACCTAGAAGCCTGTTATACAGAGCTAAGTAAGTCAGAAAGAGAAAAACAAATGCATATATATGGAAACTAGAAAAATGGTACTGATTAACCTATTTGCAGGCAGGAATAGAGACACAGACTTGTGGACACAGTGGGAGGGGGGAAGGAGAGGGTGGGAGGAATTGAGCAAGTAGTATTGAAACATACATTACGATATATAAAACTGATAGTTAATGGAATGTTGCTGTATAACACAGGGAGCTCAACCTACTGCTCTGTGACAACCTAGAGGGGTAGGATGGGATGGGTGGTGGGAGGGAGGTTTAAGAAGGAGGGAAGATATGTTAGCTTATGACTCATTCATGTTGTTGTATGGCAGAAACCAACACAGCACTATAAACCAATTGTTCAGTTCCGAAATCATGTCCAATTCTTTGGGTCCCCATGGACTGCAGCAAGCCAGGCTTCCCTGTCCTTCACTATCTCCCACAGTTTGCTCAAATTCATGTCCATTGAGTTGGTAAAGCAATTATGTTCCAATTAAAAATAAATTTTAAAAAATTCTAAAGGACATAAAAAAGGGACAATGTAGTGGAAGGATTGAAAGTGAAAGGCACTCAGTTGTGTCCGACTCTTTGCAACTCCATAGACTGTACAGAATTCTCAAGGCAAGAATACTGGAGTAGGTAGCCTTTTCCTTCTCCACAGGATCTTTCCAACCCAGGGATCGAACCCAAGTCTTCCACATTGCAGGCAGATTCTTTACCAGCTGAGCCACAAGGGAAGCCCAAGAATACTGGAGTGGGTAGCCTGTCCCTTCTCCAGGGGATCTTCCCAACCCAGGAATCGAACCAGGGTCTCCAGCATTGCAAGCAGATTCTTTACCAACTGAGCTATGAGGGAAGCCCATAGAAGAACTATCTGCTTTTATTTTTACAAATGGCTTAGAAACATACTACAGAAAGTGATGGGACAATATTTTTAACAGCCACTTCATGATATTGGCTCATGTTGTGCTAAAGATAATCCATTAAAATCCTTACGTATATTTTTTCACATAAACAGTTGTTAAAAACCATCTCTCCCTGTATATTTGTGTAAATATGTTTACTTTCATTTGTTTGTTTTTACTAAATGTGACTTTCCATATCTATTTGCATTAAATTTCCTCTTGTGAGAAAATATAATTTTTTAAACTATTGAAATATATTTGAGTGAATTTATGTTATTTTTAAGTACATTCGTCATGTCTACCATATCTACAAATATGATAAGTATACCTTCTCTGACATTAGTATTCAAGTAATTGACAAGATGGTGGAAGAGCTCATGGAAAAGCAATGAGTACCCATCTGGGCTAATATAATTTCATGAATCAACTTTAGACTTTAGTTTTGCTAACTTTTCTGTGAATTTTTGGTTTTCCTTCCTAGAACTCCTTTCTTCAATACTTTCAGGGAAGCCACAGACTAATCAAGAGTCATCCCAATTTTAGATGGTCAAGGACTGGACTGCATTTGGCCAGTTCTAATTGAGATAGCACTTTAATGGCAGAAAGTAAAGTGGAACTAAAGAGCAGCTAGATGAAATTGAAAGAGGAGAGTGGGAAAGCTGGCTTAAAACTCAACATTCAAAAAATGTAGATCATGACATCCATTCCTATCAATTCATGGCAAATAAATGGGACAAATGTGGAAATGGTGTCAAATTTCATTTTGGGGGGCTCCAAAATCAATGCAGACAGTGATTGCAGCCACAAAATTAAAAGATGCTTGCTCCTTGAAAGAATAACTATGACAAACCTATACAGTGTATTAAAAAGCAGAGACATGACTTTGTTGACAAAGGTCCATATAATCAAAGCTATGGTTTTCCAGTTGTCATGTATGGATGTGAGAGGTGGACTATAAAGAAAACTGAGTGCCAAAGAATTGATGCTTTCAAACTGTGGTGCTGGAGAAAACTCTTGAGAGTCCCTTGGACAGCAAGGAGATCAAACCAGTCAGTCCTAAAGGAAATCAACTCTGAATATTCTTTGGAAGGACTGATGCTGAAGTGGAAGCTCCAATACTTTGGCCACCTGGTGTGAAGAGCTGACTCATTGGGAAAAACCCTTATGCTGGGAAAGATTGAGGGCAAGAGGAGAAGGGGGTGACAGAGGATGATATGGTTGGATAGTGAAGGATAGGGAAACCTGCAGGCTCTGAGCAACTGAACAGTAACAATTGAGTTATAAGAAGGTGATTATAAGCTTTCATTCTTTTCCTTATTTTTGCCTGATATGCTATTCATCACTAATTTCCCAAAGTGGTAAAGAACATGGGTTTTTATGAACTTAAAAAAAAAATGTACACAGTTACTATCTTTATAATAGGAACAATTATACAAACTTCTTACTGTGCAAACCAAAAACCTCCTTAAGGATCAGCCCAGGAAATCAACACTGGCATTCACATTCTTTGCTTTTAACTTTGACTTTTGTGATATCTTCACAGCAGGACCGAGTCTAATCAACAGAGATGAACCCTTGTCCCTTGCTGCCTCAGTGCCGGGGACCAGCCCCGGCTGATCCAGGGTATTCAAAGGAGAGACGGCATAGGCGAGGATCAGGATACAATAGCTTCAATTAGATATTAATTAAAGATATAAAGAGTAATAGAATAAGGATAGCTCAGTAGGAAAATTCAGTGGAGAAAAGAGGCTGAGTAGCTTGGTTTACGCGGGAGACCAATAAAACTTCAAGACAAGAAGTTTGCACCACTTACGTAGGCCGCAGGCGTCCTTCCGTTCTCCCGAAGGAGAGGAGACACTGAGGCCTCCCCGGTCGGACCTTAGAAGCCCAGGCATAATTAGTAAGCATGGTGGGTTCCGCGCTCCAGATGGAGACTCAGCCAGAGTGAGAGAGAGAGCGACATGGGGAGACCAGTATTTCGAGAAACTGATCCCAATTCTTTATTTTCCATGGTCTACTTTTATACACTGAGATGTTATGCAAAAGTCATGCGGGGTCAGCAGTCCTGACTTTTATCAAAGTCAGGTGCTTCATACAAACGTATACAGAGGTCTTAGGGGTGTTACATCATCTTCTGGCCAGGGGGGCCTGCTGACAATTTATGACCCTCTCCTTGTGACAGCAGTCAGTCAATCAGGACACTTATTTCTCCAGGGCTGATTTTTCTCAAAACAGACGCCACCCAAGTAAAGTTACATTCCTACAGGGTGAGGGTGTAGTGGGTTTTAGTTAAGGAAAGAATTTACTTAGCCTAAGGTCTAACGTGATTAATATCAAAGGTTAATACTTATTTCTTCTATATATTCATTAATGTGTGTAAGGGCAGGGGATGTGGAGACTTAGCAACAAACATTGGCTCAACAAATGAAAAACCCTTCACCAATACAATTTCTAATCAGCCCGTTATACTTATACTAATAGTTTTCTAACTTCTCTAAAGAACCCGTTTTTAGAGGGTTTAAAGCATCTTGTGCCTCTCACGGTTGGGAGGCTGTGAGCAATCACATGTGGCCAGACGAGCCTGTCAGGCAGGCTAGAGAACCTTCAGAGGAGTTTGTAGGTTAAAACACTCTTATCACGCCCAGGAATTATTATAAACTGGAGCTCTAGGTTAACTCCTTCTCCGAAAGAGGTGGTGGGGGACAGCCCCCCGTAAAGTCAGAGGTGTAGGTAAGAGCACAAAGTAGTAAAGTAGGCAGGCTCTGGTTATGGGGGTAGACGCTCGAGGATTTCCAGGGGGACTCCTGAGGCTCGATCCCGCCTTTGCGTATGTCGAGCCTCCTTCCTCATGACCTTTGTCACAGGCGGAGTACCTCACTCTGGCCCCCAACACCTCAGGATATTCCTTTGGAAATCCTAAGCTCCTTTGAACTCAAAGTTCTCCACTATCAGATTGAGAATCCTTTAGCCAACTATTTATGAGTATCTGATCTGCTGTCAGATCCAGCAATCAAGCTCTCATGAAGAAAGCGAGAGAAACAATTCAAAGGAAATTAATCAGTAGCCAGTGACAAGATACACAGGATGAAGTTGACAAGAAAAGATAAGAATACATTTGACTTTTATTTTTAAGCAGTATTATTTCTTTTAGCTTGGTTTTGTCTTCTAGACTTAAACAGTTTCAATTTGAATCTATTCTTTTAGCTAAAATAATGCTTGGGATGTTAATAAAAACTTCCTTTAAATATATTATTTTTTTGCAGTTATCAAAAAAAAAAAACTGTGAACATACATATTGAGAAGTTAATTTCTAATGTTTGAAATTCCCCTGTAGAATCTTAAAAAGTATTTTTTTCTTTCAGGAATTAAGATTGTTACTGGCATCTCAGGGGCTTCCCTGATAGCTCACTTGGCATGGAGAAAGGATAGTTTACCCACTCCAATATTCTTGGGCTTCCCTTGTGGCTCAGCTAGTAAAGAATCCACCTACAATGCAGGAGACCTGGGTTTGATCCCTGGGTTGGGAAGATCCCCTGGATAAGGGAGAGACTACCCATTCCAGTATTGTGGCTTAGAGAATTCCAAGGACTATGTAGTCCATGGGGTCACAAAGAGTCGGACACAACGGAGTGACTTCCACTTTCACTTACTGGCATCTCAGATTGTTACCAGTGCTTAAAAATACAATATTGTAAAGTTTAAAAATTAAAAAAAAAAATTAAATTAAATTAAATTAAAAAAGAGAAGGTAAAAATCTAAAAAAAAAATACACCTATTAAACCATTATTTTTTAGTCAATGAAAATTTAATTTTGTGAGTTAATATCAATGTTTGGATGCATTCTCAGTTGCTCAGTCAAGTCCAACTTTTTGAGACTACATGAACTGTAGCCCACTAAGCTCCTCTTTCCATGGATTTTTCCAGGCCAGAATACTGGAGTGGGTTGCCATTTCCTACTCCAGGAGATCTTCCCAATCCAGGGATCTAACCCATGTCTCCTGTGCCACCTTCATTGGCAGGCAGATTCTTCACTACTGAGACACAGTGGAAGCCCACTAATAACAATATGTTAACTAAAATGCTTAACAAAATTTTTCATTAAAAATCATTTGTATTAACTTGTATGTCAATTTTAAATTTTAGCTAGACATCTCTGTATTACCAACTCTACACCATGAATTTGACAGATGCAATATCATCTAAAGATATATAAAAAATCAAAGACACTGAATTTTTTGATCATGAAATCTGGATTTGAATCTGTGTGACTTTTAATCAGTTAACTTCAGAGCTTAGTTCCTGGTCTATATAGTATGCATAGTAAATTGCCTATGTAAATCAGAGTAAATTGCCTATGTAATCAGTAAATCAGAGTATTGTTGGGAAGATGAAAGAGAAGATGGATCTACCACATAGTAGGTACTTCATACATGTTGATTTAATCTGAGTTTAAAAGACACACGAGGCAGACATTTCTGTTTTTGAAATAATTTATTTGGGTAAATTTTAGTTGTTTTGATCACAAGATGGGAATATTCATGGCTAGACCATAAAATGATTTGAAAATAGGTAGAAACTGCTCTTCTGTTGGCTTTCTCTCCCTCTTCATTATTTCATTTCTCTCATCTGCAAGTAATTCTATAAATGAAAACTAAGGACAAGTGCCAAATTAAGTCACTTAAATTTGAGAGGAAAATACATTTCTGCTCAGCACGAACAGAATCAGAATATAAGAAAAACAGAAATAGTGTAAAATTGAGAAAATACCTACCTAAAATTTAAAAAAATAATAATAACCTAAGAAAACTGGAATTTGAGGTTTTCGGATAAAACAAAAAGTTTAACTCACAGTTTGGGAGGTTATTCAATTACTATGAGGTACATTAAGTCACTGGATTTTGTAGGACTTCATAGTCACACTAAATGACTAAAATGGATAGAAGTCTTTTAAAAACCATGGGTTCAATAAGTGGCAAGTCAAGTAATATACAACCTATTTCCTACAAGTAAAAGGATTAAGAGACAGACACAGACACAGACTCAGACACAAGGTGTGAGTCACAGATCCATTATAAATTCTCTAACATTTATAAAGATTCTTGGCAAGAAAAATGTTCAGAAAATGATACACCAAATTAGGTATTTTTCCATAATTTTCAATTACATGCATGCCAACTTCAATTTCTGTGCAGATAATTAGAAAATAAATAAAATGTGAGACTTTATTCTGGGAGTATGGAACACATGACAGTGAATGCCACGTGCAGTTTTGTTGTTGTTTATTCTACTGTTCTGTTTTGGTTTTTTTCCTGGCTATGCTGCATGGCTTGTGGGATCTTAGCTCCCTGACCAGTGATTGAACCCAGTTCCATGACAATGGAGGTGCTGAATCCTAACTAACTACTGGACAGCCAGGGAATTCCCTGTTGTTATCTACTTTCACAGATACCCTGTGTGCTTGCTTACTTCTGGCTATTTGAGAGTGGAGTAGTGTTAATACTAGAGATTCCAAAATTTTACTTATGTGCTGACATTAAAACATGTTTCCTTCTTCTTTTCTTCTCTGCCTTTTCTCTTTCTTTCCTCCTTTCTTTCTCTCATTTTTTCCTTCTGCCTCTTCCTCCATCTTTGTCTTTTCTCTCAGATTACAAAATTTAAATGCAAGAAATAACTGACTCTTTGGTTTGGAAACATCACCAGAACATCAGCAGAAAATTATCCACGTGCTACTACATACTATTTCCCATGCCTTAATGAGTTTTTAAATACTGAAATATATATTATACAGTTAAATGCTATTGTGAGAAAATGTAGAAATGTCTTAGATTCTAAGAGTTGGAAATTAATAAGAATTTGGGCAGATTAGGAAGTAGAAATTGAATTTATTAGACAGGCAATGGCATTATTGAAAATGTTTACCATCACCATTTAGGGAGACAGCATAGGGTGATAGCAAAGTTTAAATTTAAATTTTGACCCCTTAGCTCACACATTGTGTCATCTTAGAAAAACTATGATACCTACTGAGGAATAAAATATTGTCTGCCATATTAATAAGCCAACAATGATTTTAGCCCCCACCTACAGTGAGCTGGTAAGCCCCAAGGGAACTCAGGAATAAAACAAATACCTGCCATCTAGTAGCTGAGGAAACTCAGGATGTAAAAACAGAGGAAACTGGCCCCAGATAGATGATTTCAGTAAGCCCAAAGTCTTGTATCTTCCCATACATAGAAAAGTGCTAAATTCCTTAACTTGAGACACCTAATTTTCTTTTATTAACAATAATCTTTTGTTCCTACTAACTGTTCTTTGTTGCAAAACTCCTATATACCATGGTTCCTCCCTAGAGTTCTCAGAGAAGTTTTCTCAGTGTTATTTGAGATGATGTATCCTAGTCTTGAAGTCCCCAGTATGTCTGCAAAATAAAACACAGCTCTCAACCCCTAGGTTGTGAATATATTTTAGTTGATAATACAAAGTCTCTCTAACTCACAGTCTTTTCAACCTCAAAACTGGAGAAGTAATGTAACTAGTATTTTTCTTATCAGCATGAAATGATATAACATGTGTGGTATCTCAGACACAGACTATATCCAATAAATGCCTGGTTAACTATCATCTGCCCAAGAACACACTTTCAAAATGTCTTTATTTTCCAGAATTCTAGCCATGACCTAGTCTTTTAAAGTAGGTGGATATTGGTTATTAATTTTCTCTGTCACATTATCATCTATCCATTCACATACACTGTTGTAAAATCATGGAAAACTTTATAGAACTCATCTTTAAGTAACACGTTGTAAAAAGTTAGCAGTGGGTCATGAAGTCACTTTGGGCTTCCCCAGGGGTTAAGCAGCAGAGAATATGCCTGCAACGCAGGAACTGCAGGAGACACGGGTTTGATCCCTGGGTCAGGGAAGATCTCCTGGTGGAGGGCATGGCAACCCACTCCAGTATTCTTGCCCGGAGAGTCTCATGGACAGAGGAGCCTGGTGGGCTGCAGTCTGTAGGGTCACAAAGAGTCAGACACGACTGAAGCGATTTAGCATGCCTGTATGCATGAAGTCATTTATTAAATTATAACAAGCATTTAAAAATTAGAATAAAATACAATAAAAGAACATAATTTGTTGGATAATTAATGTTTCCCCACACTTTTGTGATGAGAATAAGATAAAATTGGAGATTTTCAGCTATAAATGACCTTAACAGTCTCATAAAGGCATTTTGATAATGTGGTGAGAAAGAGGTGTTTATTTAATGTTTTCAAAAAATAGATGAACAGATGAAAAAGTACAATGGATGATATTATTGCTATTGGCACATTGGAAGAAAGCGAGATAATAGTTAAGAGATCCTTGCAGGTTTAGGGTCATAAAATGAAAAAGCCTTGGATTTAGGTGGTGATATTCAAGGTGAAGGAAGTAGGATAAATATGACTGGCATTGCCTTGAGTGAAAGAGACAGTGGTTGTGAAACATGATAGCAATTACCTTGATAGAACAGAAAAACTGTGGGTGACCAGTTCAGGCTCAGAGCATTGTTATGTTTCAACGAGTGGGTGAGCAGTCTAGGTTGAGATAGTTCCTCTGGGGTCAGAGAAGAAATGACAGGTATGAGGATTACACTTAGGCAGCTTGATTTTAAATCAGAAGTTGGACAGGTCCTTATATAAGATATATTATTTTAAGATCGATGCCAAGAGACTGGAGGTTCTGAGGGATATACAGAGAAGACTAGAAAATTGATAAATTCTGAAAATAGGGTCCCAGGCTACCCTGCGGAAGGACAACCTTGAGAATCAGCTGTCATCACCCCATTTAACAAAAACAAGCAGGCTTATCATTCAATATCAATTCATTTCAAAGGTCATCTGTATATCCTGAAAGACTGCACTGTTTCTAAGCTGCTATTGTCAAATAAAATAGCTTGAAAGAAAGTTTATTCAAATTGTGGCTTGTACCTAAGATACATTTTCCTCTTTCCTTTATAAACTAAATCTTTATAAATGCCTGTTCTTATTCAACATTCATTTGCTAATGCACCTTATGTCTTAAGAAGTAAATTCCTACATGTTTACCTTGGTTTAAGTTTGCAAAGAGAGTCTGCACCAAGCATAGTCTGCAGAGTGCTGCTTAATAAGTATTTGCCAATTTTAAAAAGTCACTTCATAATATTTTATCTTTCAGAAAAAAATCAGCCTTATGCTTATCACACATCTTGGACAGTGGATCAAACTCACTGATCCAAATTCTGATGAAAAAATATCACTGTTCTGAAATAGTTAAGATTTATTTTGCACTCAGTGTACCTTTAAAAATATGCCAGCATTGCACATAGCAGGACTGATACTTTTTCTCCTTTTCTTTGCTGCTAGGCTGACATGTTAAATAACTGTCAAGAAACCAAAGATAAACAGACCTGAAGGGAGGCGAAGTTCTTTCAGGCAAACTCTGTTATGCCCAAATGTTACATGAGAGCAAGAGCCCACACCCTAGTTTACCTGTCTCTTCAGATACTGGGGAGAGTAGAGAAACCTGAGAAAACAGATCTGTTCTATTTTCCTGATCACTGCCACGGCTCAGGGTTGAGACTGGACTCCTATTTGTGCCTTTTTTAAGTCACAATTCACAGATAGTATGGTATCCTTGTCACCAACCGAAGTATAAGAAAATGACAGGCTATATTTTGACTAGAAAACTTTGTTCCAAAACTAGTCTTTTATTTTCCCATAGGATATATTCACTTTCCTACATTGGAGAAGGAAATGGCAACCCACTCCAGTGTTCTTGCCTGGAGAATCCCAGGGAAGGGGGAGCCTGGTGTGTTGCCGTCTATGGGGTCGCACAGAGTCGGACACGACTGAAGTGACTTAGCAGTAGCAGTAGCAGCAGGATATATTCAATTACCATATGGGAAATTTATATGGATTTTTAAAAACATTCTTAAGTGATAATATCTAGAATGTTGAAAGGAAGGAAAGTAGATATGACTCAAATATTCCAGGTAATCATAACACTGTAAATCAACTATATTTCAATAAAAAAAAAAAAAAACAGAAAAAAAAAACATTCCAGGTAAAACAGAAAATGTACCAACTTCCTGGGAGATAGTATATCAATGTATATTAAGAATCTTAATAGTAATCATTTAAAAGTATCTTAAATTATTGTAACCTTAACCTTGTTGTATAATTATATATCACAGAAATTACTTCAAGGAAATAAGAGAGCATATACCAATTTAACGTGTATGTCTATCCATTGCACTATTATTAAAAATAGCCAGTGAGTGGCTATTTTTAATTAAGTGGTTATTTCAGAGTATTGACTCTGGCAGATAAAATTAGAGCAATTTACAAAGTAAGTTCTGACTTCCCCACAGCCCCCACGGCTATTATTCCATGATCTGTGTGGACCATGGCTGCTCAGTGAGTGACTCCCTTGAAGAACTTTCACCTTGCAAACACATGCATTTTTTTTTTTTTCACACAGATCATTTGCCTGCAAGGAAGATCCTTCTTTTCTTTTGTAAAAATCCCAGTCTCTTAAGATCAGCAACTTCACATGAAAAAGTAGAAAGGAAAAATAAAGACAAAACCTACATGGCTTAAAAGGGCAAGTAGAAAAGCTTTTAAAAAAAGAAAAAAAGTGTTTTTGAGGAAATGCTTTTAGATATTGAATGAAATAATCTCTTTCACTGGACAACAGAAATACAGATAGCCAGGAAAACAGAAGGCTGAAATTAACTTTTAATGATGTATAAATATGATTAAGAGGTCTTTATAAGATTCTGTGTTAAAAACATACATTGACTTTGGAAACATACATTCCTGTAGCATTTTTTGAAACATTCATTATGTTTTCTTATATATAACTCCACCATTCCATAAAATTAGCCAGCTCCTTCAGACAGATACCATATCTAATAGATCTCTGAGTCCTCAGAAAATATACAAATGAGATTATGAGAAACATCATTGCTTTGAGTCTTCTATCCTTTTGACAAACAGACTTTTACCTAAAACAGACTTTTACCTAAAGACTTAACTCCCTGCATGTTTTAAGGAGTTTATTCATAGAAATGTTAATTTGGGGGGAAACACAAAACTAAAAGATCATTTAATACAAAATATATCTAATTTAGCAGTTGAAGAAACAGAGAACTTGGGATGTTGAAAGATTTGCCTAAAGTTGTTGCCAAATTAAATGTGGGTTTGCTCACCTGACTTGCACCAAAGCCAGTCTACTGACACTCGGTTGTGGTGAGGCAAGTGCAATCTTTATTTGTAGTGCACCAAGCAAGAATGGGTAGCTCATGCTCAAAAGACCCAAACTCTTCAATGGCTTTTTGGCAAAGATTTTAAAGACAGTGTTAGGAGGGTCATAGGACGCCTGTTTAGCTCATGGATCTTTTTCTGACTGGTTGGCAGTGAGCTAATAGGGTAATATTTAGGGTATTTCAATCATCAACTTTCTGATTTCAACCAGTCTGGGTTTGAATGCTTGTGGTCATCATGTAGTCAGTATCCTCCACTGGGTAAGGGTCTTAGTTTCTGCAGAACAACCCAAATATGTACATTAGATTCTTATCTACAACCTTCAGAAGGAACTGTTACTCTTTAGTCCTGTAACTCTTTAGTTCTAAACATTAACTGCTTCAATCTGCTCTTTGGAACTTGAAAAAGGCCTGGGAGACAAAAACCCTTTTTCTACAAATGAGAAATAGGGGACACAAGGGGTATTTGTAGCTTATAGGGGCCCCACAAGCTCCTGCTTCTTTCTTCCTACCCTCTTCCTCTTTCCTTGGATACTCCTCAATCCTGAGGACAACAGGGGTGGAAAAAGAAAGATAATACACTTTTAGACATAGAGATTAATCCTAAATTCTGCAAGGGAATTCAGTTTTAGGGGAACCTGGTTTCAAAGTTATACAATTAGTATTGTTCAACTAGTAGAGAACAAGACTTTCTATCTCCCTATGTAATGCTCATTAACCCAAGTAATGATTCTTTCATTTGTCTCTATAGATTCCTCTTTTGGGAGACAGAACTGCCAAATGGTAAATTTATATATATATATATATATATATATATATTATATATATATATATATATATTATATATATATATATATAAATGCAGACTTAACAGCATTTAATGTGAAAAAGTTTTAGAACTTAGTCATCAATATATACTTTGGTAGCTTTGTGGTTTGTATTGCTGCTGTCACAAGAGCAAGACTGCTAAAACCAACCCAAAAACAAAAACAAACCAACAACTAATTAAATCTTACAATAAGTTAATATCATTCTGAAATCCAGATAATGATAAAAGTGAAATATATCATAATTTACTTGAGTAAGTTCTGTGTTCAGTTCTAGTCAGCACATTAAGAGTGTCTTTGGCAAACTAGAACAATTCCCATAAATATCAGCTCAAAGAATTTGAATGAATGAATGCTTTTCTTTTCTAAAAGTAGGCAACTAGAGCCAAATTGAAAAATATTCTAGTACCATAAGCCCCAAAAAATGAACATTTACAAGATAAATAAGTGAATGAGCATGAAATAGAAGGGCTTAAAATAAAATTTTATTTTTTTCTGTTTCCTAGGCATTAATTCTAAAAAGACTGGTTCATACCCAAATGACTACTAGCTTTGCCTATACAGAAAGATTAGGGAGAGACTTGGATTGGTGTCAGTGTTAAATTGACACTGCAGTTTTTCAACGGCAGTTATGCTTTTGTGTAAATTTAAATTAGATGGTATCTGCTTATATTATTAATCAAACGGAAATATTCAAGTTTTCCCTCATAATTAAATTTTTATTTTGCATAATACGTCATTTATACTTCATCTGCAGCTGCAATCTCACTGATATAAAAGAAATGTCAACTTCAAAGTTGCCACCTCTTACAAATTATAAATTCAGCTTTGTGGATTAATGTTATAAGTGGTCTACTCTTATGCTAATTAAATGTGAATGAACCTTGCTTTAGAGGCAATCAAGCAGAAATCATTTCCCCAATGATGTGTAAGAACAGATTATCTGAACACTTTAGTCCTGTGCATTTCAATACATATATTGAAATCAACTAACGCATTTAAAAGGCTTGATATATAAATACAAATTTCAGAAAATCACCATTGTTACTGTTCTTTTTAAAACTGTATGTTAATGAATCTGATAAAATGCATTAAAATCTGCATCTTTCACATGAGGGAAAATTCATTTCTTCTTTCTTTTAGTTATTAAAATTTATTGAACATGAAGTTTATACTTTTGAATTGGAGAAATAAGCCCCTAACAAACCTTTTCTCACATAAATAAGAGCTTTAAATTCTGGATAAATACAAAAAGCAGATTTAGTTGAGGGCTTTAGAAGCTGGACAAAATGGAATTTCCAAGAAATAAGTTAAAACTTTGAGAAAGTGACCAGCACATAGTTGATCCCCATTTTATTGGTGCTTTATCCTTAGGGTAGACACAGTTTTGGAGGAGATAGCTAAAAAGATTTCTGGTCAGAGGAACTAGGAGAAGCTCTGAGGTAACAAGGGCTGCCAAAGAGTTGGAGGAGGGAAACATTAAACTTTAATTTATACACAAACTCAGCTCAGGTTTCTAGTTGATTACTGAATCACTCATGTGGGGAGTGGGGCTGGTGAACAGAATTAAAGCAAATTACAAATAAAAATGACCAAACAAGGAAAATGTGAGTCACTAAGCAATGCAGGTGTGAAGGACTGAAATTAAGGTCTTAACAAGTAAACTGCCTGCTAAAATTACATCTATGTCTGTATCTATCTATATATAAAATCTTTGGGAAAATAAAACAAAACAAAATCCAGAGTCTATACACAATAACAGTCACAATGTCCAGGACACAACCCAAAATATCTAGACATATGAAGGTGAAGAATGTGACTCAATTCTAATGTAAAAGATCATCAACAGGTGACAAGCAGATGGCTCAAAGTTAGAATTATCAGATGGGGATGGTTAAGTAGCTGCTATATTTTATAAGGTAAATGAATATGCCTTCATAATGAATGAAAATACGAAATCTCAACAAAGAGAGACAATACAAAAAAAAAAATAAAAGGAAATGTTAGAACTGAAATAAACATAGATGAGCTTGCAAGTAGAAAAAAAATGACAGAGAAAATCAGTGCACTTGAAGACCTACCAACAGATTTAATTAAGTCAAAAAAATAATGAGAGAAAAAAAAGATTTTAAAAAATGGACTAAGCCTGAAGTCAGGAACTTGGGGGTAATTTCTAGCTTTAGATATCATCTAGAGGATATAGAAGAAGATCAATGTAAACCCAAAGTAAATAGAAAAAGAACATAGTAATGCTAAAGACAAATTAACAAAAAAGAAAAGATGTGAACAGTACAGAAAATAAATAATGCCAAATCTTGTTCATTGAAAAATACTTATATTAAAATATTCAACTAATAATAGAGAAGTTACAAATCACCAGTATCATAAACATCCTTCAGATGTTAAAACCTCATTCAAGGAAAAAATACATAACCTGGATGGTCCTTATTAATTATATAAGTTGAACTTTTTATTAGTTCAACTAATAAAAGAAAAGAAAAATCACAGGTTCAGATGGCTTCTTTGGTAAATTCTGCCAAACAATTAAGAAATAAATAAATCAATTATACATAAACTCTTCCATAAAATAAAGAATACTTAACTCATCTTATGACTTTGATACTGTTTAACAAAAAGAAAGACATAAAAACAAACAACGTTAACACACACAAAGAAACTAATAGTACATGAACATAGATCAGATCAGATCAGTCCCTCAGTCGTGTCTGACTCTTTGCGACCCCATGAATCGCAGCACACCAGGCCTCCCTGTCCATCACCAACTCCCGGAGTTCACCCAGACTCACATCCATCGAGTCAGTGATGCCATCTAGCCAACTCATCCTCTATTGTCCCCTTCTCCTCCTGCCCCCAATCCCTCCCAGCATCAGAATCTTTTCCAATGAGTCAACTCTTCGCATGCGGTGGCCAAAGTACTGGAGTTTCAGCTTTAGCATCATTCCTTCCAAATATTCTTAACAGATTAACAAATCATTCCTGGAAAATTTTCTCAGGAATGCACTGACATTATCTAAAAATTAATCATTGTAATCCCTCAGATTCAGGCTTCCCAGCTGGCTCAGGGGTAAAAAATTCGACTGCAATGCAGAAGATGCAGGACACACCATGGGTTTGATCCCAGGGTTGCAAAGATCCCCTGAAGGAGGGCATGGCAACCCACTCCAGTATTCTTGCCTTGGAGAATCCCATGGACAGAGGAGTCTGGCAGGCTACAGTCCATAGGGTCACACAGAGTTGGAAACAACTGAAGAGAATGAGCACAATCCCTCATATTCATCCAGTGATCATGTATGGATGTGAGAGTTGGACTGTGAAGAAAGCTGAGAGCCAAAGAATTGATGCTTTTGAATTGCAGTGTTGGAAAAGACTCTTGAGAGTCCCTTGGACTGCAAAGAGACCCAACCAGTCCATTGTGAAGGAGATCAGCCCTGGGGTTTTTTTGGAAGGAATGATGCTGAAGCTGAAACTCCAGTACTTTGGCCACCTCATTCGAAGAGTTGACTCATTGGAAAATACTCTGATGCTGGGAGGTGCTGGGGGCAGGAGGAAAAGGGGACGACAGAGGATGAGATGGCTGGATGGCATCACTTCACTGACTTGATGGATGTGAGTTTGAGTGAACTCCGGGAGTTGGTGATGGACAGGAGGCCTGGCCTGGCGTGCTGCGATTCATGGGGTCACAAAGAGTCGGACACGACTGAGCGACTGAACTGAACTGAACTGAAATAATACTGAGTAAATGATACTAAAGAGGCTAGAAAGGAACTATTTTCCTAGTAGTCTTGACAACAGAGAAATTTAAGAGGGAGCACTTTGTTTAGAATGTGACCTGGAACATATGTAAAACCTAAAGAAAATATTCACTGTACTTTTTTCCCATTCTTTGCTTTTTGAACTTAAATTTCTCTTCTATTTAGAAATAATTTGAAAAGCATTCTGAGCCTCAGTTTCTCATTCATAAAAATGGAGATTATAATATTTGATCATCTCACAGAGATGCAAGATGATAAAATAATTACAAAGCAAGGAGAATGAGAAGATGAGTGTTAACTGATTGCATAGTGCATAGCAAGCAAGCATGTACCAATTTTTTCTTCTTCCCCTTTGCTGACTGGTGACAAGAGGAAAGGCTCAGCATCAGGAGAGTAAAATTAACTGCAAGATATTAGTTGAATCACTAACATTGCTGAGAATTCCACTGAAATATGACAATTGTTACATATCTACTGATCTACACTACATTGAGATTCAAATATGTCAATTACTATTAACAAAGTTTATGAAGTTAAAACTGCTAGGAAATATGAAATACTTGTGTTGGGCACTAATGATGATGATAATGATGATGTTTGTGAGTGTGTGTGTGTGTGTGTGTGTATACTCAGTCACTCAGTCATGCCTGACTCTTTGTGACTCAACAGACTATATAGCTTGCAAGGCTCCTCTGTCCATGGAGTTTTCGAGGCAAGAATACTGGAGCAGGTTGCCACTTCCTTCTCCAGGGGATCTTCCTGACCCAGGGATCAAACCCAAGTCTCTTGTGTCTCCAGCACTGGCAAGCGGATTCTACCACTTGTGCCATCTGGGAAGTCCTGATGATAACAGTCTACTGTTTCCCTGGACTGAAAATCTTTAGATCCATGTCTTGTCTCAAGTCCTTGTACTTTGTGGTGAGCACAATGGAGACATCTACAGAAAAGATGCTTGATCTTTGAATTCATTTCCCTTAGTCACTTAGGAAACCAGTTTCTAGGGTCACAATAAGATTCAGGTCCAAAAAAAAAAAAAAAGATTCAGGTCCACTAAATGCCTATCCTCAAAGGACAAGATGAAGTTGCACAACTTCCTAGAGTCTTTTAGCATTTCTGAGTAGCATTTACTCCATGGATTATGGTCATTTGTAGGTACCACTGAGAATCTTGTTGTTTTCATACCTACAACTTTGTATGGGTCAGTGGTTTGTTAATTCTGCTTAGCAGGTTATTTTGTATAACAGAGTTTAGTAGTGTGTGTGGCTGAGCAAGAAGCTTGTTAGTACAAAGATCAGGTCTGAAACTAGGAACCTGGGCACCAGTTCTCAATCACATTTTTGCTGTATGACCTTGAGGAAATCACTAACTCCTTGAGCTTCAATTTCCTCATTCATAGTAAGGGGGTAATAAGCCCTGATTCACTGACCTATTATGAAGTAAAATGACATAAGGCAGCTGACAATACTAGGATGATTATATAGAGATCTGTAAAACAAAAGCGCTTTATTCATACTACTACTGAGTACTCACTATTTTTGAGTCAAATTATTTTTTGCAGTTGAGCTGAGCCCAGTGATCACAGAAAGACAGAAACATTTATGTGTGAACCTTTTTAGATTGATGTCATCCCATTTAATTATTTTTGCTGTTGTTTCCCTTGCTTGAGGAGATGTATCCAAAAACTTTTTCCTAAGACCGATACCAAAGAACTTTCCACTAAGAACACAGAAGCTCCACCACTGAAAACTCAAAAATATGAGCCTCAGTCATGCTCCTTTTATTTCTCTCAGATGATTAAATGTACACTATATAAGAATGTGGAATCTACAATACATCTTTGCTTTGTCACTTTCCAGAAATTTGACCTTGGTCAAATGATTTAACTGTTTTGGGTCTCCTTTTCCTTATTTGTCCAATGGATGTTTGTCCAAAAAAATATGTCTTGAAGACTTCCACATTCAGGGAGGTGCATTTTCCAGAGCTGGAAGATGGGAGGGCACCAAGGGAAGGCAGGAGGAAAGGGAGAGAATAGCTGAACACATGAAGGAATTAATTATGTAAATTTTTAATAATGAAAGATCCAGGCTAAAGAATATATGAGGGATAATCATTTGCAGAATGTTTGTTCTTGTAATATCTCTGTAATATTGAGATTGCTTCCAAATAAAAATTGTTTTTAAAAGAAAAAAGATTTAATACCAGCAAATTCCTAAGTTATATGTTGGAAGAGCTGGAGATTGCATCCAGCAGCAGTTTGGGCATCTGCAAACAACTTTTATGTTGCTTCCTGATTATTCATTAGGACCCAGAGAAACACAGTGGGCTTGAAAGTGTTTTCATTTAAAATGTTTTAAGTCATTTCTCCTATAAAGTTTGTGTGGTTATCAGAGCTTCTGACAGAGTAGGCACTCCACAAATGCTTGTGTTTTGCTTTTCCCCAAACAGGTATACATGATTGACAGACATCATTTGCTTAATGGGATCAGTTGTTATATCTGCATGAATAGTTTTTACTGTGGCATTTCTCATACCATGACTGCTGGAAAATATGCATCAAGATGAGGTGGCAGCATATCATAGTAGCCAAGAGCATAGACTATTGAACAAAACTGCCTGGGTGCAAATCCCAGCCCTTCCACTTATTAGCACTATGACCTTGGGTAAACAACTTGCCTTCATTCCTCTCTTATAAAATGCAGACAAAAAAAAATTACAGTGTTTTGTGACTTATCAGAAGCTTTGTTGTTCAGTTGCTAAGTCTTGTCTGACTATTTCCCATGGACTGCAGCACACCAGTCTTCTCTGTTCTTCATTATCTCCTGGAGTTTGTTCAGACTCATGTCCATTGAGCCAGTGATGCAATCCAACCATCTCATCCTCTGTTGCCCTCTTCTACTCCTGCCCTCAATCTTTCCCAGTATCAGGGTATTTTCCAATGAGTTGGTACTTCACATCAAATGGTCAAAGTACTGGAGCTTCAGCTTTGGCATCAGTCCTTCCAATGAATATCCGGGCTTGATTTTCTATAGGATTGACTGGTTTGATCTCCTTGGTGTTCAAGGGACTCTCAAGAGTATTCTCCAGCACCACAGTTTGAAGGCATCAATTCTTTGGTGCTCTGCCTTCTTTATCAGAAGCCAACAATACGCCTTCAGAAACTCGGCCTCTCTCCAGAGAGACACAAAGGCATCAGGACATTTGATATAGAAGAGAAAAGCAGGAGTAACATTTGTTCCTATGTAGATTTGATGTTGGTACATAGTAGAAAACCTCAAGAGATGATTGATATTTGGTCTCGGTTGCAGAGTGCTCATTTAAAATGCTGAATTATGTGCAAACTACATTTTACATAGAAATATATCTCAAATAGTTCCCATTTGTGTTCTCTTCCATTAGAGGTCATTTCTATGTAAAACCATCAAAACTGCCTTTATAGGTCATGTCCATTTGACAGCCTCTAAACCCTTCAGTTCAGAAGGTAAAGCATCTGCCTGCAATGTGGGAGACCTGGGTTCGATCCCTGGGTCGAGAAGATCCCCTGGAGAAGGAAATGGCAACCCACTCCAGTATTCTTGGCTGGAGAATCCCATGGACAGAGGAGCCTGGGGGGCTTCAGTCCACAGGGTCTCAGAGTCGGACACGACTGAGCGACTTTACTCACTCACTCACTCACTCAACACTTATAAAATGTTTATAATAGTATGTGGTATGTAATAAACACTATGTAAGTATTTGTTAGGGAAATAAAAATTGCCTCTGAGAAGGAAAGCATGAGACAATAGAGATTTCTGGGCCCCCCATATGACTGGATGAATCAGAATCTTTTGAGCCAGTGGCATTTTAACAAGTGCTCTAGATAATTCTTAGTGACATTAAAGTTTGAAAGCCGGTGCTTTGGTTATTAGGAGCCTTGATGAAGTGATTCCACAGAGGCAGCTAATATAGTAAATTAAACTTTGCTTTTTCTGTCAGTATCTTAGGTCTGAAAAATCCCCAAATCCTTGTGGAAGATTTCTCCCCAAATCAAATTAAATGAACCAATAAGATATGCTTCTGGAACGATTAGCATCTCAAATTATAGTTGAGTCGGTGGGTTTCCTTGGTTTGTTTTTTCCAGGTGCCTTCTCTTCTTTGATCAGTTTCCCCAGGATAAATGTTGCCTACTGCCCATATCTCTGCTTGTCTGAGGTGTGGATATAAATGAGGTCCCTGGGAGTTTGGGATACACTAGAATATAGCCCTTTACCCTGAATTAGTCAGTCCAGTCTCTACGCCTAGTGGAGAAAAGCTCCAATAGGAAATGCCAACTAAGCATGATGATTTTAGCAACATTTTTTTTTTTTCCAGAAGAGAATTTAGAGTTGTTGCAGAAAAGTTGTTAGCTTCCACATTAATTTTGTCTTTGGAGTAAATTTCTACAGTTGGACTGAATACCTTCATGATGCATGAAAGTCACATCCATGGTCACATTATGAGACCATAATGTGAGGAGAGTTTTTCCTGTTAAGGGGGGTTCCCTGGCGGCTCAGACAGTAAAGAATCCGTCTGCATTGAAGGACACCCGGGTTTGATCCCTGGGTTAGGAAGATCCCATGGAGAAGGGAATAGCTATTCACTTCAGTATTTTTGCCTGAAGAATTCCATGGACAGAGGAATCCTCCATGGGATCACAAAAAGTTGTACAGGACTGAGTGACTAACACTTTAACTTCCTGTTAAAAGTAACAAAATCCACAGAGACCTAGGCACTGGATTCAGAGCATGAATACTTGAGCAAAGAGGAGGTACAGAGCCATGCTGCCAGCTTTTGCTGCCCCTAAGAAGCAGTGACTTTGTGACTTTAAGGCCTCAAAGGGACCCAAAAGAGGTGTTCACTATTTTTACAGATGAAGTTCATAACTGATATAATACAAAAAAAATTATTTTAACCACTAAACTGGCTTTAATCATAATCATCAAATAATAATTATTATCACCTGAACTGTTTTACCTCCTGTCCCCTATGTTGAAGCCCTAGCCCCCAGTACCTCAGAAGGTGACTGTATTTGGTAACAGAATCTTTAAAGAAGTAAATGAAGTCATTAGAGTAGATCCCAAGCCAGTATGACTGTGTGTCCTTATAATAGAGGGGACCTTTGTATACATATAGGCACAGAGGGCAGACCATGTGATGACACAGGGAGAATGTGATGATCTACAAGCCAAGGAGAGAGGCCTGGGAAGAAACCAACCCCACCAACACTTTGATCTTAGACATCTAGCCTTCAGAACTGTGTGAAAATAAATACCTATTGTTTAAGTCCGCAGTCTGTAGTACTTGGTCATGGCAGACCTAGAGAACTAATACAATAATAACTACAACAGTACTAACATTTTTATAGCACTTTCAAAGATTTGTATGATCTCATTAAAATTCTCACACACACTAAAGGACATAAAAGCCTACTCTGAGATAGGCACTTTAATATCATCAGTGCAATTTTACAAATGAAGAAACTAAAGCCTAGAGAAGTTTGCTGATTGGCATGAAGTTCCATTATTAATCAGTAATGAAGACACAAATTACACCCATGTCTTCTCTCTACATGTCTTTCCTGGGCCTCCTGCTTCAGAAGGATTTGGCTCTATGGGTCTCCAGGTAGGAGGAGACAGAAGACACAGTATCTGCCTAATGACTGAACTCTTCTGGCCTGGAAATCAGTGAGCAGCTAGGACAGTTTCTGACGGTTGGGGGCCCTCACTGCTTTGGCTATCATCCTTGTTGGGACAGAGGGAGCATCGGGGCTTATCTAAGAGCTGTGTTGATCCACCCCACCCGCCCGACCCCACCAAAAAAAAAAAATCTCCTGTTCTTTAGTAGTCTCAACTTTGGCTGGAAGAGTGGTATTATTTGAGGATTTCTCCTGACTTTCAGTGACCTTTTGAGTCCCAACTTGAAAGGAATTAGAAACCAAAATGCTGGGGCTTCTTTTCTTAAATTTCTTACAACTTATGCTCTATCTCAGTTTGGTTAGTGGAGAACACATGAGAGATTACTCTTTATTCTGTCTCATTTTCAGAAACTGTGTATTGCCAACTGCTCAGGAGAGGGAGGTATATGTTTGTGATTGTGTGTGTACCTGGACTGGAGTTATCACTCAGATTTTGTGGGTGTTTTTCAGCAAATGTGCATTATTCTCAATTGTCCCATAGGTAAGCAGACATTGTCCACTTTGAAATATTGATCAGTTTGTTATCTTCTATAAAGCCTCTCTCTCCTTTCCTTTTCTAAATGAATCCTACTTAGACATTCATGCTTGGTTCTTATTCAATCTCCTTTCAGTATTTTCCTGAAAATTTCAACTGAATACTGTGAATTCCTACATTCAGTGTCATAAAATGTTCCACTTAGTGATATAACACCAATTCACATTAAATAAACCAAAGTTTGTGAGGTTATTTACCAAAGCTGTGCTTAGCCTCTTGGAACATACTTGAGACCATGAATCTGAACCTCATTTCTTTTGACCTCTTCATTAAAACTCTGCTTAAAACTTAGCAGAATTCATTTGGCAATTTATCAAGCACTGTTTTATGCCACTAAAACAATTACTGTCTCAAAATATTGCCTTGTTCTTTCATTACTGTGGAAATTCCCATGTATTTATATCTTTCCTGACAATTAAACTGCAATCTTCTCAAAGGCATTTTGTCCCTGCCACGGGTAAGTGTTTAATAGATCACTGTATTAGTTTTCTATGTTGTTATATTACATTGTCACAAACATAGGGGCTTAAAACAACACAAATTTATTATCTTACAGTTTGGTAGGTCAAATGTCTGACAAACGTTTCACTAGAATCGGATCAAAGTGTGAGCAGGGAGGCTTTCTGGATGCTCCAGGAAAGAACCCATCTCCTTACTTATTCACATTGTTGGCAGCATTGAGCTCTTTGCAGCTACAGAGCTGTGGTCCGTGTTGCTGGCTGTCAGTGGAGGGTATTTAGCAGCTTCTAGTGGCTTCCAGGTTTCTTGCATTCTCTGGCTCATGCCCTCCCTTCACCTTTGTGGCTTTTGGGTGACTTTTCTTCCTTCTTCTGCTTTAAAGGACTTATGTGATTACACTAGATTCACCAGCATAATCCAGTATAATCTTACTGTTTTAAGATTTAGTGATTTCCAGCCTTAATTCCCTTTGCCTTATAATTCAATGTATCCACAAATCCCAGGGATAAGGATGTGGACATTTTGGGGGACCATTATTCTGCCCATCACAATCATCAACCATGGGTAATTATAAGGATATGATCCTGTCCTGCTGCTACAGTCTGAAATTCTGCTTTAGGCAATTTTGAACACAAATTGAATACAGCCACAGAGCTGGCACTTTCTTAGGAAGTGGTGAGCTTCGAGCTACTGTATGTACAAGGAAAAGCTACTTTTCATCCTTCAGGAACAAGGGCTATAAACAAAAAAGAGCCCACAGGGCTGTTCCACTTATCACTAATGATGGTGCCTATGAAATGTCTCTAGAGGACTCAGAATCTGCTCACTTGAAATCCTTTTCAAGTTGAAGTTCTAAAACAGTACCAAACTCTCATTTCCTTATGATGATGCTTCAAGACAGATTTCATCCCAAAAAATCAAAACTAAATATAATGAAGCATGAGCAAGGTTTTATTATTATTATTATTATTTATGTTTACCCCAAAGTCCAAGTATGCAGTCTGATTCCTGATAGTCCTGTTGTTTCATTACACTCTACCCTGGCTGTACAACCCCTTCTGTTAGTATCAAAACACATCTTTCTAAAAGAGCAATTTTTTTTTTTTCTAACACAGGATAAAGATACAAAGTAGAAACTGAAGATTTCTTCTAGATGCATGATTAATCAAGGTAAAGTTGATAAAACTGAGCATGGGAAGATGATTTTAAGAAAATCAACTCCCAGGGAAACCATTAAGGAATTCTAACTATTTGTAGGAGCTTCCTTCTAAGCTCCTCTGAGCCCCAGCACTGGCCACAATCTGGGTTTGGCACAGCAGGTAAACAAGCTGCTGCTGTCAATCCTTCTATGGAGAAGACTGGGCTAATATGGGCAGGGAGAGGGCCCAGGAGGTCATTTAAAGCCAAGAGATTGCAAGGTCCAGGGAAAGTACATTCAGAAAAGATGTATTGGTCACTGGCATATTCCAGGTGCTGTTTCAGATTTGGGTGTAATAACAGTTGTCCTCAGCATCAGTAAGCTTATAGCTTTGTGAAAAAAACAGACAATTAAGTTGTTCACTCAGTGGACAATGCTACATACAGGCAGCACAGTTTTGGAAGCTCAGAGGAGGGTCTAACAACTGTGTGTTTTAGAAATCTTCTGGGAGACAATGATAGTTCAGTTAGGTGTTGAAGAGCAAGTGGAGATACTAAGCAAATAGAGATGGGGCAGGCATTTGAGTCGGAGACAACAGGGCAGGAGGTGTTGGAGGAGTTACAGTCTAGTGAGGTAGAGAGAGCCAATTCACAGAAAACTTCATACAGGAAGGCAAGAAGCCTGTGCTAAGGCTCTAATCATATCACATATGGATTATCCTACCCCTTGTAACTCAGCTAGTAAAGAGTCTGCCTGCAACGTGGGAGAGTTGGGTTCAATTACTGGGTTGGAAAGATCCCCTGGAAGAGGGCATGGCAGCCCACTCCAGTATTCTTACCTGGAGAATCCCCATGGACAGAGGAGCCTGGCAGGCTACAGTCCATGGGGTCGCAAAGAGTCAGAGCTGACTGAGTGACTAAGCACAGCACAGCAAATAAAATGTAGAGGATGATAAGGAAACAAAACAGAGGGGAGGGAAATAGTTCCATGCTCTCAGAGTAGTTCAGTAGAGACATTACCCTGGTGAGAGAGTAGTATTAAGGAGGAAAAGGATTAATTAATTCTGAGAACTAGGTGGCAGTAGAGGGGATAGAGTGAAGATGGGGAAATAGAGGGAGTTGGTAAGATGGAGAGGAAAGTGAAGTATGATTATGAGGTTCTTAGATTATGTGGATGACTTCGCTGGTGACTGAATTAGCTTACAGAAGCTAAAGAAAATTACAATGCCCAGCATGAATTGTGTTAAGAAGGACATAGTTTTCACTAAGCTTCAATGGGTCAAGCTGTAGAGACTGAGTCTAACTTAAGTAAAGGGAGGAGCTCTTACAATATATGTACGGAGATATAAGAAAATGGGAATCACACTGGAAATACAGAAGCTCAAAAACCTCCAGACACCTGGGTTTCATACAGGCTGTATGCAGGCATGGCTAGCACTTCAGCAGTAAGTATTTATAGCTCTTCACTTCATTGCTCTGTTCATTGATATGATTCCATCATACTCTGACCACTGGTCTAGTTCCCACTTGCAACTAGTAGGTTCTCTCACTTTCTATCTTGAATTTTATTTCAGCATTCTGAAATTTCTGCTTTCTTGGGAATCTGGCTAATGAGTTCTGTACCTCCAAAGGATAATGACAACCTTTTTTCATGACTCTAATGAAGCATTTAGATACATCTTATGCCATAATCAATATATCTGCTCTGTACTGTTATTACAGATGGAATTCTATTATTACAGAATTCTGTTATTACAGATCCAATTTCTTCTTCACTACTTTTCTTCAAGTGGCATCATGAAACAGTCATTATTTACCCAAGTCAGTTACTTTCCGGAAGACCCAAAGTTACCCCTCATCTTTTCAAAGACAGTTCAAAACAGAATAATAAGCTTTGGTCTTCATTAATAACTGAATGATTTCTTAAAGATTCTGTTAAATCAACAACTGCAATACTAACATTTTAGGTCCCAAGAAATATTCTCCTCAAACTCTCATGAAATTACAAAAAATGAATCTAAATAATGACTTATGTAATCAGATGACCTTGATTCTGTCCCATGAACAATTTTAGAATCTTCATGCTAGTGTTATATCACACATACATAGAGGGAAAAAAAAAAAAGATATGAAAGACTCCAATGCTGGGAAAGATTGAGAGCAGGAAGAGAAGGGGGCGACAGAGAATGAGATGGTTGAATGGCATCACCAACTCAATGGACATGAGTTTGAGCAAACTTAGGGAGACAGTGAATGACAGGGAAGCCTTGTATGCTGCAGTCCATGGGGAGAATCAGACATGACCTAGCAACTGAACAACATGAACGAACAAATACATATGCATGCACAGCTCATGTGTATATGTATTTGTGTGTGTGTATATATATATATATATATATATATATGTATGTGTGTGTGCGTGTGTACAATATACATATGTGTATGTGTGCTTAGTCACTCAGTCATTTTCAACTCTTTGCAACTCCATAGACTGCAGCCCGCCAAGTTTCTCTGTCCATGGGGATTCTCTAGGCAAGAATACTGGAGTGAATTGCTATGCCCTCCTCCAGGAGTTCTTCCCAAGCCAGGGATCAAACCTAGGTCTCCTCCATTGCGGGCATATTCTTCACTGACTGAGCCACCAGGGAAGCCCAAGAATACTGCAGTGGGTAGCCTATTCCTTCTCCAGGGAATCTTCCTGACCCAGGAATCAAACCAGGATCTTCTGCATTGAAGGCGGATTCTTCACCAGCTGAGCTACCAGGAACCCTAATACACATGTATACATACATTATTAGGTTGGCAGGCCAAGTTTAAAAAGTTTGAAGAACGTAACTTTTTCACTGATAATTCTAAAGTGAGGAAATATAGACAGAATGTATCAGAAAACTAAAAGATTGGAAAATGGAGCTAATTAAAAGGTATATAAAAGATCTTGTACCTGTATTTGTCATATACAGTTGATGAAAGAAGTGTTCATGGTAAGTCTTTAGAATACTTACAAAGCAAATGGATTTACTGTTACATTTTTTAAATCTTGATAAAATTAGGCATCTCTATAGCAACCCAGGTGTTATGCTACATGCTTTGATCTGTAAATACATTAAGCTTTTTAAAGAATACAATATGTAATACTGTAATTAAACAACTTTGGTTTGTTCAGATGATAGTTGGGTAAAATACTTTCTACTTAAATTGAGTGTTATGATTTTCCAATGTAAGAAAGGCCTTTAACAATTTAGCTTAGAAAGGTGAAAATAATTTACTCTATATTTCCTTTGGGAATGCATGTTTTTTCTCTATAAAAGATACACAGACACGCATGTGCACACATGCAGATACACACAAAGATTTTGGCGATAAATACATCAAAAATTGTTCAGGAGGTTCCTTTTTGGGTGAGTGGTTTTTAATTTCCTCTTTTTAAATCTTCTCTAATTTTTATGTTCTCCAGAGTGAGAACACACTGCTTCTAAAATCAGGAAAAGCAACAAACAACTATACCTGATGTTTTGAAACAAAAGAGAGCTAAACTTCCTTATGCCAGGTCCTCATGACTAAGGGGGAGCAGTGACATGGTAAAAATGTCCATTTTAAGTCTGCTGCCCTAACATATTTCTACACTTTGCATATTTGATTAAAGATACTGCCAACATTCAAGGTGATATAAGTGACTGAACACTTTGATAGCTTTTGCATCTCACTGACTCATACTTTAGGTCTCAGTGGGTCTAATTATTTTACATTTTAGTGAGTTAAGTAAAAAGATCTGGGCTGAGAGCAAGCACAGGGGAGTCAGCCCTGGCTTCCTGGATCCTTTAGTGGGTGTGCAGGTGCCTGGGGCCAAGGACTGACTGCTTCTCCACATCCTGATTCACACTGTGCCTGACACCCACCAATAGCCCTCTCAACTGAGTCAGTGAGTCAACCAACAGCAAAGAATGACGCTAGGTGGTACATGAGACATAGATATCCTGAAGGACAACACTGTCTCATATTATTACATTTCTTCCCAGGGGCTCAGCAGTAACTCTTCCCAGAGGGCTAGAGTCCATGGGATTGCAAAGAATCAGACACAATTTAGTGATTAAACATACACATTACTTTCATACATTAATGTTATCTGTTCAAACTATACACAGTCTTTGATCATGCAGAATTACTGTATCCATTTCTGTATCCACTAGCACTTGTGCTAGCAGCTTTGGTCCGGTCTGACTCTTTGCGACCCTATGGACTCTAGCCTGCCAGACTCCTCCGTCCATGGGACTCTCCAGGTAAGAATACTGGAGTGGGTTGCCAGACCCTGCTCCAGAGGATCTTCCTGACCCAATCGAACCCAGGTCTCCTGCACCTCCTGCAGTGGCAAGCACATTCTTCACCAAAACTACCACCACCTGGGAAGCCTGTATCTATTTCAGTAGATTAATTAATAATACATTTAAAAGAAAAGCATTTCTAAAGTTAGGTTTTTAACAAAATAACTTTATTTTAAGGCCCTTTTCTCCTTTAATTGACATCTCTGATGGCTTAGACAGTAAAGAATCTGCCTGCAATGAAGGATATCTGGGTTAGATCCCAGGGTTGGGACGATCCCTTGGAGTAGGAAATGGCAAACCACTCCAGTATTCTTGCCTGGAGAATTCCATGGACAGAGCAGCTTGGCAGGCTACAGTCCATGGGTCGTAAGGAGTCAGATTGATGTAGCAACAAACACTTTCCTCTTAGGAAGTTAAAATAATTATGCCATAGCACTAACTCAGAACATATATTTGGCATGCATTTGAAGATGACCAAGTAAGATGATGGATGGAGGGGGTGATTTTTTATAAGGAAATCCCCACAACACATTTTTAAGTTCTCATGAAATCTGTGGGCATTCTATTGTATCTGAAGTATAGACTTCATTTGAAATACAAAAATATTTAATGCTAGACATTCTAATCAAGTATTTTGCTCCTGATGAAACATGAGGAAAATGTCTAGCACAGAAAAGAATGACTTTTTACAAGTATGTCACTGAAACTGTTGAACCAGTATAGGTAAATATGGATTAAGGATTTTCCTCCTTTACTCTGTTTTGACTATATTGAATTAATGGGATTATTTCAAGGTCTCCTGATTATTTTGCTTCTGCAGACAGTCTTAGAATGTCATTTATTTTTCAGTTTCTAACAACTAACCTATGATGAGTGTCACTTTCATAAGATTAGAAAACAGCAGGAATAAAAGATAAAACAGTTTTCCGGTTGTCTTGATTTTTCTTCAGACTCTTCAGAAAGCAACAACAATGATGGAAGTGTAAAATTATGTAAAATTTTCTCCTCAGACCACAGACCTCAGGTTCTTTTTCACACAGAAGATTAAGGTAATTTCACTTGCAATGAACCTCACTTAAAATAAAATCTGATGATATGAAAATATATTTTCTGATTATCTTTTAATCAGTTTTGAATAATTTTCTCTTCTACATGGTATAGTGAAGTGAAGTGAAATCGCTCAGTCATGTCCGACTCTTTGCGACCCCGTGGAGTAGCCCACCAAGCTCCTCCTTCCATGGGATTCTCCAGGCAAGAGTACTGGAGTGGGTTACCATTTCCTTCTCCAGGGGAATTTCCCAACCCAAGGATCAAATCCAGGTCTCCACATTCCAGGCAGATGCTTTAACCTCTGAGCCACCAGGGAAGCCCTCTACATGGTATCAGTTCAGTTCAGTTGCTCAGGCGTGTCCGACTCTTTGCAACCCCATGAATCACAGCATGCCAGGCCTCCCTGTCCATCACCAAATCCCGGAGTTCACTCAGACTCATGTCCATCGAGTCAGTGATGCCATCCAGGCATCTCACCTCTGTCGTCACCTTCTCCTCCTGCCCCTAATCCTTCCCAGCATCAGGGTCTTTTCCAATGAGTCAACTCTTCGCATGAGGTGGACAAAGTACTGGAGTTTCAGCTTTAGCAGCATTCCTTCCAAAGAAATCCCAGGCCTGATCTCCTTCAGAATGGACTGGTTGGATTTCCTTGCAGTCCAAGGGACTCTCAAGAGTCTTCTCCAACACCACAGTTCAAAAGCATCAATTCTTCGGTGCTCAGCCTTCTTCACAGTCCAACTCTCACATCCATACGTGACCACGGGAAAAACCATAGCCTTGACTTGACAGACCTTTGTTGGCAAAGTAATGTGTCTGCTTTTGAATATGCTATCTAGGTTGGTCGTAACTTTCCTTCCAAGGAAGTAAGCGTCTTTTAATTTCATGGTTGCGGTCACCATCTGCAGTGATTTTGGAGTCCCAGAAAATAAAGTCTGACAGTTTCCACTGTTAACCCATCTATTTCCCATGAAGTGGTGGGACCGGATGCCATGATCTTCGTTTTCTGAATGTTGAGCTTTAAGCCAACTTTTTCACTCTCCACTTTCACTTTCATCGAGAGGCTTTTTAGTTCCTCTTCACTTTCTGCCATAAGGGTGGTGTCATATGCATCTCTGAGGTTATTGATATTTCTTCTTGCAATCTTGATTCCAGCTTGTGCTTCATCCAGCCTGGCATTTCAAATGATGTACTCTGCATATAAGTTAAATAAGCAGGGTGACAATATACAGCCCTGACGTACTCCTTTTCCTATTTAGAACCAGTCTGTTGTTCCATGTCCAGTTCTAACTGTTGCTTCCTGACCTGCATACAGATTTCTCAAGAGGCAGGTCAGGTGGTCTGGTATTCCCAACTCTTTCAGAATTTTCCACAGTTTATTGTGATCCACACAGTCAAAGGCTTTGGCATAGTCAATAAAGCAGAAATAGACATTTTCACTGAATTTAACTCAGATGACCATTATACCTACATGGTATAGTGCCATTTTATTTTAAATTAATTTTAGTTCATATTTGTGATTACAATTAGCTAATAATAATAAATACGGTTTTGATCATGCCCACTGTCAACTGAATCTTTCAGGTTCTCCCTGATTTCTGAATTAGAGGACTTTGCAAGGGCCCCCTAGCCTGGGAAGGTACTCATGCAGTCCACAGTCTGTACAGGGTGTGACTGTGAATACATATTAGCAGTGGTCCATATTGAGTATAATGATTTTCATTAAGTAAATTCATCAGGTGTACTTTCCTACTGATCATTTCTTATTGAATCATACAAGTCCTGAATAATATATACATATTCCTCAGTTATGTATACATGATTTAAGTATATTTGAAAATAGATCATTTCAATCTCTTATTAATGAATTCTGTAATAATTACCTCTCCCTCTTGAAGGATAATATTTTGGTATATCTCATTAAGCATAAATTAATGTTTAAAACTACTGATATTCAGTTCAGTTCAGTCGCTCAGTCATGTCTGACTCTTTGCAACCCCATGGACTGCAGACGCCAGGCTTCCCTGTCCACCACCAACTCCTGGAGCTCACTCAAACTCATGTCCATTGAGTTGGTGATTCCATCCAACATTCTCATCCTCTGTCACCCCCTTCTCCTCCGACCTCAATATTTCCCAGAATCAGGGTTTTTTCCACTGAGTCAGTTCTTCGCATCAAGTGGCCAAAGTATTGGAGTGTCAGTTTCAGCATCAGTCCTTCTAATGAATATTCAGGACTGATTTCCTTTAGGGTGGACTGGTTGAATCTCCTTGCAGTCCAAGGGATTCTCAAGAGTCTTCTCTAATACTGCAGTTCAAAAGCATCAATTCTTTGGCACTCAGCTTTCTTTACAGTCCAACTCTCACATCCATACATGACTACTGGAAAAAATCAGATTTTTGACTAGACAGACCTTATATTACCAAATTATATTTAATATTTGTAATATAGCATACCATTGCCTTTTTAGTTAAAATCAGATAGCTCATTTACCTACTGTATTTTTAGGCAACTCTTCTCATTTTAAAGTTTAGGATACTGGATTATATATCTTGGAATTTTCAAAATCAATAAAATGCTCATTCATTCCATGCAACATACAGATTACTGGTTTTGAGTTCAGGCTCTGAAAGCCGGTGACCTGAGTCTAAAATCAGGTTGCACAAATTGCTAGCTATATGAATTCAATTACTTCAACTTTCTATAACTTGATTTCTCTTTTTTTTAAATTTGTATACTAGGTTTAATGCAAGTACAAACCTCACATAGTTGCTGTACAGTATAACTAATATAGTACAAAGAACAGGATATTTCTTGAGCACATCTATAAAAAATAAAGACCTTTGTTCAGGCATAAGCAGGAGAAAGAATTAAGGAAGACTAAGTATCCACTGGCTTCCCTGATGGTTCAGAAGGTAAAGAATCTGTCTGCAGTATAGGAGACCTGGGTTCTATCCCTGGGTTGGGAAGATCCCCTGAAAGAGGGCACAGCAACCCACTCCAGTATTCTTGCCTGGAGAATCCCATAGACAGAGGAGCCTGGTGGTTTACAGTCCATAGGACTGCAAAGAGTTGGACATGACTGAGTGACTAACACACATATATACTAAGTATCAGTATTAAAATATTGATGCCAAGGAAAAAGATAAACTTTCAAAGAAGTTAACTAGGCATTATACTTCTCTAAAAAATAAAAAGTAAGGCAACAATGAACAGAGGTAAAACAAAAACCTCATGCAGCAAAATGTATACTAAATAAGAAATTTGGTATATAGTAAAGGGGACATCTCAAATAACTGGGCAAAGATAACATTTTAATAAATAGTTTAATAAATAAATTGACAATAGCTAAGTGTCAAAAAGGATTAAATTAGATCTGTATCTTACAATATATACCTGATCAAATTCTAATAAATTAAAGGTTTAAATGTAAAAATGAAACCATATTACAAGAAAACATGTAAATGCTGTAAAATCTTTTTGCCCTGTTTGTACACAAGGGTTTTGAAACTATAGTTCAAAGTTCAGAAACAATAAAACACTGAGAACAGAAACTATATTTAAAAATATATTAAATGTCATAGACAAACTCAAAGACAAACTGATAAACTGAGTGCAAATTTTTTAAAATTATATCACATGACAAAATATCTATATGTTATAGTATGAATATATATTTAATACATATATATTCAACATATTTACATCTTATATGATATATGAAAGATATAATATGAATATATTATATATTTATGTGAAATATAGTATATATTACATATATATGTAAATACATGATATATTCACATATATATTTGTATGATAAATATATATGTTCATATAAATTATATTATATGATATATATATGATCATGTATATGATATGATAAATAAATATATATATATATATACACTTTGTTACCAACTGATTGGTATATTATATATATCATATGTGCTCTTTATTATGCAATATATCACATACACATAAATACAAAAATATATATTATATCATATATATTTTATATATTTATATAAAATATTGGATTGGATAAAAAGTTAATTTGGGTTTTTCCATCACATCTTAGAAACTCAAACGAATATTTTGGGCAACACAATATAGTATAAATATATATACACCTTCTTACAAAATGATTGATGTATTATATAATATGAATTGATTGGTATACTGTATAATATATATTATTGTTTATATTATTTAATATGTAAAATATATTATATCATACATTTTCTAATTATAGTATATTACAGTACCATTACATTAGATACATTAGATATATATTTTATATATTTATATAATATATAATAGATATATACTATAAATGTGTATATATAAACTTGCTAATTGATTAATTGATATAATATATATCTTACATATATTTTATTATGCATAATATCATATAAATATTAAATATATATCATATGTATGATGTATTACATATTATAAATTTATTTAATATGTAATTTAAATATACATAGGTCATACACACTATTACTCAATGATTGATATGTAATATCAATCACTTGATATATAATATATATCATATATTCCATATTTCATATTAGATTTATAAATACATAAAATACAAGTCTCATTATATTTTCTATGATAGAACTGTACAAAAAAGATCTTCACAACCCGGATAACCACGATGGTGTGATCACTGACCTATGGCCAGACATCCTGGAATGTAAAGTCAAGTGGGCCTTCACTACGAACAAAGCTAGTGGAGGTGATGGAATTACAGTTGAGCTATTTCAAATCCTGAAAGATGATGCTGTGAAAGTGCTGCACTCAATATGCCAGCAAATTTGGAAAACTCAGCAGTGGCCACAGGACTAGAAAAGGTCAATTTTCATTCCAATCACAAAGAAAGGCAATGCCAAAGAATGCTCAAACTACTGCACAATTGCACTCACCTCACACACTAGTAAAGTGATGCTTAAAATTCTCCAAGTCAGGCTTCAGCAGTACGTGAACCGTGAACTTCCAAATGTTCAAGCCAGTTTTAGAAAAGGCAGAGCAACCAGAGATCAAATTGCCAACATCCTATGGATCATCGAAAGGGCTAGAGAGTTCCAGAAAAACATCTATTTCTGCTTTACTGACTATGCCAAAGCCTTTGACTGTGGATCACAATAAACTGTGGAAAATTCTTCAAGAGATGGGAATATCAGACCACCTGACCTGCCTCTTGAGACCTATATGCAAGTCAGGAAGCAACAGTTAGAACTGGACATGGAACAACTGACTGGTTCCACATAGAGAAAGGAGTACATCAAGGCTGTATACTGTCACCCTGCTTATTTAACTTCTATGCAGAGTCCATCATGAGAAAGGCTGGGCTGGAGGAAGCACAAGCTGGCATCAAGATTGCTGGGAGAAATACCAATAACCTCAGATATGCAGATGACACCACCCTTATGGCAGAAAGTGAAGAAGAACTAAAATGCCTCTTGATAGAAGTGAAAGAGGAGAGTGGAAAATTTGGCTTAAAGCCCAACATTCAGAAAATGAAGATCATGGCATCCGGTCCCATCACTGCATGGGAAATAGATGGGGAAACAGCGGCAACAATGGCTGACTTTATTTTTCTGGGCTCCAAAATCACTGCAGATGGTGATTGCAGCCATGAAATTAAAAGACGCTTACTCCTTGGAAGGAAGGTTATGACCAACCTAGACAGTGTATTAAAAAGCAGAGACATTACTTTGTCAACAAAGGTCCGTCTGGTTAAGGCTATGGTTTTTCCAGTGGCCATGTAATAATTGATGTCAGAGTTGGACTATAAAGAAAGCTGAGCGCTGAAGAATTGATGCTTTTGAACTGTGGTGTTGGAGAAGACTCTTGAGAGTCCCTTGGACAGCAAGGAGATCCAACCAGTCCATCCTAAAGGAGATCAGTCCTGGGTGTTCATTGGAAGGCCTGATGTTGAAGCTGAAACTCCAATACTTTATCCACCTGATGTGAGAACTGACTCATTGGAAAAGACCCTGATTCTGGGAAAGATTGAGGGCAGGAGGAGAAGGGGACGACAGAGGATAAAATAGTTGGATGGCATCACCGACTCAGTGGACATGGGTTTGGGTGGACTCCGGGAGTTGGTGATGGACAGGAAGGCCCCGTGTGGTGCAGTTCATGGGGTCGCAAAGAGTCGGACACCACTGAGTGACTGAACTGAACTGAACTGAATAACATAATATCATAAACAGACACATACTCTTAGCAACTAAATTGGTTTGGAATAATGAACTGTATAATAAAAATTGAGCAAATGTCAAAATCAGTGCATAAACAGATCCAAATTAGCTCTTAAACATAAGGAAAGTATTCAGTCTCAAGTGCAGGTGAAAGTGAAAAGTGAAAGTGAAGTCACTCAGTCATGTCCGACTCTTTGCGGCCCCGTAGACTGTAGCCTGCCAGGCTCCTCTGTCCATGGGATTTCCCAGGCAAGAATACTGGAGGGGTTGCCATTTCCTTATCCAGGGGATCTTCCCGACCCAGGGATCGAACCCAGGTCTCCTGCATTGCAAGCAGACACTTTAACCTCTGAGCCACCAGGGAAGCCAGGTAGGGGAATGCAAATGTAAATACACTGAAATAGTTTTTTTACCAATCTTATTGGAAAAAATTAAACATATTTTTAACATTCTCTTGGTGAAGTTCAAGGGAAATGGGCACTCTCAAACATTGCTACTGTGAATGCAAATCGATGCTGACTTTGTAAAGGAAAATTTGGCAACATTTAATTAATAGAACTTCACATACATTTATCTTTGTCCAAGAAAGTCAGCATCTAGAAATTCTCCTTGAAGCAGTCTTTATAATTGCTAAAAATTGAAATCAAGCCCCAATGCCTATACATAAAATTGAAAACAAACAAACATCACTATGTGAAAGAAGGTGGGTAATCTTGCATACATCCTCACTATTTAGTTAAAAAAAATAATTGAGATATTAAGAAGTGTGATATGGAGTGATACTCAGGATACTGCATTAAGTCATAAGAAGCACAAAAGATACAAAGGTACAAAAGTAATAAAAAATTCAAAAGTGTATCTACGGTACACTATGCTTCATGCAAAAGGGAAGAGGTAAGGTACTTGTATCTATGCATTTTTGAAAAAAGCAGCACTGAAGATATAAACCAGAAACTAATGTGTATATGTATAAGAAGTGAGTTAAACCTGGAAGGAAGTTTGGTGGCTTAGGAAAGGATAGATAGAAAGGAACAGAGGAAGTAAGAACACCGTAAGTATATATTTTTGTACAATTTTAACTTTAGAATTATTTTAATGTTGGATATAAATTAAGATACACAAATGATATATAAAATCTACAAGTGTGGGAAAAAGCACACTTCATATTAATAATCTAGATGTTCTGAAAGAAAAACTATAATTTAATATCTGAGATTTGACCTATATGCTTACAGTTGTTTTTCATAATAATCTGTCTGAATGAAAATAGGGAAATAGTCTCAGTTTCTCACATCAAGTGTCACAGGTCAAGTACAGAATCTCCCTCTAGAATTCCAGCTCTTCCCGCTCTAATGCAATTAAGATTCAATTTTTCTATAAATAAAAAAATAATACAGAAAACATGTTATTGAAATCTGGAGTCTAAAATACATACAGAGAGAGAGTAGTGAGTTATTTTCATTTCCACATGGCATTATTTAGCAATATAAAACTATTTTATGCATACTCTAAGGCTGCATCATAAATCGTGTCAAACTCTTTGTGACCCCATGTACTGTAGTCTTCCAGGCTCTTCTGTCCATGGGATTTCCCAGACAAAGATACTGGAGCTGGTTGCCATTTCCTTCTCTAGAGCATCTTCCCGACCAGGGATTGAACTTGTGTATTTTACATGGGCAGGCTGATTTTTTACCACTGGGCCACCTGGGAAGCCCACTTTAAGGCTGAGGAAATACCAAATCTTTCAATATATTGTGGAGAATTGATTCCAAATTTCTCCCTATGTAAGACTGTAAGAACACAGGAAAAGGCAAGGCTAAAATGAACCCTGTAATATTAACTGGAATATCAATATAAAATAATGAATATTAATAAAACATTAGAAACTGATATAGTGAAGTATCTATAATCATAGTATGCAGATGTGCTTATTTGTCATTATAGTAATAATGAACACACCTAAATCCAAGGTTTAGGTTCCTAAGTATTGCTATTTAATATAAAGAAATAAACAAGATAAATGATTGATTCTTAAATTGGAGAAGGGAACATTCAAGATAAGCCTAGAATAACACACCTAACAAAAAGTAAGCAAATGTTTATGGAATTATGGAAATGTTTTGAATCAATACAGAAAATTAGTAGAGATACAACATTATCATCAAACCTACTGATCTCCAGCCTGAAGTGAATCCTATTGGAAAACTCTGGAAAATTGGATCACCAAAATAAATGCTAATGGATAACCCATAGGATAAAACAGATGAATGGGGATAAATGGGAAGTGTTTCTTTAGAGAAGAATTCAAATGTAGATGAAACATATGGAAGAAAAAAGTTTACTAAAATTTTAGAAATACCACTGTAATAATTGTTTCAGGAAAGAAAGGCAATGGATGCTAAGACATTAGGGAAATTTGATAGAGAACATACCATTTATATAAAGCCATAGTATTCTCTTGTGGAAAATGATTGATACTTACAAATTTGAAAGTGACAGTATCTTAACCCAATGATTAAAGTAACCACTGCCATTAAAATGACAAATAGACAGAGTGTGGGTCCTGAATTGTTGCACCATGAAGGACACAAAGTCACCTCCCTGCTGTCATTGCCCAAAATACATCATCTGAACTCAATCAAAGAAAATCTCAGACAGACCCGAATGAAGGAAGATCTATAAAATAATTGACTTGTACTCCTTAAAAATGCCAAGGCCATAAAAGACACAAAGATTAAGGAAATAGTCCAGATAAAAGAAGACAAAACAGACAAAAATAAAGCATGATCCTGGATGGGATCCTAGGCCAAGATTCCCTCTCCCCTGCCCCCTAAAAATACATTTGTAGAACAACTGGCAAAATTTAAATAGGTTTGATAATACTGTATCTATATAAATTCCCTGATTTGATAATCATGTTATTGCTTTCTAAAAGAATGTCTTTTTCCTAAAATGAAAAATTAATGCACTTAGGACTAAAGGGGCATTATCACTTATTCTCAGATGATTCAGGAAAAAAATGCCTCTGTTTATGTGTAAAGTGCATATGTGCATACATATATAAAGAAAGAATCTTGGCAAAGGGTTTACAATATTACTCTAAATAATCTTGTAATATTTTTAAAATCTGAAATTATTTCAAATTCAACAGTTTTAAAATATAAAAAAAAATAAATAAATTATTTTCAGGGCACCCATACATCCATATAACTACAAGTTTCTGAGTTTGCTACCTCATGCTTTTCAAGGGGTAGGAGAAAGTTTCTGCTTTATGCTTCGATTATAATGTATTTTCATTGTTTTCCTCACAGTATCATAGAAAATAAGTAGGTCATTTGGTATCAAAGTAAGGACATTCAGGTTATCATTCTTTGAGACAGAATGGTGATACACTTAGTTTCTCAAAATCAAGCCTCACAGACCGAGTCTAAGTCTGGAATCCGCCTCTAGAACTCCAGTTCTTCTGACTCTAGCATGACTAAGACTCAATTTTTCTTTAAGTAAAAAAAAAAATCAATACAAAAATGTTCTTTAAACTGGAAGCTAAATTTGCAAAAGATAAAGAAGTCAATAATTTTACTGTGGGAAACACTGTTTCAAAATGACAGTTTACCATACAATGTGCTTCTCAAGATTTTCTTTTGAGTAAAACAATTGGAAACACTAGATAGTGCCTGAGTTAAGTGTTCAAAGAGTCATTATGACTTAGGAGTTCATCTGATTGAATCATTATATCCTCTAAATTTCCAAGAATATTAATGAAATAAGTCACGGTAAGTTTATATCTTGGAGCACTACAAGATCATAGAAAAAAATAACAATGATATATGTGTATATTTATATAGAAGCCTCTCTGTGATATACAAATAATAAAAAATAATTTAGGTACAAGTTAGTATAAAGCGTGATTGTATTCAAGTGAAAGTGTATCTGCACACAGAAAATATTCGAAAGAACATTCTTTGTATGTTAACAGTTATTAACAGTTTACATTTAAATGTGTTTTACTGTCATCTTTCTCTCCCTAAACCTAAAGTTCAATAAAATCAGAAGAAAACCATTTAAAACCCAATTAAAACACACACATAAATATCCATATGATAAAATTTGAGTGAAAAATGATTAAAGATCTCTTTTAAATAGACTTACTCTGTCCAAGGTTTTTCCATGAATGAAGATATATTAATTTGAGTATTAAAGACCTTGTATTTTTAAACAAATACAATTTATGTTCCAAAAGAGTAGCCAAAAGAAGTTTCCAGAATGAGGTACAGAAGATGCTAAAGTCAAGAAGAAAGAGCAAATACTTGAAAATTAAACACTATTTACATAAAAATTTGACTATAGCAGAGTAGCTTTATTTCATCATCTTAGAATTGCTGATTGGACCAGTTGATTTTAGAAAAAAAATCTCATTCCCAGTGTCCCACTGATACGAGGACAAGGCACAAAATTCTCTGTCATTTATATAACTCAGATATTTTGCTACAGTCTCCTGAAATTTGCTATTTTCTGCTAAAATGTCTCAAGAATTTCATTATTTTAATTCTGAATTTGATTTTATCTCAGAACAAAGGGATAGGAGTAGGAAAAATGAGAGAAAAAACTTGATCCAAGTGCTTACTAGAGATAAAATTGTCTTTTTTATTATCATAAAGATGTGGTGTTTTTTACAATGTTAAGCATTAAGTGGTAGGCACAAAATTTGAGCCCCCATCTGCCCCAAATGCCAGCATATTTCTACATCATTCTTCATACTTGAAATAGAATCATATCCTCTTTTTTATTACTTCAACTTTTTTTCCCTATTTTTGAGAGATAATTGACACATATTGTATGTGTTTAAAGTATACAATATGATGATTTGATACTCATATGTCAAGATTAAGATAGTTAACATATGAATTACCTCACAGAGTTATTTTCCCTGGTGAGACTACTTAAGATCTGCTCTCAGCAACTCTCAAGCACACAACTCAGAAATATTAAATGTAATGGAAGTTTGTTTCCTTTAACCAACATCTCACCATTTCCACTACCCTCAGCGTCCTCCAACCATCGTTCTACTATCCCTTTCTAGGAGTTTGGCTTTTTAGATTCAACATAAAAGTGATGCATGCTTAGTCACTCAGTGGTTTCTGACTCTTTGAGACACTACAGACTGTAGCCCACCATGGGATTTTCCAGGCAAGAATACTGGGGCTGTTGCCATTTCTTACTCCAGGGGACCTTCTCAACCCAGGGATCACACCCGTGTCTCCTGCATCTCCTGCATTGGCAGGCGAATTCTTTACTGCTGAGACATCTAGGAAGCCCATGTAAGTGATACCGCACAGTATTTGTCTTCCTCTGTCTAGTTTATTTCACTTTAATGATCTGAAGGTCCATCATGTCATCATAAATGGCAGTATTTTCTTCTTTCTTACAGCTGAATAACATTCCAGTGAGAGAGACAGAGAGAGAGAGAGAGAGAATGTTTAAACACACCATGTTTCCTTATTCATGCATTTATCTGTCAGAGGACACTTAGCTTGTTTTCAAACCTTGGCTATTGTGAATTATGCTGCAATAAACATAGGTGTGAAGATATCTTTTCAAGAGTGATTTTGTTTTCTTTGGATATATAACGCCACCCCCATCTAAAAGTAGAGTGTTCCTGTGAAAACTTTCCTGAACCTAAAAGACATTAAACAAAGGAACAGTTACTTTAGGACATGTCTTGCTAAGAGATGCACACAATAAATCCAGATAAATCACAGTAGGAAATGGCAACCCCCTCTAGTATTCTTGCCTGGAAAATTCCACAGACAGAGGAGCCTGCCTGGCTATAGTCCATGGGGTCCCAAAGAGTTGGACACAACTGAGCGCACGCATGCACACACACACATACTGCCTCAGGCATACTAACTTTAGAGACACAGTTCAGAGGTAAAGGGCTTGATGCTGAGATGCTGAGTGTAGTCCCAGGGGAAGGAAACTAGCAATGTCACTCTTCACTATTCACAGTGCACAATGCCTCTCTAACAGATAGCAGCAAAAGAAATTCTGAAGGCTTTTTGTACTTATCACCTTCTCTCATAAAAGTAAAAATCCTCTTTTAATTTCTTTAGGTTCACAAAAGCAGATATTAATGTAGGTCTTTGATAAAAGCAAAGTGGCATAAACCTTGAAAAGCTGGGGGATTCTTATATGCCCAGAAGTACTGCTAGATCATAGGGTAGTTCTATTTTTATTTTTTGAGAAAAAAATACATAATTTGTTATAGTGTCTCTACCAACTTACATTCTCACCAACAGTGTAAAAGGGTTCCTTTTTTCCACATCCTGCCACCTCTTCTTCTCACTTGTTTTTTTGTTATACCCATCCTAACAGGTGCGAAGTGGCATCTCACTGCAATTTTGATTAGCATTCTCCTGTTGATTAATGATGTTGAGCAACTTGCCAATGGCTATTGGCCATCTGAATATCTTCTCAAGAAAAATGTCTATTCAGGTCCTTTACCCATTGTTACATAAAAATAATAATTTGAAATGTTTCTATTGAATTGCCTGATGTTTTTGTATAACTTGGAGATTGTGCTGTGCTTAGTCACTTGGTCGTGTCAAACTCTTTGCAACCCTATGTACCGTAGCCTGTCAGGCTCCTCTGTCCATGGGGATTCTCCAGGCAAGAATAATGGAGTGGGTTGCCATGCCCTCCTCCGGGGGATCTTCCCAAACCAGGGATTGAAACCAGATCTGCCACATTGCAGGCAGATTCTTTACCATCTGAGGCACCTGGGAAGCCCCCGAGTTTGTGAATATTTTCTTCTATTCTGTAGTTTGGCTTTTCATTTTACTGACTGTTTTCTTTGCTTGGCAAAAGTTCTTTAATGTGATATAATCCCAATTGTTTATATTGTCTGGACTTTTGGTGCTTTATCTAAGATATTATTGCCGAGACCTTTGTCAAAGTCTTTTTCACTGTGTCTCCTTCTAGGAGTTTATGGTTTCACATATTATATTTAAATTTTGATCATTTCTAGCTATTTTTGTGAGTACTGTAGGACAGGGATCCTAATACATCCTTTTGCATGTGGATATTCAGGTTTTCCAATAATATTTATTGAAGAAACTATCCTTTTTTTATTTGTTGGCAACTCTGTCAAAAAACTAGTTTAATACATATACTCTCATTTACTATATATGCTGTAATACTATCTAGGCTCTCTATTCGGTTTCACTGGTCTATGTGCCTGCTTTTATATCAGTACAATATTGTTTTGATTATTACAGCTTTATAATTCAGTTTGAAACCAGAAAATATGATGCCTGCACCTTTGCTCTTCTTTCTCAAGATTGCTATGGCTATTTATTCTGTTATAGTACTATATAAATTTTAGGTTCTACTCCTGTGAAAAATGTTATTGAGATCTTGAAATGAATTACACTGAATTTGTAGATCACTTAATATAGTATGGATATTTTCACAAAGTCCTCCTTCCAATCCTAGAGCATAGGATGTCTATATTTATTTGTGTCTTCAATTTCTGTCAACAATGTCTTATAGTTTGCAGCATTCAGGTCAAATATTTCTAAGTATGTTATTATTTTTGGTGCTATTGAAATGAAACTGGTTTCTTAATGTCTCTCAGATGGTTCACTGTAAATGAAGAAAAAATAAAACTCATAGTGCATGTTGATTTTGTATCTCATAAACTTACTGAATTTATTTATTAATTTGAACAGGGTTTGTCTTTTTTTTTTTTAAGTCTTTAGGGTTTTCCGTATGTAATATCATATCATCTGAAAATGGGTGGCTGAGTGGTAAAGTATCTGCTGCCAAGCAGGAGATGTGGGTTTGATCCCTGGATCAGGACGATTCCCTGGAGGAGGAAATGACAACCCACTCTAGTATTGCCTGGGAAATTCCATGGATAGAAGAAGCCCTGCAGGCTTTGCATCCCTGGGGTCGCAAAGAGTTGGACACCACTAAGTGGCTGCACACACACACAAAAAAATCTACAAATAGAGACAGTTTCAATTCTTCTAATTTGATGCCTTTTATTTTTTTTTTCCTTGCCTAATTACTCTGTTGGGAATTCTAGTACAATACTGAATAGAAATGGTGACAGTGGGCATTCTTGTCTAGTTACTGATATTAGAAGAAAGGTTTTTAACTTTTCACCATTGAATATAATGATAACTGTCAGGCTATCATACATGGCCTTTATTATGTGTGGCACATTCCTTTTATACCTAATTTGTTGAGAGTTGTTATCATGAAAAATATTAAATTTTATCAAATAATATTTCTGTATCTATTAAAATAATCATATGCTATTTATCCTTCATTCTATTAATATGGTATGTCACATCTATTGAGTACATATGTTGAAACATCCTTGAATCACAGGGATTAATCTCAACTAATCATGATTAATGATCCTTTTAATGTGCTTGTGAATTCAGTTTGCAAGTATTTTGTTGAGGACATCATTTATGTTCGTCAGGGATAATGACCTGCAATTTTATTATAGTATCCAATATCTCATAAGATGGGTTTGGAAGGGTATCTTTCCTCTTCATTTTTTGGTAAGTTTTTGAGAAGGACTGATATTAATTCTTATTTAAATATATGGTAAAATTCACCAGTGAAGCTATACAGTTCTAGGTTTTTATTTATTTGCAGATTTTTTATTATTGATTTATTTTCTTCCCTGTTATTAGTCTGTTCACATTTTATAATTATTTCATGATTCAGTCTTGATAAGTTGTATGTTTCTAGCAATTTATCCATTTCTTCTAGTCATCAAATTTGTTGGTGAATAGGTGTTCAGAAAGGAAACAAGAGAACAGACAGAGGAACCAGAGGTCAAATTTCCAACATCCACTGGATCATAGAAAAAGCAAGAGAATTCCAGAAAAAACATAAACTTCTGCTTTATTGATTATGCCAAAGCCTTTGACTGTGTAGATCACAACAAACTGTGGAACATTCTTCAAGAGGTGGGAAAACCAGACCACCTTACCTGCCTTCTGAGAAATTTTCATGCAGGTCAAGAAGCAACAGTTAGTACTGGACATGGAAAACAGACTGGTTCCAAATTGGGAAAGAAGTACGTCAAGGCTGTATATTGTCATCCCGATTATTTAACTTCTATGCAGAGTACATCATGTGAAATGCCAGGCTAGATGAAGCACAAGCTGGAATCCAGAATGCTGTGAGAAATATAAATAATCACAGATACACAGATGACACCACCCTTATGGTAGAAAGTGAAGAACTAAAGTGCCTCTTGATGAAAGTAAAAGAGGGGAGTGAAAAAGCTGGCTTAAAACTCAACATTCAAAAAAGTAAGATCCTGGCATCCAGTCCCATCACTTCATGGCAAACAGATGGGAAACAATGGAAACAGTGACAGACTTTATTTTCTTGGGCTCCAAAATCACTGCAGATGATGACTTCAGCCATGAAATTAAAAGATGCTTGCTCCTTGGAGGAAAAACTACAACCAACCTAGACAGCATATTGAAAAGCAGAGGCATTACTTCGCTGACAAAAATCCATAGTCATGTATGCATGTGAGAGTTGGACTATAAAGAAAGCTGAGCACCAAAGAACTGATGCTTTTGAACTGTGTGTGGTGTTGGAGAAGACTCTTGAGAGTCCCTTGGACAGCAAGGAGATCCAACCAGTCCATCCTAATAGAAATCAGTCCTGAATATTCACTGGAAGGACTGATGCTGAAGCTGAAAGTCCTATACTTTGTTTACCTGACGTGAGAACTGACTCATTGGAAAAGACCCTGATGCTGGGAAAGATTGAAGACAGGAGAAGAAGGAGATGAAAGAGGATGAAAGGGTTGGAAGGCATCACTGACTCAATGGACATGAGTCTGAGCAAGCTCCAGGAGATGGCAAAGGACAGGGAAGTCTGGAATGCTGTAGTCCATGGGGTTGCAAAGAGTCCGACATGCCTGAGTGACTGAACTAGCTGTTCAGAATAGTCTCTTATGATCCACTGTATTTCTTTGATATCAGGTATAATATCTTCTATATAATTTATAATTGCATTAATTGAGACCCCTCTTTTTCTAATCTAGCTAAGGGTTTGTCACTTCTGTCTTTAAAAAAATAAAATAACTCTTAGTTTCATTGATGTTTTCTATTGTTTCTTAATCTTTATTTCATTTATTTCTGCCCTGATCTTTATTTCTTTCTTCTAAACTTGGGCTAAGTTTGTTCTTTTCCTAGTCCTTTGAGGTATAAAATTAATTTGTTTATTTGCAATCTTTCTTTTTTTCTTAAGGCAGGCATTTATCTTGTAGACTTCTTTCTCAGAATTGTCTGCTTGGTATGCTGTGTTTCCATTTCCAATTGTCTCAATATTTTTATTTCTCTTTTGATATCTTTTTTTTTATCTCATTTGCTGTTCATACATACTACTATTTAATTTCCACATATTTGTGAATTTTTCATCTTTGCTTATATTATTGATTTCTAGTGTCCTACCACTGTGGTCAGAAGAGATACCTGATATGTTTTCAGCCTGATTAAATTTTTTCACATTTGTTTTGTAGAGACTTCCCTGGTGGCTCAGACGGTAAAGCGTCTGTGTACAATGTTGGAGTCTCAGGTTCAAGCCCTAGATTGGGAAGATCTCCTGGAGAATGGAAATGGTAACCCACTCCAGTACTCTTGCCTGGAAAATTCCATGGACAGAGGAGCCTGGTAGGCTACAGTCCATGGGGTAGCAAAGAGTTGGACATGACTGAGCGACTTCACTTTCTTTCTCTCTTGTTTTGTAGCCTCTAGTACATGTCATCTGTACTACAGAATGTTCCATGTGCAGTTGAAAAGAACATGTATTCCATTTTTTTTGATGGAATGGCCTGTATATGTGTGTTAAGTACATTTAGTCTAAAGCATAGTTCAAGTCCATTATTTTCTTAATTTTTTTCTTATTGATTGTCTGAATGATCTATACATTATTGGGAGTGGGATATTAAAATCTCGTATAATTATTATATTGCTATTTATTTTGGCCTACATATCTGTTAATAAATGTTTAATATATGTAGGTCCTCCAATATTGAGTACATATCTATTTATTATTGTATATAGCCCTGATGAATTTACAATTTTATCACTATATAATACCCTTTTTTGTCATTATTTACAGCTTTTGACTTAAAGTTTATTTTGTATGTTGTAAGTGTAGCTACTCTGACTCTCTTTGCTTCCATTCACATGAAATATCTTTTTAATCCCTTCACTTAGAGTTTTTGAGTGTTCTTAAAGCTTAAATGAGTCTCTTTTCTTTTTATCTGCCTTTCCTTGTTCTCAGGTGATTGTATAGCTGCTGTTTTGGGTTTGAGAGGGATTTTGCTTTGTACTATCAGAAGACATTTGATGTGTTATTTATAATAAACATAAGACTTTTAAAGATTTTTCATCTTGAACTCTGACATAAACTAACAGTTATAAGACCTAATGGAAAAATACAATATATATTTCAAATAAATACATTGAAGATATCTACAATGAGTTAGGAATAGTAAAAATGCTGAGAGGCATAATAATGAAATACAAATAGTACATGCTCCAGAAACAATCATAATGTCAAAATTTATATAAGTATGATAATTGATTGACATGTTTAAGAGATGATTGTTCTATGTTTTCATGTTTTGTTCACAATGTTCATTAAAGTAAGTTAGTCCTAATATGTATTCATATATTCAAGGAAAGGTAGTTGAATATTTCATGCATTTATATATAAATATTTGTCAGAAGAAATAGAGATAGTCAATTGACTTCATATGTTAATTACTGTGAAGAATGTATTACCTTAGTTCTGATCCCTCAGCTTCCTGATTATGATAAAAGTACAAATGAGTTTAAATTGATAGCTTATGAAAATTATTTGACTACTCAGATGAGAAGTCATTTTAGAAAGACCCGGGTCTCCCGCATTGTAGGCAGATGCTTTACCGTCTGACCCACCAGGGAAGGCCTGATAGAAAATAGAAGGTATGAAATGAGAAACTGAATTAGGTCTGTATGAGATGGGTGTGCATTTGAGGAGGTTTTTTTATTTAAGGTTGAAACAAAGCAATGATTAAAACCCAGATATGACACATGATTATGTCTCAGCAAGAGAGAGACAAAATAACTTAGATTGTTTGCAAGAAAGCAAATATTATTTTGGACTTTGAAATCTATGCTAATTAAAAAGAGAAATAGAAGGAGAAGATGGATAATGAAAAGCAATAGAGGTAATTAACAGAGTGGGGATAATATAACAAGGTAAAAAAATGTTAAGATGTAGAATTCTTTGAATCATGAATGATCACAGATGAGTAATGCTAATGAAAAAATTTAGTGTTTGAGCCTTGAAATGATAAGTTGATTTAACATAGAGTAAAAGATTTTGAGCGTGGAAGAATTGAAGCTTTTGAACTGTGGTGCTAGAGGAGACTCTTGTGAGTCCCTTGGACTGCAAGGAAATCCAACCAGTCCATCCTAAAGGAGACCAGTCCTGGGTGTTCACCGGAAGGACTGATGCTGAAGCTGAAACTCCAATACTTTGGCCACCTCATGCGAAGAGTTGACTTATTGGAAAAGACTCTGATGCTGGGAAGGCTTAGGGGCAGGAGGAGAGGGGGATGACAGAGGATGAGATGCCTGGATGGTATCACCAACTCGATGCACATGAGTTTGGGTGAACTCCGGGAGTTGGTGATGGACCGGAAGGCCTGGTGTGCTGCAATTCATGGGGTTGCAAAGAGTCGGACACAATTGAGGGACTAAACTGAACTGAACTAAAAAGATTTTGAAAGCAAATAAAAGCTTTAGAAGCATTTTGATATTGAGGTCATGTAGAATATAGTAGCGGAGAAGGCAATGGCAACCCACTCCAGTACTCTTGCCTGGAAAACCCCATGGATGGAGGAGCCTGGTAGGCTCCAGTCCATGGGGTCACTAAGAGTCGGGTACAACTCAGCGACTTCACTTTCACGCATTGGAGAAGGAAATGGCAACCCACTCTAGTATTCTTGCCTGGAGAATCACAGGGACAGAGGAGCCTAGTGGGCTGCTGTCTCTGGGGTCGCACAGAGTTGGACACAAATGAAGTGACTTAGCAGCAGCAGTAGCAGCAGAATATAGTAGAGATGAAGAGAAAGAGTGAGCCAGAATCTCAAGCCATAAATAAATGGCAGCGAGTGGCAAATATAGTTAGTTATAGCTAGTTCAGTTCAGTTCAGCCGCTCAGTCGTGTCTGACTCTTTGCGACCCCATGGACAGCAGCACGCCAGGCCTCACTGTCCATCACAAACTCCCGGGTTTACTCAAACTCATGCCCATTGAGTCAGTGATGGCCATCCAACCATCTCATCCTCTGTCGTCCCCTTGTCCTCCCACCTTCAATCTTTTGCAGCTTCAGCATACTATTAGTAGATAATGTTAGTAGATAATGATTATGAGAAAGAGAGAGATTTGTAGAGCTATATGCCTTGAGTTTTTTGTTTGTTTGCTTGCTTGCTTTGTTTTAAATCTGGGTTCTCAGATAGGAAAAGTGGGAAATTATTTCGAAGTTGTAATGAGGAGCTGATACAGTATCTATTCTGCTTCCTGGCTCTATAACCCATGGAGGATTGGAAGAAAATATTGCTTCCCACAGAGCCTTTACGGATTGTGATTTCAACAAACAATTATCAGATTTTCTAAAGGAAGAAATTAATAATATATCCAGAAAGGCACTTAAAGACCAGTACAGTTTTGAGAATCAGATAAAGGTAACTCTAAAAGATACCACAGAATAGTTTTTGTTTTCTTTAGTTTTGATTTCTTTTGGCAAAAGTTGATAAGTGCAATACTGATTCAGAGCATTTAAAATGCTAATGTAAGAAATTTTACATATAGACATTTATTTTTTCCAAAATATGTCCCCCAAAACTTCAAAAGATGAGAATGAGATCATTAGTATGTATTTGAATAATCTCTGTCATTGGGAAAATTGATGCTCAAATTTTAGATAATTGTTCTTTTTTATATCAAGTACTTTGATGATTTTATTTCTAAAAATGCTTTATTTTACATAAAATAATTATTTATCTAATTTATCTTATAATTTAAATACTGCTTATACATGCTACAATGACTTTTTCATAAAAATTACCTAAAGTCCCTCAAAGCCATTTGTAAATATGACCATTGTGGAGCAGTGGCTGCGCGGGTGCAGGAGGGCCTAGAGGAGCTATCCCATGTTGAAGATCAGGAAGGGCAGCGGTGAGGAGATACCCCTCGTCCAAGGTAAGGAGCAGCGGCTGAGCTTTGCTGAACCAGCCGTGAAGAGATACCCCACGCCCAAGGTAAGAGAAACAAGTAAGATGGTAGGTGTTGCAGGAGAGCATCAGAGGGCAGATGCACTGAAACCATACTCACAGAAAACTAGTCAATATAATCAGACTAGGACCACAGCCTTGTCTAACTCAATGAAACTAAGCCATGCTCGTGGGGCAACCCAAGACGGGTGGGTCATGGTGGAGAGATCGGACAGAATGTGGTCCACTGGAGAAGGCAATACAAACCACTTCAGTATTCTTGCCTTGAGAACCCCATGAACAGTATGAAAAGGCAAAATGATAGGATACTGAAAGAGGAACTCCCCAGGTCAGTAGGGGCCCAATATGCTACTGGAGATCAGTGGAGAAATAACTCCAGAAAGAATGAAGGGATGGAGCCAAAGCAAAAACAATACCCAGCCGTGGATGTGACTGGTGATAGAACCAAGGTCCGGTGCTGTAAAGAGCAATATTGCATAGGAACCTGGAATGTCAGGTCCATGAATCAAGGCAAATTGGAAGTGGTCAAAAAAGAGATGGCAAGAGTGAATGTCAACATTCTAGGAATCAGCAAACTGAAATGGACTGGAATGGGTGCATTTAACTCAGATGACCATTATATCTACTACTGCAGGCAGGAATCCCTCAGAAGAAATGGAGTAGCCATCATGGTCAACAAAAGAGTCCGAAATGCAGTACTTGGATGCAATCTCAAAAACAACAGAATGGTCTCTGTTCGTTTCCAAGGCAAATCATTCAATATCACAGTAATCCAAGTCTATGCCCCAACCAGTAATGCTGAAGAAGCTGAAGTTGAACGGTTCTATGAAGACCTACAAGACCTTTTAGAACTAACACCCAAAAAAGATGTCCTTTTCATTACAGGGGACTGGAATGCAAAAGCAGGAAGTCAAGAAACACCTGGAGTAACAGGCAAATTTGGCCTTGGAATATGGAATGAAGCAGGGCAAAGACTAATAGAGTTTTGCCAAGAAAATGCACTGGTCATAGCAAACACCCTCTTCCAACAACACAAGAGAAGACTCTACACATGGACATCACCAGATGGTCAATACCAAAATCAGAGTGATTATATTCTTTGCAGCCAAAGATGGAGAAGCTCTATACAGTCAACAAAAACAAGACCAGGAGCTGACTGTGGTTCAGACCATGAACTCCTTATTACCAAATTCAGACTTAAATTGTAGAAAGTAGGGGAAACCACTAGACCATTCAGGTATGGCCTAAATCAAATCCCTTATGATTATACAGTGGAAGTGAGATAGATTTAAGGGCCTAGATCTGGTTCATCATAGAGTGCCTGATGAACTATGGAATGAAATTCGTGACATTGTACAGGAGACAGGGATCAAGAACATTCCCATGGAAAAGAAATGCAAAAAAGCAAAATGGCTGTCTGGAGAGGCCTTACAAATAGCTGTGAAAAGAAGAGAAGCAAAAAGCAAAGGAGAAAAGGAAAGATATAAGCATCTGAATGCAGAGTTCCAAAGAATAGCAAGAAGAGATAAGAAAACCTTCCTCAGTGATCAATGCAAAGAAATAGAGGAAAACAACAGAATGGGAAAGACTAGAGATATCTTCAAGAAAATTAGAGATACCAAGGGGACATTTCATGCAAAGATGGGGTCGATAAAGGACAGAAATGGTATGGACCTAACAGAAGCAGAAGATATTAAGAAGAGATGGCAAGAATACACAGAAGAACTGTACAAAAAAGATCTTCACAACCCAGATAATCATGATGGTGTGATCACTGACCTAGAGCCATATATCCTGGAATGTGAAGTCCAGTGGGCCTTAGAAAGCATCACTACGAACAAAGCTAGTGGAGGTGATGGAATTCCAGTTGAGCTATTTCAAATCCTGAAAGATGATGCTGTGAAAGTGCTGCACTCAAAATGCCTGCAAATTTGGAAAACTCAGCAGTGGCCACAGGACTGGAAAAGGTCAGTTTTCATTCCAATCCCAAAGAAAGGCAATGTCAAAGAATGCTCAAACTACCACACAATTGCACTCATCTCACACACTACTAAAGTAATGCTCAAAATTCTCCAAGCCAGGCTTCAGCAATACGTGAACCGAGAACTTCCAGATGTTCAAGCTGGTTTTAGAAAAGACAGAGGAACCAGAGATCAAATTGCCAACATCCGCTGGGTCATGGAAAAAGCAAGAGAGTTCCAGAAAAGCATCTATTTCTGGTTTATTGACTATGCCAAAGCCTTTGACTGTGTGGATCACAGTAAACTGTGGAAAATTCTGAAAGAGATTGGAATAACAGACCACTTGACCTGCCTGTTGAGAAACCTATATGCAGGTCAGGAAGCAACAGTTAGAACTGGACATGGAGCAACAGACTGGTTCCAAATAGGAAAAGGAGTATGTCAAGGCTGTATATTGTCACCCTGCTTATTTAACTTATATGCAGAGTACATCATGAGAAACGCTGGACTGGAAGAAGCACAAGCTGGAATCAAGATTGCCAGGAGAAATATCAATAAACTCAGATATTCAGATGGCACCACCCTTATGGCAGAAAGTGAAGAGGAACTAAAAAGCCTCTTGATGAAAGTGAAAGAGGAGAGTGAAATAGTTGGCTTAAAACTCAACATTCAAAGAACGAAGATCATGGCATCCGGTCCCATTACTTCATGGGAAATAGATGGGGAAACAGTGGAAACAGTGTCAGATTTTATTTTTGGGGGCTCCAAAATCACTGCAGTTGGTGACTGCAGCAATGGAATTAAAAGACGCTTACTCCTTGGAGGGAAAGTTATGACCAACCTAGATAGCATATTGAAAAGCAGAGACATTCCTTTGCCAACAAAGGTACGTCTAGTCAAGGCTATGGTTTTTCCTGTGGTCATGTATAGATGTGAGAGTTGGACTGTGAAGAAGGCTGGGCGCCGAAGAATTGATGCTTTTGAACTGTGGTGTTGGAGAAGACTCCTGAGAGTCTCTTGGACTGCAAGGAGATCCAACCAGTCCATTCTGAAGGAGATCAGCCCTGGGACTTCTTTGGAGGGAATGATGCTGAAGCTGAAACTCCAGTACTTTGGCCACCTCATGCTAAGAGTTGACTCATTGGAAAAGACTCTGATGCTGGGAGGGATTGGTGGCAGAAGGAGAAGGGGACAACAGAGGATGAGATGGCTGGATGGCATCACTGACTCGATGGACATGAGTCTGAGTGAACTCCGGGAGTTGGTGATGGACAGGGAGGCCTGGCGTGCTGGGATCCATGGGGTCACAAAGAGTCGGACATGACTGAGCGACTGAACTGAACTGAACTGAACTGAACTTTGCAGTAGATTATTCCATTCACCCCTGAGATTTCAGCAGGCAATTCTATCAGCTCAATATAAATAATGGCTAGTTTCCTTAAGGCTCGTATTATAAAAGGACAAAAGAACTCATAGATTCTCTGTTGCAGAAAGAACTGCTTCTATTGATAACTTACTCTTTCTTCTGTTCCCTTCACTGGGAAGAATGGAGTGGGATGATACCTAAATGAACAGAGGTGTCCATATCAGGAGATATCAGGATCACTGACTCAAAGAGGGCCTGATAATGCATTTAAAAACATTCCAATTCATTTTAGAATGGAAGAGTAAATGGTCATAATGGCCATGGTAAGACAAATTTAATAGTGATGATTTAAATATTCATTTCTTATGTGTTCTTTCTATAAATGCTCCTCCCTGATGGGCTTCTCTGGTGGCTCAGGAAGGAATCTGCCTACCAATGAAGGAGACACAGGTTTGATCCCTGCATCGGGAAGATCCCATGGAGAAGAAAATGGCAACCCACTCTAGTATTCTTGCCTGGGAAATCCTATGGACAGAGGAGTCCGGTGGGCTATAGTCTCAACTTGCTTGATCTTTTTTGGTATAATCCTAGGTCTCAGCAGGTCACACCACCTGCATATTAAAGAGAATTATCTGTGTGACTTGGCTAGATCTCTGAGGGCTCTACTGTTAGGTAGTTAGCAACAACACCACCATCTTGAAGACTAAATACATTTCCAACAAGAAATTTGGTAGCTTGCCTTATTATTTTACAAAGCAAGAAGACACTGTTGACTCTTTTGCAGCAATGCATTCTTTGAACAGAGACCTCAAGCCCAAGAGAGAAAATTTAAAGTGGACAGTCATGACCAGTTCATACATATGAAAAGATTTTTCTTTTCAGATTCATGAATACCTGCTCAAAAGTAGATCAAAGTCAGGATTCTAAAACAATGAAACAGTGTATTCTTTGCAGATATCATCTCTAAGAAAGAACCATCATAAACTCATAATAACATTAGAAATAATTTGACAAAATGTTTTCCACAAGAAATTAACGTGTTATAACAAATTTGAATATTTGTTAAGTGGCCTGCCAATCCTGCTCATTTGATCTTGTTATATGTAAAAAAAAAAAAAAATCAAGATACTGTTTGAGCACTGCAGCTGTAAGGTTGGCATGGTTGTCTACTAGGTTGTACATCATTTGGAAAATAAAAGTACAATTCTTTTCACATAGTTATAAAAACAAAAACATCAGCCACAAACTAATAATTTTAACTTTAATGGAAAATAAAGTGAAGTCTAATGTACCATTCTATCATTTTAGCATCATTTATATTACACTAGATTAACTTAAGCACCAAGAAGGCAGTCTCATTCAAGTCTGTAAATTAGAAATAAAAATGTAAAATAAATAAGAATGACCTTATTCAGTACTTTCAAACTAAGTAGGGTATTGTTATAAAATTATAATTTTGTCACTAATTACTATTTTCAGTATATTGAAAAATTATAGGCATTAACATTAAAAGTCACTTTAAAATGTTTTATTCACATTAAATTAGCCCCTTTTAGAGTATTTCACAATATTTTTATGAAGCAATTTGCATTTATACTGAGCTTGTTTTTCATATAATGTTCATATTCCTATTGGAATACTTATCCCGCTTGAGTACATTTTTGTGAAGTTGAACAACAGGAAAATAATAGAGTTCAAAAAAGAATTATAATAAATATTCCAAGAAATAATGTCTATATTGAATCTGCCCAATAATTGGGGAACAGTTTAAGGACAAAAATACTACTTGAAATTACAAATAGATAATATGCTGTAATGATTTTCTCTTTATCTTCCAAGAGATTTGGGAAGTATCATTTCTCAGTCTTACCTAGGGAAATGCCCTACTTGACCTGGAAAGCTTGATCAACTAAACTAGCTCAGTGTGGGCAATTCATTTGCATAACTACGTACCCATCATTCACAAATGCAGTGATTCATTATGATTAAAGTAGATATTGGTATTTGGAATAGCTGAGAGATAGCAGCTAAAAAAGGGAAAATGAGGTTATTTGAATGGCTGCTAGTTTCTACTTCCCTTGTGAACTTCCATAAAAATTATTAATCTATTTATGCCTTGGTTGCATAATATCATATACAAAATACAATTTTTGAATAAATGAAAATAATTCCCCAGAGTAGATTTTTAAAATATAAAACCATTTCTAATTTTAAATAGGGTATATAATAATCACTGTGGTTTTATATATTCTATATGACTTAGGGTTTTTCAGGCTGTGGCATAGAAACTTCAGAATCCTTTGGTTATTTGTTTAAAATACACATCATTGAGGTGGCCAAGATGGGGGAGTAAGAAGACTCTGTGTTCACATCCTCCCACAGCCATACCAAAATTACATTTTTACAGAGCAATTCTTGATAAGAATGACCTAAAGACTAGCAGAATTTTTTTTTTCCCCAGAACTAAAGATAAAGAAGGAACCACAATGAGATGGCTTAGAGGAGTGGAGATACCAGAAAGTCAAGGACCACACTCTTGGGTGGACAACCAAACAACAGGATGATAATGACAGTTGTAGAGATTCTCCTCAAGGAGTGACGGTTCTGAGCTCCAAATCAGGCTCCCAACCTGCAGTCCTACACCAGGAATACAAACGCTTAGAACATCTGGCTTTAAAGGCCAGAGGGGCTTGCATACAAGAGAGGCAGGACGTTGTAGGAAACAGAGGCGCTAACCTTAAAGGGCTAATGCAAAAACTCACACTCTCTTAAGATCTAGTGTGGAGACAGTAAATTGTAAAGATCCTAGATCGTACCTACTCATTGCTTTAGGAGAGTCTCTCAGAGATAGGAGGTAAATAGCATACCTCTACAAAAATAGATGTCATTGGCAGCCATTTTGTGGAGCTTGTTCTAACACGAGGACACTGATGTTGGAAAGATCCTCTCATTTTGGATTTCTCTCACTAGTCTATTAGTACTAGGGTCTTATCTGCCCACCAATCAGTAAGAAATAGCCCCAGGAATCCCAGAGCCCCATCGCCAGCTGTCACAGGACTCATGACCATCTACCAATTGGCAAACACTAGCCCTAGGACTTTCTGGGCTGGAGATCAGCTGTGCTGGGACCCAGTTCCACCCTCGAGTGGGCTAGCAGCCACTGTATGAGGCAGGACCTGGCAGCCAAGCAAATCAAGGTAAGCCCTGCTTCCCAGCTCACCTGTATTAGTTGGTTCTGCCACAACAGAAAGGATCACACAATCTACTTTGGGAACTTCTCCTAGAGCATATAGTTCTGGTGACCAGGTGAAAGTGTGCTGCTGGGACCAATAGGCTGTATCCTATACAAGGCAACTTTCCCAAGATTAAGAGGCCCCCAAAGCTAATACATACAAATAAAAACAGAGAGGTAAGGAAAAAATGAGGCTACAGAGGAATATGTTCCAAGTGAAGGAACAAAATAAACACTGGAAGAAGAAATAGGTGACATAAAGTTAAGCAATTTACTCAATAAGAAGTTCATGATAATGATCATAAAGATACTCAGCAAACTCTAGGGAAGAATGGATGGACACAGTGAGAATTTTAACAAAAAATTAGAAAACATAAAGAACCAAACAGAAGCAAATTATAACACAATAGTGGAAATAAAGAATACTAGAAGAAATCCACAGAAAATCAGATGATATGGAAGAATGGATCAGTGAACTGGAATACAGAGTTATGGAAATCACTCAAACTGAATAGGAAAAAAAATGAGAAAAAAGGAATTATTAGCATAGTTTAAGAGATCTCTGGTATGACAGCAAGCATATGAACATTTGTGTTATGTGGTCCTGGAAGGCAAAGAAAAAGGGGCAGAAAACTTACTTGAAGAAATAATAGCTAAAAATATCCTTAACTTGGGAATGGAACCTGATATCCAGATCTGGGAATCACAAAGAGTCCCCATCAGCATCAACCCAAAGAAGTCTATACCAAGACATACTGTAATTTAGAATGTCAAAAATTAAAGATGAAGATAGAATCTTAAGAACAAGGGAAAAGCAACAAGTACAAGGGAACTCCTATATATCAATCAACTTTTCAGAAGACACTATGCAGTCCAAAATGGAGTGGCAAGATATGTTTAAATTGATGAAAAAACAAACAAAACTATAGTCAAGAATACTCTACCTGGCAAGATTATCATTCACATTTGAAGGAATGATAAATATTTTACAGATAAGTAAAAGCTAAAAGAGTAGAGAATCACTATACCAGCTTTAACAAGAAATGTTAAACAGACTTCTCTGAGTAAGAAGGAAAACACCACAACTAGAAATATACAAGTTTTAAAAGAAAAAACTCACAATAGCCAAGGTAAATATACAGCAACGGTAGAATAAACCACTTATAAAGACAGTAGAAAAGTTTAAAAATAAAACAAGCAAAATAACCTATAAGTAGGTGTAAAATACATCAAAAAGTTAAGTATTAGTGAAGAATAAAACTGCAGGGTTCTTAGAATATTTCTGAAATCACTTTTTGAGACCAGTTTCACCCTGCCCCAAAACAGACAAAGATACCTCAAAAAAGGAAATTGCAGGCACAGAGATTGCAGGTAAACATAGATGCAAACAAATCCTCAACAAAATACTAGCAAACTGAATTTAACAGTACATTACATGGAGCATACATTATGATTAATTAGGATTTATCTCAGGAATACAAGGATGCTTCAATATCTGCAAATCATCCAATGTGATATACAACAATTACAAATTGAAGAATAAAAATTATATGATGATAAATTGAAATAATTCTTTGGCAAAATTCAATATTCATTTATTATAAAACTCTGAACAATGTGGGTTTAGACGGAATCTACCTTAACATAATAAAAACCATGTATACTCAACACTGGAAAGCTTAAAGTCAAAAATAAGACAAATATGCCCACTTCCTGTGGTCATGTATGGATGTGAGAGTTGGACTGTGAAGAAGGCTAAGCACCGAAGAATTGATCCTTTTGAACTGTGGTGTTGGAGAAGACTCTTGAGAGTCCCTTGGACTGCAAGGAGATACAACCAGTCCATTCTGAAGGAGATCAGCTCTGGGAGTTCTTTGGAAGGAATGATGCTAAAGCTGAAACTCCAGTACTTTGGCCACCTCATGCGAAGAGTTGACTCATTGGAAAAGACTCTGATGCTGGGAGGGATTGGGGGCAGTGGGAGAAGGGGACGACAGAGGATGAGATGGCTGGATGGCATCACTGACTCGATGGACGTGAGTCTCAGTGAACTCCGGGAGTTGGTGATGGACAGGGAGGCCTGGCGTGCTGTGATTCATGGGGGGTCGCAAAGAGTTGGACACAACTGATCTGATCTGATCTGATCTGATGCCCACTCTTACCCATTTCTATGTAACACAGAACTGGAAATCCTAGATATAATAATCAGATAATAAAAAGAAATAAAAGGAATCCAAATTAGAAAGGGAAAAGGAAAACTGTGACTGCAGATGATGTGATACTATATAGAAAATTCCAAAGATGACACCAAACAACTACTATGGCTAATAAATGAATTCAGTAAAATTAAAAAATCTGTTGTGTTTATATATACTAAAAATGAACTGCCAGAAAAAGAAATTTAAAAGAAATCTCATTTATAATTCTATTACAAAAGAATAAAATATCTACAAATAAATATTACCAAGTAAAAGACCTCTTCTCTGGAAACTATAGTATACTGAAAAAAGAAATTGAAGAAAATGCAAACAAATGAAAAGATACATCATTTTTATGGTTTGGAAGAAGTATATATTTAGCACAATCCCTTTCAAGATACTGATAGCAATTTTTCACAGAATAAGAATAAATATTCTAAAAATAGTATGAAAACACAGAAGACCCCTACTAGTCAAAAGAATCTTGGGAAGAAGAACAAGGTGAAGGTATCTCATTTCCTGATTTAAAACTATACTACAAAGCTACAGTAACCAAAACAACATGGTACTGGCACAAAAACAGTCATACATATCAATGGAACAGAATAAAGCCCAGAAATAAATCCTCACTTATTGGTCCATTAATTTATAAGAAAGGAGTCACAAATATACAGTGGAGAAAAGACAGATTCTTTAACAGATAGTGCTGAGAAAACTGGACAGCTACATACAAAATAATCACATTGAACTACTTTTTCATCCCACATACAAAACTAAATTCAAAATAGACTAAAGATTACACATCTTATGAAACTGTAGAATTTCTAGAAGAAAACACAGGCAGAAGATCCTCTGACATCTGCCTTAGCAATATTTCTTTAGATATCTCTTTTTAGGCAAGAGAAACAAAACCAAAAATGAGGAAATGGGACTATATCTAATTTAAAAGTTTTGGCACAGAGAGAAAAGCTATCACAAAACTGCAAGGTAGCCTGCTGAATGAGAAAATCTATTTTACAAACAGTATATTCAATAACAGGTTAATACATGATGCAAAATATACAAAGAACTCATATAACTCAATGTCAAAAAAAATAAGATAAAAAATGAACTGAGGACTTTAACAGACATTTTTCCAAGATATACAGATGGCCAACTGATACATGAAAAAATTCTCAATATAACTAATAATTTAGGAAAATGCAAATTGAAACCACAATAAGATATCACCTCACACCTATCAGAATTGCTGTTATATAAAAAAAGGTAACTAATAACCACTGTCAGTGAAGAGGGGATCACTTTTACATTGTAGATAAAACATAAATTGGTACAGCCAATGGAGTTTCCTCAAAAAATTAAATTAAAAAGAACTACCAAAGATTTAGCAATTCCACTTCTGGATATTATTCAAAGATAACAAAGACATTAATTGGAAAATATATATGTACCCTTATGTTCACTGCAGCATTGTTTAAAATAGCCAAGATATGGAAATTACTTGCTTTTCTTGACAGATGAATGAGAAAAATATGATATATATTATATATGTATATGTACATATATATGGACTATTAGACTACAACATGAGTGAGTGAGTGATAGTTGCTCAGTTGTGTATGACTCTGCAACCCCAGGGACTGTAGCCTGCCAGGCTCCTCTGTCCATGGAATTCTCAAGGCAAGAATACTGGAGTGGGCTGCCATTTCCTTTCCCATGCAACAACATGTATGGACTTTATTACACTAAAAGAAATAAATCAGACAGAGATAGACAAATACCATATGGTTTCACTTACATGTGCAATCTAAAACAAGACAAATGAACAAACATAACATCAATAACAGACTCAAATACACAAAAGAGTAACTGGTGGTTGCCAGTTAGGAGGGAGGTGGAGGTATAAGTGAAATGTGTGAGGGAGATTAAGAGACAGAAACTCCCAGTTACAAAGTAAATGATTAATAGGTATCAAATATACATTATGGGGAATATAGACAACAACATTGTAAAAAATAAAAATGGTTGTGAAAAAATACAAAATAAAGTTTGAAAACACACATGCACACACACACACACACACAATGCACATTCCTTATTACCTCTCTGCTGCTGCTGCTGCTAAGTCGCTTCAGTCATGTCTGACTTTATGTGACCCTATAGACGGCAGCCCACCAGGTTCCCCCATCCCTGGGATTCTCCAAGCAAGAACACTGGAGTGGGTTGCCATTTCCTTCTCCAATGCATGAAAGTGAGAAAGTGAAAGTGAAGTCGCTCAGTCGTGTCCGACTCTTAGGGATCCCATTACCTCTCTATTGAATCATAATACCTGAGTTTAAGGACCACCATTTTTAGCCAAACCCTGAATGTAACTTGAAAATCTGACTGATAATTCTCATAACAGTTACTCATATAATCTATTCAATAAAGACAGACATTTTTATAATGTACAAAGCTTTTGTCTCTCATTCTCCAAAATTATCTGTGCAACTTCTAGTTCACATGCCACAGTACAAGGACATAACTCACTGAGATCTCCCTTCAGAGACCCTGCAGAGTAGTCCCATCTGCTGGTCTGCTGGAATCACTATCAAGTTTGCACTGTTGGCTCAGACAGTAAAGAATCAGCACATAATGCAGGAGACCCAAGTTAGATCCCTGGATTGGGAAGATCCTCTGGAGTAGCGAATGGCTACCCACTCCAGTATTCTTGCCTGGAGAATTCCATGGACAGAGGAGCCTGGTGGGCTATAGTCAATGGGGTTGCAAAGAGTTGGACATGACTGAGGGACTAACACTGTCACTTTCACATGTTCCTGAGGGCTGCTCTCAAGAAGGTACAAGTGCAAGCCTATTTCTGCAGGAGGTAGAATTCTCTGAAGGGCAGCTTTGGTTTAAGAGATTGCTAAAATAGTCCTGTCTGAAAATTTCTTATGTCCTCCATATAGTCTGAGACACTTCCTTCCCTGCCCTTTTACTTTCACAAATGTCAAATTTGAGCTCTGTACCTCTGATCTTTCATGTTTTTCTTTTTCAAGTTTTTCCTTAATAAATCTCTTTCATATCTAATTCCATCTTGGGTCTGCTCCTTGAAGACATACACACGTATAACACACACACAAATATATAATATATTGATTTATATAAAAATATATAAAGTATACAAAATAATATCTTATAAAGTACATATAATATTCAAGAAACTTGTCCAAGATTCCCCAGGTACTAAGTGATGGAGATTAAAAACAAACCCCATAATATCTGACTTCTAAATCTCCAAATCCATTCTTTTTCACTAGACGATGTTGCTTCCTCTTTTGCAGCATTAATTCTGCATTTACGTTGACGATTGAAAACTTCACAGTAAATAAAATCTCAGGAGACCTCTCAGCCCCTGAAAATGGTTTCCTAAGTATAAGCCTTTGCATTTTAGAATCAGTGACAAATAGGAGTAGGCCATTTTTTTTCCAGTCCGACCTTGATCCATTTTTTATTCACCAAAGGTTTTATAATCCATGATGGATCTGTGCCCTCTAGAACACTTAGAAAAATATTCTAGGTATCACTGAGTATTTCTACAATATGTGCACAAATCTTAAATCCAGTTCAACAGATTATAGAAAATTATACCCCAAGAAAAGGAAGTTATTAAAGAATTTAGAAGGGTAATTGTGAGAAGTCAGGTTTAGAGCAAAAGGGAAGATTCTGAATGAGGTAGACCTTAACCTGGTAATCTCTATAGAGGTGACAGGAAAAGTTCTTGATGGAAAAACCAATGATGGATAATTCTATGATTGTCTTATGCAGAATCAAAATGGCAGCTGGTTTGGTGATATGTTGTAAAAGATGATTCAATTTCTTTATACAGAAATCTCTCATTTTTTTCCTCTTCATGGCTGACATGCTGAAAAAATGTGAAGTAACTAGAACTCTTTTGACAGCATTTCAATACATCAAGAAATTAAGTACATACACACATAAATACACGTATATGCTTAACATGGTGAAGTTTAACTCATAATATAATACAATATATTGTTACAGAATTTCTGGAGTACTTCCAAATTGCAATTGTAAAGCCATGAATTTTCATGGTTTACTAAGTAAGGTAAAAACACAATGGTCATTGCAGTCAGAAAAATGTATTTGTTTGAATCTTGAGTTTACCAGTGTTTGGGGCCTTGGACAAACGACACATTTTATTATGCTCACCTGAAAACGGCATAAAATTGTTTCTATCACAAGACTGTGTAAGCTGTACATTTTATAACTTTATCATGGTATATAAAGTGGTGTATATACACATCATAGTGTATAAACAGAAAGCTGTTCAATCAATTTTGACCCATTCCAGGCATTGAAAGTAGCTCTAAAGTGCTTTTGTTACCTTGAAGGAGAAAACAATAGATTTTAGCACCTTGATTAAATTAATTTAGCCAGAATATCCTCGTAGAAATGACTGTGGGATGCATTACATTTTTATTTTTAAAAAAGACAATATGAGAATATATATAATGAATGCATGAAAGTGAGCACTAATTAAACCCATTTTTAAGAGCAGAAAGATTCTGATAGTACTTTTATTTGGTGCACAATTCAGATTTTGATATTGCAGTCACTGTTAATGAGGCACATTTTTAAATGTAATGACACCTCTTTCTCACCTTCTAGCTAATTTTCTTATCTTTCCCAGGATCATATTAGTGCTCTAAAGAGTATCAGTCAATTAATCGAAGTTTTCTTATCTTCTGTACAACTGAATTAAGACTATACTAAAGAAACAACCTAGAAGTTAACCTTTTAACTTAATCTTTAACTTAGGTTATGCTTTTAGTACTCAAAAAAACTCTTCCTGTTTCAAAGATATAGAAAGATTCTGAAGGTTCTCAAGTGGATTAGAAGTGACATGTACACCCTACACGTATAAAACAGCTAGTGGGAACCTGCTATAAAGCACAGAAAGCTCAGCTCGTTGCTCTGTGATGACCTAGATAGGTGGGGTGGGGAGGGGTGGGAGGCAGGTTCAAGAGAGAGGGGATATATGTAAACCTACAGATGATTCACTTCATTGTACAGCAGGAACTAACACAATTACACTCCAATGGGGGAAAAATGAGGATGAGATGACTGAATGGTGTCACTTATTCAGTGGACATGAGTTTGAGCAAACTCCAGCATATAGTGAAGGAAAGAGAAGCCTGGCATGCTGCAGTTCATGAGGTTGCAAAGAGTTGGGCATGAGTTAGCAACTGAACAACAAAACAACAACTAGTTAGTGCATGCTACTGATGATGTCTTGGAAATACATACAGAAATAAGTGCATACTCTGGCAAAATATTCGAAGAAACTAGAAGCTACAGAAAAATCTTCCCCAGGTAACCCCATCGCCTCTCCTCACTCCCTGAAAACAAATTCACTCATGACAAAAATGACATACACAAGTCAGCATATCAGGCTTCCAAACATTAGTATATTCGCTATTTCCTTAAGTGTTAATATGTAAGAAAGTAGGAAGAGATCAAGAATGAGTTAGGGGGGTATGGTTTTTAGATAAGAAAAAGGAACATAATCATGTGTTCCCAATCTCTAGAGAACAGAATGTAAGACAGGGAGCAATGCCTTTGAAAAGAAGACTTATTTCTGCCTCTGATTTTTAGTTTGGGTATAAATTCCCTCATTAATGTTGGTATCAAACATCAGTTACCAAAATAAGGGCAGTAGGAATGAGATACTGATGTCCTATCACAGTCACCTTCTTCTCTCTGTTACAGAGGCATGAAAATCTGGGTATTTGCACAGGAATTAAGACTTTTTTTCATAGCACTCATAAGGAGTTGAAGAGAGAGATAGAGATACCTCTGTATTAGAAATGAATGTTTCGGGAAAGAACTTCAACAGAATATTCAATCCAAATAGGTAGTGGGTGATTTATACAGTAAATAGGTAAATTTGAACAAGAGGCAGAGATTATAATACAAGCCAAAGAAATGATTTTAATGATTTGATGCAAAAGAAGAAGACTATATTTATGGGTTTTTTTCATTTAAAGATATTTTATAAAAATGGTTAAATATAAATAAGGCTTCCTACAGAACAGCTTCCCGGATACTAGTTCCTTTGTATAAAACTCTGTATGTGCTTCAGTGTGTATGTTGCTATGAAGAAAGAAGATTGGAAGGACTCATGAGGAACCATTTGTGCATACTCAGTCTTTCAGTTGTGTCTGACATTTTTGCAACCCTGTGGACTGTAGTCCACCAGGCTCCTCTGTCCGTGGGATTGTCCCAGTTTCTCCCAGCAAGAATACTGGAGTGGGTTCCTATTTCTTCCTCAGGGGATTTTCCTGACCAGGGATCCAACTTGCATCTCCTGCATTGCAAGTGGATTCTTTACCACTGAACCACTGGGGAAGTCATTAGTAACAGTTATCTCTGGGGTGTGAGATTACATTAACTGTCTGAGATCAGGTTTGATTTATGAATGCAGTATAGATGGAGTCTACTCTGACCAATACATGTAGTAATCGAGGGCTGGGAACATACGTATTTAATATATTTATTTCATCTTCCCATCACATAGTAGGTGCTCAAATTGCTATTGCCCAAGAACAAATATTAGTCTTTACTATACTTGTAAGCTTAGGGAATAATATCTTTGATGGTGTCCTTTTCAAAAATAATAAATGACTATCTTAGTGGTGAAAAATGATAATGTAACTGAAAATGTAATGAATCTTGATTCTCTTGCTACCATTTGCTTTCGTTGTGGTGAACTCATGTGAGGGCACATTTATGATTTAAATTCTATTTTCTCATGTCTGATAAAAATTTCAGCAATTTTAACTCCCTAAGTTGTGCCAAAGGTCATGTCAAAATTTTAGGTAGGGGGCAAAGTAAATTGCAGAGAATAACACTAAATAACCACCGGCCTTAAACTAAGATAAAGTTTTTCGGTTAATATATTTATGGAGGAAGCTGTTCTTTTGTTATGTGCATGCATGTACGTGTGTGTGTGTGTGTGTGTGTGTGTGTGTGTGTATGTGTGTCTGGGAGAGAGTGAGACAGAGAAATAAAGAGATAGAACAGAGAAACTAATCTGGATCTGGTTCTGTCTATTCACTCCACCTGAAATTGAATAATTCAGCTCACAGTATGTTATTTAGGGAGTTGTTTGAATGGCATATAAAAATCATCTCAGGAAAAGCACACCGCAGCATGATTTTTTGAGCCAAAAGAGCATCAGAGGGCATCTTCCCAGCACGGTCCCAATCATGTGCTTATGGGGTGGTCTATATGAAAGAATTAAAATAGATCATTTTGCTAGAAAGCACATAGTACAAAGTGAAATACACCATTTGTTTTGTAAATAATTCAATTTACTCAGTAATATATTCAAACAATGTCCTCATACAATTAGGATCCTTTCATTTCTTTTTGTATGAAGCTTTTGCAAATGTATGATACTCAATGATCAAAATATTTTATGTTAATATGCCATTCTATTTATACATTCAAAGTTAAAATGAAAAATAAATTTTTTGAGGAAGAACTATGCTGCTACTGCTACTGCTAAGTTGCTTCTGCTGCTGCTGCTGCTAAGTCACTTCAGTCGTGTCTGACTCTGTGCAACCCCATAGATGGCAGCTCACCAGGCTCCCCCGTCCCTGAGATTCTCTAGGCAAGAACACTGGAGTGGGTTGCCATTTCCTTCTCCAATGAATGAAAGTGAAAAGTGAACGTGACATCGCTCAGTCATGTCCGACTCTTTGCGACCCCATGGACTGCAGCCTACCAGGCTCCTCCGTCCATGGGATTCTCCAGGCAAGAGTACTGGAGTGGGGTGCCATTGCCTTCTCCGGAGGAAGAACTATAAGTGTATACAATTACAGATTTGAAAACAATTTATTAATGTTTATATACTTTTTAATCATGAAACAGTGATAATTCCAACTTACAAATATAATTTATATTGGCTTCATATTATTTAGATGAGTAAGAAGAAGAGCTATGAGAAAAGAGATAGTCTGCATTTGAATATAAAAATTCATGGTAATGTTATCCTGTGATTTCATAATTTATATCAAGTATATCAAGCCTATGGTATCTACAGGATATGCTTTTGAAAGTCAAATGACTACATACTTATTTATAAATTGATAAAATCTGGATAACATGAATAATTCAAAAGTGCACATGGAAATGTTCACATTAAATTTATCTGAATTGCTTTTGCAATAGTGAATTCCCCTTAAATCCATTCATTCCTTAGCCAGACAACCATAACTATATGAAGATTTTGATCTAAGTCCTCTATTCTCTTTACCATCTTTTGATTCATCACAGCTGGGTCAACCTAGTTTCAAATTTCAGGCCATAAATAGAGGAATTTAAAGTATAAGTAGATTTTTTTCATATATTATGTAATCTCATCTTGCCTAAAATCAAAGGAAAAGAAATGTTTTAAAAAGACAGAAGTTATAAAGAAATTTTGATCTCTTCCCAACCTTTTCTTTCTGCTTAATTCATTCTTTAACACCATCCCAGTCTGGAAAACACAATCTTGAATTTTGTGAACTAATAATATACTTTATCAATGATTATTCAATATGCAGCACAGAATATGGAAATGAGGAGGAGACAGCTGTGTAGATATTGATCAAAATTTGTCACACAAGACTTCTTTGCACCCAATCAATTTCAAAGGACTTCTAACAAAGATGCTTTAAAATTTTTTTTCTGCCCCCTGAATTTGTTATACCCTAAAATTATACTGCCTTTAGAAAATCTTCCACCTCCCTCAACATACGTATCACTTGCCAAGGTCAACTGAAACCCAGAGTAAAAGATGAAAAGTCTCCAGAATGAACAACTCAGTGGCCTCATCTATCAGAAAATATTGATTGGTTTGATAATAATTCTGTTAGTGTGAGACAATGGTTATTTTGGAAGGAGCCTTTCTAAAGTACAAGACAAAATTTATAGTGAAGTCCTTTGAAATTGATTGGGGGCATAGAAGTCTTGTGTGACAAATTTTGATCAATGTCTACACAGCTGTCTCCTCCTCATTTCCATATGTTGTGCTAAGAAAATTCTAGGAGGTAACAATCTTGGGGAGGGCAAACCCTATGTTATCCCGAGGGGATAAATTATGATTTTTCTAAATGACTCATTATAATTTATTTTCTCTTGAACAGAGATGTTGCCTTAGTTAAAGTCAGCTAGTTGAGATTTCATGGACATATTTTGTTTAATTGATAAAAAGGTGCAAACAGAATTGATATAGCCCTTCCCATTTTATTACCTTCACCTCTCTACCTAGAGTAGATATAGGATATCTGTTCTTATAGTAGCTATTCTATTAATATAACAACAAGGTGACAGACAGGAGGAAAAAGTTAATCACATTTAGAGATGCCAGCCCAGTTATGTACAGTCACAGAACACATAACATTAGCTGACTACTTTAGGACCTCTTCTTGTATGAAACTAATACAATTTTTTTTTTTTAACCAACTGCATTTGGATTTGCTTTCACTTGTAGCTGCAAGCATTTCTAGTTTATTCACTTTGTAATTTGTTCATCACTTCAATGATTTGTTCTTAAGCTTGAAATTGATCTTATTTCATGGTGGTGGTTTAGTCACTGTCATGTGTGACTCTTGTGGCCCGTGGACTGGAGCCCACCAGGGGTAAGACAGACGCCCAAATCCTATTTGATATTGAACTCCATATACTGTTCATTTTGGTCAACTCCTTTCCAAGATTCTAATTTTTATAAGTAATTGTTATATTCTGAAATGTCTATAAAAGCTTGACAGATAGTATAAATAAGTGGAGTACGCAAGAACTGAAGGAGAATGGAATCATGTACATGTATGGCCAAGTTCCTTTGCTGTCTACCTAAAATTATCACAGCATTGTTAATCAGCTATACTCCAATATTAAAAAAAAAAGTTAAAAAAAAGAAAGAAAACAAATCTGTGGTTACCAAAGGTGAGAGAGGTGAGAGATGGGGGAGGTTACAAATAAATTAGGAGACTGAGATTAACATATACACACTACTACATATAAAGTAGACAATCAACCTATTATATCGTACAAGGAACTATACAAAATATCATGCAGTAGCTTATAAGGAAAAAAAATCTGAAAAAGAATATGTGTGTGTATGTGTGTGTGTGTGTATAATTGAGTCACTTTGCTGTACACTTGAAATTAAGACAACATTATCCGCCTACAATGCAGGAGACCTTGGTTCGATCCCTGGGTTGGGAAGACCCCTGGAGAAGGGGAAGATTACCCATTCCAATATTCTGGCCTGGATAATTCCATGGAATGTATAGTCCATGGAATCGCAAAGAGTAGGACACGACTGAGTGACTTTTACTTCACAATAAAAGAAAACAAACAAACAAGTTACGAGTACCAAGGTTAACCAAAAGAGAATAAGGTATCTATGAAGGCCAGTCATCATTTGCCCATGGAAATCCCATCCCAATATGACAATATTGAAGATCTTCCAAGTTTTTAAGAGGAAAAAAAATATGGATTTGTATGTACAATTTCCCAGTTTCAAATGCTGACAACTAAACTGTTTTTGAACTTTTTAAGTCAGTATTTCAACCAACACCATGAGGGTCAACCTAACACATCTGTGGGTGAGCAAGATTATTATTTAGGAGTTAAATTATTTAAACAAGAGGACAAGGACAATGTCTCTTTTAATATATTTGACTGTGACAAAATGATGTAACATGCAGCTTTCTTTGATTGTTTTCCCTGGTTCAAGACAATTACATAAATAGATCTTAAATTATACAGGCCATAATAATTTCAACAGAAAGTCTGAACCAGCTGCAACCCCATATTTAGCTTTTTCACATTCCTTTAAAAAAGCTTTAAAGTTGATTTTCATTTCAACTGAAAATTTGAGAAATAAAATAGGTCATAGGCTAAGCAGATGGTTAGTGAGAACTTCATGAAATAAACAAAAATGGGGGTCAGTTTCTGCATGAAAAGCAGTTAGAAAATGAAGTAGATATTTCTGTGATGTAAAGTGCACTAGGGACTCTGTTCATCTGTTTCAGATATGTGTTCTGCATATTCCCTTGAGTGTGGTTTCAAGAACATTTTGTATGTATCGTGTATTTCATTACAGCTGTCAGAGCAGAGCAATGTTTCTGAGGAGCAATGACAATAATGATGTTAAAGAAATTGATGTTATAAGGATGAAAAGTTCTACCTGGGCCAAAGAATCAAGTCAGCTAACTTTAGCTGTTGGATGGATATGCATATAATATATGATGACAGGTTTTGTTTATTTTTTATTCATATCCCATAATCTAACCAACTATTGATGTAATTCACAACTGTGTAAAGAGTTTCTGTAATTATGTATGGTTATACTTACATGCCATCACTGACTATAGTGGAGTTTCACTGTTGCCAAACTAGAATCTATTCTTTTTATTTCATTTTCTTAATAGCATTTGGACTTTCCTAAGAAAATTTTCTCTCCCACCTTTTGTATGACTGAAATGACCTACATTTCATGAGTGGGACTGGTTCTACCTAACCTGAATGGATGGACTTGCTTTCCAAATATCAAGTAGTGTATTATACAAAGGATGTATAAAGGATGCTGTACTGAACATCATCCATGCCTGGATCAAACATGATTGTGTTGTAGGAAAGGGCATTACAGTTGGGAGATTAGTATATGTAAAGTCTGCAGTAAGAAGGAGTATAATATACTCAAAAATACATTTCATCAAATGCCCCTGGTGCATAGATAGTAAAGAAAGATAGTGGAGAAAGAAAAAGCCAGAGATACAGACATAATCCAGAGTTTATGAATCATTGTAAACCTTCAAAAAGGTTGGGGTTTATCCTAATGTGGTGTCATTCACTGATTTTAATGACTGACATGCTCATATCTGTGTTTTGTTTAAGAAATCATCCTTGTTTCTGGGTGGAGAATGAACAAGAAAGGAAGTGGCAGGCCGTGGCAGTAGGAAGACCAATCAGGAGTCTACTGTAGCAGTCCTGGTGAAAGATGATAGACATTCTGAGGAGTATGGTATTATAGAAATGTAATTAATAGATGAGGGCAAAGAGACATATAGATGCCTTGACTTACAGAAGTCATTATGTATAAAGTATCACAGGACTAGTGGACAAGTTTGTAAAATCTCAGGGATAGAAAAGATCATCTTGAAATGAAGGGATAAGGAAAGAACACATGGGAGATTACATCTTTGAACTAAAGAGTAAAGGATAGATAAAGTATTATAAACAGTGATGGAGGTGAGAGAGCAACACCTGTGAGCACAGGTATTAAGAAAGGAAAAGGTGAACCGTTTGGGACAGGTCAAAGTGTAACTATGCACGGTTATGGCACAAAGGGATCATTAATGTAGACAGAGAAAGCAGTGTCAGAAAAAGTCAGATCTGGGTTTATTGTATTGGCGTGATGCCTGGTTGACTTCTTTGTACATTATTCAACAGAAAGCACTGGACCATTTTCAGGAAAAGGTTTTCAGGAAATCAATTTATCCAAACAAAGCAATGCTTTAATATTTGTATGTATCTGGAAGTAGTGGGGAAGTGATTTCTGGAGTCCCAGCTAAGGAAACCTAAGAACTGAACATTACTTAGCTACTAAACCACAACCATAGCAAAGGAAAGGATTAAAAGAGGCCTTAGTAAGTCTTTGCAGTGGAAATGCAGAAGCATTAGGATGATTTGATGATGATAGGAATACAAAGATAACTGGAACTTCAAGTTTGCTAGATAGATGGGTAATAATACTATTAACAGAAACAGAAAAACTGAGGGAATATTATATTTTGGTAAAAGAAAAGGATAATTTTATAACTATTATAAATTAGTTACAAGATATATTGCCTTGTTTCCATAGAATCAAGCAACACTAACTGTAACTGAGATGGAAATAAATGCTATTTTCAAGCGATTGGTAGTTAAAGTGCAGATTTGTTTATACTGTAGACACATCCACCATGGCTATGTCATTTATTGATGAGTATTTTAAATGTGTCTAATTAGTAATTAAATTTGGTGCATATGGCACTTTATGCAGCTGTTAGCTTCCTCCACTTTCTGTCATTAGATGGTAAATTCCTAGAGGCCAGGAATAATGTCTTCTTTAGAGTCACTAATGTTTGAATAAAAAAGGGATTAGAGATCTGCTGAGGAAGTAGCTAAAGCTCTCCATGACATCACTGACTTTTTGACACTGAGGTTAAAGAATATTCCCTGTATGTTAAGTCTTTGTCTTTCTGTACTTTCGTGTTCTAATTTGTCTATTTGACAAACCCCCTTATCAACTTCTCCATGTATGTATTTTCAACACAATGCCAGGAAAGAAGTTACGTTGACCCTGGTTAACTAAGGAATCATCAGAAGATTTTCTTTCATTTTTTGTTGATTATGCTATGAAAATTTTATTCCACTTCCTAGTTTGTAAGAAGAACCTAAGAAACAGAAGAGAACTTGCTTTAATGATCTGAGAAGACTTAAATATCTATTGTGATTTTAAAACAATAAAAAGCAAAATAATCAGATTAGATGATTACAACCTTTAGCACAATTCCCTCAAATTTTCTAATATAGTTTTCTAAATTCCAGGTACTTTTCAGTTGCCTTACAATTTAATTCTGGTAAATTGATATTTCTTGTTAGTTTTTTTCTAGCTAATCAAGATTTTATTGTGCAAAAGTTAAAATGACTTATTTATTCAAGTACTATTTTCAAGTCTAATTGGAGTATTAAGTAAAATGCATTTGAACAATGAAACATAAAAGAAATAGATTTTATTCTAATAAGTAAAACTGCTATTTCTACCCAAGACTATTAAGGGAGTGCTATTCTTACATGTAAAGAAATATAAAATACTCCTGTTCCTCTAACATTTTTCCCTAATAAAATCGTTTATAAGCCTTTTTAGAAAAGCATATCTGATGTAGACTTATGAAACAGATTTAGAAACAGCAAATGAGATAAGGCATTGTGCTTTCTTTTTAATATAAGCTACTAACATATCATAGAAGCCTTAAATATTCTCATGTACAAAGGAACTTTTTCAAAGATCTTGAAGTTCTAATAAAAATGATTTCAGTGCTATAACTCTGCAAAAACATCCTTCCAAAATGGCTTTATATGTTACAGCCAGACAGCTTTTAAAATAGTTCTCCAATTATTTAACAAAATGAAAGATGAAGAATGACCTCACTGGGAATTTTATAGTAAGTTATCATTCATGTCTTGCTTAGAGTTTTTCTGTAAGGCAATATCAAGATGGAAATGGATATGAGGTGACATTTGGTATCAGGGATAAGGGTAGAACACAGATCTAAAAATGAGTCAAGGAAAGAATATCAAATTACAAGGTTCTCAAAGGCTAGGGTCATAACTTCCAAGGATTTCATAATCATTTCCCATCAGGCTCATCAGATAGTAGGTCTAATAGTAAGATCTAATAATTAATGTTCATCACATGTAGATGTGATGAAACTGCAACACTGCAAACATAATAAGAGGAGCTAGGAAAGCCCCATAGTCCTACATGATAAAATAGGTAAAATGTCTGTCTTTCCCCAAGTTTTCATCCTATTAACTACACTATCCCACTTTGACAGCTCTTCCAAAGGATTTAGACATTCAGTTCCTCAAAAACACTCTCAAGCCCTTTACAATCTGCAAAGAAAAGAGTTAAATGCAAGCAATATTGTTATTTAAGAGGTTCAATTATCAGTGTCTTCATTTTTATTCTATCTCTAAACCAATTACAAACCTAGATGACATATTAAAAGCAGAGACATCACTTTGGTGACAAAGGTCCATATAGTCAACATTATGGTTTTTCTAGTAGTCATATACAGATGTGAGAGTTGGATCATAAAGAGGCTGAGTGCCAAAGAACTGATGTTTTTGAATTGTGATACTGAAGAAGACATTTTAGAATCCCTTTGGACAGCAAGATCAAACCAGTCAATACTGAAGGAAATCAGCCCTGACTATTCATTAGAAGAAATGATGCTGAAGCTCCAATACTGTGGCCACATAATGGGAAGAGCCAACTCATTGGAAAAAGATCCTGATGCTGGGAGAGACTGAGGGTAGGAGGAGAAGCGGGCAACAAAGGATGAGATGGTTGGATTGCATCACTGACTCAATGGACATGAGTTTGAGCAAACTATGCGAGATAGTGATGGGCAGGGAAGCCTAGCATACTGCAGTTCCTGGGATTGCAAAGAGTCAGATACAACTTAGTAACTGAATAGTAACAACTACATCTATATTTCATCACACAATGATTATTTTAATTCATTTTAATGAGAGTAGATAACCCTGTTAGTTGCCACTGCCATCATGCAAATAAGGAGTGAGGGCTTCCCAGTTGGAGCTAGTGGCAAAGAACCCACCTGCCAGTTCAGCAGACATAAGAGATGTGAGTTTGATTCCTGAGCTGGAAAGGTCCTCTGGAGGAGGAAAGGCAACCCACTCCAATATTCTTGCCTGAAAAGTCCCATGGATAGAGAATACTGGTGGGCTACAGTCCATAAACACAAAGAGTTGGACATGACTGAATTTACTTAACATGCATGCATGCAAGAATGTTGAAAAGGAAATAAAAATGATATGGATAACTACAAATGAATAAGAGGGAAGAGGGGAGGAGCTAAGATGGCGGAGGAATAGGATGGGGAGACCACTTTCTCCCCCACAAATTCATCAAAAGAACATTTAAACGCTGAGTAAATTCCACAAAACAACTTCTGAATGCCGGCAGAGGACATCAGGCACCCAGAAAAGCAACCCATTGTCTTCGAAAGGAGGTAGGAAAAAATATAAAAGACAAAAAAAAAGAGACAAAAGAGGGAGGGACAGAGCTCCGTCCCAGGAAGGGAGTCTTAAAAAGAGAGAGGTTTCCAAACACCAGGAAACACTCTTACTGCTGAGTCTGTGCCGAGCCTTGGAAGCACAGAGGGCAACATAACAGGGAGGAAAAATAATTAAACAATTAAAACCCACGTATTATGAGCCCAGCGGTAACTCCCCCAACGGAGAAGCAGCGCAGACGCCTGCATCCACAATTAGCAGGCGGGGGCTGGGGAGGGAGGCGCGGGCTGCATCACTGAGAATAAGGATCAGGCCTGAATGCCCCAAGCGCTGTCTGAGCGATCTTATTTGGGCTAGAAAACCAGACTGTGGGATAACTACTATGCAAAAAGCCAGCCCTAACTTAAGAAACCTCCAGGCCCGCGCACAGAACAAAGGACTGAACAGAGATAGCTGGCTGCAGACCATCCCCCTCAGGTGACAGGCAGCCAGAGCCAGAAGGGGGCAATCGCAGCCCCAGAGAGACATTATCTACAAAACTGTAAGAAGGCTTCTTTGCTAACTAAGACTTCTTGGGGTTCTGGATGGTCAACATCCGCCTGAGAAGGTGCGCCGGTTATACACCCAGAAAACCGAGCCGTGGGGAGGTGATAAGTCGCAGCAACTGTGCTCGCCAAACACCTCATCACCTGAGCTGCTAGGACCTGGGAAGAGCACAAAACGCAGGCCCAACCAAGTCAGCGCCTCTGAGGACTACCCGAGTGCCTGAACCTGAGCGGCTTGGACCTGGGAGGTGCAGGCAGCACAGGGCTGGCCACGGATGGTTCCCGAGGGAGCAACCTAGAGCCTGAGCAGTGTGAGCAGGAGGCTACATGCGCTGTGAATGAGGGCAGGCCCAGTGTGGCTGAGGCACTGCGAGCACACGCCAGTGTTATTTGTTTGCAGCGTTCCTCCCTCCCCACAGCGCGACTGAACAAGTGAGCCTAAAAAAAAAAAGTGTCCACCACCGCCCCCTTTGTATCAGGGTGGAAATCAGGCACTGAAGAGACCAGCAAACAGAAGAAGCTATAACAGAGGGAACCGCCTTGGAAGTGACAGGCAATAGATTAAAATCCTGTGGTTAGTATCGACTACAGAGGAAGGGGCCTATAGATCTTGAGAAATATAAGCCGGACCAAGGAACTAGCCGAAAGTGAACTGACCCCACAATACCCACAACAATACCAGAGAAAGTCCTAGATATATTTTTACCATTTTTATGATCATTCTTTCTTTTTTTTTTATTAAAAAATTTTTTTAAGTCCTCTATTCCTCCTTTAATTTTCACTTTTATAACCTACTATTACTTTGCAAAAAAAAAAAGACCCTATTTTTTTTTAAAAGCAAACTTAATATATATATTTTTTATAATTTTTGTGATATTGTTTTTTTTCTTTTTCTTTCTTTCTTTTTTTTTCTTCTTTTCCTTAACATTGTATTTTTGAAATTCCAAACTCTACTGTAGATTTTTAATTTTAGCTTTTTGATATTTGTTATCAATTTTGTATCTATTTTTTAAATATAATTTTTGTGACTTTTTTTTCTCTTTCTTTCTCTTCTTCTTTTCTTTAACATTGTATTTCTGAAATTCCAAACTCTACTCTAGATTTTTAATTTATGCTTTTTGGTATTTGTTATCAATTTTGTACCTATATTTTCTTTATAATTTCTGTGACTTTTTTTTTTCTTTTTCTCTCTTTCTTTTCCTTCTTCTTTTCTTTAACATTGTATTTTTGAAATTTCAAACTCTACTCTAGATTTTTAATTTTTGCTTTTAGGTATTTGTTACCAATTTTGTACCTTTAAGAACTCAATCTTCAGCACCCATTTTTGACTTGGGAGCGAGATTACTGGCTTGACTGCTCTCTCCCGCTTTGGACTCTCCTTTTTCTCCACAAGGTCGCCTGTGTCTCCTCCCTAACCCCTCTCTACTCTACCCAACTCTGTGAATTTCTGTGTGTTCCAGATGGTGGAGAACACTTAGGGAATTGATTACTGGCTGGATCTGTCTCTCTCCTTTTCATTCCCCCCTTTTATCCTCCTGGCCACCTCTGTCTCCTTCCTCCCTCTTCTCTTCTCTGTATAACTCCGTGAATATCTCTGAGCGGTCCAGTTGTGGAGTGCACATAAGGAAGTGATTACTGGCTAGCCCGCTCTCTCCTCTATTGATTCCACCTCATCTCATTCAGGTCACCTCTAACTCCCTCCTCCCTCTTCTCTTCCCCATGTAATGCTGTGAACCCCTCTGGGTGACCCTCATGGTGGAGAAACTTTTCATCTTTAATCTAGATGTTTTATCAATGGTGCTGTATAGAAGGAGAAGTTTTGAGACTACTGTAAAAATAAGACTGATAACTGGAAGCAGGAGGCTTAAGTCCAAACCCTGACTCCAGGGAACTCCTGACTCCAGAGAACATTAATAGACAGGAGCTCATCACAGGCCTCCATACCTAAACTGAAACCAAGCACCACATAAGGGCCAACAAGTTCCAGGACAAGACATACCAAGCAAATTCTCCAGCAACACAGGAACACAGCCCTGAGCTCCAATATACAGGCTGCCCAAAGTTACTACAAAACCATAGACATCTCATAACTCATTACTGGACACTTCATTGCACTCCAGAGAGGAGAAATCCAGCTCCACCCACCAGAACACCGACACAAGCTTCCCTAACCAAGAAACCTTGACAAGCCACCTGTACAAACCCACACACAGCAAGGAAACGCCACAATAAAGAGAACTCCATAAACTGCCAGAATACAGAAAGGACACCCCAAATTCAGCAATATAAACAAGATGAAGAGACAGAGGAATACCCAGCAGGTAAAGGAACAGGATAAATGCCCACCAAACCAAACAAAAGAGGAAGAGATAGAGAATCTACCTGATAAAGAATTCTGAATAATGATAGTGAAATTGATCCAAAATCTTGAAATCAAAATGGAATCACAAATATATAGCCTGGAGACAAGGATTGAGAAGAAGCAAGAAAGGTTTAACAAGGACCTAGAAGAAATAAAAAAGAGTCAATATATAATGAATAATGCAATAAATGAGATCAAAAACACTCTGGAGGCAACAAATAGTAGAATAACAGAGGCAGAAGATAGGATTAGTGAATTAGAAGATAGAATGGTAGAAATAAATGAAACAGAGAGGAAAAAAGAAAAACGAATTAAAAGAAATGAGGACAATCTCAGAGACCTCCAGGACAACATTAAACACTACAACATTCGAATCATAGGGGTCCCAGAAGAAGAAGACAAGAAGAAAGACCATGAGAAAATACTTGAGGAGATAATAGTTGAAAACTTCCCTAAAATGGGGAAGGAAATAATCACTCAAGTCCAAGAAACCCAGAGAGTCCCAAACAGGATAAACCCAAGGCGAAACACCCCAAGACACATATTAATCAAATTAACAAAGATCAAACACAAAGAACAAATATTAAAGGCAGCAAGGGAAAAACAACAAATAACACACAAGGGAATTCCCATAAGGATAACAGCTGATCTTTCAAAAGAAACTCTCCAAGCCAGGAGGGAATGGCAAGACATACTTAAAGTGATGAAAGAAAATAACCTACAGCCCAGATTATTGTACCCAGCAAGGATCTCATTCAAATATGAAGGAGAAATCAAAAGCTTTACAGACAAGCAAAATCTGAGAGAATTCAGCACCACCAAAGCAGCTCTCCAACAAATACTAAAGGATATTCTCTAGACAGGAAACACAAAAAGGGGGTATAAATTCGAACCCAAAACAATAAAGTAAATGCAATGGGATCATACTTATCAATAGTTACCTTAAATGTAAATGGGTTGAATGCCCCAACCAAAAGACAAAGACTGGCTGAATGGATACAAAAACAAGACCCCTACATATGTTGTCTACAAGAGACCCACCTCAAAACAGGGGACACATACAGACTGAAAGTAAAGGGCTGGAAAAAGATTTTCTATGCAAATAGAGACCAAAAGAAAGAAGGAGTAGAAATACTCATATCAGATAAAATAGACTTTAAAACAAAGGCTGTGAAAAGAGACAAAGAAGGTCACTACATAATGATCAAAGGATCAATCCAAGAAGAAGATATAACAATTATAAATATATACGCACCCAACATAGGAGCACCACAATATGTAAGACAAATGCTAACAAGTATGAAAGGAGAAATTAACAATAACACAATAATAGTGGGAGACTTTAATATCCCACTCACACCTATGGATAGATCAACTAAACAGAAAATTAACAAGGAAACACAAACTTTAAACGATATAATAGACCAGTTAGACCTAATTGATATCTATAGGACATTTCATCCCAAAACAATGAATTTCACCTTTTTCTCAAGCACACACAGAACCTTCTCCAGGATAGATCACATCCTGGGCCATAAATCTAGCCTTGGTAAATTCAAGAAAATTGAAATCATTCTAAGCATCTTTTCTGACCACAATGCAGTAAGATTAGGTCTCAATTAGAGGAGAAAACTATTAAAAATTCCAACATATGGAGGCTGAACAACACGCTGCTGAATAACCAACAAATCATAGAAGAAATCAAAAATGAAATCAAAATTTGCATAGAAACGAATGAAAATGAAAACACAACAACCCAAAACCTGTGGGACACTGTAAAAGCAGTCCTAAGGGGAAAGTTCATAGCAATACAGGCATACCTCAAGAAACAAGAAAAAAGTCAAACAAATAACCTAACTCTGCACCTAAAGCAACTAGAAAAGGAAGAAATGAAGAACCCCAGGGTTAGTAGAAGGAAAGAAATTTTAAAAATTAGGGCAGAAATAAATGCAAAAGAAACAAAGGAGACCATAGCAAAAATCAACAAAGCCAAAAGCTGGTTCTTTGAAAGGATAAATAAAATTGACAAACCATTAGCCAGACTCATCAAGAAACAAAGGGAGAAAAATCAAATCAATAAAGTTAGAAATGAAAATGGAAAGATCACAACAGACAGCACAGAAATACAAAGGATCATAAGAGACTACTATCAGCAATTATATGCCAATAAAATGGACAACGTGGAGAAAATGGACAAATTCTTAGAAAAGTACAACTTTCCAAAACTGGGCCAGGAAGAAATAGAAAATCTTAACAGACCCATCACCAGCATGGAAATTGAAATTGTAACCAGAAATCTTCCAGCAAACAAAAGCCCAGGTCCAGACGGCTTCACAGCTGAATTCTACCAAAAATTTAGAGAAGAGCTGACACCTATCCTACTCAAACTCTTCCAGAAAATTGAAGAGGAAGATAAACTTCCAAACTCATCCTATGAGGCCACCATCACCCTAATGCCAAAACCTGATAAAGATGCCACAAAAAAAGAAATCTGCAGGCCAATATCACTGATGAACATAGATGCAAAAATCCTTAACAAAATTCTAGCAATCATAATCCAACAACATATTAAAAAGATCTTACACCATGACCAAGTGGGCTTTATCCCAGGGATGCAAGGATTCTTCAATATCCACAAATCAATCAATGTAATACACCACATTAACAAATTGAAAAATAAAAACCATATGATTATCTCAATAGATGCAGAGAAAGCCTTTGACAAAATTCAACACCCATTTATGATAAAAACTCTCCAGAAAGCAGGAATAGAAGGAACATACCTCAACATAATAAAAGCTATATATGATAAACCCACAGCAAACATTGCCTCAATGGTGAAAAACGGAAAGCATTTCCTCTAAAGTCAGGAATAAGACAAGGGTGCCCACTTTCACCATTACTATTCAACATAGTTTTGGAAGTTTTGGCCACAGCAATCAGAGCAGAAAAAGAAATAAAAGGAATCCAAATTGGAAAAGAAGAGGTAGAACTCTCACTGTTTGCAGATGACATGATCCTCTACATAAAAAACCCTAAAGACTCCACCAGAAAATTACTAGAGCTAATCAATGAATATAGTGAAGTTGCAGCATATAAAATCAACACACAGAAATCCCTTGCATTCCTATACACTAATAATGAGAAAATAAAGAAATTAAGGAAACAATTCCATTCACCATTGCAACGGAAAGAATAAAATACTTAGGAATATATCTACCTAAAGAAACTAATGACCTATATATAGAAAACTATAAAACACTGGTGAAAGAAATCAAAGAGGACACTAATAGATGGAGAAATATATCATGTCCATGGATTGGAAGAATCAATATAGTGAAAATGAGTATACTACCCAAAGCAATTTATAGATTCAATGCAATCCCTATCAAGCTACCAACGGTATTCTTCACAGAACTAGAACAAATAATTTCACAACTTGTATGGAAATACAAAAAACCTTGAATAGCCAAAGCGATCTTGAGAAAGAAGAATGGAACTGGAGGAATCAACCTGCCTGACTTCAGGCTCTACAATAAAGCCACAGTCATCAAGACAGTATGGTACTGGCACAAAGACGGAAATATATATCAATGGAACAAAATAGAAAGCCCAGAGATAAATCCACGCACATATGGACACCTTATCTTTGACAAAGGAGGCAAGAATATACAATGGATTAAAGACAGTCTCTTTAACAAGTGGTGCTTGGAAATCTGGTCAACCACTTGTAAAAGAATGAAACTAGACCACTTTCTAACACCTTACACAAAAATAAACTCAAAATGGATCAAAGATCTAAATGTAAGACCAGAAACTATAAAACTCCTAGAGGAGAACATAGGCAAAACACTTTCCGACATACATCACAGCAGGATCCTCTATGACCCACCTCCCAGAATATTGGAAATAAAAGCAAAAATAAACAAATGGGACCTAATTAAACTTAAAAGCTTCTGCACAACAAAGGAAACTATAAGCAAGGTGAAAAGACAGCCTTCAGAATGGGAGAAAATAATAGCAAATGAAGCAACTGACAAACAACTAATCTCAAAAATATACAAGCAACTCCTATAGCTCAATTCCAGAAAAATAAATGACCCAATCAAAAAATGGGCCAAAGCACTAAATAGACATTTCTCCAAAGAAGACATACAGATGGCTAACAAACACATGAAAAGATGCTCAACATCACTCATTATCAGAGAAATGCAAATCAAAACCACTATGAGGTACCATTTCATGCCAGTCAGAATGGCTGCGATCCAAAAGTCTACAAGCAATAAATGCTGGAGAGGGTGTGGAGAAAAGGGAACCCTCTTACACTGTTGGTGGGAATGCAAACTAGTACAGCCACTATGGAGAACAGTGTGGAGATTCCTTAAAAAACTGGAAATAGAACTGCCCTATGATCCAGCAATCCCACTGCTGGGCATACACACTGAGGAAACCAGAAGGGAAAGAGACACATGTACCCCAATGTTCATCGCAGCACTGTTTATAATAGCCAGGACATGGAAGCAACCTAGATGTCCATCAGCAGATGAATGGATAAGAAAGCAGTGGTACATATACACAATGGAGTATTACTCAGCCCTTAAAAAGAATACATTTGAATCAGTTCTAATGAGGTGGATGAAACTGGAGCCTATTATACAGAATGAAGTAAGCCAGAAAGAAAAACACCAATACAGTATACTAACGCATATATATGGAATTTAGAAAGATGGTAACAATAACCCTGTGTACAAGACAGCAAAAGAGACACTGATGTATAGAACAGTCTTCTGGACTCTGTGGGAGAGGGAGAGGGTGGGACGATTTGGGAGAATGGCATTGAAATATGTATAATATCATATATGAAACGAGTCGCCAGTCCAGGTTTGATGCACAATACTGGATGCTTGAGGCTGGTGCACTGGGATGACCCAGAGGGATGGTATGGGGAGGGAGGGAGGAGGAGGGTTCAGGATGGGGAACACATGTATACCTGTGGCGGATTCATGTTGGTATATGGCAAAACCAATACAATATTGTAAAGTTAAAAATAAAAGAAAAGAAAAAAAATGAGAGGGAAGAAAATACATCTCTTATCCCATTGCAAGGGAACCAGGAATGTATTTTACATTTTAGTTTATCCAGATTGAGTACAGCTGCAAATATAAATATAACTACAGAATGGTCTACCTACACGAATGAAAATACATATCAACATACACATATACACAAAATATGCATACTTAATACTGGGTTAGAATAGCACTTGCTAATCAATTTTCTTATTTAAATTTTAATCAATGAAATGTTCATCTGACTGAAAATATCCAGTCAAGTGGGTCTTGACTGTTTATCTCTGATAGAAATTTTAGTGATCAGTTGGGAAGGGAGAGGATGAAATCTATCAGTGTCACTGCCTCTCAGAAATAGAAAATGCAAAGAAAATTATACCATGCCCCAAATCAAGTCTAAGAGGGACATTCCTAAAGTTAGGGATTGCTCAGAGCTTCTGTTTGCCCCCTTTTTCCACTCCCCAAAAAAGAGATTATTAATAAGGTTAAGAAGGATTAGAAAAGACCTGAGTACCAAGCATGAGGACATGGAAGATAGGGGATCAAAATAGCAACTTTCACCACTAATCTTAGGTCAGAGAGGGGAAAAGAGAACCTGTAGTTTCTTATGATCTTGCCCAGCTCATTAGGCCCAGAGGTGCCACACAGAGGCAAACTCTCTGATAACAAATTGACAGCTTTGCCTGATATCAAAAACTCATGTGCTCTTTGGAGTCTGTAAGTGAGGATTTGGGAATTCATGCTTTTATTTCACCACATTTAACTTTAGGGGACTTCTCCAGTAGCTCATTGGTGAGAGGGTTAACAGCTTTGGGAAGGAGGGCAGAGGTTCTCAAGTGGCAGAAGGAAATAAACTGTAAGTGGTAGACTTTTTTTTTTTTCTTTTCTTCTAATCCTGTGTTATCATGAAGACACCTGGATCTGCCTGAACTTTATCTTGAACCTTGAGCTAACCAATGTTTTTTCTTATGGAAATATTTCCTTATGCTGTGTCAATGAAAGGATGTATTTGCTTGGAAATCTGCCTTTCTTCAAGATTCATGTCAATTGTTTTATGGCCAGAATTGTTTTACGGCCAGAGATGATCCCCCTTGTAGATGATTCTATCCCCTTTGAGATGATTCTATCTCAAAATATATATTGTAGGAGAGGAGCCTGGTGCAACTCAGTCTTGAGGTGTTTCTTTTATCTGTTTCAGTTCAGTTCCGTTCAGTCGCTCAGTCATGTCTGACTCTTTGTGACCCCATGAACCGCCAGGCTTCCCTGTCCATCACTAACTCTTGGAGTCCACCCAAACCCATGTCCATTGAGTTGGTGATGCCATCCAACCATCTCATCCTCTGTTGTCCCCTTCTCCTCCTGCCCTCAATCTTTCCCAGCATCAGGGTCTTTTCCAATGAGTCAGCTCTTCGCATCAGGTGGCTAAAGTATTGGAGTTCCAGCTTCAACATCAGTCCTTCCAATGAACACTCAGGACTGATCTCCTTTAGGATGGACTGGTTGGATCTCCTAGCAGCATGCTAACAGGTATAAAATTACTTGTTATAAACTAGCAAGGGGTCACTCTTTCTGTCCCCTTCTGATGTCTATGAAAGAAGCTTTCTCTATCCCTTTGATATTTTAATAAAACTCTGCTACACAAAAGCTCCGAGTGATCAAGCCTCCTCTCGGGTCCTGGATTGAATTCCTTTACTCCAGAGGCCACAAATCCCAGTGTCATTCACTGTTCACAGCTGCAACTTTTCAGTGGTAAAAAAAATTCACCTGCAATGCAGGAGATGCAGATTTGATCCCGAGGTCGGGAAGATACCAGGAGGGCATTGTAACCCACTCCAGAACTCTTGCTGGGAAAATCCCATGGACAGGGGAGCCCGGCGGGTTACACTACATGGGTCTCTCAAAGAGTCTGACACAGCTGAAGTAACTGAAGATGCACACACACACACACACACACACACACACACACTAAATTCAGAGACTGACAATAATTAGCAAGCAGATAAAATTCTTCTGCATCACTTCTACATTTCACTTTCCAACATTTCTACCACACCAAGCATCTCACTGCTCTGTACACAAGCTGGGACCTTTCATAACTCTGGTTCTGTCTGTGCCTCAAGGCATCTCTCCACTTTATTTTTTTAATCCTAGACAACTCCTACCCAATCTTGAAGGTAGAGTTTTGATGTTCTTTTCTGGAAATTTTGAACTTTCTTGGCTCTTGATCAATCCTCATTCACATTTAATTCTTCCATTTATACAAATTTGCCCACTAGAGTATGAACTCTTCAAACAAAAAGCAGGAATTATATTTAACTATTTTTATTCTTAATTCTTAGCACATTTCTTTATATTTAATTACTTGAAAATGAATGAGTAGATATATGGGAAATCTATAATATAATTAGTATTCGAAAGGGCTTAAGATACCTGTGTCTTTTAAAAACATTTTTGGAGGGAATATAAGTTTTCCCTCCCCTAACTATACAGAATATTTTGAAGAACAATGGAAAAAAACCTTGGAATATAGAGAACCAATATCTAGATTGAACTCTGCCACTATATGGCCTTATGTAATTTGACTTTTCTGGGCCTCAATTTCTCAGTTGGTAAGTTGGTAACTTGTTGTTCTCCCAGAACACCTCTCTTAACCTGGAAAAAAAAAAAAAAGAAATAATTTGGGCAACAAATGCTGAAGACAAAACTTCAGTGGATGGTCTATTTACCAAACAGAAAATATAAGATGAAATAAAGCAAATGGAAATAGTCCCATACTATCACTAGGTCCATTTCCACCATTTCAATTCACCTCTGGCAGCAGATGAGAAACATTTTGCATCTCTTTATATGTGGAGCTACAATTTTAAAGCAGCATATGCTTTAACGTCTTATGTTACATTGCCCTTAAGTGGGAACTTGTCTGAGTATACTTGGCCTAATTTAGCTCTAATCCATAAAATGAACCAGACCTAAACTGAGCTAGACTGCAAAACTTCTAATCAGAGCTCTACACTTGATTGGAGAAAAGGGCTGAATAAATAGTTTTTGGATGTATGGTTAAATTTTGCACTAGAATGAATTCTGGGACAGATACCAAATAATTTCCTATATGAAGTTTACAACTTTGACCAAGTTGTCTTGTATTTCCTATTGCTTCTTGTGAGATTACACTTTCATCCCTAATGTTTAAAGATGTGAGTGTCTAGGAATTAATAAAAAGTAAATGCAAAACTTGATCTCAGTGCTAAAGAACCTGCAGAAATAGCAATGTTTATCGTCCATTATATCAATCATAAACACCTGTGTGGCAGGTAGCCCAGGATGTTTAAATGTAAAACAAGAAATTAGAACAAGAACAACCAATACCTGTAATCCCAGAAAGCTGACTATATTGACAATGTTCTAAGGATTATTTAATATCCTATAAATGAACCTCATAAAGGAATTTTTATTACTGTTTTCATGACACAATATTATAAATACCTAAAAGCACATTTTAATTTATTTCTCAGTTTTACCATCTCACACTTTTGGGGAGAAATAAGCATGTGAAAGCTACTGTTTCTTCAGTTTTCTTTTCTTTTTTTTTTTTCTTTACCTACACAGTGGGTAGTAAATGCTTTTAATTTTTTCAAATAATCAATTCTTTCCCCTTTTATGATGTGATTATTAAAAACACATTTAATATTAATATGTCACTTGCACAGCAGGCACTCAAATAAACAGAATGAAAAATTTCCCCTATTGGTTCTTGCCAGTTAGGTTTCATCTCTTAATTCCTTGTTTTATAGAAGGGATAGTAATCAGATATTGATGCTCATTAAAGGAATGTCTAGAATTGTTTACAGCAGTAGCCATATTTCCAAGCACACCTGCAAGTCATAACTTGTGTTCCTTGATGTAAGAGAAATGTATTCTTTCTTTACAGAGTGTCTGCTGCTTTTTACTCCATTTTATGTATGGTAGGAAAAACAAATGAAGGAAAAAATAGTATCTGCCCTCAGGGAGCTTATATTTGATGGTGGAAATACAGCATCACATGCTGAGGAGGTAAGTTTCTAACTGCATAGTACAGAAGGAAGGAGAGAAAGTTTTCATGGAGAAGCTGGTATTTAGCTGAAATGAATGAACTACTATTTGTGTGGCTGTGTTTTTACCTGAAGTTTATTGTTTATTATCAGCATATTTGTGAAGAAAGATTAGGATTTCCAGCTCTTCCCAATACCAGTTCCATTCAGAATTTGTTTGTTCATTTATTGAGCTGCTTTTGAGAACTGTCAAAGAGACAAAGTAGACTCCTATTCTTTGAATGGGTAAAAGCTAACACTTGGCTCAGCTCATACAACTTTCCAAATGGACTGGCTTTTCTGGTGAGTTCACTGAGTGACATCTGAGATGACCACAAAGAACCACAGAATGTGTCTGGTAAGACTTCGCCTTCATTTTCCCTGACTTCCATGAGATTTTGCTATAATGAAGACCATACTTTGATGGAATGCCCTTTGAATCACAGGAGATGCCATTTCTGTTCTTCCAGTAAATTCTTAAAATTTTTTGCCCTCTGAATGAGGTCTGCAGATACCAGTGGGTCATAAATAATGAAAAGAAATAAAATATATGTTTCTTCCACTTAATGACAAAATCACTTAAACAATTTGATAAAATCAGCACAAACAATTCACAAATGGAATAAAAAATTCAGTTAATCCTTTTTAAAGATAAAATTACACTTTAAACAAAAAGGTATTTTGTAATTATAGAGCACTGGTTTTTATTCTCACTCTTTTCATCTTTTAAAAATAACTTTTGTTGAGTCACAGCTGTTATATAATCACTCGAGTTATATGGTCATTGCAGTTATATTAATTTTGGAGGGTCTGCAGAGAATCAAGAGATTCCCCCCGTTAGCCTTGATGTCATCTTTTCGTGCTTGCCATTCTCTCTCCTACCACTCTAGCCACCATCAGCTTCCTTGCTGTTCCAAACTTTTACTCAGGACCAAGGTCTTGATACTCCCTCCATCTAAGAAGCTCTTCTTCAGAGCACAAGAGTGCTTTGCTCACATCTTTAACTTTGCTCACATCTTTGCTCACATCCTTAACCATATGCTTAGATGCCATTTCCTTGGGAATACCTGTACTAACCACTCTTGAAAACTTTACCCTTCTTATGGCATTTTTTCCTTCATACATCTTTTCTGCTTCATACATTTCTATGTACTACTTGTCAATAAAAGGGAACAAACACAAAGCAATTTATACAGACCTTAAGAGCATTATACTGAAAATAAAAAACTAAAAGTCAATCTTAAAATATTATATATTGTATGATTCAATTTATATACCATGCTGGAGATACTAAAATTATAGAGATGGAGAACAGTGGTCACCACAGTTTAGAGGCAGGGGTGGGAGGGTATAGCTATAAAGAAGCAGCATAAGAGATTCCCTTTGTGGTGACAGATGTGTATCTTAATTATGGTAGTGACATGGGTTATAAGTGAGAAAATGCAACAGAAATACATACAAGGACTTGCCAAAAGATGAGTGTATGCAAAATATGGTAAATTCTCAGTAATATTATCATATAATTTTTGATAAATACACTATTCCTGGCTTTAAGAATGCATGATTGTTAATGTAAGATATAGCCAAGTGAGAAGGCTTGGTGATGGGTACAGACACGACTCTGTGCTATGTTGTAATTTCTTGTGAACCTATATTTAAAAATAAAAGTAAATAAAAATAAAAGTAAAATAAAAATAAAGTCCCCTAGCACTCAGCACTATCTAACATGATATATAAATTATTCATTTATTTTCATTATTCTTTCTCTTTCAGTATGTAAGCTCCATGTGGACAAGAAATTCTCATTGTTTTTATCCACGGCTGTATCCATGATGCGTAGAACAGTGCTGGGCACAGAGTAAGCTCTCTATAAACAGGTGTTGAATAAATTTATGTTGGATGACTGGAACGTCTTACTTCAAGGAAAACCATCTTAACATTGTGATTAATATCAGGACTATTGATTCTGATACCAGTTCTGCTATTTTCTATCTAGTAGGTCTTCATCTAATCTCTTAAATGATTTATTCAATTTTCTCATCAACAATATTAATAATGCTAAAAGTTTAAGTTAAAAGAACACATGATAATTCAGAGGTAATAGAAGTGTTATTTGAGATGAGCTTCTTAGAAACAAGTACAACCCTTACAAAATTGATATTATCCAACTCAGTGATTTATTAGAAATGTGGACATAGTTTTAAGTACAAAGATGATAATTACACATTATTTAGATAGAGGGAAAGTCTGAAATAACCTAAATGTCCAACTACAGGAAAAAGGGCTTTGTGTTTTTGATGAAAATTACAGTAATTTGGAGCATTTTTCTGAAAACCAAGACCTTGTTTTCTATTATGAATAAATAATTAATAGGTACAGCTCTAATGTGCAATAATTCAATTATAGTCAGTTTTAACATTTCTATTCCTTCTTAACATCATGACTAGCAACAGCATCAAATATACCTCCATTCTGTATCACACCAATAAACATAAAAATACTTTTCTGTGTCAATTATAAGAGAGAGTAAATGAACATACATATCACTATTTTGGTCTCAAGGTATGACTGATTTTACATATAAAGGCAACAGAATGTTATTATGCATGATAGGCACCATATTAAGTGAAATACAATGGTAAATATAAATGATAAAAATCTGCTCCTCAATTCTATATACAGGGAAAAGTAATAATGACAAAGTGATACCCTATATTGAAAACTGTTAATGTTTTTGCATTGGTATTATAATAGCCAGAACCATTTTTCTATTCAAAAATTTAAAAAATGAGTAAATAACTGTCAATCAGCTACTATTTATAAATGCAAGTGTAAAATTATAGGTGAAAAAACTAGCTCAAGATGAAAAATTAGATGTGAAGAACTCTGATTATTTCATTTATCTCTTTTATGAAGATCAAATTTCACATGAATAGCACTGACTTTTCATCATCTTTGTAAAGTATCTCTTATTTTGATAGAGAGCCTTGGAAGGCTATTAAGCCGAAGAGCCAGAGAGTAGGTCTTCTCCTCCTGGGAGGTGAATTTTTGCCCCCCTCCTTGTGGAGTCATCCACTTGTTCAAGAAACAAATGACAATGGTGCTCAGCTGCATGGAACTTGGTGTTGGGGATGTCATACCAATTAAGGTCCGCTGCTGCTGCTGCTAAGTTGCTTCAGTCGTGTCCGACTCTATGAGACCCCATGGACTGCAGCCTACCAGGCTTCTCTGTTCATGGGATTCTCCAGGCAATAACCCTGGAGTGGGTTGCCATTTCCTTCTCCAAATTAATGTCTAGTTAGAGGCTTAAATGATCTCAAAGTTACAAGAGGAGAAAAATGTATAAAAACATATATTGAACATAATTAAGTACAAATAAGTAAAATTAAGTATGATTATGCAACATTTCATTATGTTCAGGTACACTGAATTGTGTGTTTCTGTATGTGTTAGTTGCTCAGTCGTATCCGACTCTTTGCAACCCCACGGACTGTAGCCCACCAGGCTTCTCTGTCCATAGAACTAAATCTTATATATAAACAAAAAAGTGCTCTTAAAAATGAAGTCTCAATTTTTTGACAGTAAGTCTTGGTCATTTTCTGGCTGAGTTCTTTTAAAAATGCATGGCCTCATTACTCTAGTTTCATTCTCTGCTCCCTCTTTATTCAAAAATGCTTAGGTCCTTTCAGTTTGGCTAATTAAGAGGCTCCTTATACCACACACTATCTTTGAGCTGCTTAATTTACTTACACACAATCTTTAATTGTTTTTTTTTCTTTTTAAAATAGGCAACATAAAAGCAATTACAAGTTAATTAGTGTAAATCTCAGTTAGGAATCATAACATTGTTGTCCCTTGGTATAATCAGAAAACCCTATATCTGAATTTCTTTCCATGTGTACATATTTTTTTTCTTACTTGAAATTTTCTACTTTGAAATGTAAGAATGATTTTTGTTATTTTTTTTCTGAAAAGTTTTTCTATGTTTCATCTTTTCCAAATAGATATGGCTAAATAAAGCAATGTCTACTGCTTTTGGTTGACATCTATGGAAATAAAATCCCAGGACTCTATATTCTGCAAGATTTCAAACTTGACATATTAGTGGAAGAATCACACAACTCTTTCTTCCTATGTTTATGGTATGATGTATTTCAGAGAAAAAGCTGTTGTTTTTCTTGGAATAATGAAAGACTTTCCAACACAGTTCATCTGTGCAAGATTTCTTTCTATAGTGACTATAATGCAGAGTTATCCATCTACCATTTGAAAGTAGGCTTTCTGCCTCCCACTCCTGCCCTTGTATCACTGAACAAGGAACTGTTAGAGTGGCCTTCTTTATGTTGAGTCAAATGTTTCTGATGACATTTGTTATTACCAGCCTGAGTTTTACAATAAGAAATATATCTAGCTTCTATTCTCTCTGACAGCCCTTTAACACCCAAGATGCATATTATTCTCCCTGTATTTTGCCAAGTTTTCTCTATTCATAGCTACTTATCTAATTCCTTCATTATATCAACAGTTTCTAAGTCTTTGAGAATCACGACTATCCCCTTTCATATGATCTTCAGGTGGGCCCAGCATCCCAAGTTAACATCTGGCACTTAGAACACTGGAATATTTACCTCATGTGTTCTAGTGCAGTACTGAACAAGAGTACTGTAATGCAAGTACTACACAAGTAAGTTTAATTTTTGTAGCTCCATTAATAACAAAAGGAGCAAAATGTTTACAAATCATGAATATGTTGCATTTAACTTCTATATAAAATGCTATCTTATATATGTTGAACATGACATATTATTAATGTTTTACTTATTTTTTTAACTCAGCCTCCAAAATCTGGAATGTATATTTTATGCTTACAGCACTCCTGAACTTAGACTAATTGCATTTCAGATGCTCATTTAGCACCTGTGGACAGTGGCTACAATATAGGAAAGCACAGTTCTACGCAGTTTAATTCTATTAATTCAAACAAAAAAATATATAGATGTTTTTAAAATTCATGTGAGAGTCAAAGTCCACACTGAGTCTAAGATCAATAAAAGTACCCAACTTAGGATACCAGTTACTATCCCAAATCCTTTATTTTAAGAACCAGATTTTTAAATAAACACATGCTTAAATTCACACTAACCATTAATAAATGTAACTATGTTGCCTTGGGTTAGCATTCTCACATCAAGACAATCTGTAATCTAGATTTTGTAGTCCACTAAATCAACTTTCATTCTAAATATTTATCAGCATTTTTTATCTATTTATTTAAAACTGGTTTAATCATAATGAATAGGAAGGGACAATAAGAATAACATAGGCCTGTGATATATTGACAGAGATGCTCATACATAATACTAACTAACTAATCATAACTCTTTTGGTAGTTAGGCAGTTTCAAAGCCACCTAACTTCACGAGCATTCATCATGTTATCTCCATTAATGCTACACTGGTGTCATGATAAACTGTCCAAAACCTTCATGCAATTTAATTTCTTTATCTTAGAATCTATGACACATAATGATTCTCATTTCCTGATTTTCATGCCCTAGAATACTCTCCCTCCACCTGAAATCACAACTGACCCTATGTGGCCAACAGAACATAGTGGTATTGAAGGCTTTTTTGGTTCAAGACCAGATCCAAAAAGGCACTGCAGACTCCACCTTGCTCCCTTGGATATCCCATTCAGCTACTATGTCATGAAGATAGCAAGTAACCCTTTGGAGAGGTCCACATAGAAAAATACTGAGGCTGTCAGTCAACAGCCAGTATTAACTTTCAATCACATGAGTAAGCCACCTTGGAAGCAGATCCTCTATCCCCAGTCAGCTCTGCACTTGACTGCAGCCCCAACCAACACCTACAGCAATCACGTATGAGAAGGCAAGTGGGAACAAACAGTATAGCTGAGCCCTTGCAGAACACACAGAATCCATGAAGCTAAAACTGTTTTATATCACAAAGGTTTGGAGTCAATTAGTCAATTTAGGTTACTTGAACAAAATCTTGATGCTTAGTATGACAAACTTTGTCTACACAGTACCTCTCAAGGTATTCTAATAATTGTGTTTAAATGAAAGAAAGATCTATGCATGACAAAAAAGACTTGAAATAAATAAATATATTAATAATGGTTTTCTCTAAAAGAGGTAAATACAGGCATTATATTGTACATGAGACAGGGATCAAGACTATCCTCAAGAAAAAGAAGTGCAAAAACAGAAAATGGTTGTCTGAGGAGGTCTTACAAATAGCTATGAAAAGAAGAGAAGAAAAAGGCAAAGGAGAAAAGGAAAGATATACCTATTTCAATGCAGAGTTCCAAAGAATAGCAAGGAGAGAAAACAAAGCCGCCCTCAGTGATCAATACAAAGAAATAGAGGAAAACAATAGAATAGGAAAGACTAGAGATATCATTAAGGAAATTAGAGATACCAAGGGAAATTTTCATGCACAGATGGGCACAATAAAGGACAGAAATGGTATGGACCTAACAGATGCAGAAGATATTAAGAAGAGGTGGCAAGAATACACAGTAGAACTATACAAAAGAGATCTTCATGACCCAGATAATCACGATGGTATGATCACTCACCTAGAGCCTGACAACCTGGATACAAAGTCAAGTGGACCTTGGGAAGCATCACTATGAACAAACCTAACAGATGCAGAAGATATTAAGAAGAGGTGGCAAGAATACACAGAAGAACTATACAAAAGAGATCTTCATGACCCAGATAATCAAGATGGTATGATCACTCACCTAGAGCCAGACAACCTGGATACAAAGTCAAGTGGGCCTTGGGAAGCATAACTATGAATAAACCTAGTTGAGGTGATGGAATTCCAGCTGAGCTATTTCAAATCCTAAAAGATGATGCTATGAAAGTGCTACACTCAGTAGGCCTGCAAATTTGGAAAACTCAGCAGTTGCCACAGAACCGGAAAATGTCAGTTTCATTCAATCCCAAAGAAAGGCAATGCCAAATACTGCTCAAACTACTGCACAATTGCACTCATCTCACACGCTAGTAAAGTAATGCTCAAAATTCTCCAAGCCAGGCTTTAACAGTACATGAACCATGAACTTCCAGATGTTCAAGCTGGATTTAGAAAAGGCAGAGGCCCCACGATCAAAATTGCCAATATCCGCTGGATCATGGAAAAAGCAAGAGAGTTCCAGGAAAACATCTATATCTGCTTTATTGACTATGCCAAAGCCTTTTACTGTGTGGATCACAACAAACTGTGGAATATTCTTAAAGAGATGGGAATACCATACAACCTGACCTGCCTCCTGAGAAATCTGTGTGTGGGTCAGGAAGCAACAGTTATAACTGAACATGGAACAACAGACTGGTTCCAAATTGGGGAAAAAGTATGTCAAGGCTGTGTATCGTCACCCTGCTTATCTAACTTATATGCAGAGTACATCATGAGAAATACTGGACTGGATGAAGCACAGGCTGGAATCAAGATAGCCAAGAGAAATATCAATAACCTCAGATATGCAGATGACACAATCCTTATGGCAGAAAGTGAAGAAGAACTAAAGAGCCTCTTGATGAAAATGAAAGAGGAGAGGGGAAAAGTTGGCTTAAAACTCAACGTTCAGAAAACTAAGATCATGGCATCTGGTTCCGTCACTGCATGGCAAATAGATGGGGAAACAGTGGAAACAGTGACAGACTTTATTTTGGGGGGCTCCAAAATCACTGCAGATGGTGACTGCAGCCATGAAATGAAAAGACATTTTCTCCTTGGAAGAAAAGTTATGACCAACCTAAACAGCATATTCAAAAGCAGAGACATTACTTTGCCAACAAAGGTCTGTCTAGTTAAAGCTATTGTTTTTCCAGTAGTCATGTATGGATGTGAGAGTTGGACTATAAAGAAGGCTAAGCACCAAAGAATTGATACTTTTGAACTGTGTGTGGTGTTGGAGAAGACTCTTGAGAGGCCCTTGGACAGCAAAGAGATCCAACCAGTCCATCCTAACAGAAATCAGTCCTGAACATTCATTGGAAGGACTGGTGCTGAAGCTGAAACTCCAATACTCTGGCCACCTGATGCAAAGAACTGACTCATTTGAAAAGACCCCGATACTGGGAAAGGTTGAAAGCGGAGGAGAAGGGGATGAGAGAGGATGAGATGGGTTTATGGCATCACCGACTCAATGGACATGAGTTTGAGTCAACTCTGGGAGTTGGTGATGGACAGGGAAGCCTGGTGTGCTACAGTCCATGAGGTCACCTTGAGTTGTACATGACTGAGTGACTGAACTGACCTGAACACACATTATAATCATCTTCATGTATTTCAGTATTTTCAGGTTCTCTATATTACAACTTTGGGCTTCCCCAGTGGCTCAGTGGCAAAGAAGCTGCCTGCAATGCAGCAGATGTAGGCGAAGGGCTTTTGATCCCTGGATGGGAAAGATCCCCTGGATGAGGAAATGGAAATCCATTCCAGTATTCTTGCTTGGAAAATCCCATGGACAGAGGAACCTGGCGGAATACAGTCTAAAAAGTCACAAAGAGTCAGGCATGACTAAGCACACACATACTATACTATATTTTCAAAATCAAAGTCAAATAAATGCTATGTGGTTGAATTAATGATACACTGATAAATACATTTATAGCTACTACAAAAATGAGGTTTTATAAATGCTATCTTCCGAAAGTTAGGTTTCCTTCCTACCTCTATCCTTCCCTCCCTCTCTCACTGCCTTCCTTTCTTTTTTTTTTTTTTTGTCTCTTAGGATTCTTCTTTTTCAAGCAAGGGAAAAAATCAAAAATTGATGTTAATGTTTTTTCATGCCTTATTATCTCTCTTTAGCAAGGAGGAGGTTAATTAGAAAGGCCAGTTTAGCAACAGCAGCAACAATGGAACCAAGAAGGTACTTTCTACAGGCACTGGAAGGCAGAGGCTCTCAGAATCCAAATACATGGGATTCCAAGTTCCATATATTTGAATACTGTCACTTTCCTAGCCTGTGATTTCCCTGTGTTTCTTATTAATAGGATTATTTGAAATATTAGTGCTCCCCAAGTGCATGAATATCAATAGCTTAGATAATGCCATGATCAGATCATTCATTCCCATAAACTTCTTAAATATGTGTCTATAATTGTAAAGCACTGAAGTATTAAGGCTCAGAATTTAATTAGATAATTCCCTAGAGAAGAGTTACTTTTCAGAGAGTAGTGCGTGCCGAATTCATGGTACAGTGAATTACAATAGATATTTAACATAAAGAAGGTCTTGTCTACAAGACTAGTAGAAACATAAACTAAAGTGAATACCTATAACACTAGAGAAATACAAGACTGATCTGCAGAGCACTGACTTTGGAAGACAGACGTCAAGAGTCTCTGTAGCACATGTGTAACTGACTTGTTCCTTCTGTTAGACATGGTTTGAAAGATTTGTTCCTTTTTGTTGTTGTTGTTTTGCTTTGCTTTTTAGAAAGAGCTTATTTTCATGAAGAGGTATCTCCTATTATGTATAAAGGACAGTTCTAATTATGCCTACATGAAAGTAAATGTAATTAAAGTTTCTGACCCCAAACATAAGACATAATAAGGATGTTGGCAATTACAGGAAATAATTAATTTAGGTATTTATTAGTCTATTGAATGTGCAAGATTAATTCAAACAGTAAGAAAACTATATTAAACAATTTTTAAATGTTTGTTTCCATTATTTATTGTTTTAGTTAAATATATATTTATATATGCATTATACTACTGGCTTTCCTACTACTGCAATTGTTAAATAATGAATGGACTAATACTTTCACTTGTCTTGGAATAATATTTAAGGAAAACCTGATTTAAATGGTTAAAACTATTTATGATTTAGCATCACTTGGAATAGAGGGAAAAATAACTTTGTTTGATATGGGACATGTCATATACAAAATGATAATTCTTAACCATAAATTTTCTGATAATCAAAATTTCATAAAATCTAGACTGAATTATATTTTATAACACTAATTTTTTTTCTTCAGGAATATTTTCAAATTAATGGTATCCAAATGCATTCCATATTTATTTAGTTGACTATTTTTGAGAAACAATTTCTAAGAAGGAAATATAAAAATAAAATGCATAACCAGTAAGTCTGGAGAAATATAATAAATTCTACCCAAGTATTGCCAGTAATTAATACGAAATACAATTTCCATTTGTTTTCTAATTACTTAATTAGGATACAGCAGATATAATTGCAAATGAATTGATAAATAATTATGACAGATTGTAGAATAAACCTACGGAGATATGTAAGAACTCTCACAAAGTGGCAGTATGATCAAAAGACTAGGGGCTCTGGAGCTAGAAAGACAGGATTGAATGTGAGCTCTGCACCTGGGAAGAGGGACCCTTATTTAAGTCAGTTAGTTAACACCTCTAAGTCTCCCACCTTAGTAAAATATATCACTGACTAGGGAACAAGGATTTTGACAGGTTTAAATTGACAGACTTCTCATAAAGAGGCACTGTTCGAGTACTCAACAAAAGTTTGTTTCGTCTACTAAAATCCCCTTCTGAAATAGGTGCTAAAAAAGAGGCAGGGAATAAATAGTAAAGGGAGTGTTCAGAGACATAATCCAACACCAAAAATCTATGTTTCAGATACAAATTTTTTATAGTCCAAATGTATAAACAGTGATGTATGCAGTGGAATGCTATGTAGTTGGGAAAATAAACCAGGTACTATTCTACTATTGAATAATATGGATATATTGCACAAACCTACTGGTGAGTAAAAGAAGACATATGCAAAACAGTATATACTGTATGAAAAAAAATATATATATATAAAATTGAACTAAAATAATGTAGGTTGTTAACAGCTTGAACTGTGACTGGAGGTGTGTGGTGACTGGAAAGGAACACAGTAATGTTTTGCTTCTTAATCTGGGTGATAGTCATAGAGATATGCTCAGCTGTAAAACTTACTTAGACTATCCTCACCGTATGTCCATAAAATATAAGTATGAATAATCCGGACTTACCTGGTGGCTCAGAAGGTAAAAATCTGCCTGCAATGCAGGAGACCCCAGTTTGATCCCTGGGTCAGGAAGATCCCCTGGAGAAGGAAATGGCAACCCATTCCAGTATTCTTGCCTGGAGAATTCCATGGACAAAGGAGTTTGGTGGGCTATATAGTCCATGGGGTCACAAAGAGCTGGACATGACTGAGGGACTAATACTTTTATTTTCAATTTGAATATAAACTCACCTATTTTCCTCCAAATTCCAGGCATTCCCCACTAAGGCATACCTAATTATAATATGGCAGAGTAAACATTAAGCATCAACCTTGAAGAGTAAATGATGCCAGAACAATGGCCAACATCAGAAGGGAACAGCTGAACATTAAATCCAGGATTACATTATTTAGAAATACTAAATACTAAAAGAGAAAATGGCAAATTAACTTTCTTAAATGATATTTTCTCTAAATCACTGCCATATACATGGTTAAGCTCTGGCTACTTAGGTCTTTTCCCAAGTAGAGCTCTTGAATTTGAAGGAATCAGTTCCCCCTGAATCTTGAGCTTTATCAGAATCACCTGGAGGGCTTGTTACCCCAAGATCTTGGGTCCAATACCCACAGTTTCTGCTTCAGTGGGTCTGGGAAGAGCCCAATAATTTACATTGCTAATAATTTTCAGGAGGTTCTGGTGCTGCTATTATGGGACTATATATTGAGAACTATTGTTCCTGGAAGAAAAACAAAGAATGAATCTTAAGTCATATTATGCAAATTTGGGGATTTCCTTTGTTTCTGTATGTACTTTCATTAATAAAATAATAGCAACTATTATAAAGAGAAATGGTAAGGAATGAAGATATATAGGCAAAGACTTTGGCACTGAGTAGGCACAGTACAAAAAAGCAGGTATTTTAATTTTTATTTCTTGCCTTTCCTTTGTTTGAAATCTGAAAAGTCTTCAATAGGTAGAAGACACCAGTTCACTTAAAATCAGTGGTCTGTAAGCCTGGCTGACATGACAATCTCCTGAAGAGTTTCAAAATTCCAATGTTTGGGCTTTATGCCAAAACCATTAAATCAGGGTTCTGCAGGATAGAACTTAACCATCAATAATGTTTAAAACTCTCCAGGTGATTCTGATGTGTAGCCAAGATTGATAATCACGGTTTTAGTTTCACAAACACTTGACTGTTTACTATGTGCCATTCACTTCAGAAAACTCTATGGGCATTAAAATGAATGAAGTGAAATTCTTGACTTTAAGGGTCTTATAGTTTAGTCAAGGGCACATACACATAATGGATGTGTTCAATGCAATGACAGAAATATTGAGATGTGAGTATATACCAGATGCCATAAAGGCACAGAGAAGTGCAACTGACCCTTGCCCAGCACTTTAAGGAAAAGTTTACTTGAGGTTCAGGCTTATTAATTCATAAATTATGTTTCTATTCACTCTTTATTTTTTTTTCCTCGAGTAACAGTGTGTCAAGCTTTGTGTTAAACACAATTATGATTCTCAGTCGCTCAGTCGTGTCTGACCCTTTGTGACCCCATAGACTGTAGCCCGCCAGGCTCCCCGGTCCATGAGATTTCCCAAGCAAGAACACTGGAGCGGGTTGCCATTTCCTTCTCCAGGGGATCTTCCTGATCCAGGGATCAAACCCAAGTCTTCTGCATTGAAGGCAGATTCTTTACCACTGAGCCACCTGGGAAACCCCTTAGACACATTTATAATTGTGATAAATTCTACAAAGGAAAGGAAGAGTATCATGAAAACTAAGATCATGGCATCTGGTCCTATCACTTCATGGCAAAAAGATGGGGAAACAATGGAAACAGTGACAGATTTATCTTGGGTGGGGGGGCTTTAAAATCACTGCAGATGGTGACTGCAGCCATTAAATTAAAAGACACTTGCTCCTTGGAAGAAAAGTTATGACCAACCTAGAGAGCATGTTAAAAAGTAGAGCCATATTTTGCCAATAAAGGTCCATCTCTTCAAAGCTATGGTTTTTCCAGCAGTCATGTATGGATGTGAGAGTTGGACTATAAAGAAAGCTGAGCACCAAAGAATTGATGCTTTTGAACTGTTGTGTTGAAGACTCTTGAGAGCCCCTTGAACAGCAGGGAGATCCAACCAGTCCATCCTAACAGAAAGCAGTCTTGAATATTCATTGGAAGGACTGATGCTGAAGCTGAAACTCCAATATTTTGGCCACCTGATGCGAACAACTGACTCATTTGAAAAGATCCTGATCCTGGGAAAGATTGAAGGTGGGAAGAGAAGGGGATGACAGAGGATGAGATGGTTTGATGGCATCACCTACTCAATGAACATGAGTTTGAGTAAGCTCCAGAAGTTGGTGATGGACAGCGAAGCCTGGCATGCTGCAGTCCATGGTGTTGCAAAGAGTCAGACACGACTGAGCAACTGAACTGAACTGAATTGATCAAGTCAGAGAAGGTCTGGAACAGCCTGTAAGTTTAAGGCACACATGCTTGAATGGGCATCTAAAGAATAAGTAAAAATTATCAATATGAAGAAAAGGGACAGGAACTTGTTCTAGGCAGAAGAGCAGTGAAAACCCCAAGATGGGAGGGAGCATGGTGATTTGAAGAAATAAAGGAAATCCAGAAGTGCTGAGAGCAAGGGGTAGGGGGTGGGTAGGTTGTGGAAGATGAGGTTAAAACAGCAGGCAGGATCTTGTGCATTGTGTTATGACTTCTTTATCCCAAAAGCCTCAGGAAGATTTTAAACAGAGAATGACAGTTTTATTTATTTATTTTTTTTTAGGATCAGTTTAGCTTGAGTGTAGGAAATCAAAGGGAGAAAAGGGACTTCCTTAATGGTCCATTGGTTAAGACTCCATGCTTTCACAGCACACAGAATAGGTCAGTCCTTGGTCAGGGCAACTAAGATCCTGCATGCAGCATGGTGTGCCCAAAAAAATAGGGGAAAAAAATGAGGAAGAAGAGTGATTATAGGAAAACCTGCTAAGGCTATGACATTCTTTCCAACAAGAGATGCTGTAAGCATATTATTCACCCATTTCTTTTAATTGAAATATATTCCATATATCATTGTGTAAGTCTAATGAGTACATGTTAGTTTATATATTGTAATATGACTGCCACTGTAGCAATGATTAGCACCTCTATCACATTACATAATTACACTTTCTTTTTAGTCCTTAAAATAATTAAGTTTTAGTCTCTTAGCAAGTTTGGTAATTATCATATAATATTACTGTCTATATGTGCATTATAATCTCTAGGGTTTACTTACTACTCCTTGTAAGGTTATCTCCTAAAATAACATCTTTCCTGCTCTCCCATCTGCCATTCCCCGGTGAATATCATTGTATTCTGTTTTTACAAGGTAGCATTATTTAAATTCTACATTTAAGTGATACCATTTGTCTTTCTCTATTTGTCTTTCAGTATTTGTCTTTCTCTCCAGGCTCTTTATTCTTCTGTACCCCATCCTTCAGACAAGGACACAGATGTGAGAAACCAGACAGGAAAACTCTTGCTGAGTTACTGTAGAGTAATCAGTGTTCATAATGATTGCCATGAGCCAAGGAAAAAAGCATTTAGTGAGTTCTCTTTCTTTGGTCTAATAACACAGAAAATATACCATTTATCTCAACTACTGCTGCATTCCAAAAATAGCACCAGATAAACTCAATAATCTGATATATGAGATGACGTATTTTAGCTTTATTTTCCCTTTTATTATGCAAGTTTAATTTCTTCTTTTTTCAAAAAAAAGGAAAAAATGTCAAAGATTATCTGACTCCATGCCATTTTCTCCAGAATTTCAGGAATATTACCTAAAGATTTATAAGTTTGATTTGCTTTGGAGTCCGTTTACATGTAAATAGGGTCACTAACTGTGATGTCTACAGGGGTCGATTGTTCCTGCAAGTTGTGACAAGCCTTCTGGGAAAGAGAAAAATCAAACAATCTGAAAGATTCCCTGCCATCACTAAAGCACTCCAGCAGGGACACTGAAGCTTAAGCTCTACCATCACCAGTAGACTTCTCCTTTGGAAAGGGGTAAAGGGAATAACTATAACCCTAACACTCTAAAGGATCATAAGATCACCCCAATGTGCCTGTGCAGAGGGCAATCTTCTCAAAAAATCAGTCTCTACCTCCCTACAGTAAGACTCATCTTCTTTCCCCCACTTATCTACCTATTTTTCCATAAATAGGTATAATATGTATCTTAGAGCCTCTGCTGCTGCTGCTGCTAAGTCACTTCAGTTGTGTCCGATTCTGTGCAACCCCATAGACGGCAGCCACCCAGGCTCCCCCGTCCCTGAGATTCTCCAGGCAAGAACACTGGAGTGGGTTGCCATTTCCTTCTCCAATGCATGAAAGTGAAAAGTGAAAGTAGAGTCGCTCAGTTGTGTCCGACCCTCAGCAATCCAGTGAACTGCAGCTTTCCAGGCTGTTCATCCATGGGATTTTCCAGGTAAGAATACTGGAGTGGGGTGCCATTGCCTTCTCCGATAGAGCCTCTACCACACTGTAAAATTCTTACAGCCAAACAGCATTCATCTTGATGTGCCTACTGATTACCACAATGAGAATAGAACATTCTCCAATTTTATGGTGCAGAATAATGACCTAGGAACCATGTTACATGCCCAAACCATGAGAAACATTCATCTGGTCAGAAAAAAAAAAAAAAAAGTGACTTCTTCAGTTCAGTTCAGTCACTCAGTCGTATCCGACTCTTTGGGACCCCATGAATTGCAGCACACCAGGCCTCCCTGTCCATCACCAACTCCTGGAGTTCACTCAGACTCACGCCCATCGAGTCAGTGATGCCATCCAGCCATCTCATCCTCTGTCGTCCCCTTCTCCTCCTGCCCCCAATCCCTCCCAGCATCAGAGTCTTTTCCAATGAGTCAACTCTTCGCATGAGGTGGCCAAAGTACTGGAGTTTCAGCTTTAGCATCATTCCTTCCAAAGAAATCCCAGGGCTGATCTCCTTTAGAATGGACTGGTTGGATCTCCTTGTAGTCCAAGGGACTCTCAAGAGTCTTCTCCAACACCACAGTTCAAAAGCATCAATTCTTTGGCGCTCAGCCTTCTTCACAGTCCAACTCTCACATCCATACATGACCACTGGAAAAACCAGAGCCTTGACTACATGGACCTTTGTTGGCAAAGCAATTTCTCTGCTTTTCAATATGCTGTCTAGGTTGGTCATAACTTTCCTTTCAAGGAGTAAGCGTCTTTTAATTTCATGGCTGCAGTCACCATCTGCAGTGATTTTGGAGCCCCAAAAAATAAAGTCTGACACTGTTTCCACTGTTTCCCCATCTATTTCCCATGAAGTGATGGGACCGGATGCCATGATCTTCGTTTTCCAAATGTTGAGCTTTAAGCCAACTTTTTCACTCTCCTCTTTCTATTTCATCAAGAGGCTTTTTAGTTTTCCTTCACTTTCTGCCATAAGGGTGGTGCCATCTGCATATCTGAGATTATTGACATTTCTTCTGGCAATCTTGATTCCACCTTGAGCTTCTTCCAGCCCAGCATTTCTCATGATGTACTCTGCATGTAAGTTAAATAAGCAGGGTGACAGTATACAGCCTTGACATACTCCTTTTCCTATTTGGAACCAGTCTGTTGTTCTATGTCCAGTTCTAACTGTTGCTTCCTGACCTGCATACAGGTTTCTCAAGAGGCAGGTCAGGTGGTCTGGTATTCCCATCTCTTGAAGAATTTTCCACAGTTTGTTGTGATCCACACAGTCAAAGGCTTTGGCATAGTCAATAAAGCAGAAATAGATGTTTTTCTGGAACTCTCTTGCTTTTTCGATGATCCAGCAACTTCTTACTTTGTTGAAATTACCTTTTTGATATTGTGGAAGTAAAATAAGGGGTTGGCTCAAAAGTTTGTTCGAGTTTTTCCGTAAGATGTTAGGAAAAACCCAAACAAACTTCTTGGCCATGCCAATAATGCTGGAACTAGCATTCATATTATCATATTTGAGTTAATTAATAGTCAAGCATCTCAAGGGAAAAGATTTAGCCCAAGTTCAATAAAAATTGACATTGATACAAAAATGAATATTATTTTGGCTTCTTTGCAAAGACTAAAACATTATTGGTTTACATTTACATGATCTTCTTGATACAGATTCTTAAAAAAGTGTCCATAACCCTATATTATTAATCATAGTTGCTTTGTGTCTATGGATAATTATTGTCTGTTAAAATAGTACAAGTTAACATGAAAAAAAGTCTAAGAAAGAATCATACTCTTCATAGCTTAGATGCCAACTTAAGCTCTAAATAAAGCATTTCAAAGTCAGTAACATAGTGTTTCAACAGATGACACGGAAGAACTCAGTTGTTGACTGAGAACATACTTTCTAAATTTGGCCTACACTCAATTATTGACATTTGACTCCAATTGAGGACATTAGTAGAGAAGGAAAACTAAATAAGCTCTCCCCATTAAGACCCCCATACTCCAAAATAACAAGGCTACATCCTGTATATCAGTGAAACTCTCTCACAGAATCCTAGAGGCAGGATTATCAACATATGAGATTTTTCTCTACACCAGGAAATTTTTCAGGATAGTAGATTTGAGTAACTTTGAGAAGAATTAAAAATCAAAGACATTACTTTACCAACAAAGGTCCATCTAGTCAGAGCTATGGTTTTTCCAGTAGTCATGTATGGATGTGAGAGTTGGACTATAAAGAAAGCTGAGCACCAAAGAATCGATGCTTTTGAACTGTGGTGTTAGAGAAGACTCTTGAGAGCCCCTTGGACTTCAAGGAGATCCAACCAGTCTATCCTAAACATCAATCCTGAATATTCTTTGGAAGGACTGATGCTGAAGCTGAAACTCCAACAATTTGGCCACATGATGCAAAGAACTGACTCACTGGAAAAGACCCTGATGCTGGGAAAGATTGAAGGCAAGAGAAGGGGACGACAGAGGATGAGATGGTTGGATGGTAATACTGACTCAATGGACATGAGTTTGAGTAAGCTCTGGGAGTTGGTGATGGACAGGGAAGCCTGGTGTGCTGCAGTCCATGGGGTCGCAAAGAGTCAGACACGACTGAGTGACTGAACTTAACTGAGAAGTATTCGTATTTTCCCTTTCTTCCGTATTGTTATGGGAAAACTGAAGACGTGTGTGGCACTCATGACAGTTTATTGTGTTGGGTGGTTTTCTCATAATACATTGAAAATGTCTCTGTGGAGTTTTCCATTTGGGGAAGATTGGTTTTGATCACATTCACTGATAAGAAAGATAGGTCTTTCCATTATTAATATCATTAGAAGGAGAGGTTTTTGATCACTTGTCACCATAAACAGTTACAAGTAAAACAGAATGAATGTTTACACACAAAATGTACACAAATAAAAAAATATAATTACATATTTAACATATTGGTGAGCAGTTCTCTAAGCCTACAAAGAAAGTCAACATAACAAAGTGAAAAATAAATTTAATCACAAAATTCAAGATTTATTTAAGTCAGAAAAATAATTAAAGCCAAAAAATTGTTGATGTATTTAAGTAAATGGTAATAAAATTAATAATTGAATTATACACACGAATGTTTAAACAATACTAAGACTAGAAAAGATAAATGGAGTAAATAAAATATTATTCACAATAAAACTAAAGAAAAAACCCTGAGAATAATAGCTAAATTTTTATTTAAATACATACTAAAATGTATGTGTATATTTATAGTGTTTATATGGATACAAATATATGGATATATATTGAGTATACTTACTTTAATATATGATTATATAAATATACTCAAGAGACTACAGTCACAAGAAACACGCCTAGGCAGATGGATTTGCTTGACTAAAATACTAGATCATAATGGATAAAATTTGGGGGTTTGAGTATACTTCATGTGTAGTGTAGGGTAAGGGAGTTAGAGAAGGAGAGGTTCGGAAAAAGAACGATACCAACACTTTACAGGGACAGATCACCTTTAATGAGGCGAGAAGGGGCACCAGTCAGAGTAGTGAGCTGCTGCACTAACCCAAGAAAAGAGTAAGTATATATAGGCACATATGTGGAAATCTACTGTCTTAAGAGGGTCTGTTCTTCTCCAAGGTTGTTTGAAGTAGTTATCTCTTAAATGGCTGGGGCAAGGAATTCTGGAGATCTGCCACAGGCTGAGACCGGCTGGGAGCTGGGCTTAATCAATCTAAATGTCCATTTTCTTTCTAGGGGTGAGAGAGTTCTTTGTTTTGCATACAATGGTGGGGAGGATCTGGAGGGGAATTTTAACTCCAGGCTATTTTGAGCCATGTAACTTTCCTTCATGTAGGATGAATATGAAATATTTGGGGACTATGTTAGCCGTCCTCTAAATTGGTCTCCCCAAGTCCTCATCATCTGGTAGTCCTTTCCAGCACTGAATTAGACCTGACTCATGTGACAAAAAAGAAAAAAAAAAAAAAAAGTGAAAGTAACAGATATTTCCATCTTTATCTTCTGCTTACTCACCCTGGGACAATCCCAGTACCACATCATGGGGACACACAAGTTGCACTGAAACGAGTTTCATGTGGAGAAACCTGAGGCCTCATGCCATCAGCAAGCACTAGTTAATCGAGCTCTACCTTGGCTATGTATCTTACAGCCTCAGTCAAGCCATCAGATGATTGCAGCCCCAGCTGATACCTGATTGCAACATCATTAAAGCAAGAACCATCCACCTAAGCCAATCCCCAGTTCCTTATACACAAAAACAACTGTGAAAAAAGTTTTTTGGTTTTTTTTTTTTCAAAGTCACTAAGTTTCAGGTAATTTATTGCATAGTAAAATAAAACTAATACAGATGGTGTATAATGTAGGTGTGATGTGTGTGGGTATGTGTGTGTGATGTGTGTGGGTATGTGTGGGTGTAAATGCATCCAATTAGTAGTTAGGCTGTATAGAATCTATGAATTTAATAATTAGTCCATATTTAAGATAAAGTTCTTTGTTAGTAAAGATGGTAATATAGCAGATTATGCATTGCCTAAGGGCAGTATAAATCACACAACTATTTGGAAAACATTTTTTCAATATATAACAAGACCCTTAAAATATTTTCTATCTGAACCCCTATTTCAATCAAAAATAATTATTTGAAATATATCAACCACTTAAATATAAGGAATGAAACTATAAAACTCTCAGAAGAAATCCTAAGGTTAAAATTTCATGACCTTGAATTTGGCAATGTATTCTTAGACATAGTAACAAAAAGCATGTGTAATAAGATAAAAAAATAGATAAATCATACTTCATCATAATTTTTAAATGTATACACCAAAGGACATTATCAAAAAAGTGAAAAGACAATATACTGAGTAGAAGAAAATATTTGCAAGCCTTATGTTTGATAATGGTCTGCTATCTAGAATGTCTGAATAGCTCTCAAACTCAACTACAATAAGAAAAAAAAAAGGTAACAGATATGAATAAGCATTTCTCCAAAGAAGAAACCACAAAAGGCACACAAGCATATTAAAATACACTTAACATCATTAGTCTGATTATGGAGGTTAACACCTAAACCACAATGATATACCAATTAGGATGGCTATAATAATAAGAATGGAAAATAACAACTGGTGAGGACTCAGACAAATGGGTACATTTTACACATTGCCAGTATGAATGTAAAATGGTGCAGCAACTTTAGAAAGCTGTTTAGTGGTTTCTCAAAAAGATAAACAGAATTATCATTTTACCCAGTGATTCTACACCTCAATATATTTACCGCCAAAGATAAAACTATGTAATCAAAAAACTTCTTGTGCACAAATGTTCACAGAAGCACTATTTATAATGGTCAAAAGGTGAGGGAAAAAAAGCCAAATGACCTTCCATGGATGAATGGATAAAGAAACATGGTACATATATATAATGAAATAGTATTCAACCATAAAAAAAATGAAGTATTAACATATATTATAATTCAGATAAACCTAAAAAAAATAGGTGGAAGAAACAAGATGAAAGGTCATATACTCCATGATTCCATTCACGTAAAATATCCAAAATAAGTGAATTCTTAGGTAGAAATTAGATTCATGATTATCAGAGCATAGGGTAGGGAAGAATGAGGAATTACTGATTAATGGGAATAAGATTTTCTTTTGGGATGATTAAAATTTTTTGGAACCAAATAGAGAGTGTTTAAACAGTATTGTGAATGTATTAAATACCCCTGAATTGTACATTTTAATATAGTTAATTTTGTTAACTGTTATGAATTTCAGTTCAGTTAAAATTTTGTTATATCTTTTCCTTCATAAACTCCTTTTATAAAAATGGATTCCATAAAATATTAATTCAAGAAAAGGGGGATACACTCAAAAACAGTTTCAAAACTGCCTAAAACAATGTTTTATATATGATAATTTCTGTTTCTCTACTTTTTTATATATAGGGAGATAAAGGGATTAAAACATTCCATAATAATTTGAGTGGATGTGTTTGGGTTGGTTGGAATTTATATGAACCTTTTCCCTCTTTCTATTAATGGGCATTATCTGTAAGTGCACACACTGACAGATACACCAGGTAATCACAGCATTTAATTTCTTTAAAACCAATGATCCCAAATTGCCATCTCAGGGTACACCATGGTTTCTATTAAATTGTCTTTAATTTGGATTCAAAAAAACTTACAGGTTTATTTCTTTTTCCTCACTAAATTGTCAGTCTCTGGGCTAGTCTGAATTGACTGCTATACCTCAAAGACTTAATGTTGCTTCTAAGAAGCCTCCTGTAGTCTGCCCACCTGGAATGTTTTTCTATTCATCCTTACCTATTTGACTCTGAGAGCCCAACCCATGCTTCCCTCTCTATCATGAGTATCTTGAATGGAATTTTTTCTGTTGTTTAATATCATCAAGCCTATAACACATCCTTCAAAGGCTGTATGTGGACATAAGTGTTTGAGTGGTATCACCTGTAACTGTGTGTTTCTTAAAGGAGAAGCTTCAATCTTGTGTGTGCCTATAGATGCACATGCCACACCCTGCAGAATGTATAGTCCAGGAGTTTGTACTTAATAGATGATGAATAAATAAGAATATATGAATGAAATATAGAAGATTATGAAATTTCATTTGATCATTTTTTACTTATTAAAGTGAGCTTCCTCTCACTTTCAAAGACTGTGTCAATAAAATATCTTCATTCTTTCTGAAATTAAGCAAAAATATAAAATGGGGTTATTAAGATTGATCTATAGGTATCTTTTTGGTGTTAAGTATATTTTCACATAATTCTGATATATTTTGGCTAGTATCCAAAGTCAACCTAATTTTGCATATTACATTCCAGAGTAGCTAAGTGTGACCAGTTAATATACAGTTTAAGAAAATTCTCCTAGCTATAGATATGAAATATTTTCTGCTATGTATTTTCTATAAGTTTTATAGATTAAAATTTTACATTTAAATCCATAATACATTTTGAGATTTTACATAATGTGAAACTTAAGTCAATGTATTTATGGGGCTTTTGCTTGCTTGATTTGCCCATGGATGTCCAATTGCTTCAGGACCACTTGTTGAAAGTACTATCTTTCTGTCACTGAATTGCTTGTGTACTTCTGTCAAAAGTCAGTTAGGCAGATTTGGATGTGTCTGTTTTTGAGTTCTATTTTCTGTTTCATTCATCTGTGTATTTATCCTTCTGCTAGTTCTATATGTCTTTAATTATGGTAGTTACTGAAAGCTATGTAGCAGTCATTTTAATTAAAACTCTTTAGATAAATATTATTTCAAAAACTTGGGGACACTGTATTATTTTTGCTTCTGAAACGAGCATTTTTCCTCAATGGTTTTCAAAATTTCAATGAATAGAACCCAGAACAAAGGTGAAGGAAAAGGGTCAAATTTTATAACATAAAAAAAATGTCTGATTACAATCTCCCTGCCTTTTGAAGTATAAATTACTTTTTTTAAATAAGAAACATAAACTTGTCTAAAAGTATAGCATATGTATATTTCAAAAGACTAAAACCATCAAGGAGAGGGTTCTTTGAACTGTAAACTGTCATGTGCTCAAAGGCTTTCAATGCATTATATGAAGCTTTCTGCTTTAAGTCTATAAATTTTTATTATCTGCCTTAAACCACACAAAACTTCCTTGAATAATTTCCAATCATTTATTCTCTAAAGAATCCAATCTGCTGAACAGCCTTCTCAACATTTACTTTGCTTTTTAACAATGCGAATTATATCTAAGTATAAGATACTCCACAACCATGCATATTACTCTAATTGTGCTATAGAGCTGACATGGGATAATGAAATGCTAATTGCAGTTAGAACATTTTATTTATTCAGAATTCATTCTTTGCCTTATCCCACTTTCAGAATTTTCTGCAACTGTAGGGTTATGCTCAAACACCAACAAAGAATCCATTGACAATAAACTGAATCAATGTTTTCACCAGTCCCCTCCAACAATACACACTGCAGCTCAGGGAATAGCTATTAGAAATTCCTTAATCCACATATACATATGACAGTTAAGTAGATATTAAGCCTTATGTGGGAATATCAAAAGCTCCCATTTTTTGGATTTCCTGAGTTCTGCCACACTCCCCACTACAAGAGACGGCCTTGTATCTAGCCAGTACCTAGCAGATTGCTCCAGTAATTTACTAGCTAGGTATGAAAGAAAGGACACTCTCACCAAAATTCTCTTGTGCCATCTTAGTCATCAATAATCACCAGTAGCTATTGGATATGCCAAATTTTCTCTAGTTGAGTAGATGACATGAAAAACTATGAACTGTTACCTGAGTGAACCACAAATAAAACATTTTTGCAAAGAAGTTCATTCCTTTACCTGTTTGACATCATATGCCAGAAGAACATATTTCAAATCTGGGGAAACTGAATGTCTTGATGCTTTGAAGGTTACCTGAAAGTAAAAAGAAACAATTATTTTAAAATGTTTAATAATAGGTTAATAAGCATTTAGATATGTAAATATTAAAAATATCTCCATTATCCTCATAATACTGTAAAATAAGCACTCTCATTCACACTTTAAGTCTAAATAGTCATGCACACAGATGGACATAAAAACTTGGAAGAGCCTATATTAGACATTTCATTAAGAAAAATATTTGCCCTATATGTCCCCTACACTTTAACATTATAGACTAAGTTAATATTTTCATTATAGAAACAAAAGCAAAACATCATTGAATTTCTTCAAAGTAATCAAAATGCTTTTATATTTGCATGCTGGATTAGTCAAAAGGAAAAGAAATAGTGGCCTTCTGTGGTGTCATGATATTCTGTCTTTGCACTTTAGTTTTATCACTGGTTATATATTTATATTTTTGAAAAGACATATATTAAAGACAAAATCTCCTTAAAGAAAACTCCCAGAGTGGAGCAGATTTAGACACAAATGTTTTAATTATCTTGATTACCATATATATATATATATATGTATGTATATATATATATGGCATATACAGCTTCCCTGGTGGCTTAGACGGTAAAGAGTCCTCCTAGATGTGGGGGACCTGGGTTCAATCCCTGGATTAGGAAGATCCCTTGGAGAAGGGAATGGCTGCCCACTTCAGCATTCTTGCCTGGAGAATTCCATGCACAGAGGAGCCAGGTGGGCTACAGTCCATGGGATCGCAGAGTCGGACACGACTGAGTGACTTTCAAATTCATACAAACTTGAAATGTGTTTATATGGTATATAAACAACTATGATACAAATGTTCTATTTTGAGCCCTTAATTTTACCATTGAATAGATCTGATGTTGAAAAGAATTGAAAATAAGGTGAAGGATAAATAGAGAGTGGGGAAATTGTTTTATTTGAAGTAGAGTTTATATGTAACTTCAAATCTAGAGAAGGCAAGGAAATTGAGTTGACACATCAAAAGCCTACAAAATACAAACAAAAAAATAAACTCTATATGGATTTTAAGCAAACTAATTTTTAATGGTTTTTGCAGAGAAATACATGTATAAATAATTGTATACAGGGCAGTTCCCACAACAGTTCTCCAAGAAAAAACAAAAAAACGATGAAGTCAAGGTTTTAGTACTTACAAATTTTCAACATATTGGAAAGGATAGGAAACTCAGACTAACCAATATTTGGCAAACTGTGGTATAATAGAAATATATAGTTGGCCTTTTTTCCTGGCTCCTGACACAGAGCTTCTAAAATGCTTGGGGGACTTCCCTGGTGGTCTGATAGTTGATACTCCAGGTTTCCTCTGCAGTGGGCATGGGTTTGATCTGTTTGGAAAACTAAGAACCCATATACCCTGCAGCACCACCAGATAAATAAATAATTGAAATCTCTTAAAAATGATTTAAACAATAAAATCCGTGGAATTTCTTGAGTGATAGAAGGGTCTTTTGTTATTGATAACTAGTCCACTTTGACCATATATAATAAAAGTTAATGAGATGACTAGATATAAACATCTGAATGCAGAGTTCCAAAGAATAGCAAGAAGAGATAAGAAAGCATTCTTCAGTGATCAATGCAAAGAAATAGAGGAAAACAACAGAATGGGAAAGACTAGAGATCTCTTCAAGAAAATCAGAGATACCAAAGGAACATTTCACGCAAAGATGGGCTCGATAAAGGACAGAAATGGTATGGACCTAACAGAAGCAGAAGATATTAAGAAGAGATGGCAAGAATACACAGAAGAACTGTACAAAAAAGATCTTCACGACCCAGATAATCACAATGGTGTGATCACTGACCTAGAGCCATATATCCTGGAATGTGAAGTCCAGTGGGCCTTAGAAAGCATCACTATGAACAAAGCTAGTGGAGGTGATAGAATTCCAGTTGAGCTATTCCAAATTCTGAAAGATGATGCTGTGAAAGTGCAGCACTCAATATGCCAGCAAATTTGGACAACTCAGCAGTGGCCACAAGACTGGAAAAGCTCAGTTTTCATTCCAATCCCAAAGAAAGGCAATGCCAAGGAATGCTCAAACTACCGCACAACTGCACTCATCTCACATGCTAGTAAAGTAATGCTTAAAATTCTCCAAGCCAAGCTTCAGCAATATGTGAACTATGAACTTCCTGATGTTCAAGCTGGTTTTAGAAAAGGCAGAGGAACCAGAGATCAAATTGCCAACATCCGCTGGATCATGGAAAAAGCAAGAGAGTTCCAGAAAAACATCTATTTCTGCTTTATTGACTATGCCAAAGCCTTTGACTGTGTGGATCACAATAAACTGTGGAAAATTCTGAAAGAGATGGGAATACTAGACCACCTGACCTGCCTCTCGAGAAATTTGTATGCAGGTCAGGAAGCAACAGTTAGAACTGGACATGGAACAGCAGACTGGTTCCAAATAGGAAAAGGAGTATGTCAAGGCTGTATATTGTCACCCTGTTTATTTAACTTATATGCAGAGTACATCATGAGAAATGCTGGACTGGAAGAAACACAAGCTGGAATCAAGACTGCCAGGAGAAATATCAATAACCTCAGATATGCAGATGATACCACCCTTATGGCAGAAAGTGAAGAGGAACTAAAAAGCCTCTTGATGAAAGTGAAAGTGGAGAGTGATAAAGTTGTCTTAAAGCTCAAATTCAGAAAACGAAGATCATGGCATCCGGTCCCATCACTTTATGGGAAATAGATGAGGAAACAGTGTCAGACTTTATTTTTCTGGGCTACAAAATCACTGCAGATGGTGACTGCAGCCATGAAATTAAAAGACACTTACTCCTTGGAAGGAAATTTATGACCAACCTAGATAGCATATTCAAAAGCAGAGACATTACTTTGCCAACAAAGGTTTGTCTAGTCAAGGCTATGGTTTTTCCAGTGGTCATGTATGGATATGAGAGTTGGACTGTGAAGAAGGCTGAGTGCCAAAGAATTGATGCTTTTGAACTGTGGTGTTGGAGAAAACTCCTGAGTCCCTTGGACTGCAAGGAGATTCAACCAGTCCATTCTAAAGGAGATCAGCCCTGGGATTTCTTTGGAAGGAATGATGCTAAAGCTGAAACTCCAGTACTTTGTCCACCTCATGCGAAGAGTTGACTCATTGGAAAAGACTGATGCTGGGAGGGATCGGGGGCAGGAGGAGAAGGGGACGACAGAGGATGCGATGGCTGGATGGCATCACTGACTCGATGGACATGAGTCTGAGTGAACTCCGGGAGTTGGTGATGGACAGGGAGGTCTGGCGTGCTGCGATTCATGGGGTCGCAAAGAGTCGGACACGACTGAGCGACTGATCTGATCTGATTTGAATGAGATGACTCCATGAGGGGAGAGTGACTAGATAGCTTCTGGATGGGGGCTGGTCACCAGAAGAACCAACCACCTGATTAGAGGGGTAGAACTTTGAACCCTACTTGGAGGTCAGGGAGGGTGGTAGCACTGGAGATGAAGTTTAATCACATTGCCAGCAATTTAATCAACCAGTCCTAGCTAACAAAATCTCAGTGAAAGCCTCTGAATGATGAGATTTGTAGAAGCTTCCTTGATAATAAACATATCAGTGTAGCAGAAGAGGATGCGTCTCAACTCTGAGACAGAGTCTGTGCTTAGGACCCTTCTTCACTTAGCCTATTTACCTCTTCATCTAGCTTTTCATTTGTATTCTTTATAATAAACCAGTGATCATAACTATAGCTCTTTCTGTATCATTCTATCACATTATCAAATTGGGGGCAGTCACTGTGTCTTTAACCTGTGGGTTTTTCACTAACTCTGGGTAATTAGTATCAGAAAGAATTGAATTGTAAGTCTGTGCTGTGCTTAGTCACTCAGTGGTGTCTGACTCTGCAACACTTTGGACTGTAGCCTGCCAGGCTCCTCTGTCCATGGGATTCTCCAGGCAAGAATACTAGAGTGTGTTGCCATTTCCTCCTCCATGGTATCTTCCTGACCCAAGGATCCAGCCCACATCTCCTTGGTCTCCCGCACTGCAGGCTGATTCTTTAGCTGCTGAGCCAGGGGAAAGCACCCCCTTACACACACACCTACAGAATTGTTGAAATAACATAGTTTTTTTCATTTCTCAGCTAGATATGCTTTTCATTTTTTCAAAAAGCCATTTCAATAATAATGAAAATAACAACAAACTACAATCACAACAGAGGAGATACCATCACAATTAGTAGAGCTATCATCTATCATATTATAAGCTCTGAAATTGCTTTGAACTCTGTAGTTCTCAACACTCCTTCCATGACAAAGCTGTAAGGAAGGTATCCTCATTCTAATTTTTTCACTAACTTAGTGTACATAGAAACCATGGATATTAGCCTGTATGAAATTCAGAGTCACATAGAGAACACAAGGTCCTCTCTCTCACAGGAATGCAGTATTAGGAGGTGCACTGTTCCACAGATGAGGAGGTTCATTGTTATTTAAAAATTGGTTAAAAGGGCAATACCCATCATTCCAGTCCAATGGGAATAAGATAACTTTAATTATAACAGTTCTTAAACTTTTGTCAAGGTCACAGAGAAGTATACATCATGAAAGAATGAAGGGGGAACTCCTTTCACAAGCCCTGCACCAACAGGAGGTTCTTTTTTGTTTTCATTCCTTCTTTCTTTCCTTCCTCTCACCCTCCTTCCTTCCCTTCCTCCCTTCCTCCATCTCTCCCTCTCTTTTTTCCTTCTTTCCTCCTTCTTTCCCTCGTTCCTCCTCTCTCTCTCTTTTTTTAGAGAGCCACACTGTCTGAAGTCTGAATTCAAGAAAATCTCACCTCCCTTGTCCCCATCCACTCTCATATGATGTTGCTCACACAAATTAACTTCACACGTTCACAGGTGCATCTGAGCCCCTGGTAACAACATTTTAGTATCTTTTACAGTTCCTACAATTATCTAGTCTGGCACTTTATTAATTATCACTATACTGCCTCCAAGTTTATGCAGCACACAACCTGGGAAACATTCCAAATACCTTTTCAGAGGCCCAAGCTATAGAAACTTCTCTAAATTTAGAGAGCTGTGCACAGGTGGTGCTGCAAAGAGACTTGCTGATGATACACGTATAAGACAGACATTCTTGCTGCTTAGCTAAGGGACATGGAAATCTCAGGAAAAATCCCTCTTAGCATAAGCCATTTACGTTATCATCTGTTGCATCTGGGAGATTAATTCTTCCTAGCAGACCCCAGAGACTCCTTGGTGTATATTGACCCTAATTACAGACATTAATATAGTTCCAGTTGACTCTCAACTTGATAAGGCCTCAAATTAGCATTTTAGGAAGTTTATTATTGTCAATAATGCTATTTTGTTACCTATGTATTTAATCACTTCATTACTATTGCAATAAAAGGATGCAGAGATATTTTCTACATGTGCTTATTGGTATTATTCAGCAGTGATGCTTACTAGTGCATTTTTGGACAAAGAGCATTAAAATGCATGAACTCTGCCATCTAGGAACATTCAATTAAAGACATGCCAGGTGAGAGAAACAGAAAAACAGATATGCTGGTTGTTAATTTAACAACAATGAAAACAAGACATCTATCTGATCAAGTTGAGAAACAAATGCATGCTTTCAGGCAGCTTGGGAAGATTCTGTAGTACCTCATTCTGTATATCACTCAACTGTACCAAAACTAACTTACTGAACGTTCAAAATAAGATGAGCATCATGGTAAACACTGAAGGTGCTACAAAGTTGAAAAACAAAGTCATTGGAAATTTTCCCATCTCATACTGGGCAGGATAAGATAAGAACTGTGCTTTTCCATGATACAGCAGGAGTCCAAAATCCAAATGACTTAAAAGACTGGGTGTGTAGTGATAGAAAAGGGATGTCTGAATACACTGAGGCCAAATGGACTAGCGGGCAAGTAGCCCTTAGACTAGGTTGTTTAAAGGGGCAGTAGCCCCTTGGTTTCAATAACCATTATCATTTAAGAAATTATATACAGTAGTTCTAATATAATTCACAATAAGATTTTAAAATTATAGCCCAGTATTTTGAAATATATATGGCTACCATATTTTGCCTAGGGGCTACTAGTTTGCTAAATTTTGGTAAAGCAATAACTGCCATAAGGACAAAGGTGAGGTGGGGGTCATAGGGGCAATGCTGGGAGAGTTACAAAAAAGAATGGTATACACTTCATATACTTGGTGGTAAAGTCAGTGAAAACTTCATAATCCAGTGTTTTCCAGTTATATGAAATTGCAGACTATATTATGAGAACAATCTTCAAAAATATGCACAAAGCTTTAAAAGAGGTGTGGCCAGCCCCATGGATTAGTGCTGAATGGTGAAATTTAAATCCATGAATGGTGAAATTTAAAGCCAAGGAAGCAATAAAGTCAGATTTGAATTTAGAATAATTCCTCTGACAATTGGGTGGAAAAGAAAATGAGTTGGTTCTAATGATATCTTGAGGTCAATTAGATCTGGTAAGAGGTTCTCATTGTCATCCAGATAAGCAATGTCAAGAAGTTTAGAAAGAGCCAAGAGCATAGAAAGAAGGGGACATATGCAAGGGAGATGGTTGATAAAAACAAAATAATTTAATGACTATATTTGAAAACCAAGGAAAGAAACTACAAAACAAATATGGGTTTTCACATTTTTAATCCATGGGTTAATGTTGCTACTGCAACCTCAGTTGGGAAAAAGCAAAAAACAGGCATATTTTAAGGAAAATTTTAGACATATCAATTTTAGATAATGCTGTGGTTATAATCCCTGTGGAAACCTAACAGGGGATATTTCAGATTTTTGTGCAAAAGCCTGAAATTTAAATGAAATATTTGGGACTTTATGGAATATTACATAAAAGGTTACATCCAATGCAAATTAATTCCCAAATTAAAGGAAAAAATTATCAAACAACATGTTTTACCATGAGTGGATCAGAAACAATACAGTTATTTTGAGTAATGTTTACTATTACTTTTATTCTTTGAATGTGTTTTATTATTGTATTATTGTTCAATCTGTCCCACCTGCTGTAACAGCATCACCTCTCCCTGCTCCTTATTTGAGTTTTATTTCTCACAAAGATCATTCTAATTCTCCCCCTTTAAGCCTTTTCTGTCCTTTTCAGCACAAGCGATTCATCTGAGTCACATGTATATAATTATATGTGCAGTCCATCTCATCATTGATCACTGTTTCTGATTGCTCTTCTGGGTTGTTTGGAATCTCAATTTACATCTATTGCCACAGTAATGCCCCTATTAAGAGGCTCCATTGCAATGATTCATTCTTGTCAGAAACATTATAACTGGAGATAGAAATAGATAATGATGGTATTCCAAGTTGTCAGATATTGAATATCATGGCAAGAAATCATTAAACACAAACTTAAATGTCAGAAGTGCCAGAAAATATAAAATATGAATTTGTGTGACTTAAGGATGAGAAAAGACTAATCAAGAGGAGAAGAATCAGAGATTGAATTAAAAATAAAACAAAAGTTGGTAAGAAAGCTTGGGTACTTTAAAACTGAGAAATGTCAGATGCATAAGATCTGTACAGTTTAGGTGAATATTATTCTAGATCTTATAACATGTACGTGGTAAATATATATATATATTATATATAAAATATATGTGTTATATATAAATATAAAATATATGTGTTATATAAAATATGTGTTATATATAAAATATTTAAGTGTTAACACTCATATAAAATATATGAGTGTTAAGTTGCTTCAGTAGTGTCCAACTTTTTGTGACCCTATAGACTGTAGCCTACCAGGCTCCTCTGTCCATGGGATTCTCCAGGCAAGAACACTGGAATAGGTTGCCAGGCCCTCCTCCAGGGATCTTTCCGACCCAGGGATCAAACCTGTGTCTCTTACGTCTCTCCTGCATTGACAAGTGGGTTCTTAAACCAGTAGTGCCATCTGGGAAGTCCTAACATATGCATAGGCATCTCTATTTAACAACAACAAAAATACTGATCTAAAAACTTTAGCTGGAGAATCAACTAAGTCTTAGAGTGTAAAAGAGTACATTTTCAACAAATATAGAATGATAAAAACAAGAAAACAAGTCTTTGAGAACCGTATGGTCTTTTTTTATTTTCTGCTCTCTTCACCTCGTCCAACCAAAATGACTACACACACATAAACACAAATACCCCTTATGTTAAATTATTTGGCTATAATGTCCCTAATTATCTAATTTAATTTTAAACTGATCATTTTAATAACTGACGAAAATGCTTTGAAAAGTCATCTCTTATTCTAGAAGAAAATAAAATATTACATTTTCAAATGTTTTGAAAAAGTTTCTTTGGCAATGTAGGCTATAAGTGATTGTGAAATGAGCATAAGGAAAGATTTCAAAAAGCCAGTTGAACTTAAGTGAATGGCAGGAGAGAAATGGTTACTATGTCATTGATTAAAAGGGAAAGAGGACTGAGAGAAGGCAGAAAAGAATACAAACCAAATTGTAGTCTATTATGTGATACCAAAGATGGGCTCTCTTTCTCTGCCTAACTTCAAATAAAAGGAACAAGGAAGAGGCAAAGGGATTACCTTCTATCTTGCAGATCTAAATAAAAACATGATTGTTTGTTACCACCATAACTGTGTTTATATGCAAAGATTTAAAAAAATCAGACCATTATTGTATTTTTTAATGTTGTCTTTTCTTAGCTACCCAATTACTTAGAAGAGTGTTTGAACTATATTTCTTTGTGATATCTAGGACATTCATCTTGTATAAACATAAAATATGGTCACTCTTTTTTTCTTGGAAACTTGCATTTTATAGATACTAGAATAGTTTATTAAAATACTCAATGACGAAAATGCCATGGCACCAGTAGGTAGCTCTTAAGACTATTAAATCAGTACTTACTAACTCATGCAGAATGCCTCACATATATCTTTATTGCTCAATAAACATGAACAGCCAATTAATACTCTATTGATTTGGATCATATTCCATACACTAAAACATTTAAAAAACAATATTTTATCTTTAATAGAAGGTGACAGCTAATGGTTTCTGAGTACTATTAATAACTTAAAACAGGGACAACTAGGTGACTTAGAAAAGAATGTCAGTATTCCTCCACTCAAGAATACAATAAATTAGGAAAGTTTAAGCTGGAGAATTGAACTGTGGTGTTGGAGAAGACTCTTGAGAGTCCTTTGGACTACAAGGAGATCCAACCAGTCCATTCTAAAGGAGATCAGCCCTGGGATTTCTTTGGAAGGAATGATGCTAAAGCTGAAACTCCAGTACTTTGGCCACCTCATGCAAAGAATTGACTCATTGGAAAAGACTCTGATGCTGGGAGGGATTGGGGGCAAGAGGAAAAGGGGACGACAGAGGATGAGATGGCTGGATGGCATCACCAACTCGATGGACGTGAGTTTGAGTGAACTCTGGGAGTTGGTGATGGACAGGGAGGTCTGGCGTGCTGCGACTCATGGGGTCGCAAAGAGTTGGACACGACTGAGAGACTGAACTGAACTGAACTGAACTGAAGCTGGAGAAAGTATAGAGAGACTATAAATTACAAAATATGCAAATTATTTTTCTGAAGTCAGCTGTGCTACTCTGATTCTTCTTGTCTTAATATTTCCTAATCACAATATTTCAAACGTATTTTTTAAATGGATGCTATTATATTCAGGCAAAGAATATAACATACTAATTGTATTAAAAATACAGTAGATAGAAAAGTTATGGAATCCTAATAATATATCACATTAGGATTTCTGGATAAGTTTTCCTAATCATGGTCTAATATGATTTATTCAATATAATGTTTATAAGTTAGGTTGATTAGACTCCTCCAGTAGCAAATTACTTAAGTACAATTTTTGCTAATATTCCATTAGGTAAATATTAGAAAGAAAACTGTAGTTAATAGAGTTAATATTTTAAAATATGATATAGACATTTCAAGTATTTTTGTCAGTGATATGATTTCATATCTGACATAGGCCAGGGTATGGTTACCAAAAACTATGCAATTTTTACATTTCTAGAAAGAAAATATAAAGACCAATATTGCTTCATAAAAAAATTAACTTGGCTAAATCTTTCAATATGAGGAAAACATAGGATAATACTAATGCTGTAAAAATTAAATTTTCTTGAGACATGATCATAAGTTGGTATGACATCATTAGTTTAGCATTGCCATAAGTAATTTCAAAGAAAATAAGAGAACATAGGTTAGTAATGAAAAAGAAAATTATTTGTTGAGATTTAATGTATTCTGGTATATTCTTTAACAATATCAAGTTCGATATCTACTTTCTCTTATTTTCTATCTTTGATAAAATCATAATATATAAATAGTGTAACATTTATTTGCTGTTTTCATCTTAATAGACTTTCAATACATGGAATTAGACTAATAACTTTTCTGTCAGACCTGAGTTTGACCCCTGGGTTAGGAAGATCCCTTGGAGAAGGGAAAGGCTACCCACCCCAGTATTCTGGCCTGGAGATTTTCATGGACTGTATAGTCCAGGGGGTCCAAAGAGACGGACAAATTGAGCAACTTTCACTTTCACTTAACTAAGTGTTGTTCACAAGAGATTTAACCTGTAAAAACACAGGATGCCCAGTTAAACTTAAATATCATATACACAGCAAATATGTTATAATCTACAGAAATAATGACAAACCAGATAACAATAGGAAAATAACATAAAATAATATAATAGCCTATAAAAGTCAGTGAACTACAACTAAATGTAAATATGCATGAATCTGTAACAGAATGCTGAGGACATTTAAGTAGGATGCATAATATCATGGACCATCTGATGCCTCTATTAAAAGTTCAAAACCAACTAAGACTAAAAAAATGTGTCATTTAGGTAAACATATATATAACCAAACTGAGTTAGACATTCAACAAAAACTCAAGGATATAAAAATATTTTCCAGAGGGAATTAGTTGAAAAGTTGAGCTGCCATTTGTTCATTAAATTTCACTTTAATGTTCCAAACCTGAAAGTAATTCTTTATTTTTCACTTTATTAGAAATGCCTATTAATAGAAAGTGAGAAATGCGTGGGTTGTAGGGTGTGTGAATGTTTTACTTCACACAAAATGCCAAACTGTTACCCAAAGTAAAAACACAAATTACCCTCCTGTCAGCAATGATTAAGAGGCCCTGTTTTCCACATTCTTTTCAATTCTTGGGGACGTCAGAGTTAAACTTTGCCAGTGGGATAGGTACAGAATACTATCTCTTTCTTGACTATCCTTTTTCTGTTTGTAAATTATGTTAAGTATTTATTTATTTATCAATGATATGTGTTTCTGTGTTTCTTTTGTGAACTGTGTTTTTATATTTTTAGCTTATTTTTTCAATTAAATAGGAAGAGTTGTTATATTAATTACACACTAATATTTTTCAACTAACTAATGATCTTCACAGATTATAATAGATACAGGATACAAATAACAAAAACCATAGAATATGACAATTCGGAGGCAGAATCTGAATATGCAACTCATATGAAAAACCAAAGAGTAACAAGATTCAGGTTTTCAGTTTTGAACAAAGTGTTTCTTGAGTATATTAACAGATGTATTATTTCTCCTCCTGCTCTGGAATCATAATAAGTTGATTCTCCACTTCCTTCTTTTTCAGTATCCATTTAATAAGCAGATATAATATAAATGGCCCTAATCTGCCAAATCAAAGGACAATAGTAAAAGAAAAGAGTAATTTCAGATTTACGTCCGTGGTGACACAGAACTTTCTGCTTACTTGGGGATAGAAAAATGTCCTGTAATCAAAGCAAATCCCATGGAATGACAATAAGGAACAATTAGAGGCTACCTCCTGATCAATGTCTTGAGCCTAAATTCCAAGATCTAAAGAAACAGTTTTTTATATCATCTAATAGTCTCAATTGGAAACACTTCTGGATCTCCTCAACTGTGCTTAGCAGCTGTTATGCATGCACCAAAAAAAAAACACTGCTAAGTCACTTCAGTCGTGTCTGACTCTGTGCGACCCCATAGATGGCAGCCCACCAGGCTCCCGGTCCCTGGGATTCTCCAGGCAAGAACACTGGAGTGGGTTGCCATTTCCTTCTCCAATGCATGAAAGTGAAAAGTGAAAGTGAAGTCACTCAGTCGTGTCCGACCCTCCGCGACCCCATGGACTGCAGCCTACCAGGCTCTTCCGCCCATGGGATTCTCCAGGCAAGAGTACTGGAGTGGGATGCCATAAGCATAGATAGAAAAATGAATTGTCATTTACTAATTTTGCATTTTAATGACCAAAATCCATGTTACTTCTTGCATTGTCCCCTTTATCAGAAATGTTTATTAATAGCTTCAATATTTTTAACAAAATGTATAGAATGCAAAGATCAATTCTTTTTTCTTTTTAACACATTTTCAGGGTTACATTAAGCTCAAAGCATGAAGAGTGTGTTCAGTTTGCCTATTTCTTTTTTTAGTATTAATTTTATTTCACTTTGACAACTGAGAGAAAAATTAAGGTATATACTTCTAACACTTTATAGGGCAGCTGATTGTTTTGTTAAATAAATATTTAAAGTTAAATGAGGTCATTATAGACATTTACTCGCGAATCCTCCCATTGCTCTTCCTTCACTAATACTTGTGATTCATTCCTTCTTCCACCAGTTAATGACAGATACAGGTCCTTGGAAAAGAAACTGATGCTGGGAAAGATTGAAGGCAAGAGGAGAAGAGGACAGCAGAGGATGAGATGCTTAGATGGTATCACCAACTCAATAGACACGAGTTTGAGTAAGCTCCAGGAGTTGGTGATGGACAGGGAAGCCTGGCATGCTGCAGTCCATGCGGTCACAAAAAGTTGGACATGACTGAGCCACTGAACTGAATTGAACTGAATAAGACCTATGTAATACAAAAAAACTTTCACTGAACTTTCTAGATGGTGGTGAATGAATCATTCCAGTATGATTCAAGGTAAGTAGAAATATTTAAAGTTTTGCCACATGGGTGTCACTTCTAAGTCCCAATTTTAAAAACTTATGAAAAGGAATTCATAGACAAAATGAATCGATTGTCAATGCACATATGACAAAATAATGCTCAGTCTCACTCATAATTAAATAACCACAAATCCATATAAAATTAATTACTATTTTTCATCAGCCAAAGTGATAATGGTTAACATGTTGGCAATACTTAGTGATGGCCAGAGTAGATTAACAGGCAGTATCATATAACATTGGTGGACTTGCTTACCACAATTTAATACTGTCTATTAAATTTCAAATAAACTTTTTTTTTTAACATACTGCTATGAATTTAGCCCACAAATATATTTCAAAGATGACTGTCAAGTATATTTACAGGAATATAATAGGAAATGAATATATGGTAGTACATTATGCAAGGGAATTCTATGAACTCACTAAATCATATCAGAGGGAAAAAAAAGGCATCATAAAAAAAGATCTTCAATTTATACTATTAAGTGGATGAAAAAGGTAATCATCCATGCTGTGGAAATTAACACTTACACACATAAATATATACATATTTGAGATATATTGTTTATGTACAGATCATAGACACATTTCTGGAGAAATTTATGATAGGTGCAAATATCTTGGATGGCATCACTGATTCAATGGACAAGAGTTTGAGCAAGCTCTGGGAGTTGGTGATGGAGAGGGAAGCCTGGCATGCTGCAGTCTATGGGATCACAAAGAGTAGAACATGACTGAGGAACTAAACTGAACAAATAGATACATTGCTACCCTCAAAATGTAATATTGAGGGAAAATTTTATCTTTATTAAGTATGGGAATATCAGACCACCTTACCTTCCTCCTGCAAAACCTGTATGCAGTTCAAGAAGCAACAGTTAGAACCAGACAGAACAAAAGACTGGTTCCAAATTGGGAAAGGAGTACATCAAGGCTGCATTGTCACCCTGCTTATTTAACTTATATGCAGAGTACATCATTTGAAATGCCAGGCTGAATGAAGCACAAGCTGGAATCAAGATGGCAGGAAGAAATATTAATAACTTCAGAAATGCAGATGAAACCACCCCTTATGGCAGAAAGTGAAGAGGAACTAAAGAGCACCTTGATGAAGGTAAAAGAGGAGAGTGAAAAAGCTGGCTTAAAACGCAACATTCAAAAAACGAAGATCATGGCATTTGGTCCCATCACTTTATTGCAAATAGATGGGGAACAATGCAAACAGTGAGAGACTATTTTCTTGGGCTCCAGAATCACTGCAGATGGTTACTGCAGTCAGGAAATTAAAAGAGGCTTGCTCTTCGGAAGAAAAGCTATGACAAACCTAGACAGCATATTAAAAAGCAGAGACATTACTTTGCCAACAAAGATCCATCTAGTCAATGATGTGGTTTTTCCAGTAGTTATGTATGGATGTGAGAGTTGAACTACAAAGAAGGCTGAGTGCTGAAGAATTGATGCTTTTGAACTGTGGTGTTGGAGAAGACACTTGAGAGTCCCTTGGACTGCAAGGAGATCAAACCAATCAATCCTGAATATTCATTGGAAGGACTGATGCTGAAGTTGAAGCCAATACTTTGGACACCTGATATGAAGAGCTGATTCATTAGAAAAGATCTAGATGCTGGGAAAGATTGAAGGCAGGTGAAGAGGGGATGACAGAGGGCGAGATGGTTCAATGGTATCACTGACTCAAGGGACATGAGTTTCACCAAGCTCCAGGAGATGGTGAAGGACAAGGGAAGCCTGGCGTTCTGTAGTCCACACAACTGAGCAACTGAACAACAACAATAATACCAGAACTTTCTATGATAATGGAAAGGCTCAGTATGAGCATTATCCAAATTGGTAGCCACTGGTTACACTTGGATATTGAATGTTTGAAATGTGACTGTTGTAACTAAAAAATAGAGTTTTTAACTTTATTAGATTTTAAATAGTCATATGTGGCTAGTGACCGTCTTATTGGATAAGCCAATATACTGTATATATTTTCCAACCATATTTTCACTATGTCATCTTTAAAATGTCAATGAGGAAGACAAAAAGTAATATATTCTTTATATTAATTTTACAAAATATCAATTGTTAATATTTAATGAACACATATAAATTATGAGACAAAGAATAAGAAGAAAGCCATATGACTGTAAAAACAATATTACACTAAATGAGAGATTGTAAAAATAAATGCTTTGTTCCCAAAAAACAGAACTAACAATGTGAATTTATTTGCCTTCTTTTTTTTTTTACTAAATATATAAGTATATATAAAGCTGTAAGATTATCTATATAAACTGAATTTGTATTTACTATTACTTTTGGTAAGAATAGAATATGTAGATGGAACGTGCGTGCTTGTATGCTCAGTTGCTTCAGTCGTGCCTATTGCTTCAGACTCTTTGCGAACCCTATAAACTGTAGCCCACCAGGCTCCTCCATCCATGGGATTCTCCAGGCAAGAACACTTTAGGGGGTTGCCATGCCTTTCTCCAGGGGATATTCCCAACCAAGGGGTTGAACTGACATCTTTTAGTCTCCTACGTTGGCAGGCAGATTCTACCATTGGCTCCACCTGAGAAGTCCAAATGGAACATACCTCAACATAAAAAAGGACATTTATGACAAACCCACATCATACGTAACAGTGTAAATTGGAAAGCTTTTCCTCTAAAATCAGGAATAAAACAAGAATGCCAACACTCACTTCTAATTAACATAGTATTGGAAATCCTAGCCACATCAATCAGGCAAGAAAAAGTGCCCAAACTGGAATGGAAGGAATAAAACTGTCACTATTTGCAGATGGCATGAGCCTGTATATAGAAAGCCCTGAAATATTCACCAAAAAAATTTAGAGCTAGTAAATAAATGCAGTAAGGCTGTAGGATATAAGAATAATACACAGAAATCTGTTGCTTTTCTATATACAAATATGAACTAAAGGAAACAGAAAGCAAGAAAGCAATCCCATTTAAAAATCACATCAAAAAGAATACAATACTGAGGAAAAAAACTTAACCAAGGACTTGAAAGACCTACACTGTGAAAAGTATAAAACACTGATAAAGAAAATTGAAAATGATACAAAGAAATGAAAAAATATCCAATGTTCAAGGATCAGAAGAATTAATATTGTTAAAATTCCCATACTACCCAAAGCAATTTACAGATTTAATGGAATCCCTATCAGAATATCCATGACATTTCTCACAGAACTAAAACATATAATCCTATAATTTATATGGAACTACAAAAGACCTCAAATTGCCAAAGCAATCTTGAGAAAAAAATACAAAGCAGCAATAGCCAAGTTCCCTGATTTCAGACTATACTACAAAGCTATAGTAATGAAAATAACATATGCTGACACATAAGTAGACACACACATCCATGGAATGGAATACACAGCCCAGAAAGAAACCCACAAACTTATGGTCAATTAATCAACAACAAAGGAGGCAAGAATAGGCAATGGAGAAAAGACAGCTTTTTCAATAAGTGGTGCTGGGAAAACCAAACAGTTACATATGAAAGAATGAAAGTAGAATATTTCCTCATACCATATACAAACATAAACTCAAGATGGATTAAAGACCTCAATGCAAGACCCATAACCACCTGGAAGAAAATATAGGCAGATATATAATTTCTTTGATGGAAATTATAGCAATATTTCTTAGGGAATCTGTCTCCTCAGGCAAAGGAAACAAAAGCAAAAATAAACAAATGGGACCTAATTAAACTTAAAAGCTTTCAGACACCAAATAAAAGCACTAACAAAATGAAAAGGCAATCTACCGAATGGGTGAAAATATTTGCAAATGACATGACTGATAGGAGTTAATATCCAAAATATATTTACTGTGTATTTGGCCTTACTAAGGAAGTTTTTCCTTTCATAATGTTCATGTTTCTCGTTGAGACCTTTTCTTTTTCACTTAGATTAGTCTCATTAACACTTTTTGTAAAGCTGGCTTGGTGATGCTATAGTTCTAACTTCTGCTGTCTAAAATTTTTGATCTCTCCTTCAAGTTTGAATGAAACTGTTGCTGGGTAGTTTCCTTGGTTGTAGATTTTTCACTTGTATTACTTTAAATATATTCTGCCACCCTTCCTACCTGCAGAGTTTCTGCTGAAATAACTAAGAGCCTAGTAAGAGTTGCCATGCACATAACTTGTTCTTTGCCTCTGCTGTTTTTAATATTCCTCTCTTTAACTTCGCCATTTTAGTTTCAGTGTGTCTTAATGTGGTTCTCTTTGGGTTTATCCTGTTTGAGACTGTGTTTCCTGGATGTGGGTGTCTGATTCCTTTCTCAGGTTACGGAAGTTTTAAGCTATCATGTCCTCAGACCTGTCCTTTGACCCTTTCTCTAATTCTTCTTCTTTAGGACCCCTATAACATCAATGGTACTATGCTTAACATTGTACCAGAGGCCTCTTAAACTGTCCTTATTTCTTTTTTATCTCTTTTTTTTTCTTTTTTCTTTTCATCCTTAGTGGTTTCCACTACTCAGTCTTCCTACTTGTTGATCTGTTCCTCTGCATCACTTAACTTATGGTTTATTCCTTTTAGTGTATTTTTTTCAGTACTATATTCTTCATCTCTATTTGGTTCTTCTTTATATTGGATTACCCAGAAAGTTTGTTAGGGTTTTCCCATAACATTTTTCTAAAAAACCCAAATGTTCTGGCCAATCCAGTACTTTCGTACACTGTTAAAACGTCTAACTTTTCATTCTTCATCAATTCTTCTCTCAAGTTTGTTGATTATTGTAATTATCTTGAACTCTTTATCTATTAGACCATATATCTCTATCCACTTCACTCAGTTCCTCTGGGGTTCTGTCTTGTTCTTTTGTTTAGAACTTGTTCCTCTGTTACTTTGCCCATTTCCCTAATTTGCTGTTTCTCTTTCTAGTATGTTGGTTAGGTTTCCTGACCTTGGAAAGTTGCAAAAGTGGCCTTGGAAGTGGTCTTTTGTAGGAGGTAGACATCCTGCATCTCAGCAGCACATTCCCCTCTGGTCATTGGAGCTCTATGCTCTTGGGGTGCCCCTATGTGGGCTATGTGGGTCCTTCTCTCATGGTGGCCTACTTTAGGCAGTATGGTAAGTGTGCTAGCCCTTGGTATGATTGGTTGCCAGTCCCCTGTCTTGTACAAAAGACTGACAGCCACTGTGGAGCCCAGTCACATGGTGGCTGGCTGTGGAATCCAGTGCTAGTGCTGGCATACTCCAGGGCAGTGCTAGGTTCTAGGCGGATGGCTTTAGGGCTTTTGGCTTTCTTGGATTTAGTGTTGGCCTGCTGGTGGGTTAGGCTGGTTCCTTACATGACTGGCCACAGGTTCTAGGGTATCCCAAAGCTGGTACTGGTCATTGGAGAGTGGGGCAGCTGGCAGAGGAGTACAAAGTGCTCACCCATCATGGATAAAGCCAGGTCCAAGGGCTAGTGCCATCTGCTGGAAGACTGAGCTGGGTCCTAGGGTGTTGGTGTTGAACTGCTAGTGAATGAGGCTGACCACAAAGTTAGAACTGGATGGCTGCTGGGAGGGCCCAGGGCCCAGAAGGTTCTAGGGACCATTCATGCCCACCGATGGATAAAGCAGTGTCCCATGGTCTCTGGCTGCAGGGCCCTCCTGGGGGTCGTTGATCTAGTACCTGTGTACTGATTTATGAGTATTCTTCATGGACCCTGTGGTGGACAGGGTCCTCTCCAGGGCTGGTATGGGCTCAAGAAGTCTCAAGGCAGCCTGCCTGCTGGTAGGTGGGACTGCCTCCCTGCCCAGCTGGTTGCTTGTCCTGAGGGGTTCCAGTACTGGTATCTATGGGCTGGTAGGTGGGGGCAAGCCAGGGTCTTGTTTAAAAAAGCTAGAGGGAAGATTCCAAGATGTCCTTTGATAGCATCAGTATCCACCTGGTAGAAGGAGCTCCCCAAAATGGCCCTTGCCAGTACCTATATCCTCAGAGTGAGCTCCAGTTGCCTCCTGCCTCTCCAGGAGACTCTCAAAAGATCAGCAGATAGGTCTGACCTAGGATCCCCTCAAACTACTGCTTCTGCCCTGGGTCCCACAATGTTTGCGATTTTGTCTATGTATGCGCTTTGTAAGTGAAGTCCTATGCTCCACAGTCCTCTGGATCTCCTAAAGTAAGCTCCTCTGAATTTCACACATATGTTTTGCATAAATGTATAAATAAACCCATACATTTTGGTGGCTCTACTTTTTGCTTTAGTACCACCAGGCTGGAGAGCCCAGTGTTGGACTCAGATTCCTTTCTCATTGGGAAGAATTTCTGCATTTGTAATTATTCTCTCATTTGTGGATCATTCTCCTGGAGGAATGGGTCTGGAATATACGCTATAACTCTGCCCTTCCTACCTGTCTTGTTGTGGTTCCTTCTTTATATCCTTTCTTGTGGAAGATCTTTTCTAGTAGATTCTGGTCTCTCTCATCAGTGCTTGTTCAATAAATAATTGTAACTTTGATATGCCCATGAGAGAAGGTGAACTTAGGGTTTTAATACTCTACCATCTTTGTATGCTTTACCTGAAGCTAGACTTTTAACAAATAAGTTTTCCATGATTATAGCCAGTATGTGAAACCATCTGGCTGATCAGAAGTTTCCAAAAACTTTACTTTATTTCAAATCTTAAGAGGTGACATTTTGGTTATCTTTATCTAACAATTATTTGCTTGTAACATTGTTTTTTGTCTTTTGGTTTTTTTTCATCAGGTAGCTCTTTACTCTATCATGGATAGAAAATAAGTTCCTTAATTTCTTGGTGGTAAAAAGATTTGTATCTATCTCCTACCCCAAATGCTCAGTGGCAGAATAAGTGAATATTAAACAAAAATAATACAGTGGTATGCAAATCAACTGATGCTATCTCTATGCATGGTAAGTCCAAAAATTTCTCTTGGTTCTAGTCAAATCTATTTCATATTGATCTATAAATAAACAGTTGTGAGGCAGGCGATAGATGGACCCCAGGCTGAGCAGCTGGAGTTTCTCGCCTGTAGACAGATACTCCAAAATAGCAGGAGGGAGGAGAGGCTAAGCCCAGCCCAGATAAGAGATAAAGGATGACATATTCCTCATTCTCAAAGTCAGAGACATTCCTGAATACATAGAACGTGTAAAGACCAGCTCCTTGAAGAACCATAATGGAGGGGGTACCACCCCATAGTAAGTGACAGACTTTTCGCTAGTGTCCATCTTGGCAGAGAAATGCACACACATATGGGAAGACCCTCATATACAGACCTTCAATACAGAATCAGAACCAGACAAAGCAAGATAACTGGCCAAAGGTAACCTGGAAGAAATGACCTGTGTAAGTGATTAATCAAAAAAGTAAGAGAGTTCTAGAAAAATATCTACTTCTGCTTTATTGACCACCAAAGCCTTTGACTGTTTGGATGACAACAAACTGTGGAAAATTCTTAAAGAGATGGGAATACCAGACCACCTGACCTGCCTCCTGAGAAATCTGTGGGCAGGTCAAGAAGCAACAGTTAGAACTGGACATGGAAAAACAAACTGGTTCCAAACAGGGAAAGGTGTACATCAAGGCTCTGTAGTGTCACCCTGCTTATTTAATTTATAAGCAGAGTACATCATGAGAAATACCAGGCTGGATGAAGCACAAGCTGGAATCAAGATTATTGGGAGAAATATCAGTGACCTCATATATGCAGATGACACCACCCTTATGGCAGAAAGTGAAGAACTAAAGAGCCTCTTGATGAAAGTGAAAGAGGAGAGTGAAAAGGTAGGCTTAAATCTCAACATTCAGAAAACTAAGATCATGACATCCGGTTCAATCACTACACGGCAAATAGATGAAACAATGGAAGTCTGTCAGAGACAGACTTTATTTTTTGGGGTTCCAAAATCACTGCAGATAGTAACTGCAGCCTTGAAATTAAAAGATGCTTGCTCCTTAGAAGAAAAGCTATGACCAACCAAGATAGCATATTAAAAAGCAGAGAGAGACATTACTTTGCCAACAAAGATCCATCTAGTCAAATCTATGATTTTTCCAGTAGTCATGTATGGATGTGAGAGTTGGAATATAGAGAAAGCTGAGTACCGAAGAATTGATGCTTTTGAACTGTGGTGTTGGAGAAGACTCTTGAGAGTCCCTTGGACCGCAAAGAGATCCAACCAGTCCATCCTAAAGGAAATCAGTCTTGAATATTCATTGGAAGGACTGATGCTGAAGCTGAAACTCCAATACTTTGGCCACCTGATGTAAAGAACTGACTCATTTGAAAACATGCTGATGTTGGGAAAGATTGAAGGCAGGAGGAAAAGGGGACAACAGAGCATGAGATGGTTGGATGGCATCACTGACTCTATGGACATGAGTTTGAATAAGCTCCGGGAATTGATGATGGACAGGGAAGCCTGGCTTGCTCCTTCCCACAGGGTCGCAAAGAGCAGACATGACGGAGTGGCTGAACTGAAGTGAACTGAAGTGATTCAAACTACCACAAAGGTGTGACTATCTCTGAGCCTCCCCCTAAGTCTATCCACATATACTCTTTTCCTCGAATACGCACTTTACTTGTTTCACTGCTTCCCATTTCTATGTGAAAATTCAGTTCTACACAGCAGTGGGCCAGGGCCTTGTCAATTGTCCCTGCTGGTCTAGTGGCTAGGATTCAGGACTCTCACTGCCACAGTCAGACTTCAATCTCTGGCCAGGAAACCAAATCCTGCTTCAAGCTGCTGCAGGCTGAGCCTGGACCAAAACATATGCAGGTCACATTCCTTGGAATCATTAAAATATATGAATTTCCCCTCTCTGCTTTAGGCTATTTTAATAGCATATTTTTAAAAGCTTACAGATATCTTACAGATATTCCATGTCTCTTCCAATATTAGTACATAAGCTGTCTCTTTAAAAAAAGAAATCTTAATAATGTTTAAGCATATGGCTTGGAATCGTGCTTTCAATTCCTTTCTAATGTCAAACAAAGATTTGATAGAACTATTTATGAATACTGGTGTTTTCTGCCAAGACCACTGGCAATATTCAAATTATTGACAATAGAAAGAATACAGCTAATACTTATGAAACGTTTTCATAATTATGACACTGTGAATTAGCTTTGTTTGAAATAGTTCTGGGTTTATGAGATAACATTTCCAAACACTTAGAAATGATTAAGAGCAGTTTGGGGGCTAAATCATTTCTTTCACATAACTCCTTTTCAAAAAGCTATATACCCTTTAATTTCTTCTTTCATTACAAATCTACCTATCTTCAAAACAAAAGAATGCCTTAAGACAACTATTTCAGGAAAATTATTTGCTTTTGTTTTATTTTGACAGTCAGGGTCAATATTATTTTTAATCATAGTGTCTGCTGTATATGATTACACAGCTAATCATATTCATATTTAAAATATATATAAGAGAACTGACAGTATGGTGTCATCTTAATTTTTAAAATAAATTGACAGTCACATTTTTTAAAAATATATCTTATTAAACAAAAGGCTATTCTGCTTTCACATTTTAAGTAATTTTTTTTTCAATTGCTTTGGTACACTTTTATTACAAAGATTTTTATAGACATCTAATCCAATTAATTATAATTGTAATTAAAGTATCACTAATTGTTCAATGAAAAAAAATGAAACTGCAGTATGAATAAAATTTTTATGCTCCGATAGATTTTTTTCCCAAGAGAATAGCCTGAGAGAGAAAATATATCTAGAACTTAGCCTAGTATGCACTTTAAAACACAACTGTGTTTAATAATGCTATCTTGGAGTTAGGAGGAGGAAATGATTAAATGAGTACCTTTGAATTTATCTGGAATCATGGTAATTTGTATTTTTTGTTTGCAGATCTAAGTTAACTAGTTGCAAATATAAGCCACATTCCAATCCTTATCCTCACCCTCCTCTGTTGAATTCTGACACCTCCAGGACTTATAAATTGCTTAAGTATCTGTGCTGTGAGATAAATGTCTTTAGGGATCCTATGAATCTTAGAAGATCAGTAAATTTGAATATTTGTTAAATATTACTTAGTGGTAATTAAGAATCATGACTAACTACAGAAGAGTAGAAAAAGACCTCAAAAGGATTTTTAAAAGATTAAACATACAAGCATAATGATAAAATGTTATTAATCAGCACATGGAGAAAACCACAATGAGATGGGATTGGTATGAAGTACCAACAGCAGAAGGGAACAATAACCAAAAATGTTTGTTTGTTTTGTTTCTTTTTTGATGCACCAAAGAGACTAATAAAGCAAGGAATAAATTCTGGGGGAAAAAAAAAAAAGGATAATTAACAACCAGTAGAAGACCTCGTTTGGAGAAGGAAATGGCAACCCACGTCAGTATTCTTGCCTGGGAAATCCCATGGACAGAGGAGCCTACTGGGCTACAGTCCATGGGGTTGCAAGAGTTGGACATGATTGAGTGATTAAACTACCTACCTGCCTAACTAGAAGACCTCATTAACCTGTGTAAGGGGATGATCAATATGGGAAAGTCACACACCAGATATTCAGGTATTAAGAGTCTATTCTTAAATGCTTGACCACTAAAGGCCTATACCCATCCTCATCAAAAATATTACTTTATAATAAAGGAAACAAAATACAAAATGCATTTAAGTTTCTTCTCCAAACTAGTCTTATTGAAATTAACTTGCATTGACTTAAATCAGCAAATCATTAGCTGCCATCATTACCAATTTCTGCTTTCTACCCCCTGGCCTATTTCCTACTGATGCCTTCTTTCCCACTGATTAAAACATCTCTCAATGATTCCTTAGCCTCTTCTCTAATATCCCAGAGGACCACCAAAATAAGAAACAATAGAGACTTTCCTGGTGGCCCAGTGGTTAAGAATTCACCTGCCAATGCAGGGGACACGGATTTGAACCCACATTTGGGAAGATTACACAGGCCACAGAGAAACTAAGTTCAAGTATCAACACAACAACTAAGGCCAGGCGCTGGAGCCTGAGTACTGCAGCTACTAAAGCCCGGTGCCCTGGAGCCCACGCTCTGGTAAAAGAGAAGCCACCACAGTGAGAAGCTCATACACTACAACAGAGAGTAGCCTCTGCTCGCTGCAACTAGAGAAAGCCTGTGAGCGGCAACAAAGACCCAGCACAGCGAAAATAAAAAATAAATATATTACTTAATTAAAAATGGAAAAATAAATAATAGATACTGTTCCATGCTGTTTATTAAGCTTTTTCAGGAATGTTAGCATTATCTCCCTCAAGGAAATCCATATTTTAGAAAGTGAGAAATATGCTTCATATTTCCTTGGCATTCCACAAGTATTAATACAATTACACATTGCATTCAGAGTACCTGTTCTTCTAATATCTGTGAAATGACTGATTCATTTAAAAACAGAAATGTCATTGTTATTTAGTTAATAGCCTAATTGCTAAAGTACATGAGCTGTTTGGTTTAGTCTAACAGATATATACATATGCAATCACTTCATGATTTCAACAACCACTTCTCTCTTATTAAATAAAAACACCAAACAACAAAATTTTTAGTTCATCTCTTCCACCTGACCACTCTGTTATAAACATGAAGACCAGATGTTTATTGCAAATGTACCAGTAGGAATAAATACAAAAAGTATCTGATAATTTGCTTATTTCTTTAACTTGTACAGAAGGTCTTCTGAGGCCTTGTACTATGTCTGTACCATATTAACACATTTAATAGGAAATACATTGAACCTTTATCTAAAACAGTAAGCAAATAACTGTATACTATTTTTCAGTGGTGTTTGATAGCTAGATTTTGAACATTTGAAATAGTTAATTAACTATCACTTACTCATTAGGTAATCACAGCTAAATATAACCTTAAGATGGTGTGCTTAGTCACTCAATCATGTTATGTCTGACTCTTTGCAACCCCATGGATTATAGCTCGCCAGGCTCCTCTGTCCATGTGTATTCCTCAGGTAAGAATACTGGGGTGGGTTTCCATGCAAATCTAAACAAAGAGGTCTTAATTTACCCCAAAGTTCATATACATTTATAAGAACAAAATACATTCAGTTGTTTATTTGATCATTGCTAGGCCAAACAATGATTCAGGAGAAGAGGAATGATATTGACAGAATGCAAAATTATAAAGGTAAAACACAGCAACCTCAACAAAAGGCCAGTTTTACAAAACCTGTCTTCTACTTGATTTGCAAAATCACAATTAAAAGCAAGTCAGGAAGAATGAGAAGTAAATGGAGAGAAAAAGTTATAATGATCTGGGTTATACTAACTTTTTTAAAAAATTGGCCTTTTTATGTTTAAACTGACATAGAAAATACTGGAATAAATATTCATTCAAAAATAATATTCTTAGAAATATTTATAAAAAAAAAGAAATATTTATTCATTTACTAAAAAGGATCAATGGGGAAGAAACAAAGCAAATGGTCACATGAGTATTTCCTATCAACAGATCTCCTGATTCGACATAATATACTAGCCCTAACGAAGAACTGATGCTTTTGAACTGTGGTGTTGGAGAAGACTCTTGAGAGTCCCTTGGACTACAAGGAGATCCAACCAGTCCATTCTGAAGGAGATCAGCCCTGGGATTTCTTTGGAAGGACTGATGATAAAGCTGAAACTCCAGTACTTTGGCCACCTTATGCGAAGAGTTGACTCATTGGAAAAGACTCTGATGCTGGGAGGGATTGGGGGCAGGAGGAGAAGGGGACGACAGAGGATGAGATGGCTGGATGGCATCACTGACTCGATGGACATGAGTCTGAGTGAACTCTGGGAGTTGGTGATGGACAGGGAGGCCTGGCGTACTACGATTCATAGGGTTGCAAAGAGTTGGACACGACTGAGCGACTGAACTGAACTGAACGTCACCTGAAAAGTTTTGCAAGTACTGAAGCTAAAACAAAAGGCCATTAGGTATACTTTGAGAGCATTCTAAACAACACCGAAATGATTAAAGTAATTAATTATTCATTACTTACAAAAGTAGTGTTTTCCAATAATAATGTGGTAGTATTTGTTTCTATATTCAGTTTAATGACATGTCCATTCTCGCTTTTATACACCACATCTGTATCTGCAACAACAAAGATATGAACAATTGACAAACACATTGACTAGGTAATATAATGGCTATAGAGAAGATAATGTGCATAATAAACAGGCTCATTGGAACAATGACTGTTAGCCTTTAATAACCTGAGCAGATCTCTACACTTGGGTCATATTAATCCTCTTCAGTGATCAGGAAGCCTGTCTAGCCTATGGCCTATTGTGCAAAGAAAACAGGGTTAGTGAGAGGGTCACTGAGATTCTTGGCTCAACAAATGAAAAGTAATTAAAATATGGGCAACCTGCTGCCCATTCTGAGCTTAGAAAGAAGAGACAAAGAGAAGCACCTCCCATTTCTGAAGCTGTTACCGATTAGTGATGTAGTTAAACTTTAACGAGGCTGCCCCTGAAACATAACTAGACATATTTCTGAGACTGTCATTATGAACCACATTCATGCAAATTTTTTCATGTATCCAGTACTGCCACCACTCAATTTCTACTCAACTTCTTTTTCCCTTGGGATTCGAATTATGCCTCTGATATTTTGCCTGGGTTGTCTGATCAAAGGTCAAAATCTCTGAGACTGGTACGATGCCAACCATTGTATCCACTTTGTCAACTTTAAAGAGAATGCTGTCCTCAATTTAAATAGCTGCATTTAGTTTGGAGAACTGATAATGTTATATAATTTTGTGTTTAATTCAGCCACATTAACCAGGAAATTAAACCATTTTAAGAACTCTACACCTGAAAATATCAACTTGAGAAAAATTGCCAGGAAGAGTACTCAGAAGTTAAGAAAAGAAAGATATCTATATTCACATAAAAGATATATAAATTATATATAATATATACATATATATGTAATTAGATAAAAGGAAAGATACCCAAACAAAAGTAGTCTTGTCTTTTTTTTTTTTTTGCATGAGCATAACCTCCTTTTCAGTTTTACTGTTCTAAACTTCTCCATGGTATTACACTTCCCTAACCCTATGTACTTCACTAACCCTATGTACTGAGCACCAAAGAATTGATGCTTTTGAACTGTGGTGTTGGAGAAGACTCTTGAGAGTCCCTTGGACTGCAAGGAGATCCAACCAGTCCATTCTAAAGGAGATCAGCCCTGGGTGTTCTTTGGAAGGAATGATGCTAAAGCTGAAACTGCAGTACTTTGGCCACCTCATGTGAAGAGTTGATTCATTGGAAAAGACTTTGAAGCTGGGAGGGATTGGAGGCAGGAGGAGAAGGGGATGACAGAGGATGAGATGGCTGGATGGCATCACCGACTCAATGGACGTGAGTCTGAGTGAACTCTGGGAGTTGGTGATGGACAGGGAGGCCTGGCGTGCTGCAATTCATGGGGTCGCAAAGAGTTGGACACGACTGAGCAACTGAACTGAAATGAATTGAACCCTATGTACAGTCTTGAAAAAAAAAAAGGCAATATTGAGAGGGATTGGACCTATTATTCACAGTAAGTAAAGTTATATAAGTTACATATAACTTATATAACCCAATGGTCATCATCCATATACTGGCAGTAAATAAATACTACATGTTGGATTGTCAAGAATATGTGCAAATGCCTGACATTTTGACAGAGCAAGGTTTTCTGACTGTTCTCTAGTTATTGCAACCTTATAAATAGTAACACCTAGAAGTTATGATGAGAAGCAATTAATACTAGCAAAAATCAAGTTTGTTTTTCTTCAGCATTTCATTCAGAAGATCAAGAGCCCAATATGACTCTCCTACTAGAGTCAGGGATGACACAGAGGTCGATGATTCTTCTTGACTTCAATCAAATGGGGACAGGGACACGTTGGAAAGACACAGAAAGGGAAAGATGGAAAGACATGGGCCACAGAAAAAGACAAAGTGTTTTAAGACAGAAGAAGAAGAGACAAAGATTTCCAAGTTACTATCTGAACTGTACTTAGATGTACTGAAAGATAAACCTATGAGATCTTTAAAATAAGGTCTTCTGTCACCTTCTCAATTTCTTCCATCACGTACAAAAAAATTTAGGTTCTTTTCATTATGAACTTTACTTGCTGACCTTTCTCATGATGTAAAAAAATAACAGGTTTTACACACATAAATATTTTATATTTATATTCTTTCCCTCTCTTCCTTTTCCTTTCTATCTCATAGTTATGGGCACAGGCTCAACAGCAACCCTGGTCACCTGTGCTACTCATTCAGTCTTGCCAGCTGACTCTGGTCTCCTGTCTTATAGCTCTCAATCAATGCTTACTTGAATCAATAGTCCAACCTCAATAAACTCACTTCATGGCAAATAGATGGGGAAACAGTGGAAACAGTGTCAGGCTTTATTTTTGGGGCTCCAAAATCACTGCAGATGGTGATTGCAGCCATGAAATTAAAAGACGCTTACTCCTTGGAAGGAAAGTTATGTCCAACCTAGATAGCATATTCAAAAGCAGAGACATTATTTTGCCAACAAAGGTTCGTCTAGTCAAGGCTATGGTTTTTCCTGTAATCATGTATGGATGTGAGAGTTGGACTGTGAAGAAGGCTGAGTGCTGAAGAATTGATGCTTTTGAACTGTGGTGTTGGAGAAGACTCTTGAGAGTCCCTTGGACTGCAAGGAGATCCAACCAGTCCATTCTGAAGGAGATCAGCCCTGGGATTTCTTTGGAAGGAATGATGCTAAAGCTGAAACTCCAGTACTTTGGCCACCTCATGCGAAGAGTTGACTCATTGGAAAAGACTGATGCTGGGAGGGATTGGGGGCAGGAGGAGAAGGGGACGACAGAGGATGAGATGGCTGGATGGCATCACTGACTCAATGGACGTGAGTCTGAGTGAACTCTGGGAGTTGGTGATGGACAGGGAGGCCTGGCGTGCTGCAATTCATGGGGTCGCAAAGAGTCGGGCATGACTGAGCGACTGCACTGAACTGAACTGAAAAGTTCAGAGAGCATGAACAGTGATTCTTCTTCAATGGAAGTGACAAAGTAGTACATGTCATTATTGTCTCTCGTTGTAAGAGGAAACCCTCAGCAGGTGATGGATTATATTGGGGTGGGGGAAGAAACATTCATTTTTATAATATTTCCCTTAGAATCAGAATAGAAGTAAATGGAGCTTGTTTGAGAAGATAAAGACTACACTTAATATTTTTAAAGTAAATTAATTGGATAATCATTTAGACTTGAAAAACATCTGTAGAGATTTGTGTTTATAAATGCCTTTGAATCTGCACTCCTGCAAATTTTACTAGTGGACTTTCAGTGTTGTATTAGTAGAAGAAACCTTTCTTTTTTAAAATTTAACTGTAACTCTCTAGGTTAACATTTGAAACAGATTTCTGCATGAATTATTTTAAAAGCATCTAACATCTGCCTTTATTAATTCTCTTTAATTTTTTTCTGGTCTTTAAATCTGATCTTCTGGGTGTCATATTTATGCTACTTTACTATTTGATTTATAATCACTAGTGGAATCTCCTAGTTTTGAAACTCCTATTATAGCATTAATAAATTACTTTCTGGAATTTATTTTACAAGTGTCACTTCATATTTTCTTTAGTATTAAGTAATGAAATATGAGTGAATTAGATCAATGAGTAAAGTGTTTTAACACAAGAAGATCAAGGTGAGTGTACTTGAAAAATTCTTAAAACACTGTATTAGACATGTCTATACAGTACTTTGATTAAATAATCTTTCTTCCTTTTCAGCTCATTGAAAGTTAAGAGTCAATTATCCTGAAGACACATTCAATTCAGTCATGCTTTTATTTTTAAATGAAAAGACATGACAAGAGAGAATCACTGTCTAGCTTTTTCATCCTGAGCTATATGAATGTGTTTTTTGTATCTGCCCCACCCCCAAATTCTTGTCATTCTAATTCCTTTTTCTACAATTTGTAGCAAAAGGAAAAAATAGTACTATATCCTAAATTTAAGTTCTTTCAGGTAAAGGTAAGCTTTTAGTTTATACCTAGTCCACACAAAGCAGGTAGTAATGCAATTCATATTATAGTTCAGTTCTCAAATTGCTATTGAAATTTAGAACTGAGGCCTCTGCATTCACCCAGACTGTCAGGATCTACATCCACAAGATTTTACTTTTAGAGCTTGCAAGTTTTAGCCCATGAATATAAGACTGTAAATTAGTACAAAAGTTAATTTTGTTTCAGAAACTTTCTTAAAAGTAATGTATCTGAACCATAAGCTCCCAAATCTGAGCAAATTATCAACTGTTAATTCAGTCCCTGATACCGGGAAAGACTGAGGGCAGAAAAAGAAGAGAGCAACAGAGGATGAGATGGTTGGATGGCATCACAGATTCAATGGACATGAACTTGGGCAAACTCTGGGAGATAGTGAGAGATAAAGGGGCCTGGTCTGTTGCAGTCCATGGGGCCACAGAGTTGGACACAACTTAGTGACTGAACAACCATAATTCTTATTAGTAACTGTTTCTCTAAGAGTCACTTCAAGATATTTGTCTCTCAGTGTCAATCTACCTAGGCCGTTACATCATGAAATGCACACCTCTTCAATCAGATCCTCACACTGGAAAAGCTGTCTTAACAATTCACTTCTAGATTTCCAGCCCTATACATAACCCCCATCCCATCCTACCCTACCAATCCCTCCTTCTGGACATTCTAAGACAGTCAAAATATTGCCCTCCCTGACTAAAATAGGTAATAAACTCAGCTTCGCATAACAGGTTATTCTGGGTGTTGACAGCTGATGAAATTCACTTTCCCTGAATATCTATATAAAGTCACCTTATTTTTTAATGTTATTATTGATAATTATGCATTTAATTTTAACATGATAATTTGCTTTTAATGTTTCAAAATTAAATCTATCATCCATCATCCATCTGTGGAGAGAATTTTCAAAAAGTGGAAAAAAATCTTGACAAATTGATGGCTTGAAACATTTTAATCCAAATGTGATTTTTGCCCTAAAAATCTATTTTTTAACATATCTCAAAGAAAAATTCTATGGCATCTTTTTTTTTTTAATTCACACTCAATCAAATTGAAAAAATTAGAAAAAAAGAACAGTAAAACAAAATAATGAAATAATAATCACTGAAAATGTTCAAATAAATTCAGGAAGAATATGTTAAATATCAAAATAAGATTTAATCATTATTTAAAGATATCAATAGTAAATCTAGACTATTGAATTAATCATAACTGAAACACAATAGGCCCTAAACCATCTCTCCTAAAACACTGCTCATATCTGTAGAAATTTTCCTCACTTTTTAAAGACCCCCAGCTTCATATATTCACCTGTGAACATTCAGGCCATCAGAAATGGCTTATTGTCCTTTTTGTCTACCTCAAAATATCATTCCATATACATTCTTCTCTTTCCTCAGACTTCTAGAAAGAGATGCTCTTTCTTATTTCAAAAGCTAAAAAAAAAAAAAAAAATACAGCTGTTTTTTAACCAAATTGAATATGTTCCATAATTTTAAATATCTTTTTTTAAATTTTATTTTATTTTTAAACTTTACATAATTGTATTAGTTTTGCCAAATATCAAAATGAATCCGCCACAGGTATACATCTTGCCAGTTACTTGTATTTTTCATGGTGTATATATTTCTTCTCTATATTAGAAATTAATAATAATAATCACTATCATTCAGCTCTTTGCTCTTTTCCAGGCTTTTGTCCTTTCAAAATAAGCCTCAATAAATCTTCTGTACAAGGGGTTTCAGACTTATCCTGTGTGCCCACCATACATGTAATTCTCCGTATCTTTCTGAAGCAGTTTCAGCCCTCGTTCCCCTCAAATAACAAGCTGCCAACATCAAAACTGACCTGGGATGACCAAATCCAATGTGCTTTCCCCCCATGCTTATCCCCACCTTACTCAGCTTTGCATTGTGTGACACTTAAAATGAGCAGAAGGATTCTTAAATCCTCTTTTGCCTTTGAACCATTATCTTGGCCTGGAATCCTTTCTTGGAACTGGAGGAATCAACCTACCTGACTTCAGGCTCTATTACAAAGCCACAGGTATCAAGACAGTATGGTACTGGCACAAAGACAGAAATATAGATCAATGGAACAAAATAGAAAGCCCAGAGATAAATCCACGCACATATGGACACCTTATCTTTGACAAAGGAGGCAAGAATATACAATGGATTAAAGACAATCCCTTTAACAAGTGGTGCTGGGAAATCTGGTCAACCACTTGTAAAAGAATGAAACTAGAACACTTTCTAACACCTTACACAAAAATAAACTCAAAATGGATTAAAGATCTCAATGTAGGACCAGAAACTATAAAACTCCTAGAGGAGAACATAGGCAAAACACTCTCTGACATACATCACAGAAGGATCCTCTATGACCCACCTCCCAGAATATTGGAAATAAAAGCAAAAATAAACAAATGGGACCTAATTAACCTTAAAGGCTTCTGCACATCAAAGGACACTATTAGCAAGGTGAAAAGACAGCCTTCAGAATGGGAGAAAATAATAGCAAATGAAGCAACTGACAAACAACTAATCTCAAAAATATACAAGCAACTCCTACAGCTCAAGTCCAGAAAAATAAATGACCCAATCAAAAAATGGGCCAAAGAACTAAATAGACATTTCTCCAAAGAAGACATACAGATGGCTAACAAACACATGAAAAGATGCTCAACATCACTCATTATCAGAGAAATGCAAATCAAAACCACTATGAGGTGCCATTTCACACCAGTCAGAATGGCTGCGATCCAAAACTCTACAAATAATAAATGCTGGAGAGGGTGTGGAGAAAAGGGAACCCTCTTACACTGTTGGTGGGAATGCAAACTAGTACAGCCACTATGGAGAACAGTGTGGAGATTCCTTAAAAAACTGGAAATAGAACTGCCTTATGATCCAGCAATCCCACTGCTAGGCATATACACTGAGGAAACCAGAAGGGAAAGAGACACATGTACCCCAGTGTTCATCGCAGCACTGTTTATAATAGCCAGGACATGGAAGCAACCTAGATGCCCATCAGCAGATGAATGGATAAGAAAGCAGTGGTACATATACACAATAGAGTATTACTCAGCCATTAAAAAGAATACATTAGAATCAGTTCTAATGAGGTGGATGAAACTGGAGCCTATTATACAGAGTGAAGTAAGCCAGAAGGAAAAACACCAATACAGTATACTAACACATATATATGGAATTTAGAAAGATGGTAACAATAACCCTGTGAACGAGACAGCAAAAGAGACACTGATGTATAGAACAGTCTTATGGACTCTGTGGGAGAGGGAGAGGGTGGGAAGATTTGGGAGAATGGCATTGAAACATGTAAAATATCATGTATGACACGAGATGCCAGTCCAGGTTCAATGCACGATACTGGACGCTTGGGGCTAGTGCACTGGGACGACCCAGAGGGATGGTATGGGGAGGGAGGAGGGAGGAGGGTTCAGGATGGGGAACACATGTATACCTGTGGTGGATTCATTTTGATATTTGGCAAAACTAATACAATTATGTAAAGTTTAAAAATTAAAAAAAAAAAAAGTCTACACATTCTACTCAAACAGTTGTTGTCTAAACAAAGACACCCTGCAAAGCTCAACTCTGAGCTCTTTTTTTCCCAATTGCTATTCTCTGAGTGGTCATTTCTACTTCTCGCTCAGCCACTAAGTCATATCCCATTCTTTGTAATCCCATAGCAGGCCAGGCTCCTCTGTGCATGAGATTTCCCAGGCAAGACTACTGGAGTGGGTTGCCGTTTCCTCCTCCAGGGGATTTTCTGGACCCAGGGATCATATCTCCTACAGCCCCTGAATTGACAGGCAGATTCTTGACCACTGAGCTATTTGGGAAACCTCAAAACCTCCAAAATTGATTTTTTAAACTTTTGAGCCCTGACCTCTCCTGTATGTTGGCTTTATATTTCCATTTCTATGCTAGATGACATACATGTCTTGCAGATACATAAAACATAGCAGACATATATATATTTATGTATCTATGTATGTATGCATATGTATATACACATATAAGTTCATTACATCTTCTCTTTCTCTTCTACTCCTATATTAATATTATGCCTTATGACCTCTCATTTGGAGGATTGCTTTAGTTTTTTCAGTGTTCTTTATGCCTGTAGTTTATTCCCATAACATAGTATAACATCCTAAAGAACACTTGGAATTCTCTCATATGCTTGGAAAACAGTCACTGCACTCAGGTTACTCACTGAGTGGCTTCAGCATATATTTCCCTATTTATTATCTCCTGATCTCTATTTTTAAAAAAAGCCCTAATCATCTATTGTTGAGAGTTGTCCAGAAGTCTTTTTTCACTCCCACTCTATTTTGCTTATGATATCCAGTATTCAAAGACCAAGTCCTGTCCAGAATTTTCATCTTTCCCAAAGCATTGTTAGATTCTCAGCACTTCTAACGTCTTTACTCTGTATGTCTCTTTTCTGCACTTCTACATGAATCATTTAATATTTAATCATATAATTTCTTTCAAATATTTCTACTATCTATTTTTATTCAATATCAATGTGTTTATTTTGGGTTTTCAGTTACTTTACAAATTCCAGAAACACTCTATCTCTTGTTCCTTTCAAAAGTGAAACTGCATACACACATATTCCACAGTGTATATTAACATGAACTTACTCTTCAAGTGTCTGCATTAATATGGCTTTAATATTTCATAACATTATTGCCAGGAAGATGGGGTTGCAAATACCCTCATCATTTTATTTTTTTCAGGAACTTTCTGAAAACCCATTTATTTGAAAAATAGATTACTCAACTAATGCTCACTAAAGTAAACATTTCTTTCTCAGAACAATACATAACTCAACCAAATGACTGCTTACTATTCAAGATCTTCTCCCAAGACCTCACCTTCTAAAATTCACTAGTCCCCAACATTTCCAACACAAAACTTCAACCAGTCCTAATCAATACTACTTATTGAAAGACCTGTAAAACCACATCCCCCCAAAACCTCATAAAAAACACCTCTCCTTTGCCACTCTGTTTGGAGAATATGCTGCCCACTTTCAAGTGGGCAAGAAAGTGATCTTTACCAAGTAAGCAACAAACTCATCTCTACTTCTTCATGTACATAAGGTTATTTTGGTGATACTTTGAGAGAACTAATATTCATCAGTTTATAATTTCTGTAGAGCAGAATAATATGGCATCCATCCCAATGAAGGATCTTAATGAATTTTTCCCTCTACTACAATATTCTTTTTAATATTTCTCAATTTAATTTATTTTTCAATTCAGTTCAGTCATTCAGTCGTGTCTGACTCTTTGTGACCCCATGAACCACAGCACGCCAGGCCTCCCTTTCCATCACCAACTCTTGGAGTCCACCCAAACCCATGTCCATTGAGTCAGGGATGCCATCAAACCATCTCATCCTCATCATCACCTTTTCCTCCTAGCCGTCAATATTTCCCAGCATCAGAGTCTTTTCCAGTGAGTCAGCTCTTCGCATTAGGTGGCCAAAGTATTGGAGTTTCAGCTTCAGCATCAGTCCTTCCAATGAACACCCAGGACTGATCTCCTTAGGATGGACTGGGTGGATCTCCTTGCAGTCCAAGGGACTCTCAAGAGTCTTCTCCAACACCACAGTTCAAAAGCATCAATTCTTTGGAGCTTAGCTTTCTTCACAGTCCAACTCTCACATTCATACATGACCACTGGAAAAACCATAGCCTTGACTAGATGGACCTTTGTTGTCAAAGTAATGTCTCTGCCTTTCAACATGCTATCTAGGTTGGTCATAACTTTCCTTCCAAGGAGTAAGCGTCTTTTACTTTCATGGCTGCAATCACCATCCATAGTGATTTTGGAGCCAAAAAACATAAAGTCAGCCACTGTTTCCACTGTTTCCCCATCTATTTGCCATGAAGTGATGGGACCAGATGCCATGATATTAGTTTTCTGAATGTTGAGCTTTAAGCCAACTTTTTCACTCTCCACTTTCACTTTCATCAAGAGGCTCTTTAGTTCCTTTTCACTTTCTGCCATAAGGGTGGTGTCATCTGCATATCTGAGGTTGTTGATATTTCTCCCAGCAATCTTGATTTCAGCTTGTGCTTCTTCCAGTCCAGCGTTTCTCATGATGTACTCTGCATAGAAGTTAAATAACCAGGGTGACAATATAGATCCTTGACATACTCTTTTTCCTATTTGGAACCAGTCTGTTGTTCCATGTCCAGCTCTAACTGTGGCTTCCTGACCTGCATATAGGTTTTTCAATAGGCAGGTCAGGTGGTCTGGTATTCCCATCTCTTTCAGAATTTTCCATAGTTTATTGTGATCCACACAGTCAAAGGCTTTGGTATAGTCAATAAAGCAGAAATAGATGTTTTTCTGGAACTTGCTTCCTTTTTCCATGATCCAGCGGATGTTGGCAATTTGATCTCTGGTTCCTCGACCTTTTTTAAAACCAGCTTGAACATCTGGAATTTCATGGTTCACGTATTGCTGAAGCCTGGCTTGGAGAATTTTGAGCATTACTTTACTACTGTGTGAGATGAGTGCAATTGTGTGGTAGTTTGAGCATTCTTTGGCATTGCCTTTCTTTGTGATTGGAATGAAAACTGACATTTTCCAGTCCTGTGGCCACTGATGAGTTTTCCAAATTTACTAACGTATTGAGTGAAGCACTTTCACAGCATCATCTTTCAGGATTTGAAATAGCTCAACTGGAATTCCATCACCTCCACTAGCTTTGTTCATAGTGATGCTTTCTAAGGCCCACTTGACTTCACATTCCAGGATGTCTGGCTCTAGGTGAGTGTGAGTGATCACACCATCATGATTATCTGTGTTGTGAAGATCTTTTTTGTACAGTTCTGTGTATTCTTGCCACCTTTTCTTAATATCTTCTGCTTCTGTTAGGTCCACACCATTTCTGTTCTTTTTTGAGCCCATTTTCACAGGAAATGATCCCTTGGTATCTCTAATTTTCTTGAACAGATCTCTAGTTTTTCCATTCTACTGTTTTCCTCTATTTCTTTGCACTGATTGCTGAGGAAGGCTTTCTTATCTTTCCTTGCTATTCTTTGGAACTCTGCATTAAAATGGGCATATCTTTCCTTTTCTCCTTTGCTTTTCACTTTTCTTTTCACAGCTATTTGTAAGGCCTCCTCAGACAGCCATTTTGCTTTTTTGCTTTTCTTTTTCTTGGGGATGGTCTTAATTCCTGTCTCCTGTACAATGTCATGAACCTCTGTCCATGGTGCATCATGCACTCTATCAGGTCTAGTCCCTTAAATCTATTTCTCACTTCCACTGTATATTCATAAGGGATTTGATTTAGGTCATATCTTAATGGTCTAGTGGTTTTCCCAACTTTCTTCAACTTAATCTGAATTTGACAATAAGGAGTTCATGATCCAATATTTTAGCCACCTGATGTGAAGGGCTGACTCATTTGAAAAGACCCTGATCCTGGGAAAGATTGAGGGCAGGAGGAGAAAGGGACGACAGAGGATGAGATGGTTGGATGGCATCACTGACTCAATGGACATGAGTTTGGGTGAACTCTGAGAGTCGGTGATGGACAGGGAGGCCTGGCGTGCTGCAGTTCATGGGGTGGAAAGAGTTAGACACGACGGAGTGACTGAACTCAACTAAACTGAAGTCAACATTAATCAATATAAGCCCTATGATACTGATTTAATTAAGATGTTAAATGAAATATTTGAAATATATATAAACTATACAGAGAGATACAGACAGAGATATTTTCTCTGTATGCTAGATCAGTGTTTGATAAACTCTGGCAGTTGATGTGGTCTAGATTTGGGGGCACCAAACTTTCCCCACAGTCATGATTACTCATTTACATGATTATTTATTATGTATTGTAACTGTATTTGCACTGCAATAGCAGATTTTAGTAGCTGCAACACACATTATATGACTCACAAAACCTAAAACATTTAGTCTCTGATAACTTTAAAGAAAAATCTGATGACTTCTGTGTTGTTTGTTTCATTCAAAGAACATATCTTTCACTTTACTTACCATATTTATAAATGTTAGATTAGTCCCTGATCATTGCAATGTCACTAGAAGAATTATTTTTGGATCCCCCAAATAACTATACACTTGAAAGAATTTTTGTTTCCCAATCTGCCATGAGAGGTATATTTACCTTAAAATTGGATCTGAATTCCTGTTAAGTAGGATAAAGACAAATGTAAAAAATAAATGTTATATTCCTAAAAGTTTGTAATCAGAATAAAAGCTGTCTTAATTTAAATGTTGTCATAATTCTGAGTAATCATCATTAATTCATATGGAAATGTCAATCCTATGAATGACACTTCCTGTGATAAAGAGCCCTTTACAGACTAGATGGAACCGTTGATGACCACTCAACTAAATGATGTTATTTTGATCTGTAGCTAAAATTTGAATAGCAGCATTTCTTATATGATCATTTCATTTTTTAGATTATTTGCAAAATAGTCACCTAAGAGAAAACTTAAATACTACTCTCCAGAATTTAAAATACGTCTTCCTACTAGAAGGTCTGTTTGCACAGCAGTAGCAAATAAATCAGAGAAGGCGATGGCACCCCACTCCAGTACTCTTGCCTGGAAAATCCCATGGACGGAGGAGCCTGGTGGGCTGCAGTCCATGGGGTCACGAAGAGTCAGACATGACTGAGCGACTTCCATGCATTGGAGAAGGAAATGTCAACCCACTCCGGTGTTCTTGCCTGGAGAATCCCAGGAATGGGGGAGCCTGGTGGGCTGCCGTCTATGGGGTCGCACAGAGTTGGACACGACTGAAGCGACTTAGCAGCAGCAGCAAATAAATACCACTTGTAAGTGTTTTTTAACTTTCTTCAGTTAAAATTTTCAAAAATAAAAACATAAATTAATAAAAAATAAAAATTTCAAAAATAACAACGGCTTTACCAAAGCTTTCTTAACGTCAAACACATATATCTCTCTTGAGTGGTCCCATCTACTGAAGTTTGAAAGCAAAAAGAAGACAGACTCATGTCTTCCCTTCACCAAGCATCTTACATGAAATATAAATGACAGCTAGGATCTGAAAGGTTTAGAAGTCTACACTACGATGACACATACAAAGAATAGAGCTTATTTTAAGGTAACATGTAAACTTAAAAATATAAAGATAAAATAACAGACTGTGAAAACACTTAAATCACTTCTCTCTTCTCTAATTTTGTTTTTGTTTTAGTCAGCCCCTGGGCTGGTGGTGGTGCTAGTGGTAAAGAATCCACCTACCAATGCAGCAGACATCAGAGACATGGGTCAATCCCTGGGTTGGAAAGATGCCCTGAAGGAGGGATCAGCACCCTACATTAGTATTCTTGTCAGAAGAATCCCATGGACAGAGGAACCTGGTAGGATACAGTCCATGGGGTCTCAGTCAAACATGACTGAGCATCTGAGCACAAAACTTCTCTCAATTTTTCCTTAGGCTAGAAAGAATAAACTGGGCTAACCACAGCCTCCAAATGTACATTTGTGGATGGGCAGTCACTAGCAATTCTATGCAAGAGAAAAGCCTTCTTTTAACAGGGTTCCATTCCTGTAAGGCACCTCACTGTATGAGAAGGTACCATCTGGCTCTCAACACATTGCCCTGTGATGATTTGTCTGTTGCTATGACTAATAAACTCTCTTTGTCTGTGATCCATAGGCTTCATGTATATATATATATATATATATATATATATGTGAGCTAACAAGCAGAGAAAAATTTCAGACAATTTAGTTACTGCTTTACAAGTTATCCTTCCTCAGTTCTAAACATCTCCTCCTTTTCTCTCAAGGTTTTAATTTTAATATTAATTTCAACATCATTAATAACACGGTCTCAAATTGCATAGTGACATTTAATTAACAATAATAAATCAAATAATCTACACCAAACTTGTAAATTAGAGACTCAAAATGAACATTAACTCTACACATCCAATTTGTGCTTGAATCTTACAACACTGACTGCCATTTAAAGCTCTGAAATCCACTATTTATATATACAGATAGATAGGTAGATTAGATAGATATCTATTTATACTTAGATATAAATATCTATATCTACATGTCTATATCTAAATATGTATATATTAACTACTTGGATCTTGTGTGACCAGTTCATGTACTTTAGTCAATTTCCATTAACAACTGACATTGTTCCACTGACAAACATGCTTACTCTCTACTATATTTGATAAGGTTATGTCCTTCTTATCAAGATACAGTATCTTAAAATGGGTCTTCCAGTTGAATGGACAGATGGATCTGTTACCTTTCCCTATCTAGTGCCAGCTTATCTCAGGCAGATTTTCATCCTATGAAAATGTTTTTCCAGTCATGTTTATTATTAAAACCCTCAAGATAACAAAAGAAAAAGACATACATTAAAGGCAGTAACTTTTTGCTTCTTTTCTGATTATAAAGTAATATTTACTCATTACAGAAAATTTGTATAATGATAATATACCAAGGAAAAATAACTGAAATTTTAATGTGTTTCCTTACAAAACTTGTAGTTGATATCTCAACATAAGTCAGGCCTTCCATCCCTTTTACTCCTCTTAAAATTGTAAATTAGGCATTATACCTTACCATTAAAAATTCTCCACTGGCTATTTCAAATGTTTAATAGTTTCAGTTCAAATGGACATTATATAAAGAAAAATAAATTAGGGCATCATAGTTGGAAATAAAGAAAAGAAAAAGCAAAAACATTTTAAAATACAATAAAGTAAATGTAGATATTTTAGCCCTGAACATAGTTTCACAAAATAGCACTGACGAATTTTTTTGTTGTACAACTAATTAATACATCTAAACAACAGATGCTGTGACTTTTCAAATGCATAACTACATACCTTTATCAATTTCTGCATTTTCAGTTAAATCTCTAGAGATTAAAATTGATCACTGCACTAAAGAAGCATATATTTGAACCATAAGGTAAGACTTAATTGAATAGGAAATTAATTTAGTGGAGTAAAATGGAAGTATTGCATTGCTTTTAACAGAAACAACTTTGAACAACACTGAAATAAGTAACTAGAACACTGCTTAAAAATTCACTTTCTGACAATCAGACTCTGGGAATATTAATGTAAGAAAATTGTTATTAATTCTATAGGCGGGTTTATAAAAAGAGGCAATAACCTTGGGCAATAAGTCTGGCTTTTAAGTTTGTTTGAAATAACTTCTCAAGCATATTTAGTTTTTTTTTTTTTTTAATAGTGTTAAAGTTCATTAGAAAAACTCAATTGATTAACAAAAAAGACTGATGAGTCCAACTTGTATAAAGGAGTTAATTATATTCTGTAATAAGCCTAAAGGTGATATTTACCTAATTATAAACAGCTCTTATACAAATTTATATTCTTATAAGAAAACATCAGATAAGAACACAGAAATATTTTATTGTTACCATTTTATACACCAGGGTAGGAACTGGGAGAAAAGTAGAGGCTTATTTCAGTTTCAAGTATTGGAAGCCCCAACCCTAATGGATTTAACTCAAAAAATAGAAGAAAAAAAAAAAACCTGTATTGTCTGTGACTTCAAGGTTTCTATTGCTGCAGAGGCTCAAATGATATCATCTAGGCATGGGTAGTATACTACAGTTTTGTTCTGTCTTTTTCAGATGGCTTCATTCTAATAGGCTTTCCCTTTATGATCCAAATATCAGTAAAATCTATTGCCTCTCACTTTCAAGGCCAACAGGAAAAATTAAGATTCTTCTTCTAGGATTCTCAATAAGAGATTCATTACCCCTTTGGTCCTCATTGGACCAGGGAAACATTCTTGCCTTGGGTTGTTAGGGGTGTGTGATGTACTAACAAGCATAGGACTAAATCTCATGTTCACTTCTACTGAAGTTTGGGTATGTACTTTTTTTTAAAGGAGAAATTGTTTTGTGGATGCCAGGAAAGGGTCAAGTCTGGATAAGTGAAACAGACAACAGATCTACTATACAGTGTATATGAATTGAGGTAAACATTTTATTTATGAAGGTATTTACAACAAAAACAATGCTTCTCCAAACTTACTATAAGAGGACATTTTATCATGCAGGAAAGTGCAGCACAGTTGATTATAAGTGTGTATGTGTGTGTGTGTGTATGTGTGTGTGTAAAACGGGTACTTGGTTGCAGAATAATGGGCCCATAAAAGGAAATATTTTTAGTAATTGTTAAAATTCTGAGAATATTTTCCAATTTACTTGGGGCCTTGCCATATTCCTAAGTCACACTTGCCTTAGAGGAAAATTATTTTGCCTGAAAGCATAAGACTGTTGTGGCCCACTGGGGAAGCTGGCCAGGATGATTGAATGGGTTTGCCAGGATGCATTCTACTGAGGGGGGGAAAAACATGTTGGCAGCAGATTGATCTGAGACTGCTGAGGAGATGTAGATGCATGTCCTGGAAGAATCACAAATCTCCATCAAAGTTTTATGTCTCCCGTTGAGTTGTTAAGAGACTTCAGATTTGCCAAACAATGGACTGAATTACAAATTAGTCTTTCCAATAAGGATAAAACCTAAACATACTATTTAAAATCAATCATTTAATGGTATAACACCACTGTGATGGTAATAATGCTTTTTATCACTGTAACTGTTTTCCTCAAACTACTGACCTCAACCCCAACTCTGAGCATGATTAACCAAATGTGAATGTTAAACACCATGGGTAAGTTCAAGGTCTGTTCCTTCAACAATCTTATTCAGCTATGAAATTAATATCAATATATAAAAATATGTGTGTATGTTATATATATATGGGTTTCCCTGATGGCTCAATGGTAAGAAATCCATCTGCAGTATAGGAGACATGGGTTTGATCCCTGGGTCAGGAAGATCCCCTGGAGAAGGGAATGGCAACCAACTCCAGTATTCTTGCCTGGGAAATCCCATAGAATATATGTATATATATATATACACATATATTCTAGGCATGCATATATGCATATATTTATGAAGTATGGTTTAGAGATTTGAGATAAAAACTGACTTTTTTACTTCCCAAGTATTTAATTTTTGGAGTGGTTATATTAGTTATCTGCAATTTACTGTTGTCATTAGAAATAAGAAAAAAAAAAGTCCCAATTAGGTATCTGAATGATATATGCAAAAAATTGCAATATCTTGTAGAGAGTTATGTGCCCAATAAGTGATCCTGACTTTGTTGATGATGGAGGTACCAAAACAAATTATGATGATTTGGCTAGCATTAAAAAGAATTCTCTACTTGACTTATATTCCATTCTTATCAGATATTGCTTAATCATTAAAAAGTACAGATACTCCTTCTAAAAGGAAATATTCATATTTTCTTATTTATCACATTACTTAGAATAGAACTGAATATATAGTTGGTATTTGTGTGTCTCACTGAATTAATGTCTAAATCTTTCCATTTTGTGCATTTATATAATCAGATACATTCTATGAGGACTATGCAAGAATAAAAAAGTTACAAGGGTTAATTTCTCACTGAATAATATAAGCTATAAAAGGATATTAAGGTCTAAAGCCAATGATGAGTGGAAACAACTCAATGTGATAAATTAATGAATAGATAAACAAAACGTGATATATTCATACAATGGAACATTGTCAATAAGGGAGCAGATGATACATGCTACAGGAGGGATGAAGCTTGAAAACAATCTAACTGAAAGAAGCTCTTCTAAAAGACCCACATATTGCATAATTCAATGTATAAGAAATGTCTGAACAGGAAAAGGCATAGTAATAGAAAGTAGATTACCGGTTGCCAGGGATGAAAGGGAAAAGAAAAGAGGAAATAACTACTAATGAGTATCAAGGGCAGTGAAAATATTTTAGAAATAGATAGGGGCAATGGTTGGATAATTCTATGAAGATATTAAAAGACAATGAAATGTATACTTTAAAGGTGTGAACTTTATGCTATATGAATTTTACCTTGATGGATTTATTAAAATAAATAAATCAGAAGAAAGGTAAAGAAGACCAAAGAATAGAAGACTGAAATGCTAAAAAAGTTTAAAAAATACATTTTTAGATTTATTTTGGCTATAAAAGTAAAACTGCTGGTGGAATAAAAAAGAAATATATGTGCTATTTACCTGATATTTGTTCCAACTATTCAAAAATAAAGCTAAACTCTTCATCATCTTCAAAACAAAAATGGTTTGTTTCTGTGTTCTGGTTGTAATCTGTAACTCATCATCTTCTTTACTTTGAACCTTCTCACCCTTACTTCTATTAACACAAGCTCTACACATAGTAGATCATGAATAAACTGAAAATTTAACATTAGACATACAGATTTATGAGAGTATTTAGTTGGTTTATCAGTAATTTTTACAGATTTTTTTTTAAATAAAAGTAGTCCTGAGAACAAAGTTGAGCTTTGAAGAAGAACTTCATTATGAAGCCAGGAAAATCACTATGAAGTCATAATTAAGTCAAGGGTGAGCAATACCTTAGGTATGTTGTGGCATTAAGTCATCTTCCCTACTACAGTTTCTAAGATGACCTCAGTTAAGTCTCTTGTGAAGGCACAAGGGTAACTGCTCCATTGGCTCCTTGGGGTGAGCACACTGATTACAGAATCACAACGGGAAAATGTGTGCAATGCAGAGACTTCTTGAACAAATATTTCCACACTTTATCTTCTAACACTGACACAATCAATGATTCACATTTCTCATCTTATTAAAGGAACTCTGGGTTTTCTTAAATTTTCTATTCCTTGTCATCCTTCCAAAAATGATTTGTTTCTAATACCCTACATCATTCAAGCCACCTGTTTGTACAGATGGCAGTTTGCTTGCTAACTTTTATACAAGAGCTAAAGATCTAGGCCTGACAAAACACAAGAGTTAACTGTCTCTTTGCTTTGTTTCTCCAAGTTTGAAGTGAAGGAATCAGAGAGAACATTTTACAAATAAAATAAGCATTTTATATCACCTTTTTTGTGTCCCATGATCTTTTAGAAAACATGAGATTCCTTGCATTGGAAATAATGTTTCTGCTTCAAAAAGATGAACCTTCCTGTCCTCTTCCTAATATGACATTTTTCACATCATTAAGCAGATAAGAGCCCCATCTGCAAATCCTGCCCCAAATCACCTGCATTTCATCCTCATAACATTTGCCCTGGTACACAGCTGGAAGCACAAATACGACAAGCTAGTAGATGACTATGTTTACAGATAAAACAAAAAAAATGCAGTTTTTTAGTGTATGGTTAGAGTAATCAAACAACTATTTGTCAAGTGTTTACCATGTTTCTTGGAAATATGAAGGGGAGAAAATGGCAACTAAAATTCAGTCAGTAAAATAAAAATAAAAAGTTATATGGCATATTGTTTGGTGCTTTTGTGGTTGAGTTTTAGGAGTTCTTTAAACATTCTGGATATCCCTTATCAGATACATGACTTTGAAATGTTTCTTCAATTCTGTGGACTGTCGTTTACTCTATTGTTTGTGTCTTTTGATGTAAACAATTTTTTTTAAGAGCCTCAAATTTTCTGTTTTTTCTTTTGTTTATCTGTGATTTTGGTGTCTTACAGACACACACACACACACACACTCGCACATGCATACACATAAATCATTGGCAAATGCAATGTTGTGAAGCCTTTCTGCTCTGTTTTCTTCCAAGATTTTTTAAAAGTGTTAAGTTTTCAATTTAAGTCATTGTTCCATTTTGAGTTAATTTTTATATATGTTTTCAGGTGAATGTCCAACTTCACTATTTTTGTGTGGCGATATGCAATCGCTCAGCATCATTTGTCAAAGAAAAAAAAAGTCCTTTCTCCAATGAATATTCTTAGAACTCTTGTCAAAAATCATGTGATCAATATGCTAAGGTTTATTTCTGGATTCCCTGTTTTATTCCATTGTTATAATGTATGTCTGTCATTGTGCCAGTATCACACTGTTTTGACTACCATAGCTTTATAGTCAGCTTTGAAATCAGGAAATCTGGGTCATCAAAATTTGTTCTCCTTTTTCTGGACCGTTTTGGCTATATACAGTCCCTTTGATTCCATGTGAAATTGAAAATGGGGTTTTCTATTCTGCAAAAAAGTTATTGCTGGAATTTTCATAGGGATTTCACTGAATCTGTAGATCCCTTTGGGTAGTACTTAAATCTTAACAATATCAAGTTTTCTAACTGCTAAATATGGTATATCTTTCCATTTATTCATATTTTCTTTAATTGCTTTAAGGTTCCATGATATTTCTTCTTTAAAGTCTGATAGAATTGACCATTGAAACAATTAGATTCAGGGTTTCTTTTGTTAGGAGATTTCCAGTTACAGGCTTGCTCTTACTGGTTTGTTTGTTTGTTTTTTCCTTCATCACTTACTGTTTTATTTTTCTAGGAATTTGTACATTATCCAAATAGCTGATGCTCTCACTATTCTCTGTAGAACCACTAGTAATGTCCCCACCTCCATTTTGATTTTAGAGATTTGAATGTTTTCTCTATATTTCTCTCTTTCTAACAGTCCAACTATTTAAAGATTTGTCCATTTTGTTGATATTTTTGAAGAATAAATTTTTGTTTCAATGTTTTAGTTTTTATATTATCTATTTTATCTCTGTTATTTTATTATCTCCTTCCTTCTAGCTTTTTGGGTTTAGTTTTTTCTTCTTTTTCTAGTTTATTAAGTTACAAAATCAGGATGTTGATCTGAAAGCTTTCTTCTTTCTTAATGTAACTGCTGACATTTATAAATTTCTCCCCAGCACTGCTTTCACTGTTCCCAAGATATTTTAGAGGTATTCTCATTTTAATTTATATCTAAGTTTATTTTACTTTCTCTTGTGATTTCTTCCTTGTTCCATTAATTTTTAAGAATGTGCTGTCTCATTTCCACAAATTTGTGAATTTTAAAGTGTTTCTTCTGTTATTGATTTTTTAACTTTATCCCATTGTGATCACAAAACATATTTTGTATGACATCTACATTTTAAAATCCATTGAGATTAAATTTGTGAACTAACATATGGCCTATTTTGAAAAATGCCCTATCTACATTTGAATAGAATGTCTGTTCCCTTATTTTTGGGTAGATTGTTCTCTCTGTTAGAGGTAGGTGGGTGACTATGTTGTTCTAGTATTCTATTTATTTATCTTCTAGTTTCTAGTTATTATTACAGAGATACCTAATTTCTTTTAATTCTATTTTTGCTTCATATATTTTGATTATTACATGTATAAATGTTTATAATTGTTATATCTTCTTGAATTGAGCCATCTGTTAATATATAATGTTGTCTTTTGCAAACTTTTTTGATTTAAAGTATATTTTAAATATTAGTAGAGTCACAGATGCTCTCTTTTGGTTACTATTTGCCATATCTTCTATCTTTTGGCTTTAACTTCTTCTTGTCTTTGTATTCAAAGTGAGTCTCCTATAGATAGAATTTACTGATTATATACTTTTATCCATTTTGATAATCTTGTCTTTAGGAATTTAATTGATTTACATTTAATTACTAATTGAAATTATAACATTTTTACTGATAAGCAAAGACCCCTGTCATTTTGTGTGTATTTGTGGTCTATGAGGCTCATTATTTTTGTTGTTCTTCATTTCCTGCATTAAACTTCTTTTGTGTTTAGTTGATATTTTATAGAGAAATATTTAAATATCTTTCTCATTTCCTTTTGCGTATATTCTATAGCTAATTCTTTGTAGTTACTGTGGGGAGTACATTTAGCATCCTTAAAGTTGTAGCAGTCAATATGAATTTATACTAGCCTAACTTCAATAACATACAAATTGCTGCTTCTATATAGCTTTACTTTCCTACTCCTTTTAGTTGTTGATGTCACAAAATTATATATTTTCATATTTTATGTCCAAAAACAATTTTAATGCATTAGTATCTTAAATTATGTAGAAAATAAAATGTGGAGTTACAAACCAGTTTACAATAATATTAGCTTTTAGACTAATACATTATTTTTAAATGTATTAACCTACTATATCATGTAGAAAACCAAAAAAAAAAAAATGAAGTTACAAACCATTGCTACAATAACTAGATTTTATAATTTTCTATATATTTACCTTTATTGAATTCTTTATTTCTTCTTACAGCTTTGAGTTACAGTCTAGTGTCCATTCATTTCAACATGTATAGCTCTCTTTTAGAATTTATTGCAGAACATTTTAACACTATTGCGTTCCTTTATCTTTTATTTACCTGGGGATGTCTTAATGTCTCTCTCACCTTTGAAGGATGGTTTTTCTGGATATTGACTTTTTGGTTGAGCTTTAAAAAAATTTTTTTGGCACTTTGCATATATCACCTACTGCCTTCTGGCCTCCCATTCATCTGGTAAGAAATCTGCTGATAATATTGTTGAAAAATTTGCATTTTAATTATTTTACTTTTCAGCTCCAGAATTTCATTTTGGTTTCTTTGTATGTTTTCTGTCTTCTTATTGATATTTATATTTTGTTTATATATTACCTTTTTCACATTTCCCATGTCTTCCATTAGCTGTATGAGTATGTACAAAATTGTTTAAAAATCTTTGTCTAGTCGATCTTCCACCAGACTATTTCAGAAACAGTTACTACGGTCCCTTTGTTGGGACAGTTATTGAAGGTTTACTTTTCATTTGCCTTTGAATAGGTCACAATGCCCTGTCCTATTTTATGCCTTTTTACCTTTTGTCGATAATTATTCATTTAAATGTAGTATTGTGATAATTCTGGAAACTAGATTATCCTCCTTCCCCAGAGTTTGCTGGGGTTTTTTTGTTTTGTTTTGTTTTTGATTATTGTAGGCTAGCTGAGCTGAAGATCACTGATGTATAAGCTTATGAATTTTTCAGATCTTTTCTGATACTGTGCTTTCCCCTGGGAATGAAGGTATCAGTCTTCAATGTTTGGTTACCAAAATGGAGGGGGTGGGGGGGAAGAATGAAAAGAAAAGGCAAGGGTGGAAGATGCTAGCCCTTTAAATATCACTAGAAGTCACTTCAGCCAAAAGAAGAGGAGCTTGCAACACTAGAGGTAGGTATAACAAAGATCCCACTTCTTTGTCTGTACCTCTATGATCAGAAGCAACAATCAGTAATAAGAACACTGATCACTAATAGTTAGAAGGTAGGGTCCTTTTTGTTCACTCTAGCTTCTGCAAGATTCTCCTGGAATATATCCACTGCTTTCTGCCCCAGCTTGAGGTGTGAGGGACGGGTAGCTGGTACTGCACTAAGAATTGAAACTGACTGATATCATCTATAATTTGCTATCCAAATCTCCCCCTGGAAGTTACAAGCCTTAATAGACTCCAAGGTTTCAAAATAGTTATATCAGACTGATTCTGTCAATACAATCATCATCTAGGTGGGGTGATAGATCCTGGTGTTTTCTATTCATCCTGCATTTATGACTTAAATAGTAACATAATGTATTTTAGAAATGAATGGAAATGTTAAAAAGAAAATTAAAGTTCTATGCATTCTTGAGATAGCTCACTTTATGTGTTACCTTGACTGGGTGAAGGGATTCTCAGATAGGTAATAGAACATTATTTCTTTGTATGTCTATGAGCATGCCTCTTAGCATTTGAGAGAGACTGAATAAAGACCACCAATGTAGGTGGGTAGGATCTAGTCCAATGAGGTTCTAAACAGAACAAAAAGGCAAGAGAAGAGTGGATTTACTCTTTTTGTTTGAGTTGGGGTGTCTCTTTTCCTGCCCTCAGATATTAGTCCTCCTGGTTCTTGGCACATCAGACAGAGACTGAATGGACCGACTAGTATTCCTTGTTCTCTATCTCCCTCTCTCCATTTCCCTCCCTCTTTCTTCTTCTCTCTAGATGGACAGATAGATAGACAATAGAAAATTGGCCTTGTTTCTCTAGAAAACACTTAAAAAGACAATATAGCTAGCTCTATCTTTTTATATTAAATATTTTAAGTCAGACGATGAATTTTTATGTCAATTATAAACTTATTGATTAAAAGGTTATTGTAAATCCTTTAAAACAATTTTATACTTTTGTAATTGTATAAGATATTCTTTTATGCAATACAAAGTTGAAGGAAATGGTAACTCACTCCAGTATTCTTGCCTGGAAAATCCTATGAAGACAGAGGAGCCTGGTGGGCTATAGGCCATGGGGTCACAAAGAGTTGGACACGACTGAATGACCGAGCATGCATGCAGGCATAGTTGTATAAATCAAGTTAAAAATTACTTATGTGAGAAGTCACTATGTTCAAAAGTCATTGTTGAAGTACTGCTATTTCTTATGCTTCCAGAGTCTTTCTGGTTGAATTCCTAAGAAGCCAAGTCCATATGGTCTCTGGTGCTTTTTAAAATGTCTACTTCCATGTGTTGAACCCATTAGAGCCTTGCTCAGAGGCAAGAAGACAATTATAACTTCTTACCCTCTTCTATTTTATAGAAAATATTTGCTTTCATTTTTAGAGCAGCATGGTGCTAAAATTTAGATTTCTGAGGTAAGGGAAGTTTCACTTAAATCTAGATGCCCTATTATAATTTAAAAAAAAAGAATTTCACTTTTGTGATTATGGACACTCAATATAATTAATAGCTCCTTGTATAATGATGTATCTGATGTTATAAGACAAAAGAATGCTAAATAATGACAGGATTTAGCCATTCCTGGGTTCAAGGACTTTATATCATTTCAAATTAGCCTGAATTCCAATTCTACTGCTAACAAAATTTCAACCCCAATAAACATATACCAGTCTACAGAGAATCTCAAAATTTCAGGTTATTTTTGAGCCTATAGCCCTTCAGTAGAATGCTCTCTCTCTCTTCGCTCCACAATAGTTTTATGAGAGAGTGAATGATAGGCCAGTCTCCAAGCATTGCTAGAAAATATTCATACACACACACACACAGCTTCAGTTCCATATATAAAATATCACAGGAAAATAGTCATTTTCCTTATCTCACACACACAAAAAAACTATACCAAAAAAAGAGCATTAAATAGTTAATTTATTTTGATAAAATCTTCAGAATCTAAGTAAACATAAAGTTAGCCGTTTTCTAGAATATTGCATAAAACTGCACTCTTTATGCTCCTACAATATTCTCCGTGGCAGTCAGCCAGACAGAACCTTTGGAACACTGAAAACTCATCTTGGAGCTATTGAAGTTTATTCTTGCCCATTCTGAAAAATTGGCTGATATTGATAATTGTTATAAAAAGTTTACCCCATGAGTCTCATAGGCTGCCAAGAATGTAATTGAGCTGAAATGGAAGGCTGGTATTAAGCTTGCATCTGGTTCTGAGTCAAGGAGCCCTCACTCTTTGACTAGCATCAAGGGAAGCTGCCTTCATTTGGGGAAAACAGATGGAACAATTTCACTATAATGGAGTTCATTTTGAGAAACTGTCCCAGCTTGTCCAAACTAATGGCAAGTTGGATAGGATTTCAAATAAATAATAAACACCTGTAGGAGTTGAGGTTACTAGCCCTGGCTCAAAAAATAAATAAATAAAATCAAATTAGAAATGATTTATTAGGCATCTACAATGCATGAAGCATGATTCCACTCATGATTTTATCAAACATGATAAAATAATATTATAATGATAATCTTATAATATTACATTATTATATATAATAATAATAATATAATAATATTCTTAAAATGGAATCTTAAGTATATCCTGTTGTCCCTGACACAACCATTTTCCTGGATATCTTCTCAATTTTCTCTCATGATCTGCTCAAGAGTGGCAAATGTATGCATTTAATCAAGTATTTTGAATCTCTTGAAATTTCAACTTGACAATATACTTCAGCAACAAAATTCAATAAATAGTCATGTTTCTATTATATATCATGCAATACCTAGTCTATGTACTAAAAATACAAAACTTCCTCACTCATTTAGTTCAGAGTTCAGTAGGGGATATAGGCAAATAAAACTATTTCAGTACAAAGAGTACAGTGATTAAGAGTAAAGCTATTCAGTATTGACTAAAGGTAGCAATTAGCCACATTCAATGTAAAACTCTAGGCCAAATTGGGATATACTTTAACTATAAAATATATACTGCATTTTGAAGACAGCATAAAAATTATGATACCTCATTTTTAATATTGATTTTTAATACTGATTCCATGTCAAAATGTTATTTGGGATATACTGTATTAAACAAAATAAATTAATACAATTAATTTCACCAGTTTCTGTTAACTTTTTCAATGTGTTCTTTAGAAAATTTATGAATTAAATCACATTTGTACTCAGATTTTTGTTGGACAGCACTGGTATATATACTAGACCTGTCTTCAAAACTCATTCTATCACTTAGCTGTGAGACATTAGGCAAGTACTAGTTTTTGCAGGTTTTTTTTTCTTTTTTTTTTTTTTGCTTCAGTTTCCTTATGTATAAGAAGAAGCTGATAAAAATTACAGTTGTTTACTCAACAGGGTTGTTGGGAGAAGTAAGTGAACCAAAAAAAATCTAAAAGGCAACTAGTATTAAATACATAAGCATTAAGCAAGCACATAAAAAGAGCACCTATCTCAGAAGTTTACTTCAGAAGAAGTAAGCTCCAAGAAGAATTTAAAAGAGAAAAAAAAAAAATTATAGTTTCATTAAAGCTTCAAAAAATGTTAGAAAACTGTCCCACTGTAATAGGAAGATAATAGAGACAATATGAATAAAATCATAAAACTTGAACTAGCCATAGTCCGACCATTGCAGGAACTGAAAGTGGTTTTCAAGGTGTAAGATTGCAAACTTCCTGAAGGCGGTGGTGGAAAGAAACACTGAAAAGCCAGGTCATTGCACTGCCCAATACTATTCTAAAGAACATATGACATTAGGTTGTTGTTCAATCACTCAGTCGTGTCCACCTCTTTGGGACCCCATAGACTGCAGCACTCCAGGCTTCCCTGTCCTTCACAATCTCCCAGAGCTTGCTCAAACTCATGTCCATTGAGTTGGTGATGCGATCCAACCATTTCATCCTCTGTTGTTGCCTTCCTGCCTTCAAACTTTTCCAGCTTCAGGGTCTTTTCTAATGAGTTGGCTCTAAGCATCAGGTGGCCAAAGACCTGGAGCTTCAGCTTCACCATCAAGTCCTTCCAATGAATATTCAGGACTGATTTCATTTAGGATTGACTGGTTTGATCTCCTTGCAGTCCAAGGGACTCTCAAGAGCCTTCTCCAACACCATGGTTCAAAAGCATCAGTTCTTCATCACTCGGCCTTCTTTACAGTCCAACTATTACACCCATAAATGACTACTGGAAAAACTATAGCTTTGACTAGATGGATCTTTGTTGGCAAAGTAATGTCTCTGTTTTGTAATATGTTGTCTAGGTTCATCATACCTTTTCTTCCAAGGAGCAACTGGCTTTTAATTTCATGGTCGCAGTCACCATCTGCACTGATTTTGGAGCTCAAGAAGATAAAGCCTGTCACTGTTTCCATTGTTTCCCCATCTATTTGTCATGAAGTGATGGGACCAGATGCCATGATCTTTGTTTCTTTATACTATATATATATATATATATATATACACACATACACACACACACACACACACATATATATATATACACATAGTTGCTCAGTCATGTCCAACTCTTTGCGACCACATGGACTGTAGCCTTCCAGGCTCCTCCATCCATGGGATTTTCCAGGCAAGAGTACTGGTGTGGATTTCCTTCTCCAGGAGATCTTCCCAACCCAGGGATCGAACTGAGGTATCCTGCATTGCAGAGAGACGCTTTATCATCTGAGCCACCAGGGAAGCCCATTGTTTCTTTAATCTTCAGTTTTAAGCCAACTTTTTCACTCTCCTTTTTCACTGTCATTAAGAGGCTCTTTAGTTCACCTTTGCTTTCTGCCATACAGGTGGTGTCATCTGTATACCTAATGTTATTGATATTTTCCTCTGTAATCTTGATTCTGGCTTGTGCTTCATCCAGTCTAGCATTTCACATGACATATTCTGCATATAAGTTAAATAAGCAAGGTGACAATACACAGCCTTGACGTACTCCTTTCCCAATTTTGAACCAGTCCATTTTTCCATGTCCAGTTCTAACTGTTGCTTCGTGACCTGCATACAGATTTTTCAGGAGACAGGTAAGGTGGTCAGGTGTTCCCATTTCTTAAATAATTTTCCACAATTTGTTGTGATCCACTCAGTCAAAGGCTTTAAGGTAGTCAATGAAGCCAAAGTAGAGGTTTTTTTGGAATTCTCTTGCTTTTTCTATGATCTAACAGATGTTGGCAATTTGATTGCTGGTTCCTCTGACTTTTCTAATCCAGCTTGAATATCTGGGAATTCTCACTTCACACAGTGTTGAAGCCTTTGAAAACACTGAGTGTTGAAAAACTTTGAGGATTACTTTGCTAGCATGTGAATGAGTACAATTTGTGGTAATTTGAACATTCTTTGGCACTGCCCTTCCTGGGACTTGAATTTAGGAATTCCCTCTATAAAATTAACTGTATTGTTTTAGGAAAGCCAAAGGAGATATACAAAGAGAATAAATTAAATGGGAGTAAGTGATGTTATGTGGGAGGTTACTAAGGTATTAATGAAAGAATTATTAAGGAGAAAGGCATATTTTCTTCTTTCCCACTCTAAATTCCCACAGCTATTGATAGCTAGACAGTTGTCCTTTTCTATTATTGAGTCTACTAAGTCAACAAGCCTCTAAAATTTGTGTTCACTTAATATACCCTTCGTAAGCCAGGTTATGAAAATAAATTTTGAATTTCATAAATTGGACATGCCAACCAAAATGAATATCAATGCTCGGGTTCTATTACAATATCAGATAGCCACCAACACTCATAAGACATTTATAATTTATAAAACAAAATCAGTCTGAGAGGTCTACTTTCCAGGTGAAAGAGAAAAGGTTAGAAGTTTTCAGGAAAATGTTCCTCTTGTTTTAGAAATATAAGAAGTGTTAAAAGGTAAACTAAGCCATCTACGGGATTGCACAGAGTCGGACATGACTGAAACGACTTAGCAGCAGCAGCAGCAAGCATCACTACAAACAAAGCTAGTGGAGGTGGTGGAATTCCAGTTGAGCTATTTCAAATCCTGAAAGATGATGCTGTGAAAGTGCTGCACTCAATACACCAGCAAATTTGGAAAACTCAGCAGTGGCCACAGGACTGGAAAAGGTCAGTTTTCATTACAATCCCAAAGAAACACAATGCCAAAGAATGCTCAAACTACCACACAATTGCACTCATCTCACACGCTAGTAAAGTAATGCTCAAAATTCTCTAAGCCAGGCTTCAGCAATACGTGAACCATGAATTTCCAGATGTTCAACCTGGTTTTAGAAAAGGCAGAGGAACCAAAGATCAAATGGCCAACATCCACTGGATCATGGAAAAAGCAAGAGAGTTCCAGAAAACATCTATTTCTACGTTATTGACTATGCCAAAGCCTTTGACTGTGTGGATCACAATCAACTGTGGAAAATTCTTCAAGAGATGGGAATACCAGACCACCTGATCTGCCTCTTGAAAAACCTGTATACAGGTCAGGAAGCAACAGTTAGAATTGGACATGGAACAACAGACTGGTTCCAAATAGGAAAAGGAGTATGTCAAGGCTGTGTATTGTCACCCTGCTTATTTAACTTATATCAGAGTACATCATGAGAAATGCTGGGCTGGAAGAAGCACAAGCTGGAATCAAGATTGACAGGAGAAATATCAATAACCTCAGATATGCAGATGACACCACCCTTATGGCAGAAAGTGAAGAGGAACTAAAGAGCCTCCTGATGAAAGTGAAAGAGGAGAGTGAAAAAGTTGGCTTAAAGTTCAACATTCAGAAAATGAACGTCATGGCATCCGGTCCCATCACTTCATGGGAAATAGATGGGGAAACAGTGGAAACAGTGTCAGACTTTATTTGTTGGGGCTCCAAAATCACTGCAGATGGTGAGTGCAGCCATGAAATTAAAAGATGCTTACTCCTTGGAAGGAAAGTTATGACCAACCTAGATAGCATATTCAAAAGCAGAGACATTACTTTGCCAACAAAGGTCCGTCTAGTCAAGGCTATGGTTTTTCCAGTGGTCATGTATGGATGCAAGAGTTGGACTGTGAAGAAAGCTGAGCACTGAAGAATTGATGCTTTTGAACTGTGGTGTTGGGAAAGACTCTTGAGAGTCCCTTGGACTGCAAGGAGATCCAACCAGTCCATTCTAAAGGAGATCAGCCCTGGGTGTCCTTTGGAAGGAATGATACTAAAGCTGAAACTCCAGTACTTTGGCCACCTCATGCTAAGAGTTGACTCATTGGAAAAGACTCTGACGGTGGGAGGGATTGGGAGCAGGAGGAGAAGGGGATGACAGAGGATGAGATGGCTGAATGCCCTCACCAACTCGATGGACATGAGTTTGAGTGAAATCCGGGAGATGGTGATGGACAGGGAGGCCTGACGTGCTGCGATTCATGGGCTGGCAAAGAGTCAGACACGACTGAGCGATTGAACTGAACTGAAGCACATTATTTTTTTTTTCCAAATGTCTGTTTAAGGGTCAACTCAAATTGGACAATGTCAGACCAAAAATGCTTAGGAGCTCCTTGCTGACAGAAGTTAGGGAAACTATTTTAATAGAGAAGACAGAGAAGAAAAACAAATCTATTATTTGATTGTCTATAGCTTAAGCAGTTGACTTATTTGGAAAATCCTAGCAGGCAGTTTGTGGTCAGTTGTTCTTTACTTTTGTTTTTATGGATTTTGGTGCATTGATTCTGGCTTAGGCTCTGGTTTGCTTAGTAGGCATCCAAAACGTTAGAGCCACTTTAGTCTAAGGACTTCCTTATTTAATTAATTAATTAACAATAGTCACAGTGATATGTCATAAGAACAGTAAAGTAGTAAGAAAGGAGACTGTTCTGGGAGGAATAATGGTAGACTAATATATTGATATAACATTATAAAAAGTGAAATGAACAAATATATATATATATATATATATATATATATGTATGTATCAGTTCAGTTCAGTCGCTCAGTCGTGTCTAACTCTTTGTGACCCCATGAATTGCAGCACATCAGGCCTCCCTGTCCATCACCATCTCCCAGAGTTCACTCAAACTCACATATATCGAGTCGGTGATGCCATCCGACCATCTCATCCTCTGTCGTCCCCTTTTCCTCCTGCCCCCAATCCCTCCCAGCATCAGAGTCTTTTCCAATGAGTCAACTCTTTGCATGAGGTGGCCAAAGTACTGGTAGTATATTCTAAATTGGTGATAGAATAACCCATAACTATAAGCAACCAGCAATAATACCTGAAATCATTTTTTTAACTTTGATCTGCATCCTTTGTTTCCTTCCCTAGTAAGATTCCCTGGTTTGTCTTCAATGTCTTAAATAGCTAGATACAAACAGCACAGCTGTGCCAACATTCAAGGACAGTACCAAAGTACACATCCCAGTCTCACAGTTGGTACCCACCCTAAATATTTCTCCATAGTGTGTTATTAACATACTTCTCAAAGTCTGCTGTACTCTACCTCTTTGATACACCCTATCTCAGTGTTGAATGTGCCACTGGAAGACCAGCAGCTTTGCCTTATGTAAGGCATGCTCTTCCTCCCAAGACAATAGTGTTCTGAACAGTGTCATTGACAGACCATATTTATTACTCTCTCATGGTTCAACCAGTACTCCTGCCTGGAAAATCTCATGGACGGAGGAGCCTGGTGGGCTGCATGCAGCCCATGGGGTCGCTAAGAGTCAGACACGACTAAGCGACTTCACTTTCACTTTTCACTTTCATGCATTGGAGAAGGAAATGGCAACCCACTCCAGTGTTCTTGCCTGGAGAATCCCAGGGACGGGGGAACCTGTTGGGCTGCCGTCAATGGGGTCGCGCAGAGTTGGACACGATTGAAGTGATTTAGCAGCAGCAGCAGCATGGCTCAACACTACAAACTTCCTTCCATGTATTTTCTTTATGCAAAAAGTTTATACTTTAGGCTCCTTTGGGTTTAGAAATTAAACAACACAATCAACATTAATTAGGGGCTTTTTATTTGTTTGTTTGTTTTTTGGCCACATCATACGCTTGTGAGATCTTAGTTCCCTGAGGAAAAGTGGAAAGTGAAAGTCGCTTAGTCGTGTCTGACTCTTTGCGACCCCATGGACTATATAGTCAATGGGTTTCTCCAGGCCAGAATACTGGAGTGGGTAGCCTTTCCCTTCTCCAGGGGATCTTCCCAACCCAGGGACTGAACCCAGGTCTCCCACATTGCAGGTGGATTCTTTGCCAGCTGAGCTACCAGGGAGGCCCTAACCAGGGATCAAACCCAGCTCCATGGCAGTGAAAGTGCAGCGTGATAACCACTGGATCACCAGAGAATTCCCAATATTTAATTTTGAAAAGAATAAAATTTTAACTAAGACTGAGATGCACCTTCAGATGAGTGAGAACAAAAAGGAAAGAAAAAATTAGAAGTAAATAAAATGTAAAAGTAAATAAATATTGGACTTCTCTGGTGGTTCAGATGGTAAAGAATCTGTCTGCAATGCAAGAGACCCCAGTTCAATCCCTGGGTCGGGAAGATGCCCTGGAGAAGGAAATACTCCCATATTCTTGCCTGGAGAATTCCATGGACAGAGGAGCCTGACTGGCTATAGTCCATGGGATCATAGAGCAAATATTACACTAAATCATCAATATTATTTCAGAACTTAAGCTTGTAGGGATCTATATTTTTACTGACCATTTATTAATATTAAATTGCAAACATAACTACTGGACTGGAAAGGAGAGAATGGCACACCACATTTTGAAAACAATGAGTGCTGTAAAGAAGCATGCAGAAATGCAGTGCTGGAAGAGCAGATTGGGGAAATACTCAAGTAAACAGTGATGGAATGTGACAGACGCTATTAAAATCCAAATCCACACAAACATTGAAATTTTTCTCATCTGGACACAGTTTCTTCTTCTAGTCTGAACGGCAATTACAACTAATGGGCTTCAACCCTCTCAACCAGTGCCCAGTGAGAGAGGCACATTTACGCTTTCAAACATTTGGGCCATCCACTTGTTCATATGCTATGGTTTGATGCCCAGAATATTATTCTGTGCCATGAAACCTTGGTCCAGGATGAAACTGTAAAAAGATGGTGCAGTGACAGGATGATAAATGAAGTTCACCAAGATGAGAGCTTGGGATTTATTCATATTCTTGGCTACAGAAACAGATTTACCAACATGTCTGCCCCCAAAAGATTCTTCTATAATGTTTTAAAATCAAACATCTAATAACCACATTATATCAAAGGACAAAAGGCAAAGCCTCTCTTTTTGTTGTGAGTAGACATTCAAATTCAAAATTCTTTAGAAAAGAGGACTTGTATAAATAAGGATTTTGTTTGCTTGCTGAAGTGATAAATATTTTGTATTTTGAAAATTCCCAATTAAAGTACAGACTTGTTTGTTGTTGTTTAGTCACTAAGTCATATCTGACTCTTTTGCAACTCCATGGACTGCAGCCCAACAGGCTCCTCTCTCCATGAGATGTTCCAGGCAAGAACACTGGAGTAGCTTGCCATTTCCTTTTCCAGGGGATCTTCCTGACCCAGGAATCAAACCCATGTCTCCCGCATTGGCAGGCAGAGTCTTACCACTGAGCCACCAGGGAAGCCATAAAGTATACACTGCTGCTGCTGCTGCTAAGTCGCTTCAGTCGTGTCCGACTCTGTGCAACCCCATAGACGACAGCCCACCAGGCTCCCCCATCCCTGGGATTCTATAGGCAAGAATACTGGAGTGGGTTGCCATTTCCTTCTCCAAAAAGTAGACACTAGGTTGCAACAATTCTACTTACTGAGGTATCTTTCCCTTCAATCTAGATTTGTCTCATTTTAAATTTAATTAATCCAACGCATGTATATTCAATAAAATATACAGATCTTAACTGATATCTAAGAGTTTAAGAATCTATCTTTTAAGTAAAACCTAAAGGAGTTAACTTTTCTTTAAAAATAATTCCATTCTGTGATTGAACAACTTTTAAAAGGATCTTAATTCTTTAAACAAAGATAAAATTAAAGTCCAAAAGGTTTTGATTGTAGTAATAGAGAGGCAGCACTTTCTAACTAGCAGACCTTTAAATTGACTATACTCTAAATTCACACAGTACAAAATAGAGATCAGTAAATCTGTCTTGTGTTCTCATTATCTCAATCAGATACCAAACTGTTATCTAAAATTTAATCAACAATGTCCCTAGATTAAACTGAATTTAAAAACTTATTTAGCCACGAAGTCAAGATAAAAGAGTATGCAGGCCCGCCCTGCCCCTAGAGAATCATGGATGACTGCAGTGGGGACTTCAAGATGAGAAGCATAGATGGTGGTATCCTTCAAGAAAGCAAAGGTTTTCACAATTCTCTGCTGGGAGTAAAGCACAGGCTAGGAAGCAGTTTGACAGCTATTAAAACCAGGGCTCTGCAGTTGGACATAGCTTTGCAGTTGGGAGAGGTCTGCTTTCCATGAATGATTATAATATGGTTCAAGTCAGAGAGAAAGAAGATCCCTAGAACTCCATCAAGAGTGATGCTTTCACAAGAACCATGATGGCAGCAAGAAAGGTACCAGTAGCCATGGTTGGGTCAGCAGCAATGGGTGCCATTCTTCTGGCTTTAGTGGAAGGAGCTGGTATCTTGTTGACAAGATTTGCCTCTGCACCACTTCCTAATGATGCTCTGTTAGCTGAAGGCCCATCCGAGTTGCCTTCAGCCCAGTTACTATCTTTACATTTTGGAGACTATCAACAGTATCAATAGGACTTCTTTCCCAGGATTTCTTTAATGAAATGAGGAAAAGACTTCAGATCTATTTTTAAAATCACAGGTGGGAAAACTATGGCCAAATAGGCTATGAAGAGACATTTAGTACCTCTTCTCTTTAAAGGAACATGAAGGGGGGAGGTCTTAAAAGATAATACACTTATTTATTCACACTTAGATTGCATTTGTGATTGAAATAAATGTTTTAAATCTTTAAAAGGATATACAGTAAGAGCTTAGAAGATGAAGGACCAAATGGCAAACAGCAATGAAGTGTTTAAGTGTTTCCTTGGGGACTTCTCTGCCTGGTTTTGTTCTGTTAGACCAACAACAACAACAAAAAACTCCTGGCAATTGCTCTTAAAAAAAAAAAAAAAAAAACAAGCACAAAAAACATTATTTTAGAATAATTTTAATTTGAAAGTAAAGTTAGTCTTTCCTTACTGTTTTCTAATTATTTTTTAAAAGACATACATTTATATTTCACTTTTCTTTACATAATTTTCTTGATTCTCCTTTTTTGCCCAAATTCTTCCAACATCCATTTAGCAAACCTGGAACATAGCATTCAAACAAGGCCCTGACTCTGTTATCTAAGTTTATATTTGTAATCTCTCCTGACTGCTAAGGGTGATAATTTCTGTTTCACAATGCTTTGCTGGGGTACAAATTGTTCTATATAATGATCCTTACTAAGAAGGCAAAAGTCAACACTTCAAATATCATTATTCTCACATTGACATAAAACTTTTCATTAAAAATGTCATCTGTCCCTCAGTTTGCCATATTAAAATGTAGCAGTTCAGTTCAATATATCCTAACATAAGAGCAAGTTTTAGAGTCTATTCCCTGCTGATTTTTGAATGAGTTATTTCATGTGGGATTTAGTTTGTGCATTGTGTGGGCATATTATGCACATGTGTGACTGAGCATGTATGTATTATGCTTTCTCTTCATTGTTACCAATGCTGTCTATACTTCTGCTTTTCTTCTTTAACATTATACTAAATTTCCCCTAGGTTTTCCAAGTTTCTGAGGAAATTTTAACCTTTTATATGAAAGCTAGATACCTCCTCAGGATAATAATTGAAATTTAAGAAAATATATGGAGAAGAGAGGTTAATTGTAATCAATATTCCCACTATAGGCCAGGTACTTTCCATATATATGTCATTTCTTTAATATCTCAGCCTTTTTTAGGAGGATAATGCTATCACCATTTTAGAATCTGGAGAGATGCACTAACCTGCCCTTAGTCACACTGATACTTAGTGAAGAAACCAACACTGGACTAGATTTCTAGTTCAATATCTAGACAAAAATCTCTATGTTTTAGTGCTGTATCATAATGTTTCAAGAGTCATGTAAATTACTAATTATACAAATAATTAAAAAGTCAGATTTTAAAAAACTAAAGTTTTAATACATAGCCTTTTCAGTTTTTCACAAATGTAATACTATTTATATTATTCTATCATCTCAAATTTTAATTTTACTGTAAATTATTAACACTACAGATAGGACTACATTAGGTTTATTAGAGGACATTTTCATAAGTAAGAAGTTTTGGCAACAATCTTCAAAAACTGAAATAAGTTATTATTGATACATCAATTAAGTGTAGGTTTCTAATATCATTTGGGGATTATTCATATTCCTAGACATGTTGTTTGTAAGAAGTTTCCACCAAACATATCAGTCTCTATTTTCAAGAATACTAGCTTCCGTAAAATGTTACCTGGTACTCCAAATTATGGGTTTCATGATTTTAAAAGTTCAGGAACATCACATTATAATTCCCATCTTAAACAATACAAAATGCATTTTAAAGAAACTTAAAATTTCCTGATAAATAAAGATCTGCGTGGACTGTTATTTCCACACAGTTTGTAATGCATGGGTCTACTCTTTTTTTTTAAAGGAAGAAAATAATTAAATTGGGGATTTGGAAATGAACACTTTGTTGATATGGATGACAAACAATGTTTTTCATACTTTTAAATTAGTCTTCACATAAATAGTAAAGGTGAATTGTTTAAAAATAAGGTTAATCATGGTTACCAATAACGGAATTTGGCATCAGTGTCTTAAGAAGCAAAGCAAATAAGAAAGTAAACTAATGGGGGAACCATAGTGTTTGGTTCAAGGCAAACTCAAAACCTATAGATATATCAACTAAATAATAAAAATGTTGCGCTTATTATTTCTCATTTCCTATTTCAATATATTTAGCATTTCCTCAAATCCTAAAACATAATTTACCATACTTGAGCAAGAAGATTCAACTATTGTCATTAACCTTTACATTCTGTAATAACATTTTGCCACAGGACAATTGATTTCAATAACTTTTGTTCCCCTTGGTGTGAAAAATATACTAGATCCTTCAAAATGTAGCATTCCCACTTCCTTTATCTGTTCTCATTTTTAGTCACATTTTAATATATAGATTTACTGCAAAGTTCACATTTCACAATAAGATAAGCATACTATTTAAAGAAATAATTAACAGAGCTATTGGCAAAGCTAAAGAAGTTAACTGCTGAATTTATGAATACATGTTACTTCAACCTAGAAAGAGTCACGTGCAATTTTTACACGCATGACAGAGAAAAGATACAGTGAATATTAAATAATACCTATTCCTTGTTTAAGATTCCTTGAACATTTTCTCCTTTAAGATGGACCCCAAAACATATTGTAGATTACATTGGTAGATTACATTGGTGACTTGTCCTCTTGAGAACAAGTAAAGGATAACCAGAGCACAGAATGGTTAAAGAGAAGACAACAGAGTACTTAATAAAGGTGGTGCACAGGAGCACATACCTGTTCCTCTTGAGATTGTGATAACTACTGTGCATGGATCAACACTGCACATAGATGAAGGCAACTTTAACCCCTGTACTCTCTAGGCTACTCTATCCCCCTTCTAGCCACACTCCTACTCATGGGGCAAGGATTCCATGGCCAAGGGTGTACCATAGTTATCCATTGGTAATATACCCATGTGCAGTCCATACCTGCCCAGGACTGTAAGAAAGTTTTACTGGATCCTTGTTCCAGAGCCTAGGAGAGTTCATTCCTTGGGTCTTTCCTCCTTTAGAATAGATTAAACCACCTAGGTGGACACTGCTGAGACTGACAAATAGTAGGGGACAAATAGTTGTTTCCAGAAGAGTGTGAACATTCTCCCCATGCAGGCTGGGGTATCCACATGCTTGTCTGAGGCTCTAAAGGCACTAAGATGATAGGTTGGCCATGTGACAGATCCCAGGTTCTGGTTCTCCTGTGCCACTGAGCTTTGATTCAGAAATCTAAAGAGTCACAAAGTGAACATTGCTCAGTCATGTCCAACTCTTTGTGACCCCTTGGAATTCTCCAGGCCAGAATACTGGAGTCGGGAGCCGTTCCCTTCTCCAGGGGATGTTCCAAACCCAGAGATTGAACTCAGGTCTCTCACATTGCAGGTGGATTCTTTACAGCTGAGCCACAAGAGGAGCCCAGAGTCATATAATTCTCAATTCAAATGTAACTTCCCAGATAGTCAGGGCCACATATTTGTTAAGGTAACAGATTGAACTACATTTTATTTAACAATCCAACAGCATGACTTATGAATTAAATATTTATTGTGAAAAAGCATTTCCCTTTCTATTCTTGCTCTGGCCCCAAAGACATTATGATTGGTCCTGTTCTGATCACATCATTCTGGTTAATGAGAGGAGTCACAGAGTATCATCTGACTCATTTGAGAGCAATGTGAATAGAACTGGACATGCAAAGTAGCCTGGAGATTAAACAGTGATGACCTGATGGAGGCTGATTCAGATCGTGATTCAGGGATTCTGTAAACCATCATGAGTCAAGCACAGGCTAAGTAGATAAGAGAGCACCACTAGTTTCTATCCAATGCAAATGAGAGATGCCAGTCTGGATTCCACCAGTTTAGGAGCTCACCATTAAGATCAACAGAGAGAAAGCAAACCACAGGGAACAGGATAAAAGCACTAGAGTCCAGAGATGCCAGAGGGTAATACAATGCATAAATATTATTTCAGCAGCATGAGGTTAGGAAATCAAATCTTGCCTAGATACCATTTTATGGTGAGAGTCCAAAGAGGGACCTAGCTGACAGACTGAGCCTGTTTAACCAAGGGAGTCAGCATTGCCTAAAGGGAAGCTGAATCTAGTGCATGATATGGTAATGCAATAGATTAGATACAAATGGAACAAAATAAAGAAAGTTGTTGCACTACACAGGAGATGATGACTCGTCAGTTCAGTTCAGTTTAGTCTCTCAGTCATGTCCCACTCTTTGCAACCCCATGGACTGCAGCATGCCAGGCCTCCCTGCCCAACACCAACTCCTGGAGTTTACTTAAACTCATGTCCATTGACTCAGTGATGTCATCTAGCCATCTCATCCTCTGTTGTCCCCTTCTTCCCTTGCCTTCATTATTTCCCAGCATCAGGGTCTTTTCAAATGATAAGAAAACATTAAATTCTCCTTCAGATGAATATTAATAATTTCCAAATGTGGTCTACACTGTAACTATTTCCACCTGCCTGGAATTAATATACCTTGAAGGCCATTCATAAAATAGGTTAAACAACAATACAAATGAATTAGACAGCTTACTATGGCTTTGAGATTGCAAAGATGCTATAACACTTTACAATAGTCTGCATGACTTAAACAACATTTTTCAGTGCTGGAAGTTGGGAAATCCATGTTCAAGATGCCATCACCAATAGTGAGAAGCCACTTCCTAGTTTGCAGATGGCTGTCTTAGTTTAGCCTTACATGGCAAAAAACAGAAACATAAAGAGAAGCTCTCCTGTTTGTTTTTACAAGGGCACTAATTGCATTCATGAGGCCCCACCCTTATGACATAACACAAAGATCTCACTTCCTAATGCCATTGCACTGGAGGTTAGGATTTCAAAATATGAATTCTGGAGGAGCACAAATATTCAGTCCATACCAGGACCAAACTATTAAATATGGCAAGGTTTTGTAATCAGTATTGAAGAGGTGGACAGCCTCTATCATGGAGGACCTTGTGTGTCATACCAATAAATTTTGGTTATAATGACATAGGCAATGAGAAGTCAGGAGAAGAAGATTAAATCAGAAAAAGACAGAAATAATTTCATATGTTCATGATGAACTTATAGGCACAAGGTATATGGACTGATGAGATAAGACTTAAAGGAGAATACATAGAAAAAACAGTAGGCTAGGCAAACAATGAATGAAGTCTGAATTGAGGTTGAAATAGGGGGATGACTATAAGGGAATGAGACAAAGAAGTGGTAAGGAGGTAGAGCTGATTGAAACTGGATGCCATGTGCAGAAAGGAATCAGAAAAAGGGAATCATGGAGGAGTTCTATATGATGGGCAGGTGATGGTATCATAGCTGTAGTCTGGAAAACAGCAGAAAGAGTTGGTGAGGAACAGTTTTGAACCTAACTTTGAACATGCGGTTTGAGGTGTCTCTGTGGATGGTAAAAATCTCAATTTTTTAGTAGAAAAATAGTAAAATAAAACAAGGTGATAATTTCCAAATACTATTCAATTTCTGAAAGATATATGTTGTTCAGTCTCAGTTGTGTCCTATACTTTGCGACTACATGGACTGCAGCACTCCAGGATTCCCTGTCCTTCGCCATCTCCAAGAGCTTACTCAAACTCATGTCCATTGAGTGGGTGATACCATCCAACAATCTCGTCCTCTGTTGTCCCCTTCTCCTCTTGCTTTCAAATTTTCCCAGCATCAGGGTCTTTTCTTAGAAGTCAGGTGGCCAAAGTATTTGAGCTTCAGCTTCAGCATCAGTCCTTCCAATGAATATTCAGGGTAGATTTACTTTATAATTGACTGGTTTGATCTCCTTGCAATCTAAGGGATTCTCAAGAGTTATCTCCAACACCACAGATGAAATACATCAATTCTTCAGTGCTCAGCCTTCTTTATGGTCCAACTGTCATATCTGTACATGCCTACCAGAAAAACCACAGCTTTGACTAGATGGACATTTGTCGGCAAAGTGATGTCTCTGCTTTTTAATATGCTGTCTAGGTTGGTCATAGCTTTTCTTCCAAGGAGCAAGCATCTTTTAAATTCATGGCTGCAGTCACCATCTGCAGTGATTTTGGACCCCAAGAAAATAAAATCGCTCACTGTTTCTATTGTTTCCCCATCTATTTGCCATGAAGTGATGGGACCGGATGCCATGATCTTTGTTTTTTTAATGTTGAGTTTTAAGTCAGATTTTTCATTTTCCTCTTTCACCTTAATCAAGAGGCTTTTTAGTTCCTCCTTGCTTTCTGCCATAGGGTGTTGTCACATGCATATCTGAGGTTACTGATATTTCTGCCTGCAATCTTGATTCCAGCTTGTGCTTCATCCAGTCTGGCATTTCTAATGATATACTCTGCATATAAGTTAAATAAAAAGGGTGACAATATATAGCCTTGATGAAATCCTTTCCCAATTTTGAACCAGTCTGTTATTCTATATCTGGTTCTAACTGTTGCTTTTTGATGTGCATACAGGTTTCACAGGAGGCAGGTTGGCAGTCTGGTATTCCCACCTCCTTGAGAATTTTCCAGTTTGTTGTGACCCACCCAGTTAAAGGTTTTAACATAGTCATTGAACCAGAAGTAAATCTGGAATTCTCTTGCTTTTCCTATGATCCAATGGATGTTGGCAATTTGATCTCTGGTACCTCTGCCTTTTCTAAATCCAGCTTAAACATCTAGGAGTCCTCAGCTCACATACTGTTAAAGCCTGGCTTGGAGAATTTTGAGCATTACTTTACTAGCATGTGAAATGTATGCAATTTTGTGGTAGTTTGAACAGTCTTTGACACTGCCCTTCTTCGGGATTGGCATGAAAACTGACCTTTTCAAGTCAGGCAGCCACTGCTGAGTTTTCCATATTTGCTGGCAAATTCAATGTAGCAGTTTAAGAGCATCATCTTTTAGGACTTGAAATAGCTCAGCTGGAATTGCACACCTCCACTAGCTTTGTTCATAGTTATGCTTCCTAAGGTCCACTTGACTTCATACCCTAGAATGTCTGCTCTCAGTGACTGATCACACCATTGTGGTTATCTGCCTCATTAAGATCTTTATTGTATAGTTCTTCTGTGTGTTCTTGCCACCTCTTCTTAATATCTTCTGATTCTGTTAGGTCCATTTCATTTCTGTCCTTTATTGTGCCCATCTTTGCATGATATGTTCCCTTGGTATCTAATTTTCTTGAAGAGATTTCTAGTCTTTCCAGTTCTACTGTTTTCCTCTATTTCTTTACATTGATCACTGAGGAAGGCTTTCTTATCTCTTTGCTATTCTTTGGAACTCTGCATTCAAATGGGTATATCTTTCCGTTTCCCTTTTTCTTTTGCTTCTGTTCTTTGCTCGGCTATTTGTAAAGCCCCCTTGGACTGCCATTTTGCCTTTCTGCATTTATATTTCTTGGGCATGGTCTTGATCCCTGTCTCCTGTACAATATCACGAACCTCCATCCATAGTTCTTCAGGGACTCTTATCAAATCTAATTCCTTGAATATATTTGTCACTAGACTGTATAATTGTAAGGGATTTGATTTAGGCCATACCTGAATGACCTAGTGGTCTTCCCTACCTTCCTTAAGTCTGAATTTGGCAATAAGGAATCCATGATCTGAGCCACAGTCAACTTCCAGTCTTGTTTTTGCTGTCTGTGTAGAGCTTTTCCATCTTGTTCTGCAAAGAATACAGTCAATCTGATTTGGGTATTGACCATTGGTGATGTCCATGTTTAGAGTTGTCTCTTGTGCGGTTGGAAGAGGGTGTTTGCTATGACCAGCATGTTTGCTTGGCAAAATGATGTTAGACTTTGTCCTGCTTCCTTTTGTACTGCAAGGCCAAACTTGCCTGTTATTCCAGGTGTCTCTTGACTTCCTACTTTTGCATTCCAGTCCCTTATGATGAAAAGGACATCTTTTTTTTTTTTTTTGGTGTTAGTTCTAGAAAGTTTTATAGGTCTTCATAGAACCATTCAACTTCACCTTCCTCAGCATTAGTAGTTGGGGCATGGTTTTGAATTACTGTGATATTGAATGGTTTGTCTTGGAAATGAATAGAGATCATTCCGTCATTTGTGAGATTGTACCTAAGTACAGCATTTTGGACTCTTGTTGACTACAAGGGCTATTGCATTTCTTGTAAGGGATTCTTGCCCACAATAGTAGATACAATGTTCATGTGAATTACATTTGCCCATTCCAGTGATTTTAGTTCACTGATTCCTAAAAAGTTGATGTTCATTCTTGCCATCCTCTGTTTGACCAATTCCAATTTAGCTTGATTCATGGACCTAACATTGCACATTCTTATGCAGTACTGTTCTTTATAGCATTGGACTTTACCACAAGACACATCTATACCTGGGTGTGGCTTCCACTTTGCCTCAGCTTCTTCATTTGTTCTGGAGCTATTTCTTCCACTCTTCTCCAGTAGCATATTGGTGCTATTTTCCTCTCTTCTCCAGTAGTAGAAAGATATAATGCTTAAAAAAAATAATAATCCTGAAGTACCATGGGGTTTGAGAGGCCAACAGGAAAGGGCATTTCTTTATCAAAGTATATTTTTGTTTATGTAGTTGAAAGAGGGAAGGAAGTTTGCTGAGGAGGAGGGCTTCTCCTGTGGCCCAGATGGTAAAGAATCCGTCTGCAATGCAGGAGACCTGAGTTTGATTCCTGGGTTGGGAACATCACCTGAAGAAGGGAATTGCAACCCCTCCAGTATTCTTGCCTGGAGGATTCCATGGACAGAGGAGCCTGGTGGTCTATAGTCCATGGTCAAAGAATTAGACATGACTGGGCAACTAACACTTTCATTTCAGGGAGTGAGATTGAAAATGACTCTATGGTCAATAGAGTATCAAGACAAAAGGAACATAATCTCTTGGTGCACAAAGAAGCATTGCATATTCTTTATTGCAATACCTCTACTCAAAGCAAATAATACATAGAATTTCTATCACATCAGTGAGAAAGAGAAAGGTAAGTTACAATTTTTGAAATAGGCTTTCTTTGGACGTAATCTATATATAATGAAATTCACCCACTTTAACACCCTAGGTCAATAAGTTTTAACAAATATATATATAATAGGTATATACTACATTGGAAGGACTGATGTTGAAGCTGAAATGCCAATACTTTGCCACCTGATGCAAAGGGCTGACTCATTTGAAAAGACCCTGATCCTGGGAAAGATTGAGGCCAGGAGGAGAAGGGGATGACAGAGGATGAGATGGTTGGATGGCATCACCGACTCAATGGATATGAGTTTGGGTAAACTCCGGGAGTTGGTGATGGACAGGGAGGCCTGAAGTGCTGTGGTTCATGGGGTTGTAAAGAGTTGGACACAACTGAGCGACTGAACTGACTGACTACCATCATTTCACATGCTAACAAGGTAATGCTCAAAATATTTCAAGCTACACTTCAACATTATAAACCAAGAACTTGCAGATGTACAAGCTGGTTTTAGAAAAGGCAGAGGAACCAGAGATCAAATTGCCAATGTATGTTGGTTCATAGAATAAGCAAGGAAATTCCAGAAAAAAATATCCACTTCTGCTTTACTGAGTATGCTAAAGCCTTTGATTGCTTGGATCACAATAAATTGTGGAAAATTCTTAAAGAGATGAGAATACCAGACCACCTTATCTGCCTCCTGCAAAACCTGTATGCAGGTCAAGAAGAAACAGTTAGAAATGGACATAGAACAACAGACTGTTTCAAAATTGGGAAAGAAGTACATCAAGGCTGTATATTGTCACCTTCCTTATTTAACTTACATGCAGAGTACATCATGCAACGTGCTGGGCTGGATGACTCACAAGCTGGAATTGAATTGCTGGGATAAATATCAACAATGTCAGATATACAGATGATACCACTCTAATGGCAGAAAGCAAAGAGGAACTAAAGAGTCTCCTGATGAAGGTCAAAGAAGAGAGTGAAAAAACTGGCTTAAAATTCAATATTTAAACAGCTAAGTTCATGCCATCTGGTCCCTTCACTTCATGGCAAAAAGATGGAGAAAAAGTACAAAGAGTAACAAACTTTATTTTCTTGGGCTCCAAAGTTACTTCTGACAGTGACTGCAACCATGAAATTAAAAAGATGCTTGATCCCTGAAGAAAAACTATGATAAACTTAGACATCATATTAAAAAGCAGAGACATCACTTTGCAGTCAAAGGTACACAGAGTCAAAGCTATGGTTTTTCCAGTATACATATAGGATGTGAGAGTTGGACTATAAAGAAGACTGAGAGCTGAAGAATTGATGGTTTCAAATTGTGGTACTGGGGAAGATTCTTGAGAGTTCCATGGACTGCCAGGAGATCAAACTAGTCAATACTAAAAGAAATCAACCCTGAATATCCATTGGAAGGACTGATGCTGAAACTGAAGCTCCAATACTTTGGCTACTTGATGTGAAGAGCTGACTCATTGGAAAAGGCCCTAATGCTAGGAAGTATTGAAGGCAGAAGAAGGTGGTGACAGAGAATAAGATGGTTGGATGGCATCATTGCCTCAATGGACATGAATCTAAGCAAATTCTGGGAGACAGTTAAGGATAGGGAAGTCTGGTATATTGCAGTCTATGGGGTCACAAAGTTTGGACACGACTTAGTGACTGAACAACAGCCAACTACCATCACAACTGAGATACAGAACATCTCAACTACTCCAAAAAGATCACTTTTAGTCACTAAGTTTTAAGTTTTACTGAAAAACAAAACAAAAAAATAAATAAATACTACTACTAGACCATTCAGGTATGACCTAAATCAAATCCCTTATGATTATACAGTGGAAGTGAGAAATAGATTTAAGGGCCTAGATCTGATAGATAGAGTGCCTCATGAACTATGGAATGAAGTTCGTGACATTATACAGGAGACAGGGATCAAGACCATCCCCATGGAAAAAAAATGCAAAAAAGCAAAATGGCTGTCTGGGAGGCCTTACAAATAGCTGTGAAAAGAAAAGAAGCGAAAAGCAAAGGAAAAAAGGAAAGATATAAATATCTGAATGCAGAGTTCCAAAGAATAGCAAGAAGAGAAAAGAAAGCCTTCTTCAGTGATCAGTGCAAAGAAATAGAGGAAAACAACAGAATGGGAAAGACTAGGGATCTCTTCAAGAAAATTAGAGATACCAAAGGAACATTTCATGCAAAGATGGGCTCGATAAAGGACAGAAATGGTATGGACCTAACAGAAGCAGAAGATATTAAGAAGAGGTGGCAAGAATACACAGAAGAACTGTACAAAAAAGATCTTCACAACCCAGATGATCATGATGGTGTGATCACTGACCTAGAGCCAGACATCCTGGAATGTGAAGTCAAATGGGCCTTAGAAAGCATCACTATGAACAAAGCTAGTAGAGGTGATGGAATTCTAGTTGAGCTATTCCAAATCCTGAAAGATGATGCTGTGAAAGTGCTGCACTCAATATGCCAGCAAATTTGGAAAACTCGGGCCACAGGACTGGAAAAGGTCAGTTTTCATTCCAATCCCAAAGAAAGGCAATGCCAAAGAATGCTCAAACTACCATACAATTGAACTCATCTCACACGCTAGTAAAGTAATGCTCAAAATTCTCCAAGCCAGGCTTCAGCAATACGTGAACCATGAACTTCCTGATGTTCAAGCTGATTTTAGAAAAGGCAGAGGAACCAGAGATCAAATTGCCAACATCCGCTGGATCATGGAAAAAGCAAGAGAGTTCCAGAAAAACATCTATTTCTGCTTTATTGACTATGCCAAAGCCTTTGACCGTGTGGATCACAATAAACTGTGGAAAATTCTGAAAGAGATGGGAATACCAGACCACCTGATCTGCCTCTTGAGAAATTTGTATGCAGGTCAGGAAGCAACAGTAAGAACTGGACATGGAACAACAGACTGGTTCCAAATAGGAAAAGGAGTTCGTCAAGGCTGTATACTGTCACCCTGTTTATTTAACTTATATGCAGAGTACATCATGAGAAACGCTGGACTGGAAGAAGCACAAGCTAGAATCAAGATTGCCGGGAGAAATATCAATAACATCAGATATGCAGATGACACCACCCTTATGGCAGAAAGTGAAGAGGAACTAAAAAGCCTCTTGATGAAAGTGAAAGAGGAGAGTGAAAAAGTTGGCTTAAAGCTCAACATTCAGAAAACGAAGATCATGGCATCCGGTCCTATCACTTCATGGGAAATAGATGGGGAAACAGTGGAAACAGTGTCAGACTTTATTTTTCTGGGCTCCAAAATCACTGCAGATGGTTACTGCAGCCATGAAATTAAAAGACACTTACTCCTTGGAAGGAAAGTTATGACCAACCTAAATAGCATATTCAAAAGCAGAGACATTACTTTGCCAACAAAGGTTCATCTAGTCAAGGCTATGGTTTTTCCTGTGGTCATGTATGGATGTGAGAGTTGGACTGTGAAGAAGGCTGAGCGCCGAAGAATTGATGCTTTTGAACTGTGGTGTTGGAAAAGACTCTTGAGAGTCCCTTGGACTGCAAGGAGATCCAACCAGCCCATTCTGAAGGAGATCAGCCCTGGGATTTCTTTGGAAGGAATGATGCTAAAGCTGAAACTCCAGTACTTTGGCCCCCTCATGCAAACAGTTGGCTCATTGGAAAAGACTCTGATGCTGGGAGGGATTGGGGGCAAGAGGAAGAAGGGGACGACAGAGGATGAGGTGGCTGGATGGCATCACTGACTCAATGGACGTGAGTCTGAGTGAACTCCGGGAGTTGGTGATGGACATGGAGGCCTGGCATGCTGCGATTCATGGGGTCGCAAAGAGTCGGACACGATTGAGCAACTGATCTGATCTGATCTGACCATGTTTCAGCATAGTTCTGGCTTTTGTGATGACAAGGCATAAGGACACATTCTTTTTATTCAGTTTATCCTGCTCCTGTTATAGAAGACAGAGGCCCTAATCAGTAAGAATTGGTTAAGCAATTAAGTTTGCATTCAGGAATATATTTCTCTTGGATTTAATCTCATATTTCCTTTGATCTGTTGTCAGAATGTACTCTACCATTATCCTCCCCCTCTCTCCATAATTCTGAAATTTAATCAGAGATGGTCACTTCCCCACCTTATTATGTGAAAGGTCCCCACTCTCATGTGGGACTAATCCCATGTATAAAGAACCTTTGGCTGGGCCAGGGAATATCTCCTGATCAAATTCATTTGACGGTGCTCCACCTGCTCACAGTGCCCAACTCTTTTTTTTTTTTTTTTCCCTTTTAGTTGACAAAGCATAGCAGTTGTGAAGTCAAATTGATATTCACTGGAACCTGCAGTGACCTTCTCTGCTACTTCCCAGGATTCTGATAGGGCAAAATGAGAGAGACCCAGAATCTAACAGTAAGGGAACAATTATATAACTACAACCTCGTCACAATGATACTAATTTTATAGATAAATATACAGGCAACTGGCCAAAAAGAAGAGTTCATTATTGAAATTCAGAAGCCTCAGTATATTTGTAAAAGGAAATGATCAAGTGTATGTTTGCTAAGCATTTTCAAATTCCTGTGGAAATAAAAATACCATCTTAAATCTCAATCTAAATAAGTGTGTTTTCAAACACAAAACCAAGAAGACTGCCTCTTTAGCCATGAAATGTCACCTTGGGAAGTATTACTTGAGCTCAAACAGATAAAACTTCTGGTGCTTCATTATGTCTCTTCCACTTATATGCCAAAAGAGGATAACTAATTGGGAAAGAAAGACAGGTTTTATATTTTCAGGCCATTATGAAAAATGTAACCCATTCATACAACAGAGTGTGAATTACTTATGTGGTCACCAGGTAGAGTTAATGGGCCTCTGAAACCTATTGTATCAGTCACTAGGAAGTGCCTATAAAGCTAAAATTTGAATTTCTCATCACCACTGAATATTCACATGAATACCACAGTTACTAATTTTAAAAAGGAAAACTACTTCATTTATGGTTATATGCTGAGAAGAGAGAAAAAAAAATTTAATGTGATTTTCTATCTTGAGTACAAATTCCATATTCCACTCTGCTTTATATCCACATCATCTAGGACCATGATTTGAATAAAGATGTTTAGTATGTATTTCCTTATGTAAGCCTTGCAAGTTAATAATACCTAAGGGTGGACTTATGGTATGGATATCTTCCCAATTTTTTTCTTTAAACTCTAGTTGTAGGACTAAAATTAATCTTGAAGAAGTTAAAAATAATCCCAATTATTCAGTTATTGGAAGTTGGTAACATTTACTTGAAAATATACCCTTAGATTTGGATTCATATTGCATGCATTTTTTGTCCCTCAAAAAATTTTTTTTCTTTCCAGTGTACTTTGAGGCCCACCTTTCTTCAAACTGTCTTTTTCATCCCTAGAGGGTACTTGGTTACTGGAAGAGCTGGTGAACACTCCAGGAAAATTAACATGCTAATAGCAACCCAGTCCAGTATTCTTGCCTAGAAAATTCCACGGACAGAGGGGCCTGGCTAGCTACAGTCCATGGGGCCACAAAGAGTCAGACACAACTGAGCAATGGGCAAACACACACATCCTGAACTTTGATAACTGTCTACCACGTATCCACCTAAGTCAGCAATGGGGCCTCAGAGATATTAACATAGATGGCCACCAATGCTGTTTGCAGTGGCAGTTGTCAATTGTGATCCTCTGCCATAGAACACATGTTCCATGAAGGTTCTATCTTTATTTGTCTCTACTTTCAGAATCAAGGCAAAAATTAGGTAAAAATTCCATTGATTAGAGAAGAACCCAGCAATATATATATAGAGCATATATTTTTAGTATGAATATTTTATATTTAACATTATGGAGAAGGCAATGGCACCCCACTCCACTACTCTTGCCTAGAAAATCCCATGGACGGAGGAGCCTGGTAGGCTGCAGTCCATGGGGTCGTGAATAGTTGGACACAACTGAGCAACTTCATTTTCACTTTTCACTTTCATGCATTGGAGAAGGAAATGGCAACCCACTCTAGTGTTCTTAACTGGAGAATCCCAGGGACAGCAGAGCCTGGTGGGCTGCCATCTATGGGGTCGCACAGAGTCGGACACGACTGAAGCGACTTAGCAGCAGTAGCAGAGGGTTCATATTATATATACTCAATTAAAATAGGCATGTTAATAGATTTATAGATTAGCTACATGTATGTAAAGTATGCATGGTACAAATAGATCTTATCTCTTTTCACTTAAGAAAACTACTTTTTTTCCTTTTTATAAGTCTTGCATATCAACCCTGAATATTCATTGGAAGGACGCTAAAGCTCCCAGTGGAAACAGTGTCAGACTTTCTTTTCTTGGGCTCCAAAATCACTGCAGATGGTGACTGCAGCCATGAAATTAAAAGACACTTACTCCTTGGAAGGAAACTTATGACCAACCTAGATAGCATATTCAAAAGCAGAGACATTACTTTGCCAACAGAGGTTCATCTAGTCAAGGCTATGGTTTTTCCATATTGATGTGAGAGTTGGACTGTGAAAAAAGCTGAGAGCTGAAGAATTGATGCTTTTGAACTGTGGTGTTGGAGAAGACTCTTGCGAGGCCCTTCGACTGCAAGGAGATCCAACCAGTCCATCCTAAAGGAGACTGGTTCTGGGTGTTCATTGGAAGGACTGATGTTGAAGCTGAAACTCCAGTACTCTGGCCACCTGATGTGAAGTGTTGAATCACTGGAAAAGATCCTGATGCTGGGAGGGATTGGGGGCAGGAGGAGAAGGGGACGACAGAGGATGAGATGGCTGGATGGCATCACCGACAATGCACATGAGTTTGAGTGAACTCTGGGAGTTGGTGATGGACAGGGAGGCCTGGAGTGCTGTGATCCATGGGGTCACAAAGAGTCAGACACGACTGAGCGACTAAACTGAACTGAACTGAAGCTCCAATACTTTGGCCACCTGATGTGAAGAGCCAACTCATTGTAAAAGACCCTTATGCTTGGAAAAATTGAAGGAAGGAGGAGAAAGGGACAAAGGACAAGATGGTTGGATGGCATCACCAACTCAATGGACATGAATTTGAATAGGCTCTAGGAGATTATGAGGTACAGGGAGGCCTGGTGTACTGCAGTCCATGGGGTCGCACAGAGTCAGACATGACTGAGGTACTGAACATCAATGTATCATAATTTATTTCAACATGGCTGGTAACTCCAAAAGTCTCAACATTCTCAGTTCAGTTCAGTCGCTCAATCATGTCTGACTCTTTGCAACCCCATGAATCGCAGCATGCCAGGACTCCCTGTCCACCTGTCCATCACCAACTCCCAGAGTTCACTCAACATTCTAGAAATTGTCAAAACTGGCATGCTGTGTTTCTTTGAGGACATCTTAGTTTCCACTCTCTAAGACAAAAAAAAAAAAAAAGTTAAAAAAATCATAGTGTTGCACTAGGTAGTTTTAAAATTGAGATGTTGAAATTAGTGAGAGAAAAGTTAAATGTTTAAAAACATTATAAATATAAGAATGTGATCTTATTGATGGAATGAACACAGCTGCTGTGAGGAAACCCATGGTGAAGCTAAAAATTAGAAAAATATGTGAGTCCACAGGAAGTCAGTAGATCCTCACTGGTCATTATTTTTACCTAGAACTCATCAGATTTAACAAATTTTCTAATTTAGTTATTTAGCTAGGGAAGTAAGTGGAATGACAGTAGATGCTGACTGAGTTTTCTGATTAGATCATAATCCGTCTCAAACATATAAGGAATAAGCGTCTTTTAATTTTATGGCTGCAGTCACCAACTGCAGTGATTTTGGAGCCCCAAAAAATAAAGTCTGACACTGTTTCCCCATCTATTTGCCATGAAGTGATGGGACCGGATGCCATGATCTTTGTTTTCTGAATGTTGAGCTTTAAGCCAACTTTTTCACTCTCCACTTTAACTTTCATCAAGAGGCTTTTTAGTTCCTCTTCTCTTTCTGCCATAAGGATGGTGCCATCTGCATATCTGAGGTTATTGATATTTCTCCCAGCAATCTTGATTCCAGCTTGTGTTTCTTCCAGTCCAGCATTTCTCATGATATACTCTGCATATAAGTTAAATAAGCAGGGTGACAGTATACAGCCTTGACGTAGTCCTTTTCCTATTTGGAACCAGTCTGTTGTTCCATGTCCAGTTCTAACTGTTGCTTCCTAACCTGCATACAAATTTCTCAAGAGGCAGGTCAGGTGGTCTGGTATTCCCATCTCTTTCAGAATTTTCCACAGTTTATTGTGATCCACACAGTCAAAGGCTTTGGCATAGTCAATAAACCAGAAATAGATGCTTTTCTGGAACTCTCTTGCTTTTTCCATGATCCAACAGATGTTGGCAATTTGATCTCTGGTTCCTCTGACTTTTCTAAAACCAGCTTGCACATCTGGAAATTCATGGTTCATGTATTGCTGAAGCCTGGCTTGGAGAATTTTGAGCATTACTTTACTAGCATGTGAGATGAGTGCAATTGTGTGGTAGTTTGAGCATTCTTTGGCATTGCCTTTCTTTGGGATTGGAATGAAAACTGACCTTTTCCAGTCCTGTGGCCACTGCTGAGTTTTCCAAATTTGCTGGCATATTGAGTGCAGCACTTTCACAGCATCATCTTTCAGGATTTGGAATAGCTCAACTGGAATTCCATCACCTCCACTAGCTTTGTTCCTAGTGATGCTTTCTAAGGCCCACTTGACTTCACATTCCAGGATGTCTGGCTCTAGGTCAGTGATCACACCATCATGATTATCTGGGTCGTGAAGATCTTTTTTGTACAGTTCTTCTGTGTATTCTTGCCACCTCTTCTTAGTATCATCTGCTTCTGTTAGGTCCATACCATTTCTGTCCTTTATCGAGCCCATCTTTGCATGAAATATTCCCTTGGTATCTCTAATTTTCTTGAAGAGATCCCTAGTCTTTCCCATTCTGTTGTTTTCCTCTATTTCTTTGCATTGATCTCTGAGGAAGGCTTTCTTTCTCTTCTTGCTATTCTTTGGAACTCTGCATTCAGATATTTATATCTTTCCTTTTTTCCTTTGCTTTTCGCTTCTTTTCTTTTCACAGCTATTTGTAAGGCCTCCCAGACAGCCATTTTGCTTTTTTGCATTTCTTTTCCATGGGGATGGTCTTGATCCTTGTCTCCTGTACAGTGTCACAAATTTCATTTCATAGTCATCAGGCACTCTACCTATCAGATCTAGGCCCTTAAATCTATCTCACTTCCACTGTATAATCATAAGGGATTTGATTTAGGTCATAGCTGAATGGTCTAGTGGTTTTCCCTACTTTCTTCAATTTCAGTCTGAATTTGGTAATAAGGAGTTCATGATCTGAGCCACAGTCAGCTCCTGGTCTTGTTTGTGTTGACTCTATAGAGCTTCTCTATCTTTGGCTGCAAAGAATATAATCAATCTGATTTTGGTGTTGACCACTGGTGATGTCCATGTGTAGAGTCTTCTCTTGTGTGGTTGGAAGAGGGTGTTTGCTATGACCAGTGCATTTTCTTGGCAAAACTCTATTAGTCTTTGCCCTGCTTCATTCTGTACTCCAAGGCCAAATTTGCCTGTTACTCCAGGTGTTTCTTGACTTCCTACTTTTGCATTCCAGTCCCCTATAATGAAAAGGACATCTTTTTTGGGTGTTAGTTCTAAAAGGTCTTGTAGGTCTTCAGAGAACCGTTCAACTTCAGCTTCTTCAGCATTACTGGTTGGGGTATAGACTTGGATTACTGTGATATTGAATGGTTTGCCTTGGAAATGAACAGAGATCATTCTGTCATTTTTGAGATTGCATCCAAGTACTGCATTTCGGACTCTTTTGTTGACCATGATGGCTACTCCATTTCTTCTGAGGGATTCCTGCCCGCAGTAGTGGATATAATGGTTATCTGAGTTAAATTCACCCATTTCAGTCCATTTTAGTTTGCTGATTCCTAGAATGTCGACATTCACTCTTGCCATCTCTTGTTTGACCACTTCCAATTTGCACTGATTCATGGACCTGACATTCCAGGTTCCTATGCAATATTGCTCTTTACAGCATCAGACCTTGGTTCTATCACCAGTCACAACCACAGCTGGGTATTGTTTTTGCTTTGGCTCCATCCCTTCATTCTTTCTGGAGTTATTTCTCTACTGATCTCCAGTAGCATATTGGGCACCTACTGACCTGGGGAGTTCCTCTTTCAGTATCCTATCATTTTGCCTTTTCATACTGTTCATGGGGTTCTCAAGGCAAGAATACTGAAGTGGTTTGCCATTCCCTTAGATTACATCTAGAATGGCTCCCATGGCTTCTCCTATTGTTAACAGTCTCTGAGTGTCTCCCTGTCTCTCCCTCCCTTCCTCACCACTGCCACCCACTTTGTATTTGTTTGGTAAAATGTACATTTTAAAAATACCTATTATAAGTACAAAATTCAAAGAGTCATAATAAATTTGCAGAGTTGGACATTAAGTACCAAAATTCAGTTTTAGATCATTTTCATCATCCCCTAAAAATTTTCTGGAGCCCATTTGGTGCAATCTCACCAGAGAGTCTTCAGTTTGTATCTGTAAATTGGTCTCTTCTGGATATTTCATATGAGTGGATTCATACAATATTTTCAAGGTTCATTCATTTTGTAGTATACATCAGGATTTGGTTGTTTTTATTGTTGATTTGTATTCTACTACACAAATATACAACTTTTGTTTATTCATTTACCAGTTGATAAACTTTTGGATTGGTTCCAGTGTTTGCCCATGCAAATAATATTCTAATGAGCATTTTCATACAGGTTTGTAGTGTGTGTGTGTATATATGTATGTACAGGATACACGCACACACACAAACACACACCTCTCATTTTGCCTGGGCACATACTTACTATGTCACCTAAAAACTTTTAAAGAAACTGTTAAATTGTGTTGCATTATTTAATATTCCCACATAGAGAGTATGAGGGCTCCAGTAGGAAAATCACTGATTTCCTTGTAAATCCCTGTTATATGTTTTGTCATTTAGTGGGTTTGTCATTTCTGTCAAACTACAATCTACAAACCTCAGCCTCTACATGAATAAGACAACCATAAGAACACTGGTCCCTATCACAGAGGATTTGATATTCTGTGAGGAACAACATTTATATACTAGAGAATTCTATGTTCATATTTTATTATCTTGCATTTTGAATATTACAGCAAATAAAATCTCTAAATGTGCACAGATGTACAGTAAAGAAAGACAGACAAATAGGAGTGAATGACTTGGGAATGACTACGCCATCAGAGCTCAGCACAATTTCCGAAACACACAGAGACAGTAAATGGCTAGCAGCCCCTCCCAGCTAAAAGCTTACACATTAGACAGCAAATATTCAGAGCTATGAAGAACAAGTGAATGTCATATTTGATCTCCTTTTTGCCTGTCTCAGATATCTCAATAACAAGGTACTAGAAGTGACAAAAAAAAAAAAAAAAGTAATGCTGACTATATCCTGGCCTTGGAATCTATTTGGTAGTTTTCTTTTTATTGTATCTCAAGTACTGGCTTATATATCTGTATCTTACATTTCAATGTTTCTTTGTTTTGTAATGTTTTTTACAAATCAAAATTTTATGTAACAAAACTTAGCTGAAAGATTTATTTAATCAGATTTCAGATGATTTTTTGCACACTTAATCAGATTTCAGATGATTTTTTGCACCTATTAGAAAGTACCAAAGAATTGGGATTCAAGAGGCCTCAATTCATGTCTTTATTCTGCTAACGAATAATTCTTGGGCTTGAGAAAAATAAATTCACACCTTTGGCGTTTTATTTTACTCTATCTTAAAAAATGAAAGGATAATTCCATACTTAAAGTTCCTTTTTTTTTAATCAATTTTACCATACATATTTCTTGACTATAAGCACCTGCATGTTTTTAAAGCATGTGTGTGTTCAGTTGTGTTGGGACTCAGATTTTGGGGGGACTCCGTGGACTGCAGCGCACCAGGCTCCTCTGTTTATAGGATTTCCCAAGCAAGAACACTAGAGTGGGTTGCCATTTCCTTCTCCAGGGGATCATCCTGACCCAAGGATTGAACGCACATCTCTTGCATCTCCTGCAATGGTAGGCATGTTCCTTACCACTTGCACCACCAGGGAAGATATAGGTAATTTTCGTGTAACTTCCATGACTGCCTCATAATCCACAGTTACAAATCCCTATTACAAACATGCTGAGGATCTGATGGAGGGTCTATGACTTACATCTTTGCAGCAGCTTGGGAAATATTTTGAATCCACTGATTCAGTGGAATCAGTGAAGCTGACTGGAGAAGGAAATGGCAACCCACTACAGTACTGTTGCCTGGAGAATCCCAGGGACAGAGGAGCTTGGTGGGCTGCCATCTACGGGGTTGCACAGAGTCGGACACGGCTGAAGCGACTTAGCAGCAGCACCAGTAGCAGCAGCAGTGTAGCTGATTGGAGCTTAAGCTCCAACCACTTGGAGCTTAACGCCAAGTGGCTATTAAACAGGTGATTCTGATTTTAACATTTAGGACAGAAACTGACATGTGTTCATCACAGGACCTCCCTAAACGTGATATTCAATGTAATGGAGCCAAGAACACTTTGTTGTGTTAGACATTCATGTGTCAGATGCAGGGATAAATTCAACTGGCCCTAGCCAAGAGGGTTTTGAAGACAAACCACTCTCACTCCACATCAAATGTAAGAAATGCCAGGTTCAGCATCAGTGATAAGAGTGCAGTGAATGTTAAAATGAGAACACTGTTTTTCTTCTCAAATGTTAACACAGTCACCTCAACTACTAAGATCAACCAGACTTTATACTTCTCATCTTTGTTTATCCTCCCAGCCTATGCTGCTCTGATAAGTCTTACTAATAAGAAGCAACATCAATAATCTTACTGTTTTATTAAAATTTCCAACAGTAAAATGAATGTTTCATTGGCCTGATCCCATGGCTCTCTCCCAGTACTTATTGCACCAACTGTTTTCCAAAATGTACTAGCTGACTCATTTAGAAATATATTTTCCTGTTAAAATTACAGTATTAAAACAAAGTCACAATAAGTTTACATGTCAAAGCAGATAAATTGGACCCATCTCAAATATCTGATTGAAGTTGATGAACATTTCACTATTTCATTTTTAGTTTGTATACAGATCCCTTCAAAAATATTTAATGGATTCATTCATTCATTTATTCATTCAACAGTTATTTATTGAGTGCCTTCTGTTTGGCCAGCACTATTTTAGATATGAGAGATAAATTAAAGCAAATGAATTTGCTGACCACATGGTATTTTTAATCTAGTAGCAGAGACAGAAAATATACCAATAAAAATGATAGGGTAAAACTTCAGGTAGTGGTATTTTCCATGAAGAGAGTGATTGGGGAGAATTATTTGAGAAAGTGTGGTCTGAGAAGGCAACTCTGTGGATACCTCCGTTCAGCAGAGCTTGAATGAAATGAAGTAAGCATTTTTTAAATTTACCCATGTATTTTCATGAGTGCTTCTGAATTAAAACAAAAATTGAGGAATTCATTCAATAAATATTCATTCTGTGCCACTTCTTCATGTATACATTTTTGTGAATATTGGGTTCCTTTTTAATGATGATGATTTCTTATCTTGAATTTTTCTTGTCTGGCAATAGTAGGTGATACTTTTCTTCACACAGTAAGTTTTATAAATATGGGGTCCTAGTTTCTTTATGATCAGGATTATGTCTTGAATTAGCTTTTCGAGCTGACTCAATTGAAAAGACCCTGATGCTGGGAAAGATTGAGGGCAGGAAGAGGAGGGGATAACAGAGGATGAGATGGTTGGATGGCATCACCAACTCGATGGACATGGGTTTGGGTGAACTCTGAGAGTTGGTGATGGACAGGAAGGCCTGGCGTGCTGCAGTTCATGGGGTCGCAAAGAGTCGAACACGACTGGACTGAACTGAACTGAATGACAGCAGATAATACTTGAGGGGTAGGGTAGCTCATTATGCATCTTAGTGCAAAAGTGCATGCACTTCATGCTACATTGAAGTATAGTTGTGCAGTTTCTTTAATACAGAGCCAATCTTGCTGTTCTTATTTTCTTGTTGTCATTGGCCTGTTTTAATCTGACATCTTGTTCTTTAATGGTATTTTATTCACAGAGGGCCAATTCTTCTTGTTTTTTCTTTCCTTACCCTCCTGAATCTTTAAGGGGAAGCTTCACTTTTCATTCTGCTTACTTCTTCCTAAGAATGGAATTTTTCAAGTTTTCCCCTCATTGTCCTCCTCGTCCTGTGCATTAAAAATGCAGGTCATTATCCTCTGCCTTCCCAGTAACCAATCATTTGATTAACCACATGGCAGACATGCTCTAACCTCTGGGAATCTGCCTGCAATGCAGGAGACACAGAAGACATGGGTTCAATCCCTGGATCAGAGAAGATCCTCTGGAGTAGGAAATGGCAACCTGCTCCAGTATTCTAGCCTGGAAAATTCCATGGACAGAAGAGCCTGGAAGGCTACAGTCCACAGCATCACAGAAGTTGGATACGATTGGGCACAAAGATGTGTTCTCAGTGTTCCCCATGCAACATGGATTATACTCTTCCCTCCAAAACCTGAGTGATGCTGTATCTATTTCACTACCAAACACATCTCACAACCTCTGCTCTCATTGAAACACAGCAGTGGAACTGGGCCTGCCAGCCCATGCTGTGCCTAGAAGAACCCAAGAGGAGATTCCAGGAGGAGGAGAAGTAAAGGCTTTTCTAGAGTGAAAGGTGAAAGGTTTGTGGGGGACAGTATCCACTAAGGAAGATGGCTTCAAATAGATGCTCCTACCACCATTACCTTGCTCTTCCAGACCAGCCAAGATGCATTCCCAAACCTGATAGCTTCAATTTTGAAACACAATCAAGTTCAAGTCCTCTTTGATGCCATCTCTGCAGATAATCCTTTGTTTGTGCTCATTTGTCTTCCCCTGCCTAAAGGTGGAAGCCTACACGTCCACAAAGTCAAATGCCTTGGCAGTAATCAGCCTTTTGACTCCTTGAACTCACCCTCCCTTCTTACCCTGTGAATTCTTTAGACACAAAACAACAAATGCCACGCAGAAGAAAGATTGGGAAACAAGGAGGAGGAAAAAGAGAGAAAGGAGGAGAGAATTGTGGACTCCCTACCATGAAATGAAGGACCTCCACATGTTTATTTGGCCTGGGGACAATGAGGGCAGCTTCCCTCCCCATCCCCCACCCCAAATCTTGTCTTTGGCTTCCCCATCCTCCTTTCCTTGTGCTTCACCTTATAAGGATTTTTTACAAGGCAAATTAATAATTTAATATTTGGGATGGTGTTTGGGTACCCTGCCTCCCTGTTGCACAGAAAACATTCCACTGCTCTGTGCCAAGGCTCCCACCCTGAACCCAGACCCCTCCTGTAGTTATATATCTCTTTGCTGGTTTCTGAGAGGCACTTACATCTTTATGCATAAATAAATATATTACAAGTGGAGTCAGAGCTTCTGCTCAATTCCCTCAAAGCATGCTGTCAAATTGGTAACACTGCTTCAGAAAACTTTCAGTTCTCCTGGCTCAGGCTCCCTTTGCTCTGGCTGTCTGAACCTGACTGTCTCCAGCTCTGTTTCCTGATGGTTTCTGGCCTCACTGGCTGTTTCTGGCCATCCTGGCTGTCTCTTTCCTGCCATTCCCCATTTCTGCCTGTTCTTAACTCACCATTTTATTCTGTCTCTGTTCTGATTGTCCCTGACCATCCAGCTGTCTTCTGATTCTGGATTCACTGGGGACATAAGATTTTATTTTTATGAGTAAGCCTAAGGGCATCAAAGGTTGTTACAAGCTGCATCCTCAAAAATTCAGGTTACGATGAGGCCTACCCCAATCAACCACACTTTCTTCAATCCCCACCTTCCCCATCTCTATTTGTGATTCCCTTTCTATAATGTATACCTGATCTCCAGGGTACTGGGGCTATCTAGTACTCAGCTACTATCCACCTCCCATGACACTACATTGTCATCAACAAAGCTGCTGCTGCTAAGTCATTTCAGTCGTGTCCGACTCTGTGCAACCCCATAGATGGCAGCCCACCAGGCTCAGCTGTCCCTGGGATTCTCCAGGCAAGAACACTGGAGTGGGTTGCCATTTCCTTCTCCAATGCATGAAAGTGAAAAATGAAAGTGAAGTCGCTCAGTCGTGTCCAACTCTTCGCGAACCCATGGACTGAAGCCTACCAGGCTCCTCCTTCCATGAGATTTTCCTGGCAAGAGTACTGGAGTGGGTTGCCATTGCCTTTTCCAGTCATCAACAAAGAACTCTTATTAAAAAAAAAAAAATCCAGAAGATGTTATCTTTGATTCAACCTGTCTGAAATTTTTCCAGCTATTTATACATATTATTTATGATCACCATCATCATCATCCCCATTATCTATGGTAAACAACTTATTAACTATAATCCTGCTCAAGAATGTTAATAATGGAGATAAAATATCCTTGACCCCTCTCCGATCCTTATCAGTATCAGTCAAATGTTACTGAGAATTAACTCCTATAACCCCTGCTATAGGCCTGCTAGCATAACTAACTTGTGGAAACATGCAATTGGGCTGGGTCTATTAACAATTTCAGAAAGTATGCACATGTTTATGAACTTTTCAAAATGAATGACTGCTGGATCAGGAGAGATCTCTGCTTTTTCACTGCAACTACTTTTATCTATTTGACTTCTGGCAACATATCCTCAAATTAGGGCTGTGGAGTTTGCTTCAAAGTCATAAGAAACTAGAACATCTTCTTATCCAATAACCAGGGCTGAGGAAAGTTTTTAAAATATCAATAAAATGGATGAGTAAATTTTTTTTTTTAAATGACCTGAAAATAAATGAATTCCCAAGTAATCTATGACTGACTGAGGATTCTAGACAATATAAATCAACAGTGGGAATATTTTGATTTTTTGCTAATATAAGATAAAATGAAAATTGCACCCTTCACTTTCTTTACTTTTATATGTTCAAAGTCTTAGGAAACAGCAGGTGCTTCAGTCTAATTTATGTGAAAATAAACTTCATTTTAATTACATGAGATTCATCAAATTGCTAAATTTAGAAGAGAAACAGAATGAGTTACTATTTAAGGTCAAAACAGAACTAATCTATAACAGTATTTATCCACTCCTTACTTTAAAAAAGAGAAGGATAAGAAAAATACAGATGTCAAAATAGGGAAGAACTAAAAAGGAAAAGAAAAAAGTTGAAAGCAAGTGATGAAGGAGAGACCAGCATGACCAAAACTTAGATTCTCTCTGTTTATATTTAAGATCAAATTAATTTAGGATTCTTTGTTGAATAAATGTGGTAGAATCCCTATTTCATTTGTTTCAGAGCACTTAACCACACACTATGTGATCACAAGATAAAGGGCTGAGTATGTTATTGGAACTTTATCTAACATGTGAGCAGATGGAGAGATGCGAGGAGGGGGAACTGGCAACAAGAATTTGCCCCTTGGTGACAATATCTGGTGACATTTTTGGTTGACAGGCTGAGAGATGCCACTGGCATCTACTGGTTAGAGGCCAGGGGTGCTAATAAACAGGCTACAATGCACAAGGTAGACCCACACAACAAAGAATTATCTGTCTCAAATACCAGTGGTGCCCACACTCAGAAATCATGACCTAGATCAGTCCTTCTCAAACTTCAGCCATTAGAACCACCTGGAGTATTTGTTAAAACCACAATTGCTAGACTCATCCCTAATCTTTCTGACTCAGTAGGTCTCAGATGGGGGCTTCCCAGGTGGTGGTGGTAGTGGTACTGCTGCTGCTGCTAAGTCGCTTCAGTCGTGTCTGACTCTGTGTGACCCCACAGACGGCAGCCCACCAGACTCCCCCGTCCCTGGGATTCTCCAGGCAAGAACATTGGAGTGGGTTGCCATTTCCTTCTCCAATGCATGAAAGTGAAAAGTGAAAGTGAAGTCACTCAGTCATGTCTGAGTCTTCGAGACCCCATGGACTGCAGCCTACCAGGCTCCTCCGTCCATGGGATTTTCCAGGCAAGAGTACTGGAGTGGGGTTCAATTGCCTTCTCCCAGGTGGTGTTAGTGGTAAAAAAAAATAAATAAAACCCTGCCAATGCAGGAGAGGTAAGAGATGTAGGTTTGGCCCCTGGGTTGGGTAGATCCCCTGGAAGAGGGCATGGCAACCCATTCCAGTATTCTTGCCTGGAGGATTCCATGGACAGATGAGCCTGGCCGGCTAACGTCCATAGCATCACACTGTGTCAGACACTACTAAAGCGACAACCTGCATGCAGGTCTCAGGTGCAGCCCTAGAATTTACATTTCTTACAAGTTTCTTGGTGTTGCTAATACTGCTTGTCTGGGAACTGCATATTGAGGAACACAGTGTGTGATAAGTCGCTTCAGTCAAGTTTGATTCTGTGGAATGCTATGGACTGTAGCCCACCAGGCTCATGTGTCCATGGGATTCTCTGGGAAAGAATTCTAGAATGGGCTGCCATGCCCTCCACCAGGGGATCTTCCCAACCAAGGGATAGAACCGAGTCTCACGTCTCTAGCACTAGCAGGCGGGTTCTTTACCACTAGCACCCCCTGGGAAGCCCCCTTGAGAAACACCATCTTCACTTAAACAACTTTGACAACACCGATTGTAAAATCCCACGCTTCTCCTTAGGTAAGATATAGAATAGCTATATTCACAAATGTAATGTCCATCTTCCTTTCCAAATTCTAAACTCAATTACAGCAAAGGCAGTGTCCGTTTAGTTCATTACTGTTTATTCACACAACAGGCACTCAAATTTCCAGTGAATAAAAATGTCTTGAAATCAAGTGTTAAGAACATTGCTGTAAAGTTACAAAGTCTAAGAGTTTGAACACTATTCTCTTTAGAGAACACCAACAAAATGTTTGTTAATCACAGACTTTTCACATTAAGAGATAAAAGTGTGGGAGGGGAGCCTTTACTACCAACTGTGTACTTTCTGCCTTTGAAGGTTGAAAGTACTGCGAAAACTGCTCCAACTATTTCAGTTCAATTCAGTCCCACAGTCCCATCCAACTCCTTGCGACCCCATGGACTGCACCACGCCAGGCCTCCCTGTCCATCATCAACTCCCAGAATTTACTCAAACTCATGTTCATTGACTCAGTGATGCCATCCAGTGTACCATCTCATCCTCTGTCTTCCCATTCTCCTCCCACCTTCAATCTTTCCCAGCACCAGGGTCTTTTCAAATGAGTGAGCTCTTTGCATCAGGGGGCTAAAGTATTGGAGTTTCAGCTTCAGCATCAGTCCTTCCAATGAATATTCAGGACTGAATTCTTTTAGGAGGGAGTGGTTAGATCTCCTCACAGTCCAAGGGACTCTCAGGAGTCTTCTCTAAAACCACAGTTCAAAAGCATCAATTCTTCTGCATTCAGCTTTCTTTATAGTCCAACTCTCACATCCATACATGACCACTGGAAAAACCATAGCTTTGACTAGATGGACCTTTGTTGTCAAGGTAATGTCTCTGCTTTTTAATATGCTATCTAGGTTGGTCATAAGATTTCTCCCAAGGAGCAGGCATCTTTTAATTTCATGGCTACAGTCACTGTCTGCAGTGATTTTGGAGCCCCCCAAAATAAAGTCTCTCACAATCTTGATTCCAGCTTGTGCTTCATCTAGCCCTGTTTCTCATGATGTACTCTGCATATAAGTTAAATAAGTAGGGTGACAGTCTACGGTCTTGACGTACTCCTTTTCCCACTTGGAACCAGTCAGTTGTTTCATGTCCAGTTCTAACTGTTGCTTTCTGACCTGCATACAGGTTTCTCAGGAGGCAAGTCAGGTGGTCTGGTATACCCATCTCTATAAGAATTCTCCACAATTTGCTGTGATCCACACAGTCAAAGGCTTTGGCATAGTCAATAATGTAGAAGTAGACTTTTTTTGAACTCTCTCATTTTTTGGATGATCCAACGGATGTTGGCAATTTGATCTCTGATTCCTCAGCCTTTTCTAAATCCGGCTTGAACATATGGAAGTTTACGGTTCACATATTGCTGAAGCCTGGCTTGGAGAATTTTCAGCATTACTTTACTAGTGTGTGAGATGAGTGCAATTGTGCTGTAGTTTGAGCAGTATTTTGCATTGTCTTTCTTTAGGATTGGAATGAGAACGGTCCTTTTCCAGTTTGTGGCCACTGCTGAGTTTTCCAAATTTGCTGACATATTCAGTGCAGCACATTCACAGCATCATCTTTTAGGATTTGAAATAGCTCAAATTGAATTCTATCACCTCTATTAGCTTTGTTCATAGTGATGCTTCCTAAGGCCCACTTGACTTTCATTCCAGGATGTCTGGCTCTAGGTGAATGATCATACCATTGTGATTATCTGGGTCATGAAGATCTTTTTTGTATAAATCTTCTGTGTATTCTTGCCACCTCTTCTTAATATCTTCCATTTCTGTTAGATCCATACCATTTCTGTCCTTTATTGTGCTCATCTTTGCATGAAATATTCCCTTGGTATCTCTAATTTTCTTCAAGTGATCTCTCGTCTTTCCCATTCTATTGTTTTCCTCTATTTCTTTGCACTGATCACTGAGGAAGGCTTTCTTATCTCTCCTTGCTATTCTTTGGAACTCTGCATTCAAATGGGTATATCTTTCCTTTTCTCCTTTCCCTTTCACTTCTTTTCTTTTCATAGTTATTTGTAAGGTCTCCTCAGAGAACCATTTTGCCTTTTTGCATTTATTTTTCTTAGGGATGCTCTTGATCCCTGTCTCCTGTACAGTGTCACAAACCTCCATCCACTGTTCTTCAGGCACTCAGTCAATCAGATCTAGTCTCTTGAATCTATTTTTCACTTGATTGTATTTTTTATTTGATTTAGGTCATACCTGAATGGCCTAGTGGTTTACCTTACTTTCCTCAATTTAAGCCTGAATTTGGCAATAAGGAGTTCATGATCTGAGCCACAGTCAGCTTCTGGTCTTGTTTTTGCTAAGCTTCTCCATCTTTGGCTGCAAAGAATATAATCAATCTCATTTTGGTATTGACCATCTGGTGATGTCCACGTATACAGGCTTCTCTTGTGTCGTTAGAAGACAGTGTTTGCTATGACCAGTGTATTCTCTTGGCAAAACTCTATTAGCCTTTGCCCTGTCCCATTCTGTACTCCAAGGCCAAATTTGCCTGTTACTCCTGGTGTTTCTTGACTTCCTACTTTTGCATTCCAGTCCCCTATAATGAAAAGGAAATCTCTTTTGGGTGTTAGTTCCAGAAGGTCTTGGAGGTATTCATAGAACCGTTCAACTTAAGCTTCTTCAGGCTTACTGATCAGGGCATAGGCTGTGATATTGAATGGATTACTGTGATACTGAATGCTTTGCCTTGGAAACAGATAGAGATCATTCTATCATTTTTGAGATTGCATTCAAGTACTGCATTTTGGACTATTTTGTTGACTATGATGGCTACTCCATTTATTCTAAGGGATTCTTGCCAACAGTAGTAGATATAATGGTCATCTGAGTTAAATTCCCCATTCCAGTACTTTAGTTTGCTGATTCCTAAAATGTTGACATTCACTCTTGCCATCTCCTGTTTGACCACTTCCAATTTGCTTTCATTCATGGACCTACATTACAGGTTCCTATGCAATCTTGCTCTTTATTTTTTGTTTTTTAATTTTATTTTATTTTTAAACTTTACAATATTGTATTAGTTTTGCCAAATATCGAAATGAATCCACCACAGGTATACCTGTGTTCCCCATCCTGAACCCTCCTCCCACCACATACCCTCCCTCTGGGTCGTCCCAGTGCACCAGCCCCAAGCATCCAGCATCGTGCATCGAGCCTGGGCTGGCGACTCGTTTCATACATGATATTATACATGTTTCAATGCCATTCTCCCAAATCTCCCCACCCTCTCCGTCTCCCATAGAGTCCATAAGACTGATCTATACATCAGTGTCTCTTTCGCTGTCTCGTACACAGGGTTATTGTTACCATCTTTCTAAATTCCATATATATGCATTAGTATACCGCATTGGTGTTTTCCTTTCTGGCTTACTTCACTCTGTATAATAGGCTCCAGTTTCATCCACCTCATTAGAACTGATTCAAATGTATTCTTTTTAATGCCTGAGTAATACTCCATTGTGTATATGTACCACAGCTTTCTTATCCATTCATCTGCTGATGGACATCTAGGTTGCTTCCATGTCCTGGCTATTATAAACAGTGCTGCGATGAACATTGGGGTACACGTGTCTCTTTCCCTTCTGGTTTCCTCAGTGTGTATGCCCAGCAGTGGGATTCTGGATCATAAGGTAGTTCTATTTCCAGTTTTTTAAGGAATCTCCACACTGTTCTCCATAGTGGCTGTACTAGTTTGCATTCCCACCAACAGTGTAAGAGGGTTCCCTTTTCTCCACACCCTCTCCAGCATTTATTGCTTGTAGACTTTTGGATCATAGCCATTCTGACTGGCATGAAATGGTACCTCATAGTGGTTTTGATTTGCATTTCTCTGATAATGAGTGATGTTGAGCATCTTTTCATGTGTTTGTTAGCCATCTGTATGTCTTCTTTGGAGAAATGTCTATTTAGTTCTTTGGCCCATTTTTTGATTGGGTCATTTATTTTTCTGGACTTCAGCTGTAGGAGTTGCTTGTATATTTTTGAGATTAGTTGTTTGTCAGTTGCTTCATTTGCTATTATTTTCTCCCATTCTGAAGGCTGTCTTTTCACCTTGCTAATAGTTACCTTTGTTATGCAGAAGCTTTTAAGTTTAATTAGGTCCCATTTGTTTATTTTTGCTTTTATTTCCAATATTCTGGGAGGTGGGTCATAGAGGATCCTGCTGTGATACATGTCGGAGAGTGTTTTGCCTATGTTCTCCTCTAGGAGTTTTATAGTTTCTGGTCTTGTTTCTTTTTTTTTTTTTTAAATTTTATTTAAACCTTACATAATTGTATTAGTTTTGCCAATTATCAAAATGAATCCACCACAGGTACACATGTGTTCCCCATCCTGGTCTTATGTTGTTTTAAGTTTTTATGTTTTTGTTTATGTTAAGGTTTTATGTTGTCTTAAGTTTCTGGTCTTATGTTGAGATCTTTAATCCATTTTGAGTTTATTTATGTGTATGGTGTTAGAAAGTGTTCTAGTTTCATTCTTTTACAAGCGGTTGACCAGTTTCCCCAGCACCACTTGTTAAAGAGATTGTCTTTAATCCATTGTATATTCTTGCCTCCTTTGTCAAAGATAAGGTGTCCATATGTGCGTGGATTTATCTCTGGGCTTTCTATTTTGTTCCATTGATCTATATTTCTGTCTTTGTGCCAGTACCATACTGTCTTGATAACTGTGGCTTTGTTAGAGCCTGAAGTCAGGTAGGTTGATTCCTCCAGTTCCATTCTTCTTTCTCAAGATAGCTTTGGCTATTCAAGATTTTTTGTATTTCCATACAAATTGTGAAATTATTTTTTCTAGCTCTGTGAAGAATACCGTTGGTAGCTTGATAGGGATTGCATTGAATCTATAAATTGCTTTGGGTAGTATACTCATTTTCACTATATTGATTCTTCCAATCCATGAACATGGTATATTTCTCCATCTATTAGTGTCCTCTTTGATTTCTTTCACCAGTGTTTTATAGTTTTCTATATATAGGTCTTTAGTTTCTTTAGGTAGATATATTCCTAAGTATTTTATTCTTTCCGTTGCAATGGTGAATGGAATTGTTTCCTTAATTTCTCATTCTGTTTTCTCATTATTAGTGTATAGTAATGCAAGGGATTTCTGTGTGTTGATTTTATATCCTGCAACTTTACTATAATCATTGATTCGTTCTAGTAATTTTCTGGTGGAGTCTTTAGGGTTTTCTATGTAGAAGATCATGTCATCTGCAAACAGTGAGAGTTTTATTTCTTTTTTCCAATTTGGATTCTTTTTATTTCTTTTTCTGCTCTGATTGCTGTGGCCAAAACTTCCAAAACTATGTTGAGTAGTAATGGTGGAAATGGGTGCCCTTCTCTTGTTCCTGACTTTAGAGGAAATGCTTTCCATTTTTCACCATTGAGGATAATGTTTGCTGTGGGTTTGTCATATATAGCTTTCATTATGTTGAGGTATGTTCATTCTATTCCTGCTTTCTGGAGAGTTCTTATCATAAATGGATGTTGAATTTTGTCAAAGGCTTTCTCTGCATCTATTGAGATAATCATATGGTTTTTATTTTTCAATTTGTTAATGTGGTGTATTACATTGATTGATTTGTGGATATTGAAGAATCCTTGCATCCCTGGGATAAAGCCCACATGGTCATGATGTATGATCTTTTTAATGTGTTGTTGGATTCTGATTGCTAGAATTTTGTTAAGGATTTTTGCATCTATGTTCATCAGTGATATTGGCCTGTAGTTTTTTTTTTTAATTTAATTTTATTTTTAAACTTTACAATATTGTATTAGTTTTGCATGGCCTGTAGTTTTCTTTTTTTGTGGGATCTTTGTCAGCTTTTGGTATTAGGGTGATGGTGGCTTCTTAGAATGAGTTTGGAAGTTTACCTTCCTCTGCAATTTTCTGGAAGAGTTTGAGCAGGATAGGTGTTAGCTCTTCTCTAAATTTTTGGTAGAATTCAGCTGTGAAGCCATCTGGACCTGGGCTTTTGTTTGCTGGAAGATTTTTGATTACAGTTTCAATTTCCCTGCTTGTGATGGGTCTGTTAAGATTTTCTATTTTTTCCTGGTCCAGTTTTGGAAAGTTGTACTTTTCTAAGAATTTGTCCATTTCTTCCACGTTGTCCATTTTATTGGCATATAATTGTTGATAGTAGTCTCTTATGATCCTTTGTATTTCTGTGTTGTCTGTTGTGATCTCTCCATTTTCATTTCTAATTTTATTGATTTGAGTTTTCTCCCTTTGGTTCTTGATGAGTCTGGCTAATGGTTTGTCAATTTTATTTATCCTTTCAAAGAACCAGCTTTTGGCTTTATTGATTTTTGCTATGGTCACTTTTGTTTCTTTTGCATTTATTTCTGCCCTAATTTTTAAGATTTCTTTCCTTCTACTAACCCTGGGGTTCTTCATTTCTTCCTTTTCTAGTTGCTTTAGGTTATTTATTTGACTTTTTTCTTGTTTCTTGAGGTATGCCTGTATTGCTATGACCTTTCCCCTTAGGACTGCTTTTAAAGTATCCCACAGGTTTTGGGTTGCTGTGTTTTCATTTTTTTTTTTTAATTTTATTTTTAAACTTTACAAAATGGTATTAGTTTTGCCAAATATCAAAATGAATCCGCCAAAGGTATACATGTGTTCCCCATCCTGAACCCTCCTCCCTCCTCCCTCCCCACACCATCCCCCTGGGTCGTCCCAGTGCACTAGCCCCAAACATCCAGTATCGTGCATCGAACCTGGACTGGCAACTCGTTTCATACATGATATTATACATGTTTCAATGCCATTCTCCCAAATCTTCCCACCCTCTCCCTCTCCCACAGAGTCCATAAGACTGTTCTATACATCAGTGTCTCTTTTGCTGTCTCGTACACAGGGTTATTGTTATCATCTTTCTAAATTCCATATATATGCATTAGTATACTGTATTGGTGTTTTTCCTTCTGGCTTACTTCACTCTGTATAATAGGCTCCAGTTTCATCCACCTCATTAGAACTGATTCAAATGTATTCTTTTTAATGGCTGAGTAATACTCCATTGTGTATAGGTACCACTGCTTTCTTATCCATTCATCTGCTGATGGACATCTAGGTTGCTTCCATGTCCTGGCTATTATAAACAGTGCTGCGATGAACATTGGGGTACACGTGTCTCTTTCCCTTTTCTCAGTGTGTATGCCCAGCAGTGGGATTGCTGGATCATAAGGCAGTTCTATTTCCAGTTTTTTAAGGAATCTCCACACTGTTCTCCATAGTGGCTGTACTAGTTTGCATTCCCACCAACAGTGTAAGAGGGTTCCCTTTTCTCCACAACCTCTCCAGCATTTATTACTTGTAGACTTTGGATCGCAGCCATTCTGCCTGGTGTGAAATGGTACCTCATAGTGGTTTTGATTTGCATTTCTCTGATAATGAGTGATGTTGAGTATCTTTTCATGTGTTTTCATTTTCATTAGTTTCTATGCAAATTTTGATCTCTTTTTTTATTTCTTCTGTGACTTGTTGGTTATTCAGCAGCGTGTTGTTCAGCCTCAATATGTTGGAATTTTTAATAGTTTTTCTCCTGTAATTGAGATCTAATCTTAACCTGCATTGTGGTCTGAAAAGATGCTTGGAATGGTTTCTATTTTTTTGAATTTACCAAGGCTAGATTTATGGCCCAGGATGTGATCTATCCTGGAGAAGGTTCCATGTGCACTTGAGAAAAAGGTGAAATTCATTGTTTTGGGATGAAATGTCCTATAGATATCAATTAGGTCTAACTGGTCTATTGTATCGCTTAACGTTTGTGTTTCCTTGTTAATTTTCTGTTTAGTTGATCTATCCATAGGTGTGAGTGGGGTATTAAAGTCTCCCACTATTATTGTGTTATTGTTAATTTCTCCTTTCATACTTGTTAGCATTTGTCTTACATATTGCGGCGCTCCCGTGTTGGGTGCATATATATTTATAATTGTTATATCTTCTTCTTGGATTGATCCTTTGATCATTATGTAGTGACCGTCTTTGTCTCTTTTCACAGCCTTTGTTTTAAAGTCTATTTTATCTGATATGAGTATTGCTACTCCTGCTTTCCTTTGGTCCCTATTTGCATGGAAAACCTTTTTCCAGCCCTTCACTTTCAGTCTGTATGTGTCCCCTGTTTTGAGGTGGGTCTCTTGTATAGGGGTCTTGTTTTTGTATCCATTCACCCAGTCTTTGTCTTTTGGTTGGTGCATTCAAGCCATTTATGTTTAAGGTAATTATTGATAAGTATGATCCCGTTGCCATTTACTTTATTGTTTTGGGTTCGAGTTTATACACCGTTTTTGTGTTTCCTGTCTAGAGAATATCCTTTAGTATTTGTTGGAGAGCTGGTTTGGTGGTGCTGAATTCTCTCAGCTTTTGTTTGTCTGAGAAGCTTTTGATTTCTCCTTCATATTTGAATGAGATCCTTGCTGGGTACAATAATCTGGGCTGTAAGTTATTTTCTTTCATCACTTTAAGTATGTCTTGCCATTCCCTCCTGGCCTGAAGAGTTTCTATTGAAAGATCAGCTGTTATCCTTATGGGAATTCCCTTGTGTGTTATTTGTTGTTTTTCCCTTGCTGCCTTTAATATTTGTTCTTTGTGTTTGATCTTTGTTAATTTGATTAATATGTGTCTTGGGGTGTTTCGCCTTGGGTTTATCCTGTTTGGGACTCTCTGGGTTTCTTGGACTTGAGTGATTATTTCCTTCCCCGTTTTAGGGAAGTTTTAAACTACTATCTCTTCAAGTATTTTCTCAGGGTCTTTCTTCTTGTCTTCTTCTTCTGGGACCCCTATGATTCGAATGTTGTAGCGTTTAATATTGTCCTGGAGGTCTCTGAGATTGTCCTCATTTCTTTTAATTCGTTTTTCTTTTATCCTCTCTGATTCATTTATTTCTACCATTCTATCTTCTAATTCACTAATCCTATCTTCTGCCTCTGTTATTCTACTATTTGTTGCCTCCAGAGTGTTTTTAATTTCATTTATTGCATTATTCATTATATATTGACTCTCTTTTATTTCTTCTAGGTCCTTGTTAAACCTTTCTTGAATCTTCTCCATCTTTGTCTCCAGGCTATTTATTTGTGATTCCATTTTGATTTCAAGATTTTGGATCAATTTCACTATCATTATTTGGAATTCTTTATCAGGTAGATTCCCTATCTCTTCCTCTTTTGTTTGGTTTGGTGGGCATTTATCCTGTTCCTTTATCTGCTGGGTATTCCTCTGTCTCTTCATCTTGTTTAAATTGCTGAGTTTGGGGTGTCCTTTCTGTATTCTGGCAGTTTGTGGAGTTCTCTTTATTGTGGCGTTTCCTCGCTGTGTGTGGGTTTGTACAGGTGGCTTGTCAAGGTTTCCTGGTCAGGGACGCTTGTGTCGGTGTTCTGGTGGGTGGAGCTGTATTTCTTCTCTCTACTCTCGAAGACTTGGGTTGCTTTTCTCGTGCCTGATGTCCTCTGCCGGCATTCAGAAGTTGTTTTGTGGAATTTATTCGGTGTTTAATTGTTCTTTTGATGAATTTTTTGGGGAGAAAGTGTTCTCCCCATCCTACTCCTCCACCATCTTAGCTCCTCCCCTCCAATATTGCTCTTTAAAGCATTGGACTTTACTTCTATTACCAGTCACATCCACAACTGGGTGCTGTTCTTGTGTTGGCTCTGTCTATTCATTTTTTCTGGAGTTATTTCTCCATTGATCTCCAGTAGCATATTGGGCACCTACCAACTTGGGGAGTTCATATTTCAGTGTCCTATCTTTTTGCCTTTTCATACTGTTCATGGGGTTCTAAGGCAAGAATACTGAGGTGGTTTGCCATTCCCTTCTCCAGTGTACCACATTTTGTCAGACCTCTCTACCATGACCTGTACGTCTTGGGTGGCCCTACATGGCATGGCTAATAGTTTCACTGAGTTAGACAAGGCTGTGGTCCATGTGATAAGATTGTTTTAAGCCTTGTTTTAAGCCTTGAAGAATTCAAAATGCTAAAGAATTTAAAATACTATGCAATATTATACAAAATAGTATGTGTGTCACTGGTACTAATGAAAATCATGTATCTCAGTAGTGTGTGTGTATGTACTCAGTCACTCAGTCATCTCCAACTCTTTGTGACTCCCAGGCTCCTTCTCTGCATGGAATTTTCCAAGCAAGAATATAGGAGTGGGTTGCCTTTATTCCTCTAGGGGATCATCTCGACACAGAGATTGAACCCACATCTCTTCCACCTCCTGCACTGGTAGGCAAATTCTTTATCATTGAGCCACCTGGCAAGCTTTGTAACTTAAACCCAAATCAAAGACTTAATAGAACATAATGTTAAATTTTTAAAAGACTTTTTGTCAGCAGAATATAAAATTTAAAATAAAAATGGATAAATAAATAAAATAGTTTACCATCCATATGGATAGGCTTGATTCTTGTTAAAACCTTCCTTCTTATTCAGACAATGTTGTTTCTCTCCTTAGCTTTCTAACTGTGTATTCTCAGATATTTGGCAAAACTAATACAATTTTGTAAAGTTTAAAAATAAAATTGTAGTTGGAAAAAAAAAAAAAAAAACTAAAGCCACATAGTTTAACTGTTCAAGACAACACTTATTCTATAAATGATGGAAAAATATTGATAATTTTTACAGCTGTTAACTGCTCAATCTTTTCATGTTGTATTTTTTCACTTATGAAATCTCTAGAAAAAATATGTCTGTGATATAGTTGCAAAGGGGAACTACTCTATTTATATTCATAAAAGACAGACTTCATTTATCAATGTTTCCTCTAGATTTGTGTTCAATTTAAAACTTGATATATCTCAGTAATCATCAAAGGCATTAAATAAAAGGCATCTTGAGTTACTGTCTTCTTTTTTATAATCTACTCACATGTTCACATGTGAGTAACCAAACTAATCTTCCTGAAACATCAGTTTGATCTTCTTTTAAAAATTTTAGGCAATGCCCCACTGAACACTGCACACTGAACACTATTAAACACATCAAGAATTAGGGTAACTCAGCAACACTTGTAAAATAACACCAAGAATGATTGGATGAAATGTGTGTGGGGGGGGTGGGGGTGCACACATACACACATATGCGAGTCACAGACATAGAACAGCTATGAGATTTAAAGGGAAAAAAAAAAAAAGAAAACCTAGAGTACTAGGCAGCCAGTCTGACTAGTAATAGCCCTGATAAGTACAAGCAGGATCACTGGGCTAGTTATGATAAAGGAATTGGATTTTGATGTCCATACAGGGCAGAACTGAGATTACTATATTAAATAGATGATTTCACAGGAGTGCAAGCCAAGTGGAGGAAAAAAAAAATCTCTACTTACCAGAGCAAGAAACTAAGAATGTTTTCTTGATCTGGGGCTAAGAGGGATTTAAAAAAAATAAAGTGTCCCATGATAAATCAAATTATTGGGTCTAAGTTCTTAAACAAATTTGGAGTCTAAATTGATATTAACTATGTGTGATTTCAGAAACTCAAAGCCAAGGAACAGTCACATTTCAAGTGTTCACTAGCCACATGTGGCTAGTGGCTGAGGTATTGAAAAAAAAAAAAAAAAAAAACAGGTCTAGAGTATAACAGAGGTACACGACCTTGCTAACACACGTATAGGTCATCCTGAAAAAGCATAGTAATCACAGATCCTAAGCATGAACAGACAGAGGTAGAAAAGTTTCCTAAAGGAGATACTAGTTTATATGACTTTGAATTGCAAATGGACATATATATTGGTCACATGCAAAATTCTTTCCCAACTTATGCCTCACGACTTCAGGTAATAAAATCTCTCAAGTCCCACATGAGGTTGCTGAATCTAAATCATATACACCACGGCATGCTGAAGAACTCAGCTGCAAGTGTGTGTTCCTGTCTCTGGATCCATACAGCATGATTATTCAACTACACTTTTGGTTGTTTACACTACATCTTCTTTATTTTCCAATTTTATTATTGTGACTAGCTTTATTGTTCTGTTTTATTGAATTTGGGTTTATCAGTTCCCTCAAAATCTTGCTGGAGTTGAAATAAAAAACTACTGTGAAGTAATAAAATATTCATAACACTAAATTAAAAAGAAGAAAATACAGATACAAGAGGAATATAATTTTTAAAAAAGGAGAAAAAAATAAAACCAATACAGGAAGTTATGTAGGGCTTGTATAGTTGAATATGCCAACAAACTTTCTGAAAACCAGTGTAAAAGAAAAACAATGTCAGTTTAATAATTCTTAATGAAATAACATTTTTTCTTTAAGGGAGAAAATTTCTTGTTAGTAAAATTCACTTTTCATATAATATATGGAAATACATACACATTTTCTATTTAAGTACAAATTCTACTAGGGCAAGTGGTTTATTTCATAGAAATACTACTAATATTAAAAAATGATAGTCAAAAGAATTTATAAAGTGAAAAATTAGGATAAGTAGCACCTAAACTATGTCTTTTGGAGAGTATGCAATTACTACTACAAAAATCAAAGCCAGAAACTCTATAATTCAATAGTGTGTCAGTTCAGTTAAGTTCAGTCACTCAGTCACGTCCAACTCTTTGCAACCCCATGAACTGCAGCACGCCAAGCTTCCCTGTTCATCACCAATTCCAGGAGCTTACTCAAACTTATCCATTGAGTCCATGATGCCATCCAAACATCTCATCCTCTGTCATCCTTTTCTCCTCCCGCTCTCAATCTTTCCCAGCATTAAGCACTTTTCCAGTGAGTCAATTCTTCATATCAGGTGGCCAAAGTACTGGAGTTTCAGCTTCAGCATCAGTCCTTGCAGGGAATATTCAGGACTGATCTCCTTCAGGATGGACTAGTTGGATCTCCTTGCAGTCCAAGGAACTCGCAAGAGTCTTCTCCAACACCACAGTTCAAAAGCATCAATTCTTTGGCGTTCAGTTTTCTTTACAGTCGAACTCTCACATCCATACATGACTCTGGAAAAACCATAGCCTTGACTAGAAGACATTTGTTGACAAAGTAATGTCTCTGCTTTTCTATATGCTGTCTAGGTTAGTCATAACTTTCCTTCCAAGGAGTAAGCGTCTTTTAATTTTGTGGCTGCAGTAACCATCAGCAGTGATTTTGGAGCCCAAAAAATAAAGTCTGCCACTGTTTGCACTGTTTCCCCATCTATCTGCCATGAAGTGATGGGACTGGATGCCATGATATTAGTTTTCTGAATGTTGAGCTTTAAGCCAACTTTTTCATTCTCCTCTTTCACTTTCATCAAGAGGCTCTTTAGTTCTTCTTCACTTTCTGCCATAAGGGTGGTGTCATCTGCATATCTGAGGTTGTTGATATTTCTCTTGGCAATCTTGATTCCAGCTTGTGCTTCCTCTAGCCCAGCATTTCTCATGATGTACTCTGTATATCAGTTAAATAAGCAGGGTGACAGTCTACAGCCTTGACATACTTCTTTTCCTATTTAGAACCAGTTGTTGTTCCATGTCCAAGTCTCTCAGTCGTGTCCAACTCTTTGTGACCCCATGAACCGCAGCACATCAGGCCTCCCTGTCCATCACCAACTCCCAGAGTTTACCCAAACTCACATCCATCGAGTCAGTGATGCCATCCAGCCATCTCATCCTCTGTTGTCCCCTTCTCCTCGTGCCCCCAATCCCTCCCATCATCACAGTCTTTTCCAATGACTCAACTCTTCGCATGAGGTGGCCAAAGTACTGGAGTTTCAGCTTTAGCATCATTCCTTCCAAAGAAATCCCAGGGCTGATCTCCTTCAGAATGGACTGGTTGGATCTCCTTGCAGTCCAAGGGACTCTTAATAGTCTTCTCCAACACCACAGTTCAAAAGGGTCAATTCTTTGGTGCTCAGTTTTCTTTATAGTTAGCATAAGGTTTTCAAATGTGTTCATGTTGTTACATGTATCAGAATTTCATTCTTTTTAAAGGTTAAATAATTTTTTATTTCATGTGTATACCACATTTTGTTTATCCATTTATCCACTGATGGATATTTGAGTTATACCTCTTTTTGGCTACTGTGAATAATGCTGTTATGAATATCGGTGTACATATATCCTGAGTGCCTGCTTTCCATTATTTTCAGTACACACCTTAAGAGGAATTTCTGGATCTTATGGTAATTTTATGCTTCTTCTTCTTTTTTTTTTTTTTTTTTGAGGAACCATCATACTGTATATTACAGTGGCTATACCATTTTACATTCCCATCAGGAAAGCATAAAGGTTCCAATTTCTCCACATACTTGACAACATTTGTTACTTTCCACTTTTGGTTTATTTTCTATAATGGTCATTCTAATTAATGAGAAGTAATATTTCACTGTAGTTCAATTTGCATTTCATTAGCAGTGTTGTGTAACATCTTTTCATGTGCTTGATCCCACTATTTTTATCATAGTTATTGCTTAATTTGAAATTTCATCCACAGTAAAAGTTATTTCTTTCAGTTTGAACCCCTAGTAATATAAATGGCCTTAACAATATTTTTAATAGATTCTATAAAATAAATATGACTTTTATTCTTGATGTCCATGCGTATCACTTGTTTGGCACTATGAAATGCCTAGAATACACTTAGTAAACTAAAATACCTATTATAAAAATTAAATTGCTTGAATGAAGATTGAGATACAACAAAAACATTCTACCATTATTGTTCATTTTTTAGTGACAGCTTTTACAATACCACCAAGAGAGTGATTTATCACCTTCAAAATTCACACCAATTTCCTCCTGAGTGAACTTAAACGTCATACTCTTAATATGTTTCACACACTGTTGTGCAAGCTATCGCTTCCTGCATGATTAAGGTAAAGGCACACCAAATTATGAATATTTAAGTTGCCATCTGTTTTCCTATCCAGCATCACTTCCCATTTTTAAAAGCACCATGGAGACCTGTATCTGAGATTGTTGTAGAAAAAAATAATACAAAAGCTGTGCTTATCAAGCTTAACACTTGTGGAATGAAACTCTGCTCTTTCAGATTCAATCTGATGATCTGTTAACATATTTCACTTATACAGTTAATGTGGCTGGGGAAGTAACTATTTTAATCACTTTCACTTCACTTGGACTTCATAGACTCCAGTTTTTTAAATCTGTATCATGAAATGAAGTCTCTAGGGGGGACCTGAGACAGATTCCAGCTACTTGGGCCAATAAATATTGTATTACAAATAAGTAGCAGCTCCATAAGGAAGTCGGCATGAGATATAGGTGGGCCACAGCTTCAACATGCCCTGAAAAGTATAAAATTGATAAAACATATTTCTTCTTTAAAGCTGAACCCTCCCTCAGTGGTTAAAGCAAAGGGTGGTTGACATTTGTAAAGGAGCTACACAGTAAACAGAGAGTTCAGTTTGCTACTTGGTCTTCACACTAGATAAAAATAATTCACAGAAAAAATTCTCAATCAGTGTTAGAGAATGTCTTAACATCATTGAGGTTGATTCAAATACATCTTTTCCACAGAACTTATTCATCAGACGAAATCGTGTAGGGGGCAAGATTAAATGATATTTGACATCTCTTACAATTCTAAAAATATCTGCATTTTAGGAAACATAATTATCAATATTTAAGGCCTCCCCTGGAGAAGGCAATGGCACCCCACTCCAGTACTCTTGCTTGGAAAATCCCATGGACGGAGGAGCCTGTTAGGATGCAAGCCATGGGGTCACTAAGAATCTGACACGACTGAGTGACTTCACTTTCACTTTTCACTTTCATGCACTGGAGAAGGAAATGGCAGCCCACTCCAGTGTTCTTGCCTGGAGAATTCCAGGGATGGGGGAGCCTGGTGGGCTGCTATCTGTGGGGTCGCACAGAGTCGGAAACAACTGAAATAACTTAGCACAAGGCCTCCCCAGACAGCCATTTTGCTTTTTTGCATTTCTACTTCTTGGGGATGGTTTTGAGCTCTGTCTCCTGTACAATGTCATGAATCTCCATTCATAGCTCATCAGGCACTCTGTCTATCAGATCTAGTCCCTTAAATCTGTTCCTCACTTCCACTGTATAGTCATAAAGGATTTGATCTAGGTCATACCTGAATGGTCTAGTGGTTTTCCCCACTTTCTTCAATTTAAGTCTGAATTTGGCAATAAGGCGTTCATGATCTGAGCCACAGTCAGCTCCCAGTCTTGTTTTTGCTGACTGTATAGAGCTTCTCCATCTTTGGCTGAAAAGAATATAATCAATCTGATTTCAGTGTTGACAATCTGGTGATGTGCATGTGAAAATAAGAGAAGTGAAAGCAAAGGAGAAAAGGAAAGATATACCCATTTGAATGCAGAGTTCCAAAGAACCACAAGGAGAGATCAGAAAGCCTTCCTCAGCAATCCATGCAAAGAAATAGAGGAAAACAATAGAATGGGAAAGACTAGAGATCTCTTCAAGAAAATTAGGGATAACAAGGGAATATTTCATGCAAAGATGGGCTCGATAAAGGAAAGAAATGGTATGGACCTAACAGAAGCAGAAGATATTAAAAAGAGGTAGCAAGACTACACAGAAGAACTATACAAAAAAGATCTTCATGACAAAGATAATCACGATGGTGTGACCACTCACCTAGACCCAGAAATCCTGGAATGTGAAGTCAAGTGGGCTTTAGGAAGAATCACTACGAACAAAGCTAGTGGAAGTGATGGAATTCCAGTTGAACTATTTCAAATACTAAAAGAAGATGCTGTGAAAGTGCTGCATTCAATGTGTCAGCAAATTTGGAAAACTCAGCAGTGGCCACAGGACCAGAAAAGATCTGTTTTCATTCCAATCCCAAAGAAAAGCAATGCCTAAGAATGTTCCAGCTATTACACAATTGCACTCATCTCACAGGCTAGTAAAGTAATGCTCAAAATTCTCCAAGCCAGGCTGCAGCAATATGTGAACCGTGAACTTCCGGATGTTCAATCTGGTTTTAGAAAAGGCAGAGGAACCAGAGATCAAACTGCTAACATCCGCTGGATCACTGAAAAAGCAAGAGAGTTCTAGAAAAACATCTATTTCTGCTTTATTGACTATGCCAAAGCCTTTGACTGTGTGGATCACAATAAACTGTGGAAAATTCTGAAACAGAAGGGGATACCAGACCACCTGACCTGCCTCTTCAGAACCTGTATGCAGGTCAGGAAGCAACAGTTAGACCTGGACATGGAACAAGAAACTGGTTCCAAATATGAAAAGGAGTACGTCAAGGCTATAGACTGTCACCCTGCTTATTTAACTTATATACAGAGTACATCATGAGAAACTCTGGGCTGGAAGAAGCACAGACTGTAATCAAGATTGCCGGGAGAAATATCAATAACCTCAGATATGCAGATGACACCACCCTTATGGCAGAAAGTGAAGAAGAACTAAAGAGCCTCTTGATGAAAGTGAAACAGGAGGGTGAAAAGTTGGCTTAAAGCTCAACATTCAGAAAACTAATAACATGGCATCTGGTCCTGTCACTTCATGGCAAATAGACGGGGAAACAGTGCAAACAGTGGCAGACTTTATATTTTGGGCCAAAATCACTGTTGATGGTTACTGCAGCCATGAAATTAAAAGACGCTTACTCCTTGGAAGGAAAGTTATGACCAACCTAGATAGCATATTGAAAAGCAGAGACATTACTTTGTCAACAAATGTCCTTCTAGTCAGGTTTCGGTTTTTCCAGAGTCATGTATGGATGTGAGAGTTCGACTATAAAGAAAACTGAGCACCGAAGAATTGATGCTTTTGAACTGTGGTGTTGGAGAAGATTCTTGCAAGTTCCTTGGACTGCAAGAAGATCCAACCAGTCCATCCTAAAGGAGATCAGTCCTGAATATTCATTGGAAGGACTGATGCTGAAGCTGAAACTCCAGTACTTTGGCCACCTGATGCAAAGAGCTGATTCTTTTGAGAAGACCCTGATGCTGGAAAAGATTGAGGGCAAGAGGAGAAGGGGACGATAGAGGATGAGATGGTTGGATGGCATCACCGACTCAACAGACATGAGTTTGGGTAAACTCTGGGAGTTGGTGATGGACAGGGAGGCCTGGTCTGCTGTGGTTCATGAGATCACAAAGAGTCGGACACAACTGAATGACTGAACTTAACTGAACTATCATAAATTATATTCTGATTTACCTTCATGTAGTCACATGATTAATCACCAATGAAACACTATGCTTCCTTTTGAGAATTATTATATATCTTTACTTTATAAAATTAATATATTTTCAGTTCCGTTCAGTTCAGTTGCTCAGTCATGTCCAGCTCTTTGCGACTCCATGGACTACAGAACGTCAGGCTTCCTTGTCCATCACCAATTCCCGGAGACTACTCAAACTCATGTCCATAGCACTGGTGAAGCCATCCAACAGTCTCATCCTCTGTCATCCCCTTCTCCTCCTGCCTTCAATCTTTCCCAGCACCAGGATCTTTTCAAATGTGTTGGTTCTTTGCATGTGGCCAAAGTTTTGGAGTTTCAGCTTCAGTCCTTCCAATGAGTACTGAGGACTCATTTCCTTTAGGATGGACTGATTAGAACTCCTTGCAATCCAAGGGACTATCAGAGTCTTCTCCAACACCACAGTTCAAAAGCATCGGTTCTTCAGTGCTCAGCTTTCTTTATAGTCCAACTTCACATCCATACATGAACACTAGGAAAACCATAGCTTTGACTAGATGGACCTTTGTTGGCAAAGTAATGTCTCTGCTTTTTAATATGCTGTCTAGGTTGGTCATAACTTTTCTTCCAAGGAGCAAGCTTCTTTTAATTTCATGGTTGCAGTCACCATCTGCCCAAATGGACTATTTTTGGAGCCCCCAAAAATAGTCTCTCATGGTTTCCACTGTTTCCCCATCTATTTGCCATGAAATGATGGGACCGAATGCCATGATCTTAGTTTTCTGAATGTTGAGTTTTAAGTCAACTTTTTAACTTTCATTTTATAGACTATTAACCCTAAATTTCATATCAACAATTAATATATTATTATTATTATTTTGGTAGCAAAAGTGTTAATTAATCTGAATACAGATTATTTTGAAAGTACTTCATACAAATCCCAATACTTTCTTCAAAACATAGTCATATACACAAATTGAATGAAGTTTCAGAACTAGATCAAGAAAATGTCTCATTAGATAAACTAACTTTCCTTGTTTTTAAAACTTCCAAGTCTTAGTTCATGCCATTTCCATTTTTTATTATTGTCTCTTTACTACCCACCTTGTCCTCTGCTGTATCCAAGGCTCTAAATGGTCATCAGTAAATGGTGTTTTAAAATGGTTGATAGACTACATTTAATATTTGAGCACTGATGAGTGTGGTCAGGAATCCATTGATTATCTTAAAATAGGCATTTTCTAAATAAGAACAACAATCTAGGACTTAATTCAGTGCTTTAATCTTTATATCACCAAAGGATCTATTACATGCTTTTGTAAGTTATATTCAGTATCATTTTAGAACAAGAAATTAAAATATTCAATTTACAGCTCATTTGTCTCAAGATCAAAAACATTTAATCATATCAAATGCCTAAGCTATTACAGCAAGATCTGTAGACAAAAATTTAAACCAAATACCATCAATTTTATCCACTGTTCTAAGTTTATATGCAATACTAAAAACAGGTAGGCATATAGAATATGTTCAACAGGTCATCATAGCTGCTGTTGCTGCTAAGTCGCTTCAGTCGTGTCCAACTCTGTGAGACCCCATAGACGGCAGCCCACCAGGCTCCCGTCCCTGGGATTCTCCAGGGAAGAACACTGGAGTGGAGTGGTCACTTATCAACTAAGATTTCAGAATTTTATCACCATTCCACATCCAATATATTCATGTTATTTTTGCATCACAATAGATTTTTTTGTTGATATGTTTGAAAAAATTATCTTTGTTGCCATAATCTGTTACCTAAGGTGTTTCAAAAATCAACAAAAAAAATGATACTGTCACTCACGATAACATTGGTCCAAATGCTTTAACTTAAAGAAAAATTACATTTATCTGATAGACAAAACAAGCCCCAGAACCTCATTCCTTTAATATTTTACTTCATTTTTTTCTAACCCACTAACATTCCCTTTGTTCAAGCCACTGTATTGTGGTACTTTTCTCATACTTGTCCATTTTTCTAGAATGCTCTTGCCCCATAAAAACTCAAACTTTAGGATCTGCACGAACATACATAGTCTGAAAAACACATGCATTTTTCACTAGTCCAAAGGATTTTCTTTACCTTGTGGCAAGTTTGATTATTCATTTAAAGAATATTCAAGCAGTTTTTTTCTGTATATAGTATGTGTGACTGCAAAAATGTTCATGAAAGCTTTGACTGATATTGCAAAGTGAACTTAATGGGAAAAATTATGATTGTTCCATGGCACTTGAAAAATGTTTTCAAAATGTTAAAAAAAATTATCTTATCATTGGTTATACATATATGGGGCGATGAAAAGAAGTAGTAAAACTATTATTTATTTAGTATGATGTAATCTAAAACATTAGGAATATTGAAATTTAAAGTGCTTCTTATAAGAAATTTATTGAATATTTTGAACTATGCTTGTATTTTTTCTCATTATATAAATTAATGATAATAAAGTATATTTTAAACAACATGGTGAGTTGTAATACTCCTTTTTATGTTTAGATATGCTTCTAACATTTTCTATTTTTTTGCCTGAGATGTCATGAAATATCTCTGAGAGTTCCTTTAATGTGAAGTTTTTTAGGGCATATCACTTCCTCTGTGATATCTTCATCCACTTTTTCAAAATCACTTCCCTCATTTATGGTCACAGGTTCCCTTTCACTGTGCTTCCCTGGTAGCCCAGTTGGTAAAAATTCCACCTGCAATGCAGGAGACCCCGGTTTGATTCCTGGGTCAGGAAGATCTGCTGGAGAAGGAATAGCCTGCCCACTCCAGTATTCTTGGACTTCCCTGGTGGCTGAGATGGTAAAGAATTCACCTGTAATGTGGGACATCTGGGTTCGATCTCTGGGTTGGGACTATCCCCTGGAAAAGGGACCAGCTACCCACTCCAGTAGTCTGGCCTGGAGATTTCCATGGACAGAGGAACTTGGCAGGTTACTGTCCATGGGGATCACAAAGAATCAGACATGACTGAGTGACTTTCATTTTCACTTTGCCCTTCACTAAGTTCCTCTGGCTTTCTTTGTATTCTTGAATGGTGTCAATATCAACTTCCTTACATCAGCTATTGTATTTGCATTCCATTCAAATTTCATTCCCAGCATTATCAGTTTTAATTTGTTTGATGTACTTTTATTTGTGCTGGCCAGTTTCTTATTTTGTTCACTCATTTTTGTAAAATGTCACATGGACTTATCAACTTGAGATAAGGAAGTGACATAAAAATATGCTTTGCTGTCTGTCTATGAACTAAATAAGAGATGTTAAGTGACCAAACAGACAGACCTTAAGAAAGGACATAATTGGTCATGAATCATGATACAATCTCTTATTTACATAGTGATTTCTGGACTACTGAGCTACCAGTAAAATATATGTTTTGCAAATTGCACACAACTAATATACCATAGTAAATGAAACTTGAACCATAGTGTTGGAGGACTGATGCTATTAATATTTAGCAAAATCATGGAAAGGGAATTCATAATAGCAGAACTGCAAAAAGAAGTCTACTCTGTGCATGTGCGTTTGTGTGCATATATTTGTATGTGTGCATGCACACTAACTTTTTTTGTATTTTATACCAGGATGATTACTTAGCAAGTATGACTTTTGGAAGTAGAACTTCAGAGATGTTTCTGCCCCAGCCTCATGTCTCTTTAGCTGATACAAAACTACATCAGTGAGGCTGCTTCTCACTTATTTATACCATCCAAATCCCTTGTCATTAGGTACCTCATCCTAGAAGTTAAAATTTCACTTTTTCTTCCACTAAATTAAAGATATAAACAGTAAATATATATATATATATTATATATATGCGGGGGCTTATTTCCTTAAAATTAGCTAAATTTAAAATGCTTTAATTATTATCTATAGTTAGATAAAATGATATAATACATGGCCTTAATATTCAAGGGGTTTCTAATAAATCTTAGAAAAATGATCAACAAAGATTAAATAATTGAGCCAAAATATAATTAAACTGTATTAGATATGAGGCCAGAGGTTAACTAGAAAAATAGATAGCATATATATTTCCTGATCATCAAATGTGTTTGATAAAGTTAGACCTTCTTGGAAACAGAGCTGTCAAAATCTAATCTCCATGAATGTAGCCTAAAACTTCATAGGATTAAATGCCTTTGATGATTAGTGGGATTTGAAAATCACTTGGATAGATTGGATGGTTTGTAGATAAGCCTTGACAATCAATGAGGATTGAAATAGTAAAACAAGCTGCTTATAATTGTTTTGGTAAAGTGGAAAAACAGGAAAGCTTGAGAAAAGGGTCAAAGAAGTGCAGGTTATTCTAAGTATGTAGAAGGAATAAAGAGAAGGGATTAAGAATAGAAAAGCTTATGGATAACAATGAGGAGGGATACTCAGAGGAATGAAAGAACAAAAAAAAATGATAATAGATGGGAGTAAGCTTTAGAAAGATAAAAAAAAGCCATACTTCTACAAAGATGGGAGTGATGATAAAAGACTATCACGGTCAGGGAGTCATCAGTGGAAAAAAAGAGAAGACCAGACTAAAATAAATTTTCTGTTGATACTCTGCATGACCCTATTCTCAATGCCAAAATCAACTTGCTATACACATTTTTCTTCTGTGAAACTATCCTTAAGTTTCTTGACTCATTTTTAAGTTTCAAAATATGTGAGAATTCCTAAGGCTTTCACTGAGAAAATTACTTTTCCTGCTTCCACCCACATCCCTTTTCCATGGAGTCTAAGCAAATGCTGCAGTGACAATGTTCTCTAGCTGAATATAGCATTCAGATGTCCGTTCCCACTGTAAGACCATGGAACAAGGGATCCTGAATTGCTGTCTGTGGTACTGAAATTACAGTCATGGATTCCTCCTCAGAAAGGTCAACTTCTTTTCTTCAGAGGAGTATTTCATTACAGTTAATTCACATGAATTTATGTCATTGGATTTTTAAGATTACAGAATAGACCACTGGGCTCATAGCATGTGATCATGACACACTTTCTCATCATTTATCTAATTGCAGGAATAGTTCAATAGTAGCCAATACAGATCATCATTTTAACCCAAGGATATTTGGTATGCTACAGCAATCAGACAGCTTCTGTCCATCCTCTTACGACACGGAGAATCTGTCACATTCATTCACACATAGAAACTGTATGAAATTCCTAGATAAACTACTAGATTTCTGGGATATAGAAATAAAATAAGCAGGATTTACAGCCTATTAAGGGAAGATATGCATATACTTAAGACTCCAGTTAAACATCACATCTAGTATATGCCATGTATGCACTAGGTATAGCAGACTGTAGAATCAAGGGAGGAGTGGTCACTCTACAAGGCTGGGGATAGAAGGAAGGTGTAGGAGGATGAAAGGTTAAAAAGAGGTCTGATCAACAAAAAGGTCCTGAGGAAAGTCATAAAAAAGGAATTAACACCTAGAGAGTACCCAAAAAGAAGTAGGCTGTCTAACAGAGAGAAAGTCATGTGAACAAAGGTTTGACCCTACTTTTTCAAATAGAGGCAACTACTCTTCTTCCTCCCTGCACACTCCTTGGACATATTTCATGTTTGTTTTGTCATATCCTTCTCTTCAAGGATATCCTGGATATTCATTTCAAAGAAGTGACATCTGTATGTATCTGGAAAAGAGAATGAGAAAACTGCCTTACAGTGCATCGTTGATGCGTTTAGTTACTAAGTCGTGTCCTACTCTTTCCGACCCCATGGACGATAGTCCACCAGGCTCCTCAGTTCATGGAATTTCCCAGGCAAGAATACAGGAGTGTGTTGACATTTTCTTCTCCAGGGGATCTTTCCAACTCAGGGATCGAATCTGTGTCTCCTGCTTGGCAGGTAGATTTTTTACCATTGAGCCAGCTGGGAAGCACTTTATAATGTATTAGCATGTTAGCATATGAATATGAAAGTCATTGAGTTATGTCCAACCTTTTATGACCCATGGACTGTAGCTTGCCAGGCTCCTCTGTCCATGGAATTCTCCAGGCAAAAATACTGGAGTAGGTAGCCATTCTCTTCTCCAGGGGATCTTCCCAATTCAGGGATTGAACCCAGGTCTCCCACACTGCAGCTGGATTCTTTACCGTCTGAGGGACCAGGGATTTATTTCAGCACAAAACTATATTAATAATAGTAATGAAATAATAATACAATAATAACAGTTAACCTTAAATCAAATGCTTCTTTACTGACCACTCTGCAAAGTATGCATGCATGTGCTCATACACACACACACATACACACACACACACACACACACACAGTCTTGTTAGACTGTCTCAACAACCCTTTTAAAAAGTATTATTTTTAGCCTAACAATACTCAAGGACCAGCTAAAGATCGGAAAGTTTAAGCACCATGCCAGCACACAGTTAATCACAGGATAGTGGCAGAAATTCAGACTTAGGTCCATCGACTGGCAGAGGCTGAGCTCTTAAGCACTCTGCCACACTGCTGTAGAAATAGACTGCAATCTGAAATCAAATTGATGTTCTTGACTCTGAATAAGACAGTGCTCCACATATTTCAGATTATACTTGCAGAGTATGTCCTCAGTTTAAATTATCTTCAAAAAGTCTTTATCTGCTAAAAATATCATTTTATGCACTTTATATGATAAAGTAGAAAGAAATACTTTGCATTTTTGAAGTTGATACCAAGTTTACTCAGGCACTTGGAAAAGAATTTTAACATGCAGTTGTAAAAGGTACACATTTCCAAACACCATAACAGTTCAGAAACAAACACAATGAATAAAACATTAATTGTTAAAATGTGTTACATTTCTATTCATATTACTGATAAGTTTAAAAGGAAAAGAAAACAATAGTTGAAATTTCCTAAATATTTCCTGAAAATATGGAATATACATTTACTCTTACCAAAGTGTGTGAGTGTGTGTGCACGCACATAAAAGTCAAACTTATTTTCTTGGTAAATAAACATTCCTTTAGAAAACAAAAATAATTCATTTAGCATCAAACATAAAGAAAATATTTAAATTGTTTTACATATGTGTAATCTCTAATCCCAAGAAACTGTTCAAAGATTTTTTGTACAGCTTTTCAAACTGTGCATGATCACAAAGATGATTTGGTTACCCACAGCCCAAAAACCATTGGCAGATGCCTCTCTTCTAGAGTCTAGTCAGCACTAACAACAGCATACCTGTCTTCATTGATGGTTTCTACACCACTTACCAAAGGTCTTTGCTTCAAAACAGGCCACGGCTTTGAAGTAAAAATTACCCCCAAATATTTATCATATACAGCAGGAGTGGAACACGAGGAAGCACAGGTAAACTCTTCTTGGTAGGAGGGCTAAAGACAAGCCACAGTAGAGGAAATGTCTGAACTGATACTGAGCCCTCCAACCGAGAAGAGTTTACCTGTGCTTCCTCGTGTTCTACTCCTGCTGTACATGACTCTATTACTGCGTCTGTCACTCCATTTCACCTGGACCGGATGCTTCTCGAGGACAAGAAACCAATTTGATTCATCCAGGTATTTCCCAGGACATAATTCAATATGTGGTACATTGCAGGTGTTTGCTCAACTTTAACAATAAAGGACATAATTTACTTGACCTTGAAGTGAGCTTGTATTTCAGAAGCTTTGGTGATAGAGATTTTTGAAGGAATTATTCAAATTTCCAATTATAGCTGAATCATAATCTGAATGCAAAATAACCCAGGAACATTTTTATATCATAGCTTTTTTTTAATTTGCCCCAGTAAATTCATGTTTTTGTTGCTCCTGGTACTGCTATCTCATGTAAAAATTATACTACCAACATTACCCATGTGTACATGTGTGTATGTGTGCTAAAATGCTTCAGTAATGTCCAACTCTTTGCAACCCTATGGACTGTAGCCTGCCAGGCTCCTCTGTCCATTCTTCAGGCAAGAATACTGGATTGGGTTGTCATGCCCTCCTCTTCAGGATCTTCCCAACCCAGGAATCAAACCCACATCTATTGCATCTCAGATATTTCTCGAAGTGCCTTAATATTAATTAAGCCACCATTTCTGGGGTAAATTGGACAGAAAACTGTGACCAGATTATTAAAGAAGAAACTGAGTCACAGTATATAGATGTTATTTATCTAAAGAAATGTAAAATGACTATTAGAGACAGGCTATGAGTCATGTAACCAGAAACTTACAAAATCTTATAAGGTAAAAATTTAGATTTGGATAGGAGCATGTTAGTCATGATAGGTGAATGGTACATGAAGGACAAATCTTTATTAAAGTTAGTGAGAAGCTCACTTAGATAACTTAATCTTTGAAAATACCAGCCCTCTTGTTAAAGGGAATAAAGAAATAAATGGAATTAATAAAAGAAATAGGAGCAAAATACCGAATGTTTTCATTTTCTGAGGCCCTGCAGATATACCTAATGTGAAGGACAACCATGTGTTAGCCTGATAATCTGTTTTTAAAGTGAAATCAATAGTATATTAAAAAGTTAGTAAATGTAGACCTTAGCTAGATAAAAATTTGTGCTACACATAAAAAAACAGCATCATGCTATTGGAAGTAATGATATCATAGAAATAAATTTAGTTATTTTATTTATAGATGTGCTTTTGCATATATTTATTTCAACATACACACAGTCAAATCAATTCTACCTAAATATAAAAAATCATTAAAATTATAGAAATCAATGAAAATATCTATTGGTTTTCAGTTGGCTATAAATATATAGAAAACCTAGAGGTCAACCCATAATATCAATTGTATTAATACGTACTAACACCACAACATAAAAATGGATAACATATTGCTTTCATAGACCTTGAAATATTTTTTATATTGTACATTAGGAAGGATACAATATATCAACTAATAATAAAAAGAAATAAGTAAGTAAGTATTAGTCGCTCAGCTGTGTCCGACTCTTTATGACCCCATGGACTGAAGTCCATCAAGCTCCTCTATCCATGAGATTTTCCAGGCAAGGATACTGGAGTGGGTTGCTGTTTCCTTCTCTAGGGTATCTTCCCAACCTAGGGATCGAACCCAGGTCTCCTGCACTGCAGGCAGATTCTTTACCGACTGAGCTAAAAGGGAAGCCCAAAAAGAAATACATGTACAGAAATCTCGAATCATGACTGTTAATTTCACAATAAGGTGAAATCTTAAGCACCAGAATAAACCTGGCCTCTAATCCCTACCATTTAAGACAAAACTGAGAAATCCTTTCTTTATGGGGTCAGGAAAAGATCCTGCTCTGTCTAATCTATATGACAAGTCACAACTGGACTTGTTACAATATCCAGAAATATGGGGTATGCAGTCAACCTGGGCCATAACTACTTGTAGGATTTTTCAACTTTGACATCGTTAATATTTTTGACTGTAAAACCATTTGTTGTGGGAGGGCTGTACTGTGCACAATAGGATGTTTAGCAGTATTTGTGGCTTCTCCAACCAGAAGACATAACATGCAATCTCTGGGTCTCTGAAACGGTCTCTAGACATTGTTCAGTGTTCACTGAGGAGCACAATTGCCCCCTGTTGATAAGTACTGACAAAAAGATACACACACATACAGACATGTTCACTTGTATATGCCTTTTAAACAAAGACCCCTTAAACGTAACTCAAATTATTTCAAACATACAAAATTGAAATCCAGTCAGCTAATCATTTGGTCTATTCATCAAGAATTCTCTAGTCTAATAGAAAGAAATGGGCCTCCACATGGGCAAATCTAATCCTCTCATGTCACAGATGAGAAAGCTAAGACCCATATTGGAGGTGAAAGTTAAAGTCCCTCAGATTGACTGCCACAAAACCAGCAGACCAACTCTTTCTATATTTACATATATCTTTCTTGTTGGAAATCAAGTATTTAATTTCAGGCATTATTTCCTAGAAGAAATTGCCTCTCCTTTCCTTTAGATTTTAGCAAAGTCTGTAACAGCTTAAATAAAAAAGAGCAATGAACTGATGAAGGCTGCCATGGAGCTGAACATTCCAGCTAACATAATTAAGTGTACTTGTCCATAGACTTGACATTGGCTAAGGAAAGGCAACTGATAGGTAACAATGAATTTCAGAGTAGAAAACTGAGTAAAAAAAAATGATCTGAAATCCCTTTTTTGGTTAAGAGTGCCTTGTCTGCTTCCCTATTTAGAGCATGTGTAATTTATACAGCTTTGATTATTGTGCTTACTGACATGATTTTTTCCCAGATAAAGTAGATGGGCTTTCTGTTCAGCTTTGAAAACAGCTTATTTGCCTTATTAGCAATAATTCTGCCATTATTCTAATCAAATTCCAAATCCAACTTTATAGACATCCTGCGGTAATGGAGATTTAGAATGCTAGTGTTCAAAATGTAGTTCACATGAATATTTAGGCAGACACAAGTGCCCACTTGTCCTATTTTTACATTCAAATAGAAGAAGTAAGAGCAAATGCTGGGGTGGACAGCTGACACCCAGGGCATGCACATTGTGCAGGTTGGGTCACAGATAAAGGAAAGTGAGCTGGTTAGACCACCAAAGTGTTAGAGACCAGAAGTGAGTATCATTAGCACAATGGTGAAGTCAAGATCCACAGAGGAGTAAGGAATGTCCTGTGATTTTTCTCTATCACACTGGCATTAGGTAGATAGATTTTGGTAAGCACCATCTCTGTTGCTGCTGCTAAGTTGCTTCAGTCGTGTCTGACTCTGTGCAACCCAAGAGACGGCAGCCCACCAGGCTCCTCTGTCCTTGGGATTTTCCAGGCAAGAACACTGGAGTGGGTCACCATTTCCTTCTCCAATGCATGAGGGTGAAAAGTGAAAGTGAAGTCGCTCAGTCGTGTCTGACTCATAAGCGACCCCATGGACTGCAGCCTACCAGGCTCCTCCGTCCATGGGATTCTCCAGGCAAGAGTACTGGAGTGGGGTGCCGTTGCCTTCTCCATGACAAATCCTAGCCAGGCCTAATTCCATGGCCCCAGCCCTTGCCAACAGCAATGGTTCACACCAAATCTACCTCTTATCACTTTGTCTCTCAAGGAATTTTTGCAATGAGACATCAGAGCCTGAGTTTCCTTAGTTTTGGTCGGGCTTGAGTCCCAGGAGACAGCTGAAGGACAGGAGGAAAAAGAAGTGGGAAAAACGTGCCAGTGTTTTATAGTTTTCTATATATAGGTCTTTAGTTTCTTTAGGTAGATATATTCCTAAGTATTTTATTCTTTCCGGTGCAATGGTGAATGGAATTGTTTCCTTAATTTCTCTTTCTGTTTTCTCATTATTAGTGTATAGGAATGCAAGGGATTTCTGTGTGTTGATTTTATATCCTGCAACTTTACTATAGTCATTGATTAGTTCTAGTAATTTTCTGGTGGAGTCTTTAGGGTTTTCTATGTAGAAGATCATGTCATCTGCAAATAGAGTTTTACTTCTTCTTTTCCAATTTGGATTCTTTTTATTTCTTTTTCTGCTCTGATTGCTGTGGCCAAAACTTCCAAAACTATGTTGAATAGTAATGGTGAAAGTGGGCACCCTTGTCTTGTTCCTGACTTTAGAGGAAATGCTTTCCATTTTTCACCATTGAGGATAATGTTTGCTGTGGGTTTGTCATATATAGCTTTTATTATGTTGAGGTATGTTCCTTCTATTCCTGCTTTCTGGAGAGTTTTTATCATAAATGGGTGTTGAATTTTGTCAAAGGCTTTCTCTGCATCTATTGAGATAATCATATGGTTTTTATTTTTCAATTTGTTAATGTGGTGTATTACATTGATTGATTTGCGGATACTGAAGAATACTTGCATCCCTGGGATAAAGCCCACTTGGTCATGGTGTATGATCTTTTTAATGTGTTGTTGGATTCTGATTGCTAGAATTTTGTTAAGGATTTTTGCATCTATGTTCATCAGTGATATTGGCCTGTAGTTTTCTTTTTTTGTGGGATCTTTGTCAGGTTTTGGTATTAGGGTGATGGTGGCCTCATAGAATGAGTTTGGAAATTTACCCTCCTCTGCAATTTTCTGGAAGAGTTTGAGCAGGATAGGTGTTAGCTCTTCTCTAAATTTTTGGTAGAATTCAGCTGTGAAGCCATCTGGACCTGGGCTTTTGTTTGCTAGAAGATTTTTGATTACAGTTTCAATTTCCCTGCTTGTGATGGGTCTGTTAAGATTTTCTATTTCTTCCTGGTCCAGTTTTGGAAAGTTGTACTTTCCTAAGAATTTGTCCATTTCTTCCACGTTGTCCATTTTATTGGCATATAATTGTTGATAGTAGTTTCTTATGGTCCTTTGTATTTCTGTGTTGTCTGTTGTGATCTCTCCATTTTCATTTCTAATTTTATTGATTTGAGTTTTCTCCCTTTGTTTCTTGATGAGTCTGGCTAATGGTTTGTCAATTTTATTTATCCTTTCAAAGAACCAGCTTTTGGCTTTGTTGGTTTTTGCTATGGTCTCTTTTGTTTCTTTTGCATTTATTTCTGCTCTAATTTTTAAGATTTCTTTCCTTCTACTAACCCTGGGGTTCTTCATTTCTTCCTTTTCTAGTTGCTTTAGGTGTAGAGTTAGGTTATTTATTTGACTTTTTTCTTGTTTCTTGAGGTGTGCCTGTATTGCTATGAACTTTCCCCTTAGGACTGCTTTTACCATGTCCCACAGGTTTTGGGTTGTTGTGTTTTCATTTTCATTCGTTTCTATGCAACTTTTGATTTCTTTTTTGATTTCTTCTGTGATTTGTTGGTTATTCAGCAGCATGTTGTTCAGCCTCCATATGTTGGAATTTTTAATAGTTTTTCTCCTGTAATTGAGATCTAATCTTACTGCATTGTGGTCAGAAAAGATGCTTGGAATGATTTGAAAACTATAAAACACTGGTGAAAGAAATCAAAGAGGACACTAATAGATGGAGAAATATACCATGTTCATGGATTGGAAGAATCAATATGGTGAAAATGAGTATACTACCCAAAGCAGTTTATAGATTCAATGCAATCCCTATCAAGCTACCAACAGTATTCTTCAAAGAGCTAGAACAAATAATTTCACAATTTGTATGGAAATACAAAAAACCTCGAATAGCCAAAGCTATCTTGAGAAAGAAGAATGGAACTGGAGGAATCAACCTACCTGACTTCAGGCTCTATTACAAAGCCACAGTTATCAAGACAGTATGGTACTGGCACAAAGACAGAAATATAGATCAATGGAACAAAATAGAAAGCCCAGAGATAAATCCACGCACATATGGACACCTTATCTTTGACAAAGGAGGCAAGAATATACAATGGATTAATGGCAATCTCTTTAACAAGTGGTGCTGGGAAATCTGGTCAACCACGTGTAAAAGAATGAAACTAGAACACTTTCTAACACCATACACAAAAATAAACTCAAAATGGATTAAAGATCTCAATGTAAGACCAGAAACTATAAAACTCCTAGAGGAGAACATAGGCAAAACACTCTCTGACATACATCACAGCAGGATCCTCTATGACCCACCTCCCAGAATATTGGAAATAAAAGCAAAAATAAACAAATGGGACCTAATTAAACTTAAAGCTTCTGCACATCTAAGGAAACTATTAGCAAGGTGAAAAGACAGCCTTCAGAATGGGAGAAAATAATAGCAAATGAAGCAACTGACAAACAACTAATCTCAAAAATATTCAAGCAACTCCTACAGCTCAATTCCAGAAAAATAAATGACCCAATCAAAAAATGGGCCAAAGAACTAAATAGACATTTCTCCAAAGAAGACATGCAGATGGCTAACAAACACATGAAAAGATGCTCAACATCATTCATTATCAGAGAAATGCAAATCAAAACCACTATGAGGTACCATTTCACACCAGTCAGAATGGCTGTGATCCAAAACTCTACAAATAATAAATGCTGGAGAGGGTGTGGAGAAAAGGGAACCCTCTTACACTGTTGGTGGGAATGCAAACTAGTACAGCCACTATGGAGAACTGTGTGGAGATTCCTTAAAAAACTGGAAATAGAACTGCCTTATGATCCAGCAATCCCACTGCTGGGCATACACACTGAGGAAACCAGAAGGGAAAGAGACACGTGTACCCCAATGGTCATCGCAGCACTGTTTATAATAGCCAGGACATGGAAGCAACCTAGATGCCCATCAGCAGATGAATGGATAAGAAAGCAGTGGTACCTATACACAATGGAGTATTACTCAGCCATTAAAAAGAATACATTTGAATCAGTTCTAATGAGGTGGATGAAACTGGAGCCTATTATACAGAGTGAAGTAAGCCAGAAGGAAAAACACCAATACAGTATACTAACGCATATATATGGAATTTAGAAAGATGGTAACAATAACCCTGTGTACGAGACAGCAAAAGAGACACTGATGTATAGAACAGTCTTATGGACTCTGTGGGAAAGGGAGAGGGTGGGAAGATTTGGGAGAATGGCATTAAAACATGTAAAATATCATGTATGAAATGAGATGCCAGTCCAGGTTCGATGCACGATACTGGATGCTTGGGGCTAGTGCACTAGGACGACCCAGAGGGATGGTATGGGGAGGGAGGAGGGAGGAGGGTTCAGGATGGGGAACACATGTATACCCGTGGTGGATTCATTTTGATATTTGGCAAAACTAATGCAATTATGTAAAGTTTAAAAAAAAAAAATCCAAAAAAAAAAAAGAAAAATGTGCCAAGAAATCCCCTTCATAGCCCGCCGGAAAATTTGCTAAATATCTGACCAGTGCTCACAGTTTCATTGGTCTGATCCTTGGCACAGAGAAAAGAAAGGACAGAAGAATCCCCAAAGGCTTGTGTAACAGATACTGGGGCTCAATAGATAGCGCCTTTGGGACATGCTGAGGAGTAGCCTCTCCAGAGTCCCTCAATTGAAGCACCATCTCTACTTAACTTCAGAATCAAACTTCATTTTTGCAGTCCATTTGTATTTTGTTACCTAATCTAGATCCATACCTACTAATATAAGGAAATTTTTGTTGACACTCTGATACCATGATGTGTTCATAAGGCACTGACTCTATTTTAGGCACTGACTCTATTATATTCCCTGATCCTGGATCCTTTACTCCTTATTGCCTTAAATCACACCTAGATGTATATATTTGCCTCTTTCTCTTTGACCTAATGAGATTCATAGATTTGTTCTCTATGCTCCTAAAAGTCTATCATGCTTAGCTTGATTGCTTAGATTTCTGGTCAGAACAGATCATCTAATATTTATTGCAGCACCCCTAGATTCTTCTTCTTTTGCAAGATATTAGTTCATGAAGAATGACAGTGTCTTGGTATAAATAATAGCTTTGTGTCTCTACTTTGATATCATCTGATTTTCATTCTCTGAAAGAGCTAGTATCATATCTGTTTAACCAACCTAGTATAATATGCCTGGCAGAGTTTACGTGCAGATTGGATCCTAATAAATGAGGAGGGAAATTTATGCCACCTTACTTCAGTAAGTTTTTAGAGTAACTGCCCTCTCTAAGGAAAAGAACAAATTTAGAAAAGCACTCCCATTTAAGTTCTACTTGTCAAATACTACCAATGCAGGAGTTGAGTGAGCAGTAAAACACAGAGCAATTTGCTCATCTGCCATTTCAAGGATCTTGGCATTGTGCTGTCTTTATTAAACTATATATGAAAAGAATACCATTCTTGAAAAGGGATTGCCCAAGGCTTTTCAGTTAGAAAATTCAATAGAAAACAAAAACCTGGGATTACCAATTTAGCTATTTCTTCATATGTGCTGTAAAAGGAATACTATTTACAAATTTTTTTCCCTAGAATATATTAATTTTTCTTTGTTAGTGTTGTTGTATTATTTGGAATATCTTACTTCTGGTAAACAGCTGAATTCAACAAGTACTTGAAAACTTTGATTGGCAAAGACTAAAAATCTATGAAGAGAAATCACAGTGCTACTATTTTCATTCTTCCAATGTTAAATAATCTCATTTTCCACTGTGCTACATTAAGAAACAAAAATATTATGCTTTGTTTTAGGTGTGTGTTTCATGTTTCACAATGATTCATGTTAGTTTCATATCACTCAATAACTAAATAATAAAAAAAAAGAACTGACCACAGATCTGGAAACATTTTAGAAATCTTAAAATGGTCTAGTTTAGTAACTTTTCCAATATTTAAGCCCTGGTCTTGTAATAATTCAGTCAAAGCTAACTAGCAAACATCATTTTTGAAACAATTAATGTCACCAGTGAGCAGATACACTCTTTTAGACAATCTTTTCTTAGTCAGTTCAGTCAGTCAGTCAGTTCAGTCACTCAGTCGTGTCCAACTCTTTGCAACTCCATGAATTGCAGCACGCCAGGCCTCCCTGTCCATCACCAACTCCCGGAGTTCACCCAGACTCACGTCCATCGAGTCGGTGATGCCATCCAGCCGTCTCATCCTCTGTCGTCCCCTTGTCCTCTTGCCCCCAATCCCTCCCAGCATCAGAGTCTTTTCCAATGAGTCACCTCTTCGCATGAGGTGGCCAAAGTACTGGAGTTTCAGCTTTAGCATCATTCCTTCCAAAGAAATCCCAGGGCTGATCTCCTTCAGAATGGACTGGTTGGACCTCCTTGTAGTCCAAGGGACTCCAAACCCAAATCTACTGCCCTCTAACCTCCAACTTCAGGTCCTAGTTTATTAATTCATTTCATTTATTTCCCCCTTTGCATTTTCCTTCTAAGTATTTGAAAACAGATATCACACAGTTCTTGTGCCCTCCCCCTATTTTTTTGAAAGACCTCCCCAACCCTTCAACCCTTTGTCAGATGCACTACCTTTACCTTTCCAATCACATGTTCCTCTGAACCTGGCCTAGGCTGTTCACATACATATTCACAAAATGAAAAAAGGTTAACACAGTAATAATTGGCATGTCTTATTCACCAGAGTGGAGTGTGATAATCATGAATCATTCAAGATTCTAAATGTCTGTTAATAAATGTCTGCTCCATTATCATCCATACACTGCTAATGCCCTCAGCCTAATTGTTTGTTTGCTTTTCTTAGGAGAAGGTTATGTATTAAGACAAAATAAACCAAGCAAAGGTGCCAGATAAGATCTGATCCTGGGAAAGCGGGCAGTCTCTTAATGTGTATTCTAATTGTAAAATATGCACAAGTTTTTTAAGTCCTGGAGAGACTACAGGAGTGTCAGTTGGCTTTTATTATTATGTACATAAAACAAATCTTGTCTTTTGAACTATTCTTCTATGCCAGACAGCATGGAACCACATTATTAGACATTATGCTATGCATTTTTAGATCACATTACTACTCTATCTTATGATCACATCCTATATTATCATTTCCCCCAAACACTATATTTATGTTAATTTATTAAATTTTATGTTTTCTTATAAAGCACAAGTTCTTTTTTTTTCCCAAATAAAGTGAGGGGTATATAATAAATATAATTTCATTTTAAACACAATAACAGCCCCCAGGTAAGAATAGCATATTTACATGTTTTTCTTATGTAACATATTTCAAAAGTAATATAAGGAGTTTGGAGGGAAAAAAACCTTAAAAATATAAAGAAAAAATTTCCTCCTTTATTCACTGTAATTTTATTCACCAAAATAACCACAGTTAAAGTTTAACATGTATCTCCTTAATTTACTTTCCCTGCATTTTTTCTTTCTTTCTTCTATACACTCATTAATCCTTTATACCTTTCTCTTTAGTTCTCCTACCTATCAGGCAGTCATATATATTTAAAAAAAAATGGGTTGAACTATATCTCATCTGTTATATACATGTAGTTCATTTTTTTAAAAGCAGCAAAATATTCTAAGAAACTCTTTAAGTTTTTAGCCACTTTCTTATCTGTAGAACTTTAGTTTTGTTTCAGTGTTATAAATAATGTTGTAAGAAATATCATTTTGAAAATTCCTAGGAGAGGTATTGCTAGGTAAAAGCTTGCATGTTAAAATTATGATAGAAACTATAATGTTAGGTCATCCACTTTCCTAAAAAAAAAGTGAAAACCATACTTTTACAGAGTACCCAATAGTATTTCTAGTATGCACACTCTGCTATGGATACCCATGATCTCTCTATTGGATCCTAAATCAGCCTTAAACTGCTCCAGTTTCTTGAAAATTTTATATCACTTCAAATTGTATGGATGAAATACTCATGTCCCTCTCATGTTTAGCGCTCAGTCTAGTCAAAATCTCCCAGGAAAAAACGTGGCCTGTAGCAAGCCACTGGTGATAAAAGTATCCCCCGCCTTGTTCACCACCACCCTTCTCTTTCCAACACTTTAAGAAAAATAAAACTAACTGCAATGCAAGGCAGAGAAACTTTAGTTTTAGGCAACAGTATTTTATGAGGCAAGAATAAATAATCCTGAGCAAATGATGTAGCTTCCACAGAAGTTTTAGCAGAGAAGGAATGATGACTGTATAAATCAGCTATAACCAATTCCTTTTTTTCATTAAAATACATTTTTGAATCTCTAACATATATATACATATACATTATTAGATATTATGTATTATTCTAGACTATTTTAAATTTTAATTATATTTATTTTTTTATTTTAAAACACTTCTTACTAGAAAAAAAATATGTCATATTGAAGCAAAAGTAACAAAGTGACAAGAAAGGAATAATTTGAAGAAACAGACTTCTAAGAGATACAACAATAGACTTTTTTGAAACTTATTGGGGAATAAATGACAGATATAGATGTGTATTTTTAAACTGTACGATGTGATGGTTTGATATATAAATACACAGTGGGATGATTACCAAGAACATTACAATTACAACATCCATCGACTCACATAATTAACTTTTCTTCTGTGTGGCAAAAGACTTAAGATCTTTTCTCAGCAGGTTTCAAGTATATAATACCATGCTATTAACTAGAGTCACTATGATGTGTATTGTATCCTCTGAACTTATTTTTCTTATAACTGAAAATTTATACTCTTTAATCTGTTTTTGTGTTAACTGCTCAGTCGTGTCTGGCTCTTTGCAACCCCATGGACTGTATAGCCCACTAGGCTCCCCTGTCCATGGGATTCTCCAGGCAAGAACACTGCAGTGGGTTGCCATTCTTTCTCAGGGGATCTTCCTGACCCAGGGATTGAACCCAAGTCTCCTGCATTTCAGGTAGATTCTTCACAATCTGAGCTACCAGAGAAGCCCCTATTCTTTGATCTACTTCACTCATTTTACCCCTTCCCTGAGCCTCTGGCAGTCACAATATTGTCCTTTATTCCTTTGAAATTGCCTTTAAAAAAAATAACACATATAAGTAATACCATAAAGTATGTGTTTTTATCTGTCTGGCTAATTTCACTTAACATAATGCCCTCCAGTTTCATACATGAGAAGAGTTTTCTTCCTCAATGCTATTTCCTTATGTGTGTGTGTGTGTGTGTGTGTGTGTATGCAGTCTATAGGGGGTTCTAAATAGATCAGATCATCTACAAATGGAAATAATTTTACTTATTTTTGATCTGGATTCCTGTTTTTCCTTTTTTTTTTTTACTAACTGCTATGGGCAGAACTTCCAGTACTTGGTGGAATAGAAATGGCATGAGTAGGCATTTTGTCTTATTCCTGATTTTAGAGGAAGGCTATTAGCTTTTCGGGAGAAGGCAATGGCACCCCACTCCAGTACTCTTGCCTGGAAACTCCCATGGACGGAGCCTGGTGGGCTGCAGACCCTGGGGTCACGAAGAGTTGGACACGACTGAGTGACTTCACTTTCACTTTTCACTTTCATGCATTGGAGAAGGAAATGGCAACCCACTCCAGTGTTCTTGCCTGGAGAATCCCAGGGACGGGGGAGCCTGGTGGGCTGCCGTCTATGGGGTTACACAGAGTTGGACACAACTGAAGCGACTTAGCAGCAGCAGCAGCAGCAGCAGCATTAGCTTTTCACCACTGAGCATTATGTTAGCTGTGGGCATGTCACGTATGGTCTTTACTGTGTTGAAGAACATTGCTTCTACCAAATCTGTTGAGAGTTTTATCATGAAAAGATGTTTAATTTTACCAACTGCTTTTTCTGCATCTATTGAAATGATCTATGATATTTACCCTTTATCTGGTTAATGTGGTGTATCACAATAACTGACTTTTATACATTGACACATCCTTGCATTCTAGGGATGAATCTCATTTGATTACACTGTATGATCCTCTCAATGTATTCTTGAAAGGTATTCTAGTATTTTGTTGAGAATTTTACATCATGTTCATATGGGATATTGGCTTGTAATGTTCTTGTCTTATAATGTCCTTGTCTGGTTTCAGTATCACGATGATGAAATAGTCCCCCTTATAATTTATAATTTTATTAATTTGAGCCATCTCTCTTTTTTCTTAGGCTAGCAAAGTTTTCTGATTGAGTTTTTGCATTTTTTCCCCATTTGGGTACTCTGAATATGTCATTTTACTCTCTCCTAGACTGCAAGGTTGCTACTGAGAAATCAATAAAATAATCTTAACAGAATCCCCTTCTGTGTGATGAGCCATTTTTTGTGCTTTCAAAATTCTTAGAAAAGAATCAAAATCAACCATCAAAAAGTCTTAGATGGTTGACAGCGTGATTATAATATGTTTTGGTTAAGTTCTTTTTGGATGAATCAGTTTGGTTAAGTTCTCTTTGAGGATATGTCTCTCCCTGATCTGGTAAGTTTCAGACATTATTTCTTTAAAGAAGTTTTCTTTCCCTTTCTGTCTCTCTTATCCTTAATATTCCCATAATGTGAATATTTTCTGTCTGATGGTGTCCCATAATTCACATAGGCTTTCCTCACTGTTTTGCATCCTAATATTTTTTTCTCCTCCAACTGGATAATATCAAGGTATCTGTCTTCAAGTTCACAGATTCTCTTCTGCCTCTTTAAGTTTATTGTTGAAATTCTTTATTGTATCTTTAATTTAATTCATTAAATTATTCAGCTCTAGAATTTGTTTTCTTATTTTTAATATAGTTTATCACTGTTTTCTTAACTTTTTTTTTTTCGTATATTGTTTTTCAAAGTTCATTGAGCTGTCCGTCTCCATTCTCTTAAATCTCTCTGAGCTTCCCTAAAATAATCACTGTGAGTTTTTTGGTTTTTTTTTTTCAGATAACTCACATATCACCATTTCTTTGGAGTTTGTTAGTAGAAAATGATCACATCCTTTTTGTGGTGTCATGTCTCCTTGTTTTCTCACATTTCTAATGATTTTGCATGGATATCTGTATATTTGAAAGAGTCATCTCATTCAGCCTTTTCAGACTGACTTCAGTGTGGACAGACTTTAAGGTTACAGTCTGTCCTGAAGGTGGTTGGAAGGATGCCATCTGGGAAGGGTGCAATGTCTATTTCCCAGGAGCACACAACACATAGTAGTCATGCATCTTCCTCAGTTGGGGTCAACGTCAGTGCAGACTGCAGCTCTAGGATGACAGGGTACACCGGTGGCTTGGGCCTAGGGTACACGGTGCAAAGTGGCACGACCTGATATGGTGAGTCAAAGTCCCCACTCTGGCCCCAGAGGGCAGTGAGAGAACAGCAGTAGCATGTCCCCTGCAGTGGCCTAGTAAAGCCATGTGTTGGGACCCAGAGGTCCTGCTGCTAAAACTGGAAAATCAGCCAGGTGGATCTTCACAATAATCTGCGTCCTAGACTTGTGGAAGTGGGAGTGTCAGAGCAGTAGTGGCTGCCCCAATATGGATAGGACAAAGCCACAACCTGGAACCTGGCAGGGGCATAGAGCAATGGCAGCTCTGGCCCCAGATAGGGCCAGGCACCATGGCAACCCAACCCTAAAGAGCTCGGCATTTGGGCCCCTGGGGGCAGGTCTCACTGCAGTGACAACTCTGGTCCAGGGCCCGTGGGAGTCCTCAGTAGCACATGCTGCAACTGTCCACACGGGTTGCTGGGGCTCTCCCACTCTCCTTTTTCCCATTACATGGGGTGAAATTCCCCCAAGAATCTCTCTCCTGGCACCAAGATGCTCTGGCCTGGAGGATGCTATTGTTTAGTCACTCAGCTGTGTCCAACTCTTTTGTGACCTCATGAACTGCAGCCCATCAGGCTCCTCTGTCCATGGAATTTTCTGAGCAAGAATAATTGAGTGGGTTGCCATTTCCTTCTCCAGGGCATCTTTCTGAGCCAGGGATTGAATCTGTGTCTCTGCATCTCCTTCATTACAGGTGGATTATTGACCACTGAGCCACCCTCAGGAAGGATGGAGTGATGTAGATAAACTGCTTCATATACATTTCTTTGCCATCATCCTCATATCTGAGATCCCAGGGTGGTTGTTGCTACTCTGTTGTAGTCTAGAGTTTCCCTGAGTTACTTTCATTAGTTTCAAGTTGTTTATTTATTACTGCTTTTGTGGGAGATGTAAGCTTTGGAACCTCCTACTCCATTTTATTTGTTAAAGATTAATTCATATGAGTTAAATATAATATGTAACAATGTTAAGCAAATATAACAGGCAATATATAAAGTTTCCTTGTTGATGAGCATAGTTATCAAATAATAAAGCAATCATACTTCCCAAATATTGTTTATCAACTAGTCTCAGACAGCATTTCCACAAGGCACTGCCATTAGTTGCACAGTTGTAACATTATAGCACTTCTCTCAGTAAATACTCCTTCAGTTCAGTCCAGTCACTCAGTTGTGTCCGACTCTTTGCGACCCCATGAATTGCGGCACGCCAGGCCTCCCTGTCCATCACCATCTCCTGGAGTTCACTCAAACTCACGTCCAAGTTATGATGACCGATGCCTAAGCTAAAATTTGCTTTAAGTAACACTGGAACATCCTTTTTCTCCCAGTTTTCTCTGCTACTATTCTAGGCAAAACAATTATTTTCCTTTCAATTATTTTCTTCTGGAGAAACTTTCCACAGGCAGGGGGAGCTATGTATACGAGCAAAATATCCATATTAAAGAACAGGAAAAAAAAAAAAAAAACTTTGATTTTTTTTATATTATACAAAAGATGGCAAGTATCATTTGAATTTTTAATTAATATTTTTAAAACTCATAATTCTTATTATGCTTCCACAAAATAATAGTTGTATATATCCATAAAAAAACATACCCCAGAGTTTCTCTTTGCAAATAGTGTTGCCATTCTAACCATATTTTACTATCGAGTGCTTCATACATGGTTAGTCTGAGTTGAAATATTCTATAAGTACAAATTACAACACATTTTTAAAGGAATCTAAAATATATCATTAACAATTCTTATATTGGTACCATGAGGTAAATGCTTAAATTTATATTGGATTGAGTAGCATACTTTATTAAAATTAATTTTACCTTTTTTTTTTTTAATCCAGTGTGGCTACTAGACAATTTGGGGCTTCCCTGGTGGCTCATCAGGAAAGAATCTGCCTGCCAACACAGGAGATTCAGTTTGATCCCTAGGTCGGGAAGATACCCTGGAGAAGGAAATGGCACCCTACTCCAGTATTCTTGCCTGGGAAATTGCCATGGACACAGGAGCCTAGCAGGCTACAGTTCATGGAATCACAACAGAATCAAACATGACTTAGCAACCAAACAACAACTAGACAATTTAAACTTCTTATTTGAATTTGTATCTCCTGTTACAGCTCAGCTGAACAGCAATATTCTAGGGAGAACTCAGGATATTTTCAGGACTGTGGCCACACATAGATGGGAAATGGTATTTCCAGGAATATAATTATCTCTCTCAATGCTAAATAATTAAAAAGTTTTCACATGTATAAATGAATCTGAGCAAATGGTCCCGACAGTGAGAATGTCATAGGGACATGAACACACTTTTACAGTTTTAATTTATTAACCGAACTAAACCACTATCACGATTGAGAGCACTAGAAATTATTTATTCTATTATCAACCCAAGTTTACATAGCATTAAAAAATGAAAGGTATATGAATTGTGATTATTTACTAAAAATCTTTGAAGAAGCAGAAGATATTAAGAAGAGGTGGCAAGAATACACAGTAGAAATTTACAAAAAAATTTTCATGACTCAGATAAACACGATGGTGTGATCACTAACCTAGAACCAGACATCCTGGAGTCCAAAGTCAAGCAGGCCTTGGAAAGCATCACTATGAACAAAGCTAGTGGAGGTGATGGAATTCCAGCTGAGCTATTTCAAATCCTAAAAGATGATGCTATGAAAGTGCTGCACTCAGAGGCCTGCAAATTTGGAAAACTCAGCAGTGGCCACAGGACTGGAAAAGGTCAGCTTTCATTCCAATCCCAAAGAAAGGCAATGCCAAAGAATGTTCAAACAACTGCACAATTGCACTCATCTCACATGCTAGCAAAGTAATGAGCAAAATTCTCCAAATTAGGCTTCAACAGTATTTGAAACAAGAACTTCCAGATGTTCAAATTGGATTCAGAAAAGGCAGAGCAACCAGAGATCAAATTGCCAACATCCATTGGATCATAGAAAAAGCAAGAGAGTTCCAGAAAAATATCTACTTCTGCTTTATTGACTATGCCAAAGCCTTTGACTGTGTGGATCATAACAAACTACGGAAAATTCTTCAAGACATGGGAATACCAGACCACCTCACCTGCCTCCTGAGAAATCTGCATGCAGGTCAAGAAGCAATAGTTAGAACCAGGCATGGAACAACAGGCTGGTTCCAAAACGGGAAAGGAGTACGTCCAGGCTGTATATTGTCACCCTGCTTATTTAACTTACATTAAGAGTACATCATGTGAAACCTAGGGCTGGATGAAGCAGAAGCTGGAATCAAGATTGCCAGGAGAAAAAAATCAATAACTTCAGATATGCAGATGACTCCACCCCTTATGGCAGAAAGCAAAGAGGAACTAAAGAGCCTTTTGAAGAAAGTGAAAGAGGAGCGTGAAAAGCTGGCTTAAACTTAAAATTCAAAAAACAAAGATCATGGCATCTGGTTCCATCACTTCATGGCAAATAGATGGGGAAACAATGGAAACAGTGACAAATTTTATTTTCTTGGACTCCAAAATCACTGAAGATGGTGACTGCAGCCATGAAATTAAAAGATGCTTGCTCCTTGGAAGAAAAGCTATGACCAACCTAGACAGCATATTAAAAAGGAGAGACATTACATTGCTGACAAAGGTCCATCTAGTCAAAGCTATGGTTTTTCCAGTGGTCTAGTATGGATGTGAGAGTTGGACTATGAAGAAAGCTGAGTGCCAAAGAACTGATGCTTTTGAACTGTGGTGTTAGAGAAGATTCTTGAGAGTTCCTTGGACTGCAAGGAGATCCAACCAGTCCCTCCCTGTCCATCACCAACTCCCGGAGTTCACTCAGACTCACGTCCATATAATTTAGTACCTTATGGAATTCCCACCTATATTATTCACTATTTGTCTAAGTCGAATTGAACCGGATTAATAAAAATAAGCTGATGTTGTTGAAGATGATTTTCAGGTTTGACATTTTTTAAATATATATATATAGGTATAAAGCTATTAATGATAACACGGTAGTGTTAGCTGCTCAGTCTTGTCTCACTCTTTGCAACCCCAGGGACGGTAGCCCACCAGGCTCCTCTGTCCATTGAATTCTCCAGGCAAGAATATTGGAGTGGGTTGCCATTTCTTTCTCCAGAGGATCTCCCTGACCCAGGGAACTGAATCCGGGTCTCCCTCATTGCAAGCAGATTTTTTAGCATCTGAGTCATGTCTGCCTTTCAAGAACATGGTTTAATAAATAATTGGTAAATTAAATGCACTTAGAAAGAGACAGAGAAAAGAAGCAACACTTTTCAGTATGGGTTAGAACAATCCATCTTTTTGGATCTCAGATGAGGTTTCTATTTCAGAGGACTTCTCCCAGTGTTGCTTTCAAGAGCTTCTAATCCCTCATCCCTGATAAGCCAAAGTTATGACTTCACTATATTTTGGGGAAGCCCACAACATGTCCAGGCAATATGATGTCTCATGCCAAAGAGGAGAGAATCCTACTGTTTTCATTAAACTGTTTGACAGAGAGCCAGGAATATAGCTTATGACCCCTATATTTTAAACTATCTATAGTGAAAACCGTTTCTTCACTCTTTTACCCATAGTTTCTAGTTCTTTGATCTCTAGTACATGTTGGGTGTGTCAGAGCAATAAGTGGGGATCGCAGATATTCAGCTGCCTGGATAATCCACCTCACAACCTCACTCCATCCCCTTTTATAAAAGAGTCTATCAAACTCAGTATTACTTATTGGATGGAACCACAAAGAAGTCATCTTTGGCATAGTTATCCCCCAGGACACATTTCAGTATTTCCTTTGAAACAGACTGTTAGTGGTGTATTCCCACCGATTGATCAGACATTTCTGAATCCTATGAAAGCAGTCAGAGATTTTATCTATGAACTATATCAATCAAAAAATTCACAAATGAAGAGTCAAATTCTGGTGCTGGTTCTATTAAATTTCTCTGAAACTCTGGACAAGACATTTAAGCCCTCTGGATTTCCATTACTTCACTGATACTATCAGTGAGTTAAAGTAAATGGCCTCCAAAGTAATTGCCATTCCACAAATAATACCAATTGAGGTCAAAATGTGATGAGGTTCAACATCTTCAAAACATTACATTTGGCTTCTGGTATACTTCTCAAAGTGGTCCTGGCTCTACACAGTTTATTCCAGATCTTTCTGTGAAGGAAGAGTAGTAAATCTCACTGGTGAGAGTATAAGGCATTTGGGGCAATAAAATGGGATTGACATATATACACTATCATCTATAAAATAGATAGCTAGTGGGAAGCTGCTATAAAGCACATCTGAGCTGCTATGAGCTCATCTCAGTGTTCTGATGACCTAGAGTGTTGGGTGGGAGGGAGGTCCAAGAGGGAGGGGATATATGTAAATTTATGACTGATTCACTTCACTGTACAGCAGAAACTAATACAACATTGTAAAGCAATTATATTCCAATAAAAATTAAGATAAAATAAAATAGTGCCTTAGTAACCAACTATCCATGATTCATTCCATCCCTTCTCTTTCAGTTCCACTTCAACTCTATTTTGTGACATCAACATAAATGGATTCTTTTTGGTTCAAATTTCTCTTTGCTGCAAGCAAAAAATTTATATTTCTCTTTCCTGCAAGCATGCTTATAAAGGAGAAGGGAAAGTAGAAAATTTCCTTCAAGCCTTGAGTCTAGGTCAGTTGTGCCAATTCATCCTTAGTCCAGATATCTGCACTGGAGGATGAAATATGTACAAGGCTATTGTTAAAGTTGGTACTTTCATACCTAAATATACAGATTCTCCACGTACAGGAACTCTGTGGGGAGAAGTCATGATTAGCAGGACAGGATTTGGGTTTTCTATGAATTGAACCACAATAATCTGGAAAAACACCAAAACCTCACCTCTTCCTCTGATAACTCGCACTTGGTATTTTACATGAAGTATGTTAACCTGAGTAAAAAGTACTTTCGTAAGACATTCTTTAGCTCTCAGTTAATAACAATATATGTCATCTAAGGATATAGACAGCTGCAAGAGGAAAGTTCTAGAACCCCAAGAGGAGAAGATTGAACCCATTTCCACATTATTAATATACTACTTAAATTAAGTAGTGCCCTATTTCTCGCTTTAAATATCACCAGAGGACATTTTAATGGCCTTAGGTATTTTTAAAATGCATTTTAGTTCTTTCTTTTCTATAGAATTCAAGCTGCACATACATTTTGGGGGAAAATGGACTCTATTTAATTCATAAAGAATAGAAAAGAATGGTCTATTTTAAAGCAAATGTTTGAAAGCTTACTTTAATAATTTGGATACAGTGATAAACTGGGCAAAACATTAAATCATGAAGCTAATGGTGGACTTTATCTTTTAATTATACTCCTAATTTTGGTATATCTCAAAGACCAAAATATATTTATAACCTTCAGCATCCATCTTAGATTTCATTAAGTTTCTTTTTAAGACAACTATTACATTTTATATTCATTCACTCAGCAAATGACTACTATGATCTCTTACTATATTTTCCTAAAACTATCATCAACATACATTTCTGGGGCATTGCCCAACCATAGAGGGCCCTATTTATAATACATTCACAGTCATTGTTGATTAGTGTATTTCACCAATTTTCTGGAAGATGACAGAAAAGTATCATTTTGAAGGAATAGCTGTTTCTAGATTGTACAAATGTACCACTCTCTTAGACAATTCATATTTTTCTCTTCTACAAATATCTCTTCCCTCTTCTTTATTTTCATGCAAGTGTGCTCAGCACCCTGTGTGCATACCTGTCTGGTCCTATGTTCTGTCTTCCTTGTGACTGGGGATCAACTACCTTGTTCCACTCTCTGATCATGCCTCCTTTCAAGACCTAAATTCTATCCTTTTCATCTGAAGAACAAACGTCTATCAATTACATTTGTCTTTGTTGCACCAATCTTTCCCTCTTTCCTAGATAATTCTTATCAGTGTATAGCATGCTACAATGTATTTTATTAAAAACAGTGAGTTAACCCTACATATTCTTTCATTGATAGCTACCATCTCTTCTGGGTGTTCCTTATTTGAATTGCTTGAAAGAACTCTTTCTAATGTCTCTTCTCATTCTTCCTTGGTTTCACTTCAGTCAAGCTTATGCCTTTACTTCCCCATGGAAACTGCTCTTGTCAAGGTCAATGATAATCTCTACAGTGGTATAACCAATAGTTTAATTTTCTTGCATGTGTGCTCAGTTCTGATCAACTGTTTATGACCCCATGGACTAAATAGCCTGCCAGGCTCCTCTATCCATGGACTTTTCCAGGCAAGAATACTGGAATAGGTTGCCATTTTCTCCTTCAGGGGATCTTTCTAACCCAGGGATCAAACCCATGTCTCTTGTGTCTCCTGTGTTGCAGATGTGTTCTTTAACAACTGTGCCACCTAGAAAGACCCCCTGCAAATCCAAACCCAATAATCAGGCAATCAACTCCACCTTCAAAATGAGTCAAACTCTCAATATTTCTCTTCACATGGATTACTGAACTTGCTTCCTCACATGAACCTTAATTTTATGAAATCTAGCTAGCTAGAACTCAAAGGAGAAGGCAATGGCACCCCACTCCAGTACTCTTGCCTGGAAAATCCCATGGGTGGAGGAGCCTGGTAGGTTGCAGTCCATGGGGACGCTAAGAGTCGGACACGACTGAGCGACTTCACTTTCACTTTTCACTTTCATGCACTGGAGAAGGAAATGGCAACCCACTCCAGTGTTCTTGCCTGGAGAATCCCAGGGACAGGGAAGCCTGGTGGGCTGCTGTCTATGGGGTTACACAGAGGTGGACACAACTGAAGCGATTTAGCAGCAGCAGCAGCAGAACAAAGCCTATATCATAGATACAGTGGGAAACAACTGTAGCATTCCACTTAGGCAAAATGCCTACTATCACAACTATTATTCTGGTGGTATTGGTCAACATAATTAGATCAAAACAAACCAAAAAAAAAATAATAGAGAAAAATTCTAGATAATGGTATAAAATATATTGAAAGCATGACTGAATACCTGCAAAACACAGATGATTCAACTGAAAAATTAACATAAGTACAACAAACACCAAGCACCAGATGAGAGAAAGAGCAGGGCATCATAAATTCAGAGGCATTAAGTACAATGCTGAAGAGAATACCAGACTCTGACACTTAGTAGCTGTGGTCCTAGACAATCTTGACCTCTTTTTGCCTCTATTTTCTTATATACAAAATGCGATGATATAAAAAGTACATCATAGAGTTGTTACAATGATCAAAAAAATTAATATATATTAAGCACTGGAAATACTACTTATAGAAGAGCTTGCTAAATCAAGTATATTGGTAAATTATTTATTATTAATATTTAAGTAAACTGTTACAAAGATTTATATGAGGTTACTCCTTTTCCAAACTACAAATCTTTTCCCAAGCTCCTCCAAATTGACTCCATTCCCACAACATACAGGAATATACATTAGAAACAAGTTGACACCACTACCTAAGAGCCAGAAAAGGTAACATATTCCCATTATTTGGGAGTTTGAATTCACTGACTTTCTTCTAGTGGACCTTTGACAACCTACAATACATGATACCAACAAATTCATATTCAAAGACTTGGATCTATCTTGTGGAGCTCTGAAATATTTTTACCAGAGTCCACTTAAATTTACAACATCAATTTGCCATAGAAAAGGGTGACACAAGATTTTATCAGTCTTATATAGCAAGCATGAGTGACAACAACAGAATTTGCTGCCTGTATAAATATTACAGAACAAGTATCTGAAATGATCTAAGATAAAATTACCAGTAGGATGTTACCAGGAAGCAGTTACACGAGTGAAGACCCCCACTCCACCATCCCCCAACCTGATGTAGTTCCTTGCTTTGAACAATCCTCTCTACGTCTAAATTTTATAAATGTTCTCATAGATTTCAATCTTCTTGTGTAAACTTCTATTCATGAAAATGGAACATAGCCTTATAATTGTGCATTTATTGATCTAATTCACAAGGAAGACTTTGAGCCCTCAGTGGACATATACAAATGGCTTATCATGTTTATCTCTTATAAAGCCAGAACTCAGAATTAGTAACAACTTGCAACATGGAAGGCATACAAATGAACTGGAATTTATTTAATTGATTAATATGTTAATCAATTAATGGTATTTTGAGCATATGAATGTCTTGACAAAATTTTCCAAGGTCCTTTTCTTTACCATACACCTAAGTTAGTAAAGTACTTGACAGAGAAATGTTAAGTGTAAGAAAATGCTTCTGAGTAGTATGGTTCAAGATCATCCAGAAGGTACCATCAATTTTCCATGCACCTCTTTTGGCTAGATTAAGCCATGATTTTAATTTTACTTATCCATATGTATAAGCTACACAATTAGGAAGCTGCCAGTTTAAATATGATTTGTCTTCTACTCTAAATAGATATGGAACCAATACTGGCAAATTATGAGAATAAAGGGAGGAATACACTAATTAGCTCTATTTTCAAAATCTCAATGTGTACTCTGCACACCAGGGAAGCAGGGATCTATACTGTTTTTTATTGCTAAATTGAGACTTAAATTGAAGAAAGTGGGGAAAACCACTACCATTCATGTATGGCCTAAATCAAACCCCTTATGATTATACAGTGGAAGTGAGAAATAGATTTAAGGGACTAGATCTGATAGACTGGCTGATGAACTATGGACAGAGGTTCTTGAAATTGCACAGAAGACAGGGATCAAGACCATACCCAAGAAAAAGAAATGCAAAGAACCAAAATGGTTGTCTGAAGAGACCTTACAAATAAGTATGAAAAAGAGAAGTGAAAGGCAAAGGAGGAAAGGAAAGATATACCCATTTGAATGCTGAGTACCAAAGCACAGTAAGGAGATATAAGAAAGCTGTCCTCAGTGATCAGGGCAAAGAAATAGAGCAAAACAATAATGGGAAAGAGTAGAGATCTTCTCAAGAAAAGTAGAGATACCAAAGGAACATTTCATGCAAAGTTGGGCTCAATAAGGGACAGAAATGGTATGGACCTAACAGAAGCAGGAGATATTAAGAAGAGGTGGCAAGAATATACAGAAGAACTATACAAAGAAGATCTTCATGACCCAGATAACCACTATGGTGTGATCACTAGAGCCAGACATCCTGGAATGTGAAGGCAAGTGTGCCTTAGGAAGGAAGCATCACTACAAACAAAGCTAGTGAAGGGGATGAAATTCCAGTTGAGCTATTTCAAATCCTAAAAGACAATGTTGTGAAAGTGCTGAACTCAATATGCCAGCAAATTTGGAAAACGCAACAGTGGCCACAGGATTGGAAAATGTCTCAGCTTTCATTCCAATCCCAAAGAAAGACAATGCCAAAGAATGCTCAAACCACTGCAAAATTACACTCATCTCACACACTAGTAAAGTAATGCTCAAAATTCTTCAAGACAGGCTTCAACAATATGTAAACCATGAACTTCCAGATGTTCAAGTTGGTTTTAGAAAAGGCAGAGGAACCAGAGATCAAATTTCCAACATCCACTGGCTCATCAAAAAAGCAACACAATTCCAGAAAAACGTCTATTTATAAGTGAAGAGGAATTAAAAAGCCTCTTGATGAAGGTGAAAGAGGAGAGTGAAAAAGTTGGCTTAAAGCTCAACATTCAGAAAATGAAGATCATGGCATCCGGTCCCATCACTTCATGGGAAATAGATGGGGAAACAGTGGAAACAGTGTCAGACTTTATTTTTTGGGGCTCCAAAATCACTGCAGATGGTGACTGCAGCCATGAAATTAAAAGACGCTTACTCCTTGGAAGAAAAGTTATGACCAACCTCGATAGCGTATTGAAAAGCAGAGACATTACTTTGCCAACAAAGATCCATCTAGTCAAGGCTATGGTTTTTCCAGTGGTCATGTATAGATGTGGGAGTTGGACTGTGAAGAAAGCTGAGCACCGAAGAATTGATGCTTTTGAACTGTGGCTTTGGAGAAGACTCTTGAGAGTTCCTTGGACTGCAAGGAGATCCAACCAGTCCATTCTGAAGGAGATCAGCCCTGGGATTTCTTTAGAAGGAATGATGCTAAAGCTTAAACTCCAGTACTTTGGCCACCTCATGCAAAGTGTTGACTCATTGGAGAAGACTCTGATGCTGGGAGGGATTGGGGGCAGGAGGAGAAGGGGATGACAGAGGATGAGATGGCTGGATGGCATCACTGACTCGATGGACGTGAGTTTGAGTGAACTCCGGGAGATGGTGATGGACAGGGAGGCCTGGCGTGCTGTGATTCATGGGGTCACAAAGAGTCAGACACGACTGAGCGACTAAACTGAACTGAACTGATACTTTATTGACTATGCCAAAGCCTTTGACTGTGTGGATCACAATAAACTGTGGAAAATTCTGAAAGAGATGGGAATACCAGACCACTTGACCTGCCTCTTGAGAATTCTGTATGCAAGTCAGGAAGCAACAGTTATAACTGGACATGGAACAACAGACTGGTTCCAAATAGGAAAAGGAGTTCATCAAGGCTGTATATTGTCACCCTGATTATTTAACTTATATGCAGAATACATCATGAGAAACGCTGTGCTGGATGAATCACAAGCTGGATTGCTGCAAGAAATATCAATAACCTCAGATATGCAGATGACACTAATCTTCTTGCAGAAAGAAAAGAAGAACTAAAGAGCCTCTTGATGAAAGTGAAAGAGGAGAGTGAAAAAGTTGGCTTAAAGCTCAACATTCAGAAAACTAAGATCATGACATCTGGTCCCATCACATCATGGCAAATAGATGGGGAAACAGTGGAAACAGTGGCTTACTTTATTTTTCTGGGCTCCAAAATCACTGCAGATGGTGACTGCAGCAATGAAATTAAAAGACACTTACTTCTTGGAAGAAAAGTTATGACCAACCTAGACAGCATGTTCAAAAGCAGAGACATTACTTTGCCAACAAAAGTCCATCTAGTCAAAGCTATGGTTTTTCTAATAGTCATGTATGAATGTGAGTGCTAGGCTCCTCCATCCATGGGATTGTCCAGGCAAGAATACTGGAGTGGGTTGCCATTTCCTTCTCCAGGGGATCTTCCCAACTTAGGGATCGAACCCAGGTCTCCTGTACTGCAGGCAGACTCTACTGTGTGAGCCACAAGGGGCTCCTACTACAAAGAAAGCTGAGCACCAAGGAATTGATGCTTTTGAACTGTGGTGTTGGAGAAGATTCTTGAGAGTCCCTTGGACTGCATGGAGATCCAAGCAGTCTATCCTAAAGGAGATCAGTCCTGAATAATCATTGGAAGGACTGATGTTGAAGCTGAAACTCCAGTACTTCGGCCATCTTATGTGAAGAACTGACTCATTTGAAAAGACCCTGATTCTGGGAAAGATTGAAGGCAGGAGGAGAAGGGGATAATAGAAGATGAGATGGTCGGATGGTATCACTGACTCAATGGAGATGACTTTGTGTAAGCTTCAAGAGTTGGTGATGGACAGGGAGGCCTGGCATGCTGCAGTCCATGGGGTCACAAAGACCCGGACACAACTAAGCGACTGAACTGAACTGGTACTAGCTTTTGCACTCTATCAACATAACGCCCACCTCTTTACTTCACTCTATGACTTGGCTAAGAAAAATGCCTGCTGAATAGCTACTGGAGTAGTCTTTCTATGGCAACTTATTTTGTAATATTATCTAGTTGCAAACAACAAAATATAATTTCAGTTTTTAGGGGTACCCCACTCCAGTACTCTCACCTGGAGAATCCCATGGACGGAGGAGCCTGGTGGGCTGCAGTCCATGGGGTCGCTACAAGTCAGACACGACTGAGCAACTTCACTTTCACTTTTCTCTCTCACACATTGGAGAAGGAAATGGCAACCCACTCCAGTGTTCTTGCCTGGAGAATCCCAGGGACGGCAGAGCCTGGTGGGCTGCCGTCTATGGGGTCGCACAGAGTCGGATACGACTGAAGCAACTAAGCAGCAGCAGCAATCTAATTAGTCTGATATTCTCAGAAGAGAGAGTAAACACAAATGACTTCAAATTGACAGTTTTGTTTTCAGATATGTGTATTGATAACTTTTGAAGCTGTACAGAGAAATAGCAACAATCCTAGAATTAGAATGCTACTATATTAAAAACTCATTGTAATTTTCAAACATTCTGATATTAAAATAAACATGAATGTATATATATATTTACACGAACATATCAAGTAGGCCATCTACACAATCAGATTTATTTCCCAGTGACAAGGTCAGGAGCCCTATCCTGACATATACATACACAAACTCCACTATTTCATGTGCATATATATCATGTAAATGGTAATTACAAAGACAAGCAGGACCCTCAGTTTATACATTAGCACAAAATTAAGGGAAAGTCATATATTTGAGTGTGATAGTCTGTAGAATTCTTGCTAAAGGAAGGTGCAGTTATTTCTGGGCCTGTGCACTTGGCAAGATTTCATTTACCCAGATTTTGGCCTTGATCCCTTAAAGGATCTTTTAATTAATATAGACCGTGCTACTTTCTATTTTAATTTTAAGCAGTGAACTTGGTTAAAGGATGGTCAACATAAGGATGGACTTTAGAAGTCAACCATTTAGAAACAACTGTTGAACAAATAACAATGTCAAAAGACCTAGCTTTATTAAAAATTCCAAGACCCCATCTTAACAGCTGTTTCTGTATCTATCTTTGACATCCATGCCTCTGTACTTTAAATTGGTCAAAGTACAGCTAGACACACAGAAGTTTAAAGAATAATGACAAAGAGAAAAGAAAGTGTAATTCCTGTTAGGAAGGCAAGAGGAGAAATGTGAGCAGAATTAAACATCTCTTTTACTAGGCAAATAGGCTAATAATAAATATAAATCAATAATAGGACCATAGATCACCAGACCCAAGTGAGAGTTCAAGAATAGAAAAGGATACCAGGAAAGCCCAGATCTGAGACAATGATGAAGCGGTCAGATGACACAGGAAGACTCAAAGTTGATATTGGTGACAGCACTTCAGAAAATCTGTCTGCATCTTGACTCACATGGCTTATCAGTGATAATCTGGAAAATTCGGGTCAATAGCAGTGCTTTCCTTCTCAGGGTCTTCCTGAAGACAGCGTTATGTCTTGATGTTGATCTGGGGAATACTGGCTCTGCATTCTTGTGTTTGATGCTTGCCTTGCCTTAGGCATTCAGGAGCTTAGCACTTTTTTGAAGTCTCTCCCTCTCTCTGGACTATGTGAGAGATTAAATATTTAGAAAGGTAAGGCAAATTTTATATTATTTTCTTTGGGCAGATCCTGGCAGAGTGCCAGGCACAATTCCATGTATATTAATGAAGGCGATTTGATGTTAAATATATCTCAGTCTTAAAAATTGCTGTAACAATGTATAGTGTGGAGATAAAGGCTTCTCCATAGATGAATTGTGCATATCTCTGATAAGTGATAGAACGTACTCAGTATTCACTGATACCTATAAGAGATTTTAATTGAGCACCTACTCTGTATCAAGAAATATAGTACATGTTGGGACAAAAGACAAACGGAATGTACCTCTCTTACAGCACAGCAGAACAAGCACCTGGCTAGAAAGAGGAGGCTTCAGATCTAGAATCTGCTCTATCATATGCTTTTGTATAATTGTGGCAAGTCACTTCACTTGTCTCAGACAACACTGACTCATCTCTACAATAAGAGAGTTGGATTAAATTATTTTTAAAGTCTAGGTTTGAAGCAAGATTCTGAAGTCTCATGTCACACTGATAGAGTTTTGGACATGGTGATTATATACTCATTAATCATCTGGTAGCACCTGAATAGATCTGGCATAAATCTAGTTTATACTAATGAAAGGAAGAAACTAATGACTCCTCCTCAGAAAAAGGCAAAACAAAACAAAACTGTGTCTCTGACACCTTGACCTCTGAATCAGAAGCATATATCAAGTTCCTCTGGCTCCAGTGACAATGTCGAAGATATCCACTGTGACAGAGAAATCTCAATGAAAAAAAAAAAAAATCACTGAGAAATATAGAATTATCTTCCTTAGACAAAGCCAAATGACTAAAATGACAGCTGGAGAATTAAACTTGATGACTAACAGGCTGAAACTCCCCATCCTCCACAAACTGTCCCTGAGCTGAAACACAGAGTAGAAACCTATGTCTGCATTTTATTCAGAAACCACGTTTTTTACAGAAGCCTAAATATGAGATGTAAGAAACTATATTTCAGTTTGCCCAATCAGTATTTCATTCATAAAGGAACAGATGCAGTAGCTTTTGCAGAGTCATGATGATAAACAAAGGAAAATCTAGTTAAATCAAGCTAGTAATTTTTTTCAAAATTTTAGATGCATTTATGCTATTTGTACATATTGTTCTAATCATGAAAGCAACATTCTCTTATTGTAGACTACCTAAAACAGAGAAAATATAAAGAAAGAAATCTAATTTACTCAAACCTCACTGTGAAGAGATAACCTATTCTAGTGCCCCACTATTGTGGGGGCTCTGCCACTATTTTCTGCTTTTTGACAATTACTTAACTCTATTTTATGAATTTTCTGATTCATGGTCTCTGTTTACTGACTTTTTCCTGTTTCTGTTTCTCCTTGCATCTGTTTCTCCTACATTTCAGACAGCAAAAGAAAAAGTAGCTGAATAGCTGCCAATTACTATTCAGCAGAATAAAGATGTGGAGCAGATTTTGTGGGCCAGGTTACTGTGTGATCTTCTAGCTCATCTACTGAAAACTGCCTTTTCCTCAGATACTCTTCACTGGTCCACCGAGCTGTGTTTCAAATGCTAGAGCTTCGTGGCACAACACTGGGTGGTCCCTGTGTAGGGAACCACTCCTCAGAAAACAATATCTGGCTATGGCACACACAGACATCCCAGAAAAGAGAAATTATATGTGGCAGAATGATTGATGGCATTAGTATTTTACAGGCAATTACTTAATGTATTCCTGCCTGGGAAATCCCATGGACAGGGCAGCCTGGCGGGCTACAGTCCATGGGGTTGCAGAGTCAGACACGACTGAGAGACATTTAAGGTATTAATATTAAAAAGTACAACAATCATGAATACTATTTGCCCTGGTACAATAGGGACTCTCTGAATCCCCCTAAATAATACAGTGAAGGCACACATTTTTTTTGACATTAAGTGGTCACATACTCAGATTAGAAAAGTCATCTCTCTTCTCTATAAAAGTTAAAGATCTCTATTTCTCCCAAACAATAAGCTTAAAAAAATAGTAAGTGAGAAGAAAACCTTAATAATACATTGAGTACAAAAGGATGAATAATTTCAGGTATTTGCACTTCAATGAACAGATCAGAAGAGCTTAGTCTTGTGTCAAGGAGAACTAATATAGTCACCCAGAGTCACTACAAAGGATCATATCACTGCAAAAATCAACTGCTGTCAACCCAGTACCATTAATGCTTTAATTATTCAAATGAAAATGCTAATTAAACATTCATTGAGAAGAATTCTGAAGAAATTTAAATTTCAGTGACTCTACAAGTACAGACCTGTATTTACAGGGTGTTTTGTTGTTGCTGTTCTTCAAATTCTGCCCTTTTCAGTCAAACTGTCTAAAGATGTTCTATTCTTCATAAATCTAGAATTTACACTGTAATTAATGGGTGATTTAAAGTGATACAAATATTATAGCATGAGTCTTTTTAATTTTTTCCAATGTAATAACAAAATCTTTATAGGTTTTATCTTTATAACCTTTATAATAAATCTTTATAGACAGCAGCTCTTTCTGAATAGTCAATTCAATACGAATACAAGTAGGAAGAACTTTCCCTTTGCTCTGAACCCTTACCAGTCCCTGACAAAGTCTTTCAGTTTATATGCTTTTCGCAATCTAATTTGGATCTTAAAATGAGGTTTTATATGGAACAAAATACTGTTTTGTTTGTTTTTTCTTAAGTCAGTTTTATCTCTAAAGCACAGCATCACACATGGTTCACAGTAGATGCTCATGTAAATGTGTGATGTGATATAATGTCTGAAAAGTAATGCTGTTTCTGCAATTGCTTTTTTTTTTTAAGTAAACATTTGAGGAATAATACAGAAACTAGGAAAATTATAACCCACAGGAACTAAGAAAACTTGGGATAAACGGTATCATGACCTAAAACAAAACTGTTGGATATTTGAAAAATTACCCAACATTTATAATTTTATTTCCATGGAAAAAGGACACCCAACAGAAACAACAATATATAAATACTTATTTGTATTTATGAATAAGCAGATAAGATTTACTTTTTCACTAAAATTATATTAAGCTATAACAAACATGCCATGCACAAATCTTAAGAAAATGAATTGAAATATCATAAGACCTTTTCTGAGGTATAAATTATATAATATAACATTGAGTGTACAATTTGAGAAGTTTTAGTAAATTTATACTGTTGTCCAACCATCATCCCAAACCAGTTTTAAAACACTTTCATTACTACAAAATATTACATCAATTTCCAGTCAATCCCACAAACAGCCTCTGGAAACACTGATATTTGTCTCTATAATTTTGCCTTATAAAGAAATTTAATGTAAACTAAATCATATAATACATAGGCTTCTTTCACTTCACAAAATGTTTTTTGGTCCATATGTGTTGTTGCATATTGAAATAGTTTCTTTCTTATTACTGATAATAAGCTTTCCACTTCCTGATGTAATGGTTTGTTTAACCATTTACCAGTTGATGACCACTGGTTTCCAGTTTGGGGTTTTTATGAATACTGTATTGCTATATGAACATATAGATCTTTAAATGGGCATTTGTTTCTATTTTGTTAGGTAGATGGCTAGGAGTGGAAATGCTGGGCCATGTGGTAAGCAAATGTTTAACATTTTAAGAAACTGTTACACTGTTTTCCTAAGTGGTTATATTGTCCTTAACACTTTCATCAAAAGTGTTTGAGAGCTGCATTTTCTCCATATTTTCACCATCTCTTCACATTGTCATTCTGATTGTTTATTACCATTCCATTAAGTGGTAGGTGAAATCAAATATGGATAAAAATTTGTATTTGCCTAATAACTAAGAAATTTGAGTATATTTTATGTGTTTATTTGTTGTTCATATATCATCTTAAGTGACTTAAAAATTTTGATATATTTTTAACATTTTGGCTAAATTATTAATTTGTCAAAATTCCTTATATATTATGAATAAAAGTGGGCTTCCCTTGTGGCTCAGCTGGTAAAGAATCTGCCTGCAACAAGGAAGACTTGGGTTCGATCTCTAGGTTGGAAAGATCCCCTGGAGAAGGAAAAGGCTACCCACTTCAGTATTCTGGCCTGGAGAATTGCATGGACTACAGTCCATGGAGTCGCAAAGAGTAGGACACAATGAGCGACTTTCACTTTCCATGAATAAAGGTAGTTTTAGACGTATGATTGGCAAATATTATTTCTAGTAAGTTGCTTACCTTTCATATTCTTAATGTTTTTTTGAAATGCAAATGTTTTTAATATTATGAAGTAGTTTTATTTTTATAATTTCTTGATTGGGCTTTTGGTGCCATTTAAAAAAAAAAAAAAGAAAATCACTTTTCCTGGGGTCACAGTTTCTTCTACGACATTTGCAGAAAGTTTTGAAATTCTGGCTCTTACATTTAGGTCTATAATCCACTTCAAGTTAATTTTTATGTAAAGCAAGGACATAAAATTATTCTAGCACTACATGTTGAAACATCATCCTTTCCCCCATTGAATTATCTTGGCAATTTTGTCAAAAGTAAGTTGACCATAAATATTCAGTTTTATTTCTAGACCACCTATTTAATTTCTCAATGACCTATAACTTTTTCTTTATGCTAGTATCTCAGTGTATTATGTAGCTTTACAATAATTTTTTAAATCAATTGTATAAATCCTCTACATTTGTTCTCCTTTTCCAAAATTATTTGTTTAATTCTATGTCCTGTGCATTTCCATGTAAATTGATTTCCACAACAAAAAGCCTGCTGGGGTTTTGATAAGATTTGCATTTAATCTACAAATTAACTTGCTGATAATCATCATCTGAAACATAATGAATCTTCTAATTCAATAACTTGGCAGATATCTTCACCTATTTAGGTCTTCTTTATTATCTTCAACAATGTTCTGGGGGAGGAGCTAAGATGGCGAAGGAGTAGGACGGGGAGAACACTTTCTCCTCCACAATTCATCAAAAGAACATTTAAACGCCGAGTAAATTCCACAAAACAACTTCTGAATGCCAACAGAGGACATCAAGCACCCAGAAAAGCAACCCATGTCTTCGAAAGGAGGTGGAAAAAAATATAAAAGACAAAAAAGAGACAAAAGAAGGAGGGACAGAGCTCCGTCCTGGGAAGGGAGTCTTAAAAAGAGAGAAGTTTCCAAACACCAGGAAACTTTCTCACTGCTGAATCTGTGCCAAGCCTTGGAAGCACAGAGGGCAACATAACAGGGAGGAAAAATAAATAAACAATTAAAACCTGCAGATTGCGAGCCCTACGGTAACTCCCCCAGCAGAGAAGCAGCGCAGACGCCTGCATCCGCCATTAGAAAGCAGGGGCTGGGCAGGGAGGCGCGGCGCGGGCTGCATTGCTTAGCATAAGGATCTGGCCAGAATACCCCGAGCGCTATCTGAGCGAAATAATTTGGGCTAGCAAACCAGACTGTGGGATATCTACCACGCGAAAAGCCAGCCCTAACCTAAGACACTGCCAGGCCCGCGCACAGAACAAAGGACTGTACAGAGATAGCCGGCTGCAGACCGTCCCCCTCTGGTGACAGGCAGCCAGAGCTGGAAGGGGGCAATTGCAGCCCCAGAGAGACATTACCTACAAAACTGTAAGCAGGCTTCTTTGCTAACTAAAATTTCTTGGGGGTCTGGACGGTCAACATCCGCCTGAGAAGGGGTGCCGGTTGCACACCTAAATAACCGAGCGGCAGGGAGGCGATAAGTCACAGCAATCACTCTCGCCAAACACCTCATCACCTGAGCTGCTCAGACCTGGGAAGGGCACAAAACACAGGCCCAACCGAGTCTGCGCCTCTGAGGACTACCCGAGTGCCTGAACCTGAGCGGCTTGGACCTGGGAGGTGCAGGCAGCCCAGGGCCAGCCACGGATGGTTCCGGCGGAGCAAACTAGAGCCTGAACAGTGTGGGCAGGGAGGCTACATGCACTGTGAGCCGGGGCAGACCCAGTGTGGCTGAGGCACTGTGAGTACACGCCAGTGTTATTTGTTTACAGCATCCTACCTCCCTCCCCACAGCACGACTGAATAAGTGAGCCTAAAAAAAAAAAAAAAAGTGTCCTCCACTGTCCCCTTTGTGTCAGGGAAGAAACCAGACACTGAAGAGACCAGCAAACAGAAGAAGCTATAACAGAGGGAACCGCCTTGGAAGCTACAGGCAATAGATTAAAACCCTGTGGTTAGTACCATCTACATAGGAAGGGGCCTATAGATGTTGAGAAATATAAGTTGGACCAAGAAACTAGCCGAAAATGAACTGACCCCACAATACCCAAAACAAAACCAGAGAAAGTCCTAGATATATTTTTACTAATTTTATGATCATTCTTTCTTTCTTTTTATTTTTAATTTTTAAAAAAATTTTAAGTCCTCTATTATTCCTTTAATTTTCACTTTTATAACCTACTATTACTTTGCAAAAAAAAAGAAAAAAAAGACCATTTTTTTTTAAAAAGCAAACTTGATATATATATGTTTTATAATTTTTGTGACCTTGTTTTTTTTTTCTTCTTTTCTTTAACATTGTATTTTTTAAATTCCAAACTCTACTCTAGATTTTTAATTTTAGCTTTTTGGTATTTGTTATCAATTTTATACCTATATATATATATTTTTTTTTTTAATAATTTTTGTGACTTTTTTATTTCTTTTTTTCTCTCTCTTTCTTTCTCTTCTTCTTTTATATAACATTGTATATCTGAAATTCCAAACTCTACTCTAGATTTTTAATTTATGCTTTTTGGTATTTGTTATCAATTTTGTACCTATATTTTCTTTATAATTTTTGTGACTTGGTTTGTTTTTGTATGTTTTTTCTCCCTTTCTTTTTCTTATTCTATTTTGTTTAACATTGTATTTTTGAAATTCCAGACTCAGATTTTTAACTTTTACTTTTTGGTATTTGTTATCAATTTTGTACCTATATTTTCTTTATAATTTTTGCAACTTGGTTTGTTTTTGTTTGTTTCTCTCTTTCTTTTTATTCTTCTTTTTTTTTAACATTGCATTTTTGAAATTCCAGACTCTACTCTAAATGTTTAACTTTTGCTTTTTGGTATTTGTTATCAATTTTGTACCTATACTTTCTTTGTAATTTTTGCGACTTTGTTTGTTTGTTTTTCTTTCTTTTCCTTCTTCTTTTCTTTAACATTGTATTTTTGAAATTCCAAACTCTACTCTAGATTTTTAATTTTTGCTTTTAGGTATTTGTTACCAATTTTGTACCTTTAAGAACCCAATCTTCAATACCCATTTTTCACTAGTGAGCGAGATTACTGGCTCAACTGCTCTCTCCCTCTTTGGACTCTCCTTTTTCTCCAACAGGTCACCTGTGTCTCCTCCCTAACCCCTCTCTACTCTATGCAACTCTGTGAATTTCTGTGTGTTCCAGATGGTGGAGAACACTTAGGGAACTGATTACTGGCTGGATCTGTCTCCCTCCTTTCATTCCCCCTTTTATCCTCCTGGCCACCTCTGTCTCCTTCCTCCTTCTCCTCTTGTCTGCATACTTCCGTGAACATCCTGAGCGGTCCAATTGTGGAGTGCACATAAGGAAATGATTACTGGCTAGCCCGCTCTCTCCTCTATTGATTCCACCTCATCTCATTCGGGTCAGCTGTAACTCCCTCCTCCCTCTTCTCTTCTCCATGTAACACTGTGAACCTCTCTGGGTGGCCATCATGGTGGAGAAACTTTTCATCTTTAACGTACATGTTTTATCAATGGTGCTGTATAGAAGGAGAAGTTTTGAAACTACTGTAAAAATAAGACCGATAACTGGAAGCAGGAGGCTTAAGTCCAAACCCTAACTTCAGGGAACTCCTGACTCCAGGAAACATTAATTGACAGAAGCTCATCAAATGCCTCCATACCTACACTGAAACCAAGCACCAACAAGGGCCAAGCAAATTTTCCAGCAACACAGGAACACAGCCCTGAGCTCCAAGATATAGGCTGCCCAAAGTCACCCCAAAACCATAGACGTCGCATAACTCATTACCGGACACTTCATTGCACTCCAGAGATAAGAAATACAGCTCCACGCACCAGAACACCGACACAAGCTTCCCTAACCAAGAAACCTTGACAAGCCACCTGTACAAACCCACACACAGCGAGGAAACGCCACAATAAAGAGAACTCCACAAACTGCCAGAATACAGAAAGGACACCCCAAATTCAGCAATTTAAACAAGATGAAGAGACAGAGGAATACCCAGCAGGTAAAGGAACAGGATAAAAGCCCACCAAACCAAACAAAAGAGAAAGAGATAGGGAATCTACCTGATAAAGAATTCCGAATAATGATAGTGAAATTGATCCAAAATCTTGAAATCAAAATGGAATCACAGATTAATAGCCTGGAGACAAGGATTGAGAAGATGCAAGAAAGGTTTAACAAGGACCTAGAAGAAATAAAAAAAGAGTCAATATATAATGAATAATGCAATAAATGAAATCAAAAACACTCTGGAGGCAACAAATAGTAGAATAACAGAGGCAGAAGATAGGATTAGTGAATTAGAAGATAGAATGGTAGAAATAAATGAATCAGAGAGGATAAAAGAAAAACGAATTAAAAGAAATGAGGACAATTTCAGAGAACTCCAGGACAATATTAAATGCTACAACATTTGAATCATAGGGGTCCCAGAAGAAGAAGACAAGAAGAAAGACCATGAGAAAATACTTGAGGAGATAATAGTTGAAAACTTCCCTAAAATGGGGAAGGAAATAATCACTCAAGGCCAAGAAACCCAGAGAGTCCCAAACAGGATAAACCCAAGGCGAAACACCCCAAGACACATATTAATCAAATTAACAAAGATCAAACACAAAGAACAAATATTAAAGGCAGCAAGGGAAAAACAACAAATAACACACAAGGGAATTCCCATAAGGATAACAGCTGATCTTTCAATAGAAACTCTCCAAGCCAGGAGGGAATGGCAAGACATACTTAAAGTGATGAAAGAAAATAACCCGATTATTGTACCCAGCAAGGATCTCATTCAAATATGAAGGAGAAATCAAAAGCTTTACAGACAAGCAAAAGCTGAGAGAATTCAGCACCACCAAACCAGCTCTGCAACAAATACTAAAGGATATTCTCTAGACAGGAAACACAAAAACTGTGTATAAATTCAAACCCAAAACAATAAAGTAAATGGCAACGGGATCATATTTATCAATAATTACCTTAAACGTAAATGGGTTGAATGCCCCAACCAAAAGACAAAGACTGGCTGAATGGATACAAAAACAAGACCCCTACATATGTTGTCTACAAGAGACCCACCTCAAAACAGGGGACACATACAGACTGAAATTGAAGGGCTGGAAAAAGATTTTCCATGCAAATAGAGACCAAAAGAAAGCAGGTGTAGCAATACTCATATCAGAGAAAATAGACTTTGAAACAAAGACTGTGAAAAGAGACAAAGACGGTCACTAGATAATGATCAAAGGATCAATCCAATAAGAAGACATAACAATTATAAATATATATGCACCCAACACCGGAGCACCTCAATATATAAGGCAAATGCTAACAAGTATGAAAGGAGAAATTAACAATAACACAATAATAGTGGGAGACTTTTATTACTATTATTACTATTACTTTTATCCATAGGAGATCTATCACACCTATGAATAGATCAACTAAACAGAAAATTAACAAGGAAACACAAACTTTAAACGATACAATAGACCAGTTAGACCTAGTTGATATCTATAGGACATTTCATCCCAAAACAATGAATTTCACCTTTTTCTCAAGTGTACATGGAACCTTCTCCAGGATAGATCACATCCTGGGCCACAAATCTAGCCTTGGTAAATTCAAAACAATTGAAATCATTCCAAGCATCTTTTCTGACCACAATGCAGTAAGATTAGATCTCCATAACAGGAGAAAAACTATTAAAAATTCCAACATATGGAGGATGAACAACACGCTGCTGAATAACCAACAAATCACAGAAGAAATCAAAAAATATATCAAAATTTGCATAGAAATGAAAGAAAATGAAAACACAATAACCCAAAACCTGTGGGACACTGTAAAGGCAGTCCTAAGGGGAAAGTTCATAGCAATACAGGCATACCTCAAGAAACAAGAAAAAAGTCAAATAAATAACCTAACTCTGCACCTAAAGCAACTAGAAAAGGAAGAAATGAAGAACCCCAGGGTTAGTAGAAGGAAAGAAATCTTAAAAATTAGGGCCAAAATAAGTGCAAAAGAAACAAAAGAGACCATAGCAAAAATCAACAAAGCCAAAAGCTGGGTTTTTGAAAGGATAAATAAAATTGACAAACCATTAGCCAGACTCATCAAGACACAAAGGGAGAAAATTCAAATCAATAAAATTAGAAACGAAAATGGAGAGATCACAACAGACAACACAGAAATACAAAGGACCATAAAAGACTACTATCAGCAATTATATGCCAATAAAATGGACAACGTAGAAAAAATGGACAAATTCTTAGGAAAGTATAACTTTCCAAAACTGAACCAGGAAGAAATAGAAAATCTTAACAGACCCATCACAAGCACAGAAATTGAAACTGTAATCAAAAATCTTCCAGCAAACAAAAGCCCAGGTCCAGACGGCTTCACAGCTGAATTCTACCAAAAATTTAGAGAAGAGCTAAGACCTATCCTAGACAAACTCTTCCAGAAAATTGCAGAGGAAGGTAAACTTCCAAACTCATTCTAAGAAGCCACCATCACCCTAATACAAAAACCTTACAAAGACGCCAAAAAAAGAAAACTACAGGCCAATATCACTGATGAACATAGATGCAAAAATCCTTAACAAAATTCTAGCAATCAGAATCCAACAACACATTAAAAAGATCACACACCATAACCAAGTGGGCTTTATCCCAGGGATGCAAGGATTCTTCAATATCCGCAAATCAATCAATGTAATACACCACATTAACAAACTGAAAAATAAAAACCATATGATTATCTCAATAGATGCAGAGAAAGCCTTTGACAAAATTCAACATCCACTTATGACAAAAACTCTCCAGAAAGCAGGAATATAAGGAACACATACCTCAACATAATAAAAGCTATATATGACAAACCCACAGCAAACATTATCCTCAATGGTGAAAAATTGAAAGCATTTCCTCTAAAGTCAGGAACAAGACAAGGGTGCCCACTTTCACCATTACTATTCAACATAGTTTTGGAAGTTTTGGCCACAGCAATCAGAGCAGAAAAAGAAATAAAAGGAATCCAAATTGGAAAAGAAGAAGTAAAACTCTCACTGTTTGCAGATGACATGATTCTCTACATAGAAAACCCTAAAGACTCCACCAGAAAATTACTAGAGCTAATCAATGATTATAGTAAAGTTGCAGGATATAAAATCAACACACAGAAATCCCTTGCATTCCTATACACTAATAATAAGAAAACAGAAAGAGAAATTAAAGAAACAATTCCATTCACCATTGCAACAGAAAGAATAAAACACTTAGGAATATATCTACTTAAAGAAACTAAAGACCTATATATAGAAAACTATAAAACACTGGTGAAAGAAATCAAAGAGGACACTAATAGATGGAGAAATATACCATGTTCATGGATTGGATGAATCAATATAGTGAAAATGAGTATACTACCCAAAGCAATTTATAGATTCAATGCAATCCCTATCAAGCTACCAATGGTATTCTTCACAGAGCTAGAACAAATAATTTCACAATTTGTATGGAAATACAAAAAACCTTGAATAGCCAAAGCAATCTTGAGAAAGAAGAATGGAACTGGAGGAATCAACCTACCTGACTTCAGGCTCTACTACAAAGCCACAGTCATCAAGACAGTATGGTACTGGCACAAAGACAGAAATATAGATCAATGGAACAAAACAGAAAGCCCAGAGATAAATCCACGCACATATGGACACCTTATCTTTGACAAAGGAGACAAGAATATACAATGGATTAAAGACAATCTCTTTAACAAGTGGTGCTGGGAAATCTGGTCAACCACTTGTAAAGGAATGAAACTAGAACACTTTCTAATACCATACACAAAAATAAACTCAAAATGGATTAAATATCTAAACGTGAGACCAGAAACTATAAAACTCCTAGAGGAGAACATAAGCAAAACACTCTCCAACATACATCACAGCAGGATCCTCTATGACCCACCTCCCAGAATATTGGAAATAAAAGCAAAAATAAACAAATGGGACCTAATTAAACTTAAAACCTTCTGCACAACAAAGGAAACTATTAGCAAGGTGAAAAGACAGCCTTCAGAATGGGAGAAAATAATAGCAAATGAAGCAACTGACAAACAACTAATCTCAAAAATATACAAGCAACTCCTATAGCTCAACTCCAGAAAAATAAATGACCGAATCAAAAAATGGGCCAAAGAACTAAACAGACATTTCTCCAAAGAAGACATACAGATGGCTAACAAACACATGAAAAGATGCTCAACATCACTCATTATCAGAGAAATGCAAATCAAAACCACTATTAGGTACCATTTCACACCAGTCAGAATGGCTGCGATCCAAAAGTCTACAAGTAATAAATGCTGGAGAGGATGTGGAGAAAAGGGAACCCTCTTACACTGTTGGTGGGAATGCAAACTAGTACAGCCACTATGGAGAACAGTGTGGAGATTCTTTAAAAAACTGGAAATAGAACTGCCTTGTGATCCAGCAATCCCACTGCTGGGCATACACACTGAGGAAACCAGAAGGGAAAGAGACACGTGTACCCCAATGTTCATCGCAGCACTGTTTATAATAGCCAGGACATGGAAGCAACCTAGATGCCCATTAGCAGATGAATGGATAAGAAAGCAGTGGTACATATACACGATGGAGTATTACTCAGCCATTAAAAAGAATACATTTGAATCAGTTCTAATGAGGTGGATGAAAGTGGAACCTATTATACAGAGTGAAGTAAGCCAGAAAGAAAAACACCAATACAGTATACTAATGCATATATATGGAATTTAGAAAGATGGTAACAAAAACCCTGTAAATGAGACAGCAAAAGAGACACTGATGTATAGAACAGTCTTATGGACTCTGTGGGAGAGGGAGAGGGTGGGATGATTTGGGAGAACGTCATTGAAATATGTATAATATCATATATGAAACGAGTCGCCAGTCCAGGTTTGATGCACGATGCTGGATGCTTGGGGCTGGTGCACTGGGATGACCCAGAGGGATGGTATGGGGAGGAAGGAGGGAGGAGGGTTCAGGATGGGGAACACGTGTATGCCTGTGGTGGATTCATTTCGATATATGGCAGAACCAATACAATATTGTAAAGTTTAAAAATAAAATAAAATAAGCAAGAGAGTTACAGAAAAAAAAATGCAGTTTAGCAATATTCATAACATTTTTTAGAATGTTCATATTTTTAATTTAGTAAATTTACTTTTAAAAATAAAATTCTTAATTTTAAAATGTAAAAAAAACCAATGTTCTGCAATTTTTATTCTAAAGAACATATATTTCTTAAAAAATATACTGATAAATAACTTTTCTTAAAATTGTGGATAGGATTTTCTTTATTTCATATTTTATATTATCAGATATTATTAGTATGGAAAAAACTATTTTTTTGTATATTGACTGAATTCTGTCACTTTTCTAAATTAACTTATTATATATTACTGATTGTTTTGTAGATGTTTTAGAGTTTTTACATACAATATCATGTCATCTAAAAATAAAAACCTTTCTATTTTCTCCTTTCTAAACTTTATGTATTTAATTTCTATTTCCTGTCTTATTGCATTGGTATAACTCCTTAACAACGTTGAGTAAAAAAGATGAATTTAGATACTCTTACATTTTTTCCAATCATACAGTGAAATTATTCATCCTTTCACCTTTTATACTAGGAATAGCTTTCTCATAAGTGCTCATTATTAATTTGAAGATATTCTCTTCTATATAGTTTCTTGATAAATTTTCACCATAATTGTGTTAGATTTAATAAATTTTTTCTGCATCAACTGAGAAAAATTTGAGAGTCTCACTTGTTTATTTGATTCTCACTTGTATAAAGACTATAATAATTTATTTTTTGAATGATGAACTAATCTTGAATTCCTGGGGTAAACCCCACTTGGTCAAGTTGTATAACCTTTTTACATGTTGTCAAATTCAATTTACCAGCCCATTAAGAATTTTGCTCTCTATGTACCTGAAGGACATTCTCTGTAGTTTTATTTTCTTGAAACATCTTCGTCAGGTTTGGTGTCAGGGTGATAATCACCTCAAAGTATAAATTGAAAAGTGTTCCTTCTCTATTTTCTCAAATAGTCTGTAAAGCATTATTAGGTATTCTCCTGTATATGCTTGATAGAATTAATCCATTATCTACATAAAGGCTTTCTTTGAGGAAAGAGCACTAATTAATAACCTTTTTTTTTTTTGGACTTGACTTAAATCTCTTGATTTGCCTACCCCCCCAACCCTTGGAGTTACTTTTGGTAATTTCAGTCCTTCATTAATGTATCCATTTTACTTAGGTTTTTATAATTGTCAAATACTATTCTTATAGTGTTTTTTTGTAATTTCTGAAGAATTTATACTGAGTTCTCTTTTTTATTACCGAATTTGGTAGTTTTTTCTTCTCTTTCTTTATTAATCAGTCTAATTAAATGTTTATCTCTTTTACCTACCATTAAAAAACAACAACAAATTTTGGTTACTGATTGTCTCTGCTTATCTACTTGCTTTTCCAATAATTTCTACTGTGACATTGATAGTTTTATGTTGTCTCACCTGTTTCAGAGTCTCTACTCTTCTTCAATTTTTTTCTCACTCTGCTATTCAGATTTCAAAATTCAGATCATATTTATCATCTAATTTCTGAATATTATTTCCTGCAACTTTAGATCTACTATTATATACATTGATCATGTTTTAATTTCAGTTATTTCAAATATAAAACTATATTTTCACTTTTCAAAAATATAATTTTTATTTTCATTTCAAAACTATAATTACATTTCTCTATTGATATTCTTTATTTGTGGATTCACTGCCATTATATCTCTTATTTTTTTAATACAGTTTCCTTTAATTTGAAGATATTTACAATAGCTGCTTTTTTTTTTTTTTTTTTTTTGTCCTGTTAAATTTTACACCTGGTCCTATCAATCAACTTTCATAGATACAGTCCTTTATGTTTCTTTGAATGGCTCATAATTTGGGGGTGAAAATTTAACATTTTTGAGAACATACAATACCAAGTCTAAAATAAGTTTTATAGTCCTGTGAGTTTTGTATTTTTTTAATTAAATTCCTAATCTTATTGTAGAATCTGTCTCCCCCATGATGAGCAGCCTGTGATTCTTTACTTATTTTTCTCATTATTATTATTCTCATTATGTTTATGCTTAAATGAAGTCACTCAGTCATGTCCGACTCTTTGTGACCCAATGGTCTGTAGCCTAACCGGCTCCTCAGTTCATGGGATTTTCCAGGCAAGAATACTGGAGTGGGTTGCCATTTCCTTCTCCAGGGGACCTTCCCGACCCAGAGATCGAACTCGGGTCTCCAGCATTTCAGGCAGACGCTTTACCCTCTGAGCCACCAGGAAAGATAATCTCCCCCGTGTCTTTATGGTTTATTGGTTATCTCATTATTTGGATAGAAGATGTGCTCTAAATCATTGTTCCCATAAGGTGCAAACCTTCTTCAGGTTGATTAGTGAGTGGTTTGGGAAACACATTCAGAATTATAGCTAGTCCTCAAGTCTGCATCATCACATATTTCTCAAGCCTTCTCAGGTTTCCCTGACAAATACGCAAACTTTTCCATCAGCCAGTGATACGTGAAGACCTTATCTCAGATTTTCTATGGAGCCGATTTCTAGGATCTTTCAATTAAATTTCAGACTGGTCTATCCCAATCAGGATGACCACACTGGACTAACGAATATATAAATTTCCCCTCCTCCCCAATTTTGTCCTATCTAAATTCCCACATTAGCTGCCAAAACCATAGGTTTTCACTGACAACTCCAAACTGAATCAGTTCCCTATGACTTTGGACCTTGTGGCTTTCATGTCAATGGTTAAAACAATAGCTTTTGTTGACCCTACTGGGGAGTGAAGTAAAGATGGAAGTAACTTAGACAAGAAAAGCCATAGATAACTCTGTCTTCTAACCTATAGCTCTTGAGTTAATTATGAGTAAATTCTTACTAACCTTTCATCTGCTTTTGGTTGGTATCCAGTACCTTCAAATGTTGTTTCTGACATTTTTCTTTTAATTTTATACTTATCTGGGGAGTGGGACAGGAGGGAGAATTTGGCAACATCTTCATGCTGCCATAAGCAAAAGTCCATTGTAATTTAAATAAGAGTATTTACTTCTAGGTTCTTTAAATAATTAATCTGAAATTCCTTTATTGGATGGGATTCATTCACTTCTTTTCATCCGTATTTATTTGGTAAATTCAGTCAGTCAAGAGACTTATCTGAGACTTTTTATAGAGGAGTTGGGTGGAATTATGATGAAACAATTTTTTTTTCCTGTCTTAAAGTTATATTTTTACTCAGATACATCAACAGGTCTTTAAGCATAACTGATTCACTTTGCTGTATACCTAAAGATAACAAAACATTGACAACCAGCTATACTCCAATAACATTTTTAAAAAATAAAAAGCATATAAGTTAATATATCAAAACTTCTAAAATAAAGGGTAAATGAATGCATAAAACTGCTGCATATAGTATGTGGATTGATTCTAAGGCAAAATTTCAAGATTCTTTCACAGGTAAATAAATAATGTAGCTGGAAAACAGAATAATTTTAAGATTATTCCAACAGTTTAGGTAGGTTATAAATCATAACTAAACAATGTGCTTTATTTAATTAAAGGGCCTGGTAATACTCTGAGCAGTAGTTTAGGCCACTATTATTCTGGGTCTTTGGTTTACATATGTGGATTACTGAAAAGAAAAATTTATCTTCCCAATACAGTTTTTGTATGTGTGATTTTGTGCAAGTCATTTAAAAATTACTATATCTCAGTTTCTTTATGTGCAACATGATTAAAATAAAGTGCTTTTCTATATGTCAGTCAGAGTAGGAGTATTTGCAAAATTATAATTTTTAGGGATGATGATACTAGTAGAAATAGAAGTAATGAGGCAAGAGGTGGTACCAATAAACACTAATTCACAATACAGAGTCAAAAAATATGATGCTTAAGCAATAACACAAGTCTAAGGACAGAAATGGTATGGACCTAATAGAAGCAAAAGATATTAAGAGGTGGCAAGAATACATAGAACTATACAAAAAATATCTCCATGACCCAGATAACCACAATGGTGTGATCACTCACCTAGAGCCAGACATCCTGGAATGTGAAGTAAAATGGGCCTAGGAAGTATCACTATGAACAAAGCTAGTGGAGGAGATGGAATTCCAGTTGAGCTGTTTAAATCCTAGAAGATGATGCTGTGAAAATGCTGCACCAAATATGCCAGCAAATTTGGAAAACTCAGCAGTGGCCACAGGACTTGCAAAGGTCAGTTTTCATTCTAATCCCAAAGAAAGACAATGCCAAAGAATGGTCAAACCACCACACAACTGCACTCATCTCACACGCTAGTAAAGTAATGCTCAAAATTCTCTAAGCCAGGCTTCAGCAATATGTGAACCGTGAACTTCCAGGTGTTCATTTATTGGAGAAGGAAATGGCAACCCACTCCAGTGTTCTTGCCTGGAGAATCCCAGGGATGGGGGAGCCTGGTGGGCTGCTGTCTATGGGATGGCACAGAGTTGGACACGACTGAAGCAACTTAGCAGCAGCAGCAGCAAGCTGGATTTAGAAAAGGCAGAGGAACCAGAGATCAAATTGCCAACATCCACTGGATTACAGAAAAAGCAAGAGAATTCCAGAAAAACATGTACTTCTTCTTTATTGATTACCCCAAAGCCTTTGACTGTATGGATCACAACAAACTGTGGAAAATTCTTCAAGAGATGGGAACACCAGACCACGTGACCTGCCTCCTGAGAAATCTGTATGCAGATCGAGAAGCAACAGTTAGAACCAGATATGGAACAACAGACTGATTAGAAATTGGGAAAGGAGTATGTCAAGGCTGTATATTGTCACCCTGCTTATTTAACTTATATGCAGAGTGTATCATGAGAAATGCCGGGCTGGATGAAGCACAAGCTGGAATCAAGATTGCAGGGAGAAATATCAATAACCTCAGATACACAGATGACACCACCCTTATGGCAGAAAGTGAAGAGGAACTGAAGAGTCTCTTGATGAAAGTGAAAGAGGAAAGTGAAAAAGTTGGCTTAAAACTCAACATTCAAAAAACTAAGATCAAGACATCCGGTCCCATCACTTCATGGCAAATAGATGAGGAAACAATGGAAACAGTGCCAGACTTTGTTTTTGGGGGGGCTCCAAAATCACTGCAGAAGGTGACTGCAGCCATGAAATTAAAAGACGTTTGCTCCTTGGAAGAAAAGCTGTGACCAACCTAGGCAGCATATTAAAAAGCAGAGACATTACTTTGCCAACAAAGACCCATCCAGTAGTCATGTATGAATGTGAGAGTTGGACCATAAAGAAAGCTGAGAGCTGAAGAATTGATGCTTTTGAACTGTGGTGTTGGAGAAGACCCTTGGGCTGCGATGAGATCCAACCTGTTCATCCTAAAGGAAATCAGTCCTGAATATTCATTGGAAGGACTGATGCTGAAGCTAAAACTCCAATACTTTGGCCACCTGATGTGAAGAACTGACTCACTGGAAAAGACCCTGATGCTGGGAAAGATTGAAGGCGGGAGGAGAAGGTGATGACACAGGATGAAATGGTTGGATAGCACCACTGATTCCATGCACGTGAGTTTGAACAAGCTCTGGGCATTGGTGATGGACAGGGAGGCCTGGTGTGCTGCAGTCCATGGGGTTACAAAGAGTAGAACACAACTAAGAGACTGAACTAAACTAAAACACAATTAAGTGCTAAAAGAATTGAAAACTGCAGTTCTTAGACAGTTGTGTTCTCTATGTGTCTGTAGTCATAACAGATTTACAATCTGTTATTGAGGAGGCTTGCCACTGATTGCATATATCTCAGAATACGACATAAGCAGAACCACCTCTTTTTAAGATGACACAGGAAATGGTGTGGTTTTTTTTTTTTCACATAGCCCTTTAGTTTTGAAAATATCTGGCTGAAAATTCAGAAAACTTAAAATTTAAGATCTTCATTTGCATCTTAGAGCTCAGCATCTGATACAGAATAAGAAATCACAGAAAGTTTTCAATGCAGTGCTCCTTTAAATCTCAAAATGGAAAGGCAGCTATGCACCATGTAGAGAATATGTCTAGGACACCACAGCCTACTGAGTAGCTTTAATGAAGCAACAAAGCATTTTATTACATACTCACAAGCAAAGGACTGTGACTACGTGCATTCAGAAACAAACCATAACCCTATGTTAAAAACAAATTCTGTTATTTATGCTGTGTGTGTGTGTATATATACATATATATATATACACACATATATAAATCTTAAATAAGAACAATAATTACAAAAACCCATAAAAGAGATTCATTTCAAGCAGTTTGTTAAACACATATTTATTGGATGAATGAGCTCCTCCAAGGCACTCTCACTGTGTTAAGGACATGTCATGAATTTTTTAACTACTTAATAATGCAATTGCTTCAGGATTGAGTTAGTTTAATAAATCATATAAGTTGCAGTAAATTTTGCCACATATTCATACATAAAAAAATAATCTAGTTTTTAAGCACGGCTTCCCTTACTATTAATAAGAAGCTTAACATAACCGAGGGAAAAAAGAAAGAAAAAAAATCACACTTAAGTAAAATATCCAAGGAAATGCATCCAGAGGCACCTCTTCACCATGAGTTCTAAGGTCATCAATCAGTCCTGAAATGTTATGCAACTGCTTGTGTGAAGAACATCTTTATGAGAGACATATCCATAAATTTCATCACTTTATCAAATTACAAAACAGTCATGAACATTTGTTCTATGTGATGTTGTTCTATGAGATCAACTCACACTAATAACCCAGCGATGTGCTGAGGTGACAAAACTGCGACTGATCAGAGAGGCATGTGGTCAAGAGCAAGGACCACTGGTTACGAAAACAAACATGTGAGGGGATATAGAGAGACCCAGCCAACACTAACTCTGAAAACCCTACCTCAAAGGAGGCGGACAAGTAATCTGAGTAATCAAAAAGTTCTGGCCAAAAGCATAGGAAAAAAACTCTGGGCCAGCAACTGGTCAGAGACTAAAGAGGAAGCTGAGCCTGAGTGACAACACATTAGCTCCCTGCCTCACCAGTGAATCACACAGTGCTACAACTTACATTTAATAAGAGTACTTATGTATAGTTTTCATGATGATATTTAGATGCTCACTTCCAAACTCATGTTCTGTAATTCATATATATTTAACACAAATATAAAAATTTGATCTGAATATCAGAAGAATTGAAATTTAACATTATTCACTTATAATTATGACTCTGGAATGATGGAAGAAATGCAAAATTTATTATCAATGAAATTGCTTCAGTTCAAACGAAATAAAACTAAAAATAGTATTTACTTTTATCTTATAAAGTAAATATAAAATTGCCTATGTTTCTAGTTTTTCTCCATAATGAGGTTATTGAAAAAAATTTAATTACTCTCCTTGCTGCTGCTGCTGCTGCTAAGTCCCTTCAGTCGTGTCTGACTCTGTGCGACCCCGTAAGCAGCAGCCCACCAGGCTCCGCATCCCTGGGATTCTCCAGGCAAGAACACTGGAGTGGGTTGCTATTTCCTTCTCCAATGCATGAAAATGAAAAGTGAAAGTGAAGTCACTCAGTCGTGTCCGACTCGTAGCGACCCCATGGACTGTAGCTGTAGGCTCCTCCGTCCATGGGATTTTCCAGGCAAGAGTACTAGAATGGGGTGCCATTGCCTTCTCCCAAATTACTCTCCCTAACCTAGATGAAATTATTTCAAGGTTACATAACCCACCAAGGACGCTCAAACATGACCAACTTATATCTTTCTTTAACTTCTTGATTTTACAGATACATCAGGTTTGAAATAATCTTATTTCCATTACTAATTATGATTAAGCAAAAGTAATCAAATCAGTGAGACCAGAGTGAATATCCTCTAAAATTATCTAAGTATTTCAGTAAACTACTCATATAGTTCTTTTCTTGAATTAACACGTATTTTAAAACTAGAAACTATCAATCCACTTTAAAGAAGATAGGCTAATGCATTAATCAATAATGTTAACCTCATTTTTACTGTTCCTTCAACAGGACAGAGGTACCTTTCCTCAAGTAAAGTGATAAGAGTTTTCTCATGTTGCAAATGCACTTTAGTGTCTGGGCAGTCTCCTAAGTTAATTTTTCCTTTAATGATAAAGGAGAATGATGGCTAGATTGTTCAATGAGGAAGAAAAAAAAACTAATATGACTCTGACTTCTATGGGTGATTGACTGCAACAACCAAAGCTAATGACTGTGGAAGCAGCAGACTTTTATTGCTCTTTAAATATTAGGGCATATGTTGGGATAGTAAAAGACTAACACAGTGGGAGCTGTTGACATTGTGTGCTATTTCTTTCGTTAGGTGCATGACTATACACACAAAAGAAGAAACAATAAATAAACAATGACTTCCAAGAGCCCTTTATGCATACTGATATTTTGTATATTATTCCAAGGTGAAAGAGTTAGATTAAAGAATTACCATTTTAACAAATCACAAAAGGAACTGACATGGGTTACTGGATACTGAGTTCAGATATCAACTTATTCCTAAACATTATTCCACCAGTGTTCTGAAAACAAACATTGATAATTCATGGAAGTCAATATGAATCTTTTACCTAACATAGTTCAAAAGTGACCATAACTTTTAAGATTATCACAAAAAAGCTGTATATGCTCATATAACCTTGGTTAAAAAGAAATAATTGTCTTTCAGGCAGGCTAATCTTCTTGAAAGGACACATAAAGAAAAATGAACCATCCATCCATGTCAGTAAAATCAAGCTTGGCAGTCTATGAGGCAATAGATGTGCATTGAGGTATGCAAGGATTACAGTGCATCAAGGTAACCCTCATGCCTAGAGTGCTACCCAAAGCATGCAACTGTTAGCTCATTCAAGCACTGTAGATGACAAGTGCTGAATGAAAGTGCTGGGAATTCACAAAGCCAATTAAGGTAACATTGAAAATAAACGGATTGAAGTAGCTGCATACTTCACTAATCAGAAATTCAATCAAATAGGATAATTTGAGAATATGATATATATACAACATTCTACTGGACATTATTAAGATATAGAGTGAATATAAAATGTCATTTTCATCCTAAATCAACTAAAATCTAGACAAGCAGACAATGGAAATATATGGAATAATCAAAATTCAATGTAAAAGAATGCAAAATTAAGGGGAAAAGTGTCTATCAGTTACCCACGAGTTTTATCTCCAGCAAAGATTTTTACCTACAAAAGAATCTGTGAAAATTTTGAGCTGAGGTATAAAGTCAGTACTTGGTAGGATCTAGTGAACTGGAAACTAAAGCTATAGACCTTTATTGGATAATGAATTTGATATGCAAAGACACTTTAATTATTAAACAGTATTTTTAATTAGTAAATTTAATTAGCATACTTTAATTAGTAAAATAAAGCAAAAATAAAGCCCTAGGGGAGGGCCTAGGTGGAAAATCAGAGCAGTTAAAAGCTGATAGGTGTCAGTGAAACTTTTGGTAGTTATTGTGGACTGAATTATGTCCCCCCATAATTCATACACTGAGGCTCTAACCCCTCGTATTTCAGAATGTGACTATATTTGGGGATAGGATCTTTAAATTGGAAGTTAAAATGAGGCTGTTAGAGTAAGCTTTAACCTACTCTAACTGGTGTTTTTACAAGAAGGGGAGATATGGACACATACAATGAGACCCTAGGAGCATATGCACAGAGGCACAGCCGTGCAAAGGGATAGGGAGAGAACAGCCATCTGTAAGCCTGTAAGAGAGTCCTCAAGGAACAAAGTCAGCTAGCACTCTGATTTAAGTCTTTCAGAGGACATGATAAAACTATGAGGACATAATCATCTCTCCTTTAAGCCACCCAGTCTGTAGTATTTGATTGTGGCAACCTTAGCAAATTAATTCAGAGGAAGAGTCCTACTACATGAATAGTTTTGAGAACATGAGAGTACCTTTTTTTTTTTTTTTTTTCCTATACAAGTAGAAGACAAACAACTGGATGGAAGGAAGAAATCATTCATTTCTCTATGGTCAAAATAATCATTCTTGATTTTTAACTCTCTTGCAACACTCACTCTCAACTTTGGATAACACAGATACCATTACTCTTAGCAGGGAATTCTGTTGTTGTTGTTTAGTCGCTGAATTATGTCCAACTCTTTGCAACCCCATGGACTGTAGCCAACCAGGCTCCCCTGTCCCATGGGATTTTCCAGGCAAGAATACTAGAGTGGGTTCCCATTTCCTTCTCCAGGGGATCTTTCCCACCCAGGGATTCAACCAGCATCTACTGCATTACAGGTGGATTCTTTATGGTGGAGTCACCAGGGAAGCCCCAGCAGGAAATTCTAGATAATTATTACTGTTATTATTTATGGAAGTCCCACAGCCAAGTAAGATGAATACATTATAAAAAATATATTTGGAGGAGTGTATAATCATTTGACCTGTGGAAAATAAAATCTCTTCCCTGGCAGTCCAGTGGTTAAGATCGCAAGAGTTTCCACTGCAGGAATCTTGGGTTAGAGGTTAGATCCCTGGCCAGGGAACTAAGATCCTACATGCATGAAAAAAAAAAAAAAAAATCTGCACTGTCCTAAGCAAAAGAGTAGGGTTGAGACAGTCTGACTCTAAAGATGGTAGGTATGAAGGCAGGGCCCACACTCCACAGGGAAGTGCTGGGACCACCAGGGAGTGGATGTAGGGGCAGACACCCATGGATGGGCAGAGACTGCGATCAGGCAGCCGCGCTGGAGAGGTAGAGGCCAGGCAAGTAGGTGGCTGAAACAAGAAGTGCTGTACTCCTGGGGTGACCCATGCAGCTGCGGCTGCTGCCAGCAACATGGAGGAATAGGGCAAGAAGATGAGCATGTGGATTGCATCCTCAGGGAGGACAGGCTGGACCTCACACCTAAGTAGGTGAAAGGCGAAAGAGCCGGGCTGGGGGTCCAATGAGTTACGGGAGGGTCTCTGGGATCACCCGCTGGTCTGTGGGTTCTGGAAGTGAGAAAGCAGCCTCGGGGAAGCTCGGAGGTGCATACTGTTGAAGGAGGATGTGGCAGGCAGGCAGGGCCCCAGAGTGAACGGCATGATCATGCCCGGGCAGGGTCTGGGGAGGTGGGTCTCAGTGGGTGGAATAGGAGGCAATCCCCTATTGAAATTGGAGATCTCCACTGGAGTTAATGTGGTTCCTCTGCTCCTGGACAGTAAAGTTATGTGATCCTCTGCTGGCCAGATGCGCAGAAAGGAAGGAGCCATGCCTTCCACCCCAGTGACCATCCCCCAAACCCAGACTCTCCACATGGCCTTCCCTGCAGAGTAGTGTTCAGGAGTTGCAGTGGAGCTAGCCCTGGTTATGGGCCAGAAAGTTTTCCTGGATTAGTATATTAGAGAAAATGGCATGTAACATAAGTGTAGAAATACTGCTGTTTAGTTGCCTTCAGTTTGGGGTCTCTAGTAAATGCAAACTTTATACATCACTATACCATGCAGTGGGTTGAGTTTTGCTCCACTTCATACTGAGATAAGTTGGAACCTGCCAGAACAGTAGCACGTGGACAGTGTCTCCCTGAACAAATAGGAAACTGACTCAGAGCAGGAGGCACCTGACCAGCTGGTGAAACTGGAAGTGGAGACCACAAAGGCAGCTAAGACCAGCCCGGCATCATGCATGCTCAAAACATCCAGCATCAGCATGCTCAAAAGGGGAATTTTGACCACTATTCCATCTTCCTAGGGTGGCAGTAGTGAGCTGGTTCACGCTGTTTGAAGTGATGTGACTGATCCTTGCACAGGGCACCCAGGAAGGGAAAGAGGGAGAAAGGACAGCCCAGAGCACACCTCTGGCCCAAACCCTCAGATCTGCCCAACCCTCACTCCATTTAAGATCTGAACTTGGCTCCTGGAAGATCAGTCAAGGATACCTGTTTCTTGTGTTTATTCCCTTGTGCTATTCCAGAAGCACCAATAAAGGTCTTACTGTATAGCTCAGAGGACTAGTCAATATTCTATGATAAACCATAATGAGAAATAATATTAGAGAAAAGAATGTGTATATGCATACTTAATATATGTGTATAACTAAATCACTGCTGTACAGCAGTAATCAACACAACACTATAAATCAACTACAAACACGCACACACACACACACACACACACACACACACACACACAAACCCTTGTCTGAAAGTCTCTTCTGGCTTCTTAAGAGTTTCTTTGATTAAAGAGTTCAAGGATGCCTGGGTTGGATAGAGGGTTAACCTTTGAACAACCCCTTTGATTAGACTCCTATTTTATAATGGTCTCATAATTCAGGAAAAATGATTTCACCCAATATGAACTATTTTGATAGCTGTTTTAAATCTTCAACTTGCTCTCATATTAGAAAATTGTATCTTGCTAGAATAAATGCCTTACAAATAAATTATTCAACCATTTCATTAGTTTCATGGAGAGGTAACATTTAATGGGCTTTTTTTTTCTTTCTTTCTCTTGTATGTTACTCATGAGCTTCCCCAGTGGTTCAGACAGTAAAGAATCCACCTGCAATGTGAGAGAACTGTGTTCGATCCCTGGTTTGGGAAGATCTCCTGGAGAGGGGCATGGCAACCCACTTCAGTATTGTTACCTGGAGAATTCCATGAACAGAGGAGCCTGGTGGGCTACAGTCCATGAGGTTGCAAAGAGTCTAACATGACTGACTGACTAAGCACAAGCATTTTACTCATAGCAGCCTATAATAAGGTGACATTTTTATTAAAAAATAATTGTAACATCTTCCACATTCCCAAAAGAGTAATTTAAAGAGCAGTCGGGTGGGTTTCATCAGTCCTTCCACTTACATTTCAAGAACACTGTGATTTTGAGGCAAGGACTGTATTCTTACTTAAAATGTCTGCCCCATTTTTTGTCCTCCAGCTTCAGAAGTTCTGAAATATGAAGACTGTAATAATTTTACATTCCAATTTTTAAAATGGAAATTTGATCATGTCACTTTTCACTTAAAATACTAAGGTGTCTCCATATGGCTTTAAAAATGAATTCTGAATTTCTTTATACATTTGAGAAAATTCTAAGGAAGTCAGTTTCTGTATAATGGTCTAAATTAATCCACTTCCCTCTGTCAGTCCCAACTCTTAACATCTAACTGCCTTATGTCTACCTACCATTAACTACAAACTTCTTTCAGGTCCTAAAATAAATCATATTCTCTCTGCTATGGCCCTACACATAGTATATGGTGCTTCATTGGCTTGAGTGCCATAATACGCTATCTTCACTGAGGTGGCCTGGACAATTCAGGTTCACGCATCTCAGCTTGGATTTTGCTGTCTTCAAAAACCAGGTGAGACAGAGCACATCTGGGAGGCTGATCTGCTACTATATTAAGTCCTTTAACCAAGCCAGACCAAAGAAAGGCCTGCCTCTTGCGAATTGAAAAAAAATAACAAGTTCCAAAGCTCTGTCTCTTTCTTTTACTGAAGACGTACAAAGGCCCAGAAACTGAATGGACCAATAATGAATTCAATGTGCTCCTTTCTCCTCATGTCCCAGTTTACCCTGCCATGGGAACTCCAGCAGCAACTAGAATTCTAGAGTTGTAGCTACTGTTTTCACTATACTGAATATCTCACGTAATGGTGACTATAAATATAAAGAACGAAACTATAAAACAATATATCTGTATGGAAATGTTAGGATTTGCTATAGTTTAAATCATGACCACTGAAATGAAATTATATTAAAATAGTCTGATATGTAACTTGCTTGCTCATCTAATAGACAGTCCTAAAAATAATGTCCTTTATGGTTAAATTCACTAGGCATAGAGTTTTTTTTCACCTATAACCCGAAGTAAATTTTCTCTATATGTAATATTTTGCAGTTATGAGTGCAATTATGTATTTTTTCAATGAAAGCACACAGCTGTGTATGGGAAATATAAAAATTGAAAATGGGAAAATAACAAAGCACAGCTCAACAATTTATGAATCCTTAAGACTGACAATTTTTTGACCTTTCTATTAACGAGATATCAAAGTGACCACCACTCTTTAAAAGGAAGTAGTCATTGAAAATAAAACCCAGCACAGCTTTTAAAACAAAAGGTCATTGAAGATTAGAGCCTCAGTAAGTTTCAGTGGTGCTACAGCTTGCCAGTAATTCTAGGCTTGAGGGGAAAGACAGCAAAATTAGCCAAGATGATATTATAATGTGAGGCCTTGAATTTATTTCCCATTTGACAACACAAAATGGAAAGATGATATTATAATGTGAGGCCTTGAATTTATTTCCCATTTGACAACACAAAATGGAAGGATTTTTTTTTTTTATGTTAACAAGTGGAGAATATGGATTTTCACAGAACCATGGAAATCTGTGTCTAGAAAGACCTTCAGGACTCAGTCCCAGATGGAACAGTAGTAAAGAACCTGTCTGCCAATGCAGGAGACTCAACAGACAGGGAGTTCAGTCCTTGGGTCAGGAAGATCCCCTAGAGAAGGAATTGACAACCTGCTCCAATATTCTTGCCTGGAAAATTCCATGGACTGAGGAGCCTAGCGGGCTATAGTTCATGGGTTCACAAACAGTAGGACATGAATGAGCACACACATGCACTCTATTATACAGATGAGAAGGTGGATACCCAGCTGAGTGGTCCTGAGTCATATAGGGAGAACTTACTGAGAGAACACAGGTCCCTGGTGTTTTGGGTCAATACTATTTCTGTTGAGACACTCAGGTTCTGATAATAGAAAATCTTATTGTCTAGCTCATTAATTCACTAAGATCTACCTACATTGAAATGAAGAACTGAACTGGTGTACTGTAGATACCAAACCACCTTACCTGCCTCCTGCAAAACCTGTATGCAAGTCAAAAAGCAACAGTTAGAACTGGACGTGGAACAACAGACTGCTTCCAAATTGGGAAAGGATTACATCAAGTCTGTATATATTATAACCCTGTTTATTTAAGTTATATGTAGAATACATTATGTGAAATGCTGGGCTGGATGAAGCACAAGCTGGAATCAAGATTGCCAGGAGAAATATCAACAACCTCATATATGCAGATGACACCACCCTTATGGCAGAAAGCAAAGGGAAACTAAAGAGCATCTTGATGAAGGTAACAGAAGAGAGTGAAAAAGCTGGCTTAAAACTCAACATTCAAAAAACTAAGACATGGCATCCGGTCCCATCACTTCATGGCAAATAGATGGGGAAAAATGCAAACAGTGACAGACTTTATTTTCTTGAATTCCAAAATCACTGCAGATGATGAGGGCACACATGAAATTAAAAGACACTTCCTCCTTGGAAGAAAAGCTAATGACAAATCTACACAGCATATTAAAAAGCAGACACATTACTTTGCCCACAAAGGTCTTTAGAGACAAAGCTATGGTCTTCAGTAGTCATGTATGGATGTGAACGTTGGACCACAAAGAAGGCTGAGCACTGAAGAATTGATGTTTTTGAACTGTGGTGTTGGAGAACACTCTTGAGAGTCCCTTGGACTGCAAGGAGATCCAACCAGTCAATCCTAAAGAAAATCAATCTTGAATATTCATTGAAAAGACTGATGCTGAAGCTGAAGCTCCACCTGATATGAAGAGCCATCTCATTAGAAAAGACCCTGATGCTAGGAAAGATTGAAGGCAGGACGAGAAGGGGATAACAGAGGATGAGATGGTTGGATGGCATCACTGACTCAATGGACATGAGTTTGAGCAAGCTCCAGGAGATGGTGAAGGACAGGGAAGCTTGGCGTGCTGCCATCCATGGGGTCACAAAGAGTCAAACACAACTGAGTGACTAAACAACAATTGTAAATACAGTGACTTCCTCATTTATCACCCCCACAACTCCCTTTGTACTTTTCTCTCATTCACTTAGAGGAGAAAAAAAAATTTTTTTTCTGTTTTAATTTTGGCCTCAGTTTAATAAAATGAACATTGGGCTAAATTATTTACAGATATATAATTATGATAAAAAGTTATTTGGCCTCCCTGCTAGCTCAAATGGTAAAGAACCTGCCTGCAGTGCAGGAGACTCAAGAGATGAGAGTTCAATCCCTGTGTCAGGAAGATTCCCTGAAGAAGTCAACGGCACCTCACTCCAATATTCTTGCCTGGAGAATTACATGGACAGAGAAGCCTGGCAGGCTATGAACACTGGACTAATTACTTACAAATATATATTTATAATTATGATAAATATTATTTACTATTTATATGTGCTAAAGTCACATTGTCTCACACATATTTCAGTATACATCATAGTTTAGATGCTGGTATTTCACTTGTATAGACCTGGAAACTAGTTTAGAGAGAACAGTTGATGAAGCTCCTAAACTTATTAAGATGAGGACTCAAACCTGTGTGCATCCTGTGGTTCAATCATGAGGTTTTTATGTTTTCCTTTAGGTTCAGACCAGAAATGAATATCAACAATTATACAAAAGCAGAGCTAGATCTATTCATTTACTAATAAAGGATATGGATTGGGGAAAAAAGTTAAAGATTCAAGTCTCAAAGGTAGATCTGCCTGACATATGAACATAGCCATTTCATATACTATTTCAAAAATCTTTTTCTTCTAGATGTCAGTATTCCACCCTGAATGTTCTCATAGTACCTAGAATACAGCCTATTTTAGCAGTCATGAAATAGAATGATTTCAGAACATAATCACTCTCCATGATCAATGTGATCCTGTAAGGGTGTTACACTGGTCACCTGATAGGTATTCAGTTGCAAGGCCTTTATATTTATTGAAAGTCAAAGTGAAGGTTGCTCAGTCATGTCTGACTCTTTGTGACCCATGGACTGTGTAGTCCATAGAATTCTCCAGGCCAGAATACTCGAGTGAGTAGCCTTTCCCTTCTCCAGGAGATCTTCCCAACCTAGGGATCAAACCCAGGTCTCCCGCATTACAGGTGGATTCTTTACTAGCTGAGACACAAGGGAAGCCCCAAAATACCAGAGTGGGTAGCCTATCCCTTCTCCAGTGGATCTTCCCAATCCAGGAATCTAACCACGGTCTCCTACACTGCAGGCAGATTCTTTACCAACTGAGCTATGAGGGAAGCCTTATATTTGTTGGCATTATTAAAAATTGCTTTTTTTTTCCCAGTATAAGCAGTGAGAAGTCCTAGTAGCTCATCGTTATTTTGCTGTTTTATATCCATGCTTTAAAAGACTCTGGATCAGTAAAATATTCCCAAATACAACAGGCTAATTAAAAATAATGGTGTTATATGTCACATGTTAAGTAAATGTTGATTTCTACTCTGGGTTCCTAAAGAAACTAATACACTCATGGGTTTGTAAAACTCACATACATCAGCCTTCTGAGCAGCTCTCCTTCCTCTAGGTTCTTCACTATTTTCCATTTTAACTATATTTTTTTTGTCTGATGGTCCTCATGAAATCAATACTGGGATTTCAAACAATGACAGAAAGAGTAATATTTTATGTGTGTGTTCCTTTTGATGGAAAAGATAACTAATGTAAGATGAGAGTGATTATGAAGACACAAGAACTCTGGGATGCAGTCAATAATCCTGCGACTTAGTTCTAGACTGTAGACACATGATCTAATCTCTAATTTCAACTTCTTTACTAAAATGAGGAACTTAATTCTAGTTTTTAATGAGATCTAGATAATTTTGATATGCAGTTTATTGATCCCCTGGAGAAGGAAATGGCAACTCACTCCAGTATTCGTACCTGGGAAACCCCATGGACAGAGGAGCCTGAGGGGGTTATAGTCCATGGGGTCCTGGAAGAGTCAGACAGGATTTAGGGACTGAACAACAACAAAATACACCTTGTACAGTGTGTGAAATTTTAGCACATCAATTATCCTATAAAGTCTTTGGAAGGAAAAATGGTGCTCTCATTTTGATCAACCATCAAAACTTAAAAAAAAAAAAAAAAAAAACAGGGACAGGGGAGAGGAGACCCAGTTTATTTCTCTTTCAACAGTAAACTTGAGTGTTAAAGGGAGCAACTGATATGTGGAAGGAAAGATACAATAAAGAATGTCCGATACCCCTATTTATATTAAGCAGAGCATAAAAGAGAAAGCAGTGACAAGAAGAGCAAGATCATCTGATAGTTAATCCACACTGCTGAGAAATTTAGTGAAAGCCGTTTGTGCTATGAAGATGCAGCTACAGAACATGCAACTTATCATCAACAGAAATGTCATCTACCCTTTGGCAGAAAACACCAGTTGGTTAACATATAATTATTACTGACTAAAAACAGCCTTTGTGGGGATTGTCTCAGCTTAGCTTCATTTCCTGGGGTGATTATACTCCAGCATGGTGTTTTTGTGTATTCAACAAGAGTCCATGGAGACACAGACACAAACTCTTAAAAGCTGCTTTTGCCCTAGTTTCAACTCAAGTTCTTTTTCCTCCTTCAACTTACATAACAAATAGTTTTCGGTATCGAAAAGTTTCCATTCACTGAAGTAAGAACTAGAGAGGCAAAAATATGTAACAAAATGAGGGACTGGGTTTTCAGAAGAATCTTGCTGAATGTAGATGGATTTTATATAACAAAGGAATTCTCAAGTTTTCCTATGGCCTGTGGGGAATAAGGTATAGACCAGCTTTGATTTGATAAGAACATAATTACAGGATAGATTAAAGATTGTCTTACAACAAAGGAGCTGTGCTAAATAATGAAATACTAGTCAATTACAGAGAAGCCTTGATAGGTAATTCTATAAATCTCACATGGTTAACAAATAAGCATTCACACAGAGGCTGTAAGATAATTGTATATCAAATACTACTTTTATGAATAATGTTCTCAAAAATGTCCCAAAGTCCTCATGCATTATATTATGTTGAGCTTCCCTAGAATATGGTGAGTGCAATTTTGTTAGCAGTGGCTGTTTTAATTCATGGGTACACCTCTAACCAGAACTCTTCTCATCCTCCTACCCCCTCAACACCCTTAGGGAGATAACCACAGTTGACTTTGTATCATTAGGTTTAGTAAGGCTACTATTTAGTTCATTATGTCAGTTACTTATTCATGATAAACTTGCTGAATTCCAAGCTTCAAGCTCATCTGAGGCAAAGAAAATTTAACAAAATAGAAATGATTCCTTCCCCAAGTGTTAAAGGTAAATAAAAATTAAAGTTATGACACAAATGGTTAATTACTAATCATAACTGTAAAAGAACCAGGACATTATATTGCTTCATGAAATATGGTAAATTTCATGTAGCTGAAATCCAGTAGAATGTGTGTGTGGGAGATATTACTGTAAGGGCATCTAACTGCAGGCAGGGGGGGAATGCTGCAGTTGGGTGCATTTTTTTATCACAATGCAGTTGTGACATTTTGAAAAGTGATTTCATTAAGTTGATAGGTGTGAAGATATTACAGATTATAAGATAACAGGCATTGGCCTTCAATGAAAAAGGAGAAAAAATGAGGTCTGATATCAAACATACAATACAGTCATGAAAATTGAGGAAATTACATCTGGCTTTCTTTAAGAGGTTAAAAACATGTGTTTGATTACTTTTGTTATGATCCCAAGTGGCTTACAAACATATTTTTCCAAACTTAGCTTTCAAGGGTTAAAAAACAAATAGGCTTTAAAGTTTCTATAATGTCTTAATTACATATCATATGCTTGATATATACCAATATATTTTATATAAATGTCATATATAATATATATCATATATAACAGCCATAGTTATATATCTTATATATTGGCTTTTTAATTAACAGAACTGCAGGAGCCACATTCATTAAAAAGTATTTATGGAATGTGAAACAAGTTCCCATTAATTAATTTCCTCTCCACATATGATTTGAGCACTGAATATGAGCAAGATGCTATGAAAAACCATTTAGTCTGTCCCGAAGAGGTATATAAGTCTAGGAAGGGGAAACATAGCATAATCAGAAATTTCAATATAGCATTTTATATGTGGTGACAGTGGGTGTTTTACTCATGAGACTATTAGAAGTGTAAGGAAAGAGGTTAAGTACAGCTGGTTGAATCACCCTGGAAGGCCAGGTTTACAGACTGCCTCCTCTATTGTCTCCACTGCTACTCTGCCTGAACTACTTAGACCTCCTGCTAGTCTACCATAATTACCCCCTGCAAACTAGTCCAAAGTCCACCATTCCCCTCTAACAGTTCTCTGCAGCCAGAATGATCTCTTCCCATAGAAAATAATTTCTTGTTGTTCTCCTACTTTAAAGCCCCCCATTATACTTGAGTGTAGAGCCCAAAATGCTATTCCATGGCTCCTCTGTCCATGGAATTTTCCAGGCAAGTCTCCAGGAGATCTTTCTGACCAGGGATAGAACTCAGGTCTCCTGCATTGCAAGCAGATTCTTTACCATCAGAGCCACCAGGGAAGCCCATCTGATGACACAAAAATCCTCTAAATAACATGGTGTCTTTCTACCTGATAGTGTCTTTCTACTTCTTTGACTCTTATCTCAGAATACTTTCCTAATTTTACTCAAGACAGTCCAGAAACAAATACCTTATTGCAGTCTTCAGTAAAAACAAATATATATATATATATATATATATATATATATATATATATATAATTTGTTCCCACATCAGAAAGTTTACATCTTCAATCCTCTATTCTAAAAACACATTTTCTTAGAATTTGCACATGTCTGGCTGCCTTCTGTAATTTTTCAGTCAGGTCAATGTCATTTCCTAAGAGGAATTTTCCCTGAGTGTGCATTTGTCCCCATCTTCCAGTCACATTCACCACTTTTTTTTTTCTTATGGTGCTTGTCAAGATCTTATTCATCCAATTGTTTATTGCTTGATTAGCATCCTTAATTATATAATATAAGTGCCATACAACCTTGACTATCTCATCATATTTACTACTGGTAACTGAACCAAGACTTGGCAAACACTCATAACCTATAAAAACATAATAACCAAATTAGACGTATGATTGCTAAATTTACCAAATAAAAACATAGAACATTTAGTTAAATTTGAAATTCAGATAAATGAAAATTACTCTTTTGGTACAAATAGCCCCAAATATTGCATGAGATATACTAAAATATGGGGATCTTCACTGAAGTATGTTTCAAACAATTCAAATATAAAGGACAAAGTACAGTTAAGATTATTAAAAAATGCAAAAAAAAAAATGCCATGGAAATTATTGCTAATTTTGTTAGATGTGATGATGATAGTTTGGTTATGAGGACAATGTTTTTATTTTTCCAGATGCATTACTGAGGTATTTATGGGTAAAACAGCATGATGGTTGTTATTTATTTAAAATTAAGAAAAACGTTGATGAGGCTAATAAGGCAACATGTTAACATGTTCTTTGAAGCTAGTGAGTATGAAAGGATAAGAAGAAACCTGTTGGGGGCCTCAAGTCCCATTCCTTATATTTCCCACTGCTAGAATCAGGTGAGAAGGACAGAGAAGGTTGAAAATCCTAACTCACTGGGTCTGCTTCCCATTACAAAGAACACAGAAGTAAGCAGGCAAAAGTGTGGAATGCATACAAAAACAAACAGACCCAGGAATTGCTGAAGTTTTGTTTTACATTTCTCTCCGCTGATTTGCATGTTTGGAATTTTCAATAGTAAAAGAATATAAAACTATAAATACACATACATACATATGTAAGTTTCACAATTAAAGCTGAAAATTTTAAACTATGCCTTTCATATTTTTGTATTTTCCCATAGCTTTTTTTTTGAGAACTTAACATGCAATCAATAAGTATTTATTGATTGACAAAAATATATTAAAAATGAATTTATCCCATAACATAGAATTTTATACTTTTACTTGGAGCACAAGAAACAAAGAAGTCTTATTATCTTCATTTGATCCTCTTAATTAATAATATTTCAGTGATTCATGCCTCTTTAATAAAGTTTGCCTAGTATAATTAATTTCCTAGATTTTAAGTAATGAATATAAGGTATATAAATTGTCTAACCATTAATTATCATACAGTATGACAAACATTTAAAAAACAAATTTAATAAATCCTAAAATTCAATCCTATCTCTTTGGTCAATCTTAATTACTCCAGATGGCAAATTAGTTAAAAAATTCCCTCTTATTCCTAGTTTGCTGAGAGTATTACCATGAATGGGTGTTCAGCCAGTTCAGTTCAGTCGCTCAGTCTTGTCTGATTCTTTGCAACCCCATGGACTACAGCACACCAGACCTCCCTGTCCACAACCAACTCCTGGAGTTTACTCAAACTAATGTCCATCAAGCTGGTAATGCCATCCAACCATCTCATCCTCTGCCATCCCCTTCTCTTCCTGCCCTCAATCTTTCCCAGCATCAGGTTCTTTTCAAATGAGTCAGTTCTTCGCATCAGGTGGACAAAGTATTGGGGTTTCAGTTTCAACGTCAGTCCTTCCAGTTAATATTCAGGACTGATTTCCTTTAAGATGGACTGGTTGGATCTCCTTGCAGTCCAAGGAACTCTCAAGAGTCTTCTCCAACATTGCAGTTCAAAAGCATCATTTGAAAAATTGATGCTTTCTTTATAGTCCAACTCTCACATCCATACACGACTACTGGAAAAAGCATAGCCTTGACTAGATGGACCTTTGTTGGCAAAGTAATGTTTCTGCTGTCCAGGAGTCTCCAGAGGAGGCATGGGTCATTGGTGGCCTGCTGCAGGGTTGGGGGTACTGAGTGTAGCAGTACATGCATGGGATCTTTTGAAGGAGGTTACCATTATCTTCATTACCTCCACCATAGTTTGACCCCAGGTAAATCGCAGGGCGAAGAAGGCAATGGCACCCCACTCCAGTACTCTTGCCTGGAAAATCCCAAGGGTGGAGGAGCCTGGTGGGCTGCAGTCCATGGGGTCACTGGGAGTCGGATACGACTGAGCGACTTCACTTTCACTTTTCACTTTCATGCGTTGGAGAAGGAAATGGCAACCCACTCCAGTGTTCTTGCCTGGAGAATCCCAGGGATGGGGGAGCCTGGTGGGCTGCCGTCTATGGGGTCGCACAGAGTCGGACACAACTGAAGTGACTTAGCATAGCAAATAGCAGGGAGGGAACACAGCTCCACTCATCAACAGAAAATTGTATTAAAGATTTACTAAATGGTGTTGGATTTTGTCAAATCATGTTCTGCCTCTCTTTTTAGCCTCTTGCTGTGATGGATTGCACCTATTGATTTTCAAGTGTTGAACCAACTTTGCATACCTGAGGATAGATCCCACTTGGTCACAGTGTATAATTTTTCTACTTTGTTAGATGTGGCTTGCTAAGGATTTTTGCATCTATATTCATGAGAAATATGGATCTACATTTTTGTTTATGGTTTTGTTCTTTCTTTGTCTTTGTCTGGTTTTGGTATAAGAGTAACGTGGGCCTCGGAGTAAGTTAGAACATTCTCTCTGCTTTTATCCTCTGAAAAGACTGTAGAGAGTTGGTTTACTGTAATTTCTTCCTTAAATTAGGTAGAATTCACCATCTAAGCCTGGTGCTTTCTATTTTGGAAGGTTATTAGATATTAATTCAGTTTTTTTAAATAGAACTATTCAGATTGTCTACTTCTTCTGTGAGTTTTGACAGATTGTCTCCCTCAAGGAATTGGTGTATCTCATCTAGGTTATCAAGTCTGTGTGCATAAAGTTGGTTATTGTATTCATTTATTATCCTGTTAATGTCCATAGTGTCCATAATGATACCCCTCTTTTATTTCCTTTATTAGTAAATATGTTCCTCTCTCTTTTTTTAGCTAGTTAGCTTAGCTAGGAGCTTATTATTTTATTCATCATTTTAAGAACTTGTTTTGTGCTTGTTGATTTTCCCTATTCTTTTATTTGTAATTCATTGATTTCTGTTTTAATTCATAGTATTGCTTTTACTTTCTTGGGATTTAATTTGCTTTTCTTTTTCTAGTTTCCCAAGCTGAAAACTTAAATTATTTATTTCCCAATATTTTCCCTCATTCTTTTTATTTCTTCCATTATTTCTCATGGACTCCTTTAAAATAATAATTGAGTGGGTGGAGATAAATGTAGACAGAGGCAAAAACTATTCCATTTTATGTATTTTTTTTAATTTACATTCAAGTCAAGCTCTGCTTAACAGTGAAATATTCCTATATATATATTGATACCTCTTCTCCATTGAAAGCAAATTCAGATGGGAAAGCAGACCTAATAATAAGAATTAAATACAGACAGAGCAGTGGAAAGAAATCATTAGAAGCAGTAGGGCTTATTAGTGAAATTCAAGATTGGAAAGCCAGTCTGGAAGAGCAGAGCTAAAGAGAGAGAGAGGAACAAAAAAGTGATAGACTACTTCCTTGATAATATTCTAAATTTTGTCTTTCTACTCTTTGCAAAGAATACTGTGAAATCACACCTTTTCCTAACAGTGAGGACAAATTTTAAAATACTTAAAGATGTTCACATCTAGAATTTACACTTCAAAATGCAACCTACCCCCACTTCCATCTGATTATCACAATTTTAGAACAAAATGGTGTATCAGTAAAAAGAGAAGTGATTTATTTTAAAAGTCTCTAGTTACTGTGCACACAAACAAGCATTTTTTAAAATATATATATGTTTGAAATATATATATAATGTACATATATATATATATGTGTGTGTGTGTGTGTGTGTGTGTAGGTGTATGTGTTTCAAATGTTCATTACATGTTCATGGCTCGCAAGAATGGGCTTTACTCCCTTCATCTACTCCTTCTTTCAACATTCATCCCCAATGCCTTATTTTCAGGCTTTTACCCTCAACAACCTAATGAATTTCTTTAGTCAAACACTACTGGTAAAATACAAAGTGTTAAATCCATCATAATTTTGTTATCTTTCTAACTATTCTTTTTTGAAACATTATTCCCATTTCTAGTTTCTCCAGCTAGTTTTTTATGGGAAGGAGTCCCCCTGAAATAATGCTCAGATCCTCCACCCTCATTCTACTGTCAAGTAGCATTCTAATCAGTTTTCATATAATCCTTTTTTTTTTTTTTTTGAGGTAAGACAGCGAAGACTCACTATTCTATTTGTCTAACACTGCACAATATTGCAAATAGGTTGATAGCATTAACTTTGTTTGGACTTTGAGCTCAGCTACAACATGCTGTATGTAAATAATGATCTTATATAATCTCCCTAAACATCTATGTTCTCATGTGGAATAAGATTTCCTATATCGTTGGATTGTCCTACTAAGCTAGTTCACTATTATGGAAATTATGTGTTCGACACAAATAAACACACAATATTTACTAAAGAGCTATTAATTCAACTTTTCCTACTAGTTTTAGTTCAGTTGTTCTTTCCTCCAGGAAACTTGTCCTGACCTCCTTAAGTAGTCAGGCAATCCTTCTGTGGCTTCCAAGATGTAGCATCTCTAGTGTGGCACCATCAGAGTCCATTACAATTATACATAGTGGATATTACAAAGTGTAATAACAATAACTGACTGCATTAACAAATATGCTAGTAATAATTTCCTTAAAAGTAAGCAGATAATACGTCTTGATTGTGTTTATATTTCTAGTGCCCCAAATAAGTTAAATAATTAGCATAATGTCAAAGTAAACATCTAAGCTAGGATTTTAAAACAAGCTTGACCCTAGTGCTACACTCAGTTCTCATATACTGTACTGCCTCAGGTATAGGGCTTAAAGTAGTCTGACTGCAGTGATGGTTATATGTTTATTCCATATACTGGATTATAAACTCCAGGACTGGTCAACTAATCTGGTCTCTGAGCAGGGGTTATTAACAACCTTTTTCCCTGGTCTAGTTGCCAAGTCAATAGTGGGTTATCACAAATAATGGCCTCTGACTGAGTAATAGTCCTACTGAAAGGATGTGGGCCAATTAAGAGAGTTTCATACTTGCTAAGAGTTTCATCCTGCTGAGCTCAGAGCAGAATCAATCCTGGCTTTACACTGAATGTGGGACAGTGCAAAAATTACAAAACCTTTTAATGCTTATTGAAATCAAATAAGTTCTATAAAACCTGTGGAGATTTTCTTACCTCTGAAGGGTAATGATTATCTTTCCATTCACCATCTAGACTGACACCTAGAAGCTAAAGAAATAACCAAAGAATGGCAATTTTCAAAAACTATTTTATTTTTAAAACCAAAAGACCTTACATGCACCCATTTTTTTCTTTCTCTTTAAGGTCTTTCTTTTTTTCAGTTGTATTCCTTCCATAATTTATGTTGAGAATAGCATTTCTTCAACTTATGTCTATGGTTTAAAAAAATGATCAACAAATTGCATGTGTTAATAAAAAAATCTTTGGAATGCAAGGCTCCAAGGAATTTTAAACTTTTACCTACATGAATATTAAAAAGACTTAAAAAGCTAATAAAATAACAAAGAAAATGAGCTTTAGTGGGGAAAAAACTAGCTTAAATTATAAGAACCATAAAAAAATCAGGACAGCATCCATTCTAACACTCAAACTTGTTCAGAATCTATCATACAGGATTTCTTACAAGCACACACTCATAATTTGAAGACACTTATAGAGTGCATCAGAGAATTATTTAATTGCTCTATCATTCTGTTTAGATATTTTCTCTTACATTAGGATAAAATATGTCTTCCTATAACTTCCCTCCACTGACACTATGCTAAACCAAAATCTATATCCCTTTCAAATGTTACTTCTTCAAATATTTGGATATCAAAATTATTCTCCCTTCAGTATATTTCTCTTGCATTGTGAGGATGGCAGCATTATCAGTAGGTTTGGGTGTGTGCCCAAATAATGATACTCAGGAAAAAGTAACATTCATAAAGTGTTTTTACATAATGTTTTTACAATATACTTTTACATAATGATATTGAAAATGGTAAAATGACTTTTTTTTAGGGAAAGGAAAAGAAATTTAATAAGGCAAACTTGGTTTAAAAATCAATAATCTTCAAATGGTATTTCTTAAAGACTTCAGGTTCATATCTTTTAATGAAAAGTCTTGGCTGACTGTTTTTGAAAAGATAAATTTACAAATATTATCATATGTTTATATAAGAAATCACTTCTGCCATCTGGTTTCAAGTTATGCAAATTATAGGTAAAAATTTTTGAGAGATATACATAGGTTCAATGGAGTTCATCTTGAAAATATAAATGTAAAATTTTAAATTCCCAGAGTAGTATACTACAAAAGCAAAAAAAATACAGAATAAGTTAAATTTGTTTATAATTAAACATAAATCAATTTTGTGGAAAATATTAATAGGAAGAAGCTCTATGTACCTAAAAATTGAGTTAAAATAGCAGTAAGGGATATTGTTACAGTCATTATTGCAAACTTTCTAAACTTAATTTCTAAAACAAAACTATGAAATTTGTTTAATAAAGAAGACCTCCACAACCCTGTAGGTAGAAATATGATCATTATTTTCTTCTTATCTGAAGACAGAATTTCAGTAATTCAAATTCATATGATCTGTTTCTCTCTTAAGTGTTAGTCATGGGACCAGCAGTGTCACCTAGCATATTTTCTGGCTTAACCCAGACCCTCTGAATCAGAAACTCTGGGCATGAGGACCAGCAATTTGTATTCTAACAATAGTTCCAGGTGATTCTGATGCACTCTGAAAGTGAAAATGTTAGTCACTCATTTGTGTTCAACTCATTGCAATCCCATGGACTGTAGTTCGCCAGGGTCTTCTATCCATGGAATTCTCCAAGCAAGAATACTGGAGTGGGTACCATTCCCTTCTCCAAGAGATCTTTTCAACCTGGGGATAGAATTCGGGTCTCCTGCATTGCAGGCAGACTGTTTACTATCCTAGCTACCAGGGAAGCCCACTCTTATACTTGGTTTATCTTATATTTCCTAAGCATATTTATTTACAGTATGTGATACAAACAGGTGGAGGGCTCCAAGACACGTACTGTTATTTAAATTTATCTTCTTGTTTAAAAATACTTATTTAAAAATCAGGTTGTTGTTGTTCAGTTGCTCAGTCATGTCTGATTCAGTGACCCCAGGGACTGCAGCATGCCAGGCTTCCCTGTCCTTCACTATCTCGGGGAGTTTGCTCAAACTCATGCCAATTGAGTCGATGATGCCATCCAACCAGCTCATACTCCATTACCTCATTCTCCTCCTGCCTTCAATTTTTCCCAGCATCAGGGTCTTTTTCAGTGAGTTGGCTCTTCACATCAGCTGACCAAAGTGTTGGAGCTTCAGCTTCAGCATCTATCCTTCACAAGAATATTCAGGGTTGATTTTCTTTAGGATTGGCTGGTTTGATCTCTTTGCTGTCCAAGGGACTCTCAAGAGTTCTCCAGCACAACAGTTTGAAAGCATCCATTCTTCAGCACTCAGCCTTCTTTATGGTCCAACTCTCACATCCGTACATGACTACTGGAAAAACTATATCTTTGACTAGATGGACATTTTTCACAAAATTATGTCCCTGCTTTTTTAGTATGCTGTATAGGTTTATCATAGGAATTAAACCTTAACTTTCTATGGTTTATTTTTTTCTACATATAGTAGAAGTGGGACCAGAATGTCCATACTTGACACTATGCAGCTTTTGCTCCATGTTTTCTTTCCCCATGCCTTTAACTATTTTCTTTTTCTCTGAAAATTGTTATACATTACAGTTTTCAAGATCAAGTTTTAATTTTTCATGGATTAACTCTATCCAAATATGATCAATCACTGTGTCTTTTTTCCCTGACATTTTCTAAAATTATCAGGGGAAAAATGAGTGACCTGCAAATAAGTAAATATGGATTTCATGGGATGAGAATTTCCAAGTCAATAAACAATCTCTCAATTATCCTGTCATCTGAAACATATAAAAAAAGAAAAGAAAAAATGACCACAAGTCTAAGTCTATAAGGGATTTCAGTTAAATATATCTTGCCTGTGCATTTACTTTTTGTGATAGAACGCTGTTTTTTTTTTTCCTTTCCTAAATGAAGAACCTCAATATTAAAACCAGTTTAAGGTGAGACTATTCTGGTTAAAGTAGAGAATCAGAAAAGCTTTTCATGCCGTTGCTGCTTCTGCAGTTTCACAGAGTGTTTTTGGAATCCAAACTTCTGCACAGTCAAATCTAAAAACTTTGATCTAAAACATTTTCTTCTCCAGATACCTTTGTATGTATTACAGATAGATTTACAAAAATTACTACTAACAGAAAGTTTTGTGTTTTTCATTTATTTGTCCTGGGTAAAACAATCAGCCAGTTGAAGAATAAAAGATGGAAACAAGACATTTCTCAAATATTAAACAGAAAAGCATTTGGGCTGCATCTCTGCATGTAAAGACACCATTGTTCCCTCACCCAGTACTACTCTCTGACCCATTTTTGTTCATTTAGAAATTTCTATTCATTCTTGAAACCCCTGCACAAGCTGTATTTCTTTTGTAAAGGTTCCACCACAGAAAGTCAATATTTCTTCTGCTATAAATTTTGTCTTCAGTATATTTCTAACCTCATATGATACCCAAACATTTTACTGAAATTATTTGCCTACATTTCTAACTTACCCTTGAATTAATATATAAATCGTCATTCATCTGTATTTCCAAAACCATACATGGGTGTGGCATATATATGAACTCAGTATGTGTATATTTAAGTAATCAAAACTGCAGAAGAAAATCAAGAAATTTACTCGTGTAAAATTTTTTAAAAATCAAAAGAAATTCATGAAATTATATTGAGGCAAGTGTTTTGTTGTTGTTGCTGTTCACAATAATACAGCTTCAATTTTTTGCTTTATTGTGAAAATATAGATCAGTTTATAAAATAATCTCAATTTTTGAAATACTTTTGAGAACATTTCCTTTTCATCAATCATGTCCTTGATTTATTTGATTATGGGCTTCCTGATGACTCAGACAGTAAAGAATCTGCTTGCAGATTTGATCCCTGGGTCGGGAAGATCCCCTGGAGGAGGAAATAATAACCTACTCCAATATTCTTTCCTGGGAAATCCCACAAACAGAGGTGCCTGACAGGCTTGTCCTGCCCAATCCCTGGACAGGAGTCCATGGGGCTGCAAAGAGCTGGACATGACTAAGTGACTAACATGCTTATCTGAAGTAACTATTATAATTAGTGAAAACAGCTCAGTTTCATCAGCAAGTAAAACAAATAAAAGTATATATTTGACCAGCTGGCAATCACAGAAATAATGAGATATAAACTAACCATAGACTAATATGACCATATAAAGGCAGTTGGTAAATATCATAAATTTCCACAGTGGTTTCAAATTTTACTCAAAGAAAATACTTTTAGTACTTCAAGGAAAAAAGAAAAACAACCTTTCACAAACTCATATCTGTACAAATGCATAACATAGAGACCTCCAGTAAAAACACCACATAGCATTAAATCACATAAAGCACTAAAATTGCTTTAATTAATTTAAATTAATAATAAAATTTATATAATAAATTTTAAATTAATTTAAAAATTAATATTTCTTCTCTTCCCTCTTGATCATATTTGATTCAAATTAGGGACTTAATTCACCATAACACTTACTGAACATATACACGCTACTATATGTATAATAGATAACTAATAATAACCTACTGTATTGCACAGGGAACTCTATTCAGTACTCTGTAATGACCTATATGAGAAACTAATCTAAATGTATATGCGTAACTGATTCATTTTGCTATACAGCAGAAATTAATATAACATTGTAAATCAGCTATACTGTAATACCAATTAATTTTACAAAATAATAAGTATCATATACTAATTCAGATTTTTAAAAGAAGTAATGAATTGGAAAAAATGATGGATAGATACATTACAAAGAAATAAATTACTAGTAAAATAAGACTGAACATTATATTTGGACACTTTGCATATTACTACAAGTGTCCGAATATATCCTTTGATCTTGAAAACATGCTGTGTGCTGTGGTTTCCATCCTGTGCTCCTTGAAGCCCTCAAGCTTTCACAAAAGACTCCAGGGGCTGCCAGGAAAAAAGGAGAGACATTTGGCAAACTCCAGACCTCCTGCAGGATTTAAACTTTATTCAGAGGAGTTATTTTCTTTGTCTCTTCTCTCTCGCTCCTTTCATGTGTGTTTTTGTTAGAACAAAGTCTCAAGACAAAAAGAGATGGAAAACCAAAGCTGTAAGAAGTCCAGGGAGTTCTTTAATAATTATCACAAGCTCTAATTTACTGTGAGGCCCCTGAAACAGTATTTTGAACTCACCGACGGCCTTCAACTAAGTGAGATCCCTAAAATTAAGAATGTTCCCAAATTTACACATGAAATGGAAGCACAACTAGGGCATGGGTATTCTTTTTTTCTTTTTAATTCCTAAATTGATGTCAATTGGAAATCTTAAAATCCAATCCAAGACATGGGATAATTTCAAGTTTTCTCATAAAATGTCTCTCAAATATCTTCGGTTTTTATAAATATTAAAGCTATCTTTATTAGCTATTGTGTAGAATTTTAATTTCATTAAAACTTCAAAATAAAAAATTATCAAGCATATAACTCATGTAAAGATGCAGAAGCTCATTAGTGCTTATTAATTAGTCATTGTAACTCCTTTCTGGTGAATAGAGCTGCTTTGATGCTGCATCTCATCAGACTCTCAGTGATTTATTGATCCTAAATTTCCTTTAAATTACAAGGAATGTTTTGGTGATCTGAACAACCTTAGAAGAAGTCAAAACAGAATAAATGTCATTCAGAACTTAAAAAGTAAAAAATGTCCAAAGTTTATTCATATGAAATGGTATCTTACTAGCAGTACTTTCAAGATGTTCTCCCAAAATTCTACCAAATTATGTGTGTGAGCACTGTGTGTGCTCAGTCATGTCTGAAACTTTGTGACCCCTTGGGCTATAGCCCACTAGGCTCTTCTGTCCATGGAATTCTCCAGGCAAGAATACTGTAGTGGGTTGCCATTTCCTTCTCTAGGGGATCTTCACAAACCCAAGGATCGAACCCGCATCCCTATGTCTCTTGCATTGGCAGGCAGATTCTTTACCAATGCACCATCTAGGAAACTACCAAATTATACATTTTAACAAATATAGTTGTATTTAGCAATTATCACACTTTGCTAAAAAATAGAAACATCAACCTTTGAGAAACTGGGAAGAATTTCCATCATCTTCTTAAGAGTTGGATTAAAAACTCCAGTATTTGGATCACCAGGCTATGTTGTCATAAATGAATACATAACACACACACACAGACACCCGCACACACATGAGTCTTTTGCTCCCATTTGCTACCATTGTCCATCCCTTGGATCTAAAATTCAAGTGAGTGTATTAACCAGATAATTAAGTCTGCTGCTTAGATGCTATTTAAAATATCATACATGCTTTACCATACTTTCTCAGTCTCTCCTCCTTACAATGTCATTCTTACAATATCCATTAGAATGTCAGCTTTTAGAAAATACTTGGGAAATAGGAAGGACTAGGGAAAACATTTATGGAGCCCATAGGTTTTATAATCTGTAGTCCTATAAGTAAAGAGATACAGACTTGAATACAAGCAAGACGAACCTTCCTAAAAGGGGATTCTTGGGAATGCAACATGATATTTTTCATTAGTACTGTTTAAAGTGTCAGAAAGGGACTTCCCTGGTGGTTCCAATGGTAATGAATCCTCCTGCTTTGCGGGAGACCTGGGTTCAATCCCTGGGTTGGGAACATCCCCTGGAGAAGTGAAAGGCTACTCACTCCAGTATTCTGGCCTGGAGAATTCCATGAACAGAGGAGCCTGGCAGGCTACAGTCCATTGGGTGGCAAAGAGTCAGATACTACCAAGCGACTTTCACTTGGAAAGTATTAGAGGGGCAAGAATTGAAGAGATGGGAAAAGAGGCAATATTCATTTTCATAAGATGTCACTAAGCTGGAGTCTGCTTAGATGCTAAAAAGTATCAAAGCAGATACAGTTTCACCTGTTCTGTATGTGGATAGTTGGAAGACCCAGCAGAGTCAATAGGAATAAATGCTGAGTCTAGACAGACAGTCTTTACTCCAAAGATAAGCAGCAACACAATGTTTATGATAAAAAATTTACAGAATATAATCTCGGGGACTGAGAGGGAGAGATAATGGCTGATACTAACCTGTTTATGGAAGACTAGATATTTTTCTTAAAAAGAAATTAAAATGAATTAAAAAGTCAAAATGTATTAAAGATCTAAACGTAAGACCAGAAACTATAAAACTCCTAGAGGAGAACATAGGCAAAACACTCTCTGACATACATCACAGCAGGATCTTCTATGACCCACCTCCCAGAATATTGGAAATAAAAGCAAAAATAAACAAATGGGACCTAATTAAACTTAAAAGCTTCTGCACAACAAAGGAAACTATAAGCAAGGTGAAAAGACAGCCTTCAGAATGGGAGAAAATAATAGCAAATGAAGCAACTGACAAACAACTAATCTCAAAAATATACAAGCAACTCCTATAGCTCAATTCTAGAAAAATAAATGACCCAATCAAAAAATGGGCCAAAGAACTAAATAGACATTTCTCCAAAGAAGACTACAGATGGCTAACAAACACATGAAAAGATGCTCAACATCACTCATTATCAGAGAAATGCAAATCAAAACCACTAGGAGGTACCATTTCATGCCAGTCAGAATGGCTGCGATCCAAAAGTCTACAAGCAATAAATGCAGGAGAGGGTGTGGAAAAAAGGGAACCCTCTTACACTGTTGGTGGGAATGCAAACTAGTACAGCCACTATGGAGAACAGTGTGGAGATTCCTTAAAAAACTGGAAATAGAACTGCCTTATGATCCAGCAATCCCACTGCTGGGCATACACACTGAGAAAAGGGAAAGAGACACGTGTACCCCAATGTTCATTGCAGCCCTGTTTATAATAGCCAGTACATGGAAGCAACCTAGATGTCCATCAGCAGATGAATGGATAAGAAAGCTGTGGTACATATACACAATGGAGTATTACTCAGCCATTAAAAAGAATACTTCTGAATCAGTTCTAATGAGGTGGACAAAACTGGAGCCTATTATACAGAGTGAAGTAAGCCAGAAAGAAAAACACCAATACAGTATACTAATGCATATATATGGAATTTAGAAAGATGGTAACAATAACCCTGTATATGAGACAGCAAAAGAGATACTGATGTATAGAACAGTCTTTTGGACTGTATGGGAGAAGGAGAGGGTGGGATGATTTGGGAGAATGGCACTGAAACATGTATAATATCATATATGAAATGAGTCGCCAGTCCAGGTTCGATGCACGATACTGGATGCTTGGGGCTGGTGCACTGGGATGACCCAGAGGGATGGTACGGAGAGGGAGGAGGGAGGAGGGTTCAGGATGGGGAACACATGTATACCTGTGGCGGATTCATGTTGATATATGGCAAAACCAATACAATATTGTAAAGTTAAAAAATAAAATAAAATAAATCTGTTTAGTAAATTAAAATGAAATATGATAGTATGTGGCAAATATAACCATAGACAAACTGTAAAGAATAAAATGGATAATTATATGAAGAATAAATATAGTTAAGGCCTTCAAGAGCCAGAATTTCAATAGAAGCATTGGAGGTATTCATTTAGCAGAACTGATGCCTAAATGAAGATGGAAAAAAAGTCATGTGGAAGGTAAATTTGGGGAGCTCTTGAAATATGCAACTTAGTCAAGAGAGGGAAGTAATAACTGGTGTAATGATAGGTAAAAAAGACAGAGCAAAGAATCACCTTAAGCATTATGGGTCTCTTTGGGGGAAGAAACCAGATAATTCTGTTGTCAAAATGTCACTTCTTGGCAAAACCCAGGCCAACTCTACCAATCACTGTGTCTTCCTTTAAAACCGACCTTTTAGATTGCATGAAATCAATAAATCTACAATCAGAAAATTACTATAGAGGTCAGAAAAGCCAGTAATATAGTAACACTGATTTATACTAAAAATTTCTGATTTATAACAGGAATATAAATTTATAAACTAATACTGATTTATAATAAAGTTTTCCTGGTAGCTCAGATGGTAAAGAATCTGCCTGCAATGCAGGAGACCTGGGTTCCATCCCTGGGTTGGGAAGATCCCCTAGAGGAGGGTATGGCAACACACTCTAGTATTATTGCATGGAGAATCCCCATGGACAGAAGAGCCTGGCAGGCTACAGTCCATGGGGTTGCAAAGAGTCAGACAGGATTGAGCGACTGAGCACAGCACACAACAAAAATAAGAATCACTGGGTTGGTTTTGACTATGACTCTCTGTGTTTTTATGACCTTGAGAAAACCCACAGTTATCACAAGATTCACTTAAGTCTAACACAGGGCTTGGTATGATGACTGTGGATGGTGGCAGGTAATGCACAATTTAACTAAAAGATTACTGAACACCAAAAAGGTGTCAGGCACTGAGATGGACCCCACAGAATTAAAATAAACTCAACATTGCTCTCACTTTCAAATATTATGGTACACCAAGGAACAATTTTCTAAAACCTCTTCCAGTTTTGCCTATCTGGATCAATTGCCAGTGTAATGAAAAGTTTGAAAAATCAAAGAAAAAACAGTAACTTGATACATAGAAACCCAATATAAAAAAAAAAAGAAAAGAAATTTCTGAACATAAAAACTCAATAGATGCTCATGAAGATATGGTATATTTTGAGCAACTCACCTATTTTCTGCCTGATTACATGGATCTGCAGACATTTTCAGTTCTTGGTATAAAGAATCAGCTCTAAGGAACCAACCTACCCAGTAGCCCAAAACTACTCTCTTTAAGGGTCCAAATTATTCATATTTTAGAAGTTTCCATATTTGTATTTGTCTTTTATGGTGCAACTACAGATAATGCTGCTGCTGCTGTCATTTAGTCACTAAGTAGTTTTAAACTCTTTTGAGACCCCATGACTCCTGTCCATGGGGTTTCCCAGGCAAGAATACTGGAGTGGATTGCCATTCCCCCCTCCAGGGAATCTTCCCAACCCAGGTATCAAACCTGCATCTCCTGAATTAGCAAGTGGATTCTTTTACCACTGAATCACCTGGGAAGCCCTAAATAATGAGAATAATTCAGCAATATATATTGCCCTGCCGGCATGCAGGAGACCTCCAACAATGTACTGAATTCTAGCATAGTTCCTCTAGTTTGAGATATTTGGTTTTGACTCAAGTGTAATTCCATGACAAAAATGAATATTTCAGGGATCCCAACAGAAACAAATATGTCTAGTCTTTACAACTTGTCTCACCAATTGTGGAGAAAAAAATATTCATTTTTTAAAATGTGTGTAACTTGATATGGGAGTTTGCCCATCAGTAATCAAAATCCACACTATGACTGGTCATAATAGTTCATCAAGATAATTTAGTTCCTTTGTTAAGCTTTAAATAAACTGAATGCTTTTCTTCCTTTGAATTGCTGAAAGAAGAAATAATGTCCTCTATTATATATATTGCTTCTAAATCTGTGAGGAAACATTTTAAAGCCTACCCTCACAATTATGTCTGTTTTCAAATTAAAATGCGGGTCTGTGTGTGGCACCAAATTACCAATTCATTTGTGAAAATAACTACATGCAAGACATTGTTTTTGGAATCTGAAAATACAGACAAAATTTAACATTTCTGCTTGAGGAAACTGACTTTACCAGTGAAGGTCTCAAACAGCTGAGCATAAACTAGTCCAGGAGGCTTTCTCAAAAACTAGAGAAGACTAGGAAAGCCAGGGTTGAATTTCAAGCAGAACTGAAGCTTCTACTTCTGCTATAGAAAAGAAAGGTTTGAGGACATAAACTCAACTGGGGAACATGCCAGTGTGTGCCTTTTCCATGGTTTGAGCACTTTTCTTTGGTATGGCAAGTTTTGGAGAGTAGAAAGTGGTAGTTTGGTAAGAGCAAATACCAGCTGTGTGTAACCAAGGCTTTTCAGCTCATTCAGTGAATTATAGGGTTTTTAAACAATAAGAACTTTATTGTTTAAATAAACAAGTTTATTCATGTTTAATATTTATATTTATTTATATTTAAATAAACTTAATAAACATTAAGTTACTCAGTTGGTTGGGGATGGGGGGTGGTGCTTCCCAGGTAGCTCAGCAGTAAAGAATCTGCCAATGCAGGAGCCACAGGAGATGCAGGTCATCCATGGGTCAGGAAGATCCCTTGGAGGAGGAAATGGCACTCTAGTATTCTTACCTGGAAAATCCCACTGGACAAAGGAGCCTGGCAGGCTCCATGGGGTCACAAGAGTTGCACATGCCATGGTTTTTCAGCTCATTCAATGAGTAACAGGAACTATAAGTAATAAGAACTGACAAATGTGCCCTCAAAACAAAACAAAATTAAAGTAGCACAACAAACACAAAATTAAAGTAGCATGTTTCATGACCTTTTTCTTCTGTACTCTTATCTAGGCAGTTTTTTTGACTAAATTTTAAGATATTAATTTTTTTCTCCCAACTTTATTGAGGCATGATTGGCGAATGCAAATTGTATATATTTAAGGTATACAAGTTGATGTTTATATATCAGTTCAGTCGCTCAGTCATGTCTGACTCTTTGTGAGCCCATGGACTGCAGCATGCCAGGCTTCCCTGTCCATCACTAACTCCCAGAGCTTGCTCAAACTCATATCTATGAGTTGGTTTATATATGCTTATACACTATGTATTAATCAACACAATCAAACTAATTAACACCCATGACCTCACAGTTAGGGCTTTCCTGTTAGCTGAGCTGGTAAAGAATCTACCTGCAATGCAGGAGACTCCAGTTTGATTCCTGGGTTGGGAAGATCGACTGGAGAAGGGATAGGCTACCCACTCCAGTATTCTTGGGCTTCCCTTGTGACAGCTGGTTAAAAAATCCACCTGCAGTGTGGGAGTCCTGGGTGTGATCCCTGGGTTGGGAAGATCCCCTGGAGAAGGGAATGGCTACCCACTTCAGTATTCTGACCTGGAGAATTCCATGGACTGTATAGTCCATGGGGTTGCAAAGAGTTGGATACAACTTTCACTTTCACTTTCACTTTTCACCTCACAGTTAACATTTTCTCTTTTATTTTCTTTTGTGTCTTAGCGGATATCTAGAAAAACAGTACAATTGTGTTAACTGTCATCACATTGCTGTACATTAGATCCTCAGAATGTATTCATCTTGCATAACTGAAACTTTGTACCCTTAATCTCTCCTCATCCTATAACCTGAGGAATCTCTCCCCAGGTCCACTACTTACTAGCTATGGGAGCCTGGGATAGTTTCTAAGGTCTCTGGGTTTGGTTTCTTCAGTAGTGAAGCGGAGATCATAAACACTATTCAGAGCATTGTTGTGAGGATTAAATAAAGTCGAACATTACAAACAACCAATTGCCTGGCACATACTCAACACCCAAGTAATAATTAGATGCTGTGATTCTCACTATGGTACTTTGATAAAAGTAATGCCAAGCATATTGGTTGACTTGGCCAAGGCCATACTATCTAGTGAAATGAATATCAACTCTCCGTAAATAAGAACAGAGACAGAACTTTTTACATGATTTAACATTTTTAGAGAACTTACATCCCAGGTGATGCTCACAGTGGCTCTAGGAGGAAGTGAAAGACAAATTATCTTCTCAGTCTTGTGAGTAATGACTTGGCTGCTTAAAGAAGTCGAGTGACTTGCCTACCAGCTCAACCAGAGACAGATGTAAAGTTCCGATTGTTGGAGACCTAACCTTTTTCTTTGTCAAGCATTCTGCCCTGACATATAGACAGGTTGCTTCTCCACCTCAATGGTTGGGAGGACCTCAGAGAGCAACATAGTCATCTAAAATCAACAGTCAGAAAAGATTATGCAGTACTTGGTGCTACAAGAGGTGTTACTCTCTTTTCTTATTAAGAGAGTTTATATTTTTTATAATCTTTTGAATATAGTAGCATCTTTGTGGAATTAAAACCCAAGAATGGCTATGTAAAAAGTATTTTGTCATGGGTTTATACCATGACTTTATGTTGACATGGAGAAAAAAATTATGAAGTCTCAGAACTAAAGTTACACTCAGAGATCTTTTATAATTTTCTATCCATTATATGAATCCTACTAAGGCATCCTTATCATGTGATCACCCAACCTCTCTGTAACATTAATAAGGAATAGAGAAATCACTACTTTTTACTTAAACTACCTTCATCAAAAGAAAAATTAAACAATTAGCAAAACTGGTAATGACAGAAAACCTAGTGAACATTCATACTCCTAGGAAAAAGTGGGAAACATATACACATAGAACTAATTAATGTGTGTAATTTTTCACTTACAAATTGAATATCACCAGGGACCAGGTAGCTGCAAACTACCTGCTTTCAGATGCTATTTAGAAGAACAAAGAAGTGACAGGTTAATGGTTTGAGTACACAACTCCAGTAATGAATATTCAAGCTCATTAAAACTGGCACAGGTATTGACAGCACAAAGAAGTATGCCAAGGTGTTATCAACTGAAAGTGCAAAGTGAGATCAGCTTTTAAATTATGTTTCAGAAATTCCATATGGCCAGTCAAAACAAAGAGAAAACAGTGTTAAGTCATATACTGGAGGTTTCTGGTATGGGAACAAGAAGCAAAGGAATTTCTGTGAAAACTGACACAATTCCTTAAGGTTTTAGGCCAAAGTACCAACTGGTTTCCTAAACCAAAGAACTGTTAAAACAGTGGTTTATACCATGACTTTATGTTGACATGGAGAAAAAAAAAATTATGAAGTCTCAGAACTAAAGTTACACTCAGAGATCTTTAACAATTTTCTATCAATTATATGAATCCTACTAAGGCATCCTTATCACATGATCACACAACCTCTCTGTAACATTAATAAAGTGAAAGTGAAGTCGCTCAGTCGTGTCCGACTCTTAGCAACCCCATGGACTGCAGCCTACCAGACTCCTCCATCCATGGGATTTTCCAGGCAAGAGTACTGGAGTGGGGTGCCATTGCCTTCTCTGTGCGATCGACTTGGAGGAGTCCTATCGCCGGCACTCGCTGAGGTTAGGGGTTCGCCGGCCGCCAGGGGGCGCCGCGGCCTCGCGCCGTGCGGGCCGTTGCGTTTCCGGGCACCGGGGCCCAGTGGAGAAATCACTACTTTTTACCTAAACTAGCCTCATCAAAAGATGGAAGACTATGCTTGTTACATGTAACATATTTCAGTTGAGCAGACATCCATCCCCACAGGCTTTCATTTTTGTTAACTCTGAAATCTGCATGAAAAATCAAACCCCTAACTAACAGGATTGCCTTTTGCATCCAATGATGGTTCTGATAGCACCTCCAATTTCTTGTTTCTCGAGGTCTGATTTTTTCAATCATATTGCAAGAATTCACACTCATAATTCTGGTTTAATCTCCTTGCCTTTACCCTTAAAGATAAATGTATCCATTTCCCTGGTGGCTCAGTGATAAAGAATCTACCTGGAGATCTAACCCATAGGAGACATGTGTTGGATCCTTGATCTTGGTAGATCCCACATGCTGTGGAGCAAATAAGTCCATGTGCCATAACTATGACCCTGTGCTCTAGAGCCCAGGAGCTGCAACTAATGACCCCACGTGCCACAATTTCTGAAGCCCATGCACTCTAGAGCCCAAGGTCTACAACAAGAGAGGCCCACATACCACAATTGGAGAGTAGCTCTTGGTCTCCACAACTAGAGAAAAGCCTGTGCAGCAATGAAGACCCAGCACAATCCAAAATAAATAAATAAATATATATATATTTTTTTTTTAAAGGTATGTTATATCATTCAGAATTAGCACAGGAACCATGGAATCAGCATGCAGATCATTCCAGATCATGAATCCATCAGCATTCCAGATCATAAAAGATCAGCATTCCAGATCAGCATGCAATCCTCCCCTCTAGCACATCACCAACAACAACTCTCCTTTTTTGCTTCATTTAGATTTATTCCTTTCATTTTTCCAGTCTTTTGTATTTCACACTCATATTTGTATCCTTGGCTGAATAATTACCATAGCATGTTGGTAATCATTCACAAGTTGATCATAATTACTTAGAGGCTGATTACACTATTTTTTTTTCACTTTTATGTATAACAGAAAAAGTTAAATTATAAAAATTGTATAATAAATGGCATGATCAGAATATCCCCTTCTCAGACCTTCTTCACTGCCCCTAATTCTCAATGTTCATTTGAAACAAGACACAACTAATATTTTAACTCATAAATAAATGCATAGGTCATTAAGCTATTATCATTATTGATGATTAAAATCTTGGCATCTTACAAGACAAGGTAAACTGCATTATCAGATTAACTGGTGTCATTTGGTAAGTCTCTTAGAAATTGATACGGAGTAGAATCAAGTTTTGAAAGTGATAACAGAGAATTTTAAAATCCGTCTAATACTACTGCTAATAATAATAATAAAACTTCCACTTAAACTAGATAATAGGAAGTTCAGAAGTATGCATTGTAGTCACATTGCCAATTACTTTAAGGCCAATTGTGCAACCACATGCAGATTTGGGTAATCCCAAGTGAGAAAACTGGTGCCATCTCATTGATATCGAATTGACTGTGTTATTCAATCAAACCCACTGATCAAGAAGAACCTGAGGTCCAGCACAGCAATGGTGATGAGGTCTTCCCAAGGGGAATATTCAGCTACTGAGCCAGGCTCCTGAATCCCAGTGGAATACTCTGTTTTCTAGCCACATTAAATTTTAAATCCCACATTAAATTCTGTGCACATCTTATTTCAGAGTTCTTGTATAAATTGATTAGAGAAGTTTCACTTTTCCAACATTAATTATATAGTTAATGCTTAATCTTACATCTAAAAACTATTTTCTATACGTGTTATATCTTTTCTTAATATTATATTTCTAAAACTTTAATTTGTTTATAGTTATTATGCTCATTGTTGCCTGAAATTGATAGTAGGATATATTACCTCAAAGCTTGAATCTGCCTCCTTTTAGTTGTGTGGACCTGATAAAGCCACATTTGCTTGAAACTTCAGTTTGTTGATTTATAAAATGAATGTATCTTCACTTAAATTAGAGAACTATAAATATCATGTATGATAAGTTAAAAATGCAAGCATGGTTACTAGCTCCTATTAGATAAATCTCAAAATAACATATTATGGACATTAAAAATAAATTAATGAAAGAATATATTACAAACTTTTTGCAGCCCTACAGGACTATATAAAAATAGTATTTAATATTTACCAAAAATAAAAGATAAATATTGAAAAGAAATAGAAGTAAAATGCTAGATATACTATTGTATGTGCCTCTTTGAGCAGACGTGAAACCAAGCCACTGTGAACAGGATGGAACATTTCAGTTGACTAAATGCTCATGCTTGAAATGAATTACTATAGAGAATCTTAGCCTTTTACTGTTAAACAAAATTATCTCAAGCAATTCTTCTAACTAAAGACTTTCTGAAATGTACCTGTGTGTTTAATACTTGTTTATCCAATATAACATAGCAGAATAGTTGATTGTGTGTTACCCAAAGGTCTCAATGGCCCATCCCCTCTGACTACATGACTAACACGATTAAGTAAAACTGGCCTTAGAAAGAAATGCACACCCCCCTGCCCCCTGCCATACACACAAGCACAAAACATGACTCAGGCAAAGCAAGTTGCATTAAAAGCTTTATGTGTAAATGTCACTATTTTACTTTTTTTGCAAGACTTTTTTTTTTTTACAGTTACAACTGATGATACAAAAATGATTATGCTTTCTCAAAATCACCTAAAAATTCTGTTCCAATTCAAACTGTCAGATATGAGTCAAAAGAAATCTTCCCTTATTATTCCTAATCTTCCTCTTAATATGTCTCTCCTTAAGCCAGATATGTGTTTTTGATAGTTTATAAACAGTACTAAAAATTAGTTTAAGGAAAATACAAAAATAGTTCACTGAAGACATTTTCTCTAGGGTGATGTATTCTGCCCAACATTGAACATGGAAAACCTGGGTTCTGGCCAGACTTAAGTGCTGATTTTGAATTGGGGAGACGTGAAGAAAAAAACAGTGGCTCAACTTACTCATGTATAACACAAAATTCATGCCCACTCTGCCTCCAAACAAAGGTTTTCAAAGAAACACAAATATCTAAGGCATGTTGAAACATCTTAAAAAAGTGGAAGAGTAAATGTAAACAGGAATGTATCATAAACGTATGAGGTGAAATTCCTATTCTAGCTCCAAGGAAAATGATATAGCTGGTAATGGTCTGAGTGACTTCAAATTCTTCTGGTTTAAAATCATAATTTAATAATATGATTCTGCTAAAGTAGATCAAAGTATAACAGGCATAGTAAAATGATAGGATTAATATTCTAAATACACACCAATCTGAGTTGATTGCCTTTTTTCACCATTAATTTTAAACACACACACAGGCATAGGACATTACAGATAGTTTACACACTATGCCAATTCCTATGACCCTGTCATAATACTTCCTTGTTGTTCCAGGGACATCCTCTTTCTAGTCTTGGGCTCATCTGACCTCTACACTAAGACTGAACTTCACCTTTTCCATAAAGATGACTCCAGTTATTCTTAACTCAAATTGATCTTTTACACTTCTTTTTTTTTTCCCCTCAGTAATGACCCAAGAGTTTATCATCAAATTGTTGTCTGATTATTTCAGGCATGTTATCTTCATCTAGTTTCTGAATTCCCTGGGTACCATAATTATATTTTATTTCTTTTAAACATGTCAGTGGTTCATGTATATATTAGCCATAACTACTATCACATATAAGAGGAAACTGTATCAAGTAAAGGAGAGGCAAAGAGAATAAAAGAGTTCAAAAACCAAAATGTGCTGGAGTTCCTGTATCATATCAGGGACGAAGTGTGGAAAATGGAGATGTGGTTTGGATTCTGGGGAAAAGAATGTTAACCAAACCTCATCATAGTCCGAACGGAACATTTCTTGCAACTCGCCAATTATCTCTACTTTCTACTCCAATCACAGTATTTTGATTACTAATTTTACTTCTTCACATTCTATATCAGAATAGATACTGTAAACAATGGGGAATGCATTCATAATTTCCCTGACCAAAAAAAAACTGTGTTTATTGATTTTTACATCCTATATCTAGAAGAATTTTTGTCTATTCTCAGTAAATATATCTTGAATGGATAAAAGGATAGATGGATAAATTGAGGGAAAAATAGATGTCAAAGTGTCTATTAATCTACATTTGTGCTGAGAAACCCAGTTCCTGGGCCAAAAAGCCAAGACCAACCATGATTATGTGGAATGCACTGTAAGTACACAATCTGTTTTATTGCAAACCTTCTAAATGTCAACAGGTTCCACCTGGAATATACAGAACTGTGCAGGGCATATAGTTTTGGAATTCAATAATGCTTGATGAATATAAGCATAAATGTTTCTTACCACTCACACAGACTTTTTTGTTCCCTTTAAAAAATCAAAATATACTTTTCTACTATAAAAAGTAGGTTGTAACATGAAAGTTTAGTTCTCAAAATCTAAAGTTCAGTTTATATTTTCAACTCCCTTTAAATACTCTTAAGTAAACCATGTGTTATTTAAACATAGGAATTTTATTTTCCTAATATTTTCCCCCTGAAATGTTAACACTGGATTTTATGGGTAAATCATTTAGTATAAATATTATCACTTTAACATAAGCTGGGATCTTTAAAATATTTTCTTAAAAAACTATATTTTAATTTCAAACAAAAGTAGGAATACTTTCAACTGGTATGTAAAATTACCACAGTTTGATTTTTATAGTAAATATTTTAATTTTATTTTTGATTTCTAATGTTTTTAATACAGATTAATTTAAATGTTCATGAAAGCATGTGGAGCATATAAATCCCATAGTAATAAAGAGAACATTTTTGGCAGTATGCATAAAAGTAAATATGCTTTAATGACATATTATCATGCACACTTTAATTTTGGCAGGAAGTGATCTACTCTTGATAGCAAGATACTTTGACATCCTTACTTTAAAATATATCAGGCATGATAAACTAATTAAATTATGTTTCAATAAAAATATAAATTACTCTCAAAAACTCATAGTCACAAATTCAACTCTAACTTTTAAAAATATCAGCTTTGCTGATGGTTATATATAAAAAAAAGAAAAAGAGAGAAAAATTAAAAATAAGTTGAAAGAGTTAAAATTTTGAAAGAGTTAAAATTTTGACTCAGGGCTGGGAGTCATAATGCTGTCAGAAGTGTAACTAGCTCCTTGCACACAAATAAATCCATTTTCTGCAACACAATAAAATTGAACTGAGGGACAAAAATCCTTGCATGTTAAAACAATGCCAAACAAGCAAAGAAACAAATCTGATTATTTTGTCTGATTTCCCTAAGTATGAGTTCCCTTATTACTGTAAATATTATTGGTACTATTTCAGCAATTTGTTTTATTTTTCATGAAGATTACAAGAATGGTTTTTTACTTTATATTAAAAATCTTGAATATAATTTATCAGCATAAGCCTGCTGGAGGTATTTTAAAGAATTATTAATTACCCAGAGCATCTCTAAAAGCTGTCATCAGGATCTCTACTATTTGAAGATTTATTAGGTTCCAGATTTTTGCTTTTCATATGTGTGTTCTTATTTTTTTGCATTTACCTTTTATCTTTGTGTTTTATAAACTATAGCTTGTTTTCATTGTGCTCTTACCTATAGGAAATATTATCCCAAATATTGATGAAGAAACCAAGCTTTGGAAAGCTTTTTAAAATAGCTGAATTTTTTTTCATCTTCTTTTATCTGGTTAATCTCCTTTTAAGGACTTTTTCCTATTTTCAATATGTCATACTTCGACACATCATTTTGAAGATAACAGGTTTGAGTATCATGTGATAGATAAGTTCAGCTGGCTCCAACAATTAGTCCAATAAAATCACAGTTATATCCAGAGCCTCACACATGATCACTCATCCCAGCTAGCCATTAAAAAAAAAAAAAAACACTGCAAAATCTCATATATGGGATGGATATTGGCAAAGACAACTTTGTATAGATTAAAAAAAAAAAAATCTATGCGCACCATAAGAAAGAGAACCATAAAGAAACTTATACTGATTGTGGGTCAAAGGGGCCCACCTTCATATACCAGGAAATGTATCTCACTGTGCTAAGTGAACTATTTTGAATCCTAGTTGGATCCCAGCAATGTGCTAATTGATGGGTTGACTTTTACATCAATGTGACACAAGTCCTATTTCTCAGGGTTTATTGTCTCTTAGAACTGAGCTGCTCTTAGAGTGACATTGCTAGACTTCACCCAACTGCAATTTGTTGACCACTGGTCCACAATGGGGTAAGTTTAACTGAAGATAAGCATTTAGATGCTTTGGTAGCAACTTGACAGTGTTGCAAGATCCAAATGCATGATAAATGAACTAATTTATTAATACCTGAGCAGAAGCTTGGCTTTCTCCCATGAAAAATTTCATGGGTCTCCTGACCCCCAGCATGTGTTATGGACTTAACTGTAGTCTTTTCACTATACCCCAGATGTACTTAAAATCCAAAATCTGTTTTTGATGGATAAATGATTTATAACCTACAGAATAAATTTTGACATTAGCTAGTGGTAAAGAGTTGAAGATAGAGTTTAAAAATATAGTATCATTTGATTCCTTTTGTATAAAACTTTAAAGTCAATATCCCAAAATTGTTAAAATCGCTATAAGATCTCTACTTCCATTGCCATCATCCTTATTTTAGAGACTGATTTCTTCTCACCAATAATGTTATTTTAAAAAAAAATAGAGATAGTCTAGATACACAGCATCCCCTGAGATTAGTGTTGTCAATCTAACCTAGATTAGTTAACAAGAAGGAAGCTAGTTCATTTCCTACATTAAAACCTCTGAATATTGTTGACATACTAGTTTCTGTTCAAAATCTGAGAATTGGCATGTAAAGTGAATAACCACTATTTCTCTCACTGTTTGTTTAATTCTGATTTAGGAATTACAAAAATTACCAGTAACAATCCTTTCTATGAGTTGCCTGTATATCCTCTCTCAAACAAAGCATGATATGAAATTTCTTTTTTTGGAGCCCATTTTTATTGTGGTATGTATTATATTTTTGCAATGTAATTTTTGAATGGTTGATTATAAGAAGATAAATTTGGAGACTGTATATGAAATGCCTATTTATCACTTTATTTTCTAGTAATTCATTTTTTATTGTATTTTTCAAAAATATAGATTCATACCAAATAAGAAATAAAAACAAATTATTAAATTTTAAGATAGTGGTCTTTCATAATAGTTTTAGAAGCACTGTCTTAGAGTAGGTTAAAATATGTTATAATCAAGGCAGAAATTTCTATATGAGAGAATCAGCCTCTGGGGTTTACAGGAAGATAATGTCCCTTACTGATGGCAGGAAAAGGAATAGTCACTGTCTTTGCACCTGGAAATCAGATTTCAAGTGGGATAAAAATGTAGGCTGTCTGACTGGGGAAGGGATTCCAGGTACAGAAGACCGTGTGGACAAAAGTACCAAGTCAAAAGAGCTTTTGAGACCTATGAAAAATATCCAGTAGTTCAATATCTCTAAAACATAATATACAGTAGAGGAATAGGAAAGAGGCCAAGCTTGGTTCTGAGAGGCCTGGAATACACTGGGAAGACTTTGAAATTTATTCAACTGGCAAAGGGGTCCCTCTGATTTTTTTGAGAAATAACTTTACAATTTTTAGCTGAGCCTTACAAAGTTATATTTGCCAGGAGACTGCTGGAGGTCTAGAGACCCATGAAACTTCTTATTTATGAAGCAGTCTGTGATTAACATATACATGCCTCTATATATAAAACAGGTAATCAACAATGACCTACTATACACAGGGAACTCTAGTCAATATTCTATAATAACCTATATAGGAAAAGAATCTAAAAAAGAATGGATATATGTATATGCATAACTAAATTTCTTTGCTGTACACTTAAGACAAACACAACTTTATTGCAAATCCACTTGCAAATAAAAATTCACTTGTAAAATAAAAACTGAATTAAAAATTTAAAAAATAAAAACTAGTTATAAAATCACATAAATGTATACATTCATTAAATAAAATTTAGAAAAAATGAATATGCAAAAAGAAAAAAAAATCAGGTCAAAATCCAGGCATTTGTAAACTTTCACTGGTATACAGGAGAGACAGTGTGAACCATATACTATCCACTCTGTTTTAAAGACATCTTTGTTCACTTTTTATACCGTGCTGTTTTTAGTCACCAAGTCATATCTGATTCTTTGTGACCCCATGGTCTGTAGCATGCCAAGATTCCCTGTCCCTCACCATCTCCTGGAGTTTGCCCAAGTTCATGTCCATTGCATTTGTGATACCATCCAGCCATCTCATCTTCTGTTGCCCTCTTCTCCTTCTACCATACACATCAATAAATATGCTTATACATTTTTCTTTTAGTGACCACATGAGTTACCATTATATGGATACACCTGGGAAATGACATGATTGCAATATTCAACATGAAGGATTAGTCACACTGACATCTGTAACCATGAAGCTATCAAGGAGGTAATTACTGTATGTGTTAAAAATTGGGAATGGCACCTCAGTGAAACAGTGAAAGAAGATAGGCTTTATACTTTGAACATATTGATTTAAAGAAGGCTCCAACTCTTATCAGCTGTGTTTTGGATAAATTTTTTGCTTTAGCCTTAGTTTTCTGGAGTTCACCATTATAACTTACATGCTATGTATGAAATACATTCATAAATATCCAGCACAAAGCCTAGCATAGAAACCACTCAATATTAGATCTTTCTTTGATGATGGATTGATCCTCAAATGTATGTGGGAGATGAATAACATTAAAGAAGATAGATGTCCAGGACTCAAGGTGACATAACTAGGAAGAAGACACTATAAAAATGGAGATTTCAGATATCTGAGTAGGTATAGGGGAAGGCAGATGTTCTGCTAACCAGGAACATGAGCACCCATCCAAGGCTGCATTGACATTCAAATATATATTAATGGTGAAGGAGCATAATGAATGACATTACTGTACTTCAGCCTACACATATCAGGGTCATCTATAAGCCTTCAGTCTCCTTCACTAGCAATGTATTAAATAATTACATATATATATGTAATTATATATATATATGTATATAATATATTATATATGTATATAATATATATGTAATATAATTACATATTATATTATGTAATATATGTAATAACAATTAACTAAAGTTTGCAAATGAGCATAGGTTAGACTCCTTCCAAATGAGCATAGGTTAGACTCCTATATAATCCACTTATATACTTTGGAATCCTGGTGAAACATTATTAGCAAAAAGAAGCTCACATTTTACATCCAGACATAATCTGTGACAATGAAGCCAGGGTTACACATTGTACTCATAGTTACCATTGTATTTTCTGGCTTTGTGAGGAATACATAAATAGGCCAAGTATCTAGTGATTGCCAGAAAGGTGATCTGGATTGCATAACAGGAATAAATGAAGACAAATCTATTCCCCTGCTCAAAAAGCAACCCAGCACACACAATCTCCTGACAGTGAATCAATTCCTTCAGTAGGATTTACGAAGACGGCATGCCTCTAAGAGCTTAGATTTTGTTTAATCCTGTTTAAAGGGTTGTTTTATGTCAAATTCTTTTATAAGTATTATTGATTTTAGGTTTTACTTAGACTACAATAATAACATTGCAGCTTTATCCAAGGATATAGTCTCAAAATCAAGTTTACCAATGATTGGTAAAGAAATTATGAAAAAGTGATTAAAATGACTTGCTCCAAATAACACTATTGTGATACCTTGTAAAGCATTAGAGTAGAATGTGTGCCCTAGATATTGAAATATGGCCTAATTTAGCACGCGGTTCACTGCTTACACATCCCTCCAGTCCTTTGGTACTTCGATACTGAAGTGCAGGTACACACAGGAGTAAATGACTTTTAAAATAGCCCAATCTAACCTGAGAAGGGAGATGAGACCCATGATTTTTCTTGCTTTCCAAAGTAAAAGACTACACAAATTTCTAACAGTTTGATCAAAATCATGGTGAAGAAAACAGAATATTATTCAGCATTTCAAATTTAATGACTCACATTTTTTTTGATCATCTCCTTCAGTAGAAAATACTGGCTAGCAAGTAAAAAGATGACTTGCAAAATTACATTAGCACATCAGGAGAACAGTTTGTGAGAGATCCACTTAGAATAATACTAGAAAATTATATCCCTTCTTAACATTTAGTAATAGTACTCATCTGAAATAAATCACAGTTTTGTATATCTGAAATAATCATAATGCAAAGGCAACAATATGGCAAGACTAAAGTTTATGAAGAATTCAGAATGAAAATACACAAAAATAGATTAATAAAATTGCTATCATATTTTCTCTATTTGTAATATCATCAGCATGATATTTATCTTGCAACCAATTTTAACTGAAACTTGAGTTTATAGAAAAATAAAACTGAAATTCAATTAAATGCTTTCATTTATTTATTCAAAGAAAAAAAATTACCTTAAGTGCTTGCTAATCTCCAAAAACTGTATCTATGATAGGTAAACAAGTATGATTTGGCCCCTGCCCTAGTGAATTAAATTACATTATTTTTATAGCTTCCATAAATTAACACTTAATTTGCAGACATAAAAGTACTTAATTAGGATATTAGAGAAGAAAGGATGGACTGTGAGACAGTACTTATTAGATAAAAAGGCAAAGCTCTATGCTTTGAAATAATCTAGGCCTTGAAGATAAAGCAAAAATATATACATATTATGTCTAAACAAAGTGAAGGGCAAAGATTAACAGCTATCAAGCCACAGTGATGGGGCTTCCCAGGTGTCCCTAGTGGTAAAGAATCCACCTGCCAATGCAGGAGACACAGGACATAGGTTTAATCCCTGGGTCATGAAGATCCCCCAAAGGAAGAAATGACAATCCACTCCAGGATTCTTGTCTGGGAAATCCCATGGACAGAGAAGCCTGGAAGGGCTACCACCCACGGAGTCACAAAAGAGTCCTACTTTACTTAGAGACTACAAAACAAAAACAACAACCACAGTGATTACTATGGTTAGGCAAATTGTAAAACTCAAGGAATGGAAATTTGATTTCCTTCTTTCTTTTCTAAAAGACAATTTTTAGTTCTTTATTTATTTTTGGCTGTATCATGCTGCGTGTGAGATCTTAGTTCCCCAACCAGGGATAGAGCCTCTGCAACCTTCAGTGGAAACATGGGGTCATTACCACTGGACCACCAGGGAATCCCCTGATTTACTTTTCACCAACACATTTCTTATGACTGGATTACACAGTAACTCCCCCCACAAACTCCCATAAAGACAAACTGAAGTCCCTGGAGCCACTAAGTGATATGAGTTAATTAATTAATTTAAAATCTAAATGTTTTTTAAAACTTTTTGAAAATAACAAAATAAGGAATAACCTAGAGAAAGCTGAGGCGGTTTCTTAGCCAAGCCAGAAAAAGGCAAAATGCAATATATTCCCATGCTCTTTCTGTCATTTCAGCTTTGTTAGAGTCTCCTTAGTTTGTGGCATTTAAACTTAAAAAAGAAAAACTACAGAGAAAAGAAAATTAACTTGATTGTCAAATTTAAAGCACTTACATATAGACTCCCCATATCTATACTTCTACACCAATGAGAATTACCTAGAGAAATGCTAGAGATATAATATGTGTTTCAAGTCACATAATTAATGATTATGAGGGAAAAGCAGATACAGAGCAGTCAATCTAATGTTTGGGGGATGATTTTATTAAAGACTTATCTTAAGAAAAGGTTTTTATTCATAAGAGCCAAGGTGTACATTTCTGATTAAATGGTATACAAAATCATTGAAGAATAATGTCAATTAAAATATTAATACAAATCCCATTATTTAATTTTCACCATATAGAACATGAAATAAACATGATGTATAAGAACATACATACATACCATTGATCCACCGAGCCTCTGGATCATGAAGCACAAAGTCTTTCCTGAAGAGGTCTTCTAAAGACAATCTAGTTTCTGATGAATTTGTGAGTTCATCTAAAATAAAATAAAATTTAGGTTAGACACTTATGTTACTTTTAAAAACTAATGAATTATAATATTTGGACTATTTTGCTTCAAAAACATGTTAATAACAATATAAAATGGCAATGTTAATGTTCTTTGGCTTTAGAAGTTTGTTCCATGACTTTATGTTGTGATATATAATATGAAAACAGTGAATTGTGCCTCAAAGGACACATTTTTCACTGTTTAACCATAATCCAGCCCACTATTTTCCAAAATAACTTCAACATATTCTAATGATAAATTTACAGTTTCGTTATAAATATCAAAGATGAAGAGGTAAATGTTATAAACAAATATGATAAATAAAACTTCCCAAATTCACCAAATAAACAGAATAAATGCCAAATTTCAACAAATAATTACCATCCAACAAATACTGAGTCTAGGAGTCAAATGCAAAAATTGCAAAAGTAATACAATGCCAGAATATGAATGAAAAGTATACATTCATATAAGTCCCTGACACATAAACTAGGTGTATTTCCCTTTAAATTCCAAAATCTAAGAAATAGAAGAACACAATTTCCCAAGAACCAAAATTAAACACAGCAAGCAAGTTTTTAGATGAAAAAGTCTATACACAAGTTTGGGATATTTTATTTTCTTTGTAAAACAATGCCATTGTTTATTTACTGTATAAAACCATCTTTGTGACCTTTCAGCTGTTACCTAAACTCTTGTTGAAAATAAAGTCTTAAGAATATATGCTAACATCATTACTGCTACTGCTGCTAAGTCACTTCAGTCGTGTCCAACTCTGTGCGACCCCATAGACGGCAGCCCTCCAGACTCCCCCGTCCGTGGGATTCTCCAGGCAAGAACACTAGATATTGTTTTTTTTAAAGGCTCAGTACTTATTGCAGCAAGGTTTTGTTTCTTCCAGTAGAAAAGTTGGGGCAAAAAAATCAATAACTTTAAATGCAATTTCCTTCAATATGAGTCAAGCATGTATTTAACCCACAAAATAATTGCTCAGAAACAACTGAAAAATAGATAACAAGTGGAACTAGTGAGAATCATGTGATCCAAGCCTAGAATAAAATTATTTGCAAAACAAAATGCTCCATTTGACAGTCTCATATGACAAAATTTAAAATTACCTTATTCATTCAACAAATAATAGGGCTCTTAATTTTCAAGGTGTTAAGTGAAGTAATATAAGGTACAGGAGACATATCTGTTTCATGTCCCAAGGGCTTCACACAAAGCAAGAAAGAATATGATAGATGTCAGAATGAGGATATAGAGTGCTGTATAAACAGAAAGAAAGGAAGGAAAATACCTTGCAAAAACAATCAGAAAAGACTTCAGTGAAAAACAAAATGAACAAATATCAACTATTGCTGGTGGGAATGAAAAATGGTACAGATACTTTGGAAGACAGTTTGGTGGTTTCTTATAAAACTAAGCATATAATCTAACAATTGTGTTCTATGGTATTTACCCAAATGAGTTGAAAACTTACAGCCACACAAAAATTTGCACATGGAGGGTATGGTAGCTTTATTCATAATTGCTAAAACTTGGAAGCAACCAAGATGTCCTTCAGTAGGTGAACAGATAAACTGTGGTCCAGATGTTGTGATATTATGCAGTGATAAAAAGAAATGAACTATCAACCATGAAAATCATGGAAGAATCTTAAATTATTAAATGAAAGAGGCCAATTTGAAAAGACTGCATACTGTATGATTCCAACTACTTAACACACTGAAAAATGTAAACATTGAAGACTCTAAAAATATCACAGAAAACTAACCAAAGTGATCACATGGATCACATCCTTGTCTAACTCAATGAAACTATGAGCCATAACATGTAGGGCCAGCCAAGACAGGCAGGTCGTGGTGGAGAGTTCTGACAAAACATGGTCCACTAGAGAACGGAATGGCAAACCACTTCAGCATTCTTGTCTTGAGAATACCATAAACAGTATGAAAAGTTATAATGCTAGATACATGTAATTTTACATTTGTCCAAATTCATAGACTGTAAAAAGCAAGAGTGAACCCTAAAGTAAAATACGGACTTTGGCTGATAATGATACGTCAATATAAGTTCATCAATTGTAGCAAACATATCTTGGGTGGGATAATAACAGTGCAGAAGGTTTCACCCAGGTGAAGGTAAAAGGGAAATTTCTATACCTTCTGTTCAATTTTACCATGAACATAAAATTTCTCTTGAAAATAAAATCTATTCATTTTTATGTTAAAGTTAAATGACTGGGCCTTTCAGGTTTCATTTCTGGATCTTTCCTTTGTGGAACTTCCCTGTAGCTCATATGGTAAAGAATCTGCCTGCAATGCAGGAGACCTGGGTTTGATCCCTGGGTCGGGAAAAATCCTCTGGAGAAGGGAATGGCAATCCAGTCCAGTATTCTTGCCTGGAGGATCCCACGGACAAAGAAGCCTGGCAGGGTTCAGTTCATGGGGTCGCAAAGAATCAGACATGACTAAGTGGCTGACACTACTTTCAGGTTTCAAAATACAGAGAAAGGGAATGGCATGGACAAATGAAGGAATGAGAACATTTTAGCGGGAAGGATGAGTGCTTTTTGTTTGACAAAGAAAAAGAGCCATGATTCTATAATTAATTTTCTGTCATAGGAGTTTGGGATTTTAATAAAATGAGCTAATTTTATTAGGATTTCAGAAAATATATTTATTCAATTAGATAGCTCAATAAGACCGGATTTTGTTATAGGTAAGTTTCACAATGTAAAGTTTCCTGAGATTATATAAAAGCACCATAATTTGTCCAGTCCAATCCTTTCAATTTTTACATGATTATATTTCATCATCACTATTTGATAGGCATTTATTTAGCTGATCCAAGGAAATTAATACAGCTAAGAGTGGGAGGTAGGATCTAACTTTCAATGGGAGGGTAGATTATCCTAACACAATATATTAAAAATGATCCTTATCAACTGAATTGAAAAATTAACTATAATTTTGCTCCTAGGTAAATTCCACATATTTTATTTACTGCATCTTTTAGGCAGATATAAAACAAACAAAAAACACCTTTAAAGCAATTACACCACACCATATAATTCTTATTTTCAAGTATTAATAGTTTTTCAAATACTATTTCTCAAACATGCATTCTTTCATATGAGCTTGAAAATCATATTAAAACCCACCAAAATAGAAATCTTACTAAAATAGCAAAACATATACACAGTGAATAGAAAAACTCTAAACATTTTGTAATATAAAGGTTCTTCTTTCAGAACTTAGTTCACTCATATTTTATGTACACTAATTGTTTCATCTTCTACTTTTCATATAGATCCTTTGTATTTACTATTGTATTTACTAGTAAGTATGTATGTTTTGTTTAGGGTTTCCCTGATAGCTCAGTTGGTAAAGAATCTGCCTGCAAACCAGGAGACCCCGGTTGTAATCTTGGGTCAGGAAGATCTGCTGGAGAAGGGATAGGCTATCCACTCCAGTATTCTTGAGCTTCCCTTGTGGCTCAGCTGGTAAAGAATCCACGTGCAATGCAGGAGACCTGGGTTCGATTCCTGGGTTGGGAAGATCTCCTGGAGAAGAGAAAGGCTACCCACTTCAGTGTTCTGGCCTGGAGAATTCCATGGACTGTATAGTCTATGGGGTCGCATAGAGTCGGACACGACTGAGCAACTTTCTCTCACATGTGTTTTGTTACTGTGAACAGAATATTTCCCATTCTTAATCTAAATAACTTTATATACACATAGAGTTAATCATTACATTATTTACCATATCACATTTGCTTTAAAATGCCAATGGAAATGAAATCTTTTCTTTTCTACTTATTTGGTTACATCATCTGAAAATATTTTTTCCTTTTCATAAAGTTTAAATTTATACATATATGTATGCATGTATATTTACATACACATGGGCTTCCCTGGTGGCTCAGATGGTAAAAGAATCTGCCTACAATGCTAGAGACCTAGGTTCAATCCCTGGGTTGGAAAGATTCCCTGGAGGAGGGCATGGCAACCCATTCCCATATTACCACCTGGAGAATCCCCATGGACAGAGAAGCCTGGTGAGCTACAGTCCATGGGGTTGCAGAGTCAGACATGACTGAGCGACTAAGCACAGCACATACATACATACAGCACATACATATATGGGCTTCCCTGGTGGCTCAGATGGTAAAGAATCTGTAATGAAGGAGACCGGGGTTCAATTCTTGGTTAGGGAAGAGCCTGTGGAGAGACTGGCTACCCAGTCCCGTATTCCTACCTGGAGTATCCCATGGACAGAGGAGCCTGGCTTGCTATAGTTCATGGGGGTCTCAAAAAGTTGGACAGAGTGACTAACACTTTCCACTTTCACATACATATACATATGTTTATATGTATACATACACTTATGTGTAAAATATATACACACAGGCATATACAAAAGATATATAAAATTTTCAGATATTACAGATCACATGCAGTTATAAGAAAAAATACAGAAAGATCCTTTATACCCTTCATTCAGTTTCCATCAGTCACATATATCTGCATAGTCAATAGCACAAAAAGAAAATTTATATCTTCCATCAACTTTATTCAGATTTCACCAGTTTTGCATGTATTCATTTGTGTACATGTGTGTATATGTGGCCGTATTTATTTCTATGTAGTTGTATCAAATATGATGAGCACCAGAAAACACAAACAGTTCTGTCACCAGGATCTCCTGTGTTGCCCTTTTGTCACATAGCCTCTCTCTGAAACCTTTGGCAACCACTAATCTACTTTTCCATCTCTATAATTTTGCAATTTCAAGGGTGTTGTGGAAACATGCATTATGTAATATTTTGAGACTGGCCTTTTTCACTCAGCATAATTGTTTTGAAATCCACTTTAGTCATTGAGTCTTTCAGTACTCCATTTCTTTTTGCTGTTTGCTGATATTCTAAGGCATGAACGTACCAGTTTGTTGAACTGTTCATCTGTTGAAGGAAATCTGGGTTATCATTTGTAGTCTGGGGCTACTATCAATAAAGTTGTTATGAAAACTATTTATAGGTTTTTATGTAAACATAAATGTTCATTTCCTTGGGATAAATACCAAAATATGCAATTGTTGGGTCATATGGTACATATTTATTTTTGTAAGAAAAAAAATCAAGTTTTTCTGCATTCCTGCAAGGATTTTTTTTTTTAATAAGCTATTCTGACATGCGTATAATGAATGCCATTGTGGTTTTAACTTGCATTACCCTGAGAGCTAATGAACATCTTTTAATGTGCTTATTTGTGATATTTATATCCTCTTCAGTGAAATGTCTGGTAATGTCATTTGAACATTTTCTAATTGGATTGCTTTGTTTGTGGGATTGGCTAACTGTTGAGTTTAGAGAGTATTTATATTCTGATACAAATCATTTGTTGATATGTCAACTCAAATCTCCTCCAACTCTCTTGCTTCTTTTCATCCTCTTAAAAGGGACTATTGCAGAAGAAAAGATATTTTGTTTTTTGTTTTTTCAGTTTTGATGAAGTCTAGTTTATCATTTTATAAATCACACTTTTGCTGTCAAGACTTAGAATGTTTCAAATAACACTGAAGATTTTCTTGTATCCTGAAAGATTCATAGTTTTATATTCTACATATAACTCCCTGAATGATCTTGAGATATATTTTTTCTATCATATGAGGAACAATTAGAGATTCATATTTTATTTTATTTTTTGGGCACATTGCATGACAAGTAACTGCTCCAGCACCATTAATTAAAAGATGTTTATTTCATTTTAGTGAATGCTTTCATTAGCTTCATTGTCAAAGCAATGTTGAATAATAATGAAAAAATAACAATCCTGTTGTTTTCTTCTATTATGGCAGCATCTTTAATATTTCATTATTTAATATATTTTCTAGATTATTGGAAAGGAATCTCTATCATTCTTAAGTAATTTGTTTTTATTACTATGACATTTAAAATTTTTATTTGAAATTATGTTATGATACACTTACAGCCTTTTATGTAAAAATATTTTCCTTTAATGTGTTGATATAAAAATTGTTTAAAAGAAATTTCCTTATTCTAACACCATTATTTCTATAACAAAATCCAACTGCTCATGGAAAATTATTATTACTTCTATACTGCTAGATTAATATGTTAAATATTTATTTAAATGTTTACATTTTTAATGAATTAAACTAATGATCTTTTTTTTCATTTTTATTGTATTGATCATTTAACATTTCAATATTTTATTAAGGATTTTGAACTTCATTTATTTTGGTAATCTGAAATAGTTTAATAATTTTAATAGTAAGGATTTTTAACTCCGATTGCCTCTGGAACTTATTATAAAATCAATTCATCAAAGTAATTCAAATTATTGTGATGAAATCTAAAATTTAAACAATACTCAAACATAAGGATTAATTTATTTGTCTTCATTCATTACTGAGTGAGCTCTGTACTTCATTTCTTTTCTGTTTTTTCTATTCTTGGCTCATTTCTTTAAATTTTTCCTTAGCTGTGAGGCACTATCACTGAGGTCTCTTGAATTTTTAAGTCCTAGAATAGAGACTTCTTCCTTCAACACATAATGAATAAGTAAGCTTCTGTTTTAATAACCTTGGAGCCTGACTTTTATCCCCTACCTCCTTTCATCTCCACATCTCATCACAGTCTTTTGGGGTCTCCATCCTTTGTAATCTACCATCTCTCTTCCAGATGTTCCCTCAAGTCATATTGTATATTAGTAAACTCACTTGAGAAGAAACTTAAGCTCTGCAAAGTTAAAGATTTCGACAAAGGTCACGTGGTCAGTAAGAGGCAGGACTGAAATTGGGGCCTACATCTCTTTGACTTACTAAGCTACAATGACTCACAAAATAAATTTTATTTCCTCATTCTCTTTGCATGAGTGCCTGCTAAGTTGCTTCAGTCTTGTCTGACTCTTTGCGACCCTACTGGACTCTAGCCTGCCAGGCTCTACTGGAGTGGGTTACCATGGTCTCCTCCAGGGGATCTTCCCTACCCAGAGATCAAACAAGCATCTCTTATGCCTCTTGCATTGGCAAGCAGGTTCTTTACCACTAGTACCACCTGGGAGGCCCCTTATTCACTAATATTGTGTTAATTAAATTTTTTAAATATACAATTTTATAGAGATAACTTTGAGAATATTCTTACTTCTTTATAGCTACAAGAACCTTTCTCCTATTGAAATTCAATTGCTCTGTGTACCTCTCCAGACCTTATTAGCATCCTATTCTATTCCAGCCTGCTCAGGAAAGTGTCCGTCTATTTTCACACATAGAGCAGTGTCAGAGCATTCACAAAACAGTGAGGCTTTTGTTTGTTTCCTTTAGGAAACTGTCTATAATACATCAGCTTGAAACTCCACATTTGCCCTCGGCTCACTGTTGCATGCTATTTAGTACTAATATTAGTAGCATCACCTATTACATCTCATCAGCAAATACGTATAACTCAATTGCAACTTGATTTCTAAGATAATTTATGTTAGAATCAACTTGAGAAACCTGACTATTTGATACATTTTATTAATGTTCTCTCTATTTTAACTCCACTGTTGCACTTAAACAGAGAAGCCTGGCTTGCATTCATTCCATGGCTCGCACTCATTGCAATCACTTACATTAGACACTGAGAAGGTAGCTTAGAAGGAAATTGGTATTAGATTGTAAATAACTTTGAGAGATGATCCCTCATGCACAACTCCTTTCTTAGAAATCCTCAGAGGAAGAAATTCTGATATCAGTATCTGTTTCCTAATATCAAAAAATATATATTACTTAAATTTAATATTCATCTCATAGACCTTGGGGCTTCCCTCATAGCTCAGTTGGTAAAAGAATCAGCCTGCAATGCAGGAGACCCAAGTTAGATTCCTGGGTCAGGAAGATCCCCTGGAGAAGGGATAGGCTACCCCCCAGTATTCTTGGGCTTCTCTTGTGGCTTACCTGGTAAAGAATCTGCCTGCAGTGCGGGAGACCTGGGTTTGAACCCTGGGATGGAAAGATCCCCTGGAGAAGGGAAAGGCTACCCACTCCAGTATTCTGGCCTGGAGAGTTCCATGGACTAGTCCATGGGGTTGCAAAGAGTCAGACATGACTGAGCAAATTTCACTTCTCTTCATAGACCTTATCCTCCATTAGTAAGGTAGTGGGTAACACATCTTATCTCTAGTTATTTTGTAACGAAATACATTTCTGCAATGTGTGTGTGTATACATATGAGTGTGGGTACATGTGTAAAAGTCTTAAAATCTAATATATGTTAATAGTTGCAATTAAAATGCTGAATATTTGCTGACCAAATATTAATAGAATCCTATGATTATGATTATAATTATGAATAAGAGCACAAAGATCCAAAGAGATGCACAATATGACAATGATCACAAGTATTTAATGAATTGGAAACAGTAATTACTTGTTAAATTGTTACAAGACATAGAATCTTAACTAAAAGATTAATCTTTGGCAACAGAATAGGAAACAGAATTGACATTAAATAATTCACTCCATGTTCTTTTCTCTGTACTAGTCTGTCATTTATGATCATAGACTTCTATTGGCATTTCTATGCTTTCTTCCAAAACTCCAATCTTGTTTTTAAATGGCCTTTTGAAATAAGTTAGCTGTATAATCTTAGAAGAGAAAAGAAAGTTCTTCAGTACTAAGCTGAATAAAATTAATTTGTGACTTTCAGTACGTGTTTTCTCTACTGAAATTGTGTTAATTTTAATAGGTTTACTCTTGATATTAGTGGTTCAGAAATATTTCTTTTAATGTAAATCTTAAATTTGAAATAATGTCATATTAAAACAGTAATAAAAAGAAAAGTCTAATCAGGTAGTTATTCAGAACTCTTTCTGCTCATGGCATTCTCTATCTTCTCTGGATTTCCAGTATACTACCACTTATATTTCCCAACTCTACCTTTAAATCTTTATTTATTCTTAAAGCTTATTATCATATCCCATCTTTAACATCACTACAGACTAGTCTTCTAGTGCATTTCTGTTTTTAAACATTATTGATTGTTTAAAGTTCATGGAAAGGGTAACACCCCCTCCTTTTTTTTTTTCCAAAATATAAAATTTTTATTTATTTTTTATTTTTTTCTATTCTGTGTTTTATTTTATTTTATTTTTTTAATTAATTAATTTTATTTTATTTTTAAACTTTACATAATTGTATTAGTTTCACCATATATCAAAATGAATCCACCACAGGTATACATGTTTCCCCATCCTGAACCCTCCTCCCTCCTCCCTCCCCATACCATGCTCAACATCACTCATTATCAGAGAAATGCAAATCAAAACCACTATGAGGTACCATTTCACACCAGTCAGAATGGCTGCGATCCAAAAGTCTACAAATAATAAATGCTGGAGAGGGTGTGGAGAAAAGGGAACCCTCTTACACTGTTGGTGGGAATGCAAACTAGTACAGCCACTATGGAGAACAGTGTGGAGATTCCTTAAAAAACTGGAAATAGAACTGCCTTATGATCCAGCAATCCCACTGCTGGGCATACACACTGAGAAAAGGGAAAGAGACACGTGTACCCCAATGTTCATCGCAGCACTGTTTATAATAGCCAGGACATGGAAGCAACCTAGATGTCCATCAGCAGATGAATGGATAAGAAAGCTATGGTACATATACACAATGGAGTATTACTCAGCCATTAAAAAGAATACATTTGAATCAGTTCTAATGAGGTGGATGAAACTGGAGCCTATTATACAGAGTGAAGTAAGCCAGAAGGAAAAACACCAATACAGTATACTAACGCATATATATGGAATTTAGAAAGATGGTAACGATAACCCTGTATACGAGACAGCAAAAGAGACACTGATGTATAGAACAGTCTTATGGACTCTGTGCGAGAGGGAGAGGGTGGGAAGATTTGGGAGAATGGCACTGAAACATGTAAAATATCATGTATGAAACGAGATGCCAGTCCAGGTTCAATGCACGATACTGGATGCTTGGGGCTGGTGCACTGGGAACACCCCCTCCTTATATAACTAGTTGAAAATACTGAATACAAACGATAGCGGTCACACCAAATTTCATATGTTTTCAAAATATTTGTTGATTGTGAATCTCCTAGTCAGACTTAAAACTTTTGTTTTACTATTTAACAACTAAAGCACTAATTCCCCTTTGATTTTCCATCATTTTCCTATTCTGTTCTTTCACTAGGATGCTGAACTGTGACTCAGAATACTAAATGTTGTCAAAATATACGTCATTTGAGATCTTGAAATATACAATATTTCAAATTCTTTTTAATATTTTCTAATTTATCACCAAGAAAATGAAAAAAGGATTACCATTTCCAGTTCAGTTCAGTTCAGTTCAGTCACTCAGTCATGTCCGACTCTTTACGACTCCATGAATTGCAGCACGCCAGGCCTCCCTGTCCATCACCAACTCTTGGAGTTCACTCAAGCTCACGTCCATCGAGTCCGTGATGCCATCCAGCCATCTCATCCTCTGTCATCCCCTTTTCCTCCTGCCCCCAATCCCTCCCAGCATCAGAGTCTTTTCCAATGAGTCAACTCTTCGCATGAGGTGGCCAAAGTACTGGAGTTTCAGCTTTACCATCATTCCTTCCAAAGAAATCCCAGGGCTGATCTCCTTCAGAATGGACTGGTTGGATCTCCTTGCAGTCCAAGGGACACTCAAGTGTCTTTTCCAACACCACAGTTCAAAAGCATCAATTCTTCGGTGCTTAGCTTTCTTCACAGTCCAACTCTCACATCCACACATAACCACTGGAAAAGCCATAGCCTTGACTAGACGGACCTTTGTTGGCAAAGTAATGTCTCTGCTTTTGAATATGCTATCTAGTTTGGTCATAACTTTCCTTCCAAGGAGTAAGCATCTTTTAATTTCATGGATGCAATCATCATCTACAGTGATTTTGGAGCCCAAAAAAATAAAGTCTGACACCGTTTCCATTGTTTCCCCATCTGTTTCCCATGAAGTGATGGGACCAGATGCCATGATCTTAGTTTTCTGTATGTTGAACTTTTAGCCAACTTTTTCACTCTCCTCTTTTACTTTCATCAAGAGGCTTTTTAGTTCCTCTTCACTTTCTGCCATAAGGGTGGTATCATCTGCATATCTGAGGTTATTGATATTTCTCCCGGCAATCTTGATTCCAGCTTGTGCTTCTTCCAGCCCAGCGTTTCTCATGATGTACTCTGCATATAAGTTACATAAGCAGGGTGACAATATACAGCCTTGCCATACTCCTTTTCCTATTTAGGACCAGTCTGTTGTTCCATGTTCAGTTCTAACTGTTGCTTCCTGAACTGCATATAGGTTTCTCAAGAGGCAGGTCAGGTGGTCTAGTATTATCATCTCTTTCAGAACTTTCCACAGTTTATTGTGATCCACACAGTCAAAGGCTTTGGCATAGTCAGTAAAGCAGAAGTAGATGTTTTTCTGGAACTCTCTTGCTTTTTTGATGATGAAGCGGAAGTTGGCAATTTGATCTCTGGTTCCTCTGCCTTTTCCAAAACCAGCTTGAATATCTGGAAGTTCACGGTTCACATATTGCTGAAGCCTGGCTTGGACAATTTGAGCATTACTTTACTAGCGTGTGAGATGAATGCAATTGTGCGGTAGTTTGAGCATTCTTTGGCATTGCCTTTCTTTGGGATTGGAATGAAAACTGCTTTTTTCCAGTCCTGTGGCCACTGCTGAGTCTTCCAAATTTGCTGGCATACTGAGTGCAGCACTTTCACAGCATCATCTTTAGCTACATATACTGTTTAGAATGTAAATTAGAGGAATAAAAGTATGTATCATTGAAACAGAAGAAAATTACAAGATATGTTCTGGTACAAGCTATATCTCCTTTGATTTTTATTACTAAATGAAGAGGTATATGGAAATCATTAGGCAAGGTAATCACCTCATTTAATGTTAGCCACTGTCATTATTATTATTAAAATGTTAAATATTAAAATGTTATTACTAAAATGTTAAAAGGTATAGGTCAGTACAAAGCAAATTTGAATTTTGAAATTTCAAAGTCACAAAACAAAATGTTTTTCTCCCCTCTTGAGTTTTTGTCTCTTTCATAGCTTCCTTTAGCCCAAATATTACCAATATGTTTTTGTAAGTACCTACCAAAAGTACAGTATTGAGTTGTACCTTTTAGGTGAAAAAATTTAGTGAAATGTAAAATTTACTTAAAAGTCTCTTTTTTAAAAAAATTTATTTGAATGAGTCAGGTCTTTGTTACATCATGTGGGATCTTTGTGAATCATGTGGGATCCTTCCTTGTGGCTTAGTAATTGCAGAGCATGGACATAGTTGCTCTGCAGCAAATGGGATCTTAGTTCCCAGACCAGGGATTGAACGGGTGTTCCCTACATTGCAAGGCAGATTCTTAACCACTGAACCACCAGTGAAGTCCCAGAAGTCTCTTTTTGCAAAAGAGTATTCAGTTATTTTGAATTTGGATGGTCAAAAATATGGATCACACAAATAAATTGTAAATCAGCCATGTCAATGAAGGAAACTTGAAGCAGCTTGTCACTTAGTATTCTGGACACCGATTCATCCGTTTGAACAAAAGAACAAAGGGAATTAGTGCAGTGCAGGCCATCTGTTTTATAGTCCCAGATAATTACCTTTGTTCCTCTTGGTATGCCCAGAGTTTCCTTTATCTCTTTCTTTTGCCTTTTCCTACTCTAATATTGTGTTGTGGCACTAGCAAAGTTTCCTGAATAAAGAGGCCAGGCAATCCATTATCCTCATCAATTCTATCATCTAGAACCACTTTTAACTCAGATGAACCCCATATTTTATAAAGTCTAATTATATATCCTCTCAAAAAGAATTTACTTCCTAAATCAGATTATCTTCCAATGAATTGTCTTTCCTTCTCAAGTACCACATATTTCCAGCATGTAGCTTTCATGTAAAAAAGCCATATTTTAATTACAAAAAGTCATTTAAAAATTCAACTATGTGGAAATTTATTAAATTATAACTAATGCTGGGTCTATACGGAATAGAATGAAGAGGACAGCTAGCAAGGAAGGTATTAAATATTTACTTAGCTGTCACTCCCAATTCTGCCCCTTTTCACCATCCATGAGGAGAAGTTACAGGAAATTTATGTTGAATACAAAATATCAAAAAATGGATTACAAGGTATTTGCCTCCTATGATCAATTCATCTTCTCAAAGTCTCCCAATACACAGTTTTGATCATGCTCCCACTCTCTATACTCAGACAGGGACAAGAATTAATGCTGAAATAACAGTAATCAGAGCTAGGCGGTTATATTCTAATCCTAGTTAAACCCTTAGTATATGTGCCCTTGGCTAGATCACACCATCTATTCAGGCAGAAGTTTCTTCATTTGTGAAGAGAAAGAGTTGGACCTAATTACACTATGGCTAGTTGTGTTCTAGAGACTAACAAACTCTCTTAGGGCAGAGAAAGGACAAGGGTGGATGAGGATTACATGGTTAAAACTCTTCAACTAGAATATCTGTGCTGTCAACATATTTGGTTTCTTCATATAGTTTTATTGAGCATACCAAATGCACACGTGTGTGTGCACACACATGCACACACACACACACATGCACTCACACACACATACGCACTGTGGCATATAAAGTAGCTTGCATCTCTAAGACACCCTAAGTTCTGTTATATTTTGTACTCATTCTCCTTATTTTCAGCAGAGACTCTAAGTGTTCATCAAATAACATATGGCTTTTAGGTTCTGAAGGATTTATTAAATTCCACCTCAAACTTGTCATCTCTTGAATAAATAAATCAAGAGCTTTAGGATTTACTCATAGGTTTAATTAGTCAAATTAGTCAATTATGGAAAGTGCTAATCATTCTCAAACCTCTTTCTGAGACTTTTCCCAAATTAAATCTCCTGAATTTGAGTAGGAAACATAAATATGAAAAATTTCCTTTCTAAAGGCCTTTCACATTGTGAGAAATAAAGGCCATTTACAGACTGATACATATATACACATAACACACACCTCACACATACATATACACAAACATGCATGTACACACACACACACACACACACACACACACATTAGAATGAAGTCTTCTTTTTACCCTAGAGTGATGTGGCACTACTCTGGGCCTTTGAGCTCTTATATAACCAAGTTTAAGTTGCTTCTTCAAGAATACTTTTTTCAGTGATCTCACCATCAGCAAATTTTTGTTCCAGATATACATGGCTCTACAGGAGAAGTTAGCAGTCCTTAATCCATGGACAACTAGTGGACAGCAGTCCCAAAAGTCAAAACTACATTTGTAATACTAAGATACATCTTTCTTTTACACTGGGTTGAAATTCTCATGCCTGGAGCAAAACCAAACTATAGGTATCTCATTGAGAGTCAACACTATGGCATCAAACTATACTGTCATCATCCTGTTCTTTATACAGATACTCAAAAAAATGCTTTAAAAACTCTATTCCAGTGAAGAATTTCCCAAATACAGTTCTAAAAATTATTCATTGTATTCAGTCTGAACCCTTGCGATCCTTTTAATATTCGTGTGGTGAAAATGGAGTTATATCCCCTACCCTTGGCCCATCAAAACACATCCACTGCGTAGCAACATGACAGCTGTTCCAAAGAAATGCATGTGGGCAGTTGCTTGAGTTAAGAACTGAACTGTTGTTTCTTTTTTTTTTTTTCCCATAGAACATTATTTCTAGTCGAAAGAATGAAAACAAATTATAATTATTTAGATTTAAGTATCAGGCAAATGTTTTCTTCAAAATAAAAAAATGAGTCTCTCACTTAAAAAACACAACTGTTTGTATTTACCACAAACTATAAAATTCAAGCTTTCGAGTAAAATTTGTCTTCTCCACCTTGAATTTGACCGCTTCCCAATACTCCTTCAGTGAGAATTTTCTAGTTTTACTATCAGTGATATTCACTGTTTTTTTTAACACTATGCAATAAACTCTACCAAGATTTGGAAGGTGTGTATAACTCAGTGAACTAATATTTTCCAAATGACCAATACATAATGTTAGAGAATCATGCATAGGTAAAAGATCCTTTTAAAGCGCTAGATGGACCAATGGATTTTAAAGAGTACTGACATTTTGTTGATATGGCTTCAGGTTTCACACTGCAACTAACCATTGAGAATGTATCACTTACCTTTTTAGAATCTACCACAAGTTTTCAAGAAGTATCAAGGAAAGGAATCTACAATTATGTGAAAAAGCTATTAAAAAAATTCCTCAGGCTCTAACTACATATCTTCATGAGGCCAGAAGTCCTTCATATACTTCAATTAAAGCAACTTATTGCAAAAGAATTGACAAAAGATACATAGAAGAATCCTGCAGAATTCTATTGAGCCAGATGTGAAATATTTGCAAACACATAAAATAATGACATTCTTCTCACCAAAGTTTGAAAATATATTTTTCATTACATATTATGTATATTTACATTTAATAGCCTTATTTTGCCATTTTAAATAAATTAAAAGATATTTCATAAAAATTCTAAGAAATTATTTTTTAATTTCTAATTCAGATAATATATATAGGTATAATTCAAATGCCTAAAATAATTTTTGTGTTTTCAAGGATTTGTTGAGAGCTTAGTACACTAAGCTCTCCTATGTGTACTTTTTTGTGTATTTTATTAAGTTTATTGTATCCTCATTTCAAACTGCTAAGGTTATGGGTCAATGAAGACCTGACTAATTAGAAAATCACTGCAGATGGTGACTGCAGCCATGAAATTAAAAGACACTGATGTATAGAACAGTCTTATGGACTCTGTGGGAGAGGGAGAGGGTGGGAAGATTTGGGAGAATGGCAATGAAACATGTAAAATATCATGTAGGAAACGAGTTGCCAGTCCAGGTTCGATGCACGATGCTGGATGCTTGGGGCTGGTGCACTGGGACGGCCCAGAGGGATGGTATGGGGAGGGAGGAGGGAGGAGGGTTCGGGATGGGGAACACATGTATACCTGTGGTGGATTCATTTTGATATTTGGCAAAACTAATACAATTATGTAAAGTTTAAAAATAAAATAAAATTGGAAGAATAAAAAAAAAAAAAAAAAAAGATACTTATTCCTTGAAAGAAAAGCTATGACGAACCTATACAGCATACTAAAAAGCAGAGACATTACTTTGCCAACAAAGATCCATACAGTCAAAGCTATGGTTTTTCCACTAGTCATGTATGGATATAAGAGTTGCACCATAAAGAAGGCTGAGCACTGAAGAACTGATGCTTTTTAAGTTTGGTGTTGGAGAAGACTCTTGAGAGGCCCTTGGACAGCAAGGAGATGAAACCTTGGACAGCAAGGAGATGAAACCTAGTCAATCCTAAAGCATACTAAAAAGCAGAGACATTACTTTGCCAACAAAGATCCATACAGTCAAAGCTATGGCTTTTCCACTAGTCATGTATGGATATAAGAGTTGCACCATAAAGAAGGCTGAGCACTGAAGAACTGATGCTTTTTAAGTTTGGTGTTGGAGAAGACTCTTGAGAGCCCCTTGGACAGCAAGGAGAGCCCCTTGGACAGCAAGGAGATGAAACCTTGGACAGCAAGGAGATGAAACCTAGTCAATCCTAAAGGATATCAATCCTGAATATTCATTGGAAGAACTGATGCTGAAGCTGAAGCTCCAAAATTTTGGCCACATGATGTGAAGACCTGACTTGGAAAAGTCCCTGATACTGGAAAAGATTGAAGGAAGGAGGAAAGGGGGACAACAGAGGACGAGATGGTTGGATGGCATCACTGACTCAATGGACATGAGTCTGAGCAAGCTCCAGGAGATGGTGAAGGACAGGGAAGCCTAGTGTGCTGCAGTCCATGGGGTCACAAAGAGTCACACATGACTAAGTGACTAAACAACAACAAGATTATAGTATTATCCTAGGTCTCCACAGATACAGAGCTTCTTGATTTGGTAACAACATCAGATTTAATTATTATACTATGTTGTATTATTATTTATTATGTTCAGCATCAAGAACTTCCCTGAACTATTTCTCTGATATTCTCTAATTTTTAATACAAGAGTGAATAAGTGCATTATTTGTCACTACTCAATATTTAGTGGAAACTAAATATTGTATTGGTAGTATACTGATAGTGTAAACTATTTGTACTGATAGTGTAAACTATTATGCATCATAAAATAAGTGGAGGAAACTGTACAAATAGTAAAGATATAAAACCTATGCTTGATGGTTTCAAATATAACAAGGAATTTGGGTTGATCAAAAATGACAGAGGCCAGTTGCATATAAGTTGTATCAGTAAAATTTGTTATTAGAGTGATGAATGCACATAAAGTAGGCTGCTCAAAAACACAATTTCCCCATCGTAACATTAAAAAAAAAAAAAAAAAAAACTAAGCAAAACTGTCAGAATAAACTTTGTCAAAAGTCTAGAAAACAGTCAAATATTTATAGAAGTCAAGGAAACACTAAATCAAGAAAAAGGCAACTCAAAAATAACAGGAAAGTTTGTGGTATTTTTATTGGCCATAACCCCCATTCCCCTCATGGTCTTGGTGGCAATCTTTGAGTCAGGTGCCTGCATTTGAAGTATGGTTCTGATTCTAGAAGGAGAAAAGTAGTTCTTATTCCCAAAGAACTGTGCTTGCCTGCTCTAAACTGTCTTAACTAATAGAAGCACTCATTTTTGTTACATCTGGTTCAGAACATTCAGGGCAGCAAAGTGAATATTCCTCAAAAAATGTCTTAAAGCAAATGAACAGGCTATAGCTACATGGGGAAAAAGACACAGTTAAGACATAACACAGAGAACCAAAAGCTGGGAGGGAAAGTTGGAAAATTACTTTTTCTGGAAAATTATGAATTCAAAACGCCTGCATATATTGGAGCATTTGGAAAGCCATATGCACGCTCTAAAAAGAGCTGAAAAGACCCCGAGTTTTCACCTCTGGCTAAACTCTAGACTCAGTACATGCATGAAGTGAAGGCTAAAGTAGAAATGCAGATGATCTGAAAAAGTATCCAAGCACAGGACTAATTTGAAAAGAATGAGAGTGGATTTTGTCCCCTCTTTTAAAAAAATTTTTTTTTCTTTCTTTTTCCCCCTGCCTGCCCCAACTTCTTGATTCCTAACATTCAGTGAAATATTTGAAAAACACTAACTGTTTATAAACTAAAGGAATAGAGACTTCAGAGACTATTCATTACAATGAATACTGACTTCCCCAATTTGATACATCAATATCAGTAAAATAATCAGTATATCAGCATCATCAATCCCTTGATCTATTAATCTATATATACATCCAACTATACCAGGATACATTCTTTTCAAATACATGGAACATTCTTCAGGATACACCATATGTTTGGTCACCAAACCAGCTTAAACAAACTTAAAAATATTGTAATTACTCAAAATATATTCTCTAAATGAGATAGAGTAAAAGTGAAGATCAATAGCATAAAGAAAACTGGAAAAATCACTTGTATGAGGATATTAAACAAAACACTTTTAATAAGCAATATTTCAGAGAAGAAATCACAAGGGAAATTAGGAAATACTTTGAGACAATGAAAATGAAAATACATTTCAAAACAGTGAAGTATTACTAAAAGAGAAAAACAACTCCAGTAAAAAAGAAATATCTCAAATCAATAACCTAATTTTGCATGTAAAGAAGTAGATAAAGAGGAGCAAATTAACTGTAGTCTAGTAGAAGACAGTAATAAAATATTAGAGTGATTATAAATGAAATTAGAGAATAGAAAATCAATAGAAAGAATCAATAAAAGCAAAAGTTTGTTCTTTGAAAAGAACACAATTGATCAAACTCTACTTAGGTTGACTAAGATATAAAAGAAAGATGCAAGTAATAAGTCACTTATAACTTGGAACATTACTAAAATCTTATAGAATTTAAAAGGATCATGAGAGAGTACTTTGAACAATTGTGTGCTAACAACTTAAATAACATATAAAATGGACATATTTCTAAAAACACCCAAACTACCAAATTGACTCAAGAAATAAAAAACCTGAACAGATCAATTACTAATAAAAAGACTGAATTCATAGCCAAAAACAACCCAGCATGAAAAATCCAGGAACAGATGGCTTTACTGACAAATTCTACCAAATATTTAAGAAAGAATTAGCTCCAATTATTCTCAAGCTCTTCCAAAAGATAAAAGAGGAAGGCAAACTTAATAACTCATACTGTAAGGTTAGAAATATCCTGATTCTAAGCCAAAAAAACACATGAAAAAAATATTAACATTCCTTAAGAAAATAGATGCAAAAACCTTCAATGAAATACTAGTATCAGATGGCAGAATTGTTTTTTTAATTGCCAACCATACTCTTTAGCATATCAAGAGGATTATGAATTATTAACAAAGAGAATTATTTCAAAATGTAAGGTAACCTGATCAAAAAAAGGCAACCAATGTAATACTGCACTAATAGAAAAAAAGGAGGAAAATAGCATTCTCATCTCAACTAATGATAAAAAGCATTTGAGAAAATTCATTATTTTTTCTTTTAAAAATGTTTCAAAAACTGGGAATGGAAGGAAACTTCAACAGGAAATAAGGTCTTTATGAAAAACCGACAGCTAAAGTGGTAGTCAATGTTGAAAGCTTTCCCTCATGATCAAGAACAAGAAAATGATTGCCAATGTCACCACTGCTATTCAAAATTGTACTGGAATTTCTAACCAGAATTCTAGCCTGGCAGGAAGAAGAAATAAAGGACAGCTAAACTGGAAATGAAGACACAAAATTATGTCTATTCATAAATGTCACAATATCTGACACAATATCTGTCACAAAAATGACACAAATATCTCTCCACTATATATATAGAAAACCCAAATAATATACAACAAACTTCTATAGTTAATGAGTAAATTTAGTGTTTACCAACACTCAAAATTCAGTTGTATATCTCTATGCCAGCAATAAGAAGTCAATTATACTTAAAATCACATGCAAAAAAATAAAATACATAGGAATAAATTTAACCAAGGATGTAAAGAATTTACATTTAAAACTATAAAACACTGATGAAAGAAGTTATAGCTATAAATAAAAGAAAAGACAATTGTTTTTAATAATTGAAAGAATATTTCTAAGTTGGCAATATTATCCAAAGTGATCCACAGATTCAGTTCAATCAACATCAGAATTACAACTGCCTTTGTTGTTGTTGTAGAAATGGAAAAGACAATTCTCAGATTCATATGGAATTGTAAAAGGCTCCAAGTAGGGGGAAAAAATAAAAGAGAAAACAAAGTTGGAGCACCCATATCTTCTAATTTCAAAAGTTATTATAACACTAAGTACTCAAAACCATGATATGATAGTGGTTAAGGTTAGAAACAGACCAACTGATTAAAGTTGCAAATCCTTAAATAAACCAATATAATCAACAAAGGTGAATGATAATCAACAAGGATGAAAAAAATTCAGTGGGTAAACAAACAACAAATGTTTCTAGGTGAAATGTACATCCACATGTAAAAAATAAAATTGTAACCTACCTCACACCATATACAAAAATTAACTCAATTTCAATCAAAGCTCTAATTATAGACATGAAAACCAGAAACCTCCAAAAAAACAGGTAAATCTTTATGGCTCTGTATTAGTAATGGATTTTTAGATATGACACCAAAAATATGAGCAACAAAAGAAAAAGTGAACTGCATAAAAATTAAGAAACGTTATACATCAAAGGACACTGTCACAAAAGTAAAGATAACCTACAGAAGAAAATATTTGCAAATTATATATCTAGCTAGATATTAATATCTAGAATCAGATCAGATCAGATCAGTCGCTCAGTCATGTCCGACTCTTTGAGACCCCATGAATCGCAGCACGCCAGGCCTCCCTGTCCATCACCAACTCCCGGAGTTCACCCAGCCTCACGTCCATCGAGTCAGTGATGCCATCCAGCCATCTCATCCTCTGTCGTCCCCTTCTCCTCCTGCCCTCAATCCCTCCCAGCATCAGAGTCTTTTCCAATGAGTCAACTCTTCACATGAGGTGGCCAAAGTACTGGAGTTTCAGCTTTAGCATCATTCCTTCCAAAGAAATCCCAGGGCTGATCTCCTTCAGAATGGACTGGTTGGATCTCTTTGCTACAACTCATCAGCAAATCACACAAAGTGATGAACACATGGTCAAAAGATTTGAATAGGCAGTTCTTCAAAGAAGATATACAAATGACCAATAAGTATATGAGAAGATGCTCAACATCACTAATCATTCAGGAAATTCAAATTAAAACCAAAAGAGATGCAACTTCAGAGCTCTCAGATGATGATCACATAATAAATGGAAAATAACAAGTGTTAGTGAGTATGTGGAGAAACTAGAATATATGTATATTGTTGTTGGAAATGTAGATGGTTTGGTTGCTGTGGAAAATAATCTGGTAGTTTCTCAAAAAGTTAAATATGAATGAATTAACGCATAATCTCACAATTGTATTCCTGGATGTATACCCATAATATTATTGAAATGAAAAAAATTGAAAAAAAAATCCATGTAAGCACATGGTCATAGCAGCTCTATTCCCAAGAGCCAAATGATGAAAACATCCCAAATTTCTGTCAGTGGATGGATGAATGGATGTGACAATGTGGATGGACTTCTAAAATATCATGTTAAATGAAAGAACTCAAACTAAAATGGACATGTATAGGTTGGTCCCATTCACATGAAGTATTCAAAATAAGTAAACTGATAGAAACTGCTAGACCAGTGATCATCAGGATCTGGACAACTGGAAAATGAAGAGTAACTTCTTAATGGGCACTGGGCTTTCTTTTGGGTGATATTTTGGAATAGACTTGGTGGTTACATACATTGTCAATATACTAAATGCCATTAAACTGTTCACTTGAAAGTGGATAATATTATGGTATATGGAATAACTCATATGGAAAAGTAAAATTCTTAGCCTTGTTTGTTAATACTGTATAATTGCTAATCAGTGCAGTTCAGTTTAGTGCTCAGTCGTGACCAATTCTTTGCAACCGCATGGATTGCAGCATGCCAGGCCTCCTTAAAGGCTGATTTCCTTTAGGATGGACTGCTTGGATCTCTTTGCAGTCCAAGGATTCTCAAGAGTCTTCTCCAATGCCATAGTTCAAAAGCATCAATTCTCCAGTGTTCAGCTTTCTTTATACTCCAACTCTCACATCGATACATGATTACTGGAGAAACTATAGCCTTGACTAGACAGACCTTTGTTGGCAAAGTAACGCCTCTGTTTTTTAATATGTTGTCGCAGTTCAGTCAGTTCAGTTGCTCAGTCGTGTCCGACTCTTTGCCACCCCATGAATCACAGCACGCCAGGCCTCCCTGTCCATCACCAATTCCCAGAGCTTACCCAAACTCATGTGCATCGAGTTGGTGATGCCATCCAACCATCTCATCCTTTGTCGTCCCCTTCTCCTCCTGCCTTCAGTCTTTCCCAACATCAGGAGCTTTTCAAATGAGTTAGCTCTTCGCATAAGATGGCCAAAATATTGGAGTCTCAGCTTCAACATCAGTCTTTCCAATGAACACCCAGGACTAATTTCCTTTAGAATGGACTGGTTGGATCTCCTTGCAGTCCAAGGGACTCTCAAGAGTCTTCTCCAACACCACAGTTCAAAAGCATCAATTCTTCGACCCTCAACTTTCTTTATAGATCAACTCTCACATCCATACGTGACTAATGGAAAAACCATAGCCTTGACTAGACGGACCTTTGTAGACAAAGTAATGTCTCTGCTTTTTAATATGCTGTCTAGGTTGGTGATAACTTTCTTTCTAAAGAGTAAGCATCTTTTAATTTCATGGATGCAATCATCATCTGCAGTGATTTTGGAGCCCGAAAAAATAAAGTCAGCCACTGTTTCCATTGTTTCCCCATCTATTTGCCATGAAGTGATGGGACCAGATGCCATGATCTTCGTTTTCTGAATGTTGAACTTTAAGCCAACTTTTTCACTCTCTTCTTTCACTTTCATCAAGAGGCTTGTTAGTTCCTCTTCAGTTTCTGCCATAAAGGTGGTGTCATTTGCAAATCTGAGGTTATTGATATGTCTCTCGGCAATCTTCATTCTAGCTTGTGCTTCATCCAGCCCAGTGTTTCTCATGATGTACTCTGCATATAAGTTAAATAGTAGGGTGACAATATACAGCCTTGACAAACTCCTTTTCCTTTTTGGAACCAGTCTGTTGTTCCATGTCCAGTTCTAACTGTTGTTCCTGACCTGCATATAGGTTTCTCAAGAGGCAGGTGAGGTGGTCTGGTATTCCCATCTCTTTCAGAATTTTCCACAGTTTATTGTGATCCACAAAATCACAAAAAGGCTTTGACATAGTCAATAAAGCAGAAATAGATGTGTTTCTGGAACTCTCTTGCTTTTTCCATGATCCAGCAGATGTTGGCAATTTGATCTCTGGTTCCTCTGCCTTTTCTAAAACCAGCTTGAATATCTGGAAGTTCATGGTTCACGTATTGCTGAAGCCTGGAAGTTCATGGTTCACGTATTGCTGAAGCCTGGCTCGGAGAATTTTGAGCATTACTTTACTAGTGTGTGAGATGAGTGCAATTTTGTGGTAGTTTGAGCATTCTTTGGCATTGCCTTTGGGATTGGAATGAAAACTGACCTTTTCCAGACCTGTGGCCACTGCTGAGTTTTCCAAATTTGCTGGCATATTGAGTGCAGCACTTTCACAGCATCATCTTTCAGGATTTGAAATAGCTCAACTGGAATTCTATCACTTCCACTAGCTTTGTTCATAGTGATGCTTCCTAAGACCCACTGACTTCACATTCCAGGATGTCTGGCTCTAGGTGAGTGATTACACCATCGTGATTATCTGGGTCATGAAGATTTTTTTTTGTATAGTTCTTCTGTGTATCCTTGCCACCTCTTTTTAATATCTTCTGCTTCTGTTAGATCCATACTATTTCTGTCCTTTATTGAGCCCATCTTTTCATGAAATGTTCCCTTGGTATCTCTAATTTTCTTGAAGAGATCTCTAGTCTTTCCTATTCTATTTTTTTTCCCTCTATTTCTTTGCACTGAACACTGAGGAAGGCTTCCTTATCTCTCCTTGGTATTCTTTGGAATTCTGCATTCAAATGGGTATATCTTTTCATTAGGCAGGTTATAATTTTCCTTCCAAGGAGTAAGCGTCCTATGCTATCCCAGAAAAAGCAAAGTAGGCTGTGAGTCTAGGATCAGAGATCTACTCTCCATGCCAAAGTAAAATTATTATACTCACTTATACAGGCCAGTTTTCCATTTAAGTAAGGATGTTTCCCAAGTCTAGTTTTACTGATTCCACTTTCTCTAGAAAGGTTTCTTAGCTGGAACTTAAGATTCATTTGAGCAATCTTAGACCAGGAATAAGAGGTGAAAAAATAAGCCAAAACAATGAACAAACACTGAAATTTTTCCAGCCAAAATTTCATTTTCCAGAGCAAAGGCAGAGAGTATGATATTATTTAGTTTAAAACACTATTTAACTTAAGGGCTTTTTTTTTTTTTTTTTTTTTAACAGATACTGTATCTTCTCATACCCAATAAATGAACTCTGGAATGAAGTGGCTTCAGTTATACTTCAAAACCAAAGGACTGGATGCTGAAGTCCCTGGTAAATAACTGCATATTAAAATAACCCCTTTCACAAATACAAGGGGGAAATTTATGTTAATTTTTTTCCAGGAGGAGGGGCAACTGGATGCAATTCCTTCTCATAAGGAAACTGCTTCATAAGCACTATTTTTATCCCTCATTTTCAGAGATCAAGCTATTATACCCCTAAAGTAAATATTTCTATTAGAAACAAGCAAATAAAAATACAACAACATAGTTAAAGTTATACAATGACATGTAAATATTTTTTATACAATGCAGTTTAGGAAAGAAAATGTTCACTTATATTTTACCATGACTATTTGAGATTTTAGAAAAAAAATTTGATAGCTGAAAGAGAATATACATGTGTATTTTTTAATCAACCACTTGTTATTTCTCCCTACCTACTTTTGGTCACACCTCCAGATTAATTCATTCTTTGCTTTGCATTCCCTTATAGAAATACACAGAATTAATTCACTTATTAAAAATAATAAAGGTTCAGAATAAAGCATAGTTCATTTCTCTATTTTTTTCTAATATGATCTTTGCCTATACAGTCCATAGATACAGTATAGACTTTAACTTTCATTTCAAGATTAAGACAAGTGCTAGAGCCAAAAAGCCCTGGAGTAGAGACCCAACTTCCCCACATTCTAATTGTGTGACAGCCAATTTACTGTAACTTGCAAGACTCAGTCAAATAATGTAGAATAAATAAATTAATAGTATCTATTTCATGTTAGTGGCATGAGCATAAATAATCAGTACATTAAAAGTACTTAAGAAAACCCCTGGAGGGGGGGGCGGTCCTAAGATGGCAGAGGAATAAGACGGGGAGACCACTTTCTGCCCTACAAATTCATCAAAAGGTCCTTTGAACGCTGAGCAAATACCACAAAACAACTTCTGAACTCTGGCGGAGGACACCGGGCACCAAGAAAGGCAGTCAGTTGTCTTCGAAAGGAGGTAGGACAAAATATAAAAGATAAAAAGAGAGACAAAAGAGTTGGAGATGGAGAGGGAGACGTCCCGAGGAGGGAGTCATAAAAGAGAAGTTTCCAAACACCAGGAAACCCTCTCACCGGTGGGTCTGTGGGGAGTTTTGGAATCTCAGAGGGCAACATAACTGGGAGGAAAAAAATAAATAAAACCCACAGATTACGTGTCTAACGGCAACTCCCAGCAGCAAAGTAGCCTAGATGTTCACATTGGCCACCAGCAAGCGGGGGCTAAACAGGGAGACATGGGCTACATTGCTTAGGGTAAGGACTGAGCCAGAATGCCCTGAGGGCAATCTGAAGGTGCTAACATGAGATAGCAACCCAAACTGTGAGATAGCTAGAGAGAGAGAGAAAAAAAAAAAAAGAGAGAGAGAGAACTTTCCCCTGAAAAGCTCTAACCTAAGGCACTGCTGGCCCACTCACAGAAGGAAGGACTGAGCAAATACCAGAGGAGAACTAGCCAGCTGCAGAACAGCCCATCCCCCGCCAGAGGCAGGGAGGCAGGCGGGCGACAGTCAGAGCCAGAAGGCAAGGGGCAAGTTCAGCCCAAGAGACTGCATCCTCTACCAAACTGCATGCAGGCTCCCAGTTGCAAACCAAGTCTTTCTGGGATCCTGGACAGTTGACATCTGCCAGGAGAGTCGCAGCCATACACATGCTCCCCAGAGGAGATACACAGCACACTTGAGACAGCACTCCCGCTGTGCACCCAGGAAACCAAACAGCTGAGATGAGGGAGGTGATAAGATACACTGCCCACCTGGGGAGTGTGCTCACCAAGTACCTGGTCGCCTGAGCTGCTCAGACCTAGGAAGGGCACAAAATGCAGGCCTAGCCAAGTCTGTGCCTTTGTGGAGTACCCAAGAACCTGAACCTCCATGGCTTAGACCCGGGAAGTGCATGCAACCCAGGGCCTGCCTTAGACAGTTCCCATGCAGAGCAACCTGGAGCCTATGCAGTGTAGACCTAGAAAGCACACACACTGTAAGCAGGGGCAAACCCAGTGTGGCCCAGACCCTGAGAGCACTCCCTACACATGCCAGTGATATTTCTTTGCAGTCTTCCTCCCTCCCCACAGCACAATTGAACAAGTGAGCCTAAATAAATGATCACCTTCACCCCCTTCTGTCAGGGTGGAAGTTAGATTCTGAAGAGACTTGTAAACAGAGGAAGCCAAAATAAACAAAGAAGAGGGAACCACTTTGGAAGTGACAAGAGCAACAGATTAAAACTTTGTAGTTAGCATTGGCTACATTGGAAGGGACCTATAAACCTTCAGAAGAAGTATAAGCTGGAACAAGGAACTATCTGAAACTGAACCGACCCTACACTGCCCTCAACAGCTCCAGAGAAATTTCTAGATATATTTTACTATTATCATTTTTTAATGTTTTTTTTTTAATTTTAACTTCTTTATTATTCCTTTAATTTTCATTTTTAAAACCTACTATTACCTTGAAAAAAAGACCCTATTTTTAAAGCAAATTTCATATATATATATATATTTTTTTTTATAACTTTTGTGATTTTGTTGCATTTTTTTTGATATTGTATTTCTGAGACTCTAACCTCTACTCTAGATTTTTAATCTTTGCTTTTTGGTATTTGTTATCAATTCTGTACCTTTAAGAATCCAATCTTCAGTACACATTTTTACTTAGCAGTGTGATTACTGGCTTGATTGCTCTCTCCCCTTTTGACTTTCCTTTTTCTCCCCCAGGTCACCTCTATCTACTCCCTCCCCCTTCTCTTCTCTACTTAACTCTGTGAATCTCTTTGGGTGTCCTGGGCTGTGGAGAACACTTAGGGAACTGATCACAGTCTAGACTGGTTTCTCCTTTCAACTCCCTCTCCTCTCCTCCTGGTCACGTCTATCTCCTTCCTCCCTCTTCTCTTCTCTATGGGACTCGGTGGACCTCTCTGAGTGTTACAGACTGTTGAGAGTAAATAGGGAATTGATTATTGGCTTGACTTTTCTCTCTTTTTTTGATTCCCATGCTTCTCCTCCTGGTCACCTCTTTATATCTCCTCCCTCTTCTCTTCTCCATGTAACTCTGTGAACGTCTCTGGGTGTCCCCCACTGTGGAGAATCTTTTCACCATTAACCTAGATGTTTTATCATAGGTGCTTTATGGAGGGAGAAGTCTTGAGGCTGCTGTAAGAATAAGACTGAAAGCTAGAGGCGGGAGGCTTAAATCCAAAATGAGAACACCAGAAAACTCCTGACTCCAGGGAACATTAATCAACAAGAGCTCATCTAAAAGCCTTCATACCTACACTGAAACCAAGCTCCACCCAGGAGCCAACAAGTTCCAGAGCAAGACATACCAATAACACCCCAACAACACAGGAACATAACCCTGAGCATTAAAATACAGGCGGCCAAAACTCACACCAAACCCAATGAAACCTCAAAACTCACTGCTGGACACTTCATTGCACTCCAGAGAGAAGAGATCCAGCTCCACCCACCAGAACACTAAATCAAGCTTCCCTAACCAGGAAGCCTTGACAAGTCACTCGTCCAACCCCACCCACAGGGAGGAACCTCCACAATAAACAAGAACCACAAACTTCCAGCATACAGAAAGGCCACCCCAAACACAGCAATCTAAACAAGATGAAAAGGCAGAGAAATATTCAGCAGGTATAGGAACATGATAAAAGCACACCAAACCAAACCAAAGAGGAGGATGTAGAGTCTACCTAAGAAAGAATTCAGAATAATGATAGTAAAAATGATTCAAAATCTTGAAAACAAAATGGAATTACAGATAAATAATCTGGAGACAAGGATTGAGAAGGCCCAAGAAAAGTTTAATAAGGACCTAGAAGAAACAAAAAAGAGTCAATGAATAATGCAATAACTGAGATCAAAAGCACTCTGGAGGGAACCAACAGTAGAATAATTGAGGCAGAAGATAGGGTAAGTGAGGTGGAAGACAGAATAGTACAAATAAATGGAGAGAGGAAAAAAGAAAAAAGAATTAAAGGAAATGAGGACAATCTCAGACACCTCTGGACAATGTTAAATGCCCCAACATTTGAATCGTAGGAGTCCCAGAAGAAGAAGACAAAAAGAAAGGCTACGAGAAAATACTTGAGGAGATAATAGTTGAAAACTTCCCTAAAATGGGGAAGGAAATACCCACCCAAGTCCAAGAAACCCAGAGAGTCCCAAACAGGATAAACCCAAGGTGCAACGCCCCAAGACACATACTAATCAAATTAACAAATATCAAACACAAAGAACAAATATTAAAAGTAGCAAGGGAAAAACAACAAATAACTCACAAGGGGATAAGGATAACAGCAGATCTTTCAATAAAATCTCTTCAAGCCAGAAGGGAATGGCAGGACATACTTAAAGTGATGAAAGAGAAAACCTACAACCCAGATTACTGTACCCAGCAAGGATCTCATTTAAATATGAAGGAAAAATCAAAAGCTTTACAGACAAGCCAAAGCTGAGAGAATTCAGCACGACAAAACCAGCTCTTCAACTAATGCTAAAGGGTTTTCTCTAGACAGAAAACACAGAAAAGGTTTATAAACTCAAACTCAAAACAACAAAATGGGCAATAAGATCATACTTATCAATAATTACCTTAAAGGTAAATGGGTTGAATGCCCCAACCCAAAGACAAAGACTGGCTAAATGGATACAAAAACAAGACCCCAATATATGCTGGCTGAAAGAGACCCACCTCAAATCTAGGGACACATACAGACTGAAAGTGAAGGGCTGGAAAAAGATATTTCATTCAAATGGAGATGAAAAGAAAGCAGGAGTAGCAATATTCATATCAGATAAAATAGACTTTGAAATAAAGGCCGGGAAGAGAGACATAGAAGGACACTACATAATGATCAAAGAATCAATCCAAGAAGAATATATAACAATTGTAAATATATATGCACCCAACATAGCAGCACTGCAATATATAAGGCAAATGCTAACAAGTATGATGGCAAGAGATGGCAAGAGTGAACATCGAAATTCTAGGAATCAGCGAACTAAAATGGACAGGAATGGGTGAATTTAATTTAGATGACCATTATATTTACTACTGCGGGCAGGAATCTCTTAGAATAAATGGAGTAGCCATGATGGTCAACAAAAGAGTCCGAAACGCAGTACTTGGATGCAATTTCAAAAATGACAAAATGATCTCTGTTCATTTCCAAGGCAAACCATTCAATATCACAGTAATCCAAGTCTATGCCCCAACCAGTAATGCTGAAGAAGCTGAAGTTGAATGGTTCTATGAAGATCTACAAGACCTTTTAGAACTAACACCCCAAAAAGATGTCTTTTTCATTATAGGGGACTGGAATGCAAAAGTAGGAAGTCAAGAAACACCTGGAGTAATAGGCAACTTTGGCCTTGGAGTACAGAATGAAGCAGGGCAAAGGCTAATAGAGTTTTGACAAGAGAACACACTGGTCATGGCAAACACCCTCTTCCAAAAGCAAAACAGAAGATTCTACACATGGACATCACCAGATGGTCAACACCGAAATCAGATTGATTATAGTCTTTGCAGCCAAAAATGGGAAGCTCTATACAGTCAGCAAAAACAAGACCAGGAGCTGACTATGGCTCAGATCATGAACTCCTTATTGTCAAATTCAGACTTAAATTGAAGAAAGTAGGGAAAATCACTAGACCATTCAGGTATGACCTAAATCAGATTCTTTATGATTATACAGTGGAAATGAGAAATAGATTTAAGGGACTAGATCTGATAGACAAAGTGCCTGATGAACTATAGACTGAGGTTCGTGACATTGTACAGGAGACAGGTATCAAGACCATCCCCATGGAAAAGAAATGCAAAACACCAAAATGGCTGTCTGAAGAGGCCTTACAAATAGCTCTGAAAAGGGAAGCAAAAAGCAAAGGAGAAAAGGAAAGATATAAGCATCTGAATGCAGAGTTCCAAAGAAAGGCAAGGAGAGACAAGAAAGCCTTCCTCAGTGATCAATGCAAAGAAATAGAGGAAAACAATAGAATAGGAAAGACTAGAGATCTCTTCAAGAAAATTAGAGACAGCAAGAGAATATTCACGCAAAGATGGGCTCGATAAAGGACAGAAATGGTATGGACCTAACAGAAGCAGAAGATATTTAGAAGAGGTGGCAAGAATACACAGAACTGTACAAAAAAGATTTTCATAACCCAGATAATCACAACGGTGTGATCACTAACCTAAGCTGGACATCCTGGAATGTGAAGTCAAGTGGGCCTTAGGAAGCATCACTACAAACAAAGCCAGTGGAAGTGACGGAATTCCATTTGAGCTATTTCAAATCCAGAAAGATGATGCTGTGAAAGTGCTGCACTCAATATGCCAGCAAATTTGGAAAACTCAGCAGTGGCCACAGGACTGGAAAAGGTCAGTTTCATTCCAATCCCAAAGAAAGGCAATGCCAAAGAATGCTCAAACTACCACAAAGTTGGACTTATCTCACACACTAGTAAAGTAATGCTCAAAATTCTCCAAGCCAGGCTTCAGCATTACGTGAACCGTGAACTTCTAGATATTTAAGCTGGATTTAGTAAAAGGCAGAGCAACCAGAGATCAAATTGCCGACATCTGCTTGATCATCAAAAAAGCAAGAGAGTTCCAGAAAAACATCTATTTCTGCTTTATTGACTATGCCAAAGCCTTTGACAGTGTAGATCACAATAAACTGTGGAAAATTCTGAAAGAGATGATAATACCAGACCACCTGACCTGCCTCTTGAGAAACCTATATGCAGGACAGGAAGCAACAGTTACAACTGGACATGGAACAGCAGACTCATTCCAAAAGGAAAAGGAGTATGTCAAGGGTGTATATTGTCACCCTGCTTATTTAACTTATATGCAGAGTACATTATGACAAACGCTGGGCTGGAAGAAGCACAAGCTGGAATCAAGATTAACTGGGAAAAATATCAATAACCTCAGATATGCAGATGACACCACCCTTATGGCAGAAAGTGAAGAGGAACTAAAAGGCCTCTTGATGAGAGTGAAAGAGGAGACTGAAAAAGTTGGCTTAAAGCTCAACATTCAGAAAATGAAGATCATGGCATCTGGTCCCATCACTTCATGGGAAATAGATGGGGAAACAGTGGAAACAGTGTCAGATTTTATTTTGGGGGGCTCCAAAATCACTGCAGATGGTGACTGAAGCCATGAAATTAAAAGACGCTTACTCCTTGGAAGGAAAGTTATGACCAATCTAGATAGCATAATAAAAAGCAGAGACATTACTTTGCCAACAAAGGTTGTCTACTCAAGGCTATGGTTTTTCCAGTGGTCATGTATAGATTTGAGAGTTGGATTCTGAGGAATACTGAGCACTGAAAAATTGATGGTTTTGAACTGTGGTGTTGGAGAAGAGTCTTGAGAGTCCTTTGGACTGCAAGGAGATCCAACCAGTCCATTCTAAAGGAGATCAGTCCTGGGTATTCATTGGAAGGACTATTGCTGAAGCTGAGGCTCCAATACTTTGGCTACCTCATGTGAAGGGTTCACTCACTGGAAAAGACCCTGATGCTGGGAGGGATTGGGGGCAGAAGGAGGGGACGACAGAGGGTGAGATGGCTGGATGGCATTACCGACTCGATGCACATGAATTTGGGTGAAGTCCAGGAGATGGTGATGGATAGGGAGACCTGGCGTGCTGTGCTTCATGGGGTGGCAAATAGTCATACATGACTGAGTGGCTGAACTGAACTGAACAAGTATGAAAGGGGAAATTAACGGTAACACAATAATAGTGGGAGACTTTAATATCCCACTCACACCTTTGGATAAACTAAACAGAAAATTAGCAAAGAAACAAACTTTAAATGATAAAATGGACTAGTTAGACCTAAGTGATATGTAAAGGACATTTCACCCTATTACAATGAATTTCACCTTTTTCTCAAGTGCACACGGAACCTTCCCCAAGATAGATCACATTCTGGGCCATAAATTTAGCCTTGGTATATTCAAAAACATTGAAATCATCTCCAGCATCTTTTCTGATCACAATGCAGTAAGATTAGATTTCAACTACAGGAAAAAAGCTATTAAAAATAAAAACATATGGAGACTAAACAACACACATCTGAATAACCAACGAATCAGAGAAGAAATCAAAATATGCATAGAAATGAACGAAAATGAAAACACAACAACCCAAACCTATGGGATTCAGTAAAAGCAGTGCTAAGGGGAAGGTTCATAGCAATATCAGCTTACCTGAAGAAACAGGAAAGAAATCAAATAAATAATGTAACTCTACACCTAAAGCAACTAGAAAAATAAGAAATGAAGCACCCCAGGGTTAGTAGAAGGAAAGAAATCATAAAAATTAGGGCAGAAATAAATACAAAAAAACAAAGGATACCATACCCAAAATCAACAAAGCTAAAAGCTGGTTCTTTGAGAAGATAAATAAAATAGACAAACCATTAGCCAGACTCATCAAGAAAAAAGGGGAGAAGAGTCAAATCAACAAAATTAGAAATTAAAATGGAGAAATCACAACAGACAACACAGAAATCCAAAGGATGGTAAGAGACTACTGTCAGCGACTATATGGCAATAAAATGGACAATTTGGAAGAAATGGACAAATTCTTTGAAAAGTATAACTTTCCAAAACTGAACCAGGAAGAAATAGAAAATCTTAAAAGACCCATCACAAGCACGGAAATTGAAAGTGCAATCAGAAATCTTTCAGCAAACAAAAACCCACGACCAGATGGCTTCACACCTGAATTCTACCAAAAGTTTAGAGAAGAGCTAACACCTATCCTACTCAAACTCTTCCAGAAAATTGCAGAGGAAGGTAAACTTCCAAACTCATTCTATGAGGCCACCATCACCCTAATACTAAAACCAGACAAAGATGCCACAAAAAAAGAAAACTACAGGCCAATATTACTGATGAACATAGATGCAAAAATCCTTAACAAAATCCTAGCAAACAGAATCCAACAACATATTAAAAAGATCATACATCATGAACAAGTGGGCTTTATCCCAGGTATGCAAGGATTCTTCAATATTTGCAAATCAGTCAATGTGATACACCACATTAACAAATTAAAAAAGAAAAACCATATGATTATCTCAATAGATGCAGAGAAAGTCTTTGACAAAATTCAACATCCGTTTATAATAAAAACCCTCCTTCTGGAGCAGGCATAGAAGGAATATATCTCAAAATAATAAAAGTCATATATGATAAACCCACAGCAAACATTATCCTCAATGGTGAAAAATTGAAAGCATTTCCCCTAAAGTCAGGAACAAGACAAGAATGTCCACTCTCACCACTACTATTCAACATAGTTTTGGAAGTTTTGGCCACAGCAATCAGAGAAGAAAAAGAAATAAAAGGAATCCAGATTGGAAAAGAAGAAGCAAAACTCATTGTTTGTAGATGACATGATCTTCTACATAGAAAACCCTAAAGACTCCACCAGAAAATTACTGGAGCTAATCAATGAATATAGTAAGGTTTCAGGATATAAAATTAACACAGAGAAATCCCTTGCATTCCTATACACTAACAATGAGAAAACAAAAAAAGAAATTATGGAAAAAATTCCACTCAGCATTTCAACAAAAAGAATAAATAACTTGGGAATAAATCTACCTAAAGAAACAAAAGATCTATACATAGAAAACTATAAAACACTGATGAAAGAAATCAAAGATGACACAAATAGTTGGAGAAATATACCATGTTCATGAATAGAAAGAATCAATATAGTGAAAATGAGTATACTACCCAAAGCAATCTATAGATTCAATTCAATCCCTATCAAGCTACCAACAGTATTTTTCAGAGAACTAGAACAAATAATTTCACAATTTGTATGAAAATACAAAAAGCCTTGAATAGCCAAATCAATCTTAAGAAAGAAGAATGGAACTGGAGGAATCAACCTGCCTGACTTCAGGCTATACTACAAAACTACAGTCATCAAGACCGTATGGTACTGGCACAAAGACAGAAACATAGATCAAAGGAACAAAATAGAAAGCCCAGAGATAAATCCATGCACCTTGGACACCTTATCTTTGACAAAGGAGGCAAGAATATACAATGGAGAAAAAAATCTCTTTAACAAGTGGTGCTGGGAAAATTGGTCAACCACTAGTAAAAGAATGAAACTAGAACACTTTCTAACACCATACACAAAAATAAACTCAAAATGGATTAAAGATCTAAATGTAACATCAGAAACTATAAAACTCCTAGAGGAAAACATTGGCAAAACACTCTCTGACATAAATCACAGCAGGATCCTCTATGACCCACCTCCCAGAATATTGGAAATAAAAGCAAAAATAAACAAATGGGACCTAATTAAACTTAAAAGCTTTTGCACAATGAAGGAAACTATAAGCAAGGTGAAAAGACTGCCTTCAGAATGGGGGAAAATAATAGTAAATGAAGCAACTGACAAAGAATTAATCTGAAAATATACAAGCAGCTCCTATAGCTCAATTCCAGAAAAAAATATGTGACCCAATCAAAAAATGGGCCAAAGAACTAAACAGACATTTCTCCAAAGAAGACATACAGATGGCTAATCAACACATGAAAAGATGCTCAACATTACTCATTATCAGAGAAATGCAAATCAAAACCACAATAAGGTACCATCTCACACCAGTCAGAATGGCTGCTATCAAAAAGTTTACAAACAATAAATGCTGGAGAGGATGCGCAGAAAAAGGAACCCTCTTACACTGTTGGTGGGAATGCAAACTATAACAGCCACTAAGGAGAAAAGTGTGCAGACTCCTTTAAAAACTGGAAATAGAACTGCCATATGACCCAGCAATCCCAGTGCTGGGCATCCACACCAAGGAAACCAGAATGGAAAAAGTCACATGTACCCCAGTGTTCATCACAGCACTGTTTACAATAGCCAGCACATGGAAGCAACTTAGATGTCCCTTGGCAGACAAATGGATAAGAAAGTTGTGGTGCATATACACAATGGAATATTACTCAGCTATTAAAAAGAATGCATTTGAATAAGTTCCAATGAGGTGGATGAAACTGGAGCCTATTATACAGAGTGAAGTAAGTCAGAAAGAAAATCAATACAGTATAATAACACATATATATGGAATTTAGAAAGATGGTAATGATGACCCTATATGCGAAATAGCAAAGGAGACACAGACGTATAGAACAGTCTTTTGGACTCTGTGGGGAGAAGGCAAGAGTGGGATGATTTGAGAGAACAGCACTGAATCATGTATATTATCATATGTGAAACAGATTGCCAGTCCAGGTTCGATGCATGAGACAGGGGGCTCAGGGCTGGTGCACTGGGATGACCTTGAGGGATGGTATTGGGAGGGAGGTGGGAGGGAGGGTCAAGATGGGGAACACATGTACACCCATGGCTGATTCATGTGAATGTATGGCAAAAACCACCACAATATTGTAAAGTAATTAGCCTCCAATTAAAATTAAAAAAAAAAAACCTGGCATGTAGCAAGCAAATAAATAAATGTTACTTATTAAAACAAATTCTCCTCTGACTCTTATTAAAATCAACATATTAAAATGTGAACTAAATCCATTACTTATCTGATTGAACAACACAAAAATATGAAAATAAATAAGGAAATCAAATTTGACTTAAAAATAGAAATGCAACGATAAAGCAAAGACAAAAAACATTACTCTGACTTTATTAGTGCCAGATAAAATTGTTTTCCATTTAACCTAAGAGATAAATCTATTAGAAAAGCAACCACAATCCGTGTTATCTAGGAGGAAACTGTTAAAATCTGTCATTGTTTTCTCTTTGGCAGCCTGATTATGCCTGGTTAATACCATATTCAAATGTGTTCATCTGTGCTGTTCTTGGAAAAACAAGCAAAGACAATTTAGCTTATGCCTGTCAATACAACATATCTCCCTTCTTAATTCAACAAAATAAAATAAACAATTTGCATCTTGGTTGATGTTGATGTTTACAATTGAGTAGTGCAAATCTCAAAATCTGTAAAATATTATTTCACCCTCATAAAAGCATAATGGGAGACTTTAATCGTTGCTTTGACATTTTAAAACACAGGTCAGATACTTAAATGACACCTTTTAAATTACAGCTGCCAAGTGATTGCTTGGAACATAATATAACATGACATTTTAACTAACTATAACCAGCAGCTATTATTTTCATAGGACTTAATAGTAACTAGAATAAATTCATTTTGAGTTTTTGCATAACAATAACAAACCAGTTGTCATTAGTCCAATAAGGTACTTAATTTTATCAACTGTTTTCTGGAAAATTATCTTTTTGATAAAGAGGGACAGATTAATCTTTTTAAAGCCTCATTTCAAAGGGTCAAATCATTTTTTTAATTTTATTTTATTTTTAAACTTTACATAATTGTATTAGTTTTGCAAATATCAAAATGAATCCATCACAGGTATACATGTGCTCCCCATCCTGAACCCTCCTCCCTCCTCCTTCCCCATACCATCCCTCTGGGTCGTCCCAGTGCACTAGCCCCAAGCATCCAGTATCGTGCATTGAACCTGGACTGGCATCTCGTTTCATACATGATATTTTACATGTTTCAATGCCATTCTCCCAAATCTTCCCACCCTCTCCCTCTCCCACAGAGTCCATAAGACTGTTCCATACATCAGCGTCACTTTTGCTGTCTCGTACACAGGGTTATTGTTATCATCTTTCTAAATTCCATATATATGCGTTAGTATACTGTATTGGTGTTTTTCCTTCTGGCTTATTTCACTCTTTTTTTTTTTTAATTTAATGTCTAAGACAATAGAAAGAGCAAATTCTTTGCTACAAAGCCATATTTGCAGGCACATATCAAGGCAAGGAGAACTTCCCTGGTGGCTCAGACAGTAAAGAATCTGCCTGCAATGTGGGAAACCCACATTCATCCCAGGGTGGGGAAGATCCCTTGGAGAAGGGAATGGCAACCTAGTCTATATTCTTGCCTGGAGAATCCCATGGACAGAGGAGCCTGGCGGGCTGCAGTCCATGGGGTTGCAGATAGTCAGATACAACTAAGCAACTAACATGCACATCAAGGCAAGAACATGGACTCAAGTCAGTCTGATATCAAGGTCAATTTAATCAGTCTATCTGCTGCATATTCTCTGTAAACTAGGCACCTAATTCATCCACATTCTGCTGACCTCGGACTTATTACCTAAAAAACTACTCCATTAAATTTGTGTGTGATGAGTAAATGAGATGATTGTTCACTCTCTTTGGAAAATATACATAAGTAGGTATTTCTTCAAAGAAAGGCACTCATCCTTAATGGCTAACTTCAATTTTTTCTTTTGCTTATTTTTCACAATAGGACTATATGTATTTCTTGGGTAGCCTCTACTTCCTTGGTTCTAAGTTTTGGCTCAAATGAACTATTTGAGCCTAACTTCATGGATCAAATCCTATCTGACATTAAAGATTTACCTATCATCAGCATCACAGTGGCAATCTCAACCTCTGTAAATTTTCTCCAAAATGGAATCTAAATTTATTGTAAAATTCTTACTATTAGAGATACCTTTTAGGGAAAATAAGTAAATTTATATGATGGAAATGGACAGTCCTTATTAAATTACTGTGTTAGATCAAGCAGAGTTCTCATATCTTACACCTTAATGCTTGACTTCTTTTATACTCTGATAGACCTGTGAGGATCAACCCCAGGTGCACACCTGGAGAAGGAACTAAAGGGAGAAAAAATTGCCTAAAAGTGAGAGCTAGAGCTAATGATGAAGACACAATTTCAGTACCTTATATGTTTCCTTTAGTCAACCATGAGAGTAAATTAACCTGATGACCCTGTTTTGACACTGACTTATTACAGACATTAATCAAAGGGCAACAGGCCAGTGCCGCTGAAGAACTGGTGTAATACACACAGTCCATAGTGGTTATTTTAATATGGCAACAAGACTGAAGAGCTTGATGAATATTCTCTACCAAATACATTCTAATTCATAAAATACATTTCTCTATTTTTCAAAACAGGTCAAAATGGGTAATTATTTCCTGTGTGAAACATTTCCTAACCATGTTCACTATCATTCTGCATATTAAATATAAATATAAGACTGTAGAGTAAATGTAAAGCTACCTAAAACTGGTTTCCAGGACTTGAAGCATGAATGTACACCCATATATTTTAGAGTATAATTATTGATCTTGTGTGCTTGCTAAGTCGCTTCAGTCATGTCTAACTCTCTGTGACCCTATGGACCATAGTCCTCCAGGTCTCTCTGTACATGGGATTCTCTAGGAGCTCTGGAGAGGGTTGTCTAACCCCTCCAGGGGATCTTCCTGACCTAGGGATCAAACCCACATCTCTTAAATCTCCTGCACTGAAGGAAAGTTCTTTATCGCTAGCACCACCTGAGAAGCTAAATTATTGATCTTATTGTTACCTATTCTGAAAATAAATGTGGGTATTCTTTTTTTATTAGTGACTTCAGTGCAAATAAAAAGATATGTGGGCTTAATCAACATATCCAAGTAATTATACCCTTTAATCAGAAAAAAAAATGAAAAGTTTTGGTTTCAGAAATAGTTACTTATTAAAGAAACACTTAAATGGTTAACCCACTCTTCAAAAATAATTAGGATTTCTTTTCACAAGACAGGGAAGTTGCTGACAATCTTGGAAATTAAGACACCTGTGTCAAATTACTTCTGTAATAAAATTTGCAATCAAACCAAAATTACAATGAACATGTGTTTCTCTGGTTATAGGCTTGCATGTCTTAGCATTAACCTGCAAAATGTGATCCTATTTTGAAATCACAGTTTCTAAATCATTTCTTAGACTAGGTAATTCCTTGTATGCTTTCTCCTCCATCTACCCCTCAAAACAATTAAATATATTTCCAATGTAGGAAGGGTCAGTGAGAGAGTTTACCAGATTTAGTATGTTACTAAGGAAGCCACTATTATTACTATTGTTTTATTAGATCATAAATACTAGGACTGTAATGAGCTTCAAGAAATCACTTCAAATTTTGGCAAAACAAAGATGCCCCTTTTGTCAACAAAACACTTGATATCACAGTGTCACTGAGTCCAATCTGGCTCTCCTCACTACATGACAGGTCAATTAACCAAGGGATGAGGTGTTGAGGAAAGGATTAAGACTTTATTTGGAAGGCTGGCCAACTGAGAGGAAGGCAGACTTGTTACTCAAAAAAAAAAAAAAAAAAACCCATCTTATCAAGTTCTGGATACCAGGTTCTTTTATAGAACAGGGTGGGGTGGGGGGTGAATGTGAGGAAGTAAAGTCAAAAGACCATTAATCTTGCAAATATCTCTTGGAATGGTAACCTCAGGGAGAAGTGAAGTGAAGTAGCTCAGTTGTGTCCAACTCTTTGCGACCCTGTGGACTGTAGCCTACCAGGCTCTTCCCTCCATGGGATTCTCCAGGCAAGAATACTGGAGTGGGTTGCCATTTCCTTCTCCAGGGGATCTTCCCAACCCAGGGATCAAACCCCGGTCTCCCGCATTGCAGGCAGACGCTTTAACCTCTGAGCCACCAGGGAAGCCTACCTTCCTGTGGACAACCACATGTGGACAGGATCCTGAACAAAGGCACTTTAGTTTACCATTCAGGCAGAGAGGCAGGGTTCGCTGATGCATGATATTATGTATAAACATTATCCTTTTTGTGAACAAAAGTAATGTAAAACAAAGGTTAAAGCAAAAGAAGCAGATTAAATATGGAGTCAGATTTTGTTCTTCCCAGTAACAAAAGAAGGTAAGTGACTTGCCCAAGGTCATAGAGCTATAAAAGGCAAACGGATTTCTGACCTCCACCCTTGCTGGATGGATTGTTCTAGAGTCAGTCCTTTATTCTAAAAAGTCAGGTGTCCTGATGAATAATTTCACCATCAGAAGCTTCCCCTCCTGAGTGGATTCCTCTTCCTGGTTGAAAGTTGCCATCTGTCTGATGGACTAATAGAAAGCTGAGCCTTCAGGACATATTTGTGAACAAAGTGAAGATTAGAGGGGAGTGTAGCACATTATTCCCTCAGTCACAGGTTTTCCCTTGCTGGTCTGTTGTAGCTCTGCTGAGGTTAAAAAGAGGAAGGTTCTGTGTAATCAGAGCACTAGTCTGGTAACAGATAAACACAAGCATACATGCATGAAATCAAAGGTCCACACTAATGGTCTCAATGAACATGCTAGCCCTCAGAACCAGAGGTTAAAAACAAACAAACAAACAAACTCAGTTTTATTTGGTTTTTGCTTGTTTGTTTCCTGTCTAATGAGGGAGGCAAGACTAGATAACTTATGGGAGTACTTCCAGGCTTAGGACTCAGGCCACAAACTAATAAATCTTCTGACCTTATATTTCACTCTGCTGTTTGGTGTGAGCCCACCACAATGGTCATGTAGTCAGGATAGTATTTGCTTACTCACAACTCAAGCAAAATTCCTAACCACCATGATTTCATTTATCTGCTTCATCAGTTTGCATAATCTTACAATTCTGGTGACACTGAATTTATAGAGTATAGAACACAGGTTGTTTCTGTAAAAATACTTTTTCCACTCTAGTATACTGACTTCTGTTTTTCATTTCATAACATCCCTGCCAAAAATAACAGTGCAATGCAAACATATTCGAACATGTGGTAAACAAATTTGTGTGTGTGTGTGTGTGTGTCTGTGTGTGTTAGCACAGTCGTGTCTGACTCTTTGCAACCCCATGGACTATAGCCCACCAGGCTCCTCTGTTCATGGAGTTCTCCAGGCAAGAATACTGGAGTGGGCTGCCATTTCCTTCTCCAGGGAAAACAAATTTAGTACATTATTAATGTAAAAAATAATTGCCACTTCCACTTGTATAATTAATCTCATATGAAATTAAAACTTCACTTCTTTGAGTTGGGGATGTGTGGTTGTTGTGCTCCTGTGTAGTTGTGGAAAAAGGAGATTGGAAGATATAAAGATAAGATACAAAGCAGGAGACAGACCAACTACTATAGTACCTAGAAAGTTGTAAGAACTCCATTATCATCTATTGATGTATGAATAAATGAATGAACAGAATACTGAGATACTGACTCCAGATTAAATATTTGGCATTTTTCCACATGCCAAAACTTAACATTGAAATCAGAGAAGATCTATACTCCTAAAAGACTTTGTATTTTTTCTTAGCAGTCTCCCTCATGTAACAGTGTTTTGCATTGTGTCTGGTGGTCAATAAGTACTTAACAATAAAAATAATAAAACAAATGGTAGCAGTAGTTCTACACACTATACCAAACACCTCAATTTTATTAGCTCATTTATCCCTGAGAGGTAACACTGAGACAGGCTAAGATCTGGGACCCGATACCCTTTACTGCAGTGCTTACACATGGACCAACATCTTCTCAAGCAACAAAATACAAAAAAACTATAAGGGACCAAAAATAACTGTGTGCATGCCCAGTTTGGACAAACCATTGACAACAAAATACAAAAAGATCAAAAGATCCCAACTGCCACTTCTGAAGAACCAAGAGCAAGAGGAGGGTACTGTGCATATCCCCTGCACACAGCACCACCAAAGGGGTGGGCAAAACACCTAAGTCATCCCTCTGAGCCAAGCCCTGGACCTGAGACTGTCACCCCATATAAAGAACCAGCATGTCCCCCTTGGGGAGCAAGTGAGCAAGAAAGGGAACCTGTTGCTTGTTTTTTGCTCCTCTCTGCTACAGCAGGGGCCCCAGGAAAGCCTTGCCTGAATTTTTTGTCTGGCTTCTTATTAATTTCTATTGATTAATGAAGTCAAGAACCTTGGTTAGTAACAACAATGTAAAGTTGCCATTATGAGTTGCATCCATAACACAGATGAGTGAAGTTAAAGACAAGGTTTAGATCACATCAGTTCAGATTAGTCGCTCAGTCGTGTCTGACTCTTTGCGACCCCATGAATCTCAGCACTCCAGGCCTCCCTGTCCATCACCAACTCCTGGAGTTCACTCAGACTCATGCCATCCAGCCATCTCATCCTCTGTCGTCCCCTTCTCCTCCTGCCCCCAATCCCTCCCAGCATCAGAGTCTTTTCCAATGAGTCAACTCTTCGCATGAGGTGGCCAAAGTACTGGAGTTTCAGTTTTAGCATCATACCTTCCAAAGAAATTGAAGGGCTGATCTCCTTCAGAATGGACTGGTTGGATCTCCTTGCAGTTCAAGGGATTCTCAAGAGTCTTCTCCAACACCACAGTTCAAAAGCATCAATTCTTTGGCACTCAGCCTTCTTCACAGTCCAACTCTCACATCCAAACATGACCACAGGATGACCACAGGAAAAACCATAGCCTTGACTAGATGAACCTTTGTTGGCAATGTAATGTCTCTGCTTTTGAATATGCTATCTAGGTTGGTCATAACTTTCCTTCCAAGGAATAAGCATCTTTTAATTTCATGGCTGCAGTCACCATCTGTAGTGATTTTGGAGCCCCCACAAAATAAAGTCTGACACTGTTTCCACTGTTTCCCCATCTATTTCCCATGAAGTGATGGGACCGGATGCCATGATCTTCGTTTTCTGAATGTTGAGCTTTAAGCCAACTTTTTCACTCTCTACTTTCACTTTCATCAAGAGGCTTTTTAGTTCCTCTTCACTTTCTGCCATAAGGGTGGTGTCATCTGCATTTCTGAGGTTATTGATATTTCTTCCTGCAATCTTGATTCCAGCTTGTGCTTCTTCCAGTCCAGCGTTTCTCATGATGTACTCTGCATATAAGTTAAATAAACAGGGTAACAATATACAGCCTTGACGTACTCCTTTTCCTATTTGGAACCAGTCTGTTGTTCCATATCCAGTTCTAACTGCTGCTTCCTGACCTGCATATAGGTTTCTCAAGAGGCAGGTCAGGTGGTCTGGTATTCCCATCTCTTTCAGAATTTTCCACAGTTTATTGTGATCCACACAGTCAAAGGCTTTGGCATAGTCAATAAAGCAGAAATAGATGTTTTTCTGGAACTCTCTTGCTTTTTCCATGATCCAATGGATGTTGGCGATTTGATCTCTGGTTCCTCTGCCTTTTCTAAAAACAGCTTGCACATCAGGAAGTTCACGGTTCACATATTGCTGAAGACTGGCTTGGAGAATTTTGAGCATTACTTTACTAGTGTGTGAGATGAGTGCAATTGTGCGGTAGTTTGAGCATTCTTTGGCATTGCCTTTCTTTGGGATTGGAATGAAAACTTGCCGAGGTCCAGCCCCGGCTTCGGCGAGTTCTCTGGATACAGTAGCTTATAGCTTTATTTAAATATTAATTAGAGATATAAAGAGTAACAGAATGAGGATAGCTCAGTAGGGAAATTCAGCAGAGAAAAGAGGCTGAGTAGCTTGGTTTACACAGAAAATCAATATAACCTGTGACATCAGGTTAGCTCTGACCACGGAGGCCGCCAGCGCCCTCTCATATAGGGTAAGGTGCCCCACCTTAGACACCTTCTCGAGTGGGTCTTAGAAGCCCAGATAAATAAATGGTCGCAGAGGACCTCCACACTCCAGATGGAGACTCAGCCGGAATGTGAAAAGAAAGAATGACATGGGGAGACCAAGCTTTGGTGAGCAAGGCCTGTAGCTTTATTTTCAACAGGGGCTTTTATACCTTAAGTTGTATATAGAGGACAATAGGGGGTGTGAAATCATGCAAAGTCAGCAGTCTTTGATCCTTATCAAAACCAGGGTTTCTTTTCTGCAAATTTACCATATACAAATGGTTTAGGTGATTTACATCATCTTCTGGCCAGAAGGCCTATTAACATTTTATGACTCTTGACAAAGGTTTGTCAAAGATAAGACTTAGTTTCTCTGAGTAATTATTTTAAGGTTTGGGGCCATCCTCCAGAGGTGTTAGATAAAGTTGCATTCCTATAGGGCAGAGGTGCAGTGGGTTCACAACAAAGGAAAGAATTTATTACCTTAAGGGTCTAAAGTTGCTAACACCAAGGCCACTACTTATTTTTTCTACATACCAACTATATTAATTAATACACATTCAAGGATACAATACAGGGGATGTGGAAAGTTGGCAGCAAGCATTGGCTCATCAATGAAATCTTTTACTAGTTTTATTCTGACAGTTTCTAACTCTCTGAGAGGCTCTAAGCTATTTGAATATCTTAAGCTTCCCGTGCCTTTCCAGGCTGGGAGAGGGTAAACAATCGTATGCATAGCTGTAGGAGTCTGGGTATACTTGTCAGGCGAGTTAGAGAGAGCTATCTGAGGGGTTTGGATTTAAACACTCCTAATGCCCAGGAACTTATTAACTGGAGCTGTAAGTTAATTCTTTATCAGAGAGAGCGAGATGGTGGTGGGGGACAGCCCCAACTAAAGTCAAAGTTGAGAGCACAAAGCAGTAAAGTAGGCAGACTCTGGTTTTTGGGGGTAGATGCTCGAGAATTTCCAGGGGGACTCCTGAGGCTCGATCCCGCCTTTGCGTATGTCGAGCCTCCTTCTTCATGACCTTTGCCACAGATGGAGGTCCTCACTCTGGCTCCCGGCAAAAACTGACCTTTTCCAGTCCTGTGGCCACTGCTGAGTTTTCCAAATTTGCTGGCATATTGAATGCAGCACTTTTACAGCATCATCTTTCAGGATTTGGAATAGCTCTACTGGAATTCCACCACCTCCACTAGCTTTGTTCGTAGTGATGCTTTCTAAGGCCCACTTGAATTCACATTCCAGGATGTCTGGCTCTAGGTCAGTGATCACACCATCGTAATTATCTGGGTTGTGAAGCTCTTTTTTGTACAGTTCTTCTGTGTATTCTTGCCATGTCTTCTTAATATCTTCTGCTACTGTTAGGTCCATACCATTTCTGTCCTATATCGAGCCCATCTTTGCATGAAATGTTCCTTTGGTATCTCTGATTTCCTTGAAGAGATCCCTAGTCTTTCCCATTCTGTTGTTTTCTTCTATTTCATTGCATTGATCGCTGAAGAAGGCTTTCTTATCTCTTCTTGCTAGTCTTTGGAACTCTGCATTCAGATGCTTATATCTTTCCTTTTCTCCTTTGCTTTTCGCTTCTCTTCTTTTCACAGCTATTTGTAAGGCCTCCCCAGACAGCCATTTTGCTTTTTTGCATTTCTTTTCCATGGGGATGGCCTTGATCCCTGTCTCCTGTACAATGTCACGAACCTCATTCCATAGTTTATCAGGCACTGTATGTATCAGATCTAGTCCCTTAAATCTATTTCTCACTTTCACTGTATAATCATAAGGGATTTGATTTAGGTCATACCTGAATGGTCTAGTGGTTTTCCCTACTTTCTTCAATTTAAGTCTGATTTTGGCAATAAGGAGTTCATGGTCTGAGCCACAGTCAGCTCCTAGTCTTGTTTTTGCTGACTATATAGAGCTTCTCCATCTTTGGCTGCAAAGAATATAATCAATCTGATTTCGGTGTTGACCATCTGGTGATGTCCATGTGTAGAGTCTTCTCCTGTGTTATTGGAAGAGTGTGTTTGCTATGGCCAGTGCATTTTCTTGGCAAAACTCTATTAGTCTTTGCCTTGCTTCCTTCCATATTCCAAGGCCAAAGTTGCCTGCTACTCCAGGTGTTTCTTGACTTCCTACTTTTGCATTCCAGTCCCCTATAATAAAAAGGACATCTTTTTTGGGTGTTAGTTCTAAGAGGTCTTGTAGGTCTTCATAGAACCATTCAACTTCAGCTTCTTCAGCGTTACTGGTTGGGGCATAGACTTGGATTACTGTGATATTGAATGGTTTGCCTTGGAAACGAACAGAGATCATTCTGTCGTTTTTGAGATTGCATCCAAGTACTGCATTTCGGACTCTTTTGTTGACCATCATGGCTACTCCATTTCTTCTGAAGGATTCCTGCCCACAGTAGTAGATATAATGTTTAACTATTAGCTAATTTCACAAAACTAGTTCTGTTAGATCCAGAATTCAAACCAAAGTGTATCTTATGTAAACTCTTGCTTTAATAAATGAATAAGTGCATGACAAAATAAATGCAACCATCCTGTATTTTTATTACTGGGGCAAGTTGGGAAGGGTTTTGCAGAGTGAGTAACCAACCCTATAGGTCTTTGTTATACCAATATCCCAAAGACACCAAAGTATCACTGTGGCCTCAAAGAGTCAACAACTAGGAAAAGGATACTAGACTCAGACAGAAAAAAATTAAGGAGAAACACAGAGGCATTTTATGAAACTAATTTCTTCCATTTGGTTAACAGTCACCAATAGAAGCAGTTAAGGCATGTCATTCAGTTTTTAATAATTATGTCAAAATTTCTATGTTTAAGTGAAACACTGCACCAAACATAAGCTCATTTTCCTTTAACAAAGATTCTTGGCAACTGGCAACAACTCATAGCCATCACACCATTCATTACACTGTCTTGCAGATGCACAAATGAGGCTGTAAGAGAAAATTCCTAAGGAGAATGATAGATAAACCAGTTCTTATCAGGAATGTTTTTTCTATCTTTGTTTAAAATTCTCTTTCCCTCCTCTTTCCTCTTTCCTGATTCCCTCAAATTCTTTCTCCAGCTCTTCATATGTTAAATAACAACTATGAACTAAATTTTTGGAAATCTATATATTTGGAACAATGGATACTGCAATTTGTATAATTAGCCACAATAATTAGTTGACTAAATGAACCTGTGAACGAGGTCATTTTGTTAATCAAATATTGTACATGAGGAGATAAATTCAACATTTTTAAAGGGTTTGTAAATAACAAAACTGGGACAGGAAGTGAAGTTATAAATACATAGTCTTTAACAACAGGCTGTAACTGCATAATTTGGACTAGCTTTATCTATTTTTGGACTAGTTATAGGTATAAGAAATGATTATTTTTTATAATGCTGAGCCTTATACAGTGACCAGTCTTTGAGCAAGCTAGTTGGATGGGTTGTAGCAGCATGACAAAATTTTTTGTTCCTGGAAGGCAGTTTGTGAGTTTAAAATGTGAGCAGCCTTTCTCTGCCTTCTGTAATAGCACCTACCAAAGAGCAGTAAAATTCCAAGTACTGAAATAAATACCAGTGAAGAATTAAACATACTGATAATTTACATAATAGAATTCAACCATTTAACATAAAGAACAAAATTTAAAGAGTAATGCAAGAGCAGCTTGGAGAGTATCTTTAGACAGAAACTAGGAATGTAAAAACAACAGAGAAAGAAGAGAGGAAGAAATTTGAGGTATCATACTCAGAGGCTTAGCTCATTTTCTTTTGATCTAAATCTCTTTGTCCATCATATCCTCCCTTCCCACCATCAATACAGTTGAGCTATCTCCTACATATGGAAACTTCCAGACTCTACTCCCTCATCTCCATTTGCAATAAAAGTCAAATATGCTCCACATTTATTAAAGTAACAATCATAATAAGTCTCTCAGTAGCAATAGAGACCAAAGATCTCCTTAGCATTCCATATATATATATATATATACACACACACACATATATATTTTATATTCCAATGTCCCCAAAATATCTTGCATGATATTTAAACCACAAAATGACTGTGCCATTTGCAAAATGTCTGGTTATGCATTTTTTTATTCCAACCAATGTTAATGTGTCCTAAGATACCATATAAGATTATCCTCTTTAGATATTTCAATGTGAAATTATCATCCACAATACCACCATAAGAGAGTAATAAAGACAGATTACCTGGGGTTAAGAGGATGACTGACATAGTGATGAGTGAGCATACAACTAAAATCACCAGCAGGGCAATAGCAATTCCCTTCCAGTTTCTCTGTGGAGGGCTGTTACTTCCCAGTTCCTACAGAGAGAGAAAAAAAAGAAGTTTCATAATTATACATGTTCCAAGAGAAATGTATTCATAAAGGAATGATTCAGTGCATGGAAGAATCACAGTTTGAAAACTGATTAGAATCCTTTTCCTCTTCAGTGGCTCATTTAATTATTCAAAGGTGCATGTATTATAAATGGCTGTCTTATGAGGGGCAATCTTACTTCTCCAAGAGATAAACCAGCAGAGCTTTATGCCTGCTGTCCAAAATGTGGATGGCATTAAAATACATTGACTATAAACACTAGAATGATTGCCAAAATACTCTGCAAAATAATATGGAAATAAAGTGTGCCCATTTACATTTTTCTTGCTACAATGGACCCTACAATGAGGATTTAAATATTAATATTCCTGAAGCACTATAGACTACTTTTTTAACTGGTAAAGGGGTAAAAAAAGATTAGTGATGGGAAAATAATTCAAAATCCCCCTCAATGCAGACCAGTGCACATTAGTCAATATAAAAAGTCCTCTTTTACCACTACTCATAAAAATCAAGAGGATGTAGTAACTAAATTAAACAATTGCTTCCATAGCAATAGATAACAACATCTTCTCCCTGGGCAGCACGCATAATATTGGCAAGAAGGTATGACTGACAGAGAAGGAGAAACTTGAGCATCTTTTACTATATGCATAGTAAAACTTTATAATTTTCAGATCTGTGTTCCATTCTGTTGACTAGAAATATATGAGCATCATTCACCAAAGTAAAGCATAGACCACCCTGATTTGAAATACATGCCAGATTTTCTTTACAATAAAGTTTATAAAACACTAAGTTTCTTGTTTCTTTCTCTCTACCCCAATTCCCAATTTCTTTTACTCCATTCCCAATAAAACCTTCTTTATTGAAAAATAGTCAAATGATTTGGGGACAAATGAAACAAAACATAAAGGTTTCCAGTTCACAGTGTATACACAAATCATCCAAGAAGCCCCAGTCTTTCTTTAAAAAAGATAAGTAAAATATGATATAAACATTTGATAAACTATAAATGGGTTATTGTGACTCACAGTTTAAAGCACTGAAGCCAATTTTCACATAGTGACAGTGGCACTCAATTCTGCCATAAACTCTTTGGACTTAAAAACTAGGTCCTAAATAAATGCTAGAATAAACCATGCATAGAGGGTGTTTTCTTAATGTTTAGCCCTTCTCAGATCAGTACATTTAGGTTTATCTTTCATTCTGATGAACCAAATCCAGCAGAAGTCAATCTCACTCCTTTTTCTAAAATGGTTCACGCCACACCTCTTGTTCATGCTTATTAATGCTTACTGTTCAATACCTCTACCCCTCCTGCATTTTGGTTAGAATTTCCATTTATAAACTTATTCCATATAAGTTGAGACAGTAGATTATCAAATCATTAGCATTAAAGTAACAACATTAAGCAGAGAAGGCAATGGCACCCCACTCCAGCACTCTTGCCTGGAAAATCCCATGGGCAGAGGAGCCTGGTGGGCTGCAGTCCATGGGGTCACTAAGAGATGGACACGACTGAGCGATTTCACTTTCACTTTTCACTTTCATGCATTGGAGAAGGAAATGACAACCCACTCCAGTGTTCTTGCCTGGAGAATCCCAGGGACGGGGGAGCCTGGCGGGAGACCATCTATGGGGTTGCACAGAGTCAGACACAACTAAAGCGACATAGCAGCAGCAGCAGCAGCAGCAACATCAAGACAAACAATACAGTTTCCCTGGTTGCTCAGTGGTAAAGAATCTGCTTGCCAATGGAGGACACACGGGTTTGATCCCTGGTCCGAGAAGGTCCCACATACCACGGAGCAACTAAATTGGTGTGGCACCACTACTGAGTCTGTGCTCTAGAGCCCATGCTCCACAACAAGAGAAGGCACAGCAATGAGAAGCCTGTGCATTACAACGAGAGAGCAGTCCCCGCTCACCACAACTAGAGAGAAACCTGTGCAGCAGCAAAGAAAGACCCAGAACAACCACAAATAAATTAAAAAAAAGACAAGTAATAGTTGTCCCAGACCAGAAACACTTTTCTGGAATGCAATGTGACTGAAGGTTGATAGGTCAATTTCTTTGTTAGAATCTGTGCGATGTGATGAACAGTTATTTTCCATATGAAGGTTCTACTTAAGACTACTCACAGGGCTTCCCAGGTGGCTTAGTTGTTAAGAATCCATCTGACAGTGCAGGAGAGACAGGTTCAATCTACCCCAGTATTCTTGCCTGGACAGAGAAGCCTGATGGGCTACACAGTCCATGAGGTTACAAGGAGTCAGTCACAACCGAGCTCACATGCACAAGTCAGGTAAGACTACTCTGAAGTAAGAGTGACAGATCAGAGATGCAATGCTCTATGTATTAATAGAACCCTGTGCGTGTATGCATGCTAAGTCACTTCAGACCCTGACTCTTTGCAACTCTATGGACTGTAGCCCACCAGGCTCTCTGTCCATGGGATCTCCAGGCAAGAATACTGGAGTGGGTTGTCATACTCTTCTCCATGGGATCTACTCAAATCAGGGATCAAGCCCACATCTCTTACTTCTCCTGCATTGGCAAGTAAGTTCTTTCCACTAGCACCACCTGGGAAGCCCTGAAAAGAAGGCTAAGATGGGCAAAAAGTTGTGAAATACTCATCTCAAGAACTAAGACAATGAAAAAAGGGGCAACAAACAATAAGAAGTGAGTATCTTGGCCAACAATCACAAGCACTGCCACATTTATTAACTCAAGGGGATGTGTAGGAAAAGGGAAAAAGAGTAACTGTAAGCAATTATAACCGACTGTTCAGTCCAATAAAGGAATCTTGAGAAGGAAATGGCAACCCATTCCAGTACTCTTGCCTGGAAAATCCCGTGGACAGAGGAGCCCGGTAGGCTACAGCCCATGGGGTTGCAAACAGTCAGACACGACTGAGCGACTTCACTTTCACTTTCAAAAGAATCAAGAGGAAATTATAATTTTATATCTACTGATTCTGATTTTGATTCACTCACTGAAACTGAAGGCAAATAACCAGAAAAATGACTTCAGAGTGAGTTTTTTGGTTTTTGAACATGATATTACTATAATGTCTACCAAACACTGTCTAACAGCAATAATAGATATCTTATGAGTTTGGGTACTGTACTAGACACGTTATAATCACAATCTCATAAAATCCTCACAATAAATAAGTAAAGGTACTATTATTTTGACAAATTTGCACATCAAAAAATGAGATTTAGAGAGATCAATAACAATTACATTCACTCTTAATGAGTAGAATATCTCAAGTTCCAACCCATAAAAGTCTAAGTTCAGAAACCCTGCTCACCCAATAATATGCTGTTCTAGAAGTAAATATTTCTTGAAGCAGTCCATAAACCAATAAATCAAGGAATAATTTGAGCCTCTACATATTTGAAAAATTCACAGTTTTATAAACACTTTTCTGAATTCTGTAATGCTTTCAAATAAATTCATATTTTCCCTAATGGCATAGTAAAAAAATATATACCATTTTAAAAATTTTAAAACATACTTGAGTAAAAAATATTTATCTGGTGTTCATAAAGAGATACACATAAGAATGTCAGGCTCCTCTAAAAATGACCCATCACTACCTAAGGCATCTTCAAGTCCCTGCTTAGGAAAGCAGACTTAATGAACTCTTACTCTCATTCCCTCTTTTCATTCATCTTAAATTCATTACCATTATAATATTTCTCAATCTTGGTTTCATTTACATCACTTTATTCCACAAAGCCTTTGAATGTTTTTATGTTATCTAAAAAATTAAGTGCAAATGTGACAGTCTAGAATAATAATTGTCTAAAGCCAAGATGATGCTGTGCAGGTGCTGTACTCAATATGCCAGCAGATTTGGAAAACTCAGCAGTGGCCACAGGACTGGAAAAAGGTCAGTTTTCATCCTAATCCCAAAGAAAGGCAATGCCAAAGAATGTTCAAACTACCACACAATTGCACTCATCTCATACACTAGTGAACTAATGCTCGAAATTCTCCAAGCCAGGCTTCAGCAGTGCATGAACCATGGACTTCCAGATGTTCCAGCTGGTTTTAGAAAAGGCAGAGGAACAAGAGATCAAATTGCCAACATCTGCTTGATCATCAAAAAAGCAAGAGAGTTCCAGAAAAACATCTATTTCTGCTTTATTGACTATGCCAAAGCCTTTGACTGCATGGATCACAATAAACTGTGGACAATTCTGAAAGAGATGGGAATACCAGACCACCTGACCTGCCTCTTGAGAAACCTATATGCAGGTCAGGAAGCAACAGTTAGAACTGGACATGGAACAACAGACTGGTTCCAAATAGGAAAAGGAGTACATCAAGGCTGTGTATTGTCACCCTGCTTATTTAACTTATATGTAGAGTACATCATGACAAATGCTGGGCTGGAAGAAGCACGAGCTGGAATCTAGATTGCTGGGAGAAATATCAATAACCTCAGAAATGCAGATGACACCACCCTTATGGCAGAAAGTGAAGAAGAACTAAAGAGCCTCTTGATGAAAGTGAAAGAGGAGAGTGAAAAAGTTGGCTTAAAGCTCAACATCAGAAAACTAAGATCATGGCATCTGGTCCCATCATTTCATGGCAAACAGATGGGGAAATAATGGAAACAGTGACAGACTTTATTTTTTGGGGGCTCCAAAATCACTACAGATGGTGACTACAGCCATGAAACTAAAAGATGCTAGCTCCTTGGAAGAAAAGTTATGACCAATCTAGACAGCACATTGAAAAGCAGAGACATTACTTTGCCAACAAAGGTCCATCTCGTCAAAGCTATGGTTTTCCCAGTAGTTATGTATGGATATGTTAGTTGGACTATAAAGAAAGCTGAGCACCTAAGAATTGGTGCTTTTGAACTGTAGAGTTGGAGAAGACTCTTGAGAGTCCCTTGGGCTGCAAGGAGATCCAACCAGTCCATCCTGAAGGAAATCAGTCCTGAATATTCATTGGAAGGACTGATGCTAAAGCTGAAACTCCAATACATTAGCCACCTAACGCGAAGAGCTGACTCATTTGAAAAGACCCTGATGCTGGGAAACATTGAAGGCTGGAGGAGAAGGGGACAACAGAGGATGAGATGGTTGGATGGCATTACCGATGTGATGGACATGAGTTTGAGTAAACTCTGGGAGCTGGTGATGGACAGGGAGGCCTGGCTTGCTGCAGTCCATGGGATCACTGAGAGTTGGACATGACTGAGCAACTGTACTGACTGATATATAATTTCTTTGTGCAAAACAAGGAAAAAAAGCTAAACCAGCAAAGCCAACTTTCTAAAAATTAAGAAAAAGGAATATAAATGTATGGGTATGCTCAATTGCCAAGTCACTTCTGACCCTTTACTACCCGAGGGACTATAGCCTGCCAGGCTCCTCTGCCCATTGGTTTTCCAGGCAAGAATACTGGAGTGGATTGCTATTTCCTTCTTCAGGTGATTTTTCTGACCAAGGGATCAAACATGCATCTTCTGCATTAGCATGCAGATTTTTTACCACTCATCCACCTGGAAAGTCCCAAAAGAATATAAATGTATATAATAAATATGTCACTGACTCAGTGGACATGAGTTTGAGTAGGCTCCAGGAGTTGGTGGTAATATTAGTAATGAATATTAGTAATGAAAATATAACTGTAGAAATTATTTTTCATACTTAATTTGTAATTTAATGCTGATAATACCTACCACTTCTTAAGATTGCCCATTATGCTTGCAGACATTCACAAGTTTCTAATTTATCATCCATCCCCAATTAAAAGACTATGTCAAGTGAAGTGCACATCTCCAATTAAAAGACTATGTCAAGTGAAGTGCACAAGTTATATATTTTTTAAAAATGATATCTGTTACAGCTTCATGTTACCAGTGTACATGAGGCAGTGTTGAGCTAGTGCGACTCATAGTGTGACCTACAGACCACAGCATCATCACCTGGAAATATTAGAAATACAAGGCAAGAGTCTTTATTGCTATTTGCTTTATTATTTTAAAAACATTCTCATTTGGTTTTATTTGTTCACCATTAATTTGTTTATAAAAGAAGTAGCAATTATCCCAATTGTAATTTGGCATTCATCACTCCCTGATAATTATGTTTGTTTGTGACACACTTCTACATGGATCACCATTAAATTAGAAACAAAACAAACATGACAGCTATCAGCAATGTGTTTTTCAGTAATATTTTCACAATATCATGATTTATAGGTTTGGCAGATCTCCTAAGATTCTGAACCTGTTTAGACTTCAAAACCACAAGTAGAACTGTAATACATCAATTAAAAAAGCAAACAAACAAATCTGCTATCAGCAAGATGGCAGACTAGGACGCTCCAGGCCTTCATGGAAACACCAAGTAAATAACAATGGACTGATTAAAATAGCATTATAGGAACTCTAAACCAGCTACGGATCTGTAGCAACCAAGCAAATATCCAACCATGAAAAAGCCATACTTAAAAAGGCGGGATATGTCACGGCATGTCTGAATGCCCTATTTCCCTCGCTGGCATAGTACAGTACACTCAGGAGGAAGGGACTCAATTCCCAGTTCCTTTCTTCAGATGGAAGAAATGGGCGGGAATTGTTTGCATGCTCCGGCCTATCTGTGTGCTACCTGAGAGACTGGTTTCTGTCTTGCCTGAGAGAAGTAGCAGCAATAGCTTAGATCTCATGTCGAAGGCATGGAAGGCCACAGAGGCTTCCATGGTGAATGAAAACTGCAGGAGGTCTGTAGACAAACAGAATTTGAGGAAAATAGATTATCTGCTTAGAAATAAACTATAATACTCAACACCTTAAGATAAAGCTAGGGTGAAACCATTAGAGAAATCAAGACATTTTAAAAGAACCATGTATACTGGGAAATGGTGGGAAGTGGGGAAGGAAGAATGTAGGGTGGGGGGCATGGACACACAGGTCTAGGGAAGACAAATGCAAAAAAAACCTAAAAATATGTTGAAGTTTCCTGCTGAACTGATTAGAGAACATCTTCCTCTGCAAAAATCCAGTCTCTAATGACTGGAAGAAGTGGCTATTTATTCAAATGCCCAGTTTTAAACAAAAGACCACAGGCTTACAGAAAAAGAAAAAGGAAAACATGGTCCAGTCAGAGAACAAAATATATTTCTAGAAATTAACTGTAAAATAACATGTTCTGGACTTACTACAGAGAGACTTTAAAACAGCTATTAGAAATATGCTCTATGAGCAATAGCAATGATTTTCTCAGCAGAAAATTTGCAGGCCAGAAACAATGGGATAATATATTTAAAGGACTAAAAGAAAAAACTATCAACCACAAAAAATCTATGTCCAGCAAAAACATTCTTTGAAAATGAGGGTAAAATTAAGACATCACCAGATAAATAAAAGGTGAAAGATTTCAATGCCTCTAGACATGCCCCACAACAAAGGCTAAAGGGAGTCATTCAAGCTGAAACAAAAGAAAAATAATTTGAAGTCAGATGAAAACGCAAAGCAACCCATAAGGGTAAATAAGAAAACAAACAAAAAAATAGTATTTTTGTAATTGGGCTGCCAATTCCACACTTTATCTTAAATTTTATAGAATTTGAAGACATCCCTGGAGACTCATGGTAAACAGTTCAGCTCAGTTCACTTCAGTCACTCAGTCCTGTCTGACTCTTTGTGATCCCATGAATCGAAGCACACCAGGCCTCCCTGTCCATCACCAACTCAAGGAGTCCACCCAAACACATATCCATTGAGTCGGTGATGCCATACAACCATCTCATACTCTGTCGTCTCCTACTCCTCTTGCCCTCAATCTTTCCCAGTATCAGGGTCTTTTCCAATGAGTCAGCTCTTTGCATCAGGTGGACAAAGTATTGGAGTTTCAGCTCCAACATCAGTCCTTCCAATGAAGAGCCAGGACTGATTTCCTTTAGGATGGACTGGTTGGATCTCCTTGCAGTCTGAGGGACTCTCAAGAGCTCCAGCACAACAGTTCAAAAGCATCTATTCTTCAGTGCTCAGCTTTCTTTATAGCCTAACTCCCACATCTAAACTTGACCACTGGAAAAACCATAGCCTTGACTAGACAGATCTTTGTTGGCAAAGTAATGTCTCTGCTTTTTAATATGCTGTCTAGGTTGGTCATAACTTTCCCTCCAAGGAGTAAGCGTCTTAATTTCATGGCTGCAGTCACCATTCACAGTGATTTTGGAGCCCCGAATAATAAAGTCTGACACTGTTTCCCCATCTATTTGCCATGAAGTGATGGGACCGGATGCCATGATCTTAATTTTCTGATGTTGAGCTTTAAGCCAACTTTTTCACTCTCCTCTTTCACTTTAATCAGGAGGCTCTTTAGTTCTTCTTCACTTTCTGCCATAAGGGTGGTGTCATCTGCATATCTGAGGTTATTGATATTTCTCCCAGCAATCTAGATTCCAGCTTGTGCTTCCTCCAGCCCAGCGTTTCTCATGATGTACTCTGCATATAAGTTAAATAAGTAGGGTGACAATATACAGCCTTGATGTACTCCTTTTCCTATTTGGAACCAGTCTGTTGTTCCATGTCCGATTCTAACTGTTGCTTCCTGACCTGCACACAGATTTCTCAAGAGGCAGGTCAGGTGGTCTGATATTTCCATCTCTTTCAGAATTTTCCACAGTTTATTGTGATCCACACAGTCAAAGGCTTTGGCATAGTCAATAAAGCAGAAATAGATGTTTTTATGGAACTCTCATGCCTTTTTGACGATCCAGCAGATGTTGGCAATTTGATCTCAGGTTCCTCTGCCTTTTCTAAAACCAGCTTGAATATCTAGAATTTTATGATTCATGTATTGCTGAAGCCTGGCTTGGAGAATTTTGAGCATTACTTTACTAGAGTGTAAGATGACTGCAATTGTGCAGTAGTTTGAGCATTCTTTGGCATTGCCTTTCTTTGGGATTGGAATGAAAACTGACCTTTTCCAGTCCTGTGGCCACTGCTGAGTTTTCCAAATTTGCTGGCATACTGAGTGCAGCACTTTCACAGCATCATCTTTCAGGATTTGAAATAGTTCAACTGGAATTTCATCACCTCCACTAGCTTTGTTCATAGTGATGCTTCCTAAGGCCCACTTGACTTCACATCCACGATGTCTGGCTCTAGGAGAGGGATCACATCATTGTGATTATGTGGGTCGTGAAGATCTTTTTTGTAGAGTTCTGTGTATTCCTGCCACCTCTTCTTAATATCGTCTGCTTCTGTTAGGTCCTTACCATTTCTGTACTTTATTGAGCCCATCTTTGCATAAAATGTTTCCTTGGTATCTCTAATTTTCTTAAAGAGTTCTCTAGTCTTTCCCACTCTATTGTTTTCCTCTATTTGTTTGCACTGATCGCTGAGGAAGGCTTTCTTATCTCTCCTTGCTATTCTTTGGAACTCTGCACTCAAATGGGTATATCTTTCCTTTTCTCCTTTGCTTTTTGTTTCCCTTCTTTTTCACAGCTATTTGTAAGGCCTCCTCAGACAGCCATTTTGCTTTTTTGCATTTCTTTTTCTTGGGGATGGTCTTAATCCCTGTCTCCTGTATAATGTCATGAACCTCATTCCATAGTTCATCAGGCACACTATCAGATCTAGTCCCTTAAATCTCTTTCTCATTTCCACTGTATAGTCATAAGAGATTTGATTTAGGTCATACCTAAATGGTCTAGTGGTTTTCTTCACTTTCTTCAATTTCAGTCTGAATTTGGCAATAAGGAGTTCATGATCTGAGCCACAGTCAGCTCCTAGTCTTGTTTTTGCTCACTGTATAGAGCTTCTCCATCTTTGTCTACAAAGAATATAATCAATCTGATTTTGGCTTCAAATATCTGGTGATGTCCATGTATAGGATCTTCTCTTTTGTTGTTGGAAGAGGGTGTTTGATATGACCAGTCTGTTCTCTTGGCAGAACTCTATTAGCCTTTGCCCTGCTTCATTCTGTACTCCAAGGCCAAATTTGCCTGTTATTCCAGGTGTTTCTTGACTTCCTACTTTTGCATTCCAGGCCCCTATAATGAAAAGGATATCTTTTGGGGGTGTTAGTTCTAAAAGGTCTTGTAGGTCTTCAAAAAGTGTTCAACTTCAGCTTCTTCAGCGTTACTAGTCAGGACATAGACTTGGATTACCATGATACTGAATGGTTTGCCTTGGAAATGAACAGAGATCATTCTGTCGTTTTTGAGATTGCATCCAAGTACTGCATTTTGGACTCTTTTGTTGACCATCATGGCTACTCCATTTCTTCTAAGGGATTCCTGTTCACAATAGTAGATATAATGGTCATCTGAGTTAAATTCACCCATTCCAGTCCATCTTCATTCACTGATTCCTAGAATGTCGACGTTCACTCTTGTCATCTGTTTGACCACTTCCAATTTGCCTTGATTCATGGACCTAACATTCCAGGTTCCTATGCAATATTGCTTTTTACAGCACTTAACCTTGCTTCTATCACCAGTCCCATACACAACTGGGTGTTGCTTTTGCTTTGGCTCCATCCCTTCATTCTTTCTGGAGTTATTTTTCCACTGATCTCCAGTAGTATACTGGGCACCTACCGACCTGGGGAGTTCATCTTTCAGGGTCCTATCTTTTTGCCTTTTCATACTGTTCATGGGGTTCTCAAGGCAAGGATACTGAAGTGGTTTGCCATTCCCTTCTCCAGTGGACCACATTCTGTCAGACCTCTCCACCATGACCCGTCCGTCTTGGATGGCTCCACAGCACAGGCAGCTAAGACAGCGCACAAACGCAGCTGTGAGGAGCTACCCCACATCCAGGAGGTCAGGGGCAGCGGCTGGGAGGAGCTATTCCACATGCGAGGTCAGTGGTGGTGACCAGGAGGAGCTACCCCAACCCCGATGTCAGGGGATATGGCAGGGAGGACCTACCTCATGTCCAAGGTAAGCAGCAGAGGCTGCACTTTGCTGGAGCAGCTGTGAAGAGATAACCCACATCCAAGGTAAGCGAAAACCAAGTAAGATGGTAGGCACTGAGAGAGGGCATCAGAGGGCAGACAGACTGAAACCACAATCACATGGAAAACAATCTGCCTGCAATGCAGGAGACCCAGCTTCAATCCCTGGGTTGGGAAGATTCCCTGGAGAAGGAAATGGCAATCCACTCCAGTATTCTTGCCTGGAGAATCCCCATGGACAGAGGAACCTGGCAGGCTATAGTGCATGGGTTCGCAGAGTTAGACATGACTGAGCCACTAACACACACACACATAGAATTTGAAAAACAAAAGATAAAGATTGTCTGTGTTAATTGACACACAATATAAATATGTAATTGTTATCATTTATGTAAAATAGGAAAGAGGGAACTGTAAAAGAGTCATTTTGATATCTGTCTGTATGTGGGCAGTCATTGTTTAATGGGTATGGAGTTTCAGTTTAGAAGACAAGAAAGTTCTAAAGATATATGTTAATGTAGGCTGCACAATGGTATGAATGGACTTCATACCAGTTAGAGGGGTACCACTCTTATTACCAAAGAGAGCAGCACACTTAAAAATTATAGTGGTAAGTTTCATGTTATGCATATTTTGCCACAGATTTAGAAATGTACATGATAGCAGCAGATATATTAAGTGACTTTACAAAGTTTTAGTGTCCAAAGAAAGAAAACCACATAACTTTGCTGTAGGGCATCTAAGATCACTTGAAGGATGTAGGAATCACTGAATCACTCTTAAGCAAGATTCAATATGGAAAAAAATGTTCATCTTCCTAGATTAAACTAAAAATTTAAAGCAGTCCCCAAAAAACAAAACTCTAAAAGAACTCTTCCCTTGATCTGATAAAATTACTGTGAATTAGTCTGGAAAAATAATCATTTGAAGATAGAATGCTTTAAAAAAAGAAAGAAAGAAAGAAAGAAAGAAAAATAATGATGCATGCTGGATATTACATGTAATATAAACCTGTACTAATAAAAAATGTGATATTATAACAATAGAAACACTAATTAAAATTATATTTCAAAAAAAATCCATGGACACACATATCAACAAATTATTTAGATTTTGACCCCAATTTCTCATTATACCTTCTTTCTGTAAGAAGGCCAAATGGGGCTTCACATGACACTTAGATGAGATGACTTCATGGTCTTTATGGTGCCAAATCAGACAGTCAATTTTTCCATTATTTTACACAAATTCTCAGCAGCAACCTAAACCATTAACCAACACATCCTCCCAGGAAAGTCTTTCCTGTGATACCACACTCTCCTAATTTTTTATCCTCCATCATGAGCTACTTCTCCATTTTATTTACTAGTTTTTTCTTAGACTTAACTCTAAACTGTGGAGCTCCCCCAGGCTTGGCTCAGGCCCAATTTTTCCTCTGTATGAACACAATTTCTAGTGATAGCATTTAATGGCATTTTACACCATTCAAAGATTTTTAATTAATTTTATACATTAAATATTTAAAATGAATGTATGGACAAGCTATTAAAAAATTGATCTCTAAGAAAACAGGTAGCTAAAGGCATCACTGTATTTTTCAAGCAGCCTAGCTTTGCCCTCTATATGTATAACATCTTTTCATGTATCATTGTTACTTCCCTCATAGCTCAGTTGGTAAAGAATCCACCTGCAATGCAGGAGATTCTGGTTCAATTCCTGGGTCAGGAAGATCCACTCTAGAAGGGATAGGCTACACACTCCAGTATTCTTGTCTTGTGGGATAGGCTACCCACCCCAGTATTCTTCCCTTGTGGCTCAGCTGGTATAGAATCTGCCTACAATGCAGGAGACCTGGGTTTGATCCCTGGGTTGGGAAGATCCCCTGGAGAAGAGAAAGGCTACCCACTCCAGTATTCTAGCCTGGAGAATTCCATGGACTGTTTAGTCCACGGAGTCACAAAGAGTTGGACACAACTGAGTGACTTTCACTTTCACATGTATCACTATCACTTGTCACTTGAAGGACTTACTGCTTCCCAGATTTATGCCATTCACATATGCAGTTTTACACAATTTTTTTCTACTTTTCCCATGAGAATTCCAAGTTAGGTAAAATACTTATTTTGGTCAAAGGGTTTACATCTCTCAAAATTGAGTTTCTTATTAGGTTATTTACATTTACCTAGTTAGAAAATTCCTTAGTCCTAAGTGCAGTCCATGAACCAGCAGAGTCTAAAGTTGACCTTTAGATGCTGCTGAACATCATCTGAAAGCATGCTTGAAATAAAAAGTATTTAGCCTCATTCTGGACCTGCTGAATCTCCATGGAAGGCCCAGTCCAACAATGTCTTTTAAAATCTGTCCTAGTGATTCTGCTGTTTGCTAAAGTTAGATGAACATCCCTGAGGTCAGTGCTACTCGAAGAATGGTAGTGTTACTTCTGAGATAGTACAAATGCAAATTATTCGGCTCCATCACAGACTTATTGAGTTTCTGGGTCCTGAATAATCTTTGTTTTAACAAGCTTTCAGAAGATTCTTGTGCACACTAAAGGCTGAGAATCTCAACTATAGAGATTATGTCCTAGTAATACAGTTCTGAAACTATTAAAATGATGCACCTCAACCTCAGTGAAATTTGGTGAATACATTATTGGTTAGCAGCTTTGGCATCAGTATATCTTGATTTTATATTCAAATTCTATAATTATAAGCTCTATTAACATATATGATCGACCTAATATTTCATAATTATGAATCCAACAGATAGTGCCTAAGACACAATGGTCACTTTTATTATCTTCTTCCTACCAAATCTTGCTTCAATCTCAATTGAGTTCCACCTCATCTGCAAGTGAAAACACTACATACTCATCTTTGCATCCCCTACAACTGGTATGGCACATAGTAAGTGTTCACAAACTATTTGGACTGCCCGACTGGGGTCAGCTTTACGCTTTAAGAGTAAAGAATAAGGTCTTTAATCTCCAGGGAGTCATCCCAGCCATTTGAGAACTAGGAGATGAACTAGCTATCTCTCTCTGTAATCTAAAGAGAAAAGGCACCCCAGGAGAGTAGTTGTTGGCTCATCTCAGGAAATGTATGCTTATTGTTTAAAGACCACTAAAAGAATCTCAGTGATCTACAAACTGGGATCAACAGTCCTAAAGTTCTGGGATTCATTAGTCAGCATGAGTAGCCAACAAGGCAGACAATCATCTTTGAGTGTGGTTTCAGCTGAGAAGGCTGCAGACATCATCTTTCATTAAGTTTTCCCAAAGTTCCAATATTTTAGCAAACTATCCTCTTGCCTATGAGGATGGCAGTGAAGCTAGTCATTTCTCATTGTATCTGTGATGCCCAGCACAATTTTTGAAACATGGTGGACCTACCCACATTCACTGATGTTATGAATGTAATAGACTAAGAAACTACTTGGGGGATGTGGGACAATACTTTTTCTTTATCTTGCAGTTACTTTCAGAATTTCAAATCTTAATTTTCAGTACTATTATATCAACAGATATAAAACTACTTTTATATCAAAGTGTGATATAAAACTAACTTAACAACAGATTATCCATGTTTAATGTGGAGTATTTGTCATAGAGAGAGAGAAAAGAGTAAAATCTAGCAACCTGGTCTACCCACTTTACCTGTGTGACTCAAGCTTAGCTTAGCTTAGCTTTCATTTTCTTAGACATCAGTCAGAAATAGCAGCCTATGTCCAAATAATGCCACTGGACACTGTCTAGTGCAGCCAGTACTTCCCAAAAATCATCTCCATTTTTCTGTCTCCTAGATAAAACAGCTTTGCTTTGTTCACATATACAACAGAAGTGACATTACCAATTTGCATATGATATCTGTGAGCCTTGAAAGAAATCATGCAAGTGAAAACTATTCATAAACTGTTTAGGCTGTATTAAATTTTGTAACCACCTCTAATTTAAATTTTAAAATTGTATGCAATTGTTCATGAGTATTAACTGTCATTGAATCAGGAAAAGCAGTTCCTTTGAAACAGACAGTTTTATAAAACTTTCGCAAAGTCTCAATGAGCATATACATTTTTGAAGTTTCAGTCTATTGCAAGGACAGATGTCAGCTTATATTGGATGATGGATGGAAGGAGAAAGAAAGGAAGAAAGGAAGGAAGGGAGGATTGTAAGGAATTCAGATGAGTTTATTACCTTCAAATAAGTGACAATCCGCCAACCTAGTTGGGGAGATCAACAGATTATTAAACAATAGAAGAAAATAACACAAAATATTCTTAAAAAATTAATACTGTAGTGTAAGAAGTTGAACGTGATAGGAATCCAGAGAGAAGACCACCCCCGCAATGGTGTTAAATATTAGGTATACTAAAGACCAAATCTATTTTGACCCTTTCCTAGCTAAGACTTGGATCAGGAAGAGCTTATAGGTGAAAGACAGAAAAAGTTCACCTCAGGCTGAGGGAGAAACTATTCATTGTTAACTCTTCAGTTGAACAAGGTATATTTAATAGGCTTCTTTTTCTAGTGGTTAGTTAAAGGTTGCCATTGTCCAAGAGTCAAATAAGATTCCAAACAAAGGTTAAGAAAATAGCACCACTGGCAAAGCCAGACTGCTTGAAAAGAACAAGTGGTGCTATAGCTACAAGCCAAGTTCAAAGCCAGCATTATTAATTTGCTCTTTATAACACAGCTGACCTTTAGCTGCTGCTGAGCATCTGGGGACAAATCTGGCAATTCACCAGATTTCCTTATTTAAACTAACTGGACTTCTATATCACTAGCACCAAATTACCAGCCAAAAATCTTCCCAGGAAGTCTGTGTGCATTGGGTGGGATCTGGAAATCGCTGGCCTCCTCAGGAACAAGTGTCACTTCTCAGGCACACAAGGGGGAGAGTCAGTGGCGAGGAAGAATTCTCTTTCAGTAAAAAACCTTTGGGGTCCTCACATGTGTGTGCTCTGTCGCTCAGATGTGTCCTACTCTTTGAGACCCCATGAACTGTAGCTTGCCAGATTCCTCTGTCCAGAGGATTTTCCAGGCAAGAATACTGGAGTGAGTTGCCATTTTATTCTCCAAGGGATGTTTCCAGCTCAGGGATCGAACTTACATCTCTTGTGTCTCCTGCATTGGCAGATGAATTCTTTACTACTGCAGGGTTCTCAGCAGTAGAAAATAATTAATAGTTGAAATAGAAACAGACACATTTGACACTGCTCATAGCTTGATTTTTTCACATATTTACTTATTATCTATTATTTTTAACCCTGAAAAAGTATAATGAACTTTGAAAATTAAGCATTTTATTGTTAAAATTTTCAATTCTGCCCTTCAAATGGCAAGAATGGAGGTATAACCACTTTTTTTTTTCCCAAACTGAAACACAGAATTTGTGTAGGAAAAAATTTTTCTAATTCTTCCTTCACACGTAGAAATTTAATATCATAAGAAGGCAGTTACAGCTAGAACACCAATTTTACAACTTTCGCTTGAAAAGAAAAAAAGAGCAGGAATCAGGGAAATAGAGCAGAACAGGAACTAAATGTGCTTTTAATTATTTTTATTGCTTTTGCCATTAAAATGTTAATAAGTATCATACAGGTATTTAAAAAGGAAAGAAATAAATTATATTTTCACTATGTTAATCAACATTCTTGTACTACTTTTAATTGGAAATGTTAAGAATATGTGTTTATTTCAACTTCTCTATTGCCCTGTGATGGTTATGACCAATTCTAACACATATATACTCTATGTACACATCATGCAATGAAGAAATAAGAAATTAACAAAGATGTGGACCTTTTAGTTAAATCTGCAGTAATGTGGTATCCTGGATATTTTTCAGAAACCCCATGGACCAAGAATAATTAAATAAATCCAAGGTAAATTACACTTCATCGACATAAGTATGCATCATGCATCATTTGTGCTCTGCTTAAATGAGGACTTCTCTGGCTGAAATTTGTGTGCGCGGATGAGTAAGGCAATTACTTGCCTCAAAGCCAGTCAATGTTTCTATTCATATGCTGAAGAGAGTCTTTTTTTCCCCTGGTCTGTGAATACAGTAGTCAGTATCTGCAGCCTTCAACAGAATGTCCCCTCAGTACTCTAGTTATAAACTGACCATCCCCCAATCTCTTTCAAAAGAAGTTTGCTCTAAATGTTCATTTTGCCAGAATTACTGGAGAGTTTAAATCTAAATTTGATATTTTTTAAGTTTTGCATGTCATATTTTCATTCTCCCAGAGATATAAAGGGCTTTTCCTGGTGGCTCAGGTGATAAAAAATTTCCCTGCAATGCAGAGGACCCAGGTTTGATCCCTGGATTGCAAAGATCCCTTGGAGAAGGGAATGGCTACTCACCCAAGTATTCTTGCCTGGAGAATTCCATGGACAGGAGCCCTGTGGTCTACAGTCCATGGGGTCACAAATTCAATCAGCTTTAAGTTTGTGTTGGGGAGGAAATGGGCAGTGACAATCCACCTACCAGGAAAAGATAACCGACTCCTTTCTGTCCCTCTGGAAAACCATCACTGCTTTGGCCACATGATAGACATCATCAACTCACTTTCTTGTGATATTTATTAGCATAAAAAAAGCATTCTCGGAATTTGAGGATGCTTAATAGATGTCTCAAACCAATCATAAGTTCTCCCTCATAAAAAAAAAAAATTGATGTAAGGATTCTAAGTTACTAGTCACAAGTAATAAGCTTACCAAAAGAGACCCATATCATTGCTCATTTTGTTGCGCTTTATAGAAGAGATTTTTGAAGATAAATTTAAGAACAGTTATTCAAAGAAGAAATGCTGTAAGCACTGTTTTGGAGGCTCTCTTCCTCAAAAAAGCAACAAACTAATGGGGATAGGGCAGAGAAAATAATTCTCCCAGATTTAAATTTGCAAAACCTAATCCAAAATATATGGGCTTCCCTGGTGGCTCAGTGGTCTCCTGACAATGCAGGAGACCCAGGTTTGATTCCTGAAGAAGGAAATGGAGACCCACTCCAGTATTCTTGCCTGGGAAATTCCATGGACAGAGGATCCTAGTGGGCTATAGTTCATGGGATCCAAAAGAGTCAGACATGACTTAGCAACTAAACAACAACAATCCAAAATATACACAATTTACCTACTAGCATACAAACTCCAGGGATCTTGTTTCTTTTTTCAGTGTATGCACAGAACTAATTTAAGAGCCCCATGCACAGTAAAACTTCAACCTATATTTGGTAAATAAATAATTAAATCTCTAAAACTAGAAGCATGTTTTTTTCCAGAGATCATCCTCCTGGTTAATGTATGCTCACTTATAGTGATGGCCTTGTTGGTCTCTCTAGAATGATGCATTTATGCCCCCAGGTTTGCATGAGGCCCCCTTCCATGATGGCACCTTGGCTTACCCTGATGGTAGCACTTAAATTACATCTGATGGTCTAGTTTTATATGTCTCTTCCACTAGACTATTTTCTTTAATCAACAAATATTTATTGAATGGGGGCAGGGTGGATGATTGGCTTAGAAGCCACACAACTAGTGGTTTTCAGGGTCTTCCTTTTCAGAAAATGCATATTTCTTTTCCCCCAACTTTACTGAAATATAATTGACACATAATATTGTATAAAATTTAGGTATACCAAGCACTAATTTGATACGCTTATGTATTGTGAAACAGTTGCCACAGGAGCACTGATTAACACTTCTATCACCTTCTAAAATTTACATTTCTTTTTTGTAAGAACATTTAAGATCTACTTTCTTAGCAATTTTAAAGTCCAATATATGATTGTTAACTCTAAGTTATTCATCTTATAACTGGAAGTTTATACTCTGACCACCATTGCTCCATTTCCTCTGCCCTCCCCCTGGTAACTACTCTTATTTCTATGAGTTTGACTTCTTTAGATTTCATATATAAGTGATATCATATAGTATTTGCCCTTCTCTCTCTGACTTATCTCACTCAGCATAGCCCTCAAGGTCCATCCATGTTGTCAAAAATGGCAGGATTTCCTCCTTTCTCATTGCTGAAAAATATTCCATTGTATGTACATAACTATACCCATCGTCTTTATCCGTTCATCCATGGATGGACACTGGTTGTATCCATATCTTAGCTAATGAGATTAATGCTTCAGTAAATATCTGCTTAAGATCCTGATTTAATGTTCTTTCACATATTCTCAGAAGTGGGATTGCTGAATCCTATAATATTTCTGTTTCACACTTTGTGATGAATCCCCATACTGTTTTCCATTGTGGCTGTACTAATTTATTCCCGCCAAAAGTGCACAAGTGTTCGCATTTCTGTACATCCTCATCAACACTTGTTATTTCTTGTCTTTTTTTATATCATTCTGATAGGTGTAAAATAATATCTCAATCTGATTTTCACTTCTGTTCTCCTAATGGTTAGGGATGTTGAGCACGTTTTCCTGTACTTGTTGGCCATTTGTATGTTTCCTTTGAAAAACTGTCTATTCAGGTCCTCTATCCACTATTCAATCAGATTTGGGGATTTTTTTTGGTTTTACTATAGAGTTGTATGAGTTTCTTACATACTTGGAATATTAATTCTTTATAAGATATAAGATTGGCAAATTATTTGTCCCAAGGTAAAATACATTTTCTTTATTATAATTTTCCATGATAAAAATTCCTTATCTGGTTTCCTCAATTTGATTGTTAAAAGGAAGATAAAGGATATTTTAAAAAAAGTACTTGATGAAACCCAGGGCTTGCTCCTTCATCACAAACAGACATTTATAGATGTCTGTATTGATTCAGACTCGATGATTAAACATGAACTTTCATAAGATCACCCAGGATATATGAATCCACTATAACTGTCCTCCTCACCTTCTTTTTCTCTCCTTTTAAAAGATCATTTCTAAATCTCCATTCTACCTCTCTCTTCTTACTAGATGCATTACTCTAATGATGTGTGTGCTGTAAGTTCCACAGTTTCTGAACAACTCAACATTATCTTTATTCTTCCCTTTCCAGAAGATTTTCTGTACAACATAATGGTACCACAGTAAATTTAGGGAATAAAGAAAAATATTGCTTTCTTGTGGTTGAATCATAAGAAACAGAACTGGCCCCAGTTTGTGAAGAGGAACATGGCCTATATTCTGCCTAGATTGTTATAGGTAGAGAAGTTGTTCAGCAAACAGAAGGAGGTAATATACAGCAGTGCTCTCCTAGTTATTAACTGTGATCCCCTAGACACAAAAACTCCTATTGAAGAAATGAACATATAAGAGAATACAGGGCTAAGATTATCAAGTATCTTAAATTTATAACCAATTTTCCTTGCTCTGGTTTCATGTTCACCAAGCAACTTCTAGATGTTCATTTAACTTCCCTGAAAGTCTGTCAATAAGGACAGAAAGGCTTGACTAAACTGATCCAAGTCCTACATGCTGCAAGGTCATTTTTCTAGATCAATTTATACCTTAGCAATGTGGTTTCTTTGCCAGTCTCTATGCTGTTGTTTAATACGAATCTGCACCCAAGAGGTAGATGCATTTAATATGATTTTAAGTATCAGTATATCTATTCCCCAAATCTGAGTAGCAGATCTTGTCTTTAGGTGAATCCATCAAAATAAAAGGAGTGTTATGAGAAATGAAGAGCAACCAGTTGATTTCACTGAGTAACAGTTCAACTTGGTATTCACTTGTCTTTCAAACTTTCATAGTAGACATATATCATAGATTTAGTTATCATTCTCAGTAAGGTATTTACCAACATCCCAGCCTAATATATATAATATGACAATGTTCACATCAGTAAAAGAAAGTGCTTCAATTTGATACCTACATGTTCAGCGGATACAGTAAACAATCTTTTGGTAAAACAATAACCAAAAATATATTATATCTGTAATCCACTAAGACTATGCTCCCCAAATTTTGCTACACATCACTTTGGAGATTCCGGCAGCAGACCAAAGATATGGTAAGACGCAGAGTAAATTCAAAATCCATTCACAGAGAATCCATTCTACCTGAACATTTGATGTGTACAAGTTTTTTACCTAATGAATATATTAAGATATGATGTTTTAAAGTAAGCAAGATTTTTCATGGAGAGCAAAAGCTATATAACATGTTGTAAAGACAAATAATTTAAACTTCAAAGATATTTCAAGAAGTAATCATATTCAGTCTGTAGCCTTCCTTGTTACTATTTAGTAAGCAAGTTTGAAAAATGCTGCTCTAAAATAAGATCAAAACAGTTTACACTGTATATTATATATACAATGTATACAGAAATGCCAGGCTGGATGAATCACAAACTGAAATCCAGATTGCCAGGAGAAATATCAATAACCTTAGATATATAGATGATACCACTCTAATTGCAGAAAGTGAAGAGGAACTAAACAGCCTCTTGATGAGGGTGAAAAGGGAGAGTGAAACAGTTGCCTTAAAACTCAACATTCAGAAAACTAAGATCATGGCATCCGGTCCCAACACTTCATGCAAATAGATGGGGAAACAATGGAAACATTGTCAGACTTTATTTTCTTGGGCTCCAAAATCTCTGTGGATGGTGACTCCAGCCATGAAATTATAAGACACTTGCTCCTTAGAAGGAAAGCTATGAAAAAACCTAGACAGCACATTAAAAAGCAAAGACATTACTTTGCCAACAAAGGTCCATCTAGTCAAGTCTATGGTTTTTCCAGTAGTCATGTATGGATGTGAGAGTTGGCCTATAAAGAAAGCTGAGCGCCGAAGAATTGATGCTTTTGAGCTGTGGTGTTGGAGAAGACTCTTGAGAGTCCCTTGGACTGCAAGGAGATCCAACCAGTCCATCCTAAAGGAAATCAGTCCTGGGTGTTCATTGGAAGGACTGATGTTGAATCTGAAACTCCAATACTTTGACCACATGATGCGAAGAACTGACTCATTTGAAAAGATCCCGAGGTTGGGAAAGATTGAATGCAGGAGAAGGGGACGACAGAGGATGAGATGGTTGGATGGCATCACTGACTCAATGTACATGAGTTTGAGTAAATTCCAGGAGTTGGTGATGGACAGGGAGACCTGGCATGCTGCAGTCCATGGGTCGCAAAGAGTCAGATATGACTGAGTGACTGAACTGAACTGAACCCCAAATAATTTGGGTGTCTTAGAGAAACCAGAGACAAACTTACTGCATGTACATAATTATTGATGTGTCATGACTTAAGGAAAAAACAAATGTCTTTCCCCAAACACATACTGTATCAATTTAGAAAAATGTTGACTAATCCTGTATCAGTGATATCTTTTGGTTTAGGCTATTTTCAACTTTCTCAAGGCTATTTTCAACTTTGATCTCATCTCTGTTTTAGTTTAGGTCTCAAATACATGCTTCAACCTATATTCTTGAATGGTTTAGTAAGATTTGAGCCAATCTTCACATATAGGTCCTGTATGCCCAGAAGCATTGCAGTAGACCATATGACTTTAGAAAATTTTCTGCCAAATATTTGTGTATGACAATTCCTTTTGTATCAAAAGTATGTCAAAACTGGATACTCTTGATCACACACACAGCTATTAAGTCCAGGATTCCAACAAAGTCAGAAGAATATTGGGGCCTTCAGAGAGTACTGTTTATAAAAGTCATGATTATCAAAATGCTTTTTTAAAAAAATAATTTATTTTTCAACTATTGTTACCAGAATAGACTTGGATTTTCTTACCATTGTCTTAGGAACTTTTACTTTCTTACCCAATATTTTATTATTACAATTTTTAAACATATAGAAAATTTGGAGAAAATGAAAAGTGAATAGCTACGTACCCAGCAGCCAGATTTCAGAATTATTAACTTGCTATTTATGGCATTAACTTTTTTGGTGAAATTTACATAGAGTAAAATGTACAAATCTCACATGAATCAGGTACCAGTACTTTTCATTTGCCTTGATAATTATCTCTTTTAAATTTCATTGAAATCTCCATGAATCCTACCTTTACTCCATTTTCTGATATGAACACACTGGGACTTGCTAATTCCTTGTTCTGTTTAAACACATCCCTAATAATTTCATGAATGCTGAATTTATAGTCCTATATTTTCCACCTTTCCAGAGTAAAGAAATCCAATTATTAAAAATGTCATCATTTCTCCAAGATCACAAATACATACTTGAAGCTGTATTTCTGAATATTTCAATAAGAATTTAGCAAACTCTCATATAGACAGGTCTTGTACACACGGAAGCAGGAAATGTGAATTTGATAGACTGCCATTGCCCATCTGGTTTGTAACAAATCAGTGTTATGTGACTTCAGGAAACTTTTTCAAAAGGATGTGGGCACTATAATTCCTTTGCTCTCAGAAAAGGAAAGGAAAAAAAGAAAGTGAAAGTCGCTCAGACTTGTTCGACTCTTGGCAACCCCATGGACTGTATATAGTTCATGGAATTCTCCAGGCCAGAATACTACAGTGGGTAGCCTTAACCCTTCTCCAGGGGATCTTCCCAACCCAGGGATAGAACCCAGGTCTCCTGCATTGCAGGTAGATTCTTTACCAGCTGAGCCATGAGGGAAGCCCATTGCTATCAGAATCACATTGATACTGGCTACCTTTTCAGTGATCTTATTCATTTTTCATGGATAGTAAAAACAACAGTAAAATGACCATCGAAACAATGAGCATTTTTATAGAGTTTAACAATAAACTTCATTCTCTCCTTCTCTATACTCCTCTCTCTTTGCTCACTCTCATCACCCCTAATCCATACCCTCATCTCCCTCCTCCACACACATCCTCTATTCCTTTCCTTAAATTCTGTTCTAATTGCTATTGTGAAGAATGAGTCAATACTGGTTCAGTATTCAGCCCTCTGTGTGCATATGTATATTTTTTCACTTTAAACTTCACAGGCCACTAACACAGAAAAATAAATCGTATTTAATAACTTCAAAGTGAAAATGATGTGACTCTACATGTGTATCATAAAAGGAAATATAGTTAAATTTGTGTAAATCTAACAGGATCTAAGGAAGAATTAAATCCAGTTTCCCTTATCTAGAAGCAAAAATATTAGCAGAAAAATTGCATCAGCCAAAAATCTCTCCAAATGTTTTTAAAAGTTATTGCTTTGTAAACTTTAATGATGTTTTCACACCAGTGTTAAAACCCATAATAACTCTTTCTCAGAGAATTTTATTATAAAAATAAAGCACCAGGCTGTTTCCTCCTGGAGTAATGAAAAAATGAGCAAATAGAAATAAATTAAGTAAAGACTATGATTTAAAACTTAACAGTTTATTTATTAGAGCTAATGTAAAAGTTTCCCTAAATAATATACGGAAATGTAAGTTCAGCATACAGCATGCATAAAAATTAACATACATATGTTAACCTGTGAAAAAGAAATAAAGGCAATAAAGAAACTACAGATAAAGAAAATGCTTCATTAACTACAATGGGTCATTACTTTATTTCCATTTATATTTTAATCACAAATTGCAACTGTGACTACAGGGCAAAGAGAAGCAGTTATAATGTAATTACATATGGAAACCACAAAGCAAATTGTTCTTGGGTTTTATTTGTAGCAATTGTAGCTTTAGGTACAAGATTCTGAGACAGTAGAAAGTAAAGCCCTCTTTTTTTTCCCATTCCTAGAAAAAAGAGAAAGCCAGAAAGGAGGACTGACCAATTTGACAATGTTTTTTGCTTGCTGAGATAAATCGATCTTTAATCCACCAAGTGTGGTACTGCTTACATGCTTGAAATGAAAAGGGTTTCATCTAACAAAGGGATACCTTTCCTCATTGGAGGTCTATGTAGAAAGGTCACCAGTGTACTTGCACACGTTCCAAAGAATTTTAAAAATAAGTCAAGACATATATAATTATCCCTCCTACTATACCTTCACTTTTATTCTCTAGTATATGTTCTCTAATACCTGCATTTGGATATCACAATTCTAATATTATAGGTAATCTATCTTTCAGCTTATGAAATAGTGGATGTTAATTATCTTTCTGAAAACTGGAGAAAACTCTTAAGAGTCCCTTGGACTGCAAGGAGATCAAACCAGTCAATCCTAAAGGAAATCAACCCTGAATATTCATTGGAAAGACTGATTCTGAAGCTGAAGCTCCAATACTTTGGCCACATGATGCAAACAGCTGACTCATTGGAAACGATCCTGATGCTGGAAAAGATTGAAGGCAAAAGGCAAAGACGGCACAAAAGATGACACAGTTAGACAGCATCACTGACTAAATGGACACGAATCTGAGCAACTCTGGGAGACAATGAAGGACAGAGGAGTCTGGTTTGTTGCAGTCCATGGGGTCACAAAGAGTTGGACATGACTTAGTGACTCAATAATAAGGTGACATGCGAAAGAGCAGTGGTTAAGAGACTGGGTGTCACTGTAGAAAGACATGCACTCAGGACTCGCTCTGCTATTCATCTAAAGTTATGGCTAAATTTCTGAAGCTTTGGTCTCTCCATTCACAACTTCAGAGTTTTGCTGTGGGGTTTAAATGAGTTAATGAGTTTTAAGCCCTGAGCACAGAGCCAAGCATGTTATGGACAAACATTTAAGTTAAATATTGTGATAATTAATTACAAGTCCACACTTCAGATGTTAAAACACAATGAGTAGGAAACATCACTGATAACCTAAGAATTTTATGTAAATGGGTTATGGCTATAGTTTGGAAGAAAAACTACATTTTAAGGGAAATAAGAATAAAGAGAAGTGATGTAAAGGATAAAGTAGAAATTAATGTGACATTGAAGATTGGATGGCATCACCGACTCAATGGACATGAGTTTGAGTAAACTCTGTGAGTTGGTGACGGACAGGGAGGCCTGGCGTGCTGCAGTCCATGGAGTTGCAAAGAGTCAGACAAAACTGAGTGACTGAAATGAACTGAACTGAACTGAATGTGACATTAACGTGTAAACCCATTGTTCCTCCCTCACTGGAGCCTCTTCCTTTGTGTGGTACCCTGGACAGGGAATGTTGTTGCTTGCCATTCTAGTAAACAAAAAAAGGTGCCCGCCATCCCACTTCTAGGAAAGCTCTACATGGCTCAGACAGTAAAGAATCTGCCTGCAGTGCAGGAGACCTAGGTTAGATCCCTCGGTTGGGAAGATCTTCTGGAGAAGGGAATGGCAACCCTCTCTGGTATACTTGACTAGAAGATTCCATGGGCAGAGGAGCCTGGCAGGCTACAGTCCAACATGACTGAGTGACCAAGCACCAAAGTACATCCTACTTCTATAATGGATCAAGTCATTAGTCACTACAACTGGCCATCAGAGGTACATGCTGGGGGAATTCAGGCTGGAGAAAAACAGGAAATATTCTGTGCTTTGGATACTTGCCCTAGATAGCTGAGATGCATACCTGAGAAACAACTTCAACGAGCCCCAATTCTTGCATCTTTCTCATACAAAGAAAAGTACTAAAATTATTAACTTGAGATGTCTGTTCTTTGTGAATAGCATTAATCTTTTGATGTCCAGTTACATTTTTTTCCCCAGAAAAAAAACTCCTATATAACCTGGGTCATTCCTTACCTCTCTGGAATAGTTCCTCAGGGCTATATTAGAGGACATCTCTGGGATATGATTCTCAGTATGATCTCCAAATAAACTTAACTCTCAAATGTTAGGTTTTCTTCTGTCAACATACTTTAGAGGTACAGGTTTACAAAATATATATTTTAACTTGTAGGTTTCCTTTGCCTTGAACCTATTTCAGAAGCATCTATTTCCTATAGCAACACTGTAACATGTTTTATTCTAACAACAAAAATATATTTACTTTCTCTTTCCCACTGAGCCAAAAGCTGGTATGTCCTATTTTATTGTAACTGATTAACATATTTACAGCATAGATAATACCATGTACCATTAATTAATAGTGCAGGAAAAATTACTTAGTGCCTAAAGGTCTGACAGGTTAAAATATTAGGTCTTTTTTTTTTTAACTTACTAAGGCCACTCAGAGAATACAAACAAAGAATTCACAGTGCTTTCAAAAGATAATGCATTAAAGATAAATTGATAGGCTCTCTCTGTTCAATGGGTTTAACAGAAACACGACTATGCTAAACAAATGTGGGTGTTATAAAGAACAGGCTTATTGTGAAAGTAATTTTCATGTGTCACCAAAAATTAATAGTGTAGGTAGTTAACAGCCATGATTACACAGAAACTAAGCAAAAATTTTCAGCACATTGATCTAGATTCTCCTTCTTTCTGTGAATTCTTTACTCAAAATTGATGAAAACTTTGATATTGAGGAGAAAATGAGAGTAATTTTGCTTATAATTAAGAGACAACCACAACTCAATATCATATGCATGCACACTCAGGGTGTGTATCTCTATTTTTAGAGATTGTCAGACTGATCAGAAATCAAGGCTGGTTATTCCATCCTTCCCTGATCCAGTAATGGCACCTTCAGACAGAATTTAAACACTAAGCTTAGATTAGTGTTCAACTAGATTGATTAATCAGTCAAAATCTCTAATAAAATTGTACCATATACTTCACATCTAAGATAAACAAGCACGAGTTATTAAAAGTGACTACTTATTTGAACTTAAAACAGTGACCAACATAAAACAGTAAATAATAAACACAGTTAAAAGAGTTAGCATAAAGGGACTTCCCCAGTGGTCCAGTTGTTAAGAATTTACCTGCCAATGCATTGGACATGGGTTCAATCCCTGGTCAGGGAACGAAGATCCCATATGCTGCCGGGCAACTAAACCCTCACACTGAAACTACTGAGCTGATGTACTCTGGAGCCTGCATACTGCAATGAAGATTCTATGTGAGGCAACTAAGAAACTGATGCAGCCAAATTAATAAATAAAAACAAAAACAGCATGAGGAGAGTCAGTCAACATAAAATTTCAGCAGGTAGTTATCACTTCCTCATTGCTAGAATTTAAAAACTGTCCATCCAAAAATGTAATGTTCTGTATCACAGATTTTGTCATTCACTAATTTCAGTCTGATTATAAAGTTTATTAGTTCAGTTCAGTTTAGTCACTCAGTTGTGTCCGACTCTTTGCAATCCCATGGACTGCAGCACGCCAGGCTTCCCTGTCCTTCACTAACTCCTGGAGCTGGCTCAAACTCAAGTCCATTAGTCGGTGATGCCATCCAACAATCTCACCCTCTGTTGCCCCTTCTCTTCCTGCCTTCAATCTTTCCCAGCATCAGGGTCTTTTCCAATGAGTCAGTTCTTCACATCATGTGACCAAAGTATTGGAGTTTCAGCTTCAGCATCAGTCCTTCCAATGAATATTCAGGATTGATTTCCTTTAGGATGGACTGGTTGGATCTCCTTGCTGTCCAAGGGTAATCTCCAACACCACAGTTTTTTAACTTTCTTTATAGTCCAACTCTCACATCCATCCATGACTACTGGAAAAACCATAGCTTTGACAAGATGGACCTTTGTCGGCAAAGTAATCTCTCTGCTGTTTAATATGCTGTCTAGGTTGGTCATAACTTTTCTTCCAAGGAGCAAGTGTCTTTTAATTTCATGGCTGCGGTAACCATCAGCAGTGATTTTGGAGTACCCCAAAATAAAGTCTCTATTTCCATTGTTTCCCCATCTATTTGCCATGAAGTGATGGGACCGGATGCCATGATCTTAGTTTCTGAATGTTGAGTTTTAAGCTAACTTTTCACTCTTCTCTTTCACTTTCATCAAGAGGCTCTTCAGTTCTTCTTCACTTTCTGCGATAAGGGTGGTATAATCTGCATATCCGAGCTTATTGATATTTCTCCCAACAATCTTGATTCTAGCTTGTGCTTCATCTGGTCAAGCATTTCTCATGATGCATATAAGTTAAATAAGCAGAGTGACAGTGTACAGCCTCGACATACTCCTTTCCCAATTTGGAACCAGTCTGTTTTTCCATGTCCAGTTCTACCTGTTGCTTTCTTGACCTGCATACAGAATTCTCAGGAGGCAGGAGAGTTGGTCTGGAATCCCATTTCTTGAAGAATTTTCCAGATGTTCAAAAAGACTTTGGCATAGGCAATAAATCAGAAGTAGATGCTTGTCTCGGATAAGGCAATGGCACCCCACTCCAGCACTCTTGCCTGGAAAATCCCGTGGACGGAGGAGCCTGGTAGGCTGCAGTCCACAGGGCCGCTAAGAGTCGGACACGACTGAGCGATTTTACTTTCACTTTTCACTTTCATGCATTGGAAAAGGAAATGGCAACCCACTCCAGTGTTCTTGCCTGGAGAATCCCAGGGACGGGGCTTGGTGGGCTGCCATCTATGGGGTCGCACAGAGTCGGACATGACTGAAGTGACTTAGCAGCAGCAGCAGATGCTTGTCTGGAACTTTCTTGCTTTTTTGATGATACAACAGATGTTGGCGATTTGATCTCTGGTTCCTTTGCTTTTTCTAAATCCAGCTTGAACATCTGGAAGTTCATGGATCACATTCTGTTGATACCTGACTTGGAGAATTTAGAGACTTACTTTGCTAATGTGTGAGATGAGTGAAATTGTGCTGTAGTTCGAGCATTCTTTGGCATTGCCTTTCTTTGGGATTGGAATGAAAACTGACCTTTTCTAGTCCTGTGGCCACGGCTGAATTTTCCAAATTTGCTGGCATATTGAGTGCAGGACTTTCACAGCATCATCTTTAAGGATGTGAAATAGCTCAACTGGAATTCCATCACCTCTACTAGCTTTGTTCTTTGTGATGCTTCCTAAGGCCCACTTGACTTCGCATTCCAGGATGTCTGGCTCTAGGTGAGTACTCACACCATTGTGGTTATCTGGGTCATGAAGATCTTTTTTGTTTATTCTTATTTTGTTTATTCTTCTGTATATTCTTGCCACCTCTTCTTAATATCTTCTGCTTCTGTTAGGTCCATACCATTTCTGTCCTTTATTGTGCCCGTCTTTGCATGAAATATTCCCTCGCCTTATCTACACTACTGTAATTGAGTGATTTGCATCAGCTCAAGGCAGCCCTATGATATAAAAATCTATACTATCTTTGTACTTGTGAAAGAGGCCAGAACCAGAAGTGAGATTCGAATTAAGAAGAGTGAGCTAATACCAGGAAACAAGAGGAAAATCATTGCCAGATATAGGATCCAATTAAAGAAGGGCATGTGAATGGGGTTTATTGGAAGTTAGAAAATATTCAAATGTCCAAATTATATTGTAAATGCACATATAGATATAATCCTTATCCCAGCATGGAGAGGAGCAAAAAGCTTTTCTATATGTAAGAATGAGTTAAGGCTCTGCTGTCAAAGTGGGGAATAAGGTACAAGACCGGAATGGTATCTTACTGAAGAGACTTACACTCCAAAACATCTCAATATCTGCTGCTGGTTTAAAACAGAGCTTAAATTTGGATATTATTTTTCATCTCTAAACACAGGATATCCAGCTTCTGATATTTAACTAGGTTCTGGTATATTTCAAGGAAACTTAGCTGGTGAGATACTACACTTGCTGATGAAGTTTACCTCCTAGATAAGATCCTCTGCGATGCAAACCCTCATGGCTCTTAGTACAAAATGAAAGAACTAGTCTCCTGAAAGCGCCTTGCCTATAAGTTTTTTTATAGGTAAGACACTATAAGTATAAAATGTAATAAATATAGCTCTGCAATATTTTTTGGAGTGGGATTCAGGGAAAAAGACTTCATAGCTTTTGAGTGTACTTTCAGAAACCAAAAGCAAATATTAGCCACTGGGGGGAAATTAGTAATACTAGCCATTCAGATATTAGGAAGGAAAATATAAAACTGAATTTACAAATGGCACTATTGTCTACACAGAAAATCAATCCCAGAGAATATAGGGCAAAGTCCTAGAACTGAAAAGCAGATTTGCAAAATAAAAAGACATTCACTTATCTAAAAATCAATTGTATGTGAAGTGTGTATATATATAGATATATATATACATACAATACATAGGGTTTCCCTGCCAATTAAGGAGACGCAGAGATGCAGGTTCAATCCTTGACCAGTTACAATAGCATCAAAATATAAAATATTTAAGGATAGATTTAATAAAATATGTGCAAGACATTAATTGACAACTACTTTTCACTGAGATAAATTAATAAGGATCAAATAAAGGGGATATATGAGATATAGGCCATGTTTATCAATTGTAGGACAATATTATTAAGATACCATTTCTTCCCATAATGATCTATAGATTCAATGCAATATCTATCAAATTTTCAGAAGGTTTTTTGTCTAGATACTGCAAACTGATTCTACAATTGATATTTAAATGTAAAAGATCTAGATAGTCAAACTAATATGAAAAAGGGAGAACAGAGCTGGAAAATTTGCACTACCTGATTTCTACCTTGTTCTAGAACTGGAATAATCAAGACAGTATGGCACTGAGGTCAAGATAGATGAATGGAATTGAATGTTATAAAAAAAATAAACTCACACATAAATGACAAACTGATTTTCAACAGAAGTGCCAAAGGAATTTAAGGGGAAAAAGGATCATCTTTTATTGAAATGATACTGGCATAATTGGTTATCCACAGGCAAAATAATGATCCATAATCATGACTTTATATCACATAAAAATATTAACTGGGAAGCATTATGGATGTAAAAATAATAGATAAACTGTAAAAGTTTTAGAAGAAAACCTGAAATCCTTGAGTGATAGAAGTGCTTTATAAATGATATTATTATGCCAATATTATGCCAATAGTTCTACACATTTGTCAGAACTAATCAAACTGCATTTAAATTGGTGGATTTTATTGTATGGAAATACATCAGTAAAGCCAACCATAACTGTGTCACACAATTCTGTTTGATGCATATTTATCATCCTAAATGCATTTATTAAAAACATATTATAAGTTGGCAGGGCTCATATCTCTTTTTTAAAGTACTAAGGTTATTTAGGTTATCACTTGTTTATACAAACTTTTTAGTATTAAAGTACAAAACTGGATTCTCTTCTTCCACACTGCCAACTCAAAGTAAAGAATATACATTTTATAAACATAATAATAATATTAAATTTTAAACAAAAAACACAAAATCAATGATAAACTTAAAGATTATTCCTGGGTTAGAATTCTAGAATTCTTGAAATGTCTTCTTACCCTATAAACATTTTGATATTTTTGAATACTTTATTGTGAACAGCTATTGCTTTCATAATCATAAAGCACAGCAAAAATTTTCCACATTTAACTTTATAATATTTTAAGATATCCAGTGTTTTTGATATTGGAATAAGGATCATGTATACTTGTTATTAATTTTTACTGGAATATATTTACTTTAACAATGTTGTGTTAGTTTCTGCTGTACAGCAAAGTCAATCAGCCGTATGTTTCCATATATCTCTTTTTTGGATTTCCTTCCCATCTAGGTCACCACAGAGCATGGAGTAGAGTTCCCTGTGCTATGCGGTTGGTTCTCGTGAGTTATCTATTTTACACATAGTGTCAGTAGTGTATATACATCAGAGGATAAACGATCACATATATTTATATCCTATGACTTATACTATGTGGACCAAGTGAAAGTGAAAGTCACTCAGGTGTGTTTGACTCTTTGTGACCCCATGATTATACAGTCCATGGAATTCTGTAGGCCAGAATACTGGACTGGGTAGCCTTTCCCCTCTCCAGGGGATGTTCCCAACCCAACTATCAAACCCAGGTCTCCCACACTGCAGGCAAATTCTTTACCAGCTGAGGCACAAGGGAAGCCCCAAGTGGACTAAAGTACTCACTAACTCAACTAACATTTGTTGAATACCATTTCTTGCTAGGCACTGATACAGGCAAATCATTAATTTCAACAGCAATTAAAACAATAGAAGTTGTAAGATCATATGTACTTTTTAAAAATAAGAAGCTAGGATTTCTCCTACAGGTGTATTCTTTTTCTGGTGGACTTGTGATTTTACCAAGAGGCACAGATACACTGGTTATTCCATTTCAAACCAGCATTGATCATGTGGAAAATAATGTATTAGCAAATGAGCTCCACTGAGGAAGAAGCCTCCTTTTCTATGAAGTTTTCAAGTGTGTAGTGTCTCAGATAAAATTACTCTATGGGAATTCTGTCTCATTTCTAACTAGTAGAAACAAACAAGCAAAAGAAAAAAAGTCTCTGAAACACACACCAGCAAGAACAGGGGATTATCTTTACTTCTGAAACGAAAAAACACATTGTACCCAGTTCTGATACAGAATCAGAAATTGCCTCATTAAAGCATGTATTTCCAGTTCCTATTGAAATAACGCAAGAGCTTCACTTTATTCTAAGAGTGAAAACAGTAAAAGAAAACTTAAGTTTAGGGGATGTAGTGAAAATCTGTTTGGAAGCAACTACATAAAAAGTAAAATAAAAAATTAAAACCTGTGTTTATGGTCTAGCTGAGAAAAAGCAAACACAAAAAAGTGTGTATAATATTGTTTTTAGGGGCTGAATTCCACTACATCCATAAATCAAATTTATGGATGTAGTTATTTCAATTATAGCTTTTGTTGGAGATAAGATAGAATTCTCATGGTTAAAGGAGTATGAAAGAAATCAGGTGACAACAAAAATATATTAGCCATAGGGTCAGGATATTTAAGGTACTCCTTCATAGGACCTTTCTTAGAAAAACAAGAGTAAAATAGAAATTTTCTCTCATAAATCCGAGGCAGAATATTTATAATATAACATATTAAGTGGAGAAAATAGTTTTTCAAACCTTGAACACCGCAAGTAGCCATGTATCAATAAAATGGACAACCTAGAAGAAATGTACAAAGTCTTAGAAAGATACAGTCTCCTAAGATTGAATGAGGAAAATAGAAAATATGAAGAGACCAATTACAAGTACCATAATTGAATCTGTGATTTAGAAATTTACAACAAACAAAAGTCCAGGACTAGATGGCTTCTCAGGCTGATTCTACCAAATATTGAGAGATGAATGAATACCTATCCATCTGAAACTATTCCCAAAAATTGAAAAGGAAGGAACATTTCTGAGCTAATTCTATGAAGCCATCACCCTGACACCAAAACCAGACAAAGATACCACAAAAAAGAAAATTACAGGCCAATATTACTGATGAGCATAGACACAAAAGTCTTCAACAAAATACCAACAAACCAAATCCAACAATATATTAGAAGTATCATATGCCATGAGCAAGTGGGATTCATAACAGGGATGCAGTAAGGCTTTTGTGTTTTTCAGTATCCACCAATGTGATACACCACCACAACAAATTGAAGGATGGAAACCATATAATCATCTCAAAAGATGCAGAAAATCTTTTGACAAAATTCAATACCTGTTTACAATAAAAACTCTCCAGAAAATAGGCGAAGAGGGAACATATCTCAACATAGTAAAGAACAAAGGCTAATTGTCCAAGGTTAATTACAGAAATCTTCAAGAGATAATTTCCAAACATACGTGGAATACATAATAACAAATGTGACATCTTTCTTTGCATTTAAATACTTTCCCAATGGAAACTACTGATATTTTATGACTGTCTGTCTAATCAACATAATGTTGGTCTGTGTGAGAAATCATAAAAGATAACTAAAGAAACATGGGCTGGTTTATAAAATATGTCTCAAGAAGTCACAGTTTTCCTGGGAAAAGCCTGCATTCTTATGCCTTAGACTTAAGACTTCCAGACACACATATATAATAAAATTGTCATTTAATAAATTAAATAAATAAATGTTCATTCTTTGTTTTTACCAATGCTTAAAAGTAAAGACATAGATTTTAACTTTTTGTCCATATTTTAGTAAAACAGAAATAACAGCTTCATTACTATTTATTATTTCTAAGGCTAATAAAAATGTTCATTTCCACACAGGCCTGCTGATCCTAAAGACACATCTTTCATCATGTCATTTTTTTATATAATTCCAAATTCAACTTGCAACTGGATTCACTTTTCCACAACTAATTCAATCAGTATTTATTAAGCATGATTAGGGCAAGCAACCTGCTACCATTGGACATAAAATTGTAGGAAAGATACAAGGAATACTTTAAAAAAGATTTATGTCCCAATAATCTAGAAGACTGTCACACAAAAAGTTGGTCCTTAATAAGATTGTGTAAAATGTATTCAAGGTGCAGTCCTGTGGCTAAGACACTATGTTCCCAATGCGGGGGGACTATATCCCTTTCCTGGTCAGAGAACCAGACCCCACATGTGCACTAAAAATCCCACAGGCTGCACCAAAGACCAGGTACAGTCAAATAAATAAGTATTTTAGAAATGTATAACAAATAATTTGCTTTTAATTGGGCAATTCTTGCTACCAAATGCAAATGCCAACTGAACTGTGACATTCCTGCACACACTCCTTATCATGTAGAAACCAGTAATAAGCAATTCATGGCCTGGTACTGATTCACAGGCAACATTTTGAGCACATTCAGTTCATTTCAGTTCAATCACTCAGTCATGTCCGACTCTTTGTGACCCCATGAATCACAGCACGCCAGGCCTCCCTATCCATTACCAACTCCTGGGTTTCACTCAAACTCATGTCCATCGAGTCGGTGATGCCATCCAGCCATCTCATCCTCTGTCATCCCCTTTTCCTCCTGCCCCCAATCGCTCCCAGCATCAGGGTCTTTTCCAATGAGTCAACTCTTCGCATGAGGTGGCCAAAATATTGGAGTTTCAGCTTCAGCATCAGTCCCTCCAATGAACACCCAGGACTGATCTCCTTTAGGATGGACTGGTTGGACCTCCTTTCAGTCCAAGGGACTCTCAAGAGTCTTCTCCAAAACCACAGTTCAAAAGCATCAATTCTTTGGTGCTCAGCTTTCTTCACAGTCCAACTCTCACATCCATACATGACCACTAGAAAAACCATAGCCTTGACTAGATGGACCTTTGTTGGGAAAGTAATATCTCTGATTTTCAATATACTATCTAGGTTTTTCATAACTTTTCTTCCAAAGTGTAAGCGTCTTTTAATTTGAGCGCATTATTCTAGATCAAAATCTCCTCACTTTTCCTTCTCTTTCTTAATTGACTTTTGGGCTTCTCGTTTTACATAGTGAATAAAACATGATGAATGAAGTTTTCTGAAGTTTACAAGTAATAGATTAATTGAGATTCCCTTCATGATATTTTCTTGTATCTACTTCAGTTTCCTACATGAGAAAATCTATGTCAAACTACCATGGGTTAAATGTCCATTTCCAGACCAATTAAGTCTGTGGGTCATTCACATAGCAAAAGAAGGGCTTCTGATCTGGTGGGGTTCACAGAAGCACAAAGGTTTTAATTGTGATGAAATTCCACTTATCTATTTTTTATTTATTTATTTTAATTGGAGAATAATTACTTTACAATATTGTGGTGGTTTTTGTCTTACATCAGCATGAATCAGTCATTGGCATACATCTGTCCCCTTCTTCCTAGAGCCCCTTCCCACTTTCCTCCCCACCCTATCCCTCTAGACTGTCACAGAGCACCAGCTTTGGGTTCCCTATATTCTATTTTTTTTTTTTTTCTTAATTTTACCACTGGTGCTTTTGATGTCAAATCTAAGAAGTCACTGTGTAACCCAAGATAAGAATTTACTCTTGTGTTTTCTTCTAAGGTTTTTTTTTTTTTTTTAAGTAATTAATTTTAATTGCAGGATAATTAATTTACAATATTATGGTGTTTTTTCCCATACATCAGCATGAATCAGCCACAGGTGCACATGTGCCCCCCCATCCTGATTCCCCCTCCCGTCTTCCTCCCCATCCCATCCCCCTGGGTTGTCCCAGAGCGCCAGCTTTGAGTGCCCTGCTTCTATAGTTTCATATGGTGATGGCAGCATGACTCTGTAAAACACATTGGATTCTATTTTTAAACTAATTAACTATGTGGTGTATAGATTATCTCTAAAGCTGTTAAAAAAAAAAAAGAACAGCTTCTGATGAGCCAGACTCAAAAGGCATCTATAACAATGAATTTAATAGATAAGTAAGTGGTACAATCAATAACTGTTCCAGAAATAAAGAGCTCAGGCTCTAGACAGAGCACAAAGAAACAGTTTCACATCATAAGCAGTGGGCAGCCTGTGCTCTGAATGACTTTATCATAGGAGCAATCATGACATTTAGTTGAATTCTTACAACTTTACATTATGAAGAAAGTGTTATTTCTACATTAAGAGTTGGGAACTGAGCCTCAGAATGAAAAAGTGGAATGTCCAAAGTTATACATAAGTAGAGAAGCTTGAAACAGAATTGGCATCTGTGCCTGTCTCCCAGGCTATGGTCTTAACCACCTCATCAAACTGTACAGCAATGAAACATCTGATTGTAAATATAGATCAATAACATTAATGGAGGTTGACTGGAAAGTGTGAAAATGTTAGTCGCTCAGACGTAGCTGACTCTGCAACCCCATGAACTACAGCCCTTGCCCGGAAAATCCCATAGACGGAGGAGCCTGGTAGGCTGCAGTCCATGGGGTTGAGAGGAGTCGGACACGACTGAGAGACTTCACTTTCACTTTTCACTTTAATGGATTGGAGAAGGAAATGGCAACCCACTCCAGTGTTCTTGCCTGGAGAATCCCAGGGACGGGGGAGCCTGGTGGGCTGCCGTCTATGGGGCCGCACAGAGTCGGACACTACTGAAGCGACTTAGCAGCAGCAGCAGCAGCAAGCTCCTCTGTCCATGGAGTTCTCTAGGCAAGAATACTGGACTGGGTTGCCATTCCCTTCTCCAGGGGATCTTCATGACCCAGGAATCAAACCCAGGTCTCCTGCATTGCAGACAGATTCTTTACCAACTGAGCTATTGGAGTGGGTTGTCATTTCCTTCTCCAGGGGATCTTCCTTACCCAGGGATCAAACCAAGGACTCTTGCATTGCAGGCAGATTCTTTACCATCTGAGCCCCCAGGGAAGATCGATATCTCTGCCAACCTTAATTTTTTTATGGCGATATGAAGAAAAGAATTTGTAACAACTTACAAATTCAATTACATATACTTTAAGAAAGTTAAAAGTCAGTACTTCATACATAACACGTAGAATTTGGTTTACGTGATATGTTGAGTAACAAAAATGTACACTTATTTTAAAAGGAATACTGTTACATAAGGGGTTCCCTGGTGGCTCAGTGGTAAAGCATCCGCCTGCCGGTGTTGGACATGTGGGTTTAATCCCTGGGTCGGAAAGATCCCCTAGAGAAGGAAATGGCTACCCATTCCAGTATTCCCAACTGGGAAATCCCATAAGAGGAGCCTGACAAGCTATACAGTCCATAGGGTCACAAAAAAGTCAGACATGACTTAGAGACTAAACAACAACAAATAGTTACATAAGTTGTTCTCAAGAAATGCTATAGTTTCATTAACTTTCAACTCCTAAAAGAAAAATAGGAGGAATCCAAAAAAGTATGCATATATCACTAGAATGGCTTTTACTATAAAACTGGTTATTCTTTATAAGTATCCAAGGGAACATAGTGACTGAAGTGCCCAAATGACTTTGCTATAAAACATTTTCTCCTGTAACATAATGTCATGTATAGAATACAGGGAAAGTGCTATTGAGTACAGAAGGAAAAAAAAAAAAAAAAAAACTGGCAGGATATAAGTAGCAGTCTCATTCTCTCAGATCCCTAGGGTGACATCAAAAAGTACACTGTGCTAAAAGATAGCATAGTATTCCAAACTGACTGCCCTTAAAGGCTAGAAGTTCTATAAAGTTATTCATTACACTGCACTTTATTATCTGCCTCACTCACAGCTTTGCTGGTCTCTAAGAAGCACAGAGCAGATACTCCAAGATTCCCTTACTGGTAGAGAATGGAGAACATATTTTATATTTTAGTTTGCAGTGGTTGTTTACACCAATTCTGAGACAGGAAAAACATGGAAAATATTTCTTTAGGATTTTACTTCTCGACTTGTTTAAAAAAAATCTAACTTATAAGTGAAATTATACAAAGTATAATTTATATTTCTTAATATTACTGCTTTTATTTTCAATCTTTTTGAAATTGTTTAAGAAATTCATTTTAGAATTTTGGGTAAGTAAGAAATAAACAGGACTTTAAAATTGTAAACTTTAAACTTCTGTTGGCATGTACTTCTGTGCTGAAATATCTTTTGGATCACCGCAGAAATAGAGGGACATAGGTCAAAAGCAGGTCATTTTAGTCACTTTTTTTTTTTTGGCTATGCTGGGGCTTCCCTGCTGCATGGGCTTTTTGCTTGTTGCAGCAAGTGAGGGCTACTCTCTACTTGTGCTGTGCAGGCTTCTCATTGCGGTGGCTTCTCTTGTTGCAGAACACAGGCTGTAGTGTGCAAGGGCTTCAGTAGTTGCGGCTCCCGGGCTCTAGCACACTGGCTCACTAGTTGTGGCACACAGGCTTTAATTCTCCGTAGCAAGTGGGATCTTCCCAGACCAAGGATCAAACCTGAGTCTCCTGCGTTGGCAGACAGATTCTTTACCACTGAGCCACCAGGGAAGCCCAAGTCATGAGTTTTATGAAAATAATCCTATTTAGTGCAGTTCTGGGAGTAAAACAGCAGTGAATCAGAAACTTTATTAGCACTGACTTAACGAAAGAGAAATGATAAACATGTCTCTGACAAAAGATGATCTTGCTAAAATGTCTCATGCTTCATAATGTCACCAATAAAGGTGATTATATATCATTGAGTATCTTACAGAATTCTCAGAGTCATCTCTCTAATGGCGGCTGTACCTTGGAGTACCAGAAAAAAAAAAAAAATGGCATCATTAAGTTCCTCTGAAGTAATGTCTCCTTTCTCACTAATGTGCCAACTCCCATGACAGTCTCCCCCTGGACACTCAGCTCAGGATTGTTCTGTCCCGAGTATGAGTGATTTCAGATTCTTAGAGGAAGCCCATATTTAGAAAAAACAAAATCACTTGTCTGTAGAATTATGAAACATCTTTTTCTTAGACAAAAATGCAGATAAAATTAGCTCAAAATGTGTTTGCCTGCTTTTCAGAGAAGAGAGCATATTTGGGCCTGGGATTCTCCCCCAGCCATTTATAAATTATCCTTTTAAGTGATACAAGTGACAACATTCATGAGCAACCACAGTGAACTCTCCATTTCTTAAAAGGCGATTGTTTCAAATTTGGATTGGCCAGGTTCTACGAATTTTTGTTCCCTCTTCTCCAACTGGCAAATTGCCATTTGAGTATTTTCTCATTATCAATAACTATGCTAAAAGCCAAGAGAAAAGAAAAACTGTAATTGGTGTCCCCACATATTCATTATCAGAAAAAGATGAGAGTGCAATTCATCTCTGGGTGAGATTTAAGAAAGATGTTTCTGTCCCCAAGAATATGATAGAAACCAAGGAGTTGTTCTTATGGTATGAGTTTATGAAGAAACTTGTCCGTACGTTTTTTACATAATATCCAGAAAAAAAGAGAAAGGCTGGTATTTGCTACTAAAATGACATATACAGTAACTTTTTCCTTTACTAGGTCAACATGGAAAAATTCCTTAGACTCTTTGAGCCATGATTTAGACTATATAAAATATTAATAACTATTTTCTTCATAAATTTTTGCAAGTGTATATTAAGTCACATGCCCTCAACAACTGCTGGATCCATAGTATTTACCGATTAATATACATCAATAGATAAATTATATAAAATATATTTGAATATGTGTGTGTATGGGCATGGCAACCCACTCCAGTATTCTCGCCTGGAGCATCCCATGGACAGACGATCCTGGAGGGCTATAGTTCATAGGGTCGCAAAGAGCTGGACATGACTGAAGCAACTTAGCATGCACACACATTCACATATATGTAGATAGATAGATAGATGAATGACTAGCTAGAGAGGGATGAAAAAGACTGGGAGACATTATTATTTAATCAGAGAACTCAATACAGACACTGTGTGATTTATCCCAGGGAACTTTTCAAAGGCACAAAATGACTCTCCTGCAGTACGGGTCAACTTGCAATTTTTGAACGTCTGTTTTGTGAAGGTCCCTGCGTGAAGTGCCTTCAATTACAGGTGGTTGTTAAAATTAATTTTGGAAAGCTAAGAATCAGCTTTCTCTATATACACTTTTACGAAAGCTTGTTTAAATCATTGACCTCTTCCTTTGGTTCAAAACACCTTGTCAAGATGCAATGGACTGTTTCTAATACAAAAGAAAGCCAAAATAGGATTCTATTCTGGGAACACAGTTTGCCTGCTTGAAGTGCCGAGCAATCTTAAAGAGGAAGGTTAACACTAGAAACCAGAACATGCTTTTTCTCCACTATTATTAATATTATGCTTGATGAAGGGACAGAAAAACAAGAAAGAGTCTACAACTGTTAATTGGCAGCCAATTACATGTTTATTAAATAATGAGGTGTATAAAAAGTTTGCAGTCACTCTCAATATTTTGCATGGTGTCTTTCTATGTGCATAAGTTAAAATTCAGATTCAATCTGAATTTCTGATTTTCCCATTTATAGAGTTGGTGATTGGTAATTTTTCTTTCTATTTTCCACAGCTCATACTGCCATAAACTTCTAATGCCCTGATGGACAGTTGTTGATGAATAATTCATTTAACTAAGGCCTCCAGTGTGTAAATTTTTTATTAGTTCTTTTGGCAGTGGATACATTCTACAGTTCTTCCCATTAGAGTTCCAGAGGGTGTCAGAACTTCTCTGCAGATTAAACAAAAATGAAAAGAAGAAAAAAGAAATAAAAAATACTCCGGCCATACCACTATAGCAATAATAACAAATCAAATCTCAAATTTCACTTAAGAATTAGGGAAAGTGATGGTCAAAGAAGTGATGGCTTTAGTATCAGAGTTGGCTTAATTTTGTAGGTTCTAGAGTTAAAGAATTACCACATGAAGTAGCAGAGTTCATAACAGTAAAGCTTTAAAATCACCTTTAAAAATAAAACAGATAGACTGTTTTGAAGCATAACTATACAATTACCTATAATAAGATTATCATCCAAAGGTAAGACTGACTAAGATAATAACTTTTAACTGAGGATTCAAATTGTATGCACAAGAAAACTGGTTCCCTGAGGTGCTTCACAGAGGCAGGCGGGAGTTCTTTGCCCAACCAATCAACTGGCACACCTTATTACACGACTTTTCCCAGATGCTAGCAGATGCATGATGTATCTGAGCATAGTAAAGACTGAAACATTTCACAGGGCAGCTACAATGCGTTAATTCTAATTCTGAAATTTATGTGGCCTTGGAATCCTACTGAAAGACTACCACACTAGTTTTCTACTCAAAACAGTTTGGGGAAACTACCATATTGGCCTTATGTTCCAAATTCAATCTTTACAATCAATGTTTGCTCTTTAGCTTCAGAAAAAACAACAATCATTTTGATGATTTTTAAAAACATTATTTCAAATCTCTAGTACTGTTCTGAAATACTTGATTTGAAATAAAATATGCTCAGTCATATTTGACATTGCCATCCCATGGACTATAACCCACCAGGCTCCTTCTGTCCATGGAATTCTCCAGGCAAGAATACTGGAGTGAGTAGCTATTCCTTTCTCCAGGGGATCTTCCTGACCCAGGAATTGAACCCAGATCTCCTGCATCGCAAAGAGATTCTTTACTGTCTGAATCACTGGGGAAGCCCAAGGTAGTCATAAATGTCAGTTGTTTGTGAGACCTCATGAAAAGCAAATTCTCCAGACAAAATGTGAAAAATAAAAAGTACAGATAATCTTGGTTAGACAGGAAAGTATTAGAGTAAATTCAAACAGATATTTAGAGTGAATGAATAACAAAAAATAAAGATGGAAAAAAAATGTGCTTTTAGAAAACAAATACACTCCACTCTTGGCTATCCAATTGACATTAAATGGGGAAACAAGAGAATTTCTAAACAATCAAGGGAAAAGCTAAATTTCATACAAGGGAGTTTTCTCTCTGTCTCTCCATATCTAACTACCTATGTATCTATCAATATCTAACTACCTATGTATCTATCAATATCTATCATAAAATGGCACCTTATATGTATAAAAGAAAACAACTGCTTTTAATAAAAGTTTGGTCATTTTTACCAAATAAACCTAAGCAGCAAGATAAATTACAGCAAAGCAATCCCACTCTTTTAGATATTTCACTATCACAATGAAAATCTGATAGGTATTTTTGTTTCCTATTACCATTTGAGTACATATATGAGATAAATATTTGAATCATGAAGCATTTCACATCCATAATGATCTTGACTCTAATCTCTTTACCCTTCAGTGGCTCAAGGCAAAAGGTAGTTAAAATTAGCACAAACTTGACATACTTATCCTTTAATAAACTCACACATTCTAGGTCAAAATGAAAGTTTTTCTGTTCATTTACAACATTTCTACAAGCCTTACAAGCTGGATTATTTTTCTAGAAAAAACACTGAAGAGGCCCATTTAGGCATTACAATGTCTGTCAGCCTAACAATGCCAATTACGACACAATCCAATGTTCACTTCATCTAACAACCTGTTAGCAACCTTCTACTGTATATTCTACGTGGTGAAGCTGATTCATTTCACAGTAAGTAGAATGATTTATAACAATACCAGCTGTCCGTGAAACAGTAACATCAATTTATTTGAGAAGATTTTTTGTTCAATTTTATTATGTTAGTGCTTTCATGTTTCATCATTATCAGATTATTCCCAAAGTGTATGAGTAAAACCAGTTGATAGAATATGTATTCTTACACTGATTGTATCTTTTATTAAACTCTTAAAAGTCTATCAAGATAACATTTTCACATATATTTGACTAAATAAAAGTGTTCTCATCACAAATGGAAATCATGGAATTTAAAAAAAATTATGTCATCTTCATATTTTACAATTAAATACCAATTTTTAATTTTTGTTATTTTTATTTTTGTACAGTTCAGTTCAGTCGCTCAGTCATGTCCAACTCTTTGTGACCCCATGGACTGCAGCACACCAGGCTTCCCTATCCATCACCAACTTTCAGAGCTTGCTCAAACTCATGTCCATTGAGTCAGTGATGCTATCCAACCATCTCATTCTCTGTTGTCCCCTTCTCCTCTCACCTTCAAATTTCCCAGCATCAGGGTCTTTTCCAATGAGCCAGTCCTTTGCATCAGGTTGCCAAAGTATCGGAGTTTCAGCTTCAACATCAGTCCTTCCAATGAATATTCAGGACTGATTTCCTTTAGAACTGACTGATTTGATCTCCTTGTAGTCCAAGGGACTCTCAAGAGTCTTCTCCAACACCACAGGTCAAAAGCATCAATTCTTCAGTCCTCAGCTTTCTTTATAGTCCAACTGTCACATCCATACATGGCTAGTGGAAAAATCATAGCTTTGACTAGATGGACCTTTGTTGGAAAAATAACATTTCTAATGATTTTTGTTATTATTTGTCAAATTTTAAGTAATATTCCCTGGTGGTTCGGAGGGTAAAGCATCTGCCAGTCAAATTTTAATAAAAAGAACCTACACTATTAATATTAATTATTTACTGAAGATATCAAATTATAATGCAGTTTTTACCATTTTTTTCATACTTTCCTACTCAAATGTTTTTCACCTATGGCTTATTTAAACCTGCTTTTGTTTACAATTTATATTTCAGCTGTCAGGTAGATTTTTAAGTTCTAGTTCACATGTATAAATATTTTCAAAAGACATCACAGCTGTTCAAAGGTACCTAGTATCTCTACTGCTTACTCTTTTTGTGAGAAATTAGATTTTGTCACTACATTTCTTAAAGCAGTAAGAAAAAAAAGAAATAAACATGAAAAAGAGAGTGCTCAATAGTTTAAAAAAAAAAATGCTACAACCAGCAGAGCAAAGACTCTAGAAGTCAATTTTCAGACTGATCCCTTGTGTCACTTCAAAATCTTTTCTTAGGAGAGTGCATAGTTTTCACAGTATGAAAGCATAAAGAATATACACTCAAAACTTCTGTCAAGATTTCCTTATTCTAAAACCTTATCAGCTACAAAATACCCTGCTGTATTAAAACTGTCAGTAACAGTTCATAGATATGGAATATAGTTAATGTCTCTCTTAATGTTGTACAAATCAGTTTCCTCTATGGAGTGAAAAAAAATTGGCTGTACAACACCAATTTGTTGATACTTTATACATAGCAAAATGAAAATTCCTTTAAGCAGCAATAAAATGATATGAAAGCATTATACTATAGGGGAAAGAGTTTGGGCATTTTCAGTATGCTGAACTGAGTTTGAAAAAAGAGGGTAAGTATTGTGGTAGACAGCCTATATGATGGGACCCCAAAATCCCCCTTCTATATTTATGTCTCACATGCCCTTGAATGTGGGCTGGACTTTGTGACTTGCTTTAAACCAATAAAATGTAGCAAAAATGATGGAATGTCACTCCCAATTTAGATTATAAAAAGACTTGGTCTTCCATCTTCTCTCTCTCTCTCTTTCTCTCTCTCACTTAGTATCTGTCTGTCTCTCTGTCTCTGTCTCTCTGATTGCTCAACCTGGGGAAAACGAAGTCATATCATGAGGCAGTTTTGTGGAGTAATCTATAGGACAACCAACCAAACCAAAAAACCAAGAACAGGCTCTTGGCCACAGCCAGAAATAAACTGAGGCTTACAATAGTGAATTTGGAAATAATTCTCCCCTTCTCTTTGGATGAGAATGCAGCCCTTGTCAACAGCTTTACTGCAACCTCACGAGAAAACCTAAATCAGGCTCTAGATTCCTAATCAAAGAAATAGTGAGATAACAAATGTTAGTTGTTGTTTTAAGCCAGAAGTTTGGGGGTAATTTGTTATGTAGCAATAGATAACTAATACAGTTGCTCTATATTCTTACTCCTGGTATCCTACAATAACTTAATAGGAACTCAATACATTAGTTACTTTTCTGTAAAATGGTGTTAACTTTTCAAGTTACAACCTTGAATTTAAGATATTGAGCTTTACAACAATTCATGCTGTCTCCCAAATAACATTTAGTAAGCATCTATGTCATATAAAACAACATGTTCAAGTAAAGCAGGTATGAAGATGAATAGTCTTACCCTTATGATTATATCTAATGAAGCCACAATAGTATGAAAATTGAAAGATAAATGGAAAATATAATTTTAAGTATTTACAGCATAGAAATAATGTTAAATCACCTAAATGTCTATTAATTGCCAACTCTACAAATTTCTGTGTCAATGACTATGATGTGTGTGAGCCCTTGACCTACAGTAGAACATTAAGGAAAGAATAAGTGGATATACATAAATTACTGTTAAGTAAGAAAATGAAGGTGAACTATAATTTTTAAAACACAAGTCACAGTGAAAATGGGTACATAAGATTAAATATGACGAAAGTCTGGGGAAACATCTTAAAGATTCTGTGGTTTGAGACTGATTTTTATGGTGAGGAATTATATTTACCAGTAGGAAGAAAAGAAGTATATGAAGTAGAGGAAATCATATGAGCAAATATCCTGAGGATGGAAAGTACTGGAAAAGCACCTGTGACAAGATTAAAAGACAGATACAGGTGGTGAAAGAGAGAGGGTAGGAGAAAAGAGCAGAGAGATTCAGAAAAGTTTTCTTTGAGTACATCACAGATTGGTGAAAAACACTGTGGAAATTCAGTTACATGATAATGAAGGTACCCTGATTTTTCAAGAATTTGATCCATTATTTGCCTGAGACATCACCTTTACATATAATGTGCTTAGTCGCTCAGTCATGTCTGACTCTTTGGGACCCATGGACTGTAGCCCGCCCAGCTCCTCTGTCCATGGGGATTATCCAAGCAAGAATACTGGAGTGGGTTGTCATGCCCTCCTCCAGGAGATCTTTGGGACTTAAGGGTCGAATCCAGGTCTTTTGCTTTGTTGGCAGATTCTTCACCATCTGAGCCACCAGGGAAGCTTTACATTTAATAGTGCTTGCTAATGTGTAGCAGATTTCCTCCCTAATGACAACTCTCGGCTATTCCAAAGTATTCCTATTTGTGAAATTAGAAATGTCTTTAAATATTCTCTCTCAAGGCACAGAGACTTGCCTTTCTGATATAAGGATGGAAAGAGATCTCACTGAAAATATGATTTGCTTCCAATATGATAATCTAAACTGTATAGGAATACATCCTCTAAACATCCCTTGATTTTCTCATGGTATAAATATTTGCATCTTTATAGACTACAGAGCAAAGTTTTCAAACTAACTTATATGGCATTTAAGATGTTTTTAGCCTTGAACACCCTACAGGGGTTGATAAGTAGAAAAATTCAATAGCCCTATGGCGTTGACAGTGACCAGAAGCTTAAAGGAAGAACATGTTTCTGCCTATAATAAAACAAACATAATATAAATAGTCTTATTCCCTGCTCCTCCCAGCAAAAAAAAAAAAAAAATAATAAGGGCTTTCTTTGTTTGTATCCTTTGCAAAATAACTTACGAGGATACAACAGCCTGTTTCACTAATATGGTCACTAATATTTCATGCTATTTTGTCTTTCTAAGTACTTTTAATAATTAACTTCTTAGAACATAAAGGCTGATCAAATTATTATCATTCTGAAATATGAAGCTTCTTATCACAGTCCTCAAAAAAATTAAGATCATTAATAAAGATAAAACCACTCTAGAGAGTAGGGAGCAGATTCAATGCATAGTGGACACTGAAAATAACACTTTTAAGAACACATAAAATTCTCAGGATAGAATATATGAGAGGTGAATGCATCTGATCCCCATGGACACTTTCTCAATAGTAACATTCACAAGTGTTAAAACACTATCCAATTTAGTTCCTGTCAAAATGCCAACAAGTCCCAGAAAGGTGTAAGAGATTAACCCTGTTCAGCAATTAACAACTTCAACACTAAAGAATTTATCAGAAAATCTAAAAAAGAAACTTGCAAAAATACAATAGCAGTAAAATGTTGATGCTTTATGTCACCCATCAAATTCACTTTCTTAAACACTTTTTACATTATTCCAGCCTCCAAAATAAAAAACTGAAAGAAACTTCCTATTGCCCAAAGAATAAATTTTAAGATTCTTGGCCTGACATTCATATAAAGATATAATTTGGAATTAGTCTTTCATTGCATGCTTATTTCTCACAGATTCTCAAAATGAACCCCTACATCTCAATCCATCTCATCTAATTCATACTGCCCACAATATGTCCTCCTGATGACCACGCCACTGTAACAAAATACTTTTTCACATTAATCCTTTTGAAACACCAATATGCAATCCAAGTGTCACCTCTTCATCCTTAATGAGGTCTGATATCACTATTATAATTAGATTAGCTTCCTCCTTTACCAAACTCTTTTAGTATTTATGATCTGTACCATTTATTTAGCAGTTAATGATACCAGAGAATGTATGAATGCATTCCCTGGTTGCTCAGACAATAAAGAATTTGCCTGCAATGTGGGTTAACTGGGTTTGATCCCTGGGTTGGGAAGATCCCCTGGAGGAGGGCATGGCAACCCACTCTAGTATACCTTGTCTGGAGAATCTCATGGACAGAGGAGCCTGGCAGGCTACAGTCCATAGGGTCGCAAGGAGTTGAACACAACTGATCAACTAAGCATACACATACACAGATACCAGAGAATGTATGAATGCATAAGTGTCCCCTCCTCTGTCCTTAAGTCTAACATCCAGCTGGACCTAAAAATTTTAAAGTAGCATTTTACAGTGAAATGAGACATATTAGAGGAACTAACATACATTTAGTGAGTTGCTACCAGACCTTACCCCAATGAAATAGAATACATCAGAATGTATCACATGCAGTAAGGTAACTATTATCTACACAAAATTTTTGTTTTATATATGTATGTGGATGTATGCTGGAGAATGCAATAGCACCCCACTCCAGCACTCTTGCCTGGAAAATCCCATGGATGGAGGAGCCTGGTGGGCCGCAGTCCACGGGGTCGCGAAGAGTCGGGACACAACTGAGCAACTTCACTTTCACTTTTCACTTTCATGCATTGGAGAAGGAAATGGCAACCGACTCCAGTGTTCTTGCCTGGAGAATCCCAGGGACGAGGGAGCCTGGTGGGCTGCCATCTATGGGGTCACACGGAGTCGGACACGACTGAAGTGACTTAGTAGCAGCAGCAGCAGGATGTATGTGTTTAGGGGGTTGTAATGAATATCTTTTTCTTATAGGACCAATTTATTTTTTTTTAATTTGAAAACCACTGTCCTAGAAGACCATGTTCCCTACTAACTTACATATAGAGTATCTAATACAGAATTCTATATTAAATAAATGCTTATAATGAAAGCATTTGTCACTTTAGGACAGTAAGATGAATTAAATTCAGAGAAAATAAAAAACATACAAGGAAAAACCAAAACTAAAGAACAGAATGGAGACATTGGGAGCGCTACTGAATATGTATTGAATGAGACAAATGGGAACTGTGAAATTGCTAGTTAAATTTTATTTGCAATGCAGCCTAGAGATGGCTCAAATTGGCACAAGACTATGTGGCACACATGCTTCAGTGAGGATCTTTGAATCATCTAAAAACTCAAGTGTCATCTATAGCAAGTTGTAATACCAGCAAGTTGTAGAACCTAACAATATGAAAGAAAAGCTCCGTTTTCCTCATTGTGTAAGACTGAACATCTGGGGCCTTTAATATAAACCATAAATAGAAGTTTTCTAAATTCATGATTTTCTCATGACCATTTCCTATATAGTTTTATTACACAGCCCAGAATTTGGTATCCACTTTTCACATACACTATGAAATTAAATCTTGATATTTTAATGCATACATGATCTACAAATGAACATTAAATAGCTTACAGAACTGAAATAGCACCATCTGTCTAAACAGTATAATCCTAAAATACATGACTTCATTGCTATATTTCATGAAGAATAGTTTGAATTTGTTACATGAAGTCTACAAAATATTACCAAATATTACTAAGCATATTTCATGTGGCACATAGTATTATTTGTTCACAATTCTTTCTTCCTTCTCCATCTGAAAATGGGGTGAATATACAATGTGTATATACCTGTCCTCTTCACTGACTTGGAGCGTGAGCAAATGACTTGTCTGAACTGTTGGCATGTGTGCTAATATAATTAATCTTTTCAGTCAAGCTTTAGATGTACATGTAGGACTTGGTTGGTATATGCAATCCTGCCTTAAACCATGCAAATATTACTCCTCAAGTAAGCATCAATCCCAGAATGTGAGATGCACGGAGACACAAACCTAACCAGTAGTGTGAAGCATAGCCACAGCAGGCAATACACAGTCATTTCAGTGAAATATTTGTTGTTAGGCTTTGAGATTTTTGATGGCTTGTTATGGAGCATTATTTTAATAAAAACTAATATAGGTCATAACTCAAAACCATAATATATTAATAATGTAACATAAATCCCTAAAATATATCATAAAATATCCATTAGCACTCTTGAACAGCCTCAATAATTTAAGTTTTTCAGCATGATTTTCTTGGTACATATACTCTTCTTTGTTTATAATTATACTGAATCTTTAGTATGGAGATCATTTTAACTACTTCCCATTCTCATTATGAATTAAAATGCAACTTACTGCAATTCATAATTACTTGAATTCAGACATATAATAACCAACAAAATTATGGAAATGGATATAGATTTATTGGCTGCCAGCTAATGCATTTAATAATGGGCTTGTGTGTGTGTGTGAGTATGTGCACACATGAATGTGTGAACACATATAGAATTTTTGCACTACTGTTTTTGAAGGAAAATTAAAGTTTTGAACATAGTCTCAGAGGGGGAAAAACCTATAAAACAAGTATATGAGAAAAGCATATGGAAATAAAAGCCAAACCAATGAAGCAACTCCTAGCTTATTAATGAGTATCTCTACTCTACTTTCTATTAATGACTCTTTGGAATGTATTTTTTAAAAACAAGAATAAGACTTTCACAGATTGCAGTTATTAATAGGATAAAACTATTAAAGTAACACAATCAGTAATCATTTTGAAGCTACCAAGTCTGTCCCTGGGAAGATCTTCAAAAGACAGAACATCACATATCATTGTCAAATACTTAAAAAGGACAACTCTTGATTAGGAGTCAGGACAATGAGAGTCTTAAGCATTCATTAGATAAAGAATCATAGCTCCCATGGGTAACATATCCCCAAAGATCAATCTGGGCCCAGGACCAAAGGCTGGGCTACTTACTGAAATGGACACATTAGTAAGATAAAAGAAGTGTGACTTCTGTTGTAGATAAGCTCTATACAATATTTGTAGGATGAAAAACTACATCTAGGGACATAAGATGATTTGATCTAGGATATAGCTATTATTTCCAGAATGAGGGCAATAAATGCTAATATTTTATTGACACTTTTAAACATTACTGTGGAAGGCTCGAGCTACACACTGTTACTTAAAGGGGAATGAGATATAAGTGTAGGATTACTCTGCTGGTTCCAAAGAAATGTACCATGATTGTGGCTTATATTTCCCCCTTGTAGAAATACATGGAATTTTGGAATTAATACACAATGTATTATAATGAGTTTATCTTCTTTACGAGGGTCTGGGGGAAAAATAACTAATGAGAGCAGTGAATACAGAGATGCTAGTATGGCAAAAAGAAAATGCATGGCATATGGCACTTCTATTAACGTTAATTTATCAGTGCACAATTTATCTAAGAATCATCAGTGCTTTTAATATTAAGATTGATTTATCTGCCTTTTAATTAATGCAATTTTTGTTAAACATTGCATTTTTCAACATATCAATTACTGACAAAGACCTATGTTTGAGACAGAAAGAAGCATAAGTATTTTTTTAAAATGCTTTGTTAAAATGTTTAGATATATATATATATCATAATCAATAGTTGAATCAGATTATGTGATATTCTGAATATATAGTCAAAATGAATAAATACTGAGCTATATCCATGACTTTTTAGGTTTTTCATAAAATATATAATAATAAAATAGTGGTGAGTAAAGGAATGATGACACAAAGTAATTACTGTGACATGAATGAAATCTGGAATAAGACTAGAAGAAATTGAGAGAGATCCATGACAAAAGATGAGGTGCTAAACCAAACAGGTCTATAATGGCAATGAATTTAAAAAATTATAGTTCAGGGTTTTTGATTAGGGGCAAATTGACACACTGAAATAATATGTGCCCTTTTCCTGCTAAAACACATATAAATGTGAGCTAGCTCATTTGTTAGGTATTTTAGAAATACCTAATTGTGTTACAAAGAAAGAAAATTTATAATTCTAAAATTAAAGAGAGAATTTCAAAATGAGAATAAGCACAGGCATTAAGGAGTCTTTTTGGAGGGGACTGTAGGGGATTTTTTGTAGGTGGAGAGTAGAAACTGAATACATATGCTAAAAACTCAGGTATTAGTATTGCTTTTATTACCAGAATCATTTTCAAAAGGCATTCCTAAAACTTAAGACCGAAAAGAAAACTATCCAAAGCAAAATCTTAGAAAAAACATGAATGACTAGGAAGAAAATAACCCAAATAAAACTGTTGTACACATACTATGAGACAGAAAAGACCTACAGGTAATAAATATTCCTAGGTACACAGATGGTATATAACTAAATAACCTAAAGATGCAGCTACACAGGCAAATTCTATCACATAAAGAGTCAGCACTTACTCTTCTGAAACTTTTCCAAAAAGTTGCAAATGAAGGAACATTCCCAAACTCATTCTACAAAGCCATCATCACCCTGATACCAAAACCAGACAAAAACATCACACACCAAAAAGAAAATTACAGGCCAATAACAGCAATGAACATAGATTAAAAAAATAATAATAATCCTCAACAAAATACTAGCAAACTAAACCCAAACACAATAAAAGTTTCATACACCACAATCAGAGTGCCTGAAGAACTATGGACGGTGGTTCTTGACGTCGTACAGGAAGCAGTGATCAAGATCATCACCAAGAAAAAGAAATGCAAAAAGGCAAAATAGTTGCCTAAGGAGGCCTTACAAACAGTTGAGAAAAGAGGAGAAGCTAAAGGCAGAGAAAACTAAAGATACACCCATTTGAATGCAGAGTTCCAAAGAACAGCAAGGAGAGGCAAGAAAGCATTCCTCAGTGATCACTGCAAAGAAACAGAGGAAAACAATTGAATGGGGAAGACTAGAGATCTCTTCAAGATGATTATCTCTTCAAGATACCAAGAGAATATTTCATGCAAATCTGGGCACAATAAAGGACAGAACTGGTATAGACCTAACAGAAGCAGAAGATATTAAGAAGAGGTGGCAAGAATACACAGAACTATACAAAAAAAATCTTCATGACCCAGGTATCAGGATGCTGTGATCACTCACCTAGAGTCAGACATCCTGGAATGCAGTCAAGTGGGCCCTAGGAAGCATCACTACAAACAAAGCTAGTGGAGGTGACAGAATCACATTTGAGCTATTTTAAACTGTAAAAGAGGATGCTATGAAAGTATTGCACTCAATATGCCAGCAAATTTGGAAAACTCAGCAGTGGCCACAGGACTGGAAAAGGTCAGTTTTCATTCCAATCCCAAAGAAAGGCAATGTCAAAGAATGTTCAGACTACCGCACAATTGTGCACATCTCCCACACTAGTGAAGTAATGCTCAAAATTCTCCAAGCCAGACTTGGAGAATCGTGAACTTCCAGATGTCTAAGCTGGATTTAGAAAAGACAGAGGAACCAGAGATCAAACTACCAACATTCGTTGAATCATCAAAAAAGCAAGAGAGTTCCAGAAAAACATCTCTTTTGCTTTATTGACTACACCAAAGCTTTTGACTGTGTGGATCACAACAAACTGTGGAAAATTCTTAAAGAGATGGAAATACCAGATCACTTGACCTGCCTCCTGAGAAATCTGTATGCAGATCAAGAAGCAACAGTTAGAACTGGACATGGAAAAACACTGGTTTCAAATCAGAAAAGGAATACATCAAGGCCATATATTGTCACCCTGCTTATTTAACTTATATGCAGAGTACATCATGAAAATTTCCAGGCTGGATGAAGCACAAGCTGGAATAAAGATTGCAAGGAGAAATATCAATAACCTCAGATATGCAAAATGATACCACCTTTATGGCAGAAAGTGAAGAAATCTAAAGAGCCTCTTGATAAAAGTGAAAGAGGAGAGTGAAAAAGCTGGCTTAAAGCTCAACATTCAGAAAACTAAGATCATGGCATCCAGTCACATTACTTCATGGAAAATAGATGGGGAAACAATGGAAACAGTGAGAGACTTTATTTTCTTGGTCTCCAAAATCACTGCAGATGGTGACTACAGCTATGAAATTAAAAGGCGCTTGCTCCTTGGAAGAAAAGCTATGACCAACCTAGACAGCATATTAAACAGCAGAGAGATTACTTTGCTGACAAAGGTCCATCTAGTCAAAGGTATGGTTTTTCCAGTAGTCATGTATTCATGTGAGAGTTGGACTATAAAGAAAGCTGAGTGCCAAAGAACTGATACTTTTGAACTATGGTGTTAGAGAAGACTCTTGAGAGTCCCTTGGATAGCAAGGAAGTCTAACCAGTTCATCCTAAAGGAAATCAGTCCTGAATATTCATTGAAAGGACTGATGCTGAAGCTGTAATTCCAATACTTTGGCCACCTGATGCGAAGAACTGACTAATTTTTAAAAGACCCTGATGCTGGGAAAGATTGAAGGTGGGAGGAGAAGGGGACGACAGAGGATGAGATGGTTGGATGACATCACTGAATCAATGGACATAAGTTTTAGTAGGCTCCAGGAGTTGGTAACGGACAGGAAAGCCCGGCATGCTGTAGTCCATGGGGTCACAAAGAGCTGGACAGGACTGAGTGACTGAACTGAGTTGAACTGACACCATGGTCAAGTAGGTTTATCCCAGGGATGCAAGGATTTTTCAAAATCTATAAATCAATCAGTGTGATACACCACATTAACAAATTGAATAAAAAAATGATCATCTTAATAGATGCAAGAAAAGCTTATGACAGAATTCAACACTCAAATTTATGATTTAACTCTCCAGAAAGTGGGCATAGAGAGAAACTTACTTCATCATAATGAAGGCCATATATGACAAAACTACAGCAAACATTATTCTCAACTGTGAAAAACTGAAAGTATCTGAACTATGAAAAACTAAGATCAGGAACAAGAGAAATTGAAAGCATTTTCTCTAAGATCACAAACAAGACAATGATGCTCATTCTAGCCACTATTATTCAACCTAGTTTTGGAAGTCCTCAGTTCAGTTCAGTCGCTCAGTCGTGTCCGACTCTTTGCGACCCCATGGCTCGAAGCACGCCAGGCCTCCCTGTCCATCACCAACTCCCAGAGTTCACTTGGAAGTCCTAGCCACAGCAATTATGGGAGAAAAGAAAATAAAAAGAATCCAAATTTTAAAGAAGCAGTAAAATTATCACTATTTACAGATGATATGATACTATACATAGAAAAGATGCTACCAGAAAACTATTAGAGCTTGTCAAGAAATTCAGTAAATTTGCAGGATAAAAATTAATATATTTTGTATTCCTATGCACTAACAATGAAACATCTGAAAGAAAAACCAAAGAAACAATCCCATTTAGCATCACATCAAAAAGAATAAAATGCCTAGGAATAAACCTCCCTAAAGCAGAAAAGGAGAAGGAAATGGCAACCCACTCCAGTGTTCTTGCCTGGAGAATCCCATGGACGGAGAAGCCTGGTAGGCTGCAGTCCATGGGGTCGCACGGAGTCGGACACGACTGAAGCGACTTAGCAGCAGTAGCAGCAGCAAAGCAGAAAAAGATATGTACTCAGAAAACATTATGACACTGATGAAAGAAATAAGAGATAGCATAAACAGATGTTGTGATATACCATATTCTTGGACATGAAGAATCAATATTGTGAAAGTGACTATACTACTCTTAGAAACATACAAACTCAATGCAATCCATAATAAATCACCAAGGGCATTTTTTACAGAATTAGAACAAGAAGTTTTACAATTTGTATGGAAAGACAAACAACCTAAATACCCTGAATAGTCAAACTGATCTTGAGAAAGAAAAACAGAGCTGGAGCAATCAGGCTCCCTGACTTCAGACTATACTACAAATCTATAGCTATCAAGACAGTATTTGCCACAAAGACAGAAATACAGATCAATGGAATAGGATAGAAAGTTCAGAGATAAACCCATGCACCTCTGGACACCTAACCTATAACAAAGGAGGCAAGAATATACAGTGGAGAAAAAGTCTCTTGGAATAAGTGATGCTGGGAAAACCGGATGGGTGTATGTAAAAGAATGAAATTAGAACACACTCTAACACCATGCACAAAAACAAACTCAAAATGTATCAAAGACCTAAATGTAAGGCCAGACACTATAAAACTCTTAGAGAAAAACATAAACAGAAAACTCTCTGATGTAAATCATAGCAAGATCTTTTTGATTCAGCTCCTACAGTAATGAAAATAACAACAAAAATAACAAATGGGTCCTAATTAAACTTACAAACTTATGCACAGCAAAAGAAACCATAAACAAGACAGAAAGATAACCCTCAGAATGGGACTAAATATTTGCAAACAAAGCAAAGGACAAGGGATCAATCTCCAAAATATACAAACAGCTCATGCAGCTTAATATAAAAAAAAAAAAAAAAAAATCAAAAAAGCGGCAGGAGATCTAAATAGACATTTCTCCAAAGAAGACATACAGATGGACAAGAAGCACATGAAAAGATACTCAATATCACTAATTACAAGAGAAATACCACTCAAAACTACAATGTCAAATCACCTCACACTGGTCAGAATGGCCATCATCAAGTCTACAAACAATAAATGCTAGAGAGGGTGTGGAGTGAAGGGAACTCTTCTACATTGTTGATGGGAAAGTAAATTGGTATAGTCCCTATGAAAATAATTATGAAGTTTCCTTAAAATACTAAAGAGAGAGCTACTATATGATCCAGCAATCCCACTCCTTGGCATATATCTGAAGAAAACCATAATCGGATACATGCACCCAAATGTTTACTGCAGCACTGTTTTCAATAGCCAGGACATGGAAGCAACCTAAATATCTATCAACAGTACAGTTCAGTTCAGTTCAGTTACTCAGGTGTGTCTGACTCTTTGCAACCCCATGAATTGCAGCACGCCAGGCCTCCCTGTTGGAGAAGGCAATGGCACCCCACTCCAGTACTCTTGCCTGGAAAATCCCATGGACCGAGAAGCCTGGTGGGCTTGTGGTGCATGGGGTCGCTAGGAGTTGGACATGACTGAGTGACTTCACTTTCACTTTTCAGTTTCATGCATTGGAGAAGGAAATGGTAACCCACTCCAGTGTTCTTGCCTGGAGAATCCCAGGGATGGGGGAGCCTGGTGGGCTGTCATCTATGGGGTTGCACAGAGTCGGACATGACTGAAGTGACTTAGCAGGCCTCCCTGTCCATCACGAACTCCCGGAGTTCACCCAAACTCATGTCCATTGAGTCGGTGATGCCATCCAACCATCTCATACCCTGTCACCCCCTTCTCCTCCTGCCCCCAATCTTTCCCAACATCAGGGCCTTTTCTAATGAGTCAGCCCTTTGCATCAGGTGACTAAAGTATTGAAGCTTCAGCTTCAGCATCAGTCCTTCCAATGAATATACAGGACTAATTTCCTTTAGGACTGACTGGTTTGATTGCCTTGCAGTCCAAGGGACTCTCAAGAGTCTTCTCTAACACCACAGTTCAAAAGCATCAGTTCTTTCAAAAGCACTTAGCTTTCTTTATGGTCTAACTCTCATATGCATACATGACTACTGGAAAAACCATAGCTTTGACTAGACGGACCTTGTCAGCAAAGTAATGTCTCTGCTTTTTAATGTGCTGTCTAAGTCGGTCATAGCTTTGCTTCCAGAAGTGTCTTTTAATTTCATGGCTACAGTCACCATATGCAGTGATTTTGGAGACCAATAAAATAGTCTCACTGTTTCCACTGTTTCCCCCTCTATTTCCCATGCAGTGATGGGACTGGATGCCAGGATCTTCATTTTCTGAATGTTGAATTTTAAACCAGCTTATCACTCTCCTTGTTCACTTTCATCATGAGGCTCTTCAGTTCCTCTTCACTTTTTGCCATAAGGGGTATGTCATCTGCATATCTGAGGTTATTGATATTTCTCACGGGAATCTTGATTCTACCTTGTGCTTCACCCAGCCTGGCATTTCATATGATGTACTCTGAACAGAAGTTAAATAAGCAAGGTGACAATATACAGCCTTGACATACTCCTTTCCCAATTTGGAACCAGTCCATTATTCCATTCCTGGTTCTAATTGTTCCTTCTAGACCTATATACGGAGAAGGCAATGTCACCCCACTCCAGTACTCTTGCCTGGAGGATCCCATGGACAGAGGAGCCTGATAGGCTGCAGTCCATGGGGTTGCTAGGAGTCGGACACAACTGAGTGACTTCACTTTCACTTTTCACTTTCATGCATTGAAGGAAATGGCAACCCACTCCAGTGTTCTTGCCTGGAGAATCCCAGGGACAGGGGAGTCCAGTGGGCTGCTGTCTATGGGGTCACATGGAGTTGGACACGACTTGGGCAACTTGGCAGCAGCAGCAGCAGACCTACATACAGATTTCTCAGGAGGCAGATAAGGTGGTATTCCCATCTCTTTAAGAATTTTCTACAGTTTCCTGTGATCCACACAGTCAAAGGCTTTAGCATATGCAATGAAGCAGATGTTTTTATGGAATTTTCTTGCTTTTTCTATGATCCAATGGATGCTGGCAATTTGATCTCTGGTTCGTCTGCCTTTTCTAAATCCAGCTTGAACATCTGGAAATTCTCTGTTCACATACTGTTGAAGTCTTGCTTGGAGAATTTTGAGCAATATTTTATTAGCATATGAGATGAGTGCAATTGTACAGTAGTTTGAACATTCCTTGGCACTGCCTTTCTTTGGGATTGGAATGAAAAACTGACCTTCTCCTGTCATGTGGCCACTGTTAAGTTTTCCAAATTTGAATGTTTCCTGTGGAGGGACAGGTCAGCAGTGGCCTGCCGTGGTGACAGGGGCTCTGGCTGCAGCAGACCTGGGAGGCACAGAGTATCAGCCCCACCATACAGCCACCAAGCAGACAACCCACAAACTAGGGAACAGTTATACCAAAAAACTTCTCGCACTGTTGTGAAAGTTCTAGGGCCCACAACATATTTCCCAACCTGTAGATCTGGCAAAGGGATTGAGAACCCCCAGGGAATACGACTTTGAAAGCCAGTGGAATTTGATTACAGAACTTCCACAGGACTGGAGAAACAGAGTTTTTATGGGCACAAACAAAACCTTGTGTGCACCAGGACCTAGGAGAAAGGAGCAGTGACCCCACAAGAGACTGAGCCAGACTTGCCCGTGGCTGTCAGGCACCTACAGCAGAGGCGTGAATCAACAGTGACCTGCTCTGGGGTCAGGGGCACTGAATACAATAGTCCTGGAACTTTAACATGATAAGTGCTTTCTATCACATGATAAGCATTTAAAGCAAATGCTTAAATCATTTCCTTCAAGACCAGGAAATAAATAAGAATGAGAGCTACTGACACTTCTAAATAATAAGACATACGCAAAAGAAGGGACTTCCCTGATAGCTCAGCTGATAAAAGAATCCACCTGCAATGCAGGAGACCCTGGTTCGATTCCTGGGCCAGGAAGACCCCTGGAGGAGGGCATGACAACCGACTCCAATATTCTTGCCTTGAGAATCCTCATGGACAGAAGAACCTGGTAGGCTACAGTCCATGGGGTCACAAAGAGTCGGACACAACTGAACAACTAAGCACAGCACAGCAGATGCAAAAGAAACAAAATGTAAGGGGATTATAAAGTAAGCAATAAAACTGTCACTATCTATAAATGAAATTCTTTATATTTAGAAAAACACAAAGCAGAAACTCTCAAATCTATCAGAGTCTCTAACCAGTTCCAGGGTCTGCAGACAAACAAAATGACTTCTACAAATATGAAACAAGGATATAACTGAATTTAAAATAAAAATAATATCAATTATATGTATATATACATATATATGCTATATACATACACATATATTTAGAAAGAAATTTGAAACAATGCACAGTATTTTTTGTAAAATTATAAGGCTTTATCTGTTCTTTTAAACCTAGTCTAAATAAATTTAAAGCTGTATAATTTATCACCAGCTTGATCAAGTTTCTACCAAAATCTCAGAAACTTCTTTTTTAATTTGAAAAATATCATTGTGATATTCATATAAGTGAGCAAATGACAATGAATTAGCAAATTTTATTTGAGTCAAAAAAAGAATAAGATAAGGTGGGAAACAGTGTTACAAGTTATAGTGACTTTACAGATATAGATATAAATATAGAAAAACAGAGCAAAGAATATAGGTCCCAGACCCATATATTGGAATATGGTTTATTATAGGCCTAGTGTTATGGATGGGGCTTCCCTGGTGGCTCAGTGATAAAGAATCCACCTGCCAATGCAGGAGACACAGGTTCAATCTCTGAGTCAGGAATATCCCCTGGAGAAGGAAATGGCAACCCACTCCAGCATTCTTGCCTGGGAAATCCCAGAGGAGCTTGAAGGGCTACAGCTTGTGGGGTTACAAAGTGTCAGGTACAACTAGTAGTATCACCTCATACCAGTCAGAATGAGTCTCATCAAAAAATCTATGAACAATAAATGCTGGAGAGGGTGTGAAGGAAAAGGAACTCTCTTGCACTGTTGGTGGGGATGCAAACTGATATAGCCATTGTGGAGAAAAGTATGGAGATTCTTTAAAAAACTAGCAATGAAAACTACCATATGACCCAGCAATCCCACTACCGAGCACATACCCTCAGGAAACCATAACTGAAAAAGACATATACCCCAATGTTCACTGCAGCACTATTTACAGTAGCTAGGACATGGAAGCAATCTAGATGTCTGTTGACAGATAAATGGATAAAGAAATTGTTGTACATATACACATTGGAATATTACTCAGCTATAAAAAGGAATGCATTTGAGTCAGTTCTAATGAGGTGGATAAACCTAAAGCCTATTATACAGAGTGAAGTAAGAAAAAGAAAGACAATTATCATACATTAACACATATATATGGCCTCTAGAAAGACGGTACTGATTATCCTATTTTCAGGGCAGTAAAGGAGATACAGACATAAAGAACTGACTTTTGGTCACAGTGAGTGAGGGAGAGGGTAGAAAACTTGAGAGAGTAGGATGAAACATTACCATATGTAAAAGAGATAACCAGTGGGAATTTGCTGTATGATGCAGGAGAGGGAGGAGGGGATGATTTGGGAGAATGGCATTAAAACTATTATAATTAAATAATAATAATTTAAAAAATAAAAATTAAAAAAAATTTTAAATAATAAAAAAAACAGTGGTCTATGACAACCTTGACGGATAGTATGGGACAAGAGGTGATAGGGAGGTTTAGGAGGGAGGGGACATGGGTATGCCTATGCTGATTCATGTCAATGTATGATAGAAACCATAAGTATATTATAAAGTAATTATTCTCCAATTAAAAGTAAAATTAAAAAGTAAATATAATAAAGAATGCAGCTTCACCAATTTTCTCTGAAACTCTGACCAAATAGGTCATCATTTTCCCAATATACAGGGGAAAATATGAACTCTTTATATCTTCCTGGCTTTGAACTCTTCCTAAATTCAATAGAGTTCCGTGAGTTCTCCCTATTGAGCATCAGTGTGATCTACTCCCTCACTACAGTGTTTAATAAATTTAGATTTACTCTGGGTAGTTTTCAAGGAAGGTCAAAGAGGAGAATGCTGTTATACCCCTGAGGTTACAATCCGCCCCTCCTCAAAAAAGACTGAAATCAACTGAGGATCCTGAGATCTACTTTCTCCATTTGAGAAAACATACGCATGTTATTTAGGCACCAAAATGAAGGTACCCTGGCTCTAGTTTCTTAATCTATATTCCAGTCCCACTTGTTTGTTTTGGTTCCTTTGTCTCACACCTGGTTTCTACCTTACTGCTCAGCATTTTCAGATCAGTTTCAGTAAGACAGTTTTATTTCAACTTCAGCACTTAAGCACTTAAGCTCTCCTGACGATTTTCCCAAGTGTTAGTTCTGCAGGCTGCTCGCCAGCTCATCCTTAATCCTTTGTCAACTGCCTATAGCTGAAATCCCAAACTGATAAGACACTTCAAGACTGTTTGTCTGGGGTAAGATACTTCAAGACTGTTTGTCTGGGGTCAAGTTAACATAGCCACTACTTATATAAGTAGAACTTCATGGGAGATATTCTGGGAGGATATCTGGGTCTTCTCTGAACAGTTATAATAATATAACTAAATGTTGCAAAATACATGGCAATATAGACATAAGTAAAATACCTATGCCTTATAATGAGTAGAATATGGGAAAGGTTAAAAAGAGAAATGAGACAAACTTTATATAACTACTGGCTGTAGTACAAGAGAATCACCTACTTTCCAAACATTTAAACATTTGTTGATGATTTTAGAACAGACACAAAATGTCGGCAATTCATACAAATAAACTCCCGGCCTAGTCCTTTCCAAGATGTGCACTCAAGAAATAGGTGGCAAATGTATTTTCTTCCAACAAGAAAAAAAGTCAAAAGATAAATAAGATTATAAGAAAGTGCTGGGACAGAAAAGTTATCCTATTTAAAAATTTTCAAGGCTGAATGAGAATCCACCATGATTCCAAGGCAAACCTCTTCAATCCTGACCCAGTTAGCCCTACTTTTTCACCAGAGGTTTCCTTTAATTCTCCTATGGTTCCCACCAGAAATAGCCAAAGTGGAAATGACCCACCAAAATAACAGTATGACCTGCTGCCTTTTAGACTCAATAAAACTGGGCTATCTAGAGTAGTTTAAAAATTCCAATACAGCTTTTAACTGTGGATAGCAATGAAATCTTGAAAGACACAGGTTCAGCTGATTCCATGAGAGAATTTAGAAATGTAGAAAAAGATGTGCTCTGCTTTTTTTTAAGCAACAGAGATTATAAACCCTCCTCTTAATTATATTCTGCTAAAGTGGTTGAGATTTATTGGCTATGAAATGCACTATTTCCAGCCAATGCTTCTATGCAGTGTTTTCCACTGTTCCACTTCTGTTAACAAGGACAATTCAAGGGCAAATACTAATTATGGTTTTGACACAGTTTTACTTTCATGTTTAGCTTTGAAAGTAATTCCAGAGTATGCCCCAATTCCCTTGTCAGTTTCCTCAACTTTTAATTTCTAATTTAATGAACTAGCGAACTCGAGGAGAGGCTCTGATTTTAAAAGTACTTTCCATTCCCCAAATTTTAGCTTTACTTCTCAAAAGAACATTTACAATTAAGGTAAATTACGAAGAACACACTAAGAAAATTTAAAATTCTAAATAACAGCTATACAAAATGGCTTTTAAAATCATATATCTATCCCTTTTGACTCAGTAAACACTCAGTATTACTAATTAGTATAGACATTGATGCACAGTTCTATAAACTATGACACATTCTTGAACAACAGTACCTTACATTCAAGGAGCCAATAGCAGTTGTTACTGAGATTTTGAGAAACATACTCTCTTTTTCCTGGCCAGTGTCTTGGATTTATGGAGTCATCTTAGAACACACTGATTTACCTCATCCCTAACCTTTCTTAAATTGAACATCTGACCCTTAACTGAAAAGCAAGTACATTCATATGATCTCCAAGTTTCTTGACTCAGGAATGATAAAAAAGTAAACAAATAAGCAATCCTTGAAAGTGAAGTGAATGTCTCTGTCGTGTCCAACACTTTGTGACTCTATGGACTATACAGTCCATGGAATTCTCCAGGCCAGAATACCGGAGTGGGTAGCCTTTTCCTTCTCTAGGGGATCTTCCCAACCCAGGGATCGAACCCAGGTCTCCCACATTGCAGGCAGTTTCTTTTTACGAGCTGAGCCACAAGGGAAGCCCAAGAATACTTAAGTGGACTAGGTAGCCTATCCCTTCTCCAGGGAATCTTCCTCACCCAGGAATTGAACTGAGGTCTTCTGCATTGCAGAAGATTCTTTACCAACTGAGCTATAAGGGAAGCCCAAGCAATCCTTATCATATCAAAAAAAAAGAAAGTGAAAGTCACTCAGCTGTGTCTGACTCTTTGCGACCCCATGTACTGTATAGTCTATGGAATTCTCTAGGCCAGAATACCAGAGTGGGTAGCCTTTCCCTTCTCCAGAGGATCTTCCCAACCCAGGGATCAAACCCAGGTCTCCCACATTGCAGGCAGATTCTTTACCAGCTGAGCTACCATGGAAGCACCCCCAAAAGAAAGCAAGTCCAAATAATATCAACAGAATGATTTTAACATATCTCCAACTTTCAAACTGTCATTGACATTGACCAAATAATTGAAAATACTGTAACATTTAACATATATAGTTTATAAAAAATAGTGACTGACTCTAGAAGGGTTAATCTGGGGGAAAATAGTGAATAAACATTGGAAATTTCAAAATTATTATTTTAAAAACTTATTTGTAAAGGTATACATTTATGAGATAAAATAGACTTAAATTATGAGCTACAAAAAGAGGTCATATATTTCACTGATAAATAACCATTATTGAATATACTAAAGCAAGTATAAATAAAAATTTCTAATAAATACATATTTATTATATATATATCACACTACATACTGTTTTTGTGTATATGTGCATGTGTACTTTTTAAATCACTGTATATTGAATGAAAATAGGCCAGGACTGAGACTTCTATTTGGCAACTCCAAAATTATACTTAGAGCAGGTAAGTCTATTTACATTGATTCTATCAACCATATTAATTTAATTATTCCTCACTAATTTTATGTGTATTTAACATGCCAATAACTGAGAGAGAGATATTGAAAATTTCCACAGAAATGAGGAATTTGTCAATATCCCTTGGAATTTGCACTAAAAGATATTCTGATACTATCTGTGTGTACAACTTCATATCTTTATATCTAACAATACATATTTGCAAGTTTATATTCTTAGACTTACAATGTCTGGTAGGCATTGAACTTTGATCATTACACAGTTAACTTTTATCACTAATGATGACTTTTGCCTTTGAATTTGTTTTGTCTCAGGTAATATAGCCGGAAATAATCTTTTCATTATTGTTCTTGTTAATATCTGCTTCGTGTATTCTCCTGCTTTTTCCTTCCAAACATCTTTACTGAAATATATTTGACATTCGATAAACTGTATATATTTAACATGTTAAAAAAAAAGAAAATGAAAAAAGGATTATTCTTAGGGCAGCAATATGTCCAGGTACAGACTATATATCAGTATTTCCTAGAATCTCTTGTGACTAAGTGTGGTCATATGATAAAATCTTTGAACAGTGAACAGTAAGCAAAAGTTTTATGAGGATGGTTCTGAGTAGGCTCTTTAAAAGGTATAGTTGAAGCACACTGCCTTTGTAGTCTTTCCTCCCTCTGCTAACTGGAGCACAGGCATGGTGATTGAAATTCCAGCACCAAGTTGGAGATAAGTGTTAAGTGCAGGAAATAAGATAAGCAAGGTGCAGGAAATAACTGCTGCCTATACCTGCCTGGGAATGCCAACCTCTAGATATTCTTTATAAGAGAAATACGTATCAACTTTACTTAAACTACTGTTATTTGTTATGTTCTGATAAATGTGGCTGATCATAAACTTCAGTGGTGATGTACATGGGTAAAAGTAGACATTCTCTCTGTAGAATGAAATTTATATTTCTTATTTAAAATGCTGAGTACATGTTTATTATTAACATTCTATATTGAATTTAATTTCATCATTAATTAAATTTTATGAAGATTTAATTTGCCAAATTGAATTTTGAGGTTTAAATGTTTTTAAAATTTGATTTATTCCTAAGTTCTTGTCTTTACTTTCTTGTTTTCAAATCAGTTATTTCAACTCTGAATGGTTTTGCCATCAGTGGGTTGCCATAAAAATTGAGATAAAAATGCATGCAGCTGGCAGCCAGTGAGTATTCAAATAATATAAGCTACTGACAGCATTTTCACTGTCAACTTGCTTAAATTTCTCATTTCTAATCCTTTTGCATAATACAGTAATTTCAGATACATAAACTAGGATAAATCTTATTTCAGTGTACCATGACAATAATAAAATTAATTTGAAAGTGCATTTGACCCTTGAATAATGTGGAGATTGGGGCCTTGACTCCCCAGTACAGTTTTAAATCCATGTATAACTTTACAGTTGGCTCTCTACAAGAGTGGTTCTGCATCTGCAGATTCAACCAATCTCAGATCATGGACTATATATTTGTTGGAAAAAACCCATGTATAAGTTCAAACCCATGTTGTATAGAAAGGTCAACTGTATTTTTGTTTTATTGATGTTTCTGGCACCAATAAATCAAATTTACTTTTTAAAAAGAAACAGGCCCAAATTTTCATGACAGCTGCTTCTACTTAAGAATTTGAAGTAGTAATAAGAATAGAGAGAAAAAGAAGTCAGGCTATGTATTTTTCAGTTTCAATGGAAATCCCATGTGGTTCTCAATCTTTTCACATTTTGCCTTCTCTGAACAGAAAATTCGTCTAGAACTCTCTATAACTTTATATTTTATTGAGTATAATTGCTTTACAATGTTGTGTTGGTCTCTGCTGTACATCGAAGGGAATCAGCTATATGCATACATATAATCCCCTCCGTCTTGGACCTCCCTCCCACCCCACCCCATTCTACCTCTCTAGGTCATCACAGAGCACAGAGCTGAGTTCCCTGTGCTATACAGCAGCTTCCCACTAGCTATCTATTTCACACATGGTATTTCATATACTTTAAAATCAATTCCATTGACAATATTATCTTAAAAATATCCTATAAAATAATTTTAAACCTCATGTAGAGGTTTATGTAGAGCATAAGTTATATCATTCTGGAAAATTCAGAAAGAGATGGGAATACCAGACCACCTGACCTGCCTCTTGAGAAATCTGTATGCAGGTCAGGAAGCAACAGTTAGAACTGGAAATGGAACAGACTGGTTCCAAATAGGAAAAGGAGTTCATCAAGGCTGTATATTGTCACCCTGCTTATTTAACTTATATGCAGAGTACATCATGAGAAACGCTGGACTGGAAGAAGCACAAGCTGGAATCAAGATTGCCGGGAGAAATATCAATAACCTCAGATATGCAGATGACACCACCCTTATGGCAGAAAGTGAAGAGGAACTAAAAAGCCTCTTGATGAAAGTGGAGAGTGAAAAAGTTGGCTTAAAGCTCAACATTCAGAAAAAGAAGATCATGGCATCCGGTCCCATCACTTCATGGGGAATAGATGGGGAAACAGTGGAAACAGTGTCAGACTTTATTTTGGGGGGCTCCAAAATCACTGCAGATGGTGACTGCAGCCATGAAATTAAAAGACGCTTACTCCTTGGAAGGAAAGTTATGACCAACCTAGATAACATTGAAAAGCAGAGACATTACTTTGCCAGCAAAGGTCCATCTAGTCAAGGCTATGGTTTTTCCTGTGGTCATGTATGGATGTGAGAGTTGGACTGTGAAGAAGGCTGAACGCTGAAGAATTGATGCTTTTGAATTGTGGTGTTGGAGAAGACTCTTGAGAGTCCCTTGGACCGCAAGGAGATCCAACCAGTCCATTCTGAAGGACATCAGCCCTGGGATTTCTTTGGAACGAATGATGCTAAAGCTGAAACTCAGTTCTTTGGCCATCTCATGCGAAGAGTTGACTCATCGGAAAAGACTCTGATGCTGGGAGGGATTGGGGGCAGGAGGAGAAGGGGACGACAGAGGATGCGATGGCTGGATGGCATCACTGACTCGATGGACGTGAGTCTGAGTGAACTCCGGGAGTTGGTGATGGACAGGGAGGCCTGGTGTGCTGTGATTCATGGGGTCACAAAGAGTCGGACACGACTGAGAGACTGAATTGAACTGAACTGAAGTTATATCATTAAAGCAAACATATATGTGCAAACAAAGTGCACATATAGGAATTGATGAATATAACTTAGAAAAAAATTATGTAACTTTATGTAAGTTAGAAGAAAACACCTGTTTAAAATGATAGGGTTTCTACTTTAGTTTTTCACTTTTTACAGATAACAATGACATATTGAGACATATTGCATACATATTACCATTACCTATATTAAGATGAAAAGAAGATTGAAATCATAGGTCAGAAATTAAAATCTTTGTAAACAACTTTGTCTTTGGCAAACTCCCTACAGCTAGAGGGTTAGAAGAGATATTTTTCATTTCAAGGAATACAATTGGGAAAGAGATGCATTAAACCCATCTAAGAAGTAAATTGAGATGTACAGTTTTAAAGAATTTAGGCAACCTTCACTCGAGTCCATAAAAAAAATCTGAACTTTTTATTCTTCGGATCAAGTTTAAAATAAAATCTTGATTAAGTATAAGACCAACAACTAAAGTTAGCATCAAATCCAACAGAGCCCCCACTGCCAACTCTCTGCACACACACACACACCCTTTTAGGTTATGTGAACTGAAGTAAACACACAGAGAAAAAAGGGTGCTCTCAATAAATCATGATCAATCAGATGAGAAGGGTTTAGAACACAGTTAACAGTGAGGCATGTATATCTCTGAGTTAAACAAGCATTATACTAAGCAATAACCTTGGCAATTATTTCAGATATAATCCTATAGGTCAACAGCCCATGAGAGGTCAACTTTGATCAGATGCAATTATCCAAATAATTTAAATAAAAGTTATTCACTGGAATTACTTAAGATAATTGAAAGAAGTGACTTTTGCAGGGAGGAAAAATGAATTTTCTGTAACTGTTACCGATTAGTTCCAAATGCTACATATTTTAATCAATCTTTTACTGAACAAATTAGTATTACAAGCAAAGTTCAGACCACAGTATCTGTTAGTCTAAGTACATTTTAAAAAATAATAATTCTGAATCACATGGAAGACATATTAATTCTTTCATCTATAGGGTGATGTGGTCTGTCTGAGGAAATTCTGTTGGAGTCTGCTTCAGGGTATCATTATTTTGTGATACAATGCAAAGTTCATAGGCATGGGTATTTTTTTTTAATTTTAGATATGGTCAAGAATGTGTATCATCTTATGCCAATTTTTCATATAGGCTTCCTTATTGATACTGGGCAGATCAGGTGGTCTGGTATTCCCATCTCTTGAAGAATTTTCCACAGTTTATTGTGATCCACACAGTCAAAGGCTTTGGCATAGTCGGTAAGCAGAAATAAATGTTTTTCTGGAACTCTCTTGCTTTTTCGATGATCCAGGGATGTTGGCAATTGGATCTCTGGTTCCTCTGCCTTTTCTAAAACCAGCTTGAACATCAGGCAGTTCACGGTTCACATATTGCTGAAGCCTGGCTTGGAGAATTTTGAGCGTTACTTTACTAGCATGTGAGATGAGTGCAATTGTGAGGTAGTTTGAGCATTCTTTGGCATTGCCTTTCTTTGGGATTGGAATGAAAACTGACCTTTTCCAGTCCTGTGGCCACTGCTGAGTTTTCCAAATTTGCTGGCATATTGAGTGCAGCACTTTCACAGCATCATCTTTCAGGATTTGGAATAGCTCAACTGGAATTCCATCACCTCCACTAGCTTTGTTCGTAGTGATGCTTTCTAAGGCCCACTGGACCTCACATTCCAGGATGTCTGGACTTAGGTCAGTGATCACACCATCGTGATTATCTGGGTAGTGAAGATCTTTTTGTACAGTTCTTCTGTGTATTCTTGCCATCTCTCCTTAATATCTTCTGCTTCTGTTAGGTCCATACCATTTCTGCCTTTTATCGAGCCCATCATTGCATGAAATGTTCCCTTGGTATCTCTAATTTTCTTGAAGAGATCTCTGATCTTTCCCATTCTGTTGTTTTCCTCTATTTCTTTGCACTGATCACTGAGGAAGGCTTTCTTATCTCTTCTTGCTATTCTTTGGAACTCTGCATTCAGAGTCTTATATCTTTTCTTTTCTCCTTTGCTTTTCGCTTCTCTTCTTTTCACAGCTATTTGTAAGGCCTCCCCAGACAGCCATTTTGCTTTTTTGCATTTCTTTTCCATGGGGATGGTCTTGATCCCTGTCTCCTGTACAATGTCACGAACCTCACTCCGTAGTTCATCAGGCACTCTATCTATCATATCTAGGCCCTTAAATCTATTTCTCACCTCCACTGTATAATCATAAGAGATTTGATTTAGGTCATACCTGAATGGTCTAGTGATTTTCCCTACTTTCTTCAATTTAAGTCTGATTTTGGTAATAAGGAGTTCATAATCTGAGCCACAGTCAGCTTCTGGTCTTGTTTTTGTTGACTGTATGGAGCTTCTCCATCTTGGGCTGCAAAGAACATAATCAATCTGATTTCAGTCTGCCTCTTGAGAAATCTGTATGCAGGTCAGGAAGCAACAGTTAGAACTGGACATGGAACAACAGACTGGTTTCAAATAGGAAAAGGAGTACGTCAAGGTTGTATATTGTCACCCTGCTTATTTAATTTATATGCAGAGTACATCATGAGAAACGCTGGACTGGAAGAAACACAAGCTGGAATCAAGATTGCTGGGAGAAATATCAATAACCTCAGATATGCAGATGACACCACCCTTATGGCAGAAAGTGAAGAGGAACTAAAAAGCCTCTTGATGAGAGTGAAAGAGGAGAGTGAAAAAGTTGGCTTAAAGGTCAACATTCAGAAAACGAAGATCATGGCATCCGGTCCCATCACTTCATGGGGAATAGATGGAGAAACAGTGGAAACAGTGTCAGACTTTATTTTTGGGAGCTCCAAAATCACTGCAGATGGTGACTGCAGCCATGAAATTAAAAGACGCTTACTCCTTGGAAGGAAAGTTATGACCAACCTAGATAGCATATTCAAAAGCAGAGACATTACGTTGCCAACAAAGGTCCATCTAGTCAAGGCTATGGTTTTTCCTGTGGTCATGTATGGATGTGAGAGTTGGACTATGAGGAAGGCTGAGTGCCGAAGAATTGGTGCTTTTGAATTGTGGTTTGGAGAAGACTCTTGAGAGTCCCTTGGACTGCAAGGAGATCCAACCAGTGCATTCTGAAGGAGATCAGCCCTGGGATTTCTTTGGAGGGAATTATGCTAAAGCTGAAACTCCAGAACTTTGGCCACCTCGTGCGAAGAGCTGACTCATTGGAAAAGACTCTGATGCTGGGAGGGATTGGGGGCAGGAGGAAAAGGGGACGACAGAGGCTGAGATGGGTGGATGGCATCACTGACTCGATGGACGTGAGTCTGAGTGAACTCCGGGAGTTGGTGATGGACAGGCAGGCCTGGCGTGCTGGGACTCATGGGGTCGCAAAGAGTCGGACACGACTGAGTGACTGAACTGAACTGAATTGATACTGGGAGGATGGGACTGCCCAAAGACAATCTATCTAAAACGTTTTCAAAGGCTGTTCTTTTCCCATGTTCTCAATTCTAATTCTTTAGAAACAGCTTCGAACATAATACTAATATATACTTGTCCATCACTTTATAATTACTTCAAATATAAGAACTATTTCTAGTATATTTATGACCACTCACTACCTCACATGAGTTCTGCATGGGGTATATGTGTGTGTGTATATATATATATATATACACACACACATATATATATATACACACATATGTGTGTGTGTGTGCATGTATATGCATGACTGTGTGCTGTCATGTCCAACTCTTTTGGGATCCCAGGTATTGTAGCCTGTCAGGCTCCTCTGTCCATGGGATTTCCCAGACAAGAATACTGCAGTGAGCTCCCATTTCTTTCTCCATGGGATCATCCTGACTCAAGGAGTGAACCTGTGTCTCCTGAGTCTCCTGAACTGCAGGCAGATTTTTACTGCTGAGCCACCAGGGAAGTCTCTCTCTCTCTCTCTCTCTCTCTCTATATATATATATATATATATATACACTCAGATATATACATACATATGTGTGTATATATATATTCAATATATATTCAATGTATGTATATACATATACATATTATATACACACATATTTACACATATACATATATGCATGCATATATATAGATACATATATACATACATATACATATGTGTGTGTGTGTGTGTGTGTGTGTATATATATATATATACATACATATATGGAACAACAGACTGGTTCCAAATAGGAAAAGGAGTATGTCAAGGCTGTATATTGTCACCCTGCTTATTTAACTTCTATGCAGAGTACATCATGAGAAATGCTGGGCTGGAAGAAGCACAAGCTGGAATCAAGATTGCCGGGAGAAATATCAATAACCTCAGATATGCAGATGACACCACCCTTATGGCAGAAAGTGAAGAGGAACTCAAAAGCCTCTTGATGAGAGTGAAAGAGGAGAGTGAAAAAGTTGGCTTAAAGCTCAACATTCAGAAAACGAAGATCATGGCATCCGGTCCCATCGCTTCATGGGAAATAGATGGGGAAACACTGGAAACAGTGTCAGACTTTATTTTTGGGGGCTCCAAAATCACTGCAGATGGTGATTGCAGCCATGAAATTAAAAGACGCTTACTCCTTGGAAGGAAAGTTATGACCCACCTAGATAGCATATTCAAAAGCAGAGACATTACATTGCCAACAAAGGTCCATCTAGTCAAGGCTATGGTTTTTCTTGTGGTCATGTATGGATGTGAGAGTTGGACTGTGAAGAAGGCTGAGAGCCGCAGAATTGATGCTTTTGAACTATGGTGTTGGAGAAGACTCTTGAGAGTCCCTTGGACCTCAAGAAGATCCAACCAGTCCATTCTGAAGGAGATCAGCCCTGGGATTTCTTTGGAACGAATGATGCTAAAGCTGAAACTCCAGTACTTTGGCCACCTCATGCGAAGAGCTGACTATTAGAAAAGACTCTGATGCTGGGAGGGATCGAGGGGTAGGAGGAAAAGGGGACGACAGAGGATGAGATGGCTGGATGGCATCACCGACTCGATGAACGTGAGTTTTAGTGAACTCCAGGAGATGGGATGGACAGGAAGGCTTGGTGTGCTGCGATTAATGGGGTCACAAAGAGTCGGACACGACTGAGCGGCTGATCTGAATCTGATCTGATACGTACATATACATATATATGTATGTGCTGTGTGTATATATATATTTAATAAACAATGATATTGAAAAACAACTGGACTTAAAATATGTAAATCTTCATAGATTAATTATTTTCACATGCTATCCCATTTCCTAGTAAATATTTTTCACATGCTATCCCATTTCCTAGTAAATATTTTTCATTGATTGAATGATTCAATTGATCATTCATTGATCGTCATTGTTCATCTCTAAATATACTTCTGAAGTATAAGTAAAATCCACAATATATTCATAAAATTCAGAAAATGTGTTAAAGTTAAATTATCACCTAATCCACAGTAAAAATTCAGACTTCCTCTATTTCCCAATAACAACCATCTCATTTTTTCCTGTTCAAGATGCAATTTTATATTGTGCTTAGAACTTAGTAATATCTCCTTTGTCTTTTTCATTTTCATTTCTGAAACAGTCTCACAACCTTTCTTTTTCTTTCTTGACCTTGACATTTTTGAAGAGCACAGGTTGGCTATTTTGTGAAATGCTCTCAATCTACATTCGTGTAATATTTTCTCATGTTTAGATTCACATTAAACATATTTGGTAGGAATGTCATGTGCATGATGCTATATCATTCTTGGTGCATTATGTCAAAAGGCAGACTATATCATTTATCCTAATTATGGTGATGTTAACATTAATCACTTGATTACAGTGATGTCTATCATCAGAGTTAGTATCTGTAAAGTTGGCCTTGTTTTCTTTGTAATTAAGTATTATGTAAGAAAATACTTTGAGATTATGTAAATAACCATTCCTTATTAAGCTTTCTCCTAACAGTCTGAGACCTTGGTTTTTGAAAAATATCATTCCTTTTTCTTACAGTATTTTGCCTTCCAAAGAAAAACTTTTGTTTCCTTTTTTCTTTCTTTTCTTTCTTCCTTTCCCTTTCTTTTCTTATTTCTTTCTCCTTTTCTTCCTTCCCTCCCTTTTCCCCTTCCTTCTTTCCCCCTCTCCTTCCTTTCTTTCTCTCAGTAAAAACTCATGTATTTCTATTTTGTCTAACATGTTTGGAAGTATTCAGCCATTAATTCCTCAAATATTTTTTTTCCTTCTTTTCCCCCAGCTTTACTGGGATATTTATAATTTACATATAGCATATATAAGTTAAAGGTGTACAACACTGACTTTATACTCATATAAACTATGAGATTATTACTCCAGTCAGTTAATTAACACTTATGTGGTATCATATAATTATTATTTCTTTTTGTGGTGGTAATATTTAAGATCTGTGTGTGTGTGTGTGTGTGTGTGTGTTAGTTGCTTAGTTGTGTTCAACTTTTTGCAACCCCACAGACCACAGCCCCACCAGGCCCCTCTGTCCATGGGATTCTCCAGGCAAGAACACTGGAGTGGGTTGCCATTTCCTTCTCCAAAAGGAACTATAGAAAGAAAGAAAGTGAAGTTGCTCAGGCGTGTCCGAGTCTTTGCGACCCCATGGACTGTAGCCCACCAGGCTCCTTTGTCCATGGGATTCTCCAGGCAAGAATACTGGAGTAGGTTTCCAATTTAAGATCTAGTCTCCTAACAAATGTTAAACACATAATAGAAAATGGTTAATTACAGTGACTATGCTATACAGATTAGATCCTCAGAACTTATTTATCTTATAACTGTAAGTTCGTGCTCTTTGTCCAATATTTCCTCATTACTCTCCAGTCCCACTATTCTGCTCTTTAGTTGTATGAGTTCCTGTTGTTGGACTGTGCTTATAAGTGAAAACATAAAGTACTTGTCTTTCTGTGTAGATTTATTTCACCTAAATCAACACTCTCAAGGTCAAATCATGTTGTCCAAAAGCTTTTCCTTTTCATGGCAGAATAATATTCCATTGCATGTAAACACACACACACACACATACTTCCACATTTCTTTATCCTTTTAATCATAAATGTACATTTTGGTTACTTCCATGTCTTGGCTATCACATATAATACTACAATGAACATGTAGATGAAGATATCCTTCAAGACAGTGATTTCATTTTTTTTTTTTCCAAACATAAACTCAAAAGTAGGATTACTGCATCATATGGTAGTTCTATATTTAACTTTTTGAAGAACCTCCATCCCTTTTTCCATAGTGGCTGTACTATTTAAATTCCCACCAACAGTGCACAATGGTTCCCTTTTCTCTACATCCTCACCAATACTTGCTATTTCTCCTTTGTTTAATAATAGCCAGGTGGGAAGTGGTATCTCATTGTAGTTTTGATTTTCATTCTCCTGATGATTAGTGATGTTGAGCATTTCTTCATGTACTTGTTCACTATCTTTATGCTTGGTTAATTTTTTAGAGAGGGAAAATTCAAGTCCATTCAAGTCCTCTGTCCATTTTTTAGAAATTGCATTATCTGTTTGTTTACCATTGGGTCATTGGAGTTAGTTATGCAATTTTTGATACTAATCCCTCATTAAATACATGATTTGCAAATATGTTCTCTCCTTCCATAGCCTGTCTTTTCATTTTACTCAATGTTCCTATTTTTGTGCAGAAGATTTTCAGTTTGAATATAGTCCCGTTTGTTTACTTTTGCTTCTGTTGCTTGGACTTGTGGTGTCATATCCAGATAATTACGGTCAAGAACAATGTCAAGAAGCTTGTTTTCCCCTTGCTTTCTTCAAGTTGTTTTATGGTTTCAGGTCATATATAAGGTCTTTAATCCATCTTAAGCTAAATTTTGTGAATGATGTGAGACAGGGTTCCAATTTCAGTCTGGAGACTGGCCTGGCAATGCAGTGGGCCAGAAGGGTGTGTCCGTAGGATTCAACCTGCTTTATAGAAATCATGAGGGCTAGTCTCTTGTTGGGTTGGGTCAAGATGCTGGGTCTATGGGACCTAGCTTGGTGCTGAGATGGGTTGAAAGCCTAGGTCTGTGGTAGTTGGCATGGAGGGGAGCCTGAGTTCCTGAGGGTAAATTGGGAGCCTGTGTCCACAGGCGCACCCTGGGGCTGTGGCAGCTAGCTGCCACTCAGATGTGCCAGAAGCTTGTGTTAGCAGGAATCCACTGATTGCTGATGCCATGGGAGCTGACTAGGGCCATAAGAATTAGCCAACACCCAGGTGGGTCAGAGACCTGTCTCTATGGTTGGATTGCTCAGGCTTGGGGGAGAAGTGATGGGAGCAAAGCAAATCAATCTTTCCTACCCTTCTCTATGCACCGTTTGTTCTTTCTATGCTTCACTCATGCTTTAAAATTATAGTGCTGGAGAAGACTGGTAAAAGTCCCTTGAACAGCAAGGAGATCAAAACAGTCAATCCTAAAGGAAATCAACCCTGAACATTAATTGGAAGGACCGATGCTGAAGCTTTAATACTTTGATCACCAGATGCAAAGAGCCAACTCATTGGAAAAGACCCTGATGCTGGAAAAGACTGATAGCAAGAGGAGAAGGGGGCGACAAGGATGATATGGTTAGATAACACCAGTGACTCAATGGCCACTTGAGTATAGTCCCACTTGTTTACTTTTGCTTCTGTTGCTTGGGCTTGTGGTGTCATATCCAGAAAATTACAGTCAATAACAATCTCAAAAAGCTTTTTTCCCCCTTGTTTTCTTCTAGCAGTTTCATGGTTTCAAGTCATACATAAGGTCTTTAGTTTGAGAAACTCTGGGAGATAGTGAAGTACAGGGAAGGCTGGTATGCTACAGTGCATGTCACAAACAGCCAGACATGGCTTAGAAAACTGAACAAAAATGCTTCACCCATGCGCTACAATCCCTCACCTGCAATCCTTAGCTCCTGTGAAGGTATTTTCTTGTTTAAGGGAGAACGATAATGCACAGTAGAAATACTTACGCTGCCATTTGGTAGACATCACTTTCTCATTTCTTTCTTTCTTTTTTTTTTTTCTACGTTTGCACTTCAATTAGCCACCATGGATATTTGTTAAAGAGATGTAGAGCTAAGATTTTAGGGCTGAGGGTTTAAGTAAAACTTTCTAATCAGATTTTATTAGGCTCACACTTCCCTAGTGACTGAATTTATAGAGCCATTGGAGGCAGCTAGAAAGATGGCAGAAGAGTGAGGCATGTATGTACGTGCAAGGAACTGTGTTTAGCAAAGAGAGGTGTTAGGTTTAGCAGAGACAGCCTCAATCTCAATATGCCTTAAAACCATCATTAATAAAATTGGGCCAATCACACCTACTTCTCAAAACTTTTCTTAGAGAAAGCTGCGGAGCTTTTCTTAGTGAAGCTGTCGGAAATGGGAGAAAAGTGTTTCAAATTGTTGTGGATTCTAAGCTAAAGGAGTGGATACAAGTACTTTGATTCCTGCAGTACACAAACTTGCCCTGCGTAGATGCTGCAGTTGCTATTATTTCTGTCTTCCTTACAATAACTTCAGTAGGAGAAAAAGTCATGAAACATTTTCATGGACCAGATCCTTGCCTGACTCTTATTTTCATTCTCCTCCCCACTTCTGAGATGGCAATCCCAGCTTGTGGAACATTCCCCAATAGCATACAAGACAGTTACAGTTTGGACACACTGATGTTGGCATTTCACTGAAGTTCAATACATACTTCCCCACAGAAACCATGCTTGAAATAGTTATTGTTGTTGTTGTTTAGTCACTAAGTTGTGTCCAACTCTTCCATCCCACGGACTGTAGCCCGCCAGGCTCCTCTATCCATGGAATTTTCCAGGCACAAATACTGGAGTGGGTTGCTATTTCCTTCTCCAAATCAACTATACTTCAATAGTTAAAAAAAAAAAAAATGTAAGGGTTGACATAAACACACCTGAGTGTAATAGAAGAAGTATTACTTTCTACTAGGGTAATCAGGCAGAGAAGGCAATGGCACCCCACTCCAGTACTCTTGCCTGGAAAATCCCATGGGTGGAGGAGCCTGGTAGGCTGCAGTCCATGGGGTTGCTGTGAGTTGGATATAACTGAGTGACTTCACTTTCACTTTTCACTTTCATGCATTGGAGAAGGAAATGGCAACCCACTCCAGTGTTCTTGCCTGGAGAATCCCAGGGACAGGGGAGCCTGGCGGGCTGCCGTCTATGGGGTCGCACAGAGTCGGAAACGACTGAAGCGACTTAGCAGCAGTGGCAGCAGCAGGGTAATCAGGGGAAGGACAGGATGCAAGTCAAACTATTTCCTTCTTCAGGGGATCTTTCTGACCCAGGGATTGAACCCACATTTTTTGAGTCTCCTGCATTGGCAGGTGGATTCACTGAGCCACCTGGGAAGCTCCAGAAAAGGGAACCCTCTTACACTGTTGGTGGGAATGCAAGCTAGAACAGCCACTATGGAGAACAGTGTGGAGATTCCTTAAAAAACTGGAAATAGAACTGCCATATGACCCAGCAATCGCACTGCTGGGCATACACACTAAGGAAACCAGAATTGAAAGAGACACGTGTACCCCAATGTTCATTGCAGCACTGTTTATAATAACATGGAAACAACCTAGATGTTCATCAGCAGATGAATGGATAAGAAAGCTGTGGTACATATACACAATGGAATATTATTGCAGCCATTAAAAATAATACATTTGAATCAGTTCCATAGTTCATCAGGCACTCTATCTATCAGATCAAGGCCTCACACGCTAGTACAGTAATGCTCAAAATTCTCCAAGCCAGGCTTCAGCAATACGTGAACCGTGAACTTCCTGATGTTCAAGCTGGTTTTAGAAAAGGCAGAGGAACCAGAGATCAAGTTGCCAACATCTGCCGGATCATCGAAAAAGTAAGAGAGTTCCAGAAAAACATCTATTTCTGCTTTATTGACTATGCCAAAGCCTTTTGACTGTGTGGATCACAATAAACTGTGGACAATTCTGAAAGAGATGGGAATACCAGACCACCTGACCTGCCTCTTGAGAAACCTATATGCAGGTCAGGAAGCAACAGTTAGAACTGGACATGGGACAACAGACTGGTTCCAAATAGGAAAAGGAGTTCATCAAGGTTGTATATTGTCACCCTGTTTATTTAACTTATATGCAGAGTACATCATGAGAAACGCTGGACTGGAAGAAGCACAAGCTGAAATCAAGACTACTGGGAGAAATATCAATAACCTCAGATATGCAGATGACACTACCCTTATGGCAGAAAGTGAAGAGGAACTCAAAAGCCTCTTGATGAAAGTGAAACTGGAGAGTGAAAAAGTTGGCTTGAAGCTCAACATTCAGAAAACGAAGATCATGGCATCTGGTCCCACCACTTCATGGGAAATAGATGGGGAAACAGTGGAAATAGTGTCAGACTTTATTTTTCTGGGCTCCAAAATCACTACAGATGGTGACTGTAGCCATGAAATTAAAAGACACTTACTCCTTGGAAGGAAAGTTATGACCCACCTAGATAGCATATTCAAAAGCAGAGACATTACTTTGCCAACAAAGGTTCATCTAGTCAAGGCTATGGTTTTTCCTGTGGTCATGTATGGATGTGAGAGTTGGACTGTGAAGAAGGCTGAGCACCGAAGAATTGATGCTTTTGAATTGTGGTGTTGGAGAAGACTCTTGAGAGTCCCTTGGACTGCAAGGAGATCCAACCAGTCCATTCTGAAGGAGATCAGCCCTGGGATTTCTTTGGAAGGAATGATGCTGAAGCTGAAACTCCGGTACTTTGGCCATCTCATGCGAGCAGATGACTCATTGGAAAAGACTCTGATGCTGGGAGGGATTGGGGGCAGGAGGAGAAGGGGACGACAGAGGATGAGATGGCTGGATGGCATCACTGACTCGATGGACGTGAGTCTGAGTGAACTCCAGCAGTTGGTGATGGATAGGGAGGCCTGGTGTGCTGTGATTCATGGGGTTGCAAAGAGTCAGACATGACTGAGCGACTGATCTGATCTGATCTCATCTGTTTCATTAATATAATTCTAAAAGTCAGTTATAAGAGAAGACTTTTCTAGGTCAGAGTGGGAACATATAGCACTTTGTAAGCAGTGAAGATTTTTGCTAGTTGCCAATAACTATCTATGAAAAGCTACGACCGACCCAGACAACATATTGAAAAGCAGACATTACTTTGCCAACAATGGTCCATCTAGTCAAAGCTATGGTTTTTCCAATAGTCATGTATGGATGTGAGAGTTGGACTATAAAGAAAGCTGAGCACCAAAGAATTGATGCTTTTGAACTGTGGTGTTGGAGAAGACTCTTGAGAGTCCCTTGGACTGCAAGGAGATCCAACCAGTCCATTCTAAAGGAAATCAGTCCTGAATATTCATTGGAAGAACTGATGAAGAAGTTGAAGCTCCAATACTTTGGCCACCTGACATGAAGAACTGACTCATTGGAAAATATCCTGATGCTGGAAAAGACTGAAGGCAGGAGGAGAAGGGGATGACAGATGGGATGGTTAGATGGGCATCACTGATTGATGGACGTGAGTTTCCACAAGCTCCAGGAGTTGGTGATGGACAGGGAAGCCTGGCGTGCAGCAATCCCTGGGGTTGCAAAGAGTCAGACACGACTGAGCCATTAAACTGAGCTGAATAATTATGTATACAAACACAATTTTGAATATAAGCTGTTATTAAGTTGACTCATAGCAACAGTAATTTCTTCTGGGAATCTTCTTTAAGAACCAAAATAGAGTGTGTAATTAAATGTCCTGTGAGCTGAAGCTATCATTGCCATAACCCATGGCCTCATAATTTTCCATATTCATACTCTGACTCCCACTTCCCTACATTCATCACCCAGACATCTCTGGTCAATTCTTCTCCCTTTCTTCTAAATTCTGCTTATACCTTTTACATGGTCCAATGTGTCCATAAATGACTTTCTCTCCTTACACAAACTTTCAATTTTAACCTCTACAACTAAAAGGCAAGATCTGTGTCTGGGTAAATACACAAAAGAGAGGCTGTATCATTAGTCGGTGTGCAGTAGATTCACTGATTTGGGGTATGGGATCTATCACATTGTAGTCTCTCTCTGTATATGTATTTTACAAAAGAATAAAAAAGGACTCTTGCCTGTATATTCAGACCTTGCCAGAAAGGTAAATAAGAAAATATCTGGGTCATGAAATATATTTTAACATAAATAACTGAGAAGCCAGTGAGTAAGAAGAAGCAAAAAACTTAATACCTTTGGGGAATACTTAAATAGTAAATTCAATAGCTAAACGCATCATATTTCTGGGTCTTTTCAGTATTTGATCAGCTACTGTACAGATTTCTTTACTGTCTGGTAAATCACTCATTATAAAAATAAATACAAGATAATTATGCATGCATGTTCAGTTGCTCGGTTGTGTCTGACTCTATGTGACGGGCTCCTCTGTCCATGAAATTTTTTAGGCAAGAATACTAGAGTTGGTTGCCATTTCCTACTCCAGAAGATCTTCCCAACGTGTCTCCTGACTTGGCAGGTGGATTCTTTACCCCTGCACAGTCAGTAAGGACTGTTTGTTTGATCTTTATTATGAAGCTATTCATTAACCACAGCAGCATTCCTGACCCCAGAGATTCATTGTTCCTCTCTTGGAACCAGGTTCACCTTTTTAACTTCCACTAGCTCTTTAAGAAAGAAAAGCAAAGTTCCTTTTTCTTTGATGGTTTGTCCACAGACTTGAATTATCCTTCTTCTATAGAAGTTGCTTTAAAATATATATAACTCAGAAGTCTTGATATTTTCAGGAACTTATTTCTAAAGTTCCAAACCAGATCATGTAACAACTCAGCTTAAAATACTCTAAGAAACAACGCAAACTTAATATTGTATGCAATGATGTATCCTCTAATTACACTTTCAACCTCATTTCTCATAAACCACTTGACCTATTAGGTGATCCAACTAAATGAAGTCAGTCAGAGAAAAACAAATACTATGTGATATCACTTATATGCTGAACATAAAAAAATGGTACAAAAATGATTTATTTACAAAACAGATTCACAAATGTCAAAAACAAACAATGCTTTCTGAAGGGGAAAGGTGGTGGTGAGGGATAAATCAGTAGTTTGAAATTGACATATACACACTACTATATTTAAAATAGATAACCAACATGGACTTACTGTATAGTATGGGGAACTTTACTCAAAATTATGCAATAACCTAAATGGGAAAATAAATTCAAAAAAAGAGGTATATGTAAATGTATAACAGAATCACTTTGCTGAATATCTGAAACTAACAAAATATTGTAAATCTATAATATAAAATGAAAATTTTTAAATTAAGCCACTTCCTGTGCTCACTGCTCACTGACTTCTCTCATTTTGTCTATGCAGCTTCCTCTACTTGGAATGCATCATATTTCCCCTTGTATTTCTAAGTCCTACCTATTATTATTTATTTATTTTATTTTTTAATTTTACAATATTGTATTGGTTTTGCCATATATCATAAGTCCTACCTATTATTAAGGTCCAGGTAAAAAGTCATCTTTTATAAGACATTCTCCAATCATTTCATGTAGACATAATCTGCTTGAACTTCCTTAATAATTTATTTCTTACAACACTTAATATTTCTCACAGTGTATTTTATATTAAGACATTCATTAAACAGGAAAGACAAGTTATCAGATTCATCTATTTGTGACATTTTATCCAGTCCCTTCTCCAAGGGATCTTCCCAACCCAGGGATGGAACCTGGGTCTCCTCCATTGCAGATGGATTCTCTATCCTCTGAGCCACAAGTGAAGCCCATTTTATATATTAAATGTTGAAAAGCTACTAGGTTTAATCCCTAGCATATAAAGACAAAACAATTATTGATCAATTCCCAATAAAATATTAACATATTACCAAAATTTCAAAATGCTTTGTAAGAATTTCTACTTTCAAATTATGTCTTTTATAATATTCATGTGCTGCAAAAAATATTTATGCACCTATTTTAAAGTCTCCCACTCCAAGTGTCACCCAGACCATCATCATGATTTTCTACTGAGTCTTCTAACTAATTTGAACATATATCTAATATTTTTTTTTCATCCTCTCAGATCATGGTGCAGGAACAGAAGTATGATTTGTACTCTTGTACTTAAGATATTAATATTCATTATATTTCACATAAAGAAGGTTGTATATGCACTTCCTCTTTAAATATTCATTAGGATAGTACTGCTCTTTTCATTATCATTAGGACTTTGTTCCCTTCCTGTTCTACTCCCCACACTTATTCACTGTCAAACAAGAGTAACAACTTCAACTCCACCCACTTCACCATTCACTTTGTAATAACTAACATAGCAGTTCACCCCAGTTGGCAGCCTAATTTGTATACACACTAATTCACTCATTCCTGCATATTCATGATGGACAAGTGGACTGACCCATAAAGAAGTCTGCAAGTGGAGTCAGAGAAGCCCCTAGTGAAAAATCTAATCATAAAGGAGAAGAGGGTGAAAGTACACAAGTGTAGTTCAAAACCATGAGTCACATCTGACTGCAGGAATAATGGACCACACCTCATGGTCTGGCATTTCACACATGTGCCAGCCCTTTTCCTGTGGGACTCATACCTGAGTCCTAGAGAGAGGGAATTGCATTTAAGCATAAAAGAGTATATAAAAACTAAGAGCTGTTTTACAGAAATCTGTCAGAGCCTGAAAGTACAAGGCAAATCTAAATACTGACTTCAGTGGGATTATACTGAAATTTCTCCTCGTGGAAAAGGCATCAGCCATTCAGCGGGCATCCATACCTTTGCGGAAGGCACATTTACATCTTTGTTACCTTTGTTGCAGTCAATGGTACAGAACATCATTACAATCCCCTGAACTGGAATAAAGAAAACTGGCAGAGGAGACATGCTATTCACAATGATTTGCCATGTAATACCCTTCTTGGGAAGAACCTGAACTAAATGGCGAGGCATAGAAGGAGGCTGCAAAGCCCCATTAGTCAGAATAGGATCAAGGGTAACAACCAAACCGCACTTTGGCTTGTTGTCTTTGCATACAGACTTTACAAGGACTATGCTTTCTCTTCAAACACTACTCCCTTCTTTCCTTCATCAAGAACCTTCTTCAAAGGACAAACTACCTTTCCCTTAGTTTCTCCTTATTTCCATACTCCTGCAATCTGATTCCATATCCTATCACTCTACTAAAGAACTCAAAGTCAGACACCATTGGCTGTTTTGCAGTAATATCAATCACGTCTTTTCAGTTCTCATCCTATTAATTTCCCATGCAGTGTTCAGCTTATGGCATTAACATTTTTTTTCTTCTATAGGTCCTTTTACTTGCTCATCAACTTCATTTAGCTCATTTCAGTGTCTATGATATTCTTTGCTGACAAGTACTCGGAAAGATCCATTAACTCTTTCAAGGCTTAAGCCAAGAGTTACTATGACCATGTTTTTCTAATCAGAAGTACATCAGTGCAAAATTAAATTTAAAAAATTATCACTGTATCTGAAATAGTTCATAGAGTTTTAGATCTAATATTCAATTAATTAATACAGGGATTTCATTGTCAGTCTCCCTAAGAAACTTATAAGGAGGACATAAGAATCCATTCCTTTTGTGACAGACTTTTAGAAGAGAAAACCTATCACGTATTACTATGACAACTATTCTGTTGTCTCACAGAATGCTTACAATTCTGTAAAATAAATCTGAAAGCAATGGTAAAGATAGAGGTAGTCTTGGGATACAGATTGGAGAAAACTATATATATATATGTACATAATTTATTTTTATTACCATTAATATTTATTCAGAATTGTTATAAAATTTTAAGATACTCTACTGTGCAATATGTTTCTATTCATATTTTCAGCTTTTAAACAAAATGCTTTCTTTCTCACCCTATCATTTTATGAAGCATTCACAATAATTACTTTCAAGAATTAAGAAATATTTTACATTATCCCAGCCAAAAAATTTACCACAGACAAAGCACTGTTTTCACTATGTAAGTTATTTATTTTGGCTTTGATTTCTAACTTCTTTATTGCAATTTTTTAATGCCAGAAACATTTTTATATTCCTTTCATCTTGGAAAAAATATTTTGTTAAGACTATGGCTTAATTATAGCAATTGTAGAAGTAACTTTAAAGGTTACTGTATCATGTATATATGTATATATACTACAGTCATTTATATATTAATAGAAATGCTGGGCATTTATTTTCAGTTCTCATATTAATGTACACAAAAATAAATATCACAAAATTCCTTTTAATGTCAAAAGGTTTTTTGATTTACTTATCATTATAAGTATTTAAATTCTTATTTTAAGTTGTCACTATCTCTATAGTAGTAAATATCCAACACACAAAAAAACTTCAATCTTAAAACACGACAGACAACACAAAATGATAATTTGGGGTTTCAAAATAATGATAAGACAGATTCTCTACGTAGTTTACCAAACTCTAATATTCTTTTTCATTTTTATATTTATTATATTATTATAATACTATAATAATATAATTAATAACATTGTATTATTATAAATATTTATATTTACACATAATTATATTTATTGTATTATGTATTATTACTATATCATTTTAAATTATCATATTATACTATTTTTATCTGTAAAATAAAATTCATTTCAGCCAATACATTTAACTACATTTTGTACAAATCCTCATTCAAAGAGGCATAGACATTGTTTGAAACAACTAACTCATATATTTCTTAATGGTCAAAAAGCATTCTCTGGTGGCTATGAGGAGAGAAATGGTCAAATTAAAAATAGCATGAAGGGGAAAAAAGAAGTCACCATCCTGGGCCAAAGGACATTATGATACAGATTTGGCTAAATCAAGTGCTTGGTGGTTGCCTAGGTTATGGCCTTTAATTTATATGAATTGTTTTCCATACCTGTCATTCACTAGGGCCTCCCTTGTGGCTCAGAGAGTAGAGAATCTGCGAGCAACCTGGAAAACCCAGGTTTGATCCCTGGGTCAGGAATATCCCCTGGAGAAGGAAACAGCAACCCACTCCAGTGTTCTTGCCTGGGAAATCCCATGGACAAAGAGGCCTGATGGGCTACAGCCCATGGGGTCACAGAGAGTTGGACCTGACTGTGCAACTAAGACTTTGACTTTCATACCTGTCATTAAGTCAAAGATTATGGTGAGCTTTCCACTCTGCTGTTCTCTGTTATCCAAATTGCCTAGAGATCAAACCCTCATCTCCTACAGCTCCTCACTGCAGGCAAATTCTTTACCACTGGGGAAGCCTCTTTATAATTATAATACTTACAAAATAATATATAATTTAAGAATGTGAGAAAATGAAACAACAGAAAAATAACCTTATTCTTTGCATATATATATACATATATATAAAACTATATACTATATAATGTAAATATATATAAACAGGTATATATATTAAATCTAAGCATCATTTTCTTTTAGACATTAAGAGAACTTCCATTCTTACATGTTCAGTCATTGAGATGTTGTCTCTAGGGTTAATGTGCATACCATAATTTACCTTGTACCCAAACCAGTACCAAAAGTGGGATATTTCCACAACTAAAATAAAAATAGTTGTAATTGCCAGTCATGAAGCTGGTAACAAGAAATACTGGAGGCTGCCAAGATGAATTTTCATATTATGCCAAAGCAAACGCTTAGCAAAACTTTTATACTACAACAAACTGGAAGGCAAAATGTAAGCCCAGTAGAATACAAAGAACATTCAGTTCAGTCAGTTCAGTCGCTCAGTTGTGTCCGACTCTTTGCGACCCCATGAATCACAGCACACCAGGCCTCCCTGTCCATCACCAACTCCCGGAGTTCACCCAGACTCACGTCCATCGAGTCAGTGATGCCATCCAGCCATCTCATCCTCTGGGGTCCCCTTCTCCTCTTGCCCCCAATCTCTCCCAGCATCAGAGTCTTTTCCAATGAGTTAACTCTTCACATGAGGTGGCCAAAGTACTGGAGTTTCAGCTTAAGCATCATTCCTTCCAAAGAAATCCCAGGGCTGATCTCCTTCAGAATGGACTGGTTGGATCTCCTTGCAGTCCAAGGGACTCTCAAGAGTCTTCTCCAACGCCACAGTTCAAAAGCATCAATTCTTTGGTGCTCAGCCTTCTTCACAGTCCAACTCTCACATCCATACATGACCACTGGAAAAACAATAGCTTTGACTAGATGGACCTTTGTTGGCAAAGTAATGTCTCTGCTTTTGAATATACTATCTAGGTTGGTCATAACTTTTCTTCCAAGGAGTAGGCGTCTTTTAATTTCATGGCTGCAATCACCATCTGCAGTGATTTTGGAGCCCAAAAAATAAAGTCTGACACTATTTCCACTGTTTTCCCATCTATATCCCAAGAAGTGATGGGACCAGACACCATGATCTTCATTTTCTGAATGTTGAGCTTTAAGCCAACTTTTTCACTCTCCTCTTTCAATTTCATCTAGAGGCTTTTTAGCTCCTCTTCACTTTTTGCCATAAGGGTGGTGTTATCTGCATATCTGAGGTTATTGATATTTCTCCCAGCAATCTTGATTCCAGCTTGTGTTTCTTCCAGTCCAGAGTTTCTCATGATGTACTCTGCATATAAGTTAAATAAGCAGGGTGACAATATACAGCCTTGACGAACTCCTTTTCCTATTTGGATCCAGTCTGTTGTTCCATGTCCAGTTCTAACTGTTGCTTCCTGACCTGCATACAGATTTCTCAAGAGGCAGATCAGGTGGTCTGATATTTCCATCTCTTTCAGAATTTTCCACAGTTTATTGTGATCTACACAGTCAAAGGCTTTGGCATAGTCAATAAAGCAGAAATAGATGGTTTTCTGGAACTCTCTTGCTTTTTTGATGATCCAGCAGATGCTGGCAATTGGATCTCTGGTTCCTCTGCCTTTTCTAAAACCAACTTGAACATCTGGAAGTTAACGGTTCACGTATTGCTGAAGTCTGGCTTGGAGAATTTTGAGCATTACTTTACTAGCGTGTGAGATGAGTGCAATTGTGTGGTAGTTTGAGCATTCTTTGGCATTGCCTTTCTTTGGGATTGGAATGAAAACTGACCTTTTTCAGTCCTGTGGCCACTGCTGAGTTTTCCAAATTTGCTGGCATATTGAGTGCAGCACTTTCACGGCATCATCTTTCAGGATTTGAAAGAGCTCAACTGGAATTCCATCACCTCCACTAGCTTTGTTCGTAACTGTACAAAAAATATCTTCACGACCAAGATAATCACGATAGTGTGATCACTCACCTAGAGCCAGACATCATGGAATGTGAAGTCAAGTGGGCCTTAGAAAGCATCACTACGAATAAAGAACATTATATATGTATGTATGTAAGTATACATAGATACACACAGGGCTTCCCTGGTGACTTAGATGGCAAAGAATCCACCTGCAATGCGGGATACCCAGGTAAAATCCCTGGGTCAGGAAGATCCCCTGGAGAAGGGAAAGAAACCCACTGCAGTATTCTTGCTTAAAAAATTCCATGGACAGAGAAGCCTGGCAAGCAACATTTCATCAGTTCAATTCAATTCAGTCACTCAGCCTTGTCTAACTCCTTGTGACCCCATGGACTACAGCATGCCAGGCTCCACTATCCATCACCAACTGCTGGAGACTACTCAAACTCATGTCCTTCGAGTCAGTGATGCCATCCAACCATCTCATCCTTTGTCATCCCCTTCTCCTTCTGCCTTCAATATTCTCCAGCATCAGGGTCTTTTCCAATGAGTTGGTTCTTTGCATCAGGGGGCCAAAGTATTGGAGTTTCAGCTTCAGCATCAGTCCTTCCAATGAATATTCAGAACTGATTTCCTTTAGGATGGACTGGTTGGATCTCCTTATAGTCCAAGGGAGTCTCAAGGGTCTTCTCCAACACCACAGTTCAAAAGCATTAATTCTTCAGTGCTCAGCTTTCTTTATAGTCCAACTCTCACATCCATATGTGACTACTGGGAAAACCATAGCTTTTACTAGATATACCTTTGTTGGTAAAGTAATGTCTCTGCTTTTTAATATGCTGTCTATGTTGGTCATAAATTTTCTTCCAAGGAGCAAGTGTCTTTTAATTTCATGGCTGTAGTCACCATCTGCAGTGATTTTGGAGCCCAAAAAAATAGTCTGTCACTGTTGCCATTGTTTTCCCATCTATTTGCCATGAAGTGATGGGACCAGATGCCATGATCTTAGTTTTCTGAATGTTGAGTTTTAAGCCAACTTTTTCACTTTCCTCTTTCACTTTCATCAAGCAACTGAGCATGGCATGATATGGTATAGTTATGGTGTTTGTATCTGCATGAGTGTGTGTGTGTGTATACATCAGACAGATATTTGCTCAGTCATATCTGACTCTTTGCAACCCCACAGACTGTAGCCTGCCAGGTTCCTCTGTCCATGGAATTCTCCAGGCAAGAATACTGGAGTGGGTTGCCATTCCTTCCTCCAAATGATATTCCCCACCCAGGGATCAAACCCACCTGCATCTCCTTCACTGCAGGTGGAGTCTTTACTGCTGAACCACCAGGGAAACCCATATTTTTCTATATATAACCAATATTTGAATTTATTTGAAAAGTAAAGAAAGTTCATGTGAGATGGTAGAGAAATCAACAAATACCATTAAGAATTAACATAATAGATATTAATATTCATTTTTCTATCAAGTATTTCCACGTAAGCTTATTTACAACTGTATATTGGCTCATTTTTTAAACTATTTAAAAATTATACATCCAAGTGCTACCTACTTTGAAGCAGTTATCTTCAAAGTAACTGCTGTGACAGTAATAGAAGTCAGTGAACACACAATTTCCAAGGAATTTCTCATAAGTGTATGACAATCTTTTTGACAACCCTATGACTTATATTTATCCACATATTCAAGGTAAAATTCTTAAGCACAGAAGGACTGACTGATTTCATCAAAGTCAAATGATGAACAAAGATGAAGACTAAACGCACATCAGTACAGTTCTACTCCATAGTATGAAGAGTTTTTGCCTTACACAAAGCCAAAAATAAGGCTCATGAAAAGTCCAGGGGAACTGGAAGTGGCTGGATTGACAGTAAAAGTCCAGCTTATATATCTCTTTCGTTATGATGCCATGATTAAAGAATTCCCAGCACAAACATCACTAAGACCAGTGTAGGGGGGAAGGAGAACTGATGTACTAATACTGATTCATTTAAATCACAATATCTAAGGATATACTGTATTTTATGAATAATACCAATGCTATTTTATATCAGTAATCTATGCAAAGGTAAGATTCTGATGATATTAGAAATTATGCATATTGTGTTATTTCAGAGAAAGAGTAAAGAAAGAAAATTATGAAACTTGCAGCTACCAGGGCTAATCAAAATATTGCTGCTGTTTAATCGTTAAACAGTGTCTGATTCTTTTGAGACCCCATGGATTGTAGCCCACCAGCCTCCTCTGTCCATGGGATTTCCCAGCCAAGAATACTGGATTCGGTTACTTCCTTCTCCAGGGAATCTTTCTGACCCAGGGATCAAACCTATGTCTCCTGCTTGACAGGCAGATTCTTTACCCCTGAGCCACCTGGGAAACCCCAAAATATTACATTTTAGCAAAATATCTAAATATGAAGTTTGTAAAAAGTTGCCTTAGAGATATTAGAAATAGTACTTATTTTTTATATTTACCATGGCAAGTCCCTGCTATCGTTCAGTTCATTGTTAGGTCACAAGATTTAGACATGGAGAGACATACCTGGTATTCCCTGTAGGATATGTCAGTTATGAGTTGTGCTGTTGAAGAGGAAGTTACTGAAAGATGAATCACAGTTATTTTTGGTTTTATTCTGTTTTAAAAATAGAACAACATTTTGCAAGGCTTTTTGTAAAGATTGCATTTGAATATATAGGGCTTATCAACACGGAGCTTAGGTTTCCAGAAGAAAAGCAGAAAATGAAAAGTGAAGTGAAGGTATTAGTCGCTCAGTTGGGCCCAACTCTTTGCAACCCCATGGACTGTAGCCTGCCAGGCTCCTCTGTCCAGGGAGTTCTTCAGGCAAAAATAGTGGAGTGGGTTGCCATTCCCTTCTCCAGGGGATCTTCCAGACCCAGGGATCAAGCCCTGGTCTCTCCCATTGCAGGCAGATTCTCTACCATCTGAGCCACCACAGAAGCCCCAGAAGCCAGAAAAGTTTTATTTTTATTGTGGTTGTTGTTGCTGCTCCTGTACATTAAGTGGCTGCAAGGAAAACAATGGTTTTTTAAGATCCTTATCTTAAGTGAAAATTGTTCATGTCAAATTCCAAAATCTAGTGTATAAATGTAACCTTTCCTTAAAATTTTAACTCACTGAAACACCAAAATGTTAAAATTGTTTTCATTAATAAGGAAAGCCAACTTACTTAACTCCACAACAGAATGTATCCTATGAGTCCAGCTTCACTTGCATAGCACCTAAGAAGTGTCTCTTACAAATCAACCTTTCTCTTATGGATTTGAGTTAAAAATTCAAAATTGTCTTTTCAGTCATCAGAACAGGTGGGTCATAGGAAGGAAGAAGACTATAATAGCACAATTTTTATGCCAATCAATGGTGTCTATTTTGATGCCATCAACAATTGATCCGTGGTGGCTGGCTAGAATGCTGTCTTGTGAATGATCCTGCAAACAAACTTCGTTCCACCAGGATGAATGCTGTGATCAGTTCAAAATGCCTGCCACTGAAAAAGAAGACACATGAGACTCCCTGGTGTTTGTTTGAAGAACTTATTAATAATATAAAAGTATTCTTTGGTAATAAGAGGACCAAAGAGAATACTTATCACCTTGATTTTCATCCTGGGCTTCCCTGGTGGCTCAGATGCTAAAGAATTAGGTTTGATCCCTGGGTCAAGAAGATCCCCTGGAGAAGGGAATGGCTACCCACTCCAGGATTCTTGCCTGGAAAATTCCATGGACAGAGGAGCCTGGCAGGCTACAGTCCATGGGGTCGCAAAGAGTCAGACATGTCTGAGTGACTAATACTTTCACCAACACACTAAATAAGACATCCACTGAATTCCTGCTAGATGTCTGGAAAGACTCTGCCATTAAATACCTAAGAGCAACTGTTCTTGAGAACATCTGCCTAACAACCATGTCCAGAGTATATTCTTGAGGACATGGGTTAAAAGCTCCACCACCATGCTACATTAGTAAGAAACTTCTTGAGCATTTTTTTTTTCATTTTACCAAAAGTTGATAGTACATACTCAGAGTTTCATTTTGAGGATTTAATGACAATGTTCAGGAGAATGTCAGGCACAGACACAAAAAGTACTAGATAGAGGGTTACAATCATCATCATGAACAATGAAACAGAACTCTGAAGTGTGTGTCCAAGACAGTGTACATAATTTTTATTTTGGCTGGTTGTTTCCTATACCTTATTCAAGAAAAAACTATTTTAGTCATGAGATAAGGAACTAGGGTTGGAGCTTAGAGAGCAATTGAAACATTTCAGTGAGAAATTGCCCAGGCTGCAAACTTAAGCACAAAGCCCATCCCACAAAATGCATTTCTTAGGGTAATAGCGTCAAATTTCAACTTTAGGATAATTTAGAGCACTTCAGGAAATAGCATCACATGCTCAGCTTTGAAATTACCAAGTAAGGCAACTTCATTTTAAAATAGAATTATATTGTTTTAAATGAGTTTGTATCACAGATTGTATCCTTCTATCCACAGTTCTTATTTTCCACAAATTAGAAACCAGAGATTTATACCTCAGTGCCTTAGAAGACAAATACTTAAAAAAGAAAAAAATAATTGAGGCACAGTCTTCATTATTGTTTTCACCATCCAGATCATTATTTCTACTCTCCTGCTCTCTTGGGATGTGCAAGTGTTTTTGCACCCCAGTAAACCATTCCCAGACCATATTAGTCTTACAAAGAGAAGTCTATTTTCTGAACTTCCTTGCGTGGAGGTTTTCTAGAGCAATTTGCCTTTCCCTGTAGATAGCTGAGAGGTCACACTGAGAATAAAATTAGCAAATGTGTAATAAAAGCTAAGGAAAAAAAAAAGTTAAAAAGAAAAACCTAAGTATTTTCATGGGAAATGAGAGAGAAGCTGAAGAAAAGCTAATAGTCTAAAAATCAAGTTCTCATCCCAGAGAGATCATAAATTTGCCCTTCCAGGCAACTGGGAGGTGCCGGTTTAAACTTTAGAACAAAAGCTGACTCTCATGCCAAGGTCACATTGCCTATGATGATCAACTTCTAGAATAAGCAAAGCCCTGACAGAAATGCAAGATTACTAAAATATGTGTGCATGGGGGTGTATGTGTATTGTGTAGGGCCTGAAAATGACCTGAAATGGTTGTTACTCTGCAGGAGTGGAAAAAAAAAAAAAAACTATTTAACAAGTATTTCAGAATATTTTTAAACAACAAGCATGTATTATTGTTGTATTTAAGGAAAACAACAAAACTGGTCTGATAAATATGAGTGTGTGTGCACCCACACAGATCTGTTTTCTGGTCAAAGTGTACACAATGAGCAGTTGCACAACATAGAGACTGCTTTATCTCTCGTCTCCAAATGCTCCCCAGTAGTGTATGAATTACAGCAGAGAAAACCGCTGTTGAGAATTAAGATTCTAAAATTTTCAAGGCCAATTTTAGGAAGGTCTAGCTATTGATCTGAGAGTCTGTGGTATCAAGGAGAGAAAGGGCAACGTGTTTATTACCCTTTACCTTCTACAGTAGTGTTTATAAATTGTGAGACTTGATCCATTTGAAGGTTATCTAATCAGTTTAGTAGGCCATGAAACAAATGTCCTGAAGACTGATTGGACTGAAAAGAAGAAATTACAGGGCAGGGCCTGCATTAATAGTATAACTAAGTGCTGGATTTTTAAAATATATTTTGGGTGTGTGTGTTTGTATATGTGTGGGTATGAAAAAAAGAGAGAAAGGAAGACAGAGACAAGAAAACTAGATTATGATGCAAAATGTATTTCTTATTGTGGGCTGGAGGTAAAAATGATAAGTGGTGGTGGTGGTGGTTTAGACATTAAGTCATATCCAACTCTTTGTGATCCCATGAACTGTAGTCCTGCAGGCTCCTCTATCCATGGGACTTCCCAGGCAAGAATACTGGAGTGGGTTGCCATTTCTTTCAGCAGGGGATCTTCCTGACCCAGTGATCAAACCTGGGTCTCCTGCATTACAGAGAGTCTACTACATTGCAGGGGGATTCTTTACTGACTGAGCCACCAGGGAAGCCTAAAAGCCTAAAAATGATAAACACTGACTCTCATAATAAAACTAGAGGACAACTGAATCTGAAAGAAAACATCTTCAACTTCGTCCTATCACTTGTGAGAATCCACTCCCCTTTCTTTAAGATTGAAGTGACATAAAAAGCATTTCCCCTCCTACCTCATTCATCTTTCTACTGGTTTGAGGACTAGTTTATATCTCATGGGCTTCCTTGGTGGCTTAGAGGTTAAAGCATCTGACTGCAATGCAGTAGACCTGGGTTCGATCCCTGGGTCAGGAAGATCCCTTGGAGAAGGAAATGGCAACCCCCTCCAGTATTCATGCCTGGAGAATCCCATGGACAGAGTAGCCTGGTAGGCTACAGTCCACAGGGTCGCAGAGTCGGACACAACTGAGCGACTTCACTTTCACTTTTTATATCTCATAATGTGCTTCCCTGGTGGCTCAGGTGGTAAAGAATCTGCCTGTAATGTGGGAGATCTGGGTTCAATCCCTGGGATGGGAAGATCCTCTGATGAAAGGAATGGTATGGTAACTCACTCCAAGATCTAGAATGTTCTGTTTAAAGCTAAGTGACACAGTTGGGGTTGGAGAGAAATTGGAGAACAGAGATGAGGTGTGTTGTGGGGGTAGGGAGTAGCATAGCCTCTCTCCCCACATTTGATGTGACAAAGATAAGTGAGTGTTGTATGAGTCAGAGGGTGGTACAGAAGTTACCAGGGGATTACATCGTGTGCACACCCACAGTGGGCTGTAAGCTGGGAGAGGAGTTCCTGTCTGTGACAGGCTCCGTTGTGGTTTGCTCTCAGCAGAAACTGAGTCTCCATGCAAGGAAACCCAAAGTCTCTAAGAAGAATCATCAAATGTAACCTCAGAGAGAACTCATATTGAAATATCCCCCTCAAAGTGAAACACCAGGAGGTAAAGTAGAGAGCAGAGGATGGGGATGTGGACTTCTCCAAACCAAAAGATGCCTATGGAGGTGAGTGTGGTCTGTACTAAGAAGGTGGTCACCTGCTGGCTCAGAGGTTAAAGCATCTGCCTGCAATGCGGGAGACCCGGGATCGATCCCTGGATCAGGAAGATCCCCTGGAGAAGGAAATGGCAACCCACTCCAGTATTCTTGCCTGGAGAATCCCATGGACAGAGTAGCCTGGTAGGCTACAGTCCACGGCGTCGCAGAGAGTCAGACACGACTTCACTTTCACTTTCAGGGAGAAGGGTGGACAATCACACAGACGTGCCTGAATGCTTCAGTCATGTTGGACTCTGTGCAACCCTATGGACTGCAGTCTGCCAGACTCTTCTCTGTCCATGGGATTCTCCAAACAAGAATACAGGAGTGAGTTGCTGTGCCCTCTTCTAGGGGATTTTCCCAACCCAGGGATCAAACCCAGGTCTCCCACATTGCAGGTAGATTCTTTATAAGCTGAGCCACAAGGGAAGCCCATGGGACTCTACTTTGGACTATATTCAAGAACCAGGTTTGTTTGTTTTTTTTTTTTTTTAAAAAAAAAGCAGATAAAATTCTCTAAATAACAAAAAGTTTTTGAAACAGGCAATTAGACTGTCTTCTTTCAGAAAGCACAGTGGTATCAGTTACTGGAAAACATAATACCACTCATCTAGCCTCACTTGAACTGCATGAAAACAAATATCACACAAACGCATGCATGCCTGATTCCAACACAATTGCAAACCTTCAAGTTGCCTGAAAGATCATCTTTGATTCTGCATAACAGAATAAATCCTGTCCCTATAAGCCCTTAAATTACAAGACAGTCACCTATTTCACTTTGCCACTTTGAATCCATTAAAAAAAAAAAAAAAAAGACAATCTACAATCAAGATTGGACTTCCCTGGTGGCTCACTGGTAAAGAATCTGCCTGCAATACAGGAGACATGAATTTGATCCCTGGGTCGAGGAAGATCCCCTGGAGAAGGAAATGGCAACCCACTCTGGTATTCTTGCATGGGCAATCCCATGGACAGAGGAGGCTGGCGGGCTATAGTCCGTGGGGTTGCAAAGAGTTGGACACAACTGAGCACACACATACATAAATACATACAGTCAAGATTAGATGATTATGAACACTATCAGTGAAACTGCTAACCGTTTATATTTAAGAGGCAGCTATGGTCCCTACCCGCTATTGCAACACATTAAATTATTTGTTTCCTGAACCTCACATTGCTCCACATGGGAAATTGAGTAAACAAACCTACCTACATCTCAGAGTGATGGCTGTAAGGACATCTAAGGATGGTAATATACATAAAACACTTAGCAAGGCTGGCGTATATTACCTATGGAATAAACAGCAGCTGTTACTATGATTACTAGGAAATATTAATGCCATAAGATTAAGAGCTCAAAATGAGTGTATTCACTCCATGCAATATGCATTTTAGGGAGATTGTAATGTGCAGTGATCATGAAAAGGAATAAAATTAATTTCCTTGCCTTGTGTGACGATAATGAGAATGCACACTGACACTCATACATGTCAGAATACCTTTCATAACAGTGGCTACATGACAACTGTACACATGTTCAGAGGAAGAAGAAAGCACAAAACACTGGGGAAATCACAGGCTTCTTGGAGCCTGTGAAATCAAATCTGCATATTGATGAGCAAATTTAAAAGGGAGGGCCAGGTGAAACACTGTAAGCAAAATAATTAGAAAGAGGACAACCTGGCATTTTTAAGGACTAGCTTATCTATTAGCAGCTATTAGCAGCTAATAGATAACTGGGGTTATCTATTAGCAACTCAGTGCCTTCTTCTCTATGCTCAGTGTTATTGAAATATATTCAAAGCTCATAAAATAAAACCTTGGTATTTTTCACTCTCCAGAAAAACCTGATGAGGCCCAATAAAGTTCTATCTGAAATAACTCTGAATTTAATTCAAGACTGAGAGCAGGAAATGCACTTTTGTGCCAATGATATAGATTTAAAACAACAACAACAATGGACTTACATTAAGAACATTTGTGCCAGGTAAAGTATGTTCCCTGGATTTAAGCAGAGAGCGCGCTTCTGCAACAGTGCAGGCAGGACTCTATAAACCAGCGATTCTAAACTCTAATAGGAACCAATGTCAACTGACAATGTCAATTGTCAAATGTAGAATTTAATGAAAATCTAAAGCCCAGTTTGAACAAGCTAGGCTGCTGTATGCATTGTTAACTCTCCAGATAATTTTCATGCTTACCAAAGTTTGAGAAGCACTGGTCTGACATGAGATGACATGGAACTGATCTGGAATGAAGGCCACAGGAGTATGAGGAGGAAGAAAGGAAGGGGCCCCAGGAAGATGTGTACTCTGGCACTAGATTTATTTCATGTTTCTAATTCTTGAATAAAAGCATTGGGGCCCAGAGTTTGTCTCAAACAGAAGTATAGAAAATTCTTTCTGATAGGATTCATTTCCCATTAACTATGAAATGAAAAATAGGGGAGATTCTCCTGAATTGACATGGAGATCTCATACCTTTTGGAACTTTTCTGTTCACTAACCACTCAAGAGATTACTTTCTTCTCCAGAAAAATGAGCTGCCTCAACTAAGATAATTTAAATCCCTTTCAATTCTAAATGTAGGTATAACATACAAAAGATTCAAGCATTAAAATAAATCATAATGTAAAATGGGTACTTAAAAATTTTCATGGATGCATTGGTGGTTGCCAAGAGGGAGAGGAGGTGGGAGAGGGATGGACTGGGAGTCTGAGATGCAAATTGGAATATATAGACTGGATAGACAAGAAGGTCCTACTAGGTAGCACAAGGGACTATAATCAATTGATATCATGGGATAAACCATAACATAAAATTATACAAAAAATTATACATATTTGGGTTGGCCAGAAAGTCTGTTCATCCCCCCCATCCCCATAATACTCTCTACTAGCACTTTAACTTCATTCAAAACAATTTTGTTAGATTGTATTGTGATACCTGTCATATCAACATGCATTTAAAAACTGGTGATTTTTGTGTGTAGCCAATTTCATATTAAAATGGAAGTAAAAGGCAACATTTTCAGCATAATATGCTTTTTTATTTCCAGAAAGATAAAAACACAACTGAAACATAAACAAAGATTTGTGCACTGTATGTTCTGTGATTGATGTGATCAATTAGAGACATTCACTGACAACAATCAATGTTACACTGTGCAGGAGAGAGCCGACATACTCAAAATATCCAAATCAAGTGCTGAAAATCATTTTACCAGCTTGGTTATGTTAATCGCTTTTATATGTCAGTTCCATATAGCTAAAGTGAAAAAAACCTTCTTCACAATATTTCCACATGCAACTCTCTATTGAAATGTAAAGAAAACATTATGGAATGATGAAAAGTGGATACTGTACAATAATGTGGAATGGAAGAGACTGTGGGGCAAGTGAATGAAATGAACCACCGTGAACTACACGAAAGGCTGGTCTTCCTCCAAAGAAGGTGATGTTGTGTACATAGTGGGATTGGAATGTAGTCCTCTATTATGAGCTCCTTCCAGAAAATCAAATGACTAATTTCAACAAGTAGTGTTCCCAATTAGACACACTGAAAGCAGCATTCAATGGAAACTGCCCAGAATTAGTCAATAGAAAAATGAATAACTTTATATCAGGATAACACAAGACTGCATGTTCCTTTGATGATCAGGCAAAAACCGTTACAGCTTGGCTAGGAAGTTATGATTCACCCACCGTACTCACCAGAAATTGCACCTTCAGATGTCTTTTTCTTTACAAAATTTTCTTAATGGAAAAAATTGCAGTTCTCTGAACTGTAAAAGGTGTTTGGAACTATTCTTTGCTCAAGAAATAGAAGCTTTGGGGAGATGGAATTATAAAGTTGCCTGAAAAATGGGAGAAGGTAGTGGAATGAAATGATGAATATGATGTTCAATAAAATTCTTAGATGAAAATGAAAAATGTGCCCTTTATTTTTACTTAAAAACCAAAAGAAGTTTTATACCAACCCAATATATATATATAACTGACTCACTTTGCTGTATAGTAGTAATTAATATAACATTGTAAATCAACTATATTTCAATAATTTTTTAAAAATCACAGGAAAAGATGAGGAATATAACAATAACAAAAAAGATTACAAATATATGTATTGGGTTGGCCAAAATGTTCATTTGGATTTTTCTGTAACATCTTATAGAAAAACACAAATGACTTTTCAGCCAGCCCAGTGCAATAGGAAAAACATACATGTATATAAGTAGAATGCATGTTATTTTATTTTCATGTATTTAGAATGAGATAAAGGTAAAAGAATATGCATATTCTTATTTTAAGATATTAAAGTTAAAATTATTCTTCCATACTTCATAAACTAGATTGTTAATTATGTGTAAGCAATTTTTTCCATCAATAATTCTATACTACTTATTTTTTACTGCTGCTGCTGCTGCTGCTAAGTCATTTCAGTCGTGTCCAACTCTGTGCGACCCCACAGATGGCAGCCCACCAGGCTCCCCCGTCCCTGGGATTCTCCAGGCAAGAACACTGGAGTGGGTTGCCATTTCATTCTCCAATGCATGAAAGTGGAAAGTGAAAGTGAAGTCACTCAGTCATGTCCAACACTTAACGACCCCATGGTCGCTACTACAGCCTACCAGGCTCCTCTGCTCATGGGATTTTCCAGGCAAGAGTACTGGAGTGGGGTGCCATTGCCTTCTCCTACAGAACTTTAAATAACTGAGCTTTAACTCTACTTGAAATATATGGGTTAATAATAGTAGAGAACTCCCTGGAAGAATACAGGTTATTTCAAAAAATAAATTACAATTTTCTTTTTTTTTAACATTTTGAACATTCAAGTATTTTTCGTATTCACATTTCACAGACTCAGCTTGCTTCCCCTAAGTTAACTAAATTACCTAATTTAGGTTTCACTTTAAACCTTCCAACTTAAGTATAAATCAATAGTTCTCAATTTTTGAGAGTAAGGTTACAGACATTAGAGATTAAGAAAAATTATATTTATTTTCCAGGAAACTATAGGCAATGTTAGCACACTATAGATTTTTCTCCTTTTATTCTTTTATAAGTGTCTGTAGTTCAAATTTTTCACAATTAATTTGATATCAAAAAGGCATCCCCAAAAATGTATGAACATGAATCATTACCAGATCTTGAGGTTTTAATAGAATATTTTATAATATGATTCATTTTTATTAAATACAATATATGCTTATTTAAGTATTTGCTCACTGCTTAGTTGCTCAGTAGTGTCTAATTCTTTGTGATTCTATGGACCATAGTCCACAAGACTCCTCTGTTTCATGGGATTATCCCAACAAGAATCCTGAACTGGGCAGTCATTTCCTACCTTAGGTCTTATTTAAGTATGCTGCTGCTGCTGCTAAATCGCTTCAATCGTGTCCAACTCTGTGCGACCCCATAGACGGCAGCCCACCAGGCTCCCCCGTCCCTGGGATTCTCCAGGCAAGAACACTGGAGTGGGTTGCCATTTCCTTCTCCAATGCATGAAAGTGAAAAGTGAAAGTGAAGTCACTCAGTCGTGTCCGACTCTTAGAGACCCCATGGACTGCAGCCCACCAGGCTCCTCCGTCCATGGGATTTTCCAGGCAAGAGTACTGGAGTGGGGTGCCATTGCCTTCTCCTTATTTAAGTATAAATGATTACAAATAACATAGTAAGTCCAAAAGCTCCTGCTTTTCAAAAACTAAAATTGTGAAAGCTCATTTGAAAAGCCTTAAAGAAAATAAATGTATATAAAATGATAATTAGTCAGAGTGCTAACAGAATGCTAAGTGTTCATGGCAGAAACCCTGCCTAGAAAAATAAAAAGAAAGCATAAAATGGCTGAACACTCTATGGTATCTCTATATAATGGGATGGTATTCAGCAATAAAAGGAAATGGAGTCCTAAGGCATACAACAGCAGAAAAGAATCTCAAATACATTAACTAAAAGAAGCCAGTCCCTAAAGACTACAGATTGTGTCACTTTATTTCTATGAAAATCTGCAAAATGCAAAACTATAGAGATGAGAAACGTATCAGTACCTACCAAGGACTGACAGTCAAGGATGGGTGACTAAGGGCAAAAGAGTTTGAGAGAACACTTCTGTATCTTAATTGTGCTAACAGTTATATGACTGCATACAGTTGTCAAAACTATTTATTAAAAAGAGTGAATCATACTGTATGCAAATTACATCTCAATAAATTTGACCTAAGAAAAAAAGAGAACAAAAAAGCATGAATTACAACTCAAGGATTCATTATATTCCTGTGAAAAGTGTCAGTTGTTCTGCTGTGTCTGACTCTTTAGACCCCATGGACTGTAGCCTGCCAGGCTCTTTTGTCCATGGAATTCTCCAGACAAGAATACTGGAGTGGCTGCTGCTGCTGCTAAGTCGCTTCAGTTGTGTCAGACTCTGTGAGACCCCATAGACGGCAGCCCACCAGGCTCCCCCGTCCCTGGGATTCTCCAGGCAAGAACACTGGAGTGGGTTGCCATTTCCTTCTCCAATGCAAGGTAAATGTTTCTAACTTATTTCAGGTATTCTGAAAACTGACCTCACTCTGACAAATTATTTATTGCTAAAAATAGTCTGCATTAAAATGAAAAATAAAAAAAATTAAATTTTTAATTGGAGAATAAGTGCTTTATAATGTGTTTGTTTCTGCTATATAACAATGTGTATCATCCATAGGAATACATATGTCCCCTTCCTCTAGAGCCTCCCTCCCATCGTTACCCGCCCCCCACCATCCTACCCGTCTAGGTCATCTCTGAGTGCCAGGCTGAGCTCCCTGTATTATACAGCAACTTCCATTAGCTATCTATTTTACACACGATAGTCCATACATGTCAGTGCCACTCTCTCAATCACGTCCTTCCCCCGCTGTGTCCACAAGTCCATTCTCTACATCTGCATCTCCATTCCTGCCCTGCAAATAGGTTCCTCAGTACCATTTTTCTCAATTCCATATATATGCATTAATATACGATATTTGTTTTTCTGACTCACTTCACTCTGTATAACAGCCTTTAGGTTCATCCACTTCAGTTCAGAAAAATATAATTTCTATATTTCATGAAGTTTCTAGAATCTTACATATTCACATAATTCAGACTATTCAAAACATTTTATTTTATGTCACCTAAAAAGAAGAAAGCATATGGGTACTTCAGAAACTCCAAACAATTTAAAATGAAATCTTGAGAAGATCCGACCCATCCAAATGTCCTGATGTCAAAATAATGCCAGATGTAGTGTCTGCCTGCATCCAGAACTATAAGAATGTCCTAGGAACATGGCAATTTATACGGAGCTTCCAGCTTTCAGTATAAACTTGAAATGTGCCTCAATGTCTACAGTAAATCCCTTGGTGCCACGGTTTGTCTTTCTTTTGATTTACTTGAAATTTGTAGTTTTTCAGACAGGAACACATCCCTTATAACAAATGAAAAGCTTAACTTACTATAATTGGTTATACAAAGGGAACTCCACCAACAAGCAAAACTGAAGTCCAAATAAGTAATTTGAAATAGTGACTTTTGTTCTGAAATCAATTTCCTCCTCACAGATATTTAATGAAATTGAGCTTTCTTTAACCACTATTGGAAATACTGAATTGATCCACTTGTTATAAGTAGTCAAAATGAGCATTTTAATAAATTCTGTTATAGATAGAAGTATTCAGTAAAGTGCCATTCAAAAGTATTAAGTATTTCACAGCTGAATAAGATTACCTGACACATTATTACATGGCAGTCAAAGATCTTGTTCCTGCTTGTTAAGTTTTATTTTGCTCTATGGAAAACTGACAGTATAGATATCAAATTCAAAAATATGGGTTTGCTATGTTTCAAACGATTTTCATGGAAATAAAGAATAGAACCACATGATGACTAAATGGAAGGTTTTCTAACTCAAAATGCAAGTAGATCTTATTGACTTCTTTTTCTCACAGTGTCTTTGTAGAAATGTGTCAGATTCAACAAAACTGCTTGGCACACATTCACCATATGTACAACTCATGAGACATATATAGCTAGAACTCTAAATAATTAAGTTTCTTAATAAAAATGCACCAAAAGAGCATAATGAACATTTTGGGATAGAAAATAATACTTAGACAGTCTAACCCACCCACTACCAGAATCTGTTCAATGTATCATGACAACAAAATCTACAAGTGAGACAAATGACAGCAATACTCTAAGTGACAAGATGTTTTGCATATATGCTGTCTTCTTGAAGAGTATGTAAAATTGAATTTAAGCTTTCCTGACATTTTCTGATAACAGCTTACAATGCTGCTAGATGCTAGAGGATATTCTCGATAACTAGAGCTTTGAGGGAGGTGATACTGCCATCTATATCTATCCATATATAGATAATCAATGCACAATATCTATCTATCTAAATCAGGTACTGCACTGTGTATTTCACATTTACCTCAGATTATATCTGTTCGTTAAGAAATAGATATATAAAAATAGATCCATATTCTGAAGAATGGATATGATAATTGGAATTATGTTAAATGCACAGTAGAGTGCATGCTATAGTAATAGTGAAGTATTGTTATATTTCTCTGTTGAACTTGTTAAGATTCTTCAAAAGCATAGTGTGTTTTGCTTTCAGAAATAAAAATTAAATGGACTTCAAGTTAAGCAGGTCTAAAGCTTTCTCAAGGTCATTTATGTTGGTGAAATACTGCTCCCCTATCAAAGACTGGTTATGTGTAGACTACACATAATCTTTTGCAAACAGATGACTTTGTAACATCATTATTCCTGAATGCATTTTCCCTAGAACAATGCTAAACCCAAGGTGTCTTTCATAGGATCATGTGGGAAATCTACAAAAGATAACTAATTGGAAATATACTATATTTTTTTCTTATCACTGTCACAAACAAGCTCATAAAAAGAGTCTGTGGCAGTGGTAACGCCTGCAATGTTGACAACTACCAATAGATACAATAGTGTATGAAACAAAGTCGGCAATATAAAATAGTGATTAAGGATATAGACTTTGGTGTTAGAAAACCTGGCTTCAAACATTTACCCTGCAACAATGCCAAGGTAAATGGGCAATTAAATCTCTGAGTATTAGGATCTCCATCATCACACCGATAATTTTAGTTCTTATGGGGTTGAAGGGAAGATTAAATTGAATGATGCTTGTAAAGATCACAGTGAAAACCCAATAAATGCTAATCACTGGTGGTGTTTATTATAATCTCTGCCATCACTCTATCACAGTTAGGTGGACCAACTGGTTCACACATTTCTAGTTGTTGATCACAGATGATAAATTCTGAGGGAAAAGTCCAACAATTCACATTCTTCTGTGATAAATTTTCTCTTTATTAATGTAAGAGACAAGGCAGTGTAGCATCATTAAAGGACAAGGAAATAAAACAATATAGCTATGCTTTCTTCCAAGCTCAATTTCAAGCTAATTGTGAGCCTAGGTTCCAAGCTCAATTAGGTCAGTTTCTTTAACTTTCTGTTTCTCAGGGCTTGACAAATGACATTTGAGGTCATTTTATTCTCCTGTTACTAAGTTTTCAGAACTTTTAAATTGACAATATAGGGTAATATTTCAAGAAATACAAACTTCTCTGGGTTATATCTCAGTAATACATATGATAAACATCAATCATCTGATGGTTGATGAAGAGAGAACCTTTTTATTGTTATTCTTTACGGAATAGCTTATTGACTTCAGGACCATGGACAGAGAAAGATCTGTACTAAGAATGGCATGTGGTTTGTGGCTTGAAACAGAAGTAAAATGAACATGGAAAAGTACTAAGAACCAGAGCTGGAAATATTAAACCAAGTAAATATGAACATATATGCAAGACCAGGATGCAAAAACTGACTGCATCCCTATTACATAATAAATGGTGGGGAAATAAATACAACATAATGTTGTTCATTTTCAAGTTCACTTCACAGTCTAGAAACCAAAATTACTCAACTTTTTACCAAGTACAGCTAAATACAAGCCTGTTTTATGAATATGTATTATCTTAGGCTGAAGAATTAAAACCCGTTAACACTTTTTTAAGCTATGTTACTTTGAACTCTCTGTGCCCTTTTTTATCATCCATAAAATGGGAATAATAATAATACCCTAGATACTCTGATCGGAGAAGGTAATAGCAACCCACTCCAGTACTCTTGCCTGGAAAATCTCATGGATGGAGGAGCCTGGAGGGCTGTAGTCCATGGGGTCACTGAGGGTCGGACACGACTGAGCGACTTCACTTTCACTTTTCACTTTCATGCACTGGAGAAGGAAATGGCAACCCACTCCAGTGTTCTTGCCTGGAGAATCCCAGGGACAGGGGAGCCTGGTGGCCTCCTGTCTATGGGATTGCACAGAGTCAGACAGGACCGAAGTGACTTAGCATAGATACTCTGATAAAAGAGACAATGTAAAATCCCCATTGACAGAGGAGCCTGGTGAGCTATAGACCACTAAGCATAGCACAACATATTATCACTAATCACAGATCCTAGTGCTTTGGTGGGCAATGATCATGTATATCAGAATGTGTAATAATAATGCTTCTAAGACCAATAAATAAATGAACTTCAATTTGAACATATGATATTGGCTTTCTTTAGTAAAAAAAAAAAAATCGACATTGTTTTTCTCTCAATTAAAATAGTTTAATTCAGCAGTGTTTTCTGTTTAAATTATGGTCAGAAAAACAATCACCACAAAACTGATTTGTACTTCATAAACATTAGAGACTCAAATGTTAGACATGGGAAATCAAAAGCATATTTTATTATAATTATTTCCAGTATATATTACTCTACAGAGGATCTCCTTGGCATGGAGAGTAAGTCAAAAATTTTACTCACAGCATCCTCAAAGAAAAAGTTTATATGAAATACATAGTTTGGTTCAGGGCTTTCCAGGTGGTAGAGTGGTAAACAATCCACCTGCCATGCAGAGACTCAAGAGACACAGGTTTGATCCCTGGGTTAGGAAGATGCCCTGGAGAAGGAAATAGAAACCTGCTCCAGTATTCTTGCCTGGAAAATTCCATGGACAGAGAAGCCTGGTGGGCTACAGTCCATAGAGTTACAAAGAGTTGGACATGACTGAGCATGTACGCACGCACGCACACACACACACAGAGTCTGGTTCAAATGGATGCAAACAGAATAAGATCTTACTGTCTCCAAATAAAATATTAAAACTAGACCAGAATTGTTATCTCTTGTTTTTTGGGTTTTTTTTTGGTGGGAGGAGCTTAAGAAAAACTTCTAAGAAATCAATGCATTTCTTAGTTTATTAAAAGACACCTTCTTTTTTTAACAACATTAGACATGACCACTGCTTTCAATATAAGATATGCCAGTACCATAGCTGGAAACCATGTAGTGTAAAACAAATAAATTTTCATAAGGTACATATTTCATTCAAATGTCATGCTCTAAGGAAGCCAGGTATAAATACAATTTATAAGTAAGGGAATACAATTTTTCCAGAAAAAAGTATCCAGCAGAACTTTCTTGCTACACACTGATTAAAGTCACAGGAAAGATATATAAGGTTAGAGGTCATGCTTCAAGAACAACCAAATCCTTTTTTTCTCTCCTTTCCCAAAACCTCAAAGATACTTATCTCTTGAATTCATTTTTTTACCTGTATTTGACAGCTGGGATAAGGGCTTCAAAGTAACATTTTACACCAGCAAATGTAAAAACAGAAAGGGTATCCTTTTGGATGCAAGTCAGAAAGCTGAATGGAGAAAGTATAACTCTATATAACATATTCAGTTCAGCTCAGTACATGTTTAGTGACCCTTTTAAGAAACTCTCAGGCAAAACATTTATTATTAAGACCGGAACTTTGCCTGCCCTTACAAAGAATATAATCACATGACCGAGAGAGAAAAAAAATGAATAACAGTAAAGGTCAAGTGACATATGACAAGTAAGTAAAGCAGAGGATGGAAGGTAGACCTAAACCTAGCAGAGGCTTGAGAAAGGGTGATGCTTGATGTGAGTCTTGGAGTAAGTAGGTTCAGTTCAGTTCAGTTCAGTCACTCAGTTGTGTCCAACTCTTTGTGAACCCATGAATCGCAGCACACCAGGCCTCCCTGTCCATCACCAACTCCCAGAATTCACTCAAACTCATGTCCATCAAGTCGGTGATGCCATCCAGCCATCTCATCCTCTGTCGTCCCCTTCTCCTCCTGCCCCCAATCCCTCCCAGCATCAGGGTCTTTTCCAATGAGTCATCTCCTCGCATGAGGTGGCCAAAGTACTGGAGTTTCAGCTTCAGCATCATTCCCTCCAAAGAAATCCCAGGGATGATCTCCTTAAGTAGGTTAGACAGGTAAATAAGGCAGAGACAATTCTAGTCATAAGTAATCATAGGCAAAGGCAAGAAGACATGTGAATCAGTAGTGTGCTTTAGCAGATGAAATAGTTTAGTATGAATAGTGCTGGGCAAAGTAACCAAAGTCAACCTCAGTGATGTTGTTTGCAAGGGAGTTTGGTTTTCATGTATAGGAAATCAGATGCTTTAGGATGGGTGATGGGTAGCATTGAATGAAAGATGAAATGTGTGTCTAGTAAGTTCCTCTGGCAGCGTTTTGTAGAGGAATGGCATTTTTTCTTTATTCACCTTAAATTAATTAAATACCTATTATGTTTAGGACACATGTTACCTACTGAGGAAAGACCAAACCAGACCAAGTTATTTCTGTCTGGAAAGAGTCCTCCATATAATATGGTAAATAGTCAAATGAGCAAAAAATTAAACAAAAATTTCAAAGTCCTAAATAAATAATAATAACCATCACAGAAACAGAATTAATATTAAATTAACCTTATTGACAAACACTCTATGTGCGGCTTACCATATTGTCATGTCATTTATAAGGAGGGCCAGTTACTGTTATTAAACAACTACACTTGTATCATTTTGCAGATGAAAAAAATTAAGATTTAAAGTTATTAAATAATTTTTCTAAGGTCAACAGCTGGTAATGAGAGATCTAGGAATCAAAACTAAGTGGTTTGAGACTTCTTTCTAGCTCCTAATTATGAAGTATCTTGGTAAAAACCCTGAAGTAAAAATAACTCATCTGGGAGAAGATGGGAAATTACTAAATTTTACTAAAAATTTACTGAGTACTAAAGTTTATTCAGTGAACTAGGTACTGAGGATGAATAGAAACTTATTGAACAGATAAATAAATAAATCCAAACAGATTGCATGTATAAATTTGAAAGGTACCTTGCCATTAAACTCAAAAATTTTAATGCATGTTTTTATTATGTTAAATCAGATAATGTATAGTTATAAAATCAATCACTGACATTTTTAAAGTTTTGTGGTCTCTTCATAGACCTTGGAGGATTTAAATTTTTGCATGTATCTATCAGCTACAATAGCATCTGGCCTATTCTAAAATGAAAGTTTTTTTCATGAACTCTGCAGATTTATAAAATCATATTGCATCTTCTCTTTTCAGAGTTAAAATTGCAACTTAATGCTCATCACGTTGGTCAAGGAACTTAAAAATTTCAAAATTTTAAAATGATCAAAAGAAATCATGTGATCTCTTGTTAGATGGGAATAAAGATGTACAGTGTAAGTCCTGAAAGTTGGGTTTTCTCCTTTTTTCAATGCAAGTGCCTGACTTAAGCTTTGATTGCTGGGGCATCTGGTTCAAACAGGGTCATCTCAGAAAAGCACACTGCCAGACACACTAGATAAAGATTCAGACTACCTCCCCTCACTAAGTCTCCTTTGCTTTACAAATTTAGGCTGATTTTGATAACTGACATTTGAGCCACTTGTTTTTTCTCTTCCAGCTTTAAATTTCCACTTTTGTGTTTTAAATTCACCAATAAAGAATGCTGCTGCTGCTGCTAAGTCACTTCAGTCCTGTCTGACTCTGTGCGACCCCACGGACAGCAGCCCACCAGGCTCCTCCGTCCACAGGATTCTCCAGGCAAGAATACTGGAGTGGGTTGCCAATCCCTTCTCCACTAAAGAGTGAGCCTGTGGAAACCCTAGGTCCCCACCATTGATTAACACCAATAAGAGCTGAACTGCAGGCATAGGCCCTCTCTCTCTTCACCCACAACCTCACTGTGTGGCCCGTGTAATTTCTACGTCCTATACATAATAAACTTTTATTTTTCATAGCTTCCTAATGTTACTGCTGAAGAGTGTCTTGCAATCATAAGAACCACAAGGGCCTGCCCAGCCACAACATTGGTTATTGGTAGGCTGAGATTAGCACAGAACAAGATGTGTCTTTATTTGGTGCAATACTGTAAGGAGTCACTCTTTGACATCACATTAATACTAGCATAATATATTGACAGACCTAGAGAATTACACCAACACCTTTGTTCTGTGGCAACTCTGGATAACCAACAGTGAAAATATCCACAAAATTCTTACCACATCATAACATAAATTGTCTCATCTAGAATAAAAACACAGACTTTAAAAACCAAACCCACTGGGTAATGGAGTAGGTTAAAATTTTTGCCCTATCCTTTTTCAAATTATGTCATGTCCACAACACAGATAGTCGTTAACCACAGGACAGTGATCTCAGTTAGACAAGATGAGTACAGGGAAAACAAGCTGTGTGCCCTCAGTCAGACTGAGTGGATGGGAAACCTGAGAGCGCAGGGAAGCCAGGGGTCACAATTCTGTCAGGAAAGCAACAATGCAGTCAGGTAGGGAATGGACGGCAGTGCCAGTGATGAGCTTATACAGAAAACCAGGCAAACCTCTGACATCCCCCCAGAGACAGGAGACAAGCTCAAATTATGGCCATGGAGTGTTTTTGAATAAAGGGGGAAGTCTGGAGGAAGGACAGACTGGGACACTCATACGACTTCCAGACAAACACGTTTAGTGACACTTTAACTATTTCATATAGAAATTGCACATCGCATGACAATACTGATTCATATTTCCCTATCTGCCCCCTCTCAAAGTAGGCTGAAGTAGAAATTATTTAAAATGAACTCAGTGTATCTTAACATCATTTCTGTTGATACAGATGATTTTAAAATGCCATTGAAAATCCACAGGGTTTGACGATTTCATACCATCTATCAGGACCTGATGCTTAGACTTGGAAATGAGGTAATACTCTTGGGTAAGCTTAACCCCTGAAAGGATGCCTGCAACTGAAGCAGAAGTGGAATAATAAAGCTTTTCATCAATGTGCTGAAAGCCAGGGTTGTCATGAAACCATCTTCATGGGATGTAGCTTTCATTCCTTACGTTGACTTGGCACCCAGACCAAACCTCCATTCATTCCACAGCGACAACCATTCTCAATTTGCATGGCACTCTACAACCCACTGGCCACACTTGCCAGAAAATTATGTTACAGTCTGAAGTCTGCTTCCCAACTCCTGTTGGGAAGGATTGCTTCTCAAACACAGAATTTCTCTGCAAAATGGAAGTCCAAATTCTAAATGTTTTTTTTCAAAAGTTATTTTACCCTAATATTTTTGTTTAAAATATTTTTGCTGAATTTTTTCAATCTATAAATTCTGCCCTTATTTCAGTATAACAAACACTATTTTAGGGACCTGAGTCAGCTTATTAAGCTCTTAAATATGACTAAAATCTACTTATCCTAGTAAGTACTAGATAATAGTAGTTTCAGTGCTATAGACTTACACTTAAACACTGTAGTACTTAGGAAACAGTTATATGCTAATCATCTTGATATGTTATACATTGTAATGCATTATTATTATTCACTTGAGATTAAGTACATGCATGTTAGCAAACATAAATATTAGCCATACAACTAAAAACAATGTCAAAGAATAACCAGGAAGAGTTCACAAACAAAAATGCAGACCTTATTCTTTCCTACTAAAATCATCAAACAATAATATCAGAACAAGAATATCAGAGGAGACATTTTAAGTAACAAATTTTCAAAAAAGAAAGAAAGAAAAATTAGATTTTAGTTTGAAAAGAGGAAAGGTAAGTGGTATATGATCAGTCAGGATGAAGACAGATAAAGTAAACACAGATCCTTCCATGGAGACCTCATATAAAACAAACTCTGAAGCCTTAAGGATAAGTATTGATTACTCTTATGATCTCTTCTCACTGTGGGTCAGTGAAGCAGGGTAAAAGCACAGAGAGTTTCTTATAAGCAAGAGATGGGCAAAGTGGGTCTATAATATGTTTGAGTTTACAATCTCAGTCTTTCCTAAACTAATGCTTGTCAGGAACACAACTTCCTACTCCAAGGTATCTCTTACTGATTTTGAAACAAAATATGTGAAATAAAAATGCACTGCATCCTTCTAGGTCCAGGAGGGTATTATACTCCAGCTACCTGAAATGAGTCCTCAGTGAAGACTTTCCCAAATTTCCTCTCGGAAATTCTCACTATAACTGCTGATCAGATCTTCAACTATATTCTATAGGCCTTACTGGGCCTATAGTTCAACAGAACTATTTAAGAACTCACTTAAAGGATAACAGAGTGATGAATACTAAATATTAGTGGGCATGGCTAGTCATATGAATGTCTCAGTTTTCTACTTAGATAGATAAATTGTTTATATGGACTTGAAAGAGAAGTAAAATAAACTCTTGCAATTCCATATATAATAAACCTGATATGAATAACATGCATTTCTCAAGTACTGAACTCATGAACTCATTTCAGGCAGAACATGCAATAATAAACATGTCACTCTAAGAATTTATGGACAAACATGCCCAAATATGTATTTATACATTAATATGTTATGATAAAAATATATCAAAGTAAAAGGCAGTTTAGCATATATGTGTGTGCTTCAGACAGGTAGCAACTAAAGAAAACTAGCTTTTACAATATTGTTGCATAGATTATCATTCCACCAAACACAAAAATATTGTTTTGAGACTTCTCTGGTGGTCCATTGGCTAGGACTCCTTGCTCTCAAACGAGGAGGTGAGGTTCAATCCCTGGTCAGAGAACTAAGATACAACATACAGCAACTAAAGACGGAAAATCTTAGGTGCCACAGCTAAGACTGAGTGCAGCCAAATAAATAAAGCATTTTTTAATATTGTTTTGTTTCATATGTTAAAAGTTCCACTATGCAGTGACCCCTTGCATGCCAATAAGGACTTCTCAAAGATATGTGCCATAAAAGTTTATGTTGAATCTAAGAAGATGCAGATCAAAGGGGAGTATTTTGGCTACGGTAATGAAAGGCAACCTCTGATCTAAATAACTGGAGTAGGTCTTTGGTGAGGGAAGACACTACTACATGTCATACACATAGGGTTGATTCTTTCCCATTGAGCAGGCTTCTCTGATCATCTTCATATAAAGCCTCTTCACATCTTCAAAAGAGCCTGTGATGAAGGGTTACGACCTAACAGATTCAGGCAAAAAGGTTTACTCCTTGTTTTCTAAATTACTAACGTGCTTAAGGGAACAATAAGTATTTAGTTTAAAGGTAATACAGATAAAGACTAACCTCTCAACTTGTAAATTAGATAATTTGTGGATAATGTGGATAATGTACAAGTACTTGACAATGGCCTGGGCAGAGCTTCATTGATAAGTAATTGCAGGTGAAGGTCAGATCTAAGCCATGTATCCTGGGTTAGTGCTCTTGTATAATGCTAAATGCACACTTATCAAATGGTTTTGACCCATTTTTGCGTAAAAAGCTAAACAGCCATAGCATCAAATAGCTTTAACTAGTACTTACTTGTTAATCAAGAAAAGAGTAATAAATGAGATAGGAAAACATTTCAAAGACTCAAAGCATTTGCTGCCTCTTACAATCAACCCTAAAAAAAAGAAAAGAAAATACCTAATAGCTCATTTCTCACTCTATTTCATGCAAGTATCAACATCATTTGTTTCTTAGAGTCTAAGCAATATATGAAAAAAAATTTTCAAAATATGAATGTACTAAAGTCATATTGGTTTTACTGCTTCTGATATACACAACTGATGGTTAGTATATTACTGCCATATTAAGTGAAACAACATAGCATTAAAGTCCCTCAAGGGTCAATAGTCTAAGGCAAAAGGGTGGAAAATAAACACAAAGAGGAATTATTTGAATTATATATATGTGTGTGTGTGTATATATATTTCATATTGCATATTGAATATAATTCAATGGGCTAAATCAACCAATGTTATTAAATCTAAAATTTGTTGTCACATTTTAGATTTGACAATGGATGATGTATGACTAATCTCATAAACAGAACTAGCAGAGCTTATAGAAATGGTAATGATACTACTGCAGAGTGCTCAGTCGTGTCCGCCTCTTTGTGACCACATGGACTGTAGCCTGCCAGGCTCCTCTGCCTGTGGAATTTTCCAGGCAAGAATATTGGAGTAGGTGGCCATTTCCTACTCCAGGGGATCTTCCCAACCCAGGGATGGAACCCACATCGAATCCACGGCTCTCGCATCTCCTGCACTGCAGGCATATTCTTTACCTAGTGCCACCTGGAAGAACCAATTATACTATTAACCAAGGGCAATTTAGTCAGTACTTCCTAGGGCTTGACTCTGCTAAAGGATTTTCTTACATTGTCTCAAAACTGTCTTCTCACGTCGGCACTGGTATTTGTGCCATTTTACAAAGAAGCCAGAGGCCAACTTGCCTGTTATCATCATCCTTATTTAGCAATGTCATACAGGAAGGAGCATGCAGACCTCTTGGCTGGCACATTTCAGAGCCCATCCTTTTAATCACCGCATCAGGCTGTTCTCTGTTCAGGCAAATTCCAGAACACATCCATTAAAAAATCAAATTATTTATTGTTCTTATTCAAACTGGATCTTTCTGGCTGACATATCATAACCATTCGAAGTTTAGAATAAATAAGAACACGTAAAGAAAACCATTTACGGGGTCTAATTATTTGACTGTGGTTTCATTTATATTGTTCAATTGAACATATGTTACTCAAATGTAAAAAACAATGTTGAGTTCTTCTTTAAAAAGGGAGATAATAAAAAAGGTTGCCTTAGGGAAAGTCAAATATTTTCCATGTCAAATGAATAAGAAAATAGCTGTGATCTTATTAGTAAAAAAAAAAAGTTTTAATATGTTGGCAAATTGAAGCTGTTTGTGACCCACTGATAGATCCTCGTTTCAAAAATACATTCTCACAGAATATTTTATAGTCTAAAATAAAAGCACAGTGAAATGCATAAAGATCACCAAAAGAAACTAAGTAGGTGACTCGCTTTCCAAAAAGCACTCATAAATTTAGCAAAATTATACTAAAGTTAATAAATAGCTCTATTCAAATCATTACACCTTAGTCTTAAAAGTACAGCACAAAAATGGAATTAGTCATACAACAGTTCAGATAGTTGTGAATTTGTTTGCAAAACAAACCAACTGCACTAAAATATAAATGTCTTGAAGGTGTCTTATTTGTACTGCTGAGATTAATTCAATCTCCCTCTCTGTATCTTTAGCATCTATATAACTATATTGTGGAAACGCAGTGCTTTTTGTCTACATTGCTATTGGTGTCACTAAAGCTGGGAATTCCAACCTTGACACATCTGTAGTTCTTCCCTTTTCCTGCCAGAGCTGCTGCTTCTTGCATCTGCTTTGGCACGAATTCATCTCCAGGAAACACAGTTCCTTCCTTGGAGTTACTGTGTTATTTATTTTTTCTTTGCTGTTCTGAGCTGTGAGACCACATTTCCCAGAGGTTTGTTTGCCTACTCAGGAAATGAACAAGAGCCAAAGCAAGATGACTAGAGCAAGGCATAAAAGAAGAAAGTTAGACTGGACAAAAAAACCCCCCAAAAAACCATAGTAGACAAGTAACACAAGAAAAATACCAAAGAAACAAAAAATGCTAGAAAAACAAAACCCACAAGAATGCAGCTGAAGAAGAGAATCACAATCTCACACACCAAAACTTCACATTTAAACCTCACTATAAATTATTTCCGGAGAAGGCGATGGCACCCCACTCCAGTACTCTTGCCTGGAAAATCCCACGGACGGAGGAGCCTGGTGGGCTGCAGTCCATGGGGTCGCAAAGAGTCGGACACGACTGAGCGACTTCATTTTCACTTTTCACTTTCATGCATTGGAGAAGGAAATGGCAACCCACTCCAATGTTCTTGCCTGGAGAATCCCAGGAACGGGGGAGCCTGGTGGGCTGCCATCTATGGGGTCGCACAGAGTCGGACATGACTGAGGTGACTTAGCAGCAGCATAAACTATTTCAAATGTGAGTGTGTGTGCATATCTTAAATTTTGCTAAGCAAATCTATCCAATAAAAACAATTAATGAGCAAACGAATACAGAATACAAGCTTTGTACACAGTTTCTTCTTCTGCCAACATGCCTGTGTTCCATACAGAGTCATATTTGGTCTCTTGGACAGAATGTGGATTTTTATGAGAGCATTGACATTTTTCTTAAGATGAAAATGTTTAACTTTTATAATTGAGCTGCAGTTTAAAGTTGGGAGATATGTTCAAAAGTAAGGATGTCTCCTTAGGATCAAGATGGGGATGTCAAAGTTCATTAAGGAAGGCCTTTGAGGTAAGCACTGCTATCATTACCACTAGCGCAAGGGCTGAACCAAGTAATCTAACATGGCCCAAGTAATCTAACATGGTACCCATTTACAATGACTCAACTCTGAGATCAGAATTGATCTGACATCCACAAGGCCAATTCCAGAAAGGGTTTCAGAATAAATATGTTACAACTAATCACAAGGGTGAGGTACAAAAATGAAATATGAACCGTATTTTTTTTCAGCTTTGTCAATTTACTCCTAAATTTACACTTCAGACAATCTGAAACTGTGATACTGGCACTGCCCTTAAATAAGTTTCATTCCCAGGAAGTCAGAGTGAACCCAGAGAAGGGTTGGATGCCCTGCTGCCCTGTGCATTCGCCTTATGCTGCAAAGCTTTAAGGACAGAGCTTTACTCAAAATATACACCTAGCACTTATTATAGTCCCTGGAGCATGGGTGGTGATCAATACTTGTTTACTGACTGATGGAGACATGTGAGACTGGTTGAGTCAAAACTTATAAACCAGATATTGGAAGTAAATGGATGCATTGCTCAAAGTCAAATAGCAAGAGGCAGAGGAAGAGACAGCTGCCATTAAATGTCCCCCCTCTGCTCAGTTCAGTTCAGTTGCTCAGTCATGTCTGACTCTTTGCAACCCCATGGACTGCAGCATGCCAGGGCTCCTTGTTCATCACCAACTCCTGGAGTTTACTCAAACTCATGTCCATTGAGTCAGTGATGCTATCCACATATTTCATCCTCTGTCGTCCCCTTCTCCTCCCGCCTTCAATCTTCCCCCTCTGTTACAAGATCTTATTTTAGCATTTCACAATATTATTGAAAGAAATTACTCTTTTACTCAATGCTATGCAGGTAAGGCTAAATGAAAGTCATAAAATACAAAATAAAATAAAAATGGAGAGGTGATACAAAGCAAGTTTCCCTAGAGACATGGGTTCTGATTCTGGCTTTCCTACTAACCAGCTTTAAAAGTTTTAACAAGTTGACCTAATTGCCTTGAGACTGAGTTTTCACATTTTAAACCAAGGGCTTAGATTACTGAATCTTCTAGATCTAAAATTCTACCATCCTCTTAATGAAACAGAAACAGACTCACAGATACAGAAAACCAACTTAAGGTTACAAAAGGGGAGAAGGAGGTTTGGGGTAAGGGATTAAGAACAAACTACTGGGACTTCCCTGGCCCAGTGACAAGACCCCAACACAGGGGGCCCTGGTTCAATCCCGGGTCAGGGAACTAGATCCTATGTGATGCAACTAAGAATTCACATGCTGCAGTTAAAGTTGCCTCATGCTGAACCAACACCCAGTGCAGCCAAATAAATGAATAAATAACAATGCTAAAAAAAATACAAGCTACTCTGTATAAAACAGGTAAGTAACAAGACTATGTTTTATAGCACAAGGAATGATAGCCATTATCTTCTAATAACTTTCAATGGAATATAATCTGTAAAAATAGTGAATTATTATTCTATACACCTGAAACTAATATAATACTGCAAATCAACTATCAGTTCAATTCAGTTCAGTCACTCAGTCGTGTCCGACTCTTTGTGAACCCATGAACTTCAGCACACCAGGCTTTTCTGTCCATCACCAACTGTTGGAGCCTACTCAAACTCATGTCCATCTAGCCGGTGATGTCATCCAACCATCTTATCCTCTGTCATCCCCTTCACCTCCGGCCTTCAATCTTTCCCAGCATCAGGGTCTTTTCTAGAGAGTCAGTTCTTTGCATCAGGTGGCCAAAGTATTGGAGTTTCAGCTTCAACATCAGTCCTTCCAATGAATATTCAGGACTGATTTCCTTTAGGATGGACTGGTTGGATCTCCTTGCAGTCCAAGGGACTTTCAAGAGTTTTCTCCAACACCACAGTTCAAAAGCATCAATTCTTCAGCATTCAGCTTTCTTTATAGTTGAACTAACACATCCATACATGACTACCGGGAAAACCTTAGCTTTGAGCTTTGATTAGACTGACCTTTGTTGGCAAAGTAATGTCTCTGCTTTTTAATATGCTGTCTAAGTTGGTCATAGGTTTTCTTCCAAGGAGCAAACGCCTTTTAATTTCATGGCTGCAGTCACCATCTGCAGTGATTTTGGAGCCAAAAATAAATAAAAATCTCTCAGTATTTCCACTGTTTCCCCATCTATTTGCCATGAAGTGATGGGACCTGATGCCGTGATCTTAGTTTTCTGAATGCTGAGTTTTAAGCCAACTTTTCCCCTCTCCTCTTTCACTTTCATTAAGAGGCTCTTTAGATCATCTTCATTTTCTGCCATAAGGGTGGTGTCATCTGCATATCAGAGGTATTGATATTTCTCCCAGCAATATCTAGATTCCAGCTTGTGCTTCATCCAGTCTGGCATTTCGTATACTCTGCATATAAGTTAAATAAGCAGGGTGACAATATGCAGCCTTGACTTAGTCCTTTCCCTATTTGGAACCAGTCTGTTGTTCCATGTCCAGGTCTAACTGTTGCTTTTTGACCTGCATACAGATTTCTCAGGAGGCAGGTCAGGTGGTCTGGTATTCCCATCTCTTGAAGAATTTTCCACCGTTTGTTGTGATTTGCACAGTCAAAGGCTTTGGCACAGTCAATAAAGCAGAAGTAGATGTTTTTCTGGAACTCTCTTGCTTTTTCAATGATCCAGCAGATTTTGGCAATTTGATCTCTGGTTCCTCTGCCTTTTCTAAATCCAGCTTGAACATCTGGAAGTTCACAGTTCACATACTGTTGAAGCCTGGCTTGGAGAATTTTGAGCATTACTTTGCTAGTGTGTGAGATGAGTGCAATTGTGCGGTAGTTTGAACATTCTTTGACATTGCCCTTCTTTGGGAGTAGAATGAAAACTGACCTTTTCCAGGCCTGTGGCCACTGCTGAGGTTTCCAAATTTGCTGGTATATTGAGTGCAGCACTTTCACAGCATCATCTTTCGGGATTTGAAATAGTTCAATTTGAATTCCATTGCCTCTACTAGCTTTGTTCATAGTAATGGTTCCTAAGGACCACTTCATTTTGCATTCCAGGATGTCTGGCTCTAGGTAAGTGATCATACCATCGTGGTTACCTGCATCATGAAGATTTTTTTTTTTTTTTTGTATAGTTTTTCTGTATATTCTTGCCACCTCTTCTTAATATCTTCTGCTTCTGTTAGGTCCATACCATTTCTGTCCTTTATTGTGCCCAACTTTGCATGAAATGCTCCCTTTGTATATCCAGTTTTCTTGAAGAGATCTCTAGTCTTTCCCATTCTCTTGTTTTGCTCTATTTATTTGCATTGATCACTAAGGAAGGCTTTCTTATCTCTCCTTGCTATTCTTTGGAACTCTGCATTCAAATGGGTATATTTTTCCTTTTCTCCTTTACCTTTAGCTTCTCTTCTTTCCTCAGCTATTTGTAAGGCCTCCTCAGACAACCTTTTTGCCTTTTTGCATTTATTTTTCTTGGGGATGGTCTTGATCCCTGTCTCCTGTACAATGTCAGGAACCTCTGTCCATAGTTCTTCAGGCACTCTATCAGATCTAATCCCTTGAATCTATTTTTACTTCCACTGTATAATCCTATGGGATTTGATTAGGTCATACCTGAATGGTGTAGTGGTTTTCCCCACTGTCTTCAATTTAAGTCTGAATTTGGCAATAAGCAGTTCATAATCTGGATGGATGGCATCACTGAGTTGATGGACATGAGTTTGGGTGAACTCTGGGAGTTGGTGATGGACAGGGAGGCCTGGCATGCTGCGATTCATGGGGTCGCAAAGAGTCGGACACGACTGAGAGACTGAACTGAACTGAACTGAATCTGGGCCACAGTCAATTTAAAAAAATAAACATAAAGTTCTATCATCCTCTAGCTCACAACTGTCTATATCAGCTAATAGACATGTATAAGAAAACTACTGGGATCCTTCATTTCCACTGCCTCCTTCTTGCCAATCATTGTTAATTAACTAGGTAATAACATCCTTAGGGTTTCTCTGCATCCAGTTTGACTCTCTCCAATTTGTTCTCCATCCGATACCAAGCCATCTTTGCCTAGAAACACAAATCTGACCTTGGTATCTCCCTGCTAAAAATCCTTCTAAGGCTTTCCATTAGCTCAGGCTCAGTTCCAAGCTTTGTAACATGGCCTTCCACAATCTCTCCGTTGCCTTCCAAGATTTACTTTAAGATATTCTCATTTTGGATTTTTTGCACTAGCCTCATTGGGTTCCCCTCTATTGCACTAAAGTGATGCACTATCGCCTCTAAAATTTCATTTTTCCTTAGAACAACTTTCTCTTTTACACTTTATCCAACTACTTCATACAATTTACTGTTCAGTTGCTGTAAAATACTTAGCAGAGTACCTTCAGCACAAAGACACTGTGTTGAGTATTTGTTGAGTAAATAATTTTAAAATTACTCATGTCAGGACAAAGCATATTCCTTCTTTCTCCTTTATTTCTGTAAAGTAATTGCCCTTAAAAACCCTACACATCATTACCTTGGTTTGTAAATGGTCCACAGTACAGGGTACCTGTTGCATGGAAGGAAAACTGGAGCTTGAAAAGTACTAATTGCTAAGACTGTTGGAGGAAAACAAATACTCTTCTGTCACTGTACATGAGTTACTTCACAAAAAGCAAAGCAAGGCTCACTGAAGAGACAGCTGCAAAACACACAAAGATATAATGTGTTTGCCAATCTGCAAAATCATTTGAAAGTTGCTGCTTCAACAGCTGGTATCTGGAAAGTGTAAGCATCATTTGGTCTAGTTAAAATTATACAGAGCAGAAATGTTTATTATGCACACAAAAAGGAGGTTTGAATGTTGAAGTTACAGCACTTTTAAAAGTCTGGAAAAGTCAACAAAACACTTGGTGGCTGTTGAAAAAAATCTCCAAGAGTCGTATTTGTTCAGTCATGATTTCTTTATAGTTCTATAGATCTTATGATCACATCTTTGAAGACTGTTAAAGAGATAGCATGACTGTATCACATAATTCTTTGAGACTATCCTGCATTTGGGCTTCCTTGGTGGCTCAGCAGTAAACAACCCACCTGCAATGGAGGAGATGTGGGTTCAATCCCAGGGTCAGAAAGACCCCCCTGGAGGAGGAAATGGCAACCCACTCCAGTATTCTTGCCTGGAGAATCCCATGGACAGAGGAGCATGGCAGGCTACAATCCATGGGGTTGCAAAGAGTTGGGCACAATTTAGTAACTAAACAGCAACAACAGTCCTGCATCCAGATTGAGCAGACAGGATGCACATGCTTAATCTCAGCATTATTATTTAACACTGGTTAGCATTTACAGAATCCATGCAAGCCAGTCAGTTCTATTACCATAGAAAACTATAAGGATACCTGCTTAGTACCAGGTACCACCAGAACTGTAAACCTAGTTGAATAACAAAATGGTTGTCTACAACCCACACCCTGAAAAAAATGTTTCCCTAGTCCCACTAGTATGCCTGAATTTTCCACATCATTTATCCCTTTAATTTAATGAAATATTTTTCAAATATGTTCTACGGAAATGTTAATAGATTGACTTTGGAAGAGGAAAAAGAAACCAACATGATTCCAGGGTCAAATGTGGGAAGAAAAGGAAACTATAAGCAAGGTGAAAAGACAGCCTTCAGAATGGGAGAAAGTAATAGCAAATGAAGCAACAGACAAACAACTAATCTCAAAAATATTCAAGCAACTCCTACAGCTCAATTCCAGAAAAATAAATGACCCAATCACAAAATGGGACAAAGAACTAAATAGACATTTCTCCAAAGAAGACATACAGATGGCTAACAAACACATGAAAAGATGCTCAACATCACTCATTATCAGAGAAATGCAAATCAAAACCACTATGAGGTACCATTTCACGCCAGTCAGAATGGCTGCGATCCAAAAGTCTACAAGCAATAAATGCTGGAGAGGGTGTGGAGAAAAGCGAAGCCTCTTACACTGTTGGTGGGAATGCAAACTAGTACAGCCACTATGGAGAACAGTGTGGAGATTCCTTAAAAAACTGGAAATAGAACTGCCTTATGATCCAGCAATCCCACTGCTGGGCATACACACTGAGGAAACCAGAAGGGAAAGAGACACATGTACCCCAATGTTCATCACAGCACTGTTTATAATAGCCAGGACATGGAAGCAACCTAGATGTCCATCAGCAGATGAATGGATAAGAAAGCAGTGGTACATATACACAATGGAGTATTACTCAGCCATTAAAAAGAATACATTTGAATCAGTTCTAATGAGGTGGATGAAACTGGAGCCTATTATACAGAGTGAAGTAAGCCAGAAGGAAAAACACCAATACAGTATACTAACACATATATGTGGAATTTAGAAAGATGGTAACAATAACCCTGTATACGAGACAGCAAAAGAGACACTGATGTATAGAACAGTCTTTTGGACTCTGTGGGAGAGGGAGAGGGTGGGATGATTTGGGAGAATGGCATTGAAATACGTATAATATCATATATGAAACGAGTCGCCAGTCCAGGTTCGATGCATGATACTGGATGCTTGGGGCTGGTGCACTGGGATGACCCAGAGGGATGGTATGGGGAGGGAGGAGGGAGGAGGGTTCAGGATGGGGAACACATGTATACCTGTGGCAGATTCATTTTTATATATGGCAAAACCAATACAATATTGTAAAGTTAAATAAAATAAAATTTTAAAAAAATTAAAAAAAAATAAACAAAATTCAATATTTTCTCTACTGTAGTACTTCTCAGAGAACTGAGTAAGAAGGATTTGGTAGGAAGTGTCTCCCACATGGAACCATAAGTATGGACCACATCTACCTCTTTGTACAAGAAACTCTTGTTCAGGGAATGCTAATGAACACATGTGGAGGACATATCAGAAAATGTTGACTTGAGGTCTTAAAGATTCTCCTAAAAATGAAGTCAGTTTCTCAAGGTTATCTACTACATTACTCACACTAACAGAGTTCCTTCACTAACACATGCGGAAAGCAGCCTAGTCACCTGTGACAAAGAAACATTTCTGCAACTTTATGCTCCCATAAGAAAATGTATGGGGTTTCCCTCTTGGTTCAGACAGTAAAGAATCTGCCTGCAGTGCAGGAGACCAGGGTTTGATCCCTGGGTCAGGAAGATACTCTGGAGAAGGGAATGGTAACCCACTCCAGTATTCTTGCCTGGAGAATCCCCTGAACAGAGGAGCCTGGCAGGCTACAGTCCATGGAGTCACTAAGAGTCATACACAACTGAGCAACTAACACTTTCAAGAAAATGTGTACACTAGTCTCCTCCACAAGTAAGAAGCTGCTTCTTCCCTTTTTGAATTCCTGTCACTGAAGTGAGTCACTGTGCCCCAGAGGAGGAGTTGTCACTATCCGATAGGGAAGGCAGGCAAAAGACAATGAGCTGCTTCCTCTTTCTTCCATGACACGTTTGCCCTGTGAGCATGGATGCAGCCAGAGACAGGGCCAAAGGTTTTACCCAGAGGGTCCACGTCTCTGAGCCTCAGGACCCTCATTTGAAATATGTAGGTGGTAACATCTGCTTTGTGGGTTGTTGGCAGATTAGAATTTATGTGACTAAGCTGCTTATATCGCCTAAAGGCTCAATAGATTTTTCTCCATTACTATCATAGAATTTGCTGCAATTACACACTGGATCTACGCAGTCCTCACCATACCTATTGCTCCTGTCGGCTCTAAGGGGCTAGAGGCTTTGTTTTTATTCCACAAATGCTGAGGCCAATGTCTGACTCGTGGCCAGTTCTTGATGTGTGTGAAGAGAAGACTTCCCTGGAGCGAGGTAAATCACCCTCTTTACTGCTAGTGTTTTTATACCTTGCCTAGTGAGAAGCGGTCACTTAGTGTTTTAAGAGGCCACCAGTGTATACATAGCTTTATGGAAGAGACAGGGAGACAAGGCATAATGGATTTTAACTGCAGAAGACAATTTCACTAATTAGCTTTCCTTTTCTTTACAAAAACCCTAAAATCAGTTCAAATCAGGATGACAAAAGACAGCTCATAGTAGGCAAGGGAAATCTTCTCAGCTTAGAGTCACCCACCCCTGTAGGATTCCATCATTTAAACATTCATTTGAATAACTCACTTTCTCTATTATTCCTAACCTGGGGAACTGCTTCACAACTGAATATGAACTGCTTTAGTATGATAATTAGGTAAACTTCTATAGGCAGGGAAAGAGTTTAGGTAAGGCAGAGAGAAGGGAAAATTTAATGAGAAATGAACATAATAAAATATATTGTATGATATAAAGAATACTATGCACGGACAGGGAGATCGAGGTAAATCACAAACAGGTTCAAAAAGAGAAAGTAGAGGCCAAAAAACATAAAAGCAGCAACTTCAAGGTGTTATGTGTGTGTGTGTTTATTTTTTAAGAGCAGGGAAATGACTACATTAGTTGAATGAGGCTGAAAGTAAACTAATTTAATAATTTGGAAGGCCACCACCCTTAGCTCTGATCAGTTCAGCTCTGCCCAATGTGATGCAGCTCAGCATCTTTCTCTCCAATCTGTTTACCCTGAAATTAAGAATGGAGTAAAACTGTACAAAAGATAAAAGACAAGCATATATGTACATGACTCTCCATCTCCTCACCTTAATAGCTCTTTCACACTTAACAGAGTCGACTCATCAGCAGAGATTTGAGAAATGTCAAAGATCTTTTGAATAACACACACTGGCAACAACTTGGGGAAAAAAGGATAAATACAAAAAAAAAAAAAAAAACTTAAAGAAAAGACTGCAAGCCAACCCTATTTCTTATATTGAAGACTCATCTATTCTTGCAGGAAACATGAACCTGGACAATGCAGTTGAGTAACTGCCACTCTTTGGTTGTCTTACTGCCCTCTCTATGCCCGCTTCCATGCCTCCCCTGCCCATCTCACCCTTGATTGATCATTATGTGTACCTATTTTCTTAATTTGAGTTGACCACATTCTGAGATTTTCCTTATGACTTTATCTCTTTGACAAAATAAGCATTAACACCAAAAATTTTTTCTCAAATGCTTGTGAAAGAAAATTGTGTGCATGGTGTATTACCTGTGAGGCAATATACAAGAGAAAATTTTCTACTCTGTGCCCTTGGTGACAACAGTATTTCTTGATATCCAGTATTAGAGCCAGTAGCCATGAATGGGTATTTTAATTTAATTTAGCTAAGATTCTATTATGGAGAAGGCAATGGCACCCCACTCCAGTACTCTTGCTTGGAAAATCCCATGGACAGAGGAGCCTGTTAGGCTGCAATCCATGGGGTCACTATGGAGAAGGCAATGGCACCCCACTCCAGCACTCTTGCCTGGAAAATCCCATGGATGGATGAGCCTGGTAGGCTGCAGTCCATGGGGTCGCTAAGAGTCAGACACGACTGAGCGACTTCACTTTCACTTCTCACTTTCATGCATTGGAGAAGGAAATGGCAACCCACTCCAGTGTTCTTGCCTGGAGAATCCTATGGACGGGAGAGCCTGGTGGGCTGCCGTCTATGGGGTCACACAGAGTTGGACACGACTGAAGTGACTTAGCAACAACAACAACAAGATTCTATTAAAAATTCAGTTTTTCAGTCATATTAGACACATTTCAAAGTCTATAGCTACATCTATATATTGGACATAATATGACATTTCATCATCACAGAAAGCGTTATTAGACAGTAACATTCTAATGTTAAAAAAAATTTGCTCTGAGAAATATGAAAGCAAGTAAAATTATAAGGAATCCAATTTAGACTTAAAATAATAAAGTATTCACAAAAAAATACAACTGTTAGATATACAGACTTTCCAGTAAATAAGTAGAGGAAAATAGGTATTTAAACCAAAGCTAAGCAATTCAAAAAAAAAATCAGGAAACTGAATTAGATGAGCCTAAAATGCCAAGGGCATTTAGTCAGGAAATTGAGATAAGTTCAATTTCACCAAACCACAATTTTCCCATTCCTAATTAGCAGGTATTTTTCATTTAGTGATAAACCAGAAAAGGTTGTGCTTTAAGCTGCTAGGTCACAGAAAATTGCTTGACTTTCAAATCAGCAGTGCTAATTTCTTGAATTTGTAATTAATTAAATAATGGAAATGAATTATGTATCTGTGGCTGAGTTTTGATCAAATGTAAAATAATCTTGGTGATTAGCATTTTGAGAAAGCACAAGCACTAATTTAACATAAAACTTAGAAACCTTCAGAATACAGGAGCCACATGCCAGGACATAAGAGCACTACATTTTAAAGACAGACATTAATATGAGGAAATGAAAGATATTCAGTCTCTAATTCCCCAATATTTTCCTCCTTCAAATAAGGGTTCTTAACCTCAAGATTTCCTGATGGGGTAGCAATTCTAAATATGCATAAATATTGCTCCTGAAGACACAACAGGGCATCACAATCACTAAATATTGTTGCCCAATATTTAGGACGTGGGGCTGAAACTAGGTCCAGAGCAGAAGGAGTAGCGATTAAAAAAATAAAGAAGAAGATTGGACCTACAGCCCATCATACAGAGTAAAGGAGGTCAGAAAGGGGAAGACAAACATCATATATTAACTCGTATATATGGAATCTAGAAAAATGGTACAGATGAAACTATTTGTTGGGCAGGAATAGAGATGCAGACATAAACGTACTTGTGGACACAAGTGGGGGAAAAGGAGGGTGGGACGGACTGAGAGAGCAGCACTGACATATAAGCACCACTATACATGAAATATGCAACTAGTGGGAAGCTGCTATAAAGCAAGCTCCCTGCTCTGTGATGACCTAGAGAGGTGGGATTGGGGGGCGGGGAGAATCCAAGAGGGAGGGGATGTACATACTTATAGCTGATTGACTTTGCTGTATAGCAGAAACTATCACAGCATTGTAAAGCAATTATACTCCAACAACAAATTTTTTTAAATAAAGATACATACAAAGTAAACTAAAATTAAAGAAAGATTTCCATACACCTCAAGGACGACATAGGCTCCTTAAAAAAAAGAAAAAAAAAAACAGCCTACTCGTGAGGAAATCATTCTTGCTTACCTTTTTTGGACTCATCTCCTCTGTTGTTCACACATAGACACAACTGGTAGATTCTAGTGTAAGACGGAATTAGCTTAAAAGTGATATTTAAAACCTGAACTGTCTCCAAAGTGGCTAGCAAAATGGCTCCATATCCTAAAAACTGTGAGATGTGTTCCGGTAAAGACTGATTGTGCTCCCTCAGTCGTGTCCGACTCTGCTCCCTCAGTTGTATCCGACTCTACCCCATGAACTGTAGCCCACCATGCTCCTCTGTCCATGGGATTTTACAGGCAAGAATACTGGAGTGAGATGCCATTTCCTCTTCCAGAGGATCTCCCTAACCCAGGGATCAAACCTGCATCTTCTGTGTCTCCTGCATTGCAGGAGGATTATTTACCTTATGGTTTCAAAGTAAGTGGGCTGTTTTAATCTTTTAGATTTTATAGTGACTGAGTTGCCATTTACTTTCTTAAAGGGGCTCACAGGATAACCTAAACTAGGACAAAGTACTAAGAATTGAAAAACAAAGAAATATTTCTTGTTCCCAAATATTATTTTCTTGCTTCTCTCTTTTTCTTAATGAATGACAAGCACATTTGCTTCCCCTCTATTTGCATTATTTCTTTAGGACAAGGCTTTATAGTCATTGTGTGCATGCATGCTCAGTTGCTAAGTCGTATCTGATTTTTTGCTACCCCATGGACTGTAGCCCACCAGTCTCCTCTATCCATGAGATTTCCCAGGCAAGAATATCAGAATGGGTTGCCATTTTCTACTTAAGGGGATCTTTCCCACACAGGAATCAAAAACCACATCTCTTGGGTCTCCTGCCTTGGCAGGCAGATTCCCTACCACTGAGCCACCTGGGAAGCCCCTGTAATCCTTAGGAAAATGCAAATATATTCAGCAAGTAAGTCAATAATATTTTAAATTGTTATAAAAGCAAGTTCCCATTAGGTGAAATGATTCAAGTAGATAGTATAATCAAGTCATGATATCAATATATGAGAACAGTTTTAGGAAGGATCTAGAGCCTGAAGTATAATCAGTAGGATAGTCCTAGCTGTGGATTGTTCTATACCAGAATGGAAAAAAGGCATTGACAAGAGGCATGGGCAGAGAATTAGGTTAGCAGAGTAAACAGATACTCCATAAACTTCACAAGTGCTATATCTGCTTGGGGAAATAATACTCTTAGAAAGTCTTATTCTTCTGCATAATAAATTAGTTATTTGCACTAAAGAAACCAACAATAATGATGCAATTTTTTCTGAATGAATCTTCCTTTGTTGCTATTTAATCAAGCTTCATTTTTAATCTGCATATAGAAAAGATTAAATGCTGGGTGCTTAATGACTTTAGGGGGAAAAAAAAAAAAAAACATTGCCTGAATGTTTAATATCAACCCAGGGCTTCTTGTACACCTATGTGAAAAACCAAGAATTACAGTAGAGATTGGCAGTGGTAATGGTTATTTGAAATCCTGCTTCTACAAAACAAATGGCCTCTTTCAATGCTTTCATTCTTCAAATATAACACTTCTCTGAATGGAAAAGACGCCCAACCAAACCATCTGTCAGAGAAGACAGAGTTCGGCTGCAAAAGGCAGTTTGTTTTGCTGCACTCTTAAATTTTCTTACTTCAAACTAGATGAACTGTAGCAAAACAGAAAGTACTCTGCTTCTCAGATGCAATAACTGATGTAGAATAACAGAAATAGTACGGGGACCGAGAGTTGGTTTCATTTATGTATAATCTAAATACCATCATTCCACACTAGGGACATTTTATATGTTCCCTGTTGATTAAAGGTCAGCTATATTGGAGGTCAAACACCTGCCTTCATTTAAAACACAGAGTGTTATGATAGTATTTGATCCCTAAAGTGTCAAGTAGAGAGCTTTGCATACTATTTGACATATATTCAAACTCATATATATAGTTTATAGACTATGCCTTATGAAAGCCGGATATATTAAGCTATCTTAAGACAGATATATTAAGCCAGATATATTAAGCTATCTTGAAGACAATGAATGAAAAGGGAATCATGACACAAGAACTACCTTCTTAAAATCATCGTTCAGTCTAAATACAAATTTAAAACTACACAGTGCAATGAACAAAGATAAAGAATAAAAAGAGGGTATGAACACAAAAAGGTGAGAAAAAAAAACAAATACAAGAACCAAGATATGTCAAAACCAAAATGAAGCACAGATTTCATCTCAAATACTTTTGGGGAAAGTATTATATTAAAATAAAGATAGAGTTACATGGCTCTGTGTGAACAAAAACCTTCTCTCAGGTACTTACTACTTTCAAACCTAAGACCTAAAAGTTCAAATGACTAATAAAGATGATGCCCTTAACATAACAAGACAAAACAGAAATGTCAAATGGAAACAACTTAATAGTTATTTAGATTAGTTTTTGATTCCCTGTGTTTAGAAGCCAATAAATTCCCCCCTAGAAAATAAAAGAATTCACCCGACTCTTATATTCTCTAGACTAGATATAGCTATCATAAAATCCACACACAAATACCCAATAGATCCCAAGTAGAAAAAAATATGTACATATACATGCAAATTACCAACTAAATAAAAGCATAAATAAATAAACAAATAAAATAGAAAAGAGGTTAAAGAGTCCTGTACTCCCCCACAGCTAGACTTCAGGAAACAGAGTAGTGGTTAATAGTAGTCTTTGGCACATTGGTTAAAGCCTGGACTCTGAGGCAGATCCCTGTTTGGTATCTGAAATCTATTCCTTACCAGCTGTCTAACCCTGGACAAGTTACTTTAAGTTTCTGTGGTTGATTTCCGTCATACTTAATGCAGGCATCATATTGCTCTGCATTGTCAATCAAAATGTTTGTTAAAAATTTAACACTTTTATTAAGTAATTTAATAAAATCTATATAAAATTTAGCAAAATTTTAAAATATATATATTGAAAGCTTAAGAAAATCTAATACCTAGAGATGAACCCACATTTGTATGGGCGATTAACCTACAACAAAGGAGGCAAGAATATACAAGAGGGAAAAGACAGCCTCTTCGATAAATGGTGTTGGGAAAACTGAACAGCTACAACCAAAAAATAATTCAAACTGGACTACTTTCTCATACCATGCACAAAAATAAACTCAAAATGGATTAAAGACTTAAATATAAGACCTCAAAGCATAAAACTTCTAGAAGAAAACACAGGAAAGTACACTTGTTGACATCAGTATTAGTGATATTTTTTGGATATGTCTCCTCAGATAAGGGAAATAAAAGCAAAAATGAACAAATGGGACTACATCAAACTAAAACATTTTTGCATACTGAAGGAAATGACCAAAAAATGAAAATGTAACCTACAGAATGTGAAAAGCAAATAATATATCCAACAAGGGTTAATAGCCAAAATATACAAAGAACGCATACAACATCAAAAAAGAAAAAAAAAAAAAACTGATTTAAAAATAGGCAGACAAAAAAAAAAAAAAAAAAAAGACAATCTGAATAGACATTTTCCCAAAGAAGACACACAGATGGTCAAGAGGCACATGAAAAGGTGCTCAATACCACTAATCATCAGGCAAATGCAAATCAAAACCACAATAGATATCACTTCATGCATGTTAGAATGGTTATTATTCAAAAGACAAGTGTCAGCTAGGATATGGAGAAAAGAAAACCCTCATGCATTATTGATGGTAATGTTAAATGGCGCAGTCATTATGGAAAACACTAGGGAGATTTTGCAAAAAATTCAAAATAAAACTACCATATAATCCAGTGATTCCACTTCTGGGTATTTACCCAAAGATATGAAAACACTCATTCCAAAAGAATATATGCACTCATGTTCGTGTGTGTGTGTGCAAAGTTGCTTCATTTGTTTCCAACTCTTTCCTGACACTATGGACTATAGCCTGCCCGACTCCTTGTCCTTGGGATTCTCCAGACAAGCATGCTGGAGTGGGTTGCCATGCCCTCCTGCAGGGGATCTTCCCAACCCAGGGATTGAACCCATGGCTCTTATGTTTCCTGCATTGGCAGGAGATTTCTTTATGACTAGCACCACATGGGAAGACCTTTACTCACATGTTCATTGAAGTATTGTTTACAATAGCCAAGACATGGAAGCAATCTAAGTGCCTATTAATAGATGAACAAAGATGTGATGTATATATATGACACACACACACACAATTGAATATTAGTCATATATTAATGTAGTCTTCCATTATGGGAAAACATAGATGACCTAGAGAATATTATGTTAAATGAAATAAGTCAGAGAAAAACACATTCTATATGATCTCACTTATATGTGGAATCTAAATAACAAAACAATGATGAGCAAAAATCACCGTCTTTTATTTGCATCTCATGACTGTGAGATCAACCTCAAGAAAAATAAAATAAAATTATAAAACAAAACAAATGAACAAGCATAATGACCCAGAAACAGAATCATAGATACAGAGAAGAAACAACAGGTTACCAGATGGCAGGGGGTGAAGGAAGGAGAAAAATGGGTGAGGGGGAAAAAGGGGTACAAACTTCCAGCTGAAAAACAAGTGAGTCACGACCATAAAATGTACAATGTGGGGAATACAGTCAATGATTTTGTAACATCTTTGCTGACAGATGGTAACTAGACATCATGGGGATTATTTTGAAATATATAGCAATATCAAATCACTATGCTGTATAAAAAAACTAATATAGTGTTGCAGGTCAATTATACTTCAAAAACAAGCAAACTCCAAGAAAAAGATATCAAATTTTTGGTTCCCAGAGCCAGAAAGTAGGGAAAGAAATAACTGAATAAAGGCAGTCAAAAGTTACAAACAGTGTCATGAGATAAATAAGTACTACAACATGTAATTGATCTGCAGTGTGTTGTATATTAAAATTGTTAAGAGTAAATCCTAAGAGTTCTTATCACTGGGGAAAGTTTTTTTCTATTTCTTCAATCTTGTATCTATACAAGATGATGAATGTTCAATAAACTTATTGAGTGGGACTTCCCTGGTGGTCCAGTGGTTAAGACTCCATGCTTCCAATGCAGAGGGTGTGGGTTCGATCCCTGGTCAGGGAACCAAGATGCCACAGAACACAGACAAAAAATTAATAAATAGAAATAAAAAATTAACTTATTTTGGCAATCATTTCATAATGTATATGTCAAATCATTATGCTGTATACCTTAAACTCATACAGTCCTGTATGTCAATAATAATAAAATTGGGGAAAATTAATAAAAATTATGCCTGAGATTTAATATTTTAAAAAGTGTTAGCTAGGATTATTGCCATTACTACTATAATATTATTATCTATTTCATCGTAATTAGTCTCTGGCATGTTTCTAGATAGATTGTAAATGTTGTCTGGAGATGCAAATAGAAAGAAATCTAGAAATTTGGTTCCATTTAATGTTTCAAGTATGATAATGGCTTCTGATTAGAAGAAAAGCTAAGAACTGTTTCATCCTTTTTCACCATAAGATCTATTTGTTTTGAAGTGATAATAATGGTAGACTTGCATTTAGATGAAGATTCTAGTCTTTATTTAATGCATATTTATTAGACACTCCACACCAGACTGAATTAGGTGCTGGAGATTCTCTAGTAAAAGCAAGCAAAAAATGCCTTATTCTCTCTGAATTTATGTTCTATGTGTGAGGAAGGGATATAGACAACAAAGAGAGTAAGCAAAAATAATATAGCATATTAGAAAGTGGCAAGTGTTGTGAAGAAAAAGACTGCTTAGAAGAAAAGTGGTGCAACTTTTAAAAAATCCTTGTAGGAAAAGATTCATTAAGAACTAATTTGATCAAGGTCTTTGAGAATTTGAGGGAGTTTTCCCTGAAGATATTTTAGAGAAACTAATTCTAGACTAATGGAACAGCACAGGCAAAGGCATGACTGGGGGACAGCGAAAATTTCAGGGTGCACATATAGAATCAGATAGTTACACTAAGGGATAAAACCTCCAACTGGGAGAGTACACAATTACACACACACACACACATTTCATTTGGTACCCTCACAACAATCCACAGCAGTACCACAAGCTGAATGCTATGAGTAAGAGGGAGTTTGAGGAGATGAGTTCAGACAAGTATCAAGGTGCTCAATGACTGAAAGTGAAAGTCGCTCAGTCATATCTGACCCTCTGAAACCCCATGGAGTATAATCCATGGAATTCTCTAGGCCAGAATACTGGAGTGGGTAGCCTTTCCCTTCTCCAGGGGATCTTCCCAATGCAGGGATTAAACCCAGGTCTCCCGCATTGCAGGTGGATTCTTTACCATCTGAGCCACAAGGGAAGTCCAAGAATTCTGGAGTGTGTAGCGTATCCCTTCTCCAGTGGATCTTCCCAACCCAGGAATAGAAATGGGGTCTCCTGTACTACAGGCAGATTCTTTACAAACTGAGCTATCAGGGAACATGGGTGCTTGTAAATCATGAAAAGAACTTTGGCTTTTACTCTTAGTGAGATGAGGAAAACTTGCAAGATTTTAACCTAAGGATCACTCATTTAAGTCTTAGCCTAATGATTTAGGATGGACAAACCTATTTTTATTAATCTTGATGCAGTTATATGAATCATTTCCAAGAAAATAATGTTGATATGATCACTAAATTTTAATGAGAAATTACACTGAATGACAAATACATAAGAGTTTTAAAGGAAATATACTATATTAATCAGCAAATCTCAACAAATATTTCAAAGTGAAAATCACTGTATATTAATATATAACCTAGTACATATCATGGGGAATTAAGAGCATTTATCATGACTATAGGTATAACACAAATTAATAAAATCACACTTGGCAGACTACTACAAAAGTTAGTAATAGGATCCTAAAGAGTATAGATACATGCAGTTTACCCAAGTGAATTCTGAATCACACCAACTACAAATGCCACAGTATATTCATTTTGTTAAGCGTAATTCAAGACCCCAATGATCCTGCAGCTTCATTAAAACAGGATATGAAATAAGCCAACTCTTAAATTTTATGGCCAAGATTTACCAACATCCCAGATTTTGGCTATGAAGCAAGTCTTCTATTAGGGTTTATAGTGTGCTTTAAATGCAGTACAGAAAATGATATATTAACCTCTGAAGAATATAGCCAATAAGATCTCTTACCCTACAATCTGGATTCTTAACTAAATTACTGTGGCCAAAATGCATGAAGTTGACCAGCTTCCATCAGTGGTATCTTGACAATTGCTGAAGGTAAGTTTATGAGTCCATATTTGCAACTCCATTTATTCCAGTCTTCTCTGTTTCCCCGGTACTCTGTGATTAAATATTTGCCCATGTCATACTTATTTACCAGCATCATCCATCATCTCACCACGACCGGACTAAGCCTATCCATCCATATCTTAAGATGTGACTTAATTTCCAATATTATAATAAAGCAACTCCCAATAGGAAGCTCTTCTCTTTTCAGCTCCATATATTTCATCATAGTTTGTGGTTATATTAAACCTAATGTTTTGACTTTATTGTGCTTTGTCCTCCAATTGTTCTCTGATAAGCTCCTTCAGGACAGCTGCCCTACACACACCTTCTTATGCTCTAGCAAAGTGAGAAGTGCAAACAGAGAACTCAGTAATGATTCATGAATGCCTTAAGAGTCCCCAAGAAAATATGATCAGAGGTCTTGACCATGATTTTGCTTATAGAATAATAAATGTTAAAGTTGATCCTTTAGAAAAGTTATCTTTCCTAGGGATAGCTACCCATTGAAAGGGTAGCTTACATATATGTATGCTTCCCAGGTGGCATTAGTGGTAAAGAACCGCCAGCTAATGCAGGAGACATAAGAGAATCAGGTTCAATCCCTGGGTTGGGAAGATCCCCTGAGGGAGGGCATGACAACCCACTCCAGTATTCTTGCCTGGAGAATTCCATGGACAGAGGAGCCTGACAGGCTTAGTCCATAGGACTGCAAAAAGTCAGACACGATTGAAGCAACTTAGCACACACACATACACATATTCATATATACACATTTTAATGTAGCATCAGTTTTAGCTATCATGGATTAACACAACTCTAACAATATTATATTTTGAAATAGAAAACTGAAATCTCAATTTACTAAAAATATAATCTGATAGTAATAATTTAAAAAATATTCTTTCGCAAAATAGAGAATAACTAACCTAGTAGGCCACTGTCAGCATAATAAGCCCCAGTAGGAGAGGCACACAGATTCAAGAGTCAAGCAAGGCAGATGTTAATATATTCTGTTAAACATTTGTCATCTGAGGGAAGAATATGCCCCAGTGATCAAATATATTTAAGTTGAACTTTAATTCTACTGCCCCAGCTGAAATTTTTCTTTTCTACATTTCAAATAAATTAGAAAACCACAGGGGGAAAGCTCTGGGAAAATACTGCTGTGCTTTATGGATTGTCCACAATTAATAAATAAAATGAACTCTTGTCTCTGAAAAAATTGCACTTCAATGGCACATATTTTTTTCCTCAACGCTGAAAACACCTCAGATTGACATGAAATACTGCTTCTTATATTTCTTTTAAGACGTGTTCTTCCTCTACACTTCTGTTCCATTAAATATTTGGTTGTCATGTCAAATCCACTTTTTCACCAAACTGGAAGTAATAAAGTAAGTAATATACTGTGTGTTGGTACACCAGTCAACGTGGAAGAGAAGTGAGAGAAAATTAGAGTGCCCACTGAAGAGTTACTTGTTTGTTAAGAATGAAATGCCACAAAATACCCCACAAGAGCCATTAAGGAAGGATTACTGTGGGATGAAACTAAGGGAGAGGCAGCTGTTAAGAATTCTGACAAAGCAATAAAAACTTCTACCACTTCTAAATGAATAAGCTGAGGTCCCACAAGTTTTAATCGTTATCCAACTCTCAGGATCAAAATATATCATAATAATTTACAGGTATGTGTAGCCAAAGCAATATTTATTATGACAGAACAATGGCATAAAGACATTAACATAAGTAGACATGAGAATGTGAATGTGTGCAGACTCCTTGGGGGAAGAAGTAAATAACTGGGTAGATTTTAAAGCACAAGCTCAAAGTAATATCCAGAAATATATTCACACTTTTGCGAGACAAACAGGAAAAAGAAGTCTCTTCTTCCAGAGTTGCAAACCCAACAGAATATTCATCTCTACAGGTGTGTGTGCTTTTTGCGGGGAGGGGTCTTTTTCATCATGCATGCATGCTTAGTTGCTCAGTTGTGTCTGACTCTGTGACCTTTTGGACTATAGCCCACCAGGCATCTAAACCCATGGGATTCTCCAGGCAAGAATACTGGCATGGGTTGCCAGGAGCTCCTCCAGGTGATCTTCCTGATCCGGGAACAAACCCATGTCTCCTGTATCTCCTGCACTGCAGGCGAGTCTTCACCCGCTGATCCATTGGGAAAGCCCTTTTTTCATCATATTCGAACATAAAAAACATTTAATCCTAACATCTTTAAGAGTACACAACAATGATAAAATAGGAGAGGGACAATGATCATATGATCTTAAAGATAAATCTTCCTTGAAAGCCACCAGGAGTCAGAATTAGTATCCCCAACAAAGTCTCATGAGTGCGAAATAGGCTTTTGAATTACAGAGCACCCCTCATCTTCTAATCACATGTTGTTTCTTCAAATAAGTCTGCCCAGTCAGTGATGATAATTAACATGTGTTAAATGCCCAAAATATACCCCCAAATCTGCATCAGTGTCCCAATATAGATTTATCAGACAGGCAAAATGCAACCCTAGGAGTCTGACCAATGCAATTCTTTTCCTATGCACAGTACAGCAAAAGCTCCTTCAGAAAGACTTTTTTTTTTTATAATTCTGTTTAGTTATGTATTTTTGGCCATGCTGGCTCTTCACTGCTGTTATGGCCCTTCTCCAGTTGCAGTGAAGTGGGGCCACTCTTCCTTGCTGTGCATGGGCCCTAGAACACAGACTCAACAGCAGTGGCACACAGGCTCAGCCGCTCCACAGCATATGGAATCCTTCCCGACCAGCGATTAAACCCACATCTCTTGCACCAGAGCCACCAGGGAAGCACCCTTTTTTTTTTTTGTCTTCCTGAGGGGACCTGGAAGACTGCATCTGCACAAGAATATACAACACTGAGAACTTGCTATGGTACTGAACATCTTGTATTAATGTATTCAACTTCACACACCAATGCTCATTCTATCCCCTACCATCTAGATTATAGCACATGTTCACAGCCTATTGTAAAGGGAGCAAGCAACAAAGGCTCAAAATTGACATAAACACACAACTATATATAGATACTTAACAAGATATATAGATAGTTCAGATCAGTTCAGTTCAGTTGCTCAGTCATGTCCGACTCTTTGCGACCCCATGAATCACAGCACACCAGGCCTGCCTGTCCATCACCAACTCCCAGAGTTCACTCAAACTCATGTCCATCCAGTCAGTGATGCCATCCAGACATCTCATCCTCTGTCATCCCCTTTTCCACCTGCTCCCAATCCCTCCCAGCATCAGAGTCTTTTCCAATGAGTCAACTCTTCCCATGAGGTGGCCAAAGTACTGGAGTTTCAGCTTTAGCATCATTCCTTCCAAAGAAATCCCAGGGCTGATCTCCTTCAGAATGGACTGGTTGTATCTCCTTGCAGTCCAAGGGACTCTCAAGAGTCTTCTCCAACACCACAGTTCAAAAGCATCTATTCTTTGGCACTCAGTTTTCTTCACAGTCCAACTCTCACATCCAAACATGACCACTGGGAAAACCATAGCCTTGACTAGATGGACCTTTGTTGGCAAAGTGATGTCTCTGCTTTTGAATATGCTATCTAGGTTGGTCATAACTTTCCTTCCAAGGAGTAAGCGTCTTTTAATTTCATGGCTGCAGTCAGCATCTGCAGTGATTTTGGAGCCCAAAAAAATAAAGTTCCACCGTTTCCCCATCTATTTCCCATGAAGTGATGGGACCAGATGCCATGATCTTAGTTTTCTGAATGTTGAGCTTTAAGCCAACCTTTTCACTCTCCACTTTCACTTTCATCAAGACGCTGTTTAGTTCCTCTTCACTTTCTGCCATAAGGGTTAGTCAATAAAGCAGAAATAGAAAGGCAATGCCAAAGAATGCTCAAACTACCACACAACTGCACTCATCTCACATGCTAGTAAAGTAATGCTCAAAATTCTCTAAGCCAGGCTTCTGCAGTACGTGAACCGTGAACTTCCAGATGCTCAAGCTGGTTTTAGAAAAGGCAGAAGAACCAGAGATCAAATTGCCAACATCCACTGGATCATCGAAAAAGCAAGAGAGTTCCAGAAAGACATCTATTTCTGCTTTATTGACTATGCCAAAGCCTTTGACTGTGTGGATCACAATAAACTGTGGAAAATTCTGAAAGAGATGGGAATCCCAGACCACCTGACCTGCCTCTTGAGAAACCTATATGCAGGTCAGGAAGCAACAGTTAGAACTGGACATGGGACAACAGACTGGTTTCAAATAGGAAAAGGAGTACATCAAGGCTGTATATTGTCACCCTGCTTATTTAACTTCCATGCAGAGTACATCATGAGAAATGCTGGGCTGGAAGACGCACAAGCTGGAATCAAGATTGCCAGGAAAAATATCAATAACCTCAGATATGCAGATGACACCACCCTTATGGTAGAAAGTGAAGAGGAACTAAAAAGCCTCTTGATGAAAGTGAAAGAGGAGAGTGAAAAAGTTGGCTTAAAGCTCAACATTCAGAAAACGAAGATCATGGCATCTGGTCTCATCACTTCATGGGAAATAGATGGGGAAACAGTGGAAACAGTGTCAGACTTTATTTTGGGGGGCTCCAAAATCACTGCAGATGATGACCGTAGCCATGAAATTAAAAGACGCTTACTCCTTGGAAGGAAAGTTATGACCAACCTAGATAGCATATTCAAAAGCAGACATTACTTTGCCAACAAAGGTCCGTCTAGTCAAGGCTATGGTTTTTCCTGTGGCCATGTTTGGATGTGAGAGTTGGACTGTGAAGAAAACTGAGTGCTGAAGAACTGATGCTTTTGAACTGTGGTGTTGGAGAAGACTCTTGAGAGTCCCTTGGACTGCAAGGAGATCCAACCAGTCCATTCTGAAGGAGATCAGCCCTGGGATTTCTTTGGAAGGAAGGATGCTAAAGCTGAAACTCCAGTACTTTGGCCACTTCATGCGAAGAGTTGACTCATTGGAAAAGACTCTGATGCTGGCAGGGATTGGGGGCAGGAGGAGAAGGGGATGACAGAGGATGAGATGGCTGGATGGCATCACTGACTCGATAGACGTTGAGTCTGAGTGAACTCCGGGAGGTGGTGATGGACAGGCAGGCCTGGCATGCTGCAATTCATGGGGTAGCAAAGATTCGGACACGACTCAGTGACTGAACTGAACTGAACTGAACTGATATATATAGAGTTAATATAGATAACTATATATAGATAGTTAATATATATAAGAACCTACTGAAAAGCACAGGGCATGCTATTCAATACTCAGTCTGTAATGATCAATATGAGAAGAAAATCTAAAAAAATAAATACTGGATATATATGTTTGTATAACTGATTCATTTGCTACACAGCAGAAACTAAAAAAAAATCATAAATCAACTATACACCAATAAAAATGTTATATTTATTCATATATTTTAAAAATGCCTAGGGAAAAAAAGGGAGAAAGAAAATCACTTCAGGCTCTTACATTAGCAGTAAGGAAGAGCCTAGAATATCCTGGTGAGAAAGTCAGACCTCCTGAAGGTCAGTTTGTCTAATATGTTACATTTGAACTTCTCAGTTTTCATATCCATACATCAGAGATCATGATATCTTGCTCATATCACACACACTGAGTCTCAGAAAAATAATAACAATACTCAAAAAATATGACAATTATAAACAATTATTTTCCTGAAAAATTTTTTAATCTAAGGATATTCCACTAGGCATATAATATTCAGATTGCTGCTTTTTAAAGTCACTTGGAATAGCTTCTTTCTGGATGCATATTTAGATATGTTAGTATGTTTTATTTTTAATATTTAGAGATGCCTTTGTTAATCTAGTTTGTCATAATTTAAACTATGTATTTACAGAGATTCAAAAACACTTCTACAAGATAATGTATTTTCAAAGAAAAATATACTTCTCTTTCTGTCACTGTCACATCATTGCCCTCTTCCTGTAACAGGGAAAAATATTTATAGGGTTATGTCTATCTTTCTAGGTTTATATTTGTAAGTATAAACAGATAAGTGTGTGTGTGTGTATACAATTATATTTTGTACCATTTATCTAAGAATATGCAGATTGATCCTCTTGGGAAAATGAGAGTATATAATACATACATACTTCTCTCTACATTGTGAGTGCGTATATGTTTTTCTCTAATGTGTGTGTATATTTAACATATATATAATGATGGTAATAGTGAATAGAAATATATCAATCATTTTTATAACTACAAAGTACTGCATTGGTATAGATGTATCACAATACTATTAAAGGAAATTTGGGCTGCTTCCAGTGTTTGGCTATTATAGACTTACAATGAATTGCCTTGTTTGTACTTTCTGTTTTTCTATATTTTGCCAATATATTTTGAAACTGATTTCTAAAAGTGTGATTGCTGAGTCAAAGGGCAAGAGTGCATCTAGTTGTACTAAACAGTGCCAAATTTGTCTCCATATAAAATTGTACCATTTTGCATTTCTACCAGCAAGTCTGAGAGCCTCAACAACAGTATATATTACCAAACTTTTGTATTGCTGCCAATCAGAATGGTGAAAATTGGTACTGCAGTATAATTTCAATTTGAGTTTCTTTTTTTAGGAGAAAATATGAGCCTCTTATGCACAGTTAGAAAGTATTTGCATTTCTGTTTTCTACCCATTTTCTATTATTGACCTTTCTCAGATTTCCTATGTTTTATGACCTCATCCATGAATTTTCTGAATGGGCATGAATTTTCTGAAACACTACCTGTTATCTTAATGTAATTCTGTAGGCTTAAAATTACTCAAGTCATGGTTCTTTTTAGTTAAATTCAATGAAATTCGAATAGTCATAATAGATATTAGCCCAAGCTTTTCTTTACACAGAAAGATCCAGTTACCTGACATATACCCAAGACACCACTTCCTTAATAATCCCCTTTCCTCCCATTGTTTCCATCTTAGCCTCAACTGGTTCTTTTCCTGTAGTCTATAAACATTTTTCAGTTCCTGCTGTCCTAAAAAATAAGAAGAGAAATCAAATAAGTGATACAAAATAGAACTTAAGAAACAAGAAAACCTGCTGAATTCCATGATTCTTCTACTCTTGTTAGTCTTACTCCTTCCCTGCTCAGCAAAACTCTTTTGAAGTTTTACTTCCCATATGCTCTTCCTCGTGGTTCTAACTGCTGCTTCTTGACCAACATACAGGTTTCTCAGGAGACTGGTAAGATGGTCTGGTATTCCCATCTCTCTAAGAGCTTTCCACAGTTTGTCATGATCCACACAGTCAAAGGCTTTGGTGTGGTCAATGAAAGAGACAAGAAGGCCTTCTCCAATGAACACGGTTTAATAACAGAAGAAAACAACAAGAGGGGAAAGACTAGAGACCTCTTCAGGAAAACTGGAAACATCAAGGGAGCATCTGACCAAAGATGAGCACAATAAAGGATAAAAATGGTCGAGTCCTAGTAGATGCTGAAGAGATCAAGAAGAGATGGAAAGAAAACATGAAAGAACTGCATAAAAAGATCTTAAGGAACCGGATCACTATGATGGTGTGATTAGTCACCCAGAGCCAGACATTCTGGAGTGTGAAGTCAAATGGACCTTAAGAAGCACTGCTGTTAATAAAGCTAGTGCATGTGATGAAATTCCAGCAGAATTATTCAAATCCCTAAAGGATGACGCCATCAAGGTTTTGCATTCATTATGTCAGCAAATCTGGAAGACACAAAAAAGGCCACAGGACTAGTAGTGTTAGTCACTCAGTCGTGTCCAACTCTATGTGACCCTACGAACTGTAGCCTGCCAGACTCCTCTGTCCATGGGATTCTCCAGGCAAGAATACTGGAGTGGATTGCCATTCCCTTCTCCAGAGATCTTCCCAACCCAGTGGTCAAACCTGGGTCTCTTGTATCACAGACAGATCCTTTACCATCTGAGGTACAGGGAAGATCCACCCTTCCCTGGTGGACTAGAACAGGTCAGTCCTCATTCCAGTTCCCAAGAAGGGTAGTACCAAAGAATGTGCTAACCATTGGACAATTGCACTCATCTCCCATGCTAGTAAGGTCATGCTTAAAATCTTGCATGCTAGGCTTCAGCATTATGTGAACCAAGAACCTCCAGACTTCCAAGCTGGGTCTAGAAAAGGAAGATTAACTAGAGATCAAATTGCCAATATTTGCTGGATTATAGAGAAAACAAGGGAATTTCAGAAAAATATATTTTATATATATATATATATAAATAATATATTATATATTACATATAGTGATGACTTCTAAATTTATATCTACTTTCCTTTTTTAAGACTTAATCTCAGATCAACAATGTCCAAAAGTATCTCAAACTTCATATACCAAAAACTAACTTCTCAGTTGGACTTGTTTCTCCTTATGTATTCTACGAGTCTTCCCACCACGTCCCTGAGCCAACAAACTGAAAAACCTGTGAGGCATTCTGAACTCATGATATTCCCTCAAAGAGGTTCCATACTTAAATATACATCCCTGAAGATGTATCATCATCCTACTTGACTCCCAAGGCCTGATAAACTGAAACTATATTTTCAAACTTTTTACTTTGTTCTTTCCTTATAACCACAATTTTACCCCAGGTGCTTTATCTCATCTGCACTTATTGATAGACTGTTCACTGGAGAGTATTACTACTCTAAGTCCATCCTACATAGAAATGAAACATATAAAACTACCAAATGAAACATATAAAACTGGCCTTGAGTGTCACCTGCTTGAAGTCCTCCAACAGTCTCCTCATTTGCTAGGGAATAGCCCAAGCTGCTATGAATATCCTATTTGCTGTTGTTGCTTAGTCACTAAGTCTTAGAGAAGGAAATGTCAAGCCACTCCAGTGTTCTTGCCTGGAGAATCCCAGGGACGGGGGAGCCTGATGGTCTTCCGTCTATGGGGTCGCACAGAGTCGGACACGACTGAAGCGACTTAGCAGCAGCAGTCACTAAGTCATATCCAACTCTTTGTGATTCCATACACTGTAGCCCACAGGCTTCTCTGTTTATGGGATTACCCAGGCAAGAATACTGTAGTGGGCTACCATTCCTTCTCCAGGGAATCTTCCTGATCTAACCCACTTCTCCAACAATAGCAAGTGGATTCTTTACTGCTGAGCCACCAGGGAAGCCCAAAGGAATACCCTATAGAGACAATGATTCCTAGGACAAGCCTCCTCCATCCCCCAACCTCATCACATACCACTTCCTTGAAATTTATGGACAGTCATACACAATTGCTTGTAATTTCTCCATAAGTAACAATGATTAGGACCTATACAATTCATGCATCACACTGCCTTCTTGAAGTGATTACCATCCCTCGTTCTTATCCTATCTCTGCTCATGTTTCAAGTCTCAGGTCAAAGGTCATCTTTTCTGGAAAGTCTTCTTTGACTCCCTTCCACTACCACACTGAAGGATGAGCTGAGCAAGACTCTTACAAGATGCCTGTAGCGTTCACTACACACTCTGCTACCTTCACCAAACCACTGTGTGCTTGTCTGTCTCTGCCTTTACTTCACTTTAGGCTCTGAGAGCTCTATCGTCTTCTTCAAAACTATGACTTCAGTGATGAGTACAGTTCCTGGTGTATAAGGTTCATCTGTGTGCATCTGGTACCCCAAGCATATAAAGAGCACTCTATTTTCTCTACACAGAAAAATATCCATGTAAAACCAAGTTTACAAGCAAAAAGAACTAAGACCAAGAATGAAGAAGAGAATAAAACAATGGAATTACTGAGCAGTAAGAGAGAGAGAATAGAGGAAGAAATAAAAGAAACTTATTCCTTACCTGCCAAAGACTTATAAGGAATTAAGTTAATATAATAGACTTTTGGGAAATTCAACCAATTAAAGAATTCTGTGAAATTCATAACCAATACAATAATATGGGGTGCATTTATTGTGAGGTAAAGGTGGTGGGGAGTTGCTCCATTATACTGTAATCAGCTTTATTCTTGAAAATAATTTTAATATTTTTCACTAGAGAAGACTCAATTCCTAGAGAACTCCAATTCCTGGAGAATTCCTATAATGAACATACGTGAATTACAATCTATACTAATAGGTTTATAATTACAGTAATTACCTCTAAATATGGTGACCTGCATATGTAATACTGTCTGGACTATATCCTCTTGTTAAAATAGCTTCCTGGAGTTTCTGCTACACTGAATTAGAGTCACATCCATCTATGCCCAATTAGATAACATTAAATAGCTATATTTATGTTATTTTCTTCTTGGTTTGTTAGTCATAACTCTAAAATATTCCATGCATTCTTAATGTAATTTTCTTCAGAAATTAAAAAAAACTTGAAGCTTAGTATAAATTGACGTAAATTTAAAATATTTATCGCTAAAAACTTGACTTTTACATACTTTTTTTTTAATTTTTGAAACTCTCCAACATTTTTTAGGACTCTAGCAATAATTATTCTGCAAAATGAATTTCGTAAAATGGTGAGTTAATATTTCATGAGTTCTTTTTTAGTTCAGACTCTTGTAATACTTTAAAACTTTTGTCATTGCATTCATTTCTCTGGTGAAATGTTCTACATTTATGTTAATGAGTGCTGAAAAATTTAAATTCTTGGCTTTAACTTTTCACTCATTAATACAATGCAGTTCAGCCTCCAAAGCTTTTCAAGCAGGTCAGAAGTTCCTGCAATTCGTTGTATACTTATAATCTAAAAGCTGAAAAAGAAATAACAACAAATGTATCTATAAAAGCAGGCCATAGGAACAAGCCAGTTAACCTGCTGTGAGTTCTAAGCATGAGATCCTTTCAAACAAAGTTCCAGTGTTTATACAAGTTCAGAATTCAAAAGTTATAAACAAGCTGCGATACACCTCATTGTATAATCCTGATCCAATTCTAAAAATAAAAATTTCAAGCAATATTATTTTCCTCCTTTATTTCAATATTTTACTAACATACAACAAAAGACTACTATATAAAATTTAATTTTTCTCTAGCAATGGTGGAACTTAGCAATAAGGCATTTTTTAAAGTTTTCAAAATTCTCTTTGACTTCATATTGTGCATTATTAAATACTGTTATTCATTTTCCTTAACTCTGTTTTGTATAAAATATATTACTTAGGATAATAGCTTCCACTAGATTATTCTCTTTCATTGTAACTACTTCAGGCAACTTGCTGTCACCTGTTGCAAAGACCCAGTATTGGCCTGAGCCATTAATTACAGCTGGGTTGGCTTTGTCTAAAGTAATTCTCCCACATACGACTTCTATAAGTTGTGATAAATGGGAGCATCCATGGAGGGCAACCTCCAAAGAGAATGTTACTCTTGTCAAGTTCCTGCTGCCATCATCTTATAAAGTTCAAGAAATGGAAGAACTTTACATATATCATCCACAGATGTTCACATTTTTCTCTCCTTTCTCCTTCTTTTTGTAATATCTTCTTCTACTCTAGCCAATGCAACCCAGCCTAGTCAGCTCAGCTGCACAGTTAATTCTTATCAGGAAGCACAAGAATTCCTCCTGATATACCAAGTTATGGCAAAATAATAATGATGATGATGACAGTAATAATAACCATAATGATAATAATAGCCAAAGACTATATCATTCTGATAATTGGACATGAGTTTAAAGTACTGCTTCCTTTTTTACTTATTTTTTTTTAAGGTTTTTTTTTGTTTGTTTCTTATTTTTGATGTGGACTATTTTTTTTTAAGTCTTTGTTAAATCTATTACAATATTCTTCTGTTTCATGTTTTGGTTTTTTGGCCACCAGATATTTACAGTCTTAGTTCCCCAATCAGAGATTGAACCTGCACCCCCTATATTGGAAGGTGAAGTCTTAACCACTAGACCACCAGGAAGTCCCCTTTTTGATTCTTGACATTCCTCAGGAATAGTGGTCCTGCCCTTGGGGTCACTATTCTTACTATTAGGTTTTATAGACTCTTTCAATTGCTTATTCAGAAAGTCATTGAGTTGCCTATTCCCTCCCCCTACCTGGACTTCAAAGCCCAAGATACTGATTAGATTTGAAGTTCAAACTAATGTAATTAACTCACCTGTCAGTTTAGCTTGTGCTCTTGGTCACCTGGTCACACAGAAAGTTTCCAACACAACCCCCTGTAAGCCCCGTACCCTCTGGATTCTGTTTCTCCCAGACTTTGTTCTTCCAAGTTTCTTTAACACTCTTTTAATCTTTGGAGTTTTTAAGCTTTTGGAGTTCTTGTCCTTCTGCTGTACATCATCTCACTCTGAACTTTTCCTGTGAGATTATATAACAAAAGGCTAAATGATCATCGCATCTGTCAAAACAAGTTCACCAAGGCTTCACCGGCCCTAGTACCCTTAAAGTGATCCACAAATTGAGAGCTATGATAAACACTAACCAGCTTAATAAAGATTACCTCTCCATCTAAATGCCAAACTTCTTTCTCTTCAAATCATTTCTGCCACAAACGCAAATCTCACAACAATTTTTTGAAACTTTCTCATTGATGATTCAAAATTAACAAATCCCAGTCTCTGCCCTTAAGAGATGTGGCTGTTTGGAGAGAGACCAGTTAACAGGTAAACACAAAACAGGATGGAGTAAAAGATTCTAAAAGATTGTAGCTAGAGAGCACTTAGCTGAAACCAACAAGAGAGAATGCTTAAAATGCCACACATAGCTTTATTCCCGAGGACTGCAAGTCAGAGTCAACATAAAAGGGTAGCAAATCAAAGTAAAAAGAGTTTTTGAGGTGAAACTTTGAAGAGCAAATCTCTACAGATATTCAGGGATACTTAGTAATTTCCTATTTGTGCTCGATTTTCATCTCCATCATTACCATGGGCACCTCACTGCAATAATCATCAGTAGCATCATTGTGTCTACATAAAGTTCCACTAGATGGTTGACTTTGTAAGTTTAGGAATAGTATAATGTTTGACATATAATAGATACTCAATAAATGTTTATTCAATTAAAAAAGAATAGGGCTTTTTTCATAGAATTTGGAGTATAAACAGAAGTACCCATCTCTAAGAAATAAAAGAATCTTTATGTGGCATTTTGAGGTACCAAAACATTTTATTACAGCAGTGGATAATATTATTTTATGTTCTTTTCTGCTCTGAGTAAGAGAGAGATGCTTAAAATGTAGTCAGAGATACTTTTGCACAACTTAGGTTATTGTGCCAAGAGAAATCTCCAAGCAACTTATTACTTTTCCTTCACTGTGTGTGTGTATGTGCACATGTGTGCAAATTTTCACATTTTCCTTCACTGGGTGTGTGTGTGCACACACAATTTTTCACATTCCAAAAAGGACTCTTGGCAGCCTGTGATCCCTGTGGAACAAGCCACACTACTCTTCTCAGGTGGTAAGTTTACTACTTGGTTTCTACATTCCCATCTCCCCTAAAAGTGAGGGAAGATGCAAATATGAAGCAGTATTCCAAGTAGAACAGGTAGTGTGGAGGAGGGGAGAGCACAGAAAAGCAACTTTCCATCACTCAGATTACATAAGGGTCTTCTGAGATGGCCTTCCCACCTTCTCCCTTAGTTAACAGCTCTTGCTTGATCCATGGGTAAATAAAGAAGGAAGGCACCATATCTAGGGATGTACACCATGGAGAGGGGTATCTGACTAGCACTGAAGTGCACTTTTAGGCAACACCACCGAGAACAGGATAATTTTCAAGTACTATTAAGGTCTAAAGAGTGACAGGAATAATTTTTAAAAATATTTTACAATGAATGATATTCCTGAGAACCCCAAAGATTTTGTTCTTGGATCATTTTCCCCTATCTGAAAAAGCTCACTTCATGTGAAATCTTTGGAATTCCATCGATCCCAGCTTAGCTGCTTCTTCCAGCATGAAATGTGACCAGATAAAATATTTCACAGTGGCAGAATTCATTAAAGTAATTATATCTCAGAATTAAAGTACCCTTGCAGCCATAACAACCAACTTATATGTACAATGTTGTCGCATTCTTTAAAATGTACACCTTCTCAGAAGTCTAGATATATATTTTACTTCTTGGCACCAAATTATTCTAGATGGTCATAATTTCTCTGAAGTTAAAAGTTTATTTAGAACATATGAAATTTTCAATGAAATAATAGATTAACTTTATTTCCAAATAAATATATTTCTTGACTATACCTTGATAAACATGATTGCTTTACATATAATTCTATGTTTAAGTGAAAATAATAAATTTGTGTCTTTTTAAGCATCACTACATTTGAAGGATTGTTTTCTGTTAACTACAACTTGCCTCCACACTCTAAAGAGGCTCACATGGATAGATATGGCCAAGCATAGCATTGACGCCATGATATCACTTTTTAAAAAATTTTTATTAACACTGAAGCATCTCTTCAAATTCTTAGTCTGATACCCAACCCTTAAATATTAAGTGGTATTATGAATTTTTAAAAAAATTGAACTACAATCAACTTAGATTCAAGTGTACAATAGTGATTTGATATTTTCATACATTACAAAATGATCACCATGATAAACCTGATTACTGTCAGTGACCATACAAATGGAGAAGGAAATGGCAACCCACTTCAGTATTCTTGCCTGGAGAATCCCATGGACAGAGAAGCCTGGAGGGCTACTATCCACAGGGTCGCAAAAGTTGGACATGACTAAACCATCACCACCACCATACAAAAACAGTACAAAAAAACTGAATCAAAAGATGGGCAGAAGACCCAAATAGACATTTCTTCAAAGAAAACATACAAATGGACAAGGGGCACATGAAAAAATGTTAAAGAAATGCAAATCAAAACTACAATGAGATGTCACCTCACACCAGTCAAACTGGCCATCATAAAAAAATCCACAAACAATAAATTCTGGAGAGGGTGTTGAGAGAAGGGAACCCTCCTATACTGTTGGTGGGAATGTAAATTGGTTCAGTCATTATGGAGAACAGTATGAGGTGCCTTAAAAAACTAAAAATGGAGCTATCACAGGATCCTGCAATCCCATTCCTGGGCATATATCCAGGGAAAAACACAGTCTGAAAGTATATATGCACCCCCGTGTTCACTGCAGCACTGTTTACAGTAGCCAAGATATGGAAGCAACCTATATGTCCATCAACAGAGAAATGGATAATGGAGATGTGGCACATATATGCAATGTGATATTACTCAGCCACTAAGAAGACTGCAATAATGTCATTTGCAACTATATGGATGAACCTAGAGATTGTCATACTCAATTAAGCAAATCAGACAAAGGAATATCACATGATACTGCTTATAAAGGGAATCGAAAAAGAAAGGATACAAGTGAACTTACTTACAAAACAGAAACAGACTCATAGATTTAGAGAAGGAAATTATGATCACCAGGGGAGAAAAGTGAGGGGAAGGTATAGTTAAGAGAGTTTGAATGGACAGTTACACATTGCTACATTAAAATAGAAAACCAACAAGGACCTACTGTATAGCACAGGAAACTCTGTTCAACATAATGTAACAACCTAAATGGGAAAAGAACTTGAAAAAGAATAGATAAATGTATATGCATAACTAAATCCCTTTGCTGAATACCTGAAACTATTGCAACATTGTTAATCAACTATACTCCAACATAAAATACAAAGTTAAAAAAAGTCACAACTAAAAAACAGTATGTCTCTATTTTCCCCACATTTTACATTCATACCCATGACTCATTTATTTTGCTACTGGAAGGTTGTACCTCCTTATTTCCCTCACCTGTTCCCTTCCCCAACCACCAGTTTGTTCTCTGTATTTCATGGGATCATTTTCATTCTTACAATATTTTTCATCATTTAAACACCTTTAAATTCTTCACATGCTCATAGTGTTTATGCTCAGATATAGTTCTGTTTTTACCAACATTATTTGAGTCTGTGGTAGTTTTAAGATGCTTGCAAATTCTTTACACATCTCTAATAAAGTATTTTTCCCTCTTTGTTATTTGGGTTGACCCTATATCTTGCTTTAACCAATAGAAAATGGCAGAAGAGAAGCTCTATAACTTCCAAGGTTGATTATTAAGAGATCTGCAATTTCTGCCTTCACTGCTTGAAATGTTCCCTCTTGGAAGACAACTAACTGGCACAAAGGACAAGCTAACTGTGGTGAAAGATAAAGGCCATGTGAACATGTCCCAAGATACCAGCCACACGAGTGACACCTCCTTGGCCCTTTCATGTAGCCTAGCTCCTAGTAGAGTTAGTGACACTGCAGGGAACTGGAGAGCTGTCACCCATTCCTGCTAGGATAAACAAACAACAAAATTATGAGAAATAAAGTAGTTTTTATCTTAAGCCACCAAGTGATTGAGCAACGGGTTATGGAAAAAAAAAAAACCAGAATCTGACTAAGACAACTTCAGAATAATTCTAGGTTTTTGAGGCAAGAATACTGAAGCGGTTTGCCATTCCCTTCTCCAGTGGACCACATATTGTCAGAACTCTTCACCATGATCCATCCATTTTGGGTGGGCCTGCAAGGTCTGACTCATAGCTGCACTGAGTTACACAAGGCTGTGATCCATGAGACCATTTTCATAAGATTTCTATGAATATGATTTTCATCCTGGAAGCCATAGGACTGTACTTCTTGATTCTTCTGTTTGCCCTCTGATGGATGAGGACAAGACGGTTGTGCAAGCTTCCTGATGGGAGGGACTGACTGTGGGGAAAACTGAGTCTTGCCCTGGAGGGCAGGGTTATGCTCAGTCAGTTTGGTTCAGTCGCTCAGTCATGTCCGACTCTTTGGGACCCCATGGTCTGCAGCACACCAGGCTTCCCTGTCCATGACCAACTGCCAGATCCTACTCAAACTCATGTCCATTGAATCAGTGATGCCTTCCAATCATTTCATCCTCTGTCGTTTCCTTCTCTTCCTGCCTTCAATCTTTCCCAGAATCACAGTCTTTTCTAGTGAGTCATTTCTTAGCATCAGGTGGCCAAAGTATTGAAGTTTCAGCTTCAACATCAGTCCTTCGAATGAATATTCCTGACTGATTTCCTTTAGGATGGACTCGTTGGATCTCCTTGCAGTCCAAGGGACTTTCAAGAGTCTTCTTCAACACCACAGTTCAAAAGTATCAATGCTTCGGTGCTCAGCTTTATTTATAGTCCAAATACCACATCCATACATGATTACGGGAAAAACATAACTTTGACTCGACGGACCTTTGTTGGCAAAGTAATGTCTCTACTTTTTAATATCCTATCTAGGTTGGTCATAGCTTTTCTTCCAAGGAGTGAGCATCTTTTAATTTCACGGCTTCAGTCACCATCTGCAGTTATTTTGGAGGCCAAAACAACAAAGTCTGTCACTCTTTCCATTGTCTCCCCTGGAAACAATATTTGTCATGAAGTGATGGATCAGATGCCATGATCTTCGTTTTCTGAATGTTTAATTTTAAGTCAACTTTTTCACTCTCCTCTTTCACTTTCATCAATAGGCTCTTTAGTTCTTCTTCACTTTCTTCCATAATGGTGGTGTCATCTGCATATCTGAGGATATTGATATTTCTCACAGCAATCTATATTCCAGCTTGTGCTTCATCCAGTCTGGCATTTTTCATGATGTACTCTGCATATAAGTTAAACAAGCAGGGTGACAATATACAGCCTTGACATAGTCCTTTAGAGATTTGGAACCAGTCTGTTGTTCCATGTCCAGTTCTAACTGTTGCTTCTTGACCTGCATACAGATACCTTAGGAGGCAGGTCAGCTGATTTGGTGTTGCCATCTCTTGAAGAATTTTCCACAGTTTGCTGTTATCCACACAGTCAAAGGCTTTGGCATAGTCAATACAGCAGAAGTAGATGTTTTTCTGGACTCTCTTGCTTTTTCAATGATCCAATGTATGTTGGCAATTTGAACTCTGGTTCTTCTGCCTTTTCTAAATCCAGTCTGAACATATGGAAGTTCACAGTTCATGTACTGTTGAACCCTGGCTTGGAGAATTTTGAGCATTACTTTACTAGCATGTGAGATGAATGAAACTCTGTGGCAGTTTGAACATTCTTTGGCATTGCCTTTCTTTGGGATTGGGATGAAAACTGACCTTTTCCAGTCCTGTGACTACTGCTGAGGTTTCCAAATTTGCTGGCATATTGAATGCAGCACTACCGCAGCATCATCTTTTAGCATTTGAAATAGCTAAACTGGAATTCAATCACCTCCACTAGCTTTGTTCGTAGTCATGCTTCCTAAGGCCCACTTGACTTCACATTCCAAGATGTCTGGCTCTAGGTGAGTGATCACACCATCATGGTTATCTGGGTCAGGAGGATCTTTTTGGTATAGTTCTTCTGTGTATTCTCAGTATATGCTCAGTAAAGCTTTAAACTTTTTCTCTGCTGATGAGTTGGGCTGTGGTCCCTCCCTGTTAGTTGTCTGGCCTGAGGCAGCTACCAGGTTAGCACCATAATTCACCAGACTTTCCTTTGTGACTTAAAGAAATTACTGTTGCTCATTTCAAGTATCTTGAAACAAAATGCTTATCCAAAAATTATTTTTCAGGGTCCAAGATAAAAAGAACAGATGTGCCTCAAAGGTCTTGATGTAAAGCAGTTTCATGTTAGAATATGGCATTGAAATGTTCTGTATTCACAAATCAAAACAAAGGTGAGATGTTTCCATTATTTATCTGTACCTGCACACACATACACTCACAACTATAGTGACATTCTCTACATAGAACTACATTGTGTGCTGTGTGTCTTTGGTCACTCAGTTGTGTCTGACTCTTGAGATCCCATAGACTGTAGCTTGCCTGGCTCCTCTGTCCATGGGATTCTCCAGGCAAGAATACTGGAGTGGGTTGCCATAAAGTGATAGACTTTTATTTACTTCTGTATTACTTCCTGTCTCTTTAGTTTAAAAAGAATGAAAAGAAGGAAGGAAAAAAAGAAAAAAAGCAGAAGCAGGAAGGTAAGTTATTTTAAGGAAGAATGTCTGAGGTTACCCTCAGTGCTTCCAAAGTAAACACTTAATTCCCATGCAGCTCAGTGGTAAAGAATATATCTATCAATGCAGGAGACACAGGTGATGAGGGTCAAGAAGACCTTCTGGAGGAGAAAACAACAACCCACTCCAGTATTCTTGTCTGGAAAATTCCATGGACAGAGGAACCTGGTAGGCTAGAATCCATGGTGGCAAAGAGTCAGACACAACTGAGCACACACGCATGCACTTGAAAGAATAGGCAGAAACTTCCCCATTCAGAATAGCTTTTTTTGAGCATAATCCTGGTTGTCTAGATGTATATATACACATGAATTTCTATTGATAGGATGATAAAGTTAGATTTTGCCAGGAGTAACACTTAAAATTCATCCATGAGGTATGTCCTGAGACTCTATTGGTTGTTAGGCAAACAGAGGGTTTGGTGTGTCACCTAACACACCAATATCCTGGGATCAAGAGAATCCTGATACACTGCTCTGTCTCACTGTATTTATATTATCTGATCTAAAATTGGGCTCCCCTTGTGGCTCACCTGGTAAAGAATCCACCTGCAATTCAGAAGACCTGGGTTCAATCCCTGGGATGGGAAGATCCCCTGGAGAAGAGAAAGGCTATCACCCTAATATTAAAACCAGACAAAGATGCCACAAAAAAAGAAAACTACAGGCCAATATCACTGATGAACATAGATGCAAAAATCCTTAACAAAATTCTAGCAAACAGAATCCAACAATATGTTAAAAAAATCATACATCATGACCAAGTGGGCTTTATCCCAGGGATGCAAGGATTCTTAAATATCTGTAAATCAATGTGATACACCACATTAACAAATTGAAAGATAAAAACTATATGGTTATCTCAATAGATGCAGAGAAAGCCTTTGACAAAATCCAACATCCATTTATGATAAAAACCCTCCAGAAAGCAGGTATAGAAGGAACATACCTCAACATAATAAAAGCCATATATGATAAACCCACAGCAAACATTATCCTCAATGGTAAAAAATTGAAACAAAGTCCCCTAAAGTCAGGAATAAGAGAACAATGCCCACTCTCACCACTACTATTCAACATGGTTTTGGAAGTTTTAGCCACAGTAATCAGAGAAAAAAAGAAATAAAAGAAATCTAGATTGGAAAAGAAGTAAAACTCTCACTGTTTGCAGATGACATAATCCTCTACATAGAAAACCCTAAAGACTCCACCAGAAAATTACTAGAGCTAAACAATGAATATAGTAAAGTTGCAGTATATAAAATTAACATACAGAAACCCCTTGCATTCCTATACACTAACAATGAGAAAACAGAAAGAGAAACTAAAGAAACAATTCCATTCACCACTGCAATGAAAAGAATAAAATACTTAGGAATATATCTACTTAAAGAAACAAAAGACCTATATATAGAAAACTATAAAACACTGATGAAAGAAATCAAAGAGGACACAAATAGATGAAGAAATAGATGTTCATGGATCGGAAGAATCAATATAGTGAAAATAAGTATACAACTCAAAGCAATCTATAGATTCAGTGCAATCCCTATCAAACTACCAACAGTATTTTTCAGAGAACTAGAACAAATAAGCTCACAATTTGTATGGAAATACAAAAAAACCTCTAATAGCCAAAGCAATCTCAAGAAAGAATGGAAATGGAGGAATCAACCTGCCTGACTTCAGACTATACTACAAAGCTACAGTCATCAAGACAGTATGGTAGTGGCACAAAGACAGAAATATAGATCAATGGAACAAAATAGAGAGCCCAGAGATAAATCAACACACCTAAGGACACCTTATCTTTGACAAAGGAGGCGAGAATATACAATGGAGAAAAGACAATCTCTTTAACAAGTGGTGCTGGGAAAACTGGTCAACCACTTGTAAGAGAATGAAACTAGAACACTTTCTAACACCATACACAAAAGTAAACTCAAAATGGATTAAAGATCTAAATGTAAGACCAGAAACTATAAAACTACTAGACGAAAACATTGGCAAAACACTCTCTGACATAAATCACAGCAGGATCCTCTATGAGTAATGGAAATAAAAGTAAAAATAAACAAATGGGACCTAATTAAACTTAAAAGCTTTTGCACAATGAAGGAAACTATAAGCAAGGTGAAAAGACTGCCTTCAGAATGGGAGAAAATAATAGCAAATGAAGCAACTGACAAAGAATTAATCTCAAAAATATGCAAGCAGCTCGTGCAGCTCAATTCCAGAAAAATAAGCGACCCAATCAAAAAATGGGACAAAGAACTAAACAGACATTTCTCCAAAGAAGACATACAGATGGCTAAAAAACACATGAAAAGATGCTCAACATCACTCATTATCAGAGAAATGCAGATCAAAACCACAATGAGGTACCATCTCACACCAGTCAGAATGTCTGCTATCAAAAAGTCTACAAACAATAAATGCTGGAGAGGGTGTGGAGAAAAGGGAACCCGCTTACACTGTTGGTGGGAATGCAAACTAGTACAGCCACTATGGCGAACAGTGTGGAGATTTCTCAAAAAACTGGAAATAGAACTGCCATATAACCCAGCAATCCCACTGCTGGATACACACCAAGGAAATCAGAATTGAAAGAGACATGTGTACCCCAATGTTCATCGCAGCACTGTTTACAATAGCCAGGACATGGAAGCAACCTAGATGTCCCTTGGAAGATGAATGGATAAGAAAGTGTGGTACATATACATAATGGAATATTACTCAGCCATTTAAAAAGAACACATTTAAGTCACTTCTAATGAGGCAGATGAAACTGGAGCCTGTTACACAGAGTGAAGTAAGTCAGAAAGAAAAACACCAATCTACAGTATACTAACGCATATATATGGAATTTAGAAAGATGGTAATGATGACCCTATATGTGAGACAGCAAAAGAGACACAGATGTAAAGAACAGTCTTTTGGACTCTGTGGGAGAAGGCGAGGGTGGGATGATTTGAGAGAATAGCACTGAAACATATATATTATCATATGTGAAACAAATCACCAGTCCAGGTTCAATGCATAAGACAGGGTGCTCAGGGATTGTGCACTGGGATAACCCTGAGGGATGGGATGGGAAGGGAGGTGAAGGCGGGGTTCAGGATGGGGAACACATGTACACCCATGGCTGCTTCATGTCAATATATGGCAAAAACCACTACAATATTGTAATTAGCCTCCAAATTTTTTAAAAAGGGAAAGGCTACCCACTCTAATATTCTGACCTAAGATTTCCAGGTTAATTTGGAAAAGCAAAAGACTAACTTAAGAGATGCTGAATTAAAATGCACAACAGGGTTGATTCCTCATGATAAAATCAAATGATACTGCTACCCAGTCTTTGTGTATAAAAATGTAGTAGTTAACACATTAAGATTTATTTTAAGTCATATTCATTCACTTCGTATGAAATCAGGAATTCTTCTGGTATTGCTTCATATATGTTTTCTGATTAGGTTATTTAGAGATCAAGAAAAATGAATTATAAAACCTCTATTTCCATCAATGTACCTCTTAAACCGTACCCACTTTCTCCTAATATCCCAAGCAGGACATCAAGGATTACTGCCTGTTTCAGATTCTAATAACTGCTTCCCATTTAGTGGCCTGACTTCCCAGAACCATTAGAAATGAAATGTTTTCACCTAATGTTTAAAGATTACCTGCCACCAAGTATGCTCTACCATAATTCAGGAAGTGCATTGTAAAAAATTGATTTTTCTTTAAAATTTTTTGAGAAAAGGAGTTATTTGATTTTAAAAAGCTCTGTAACCTATATGGAATTTTAAAAGAAATTTTTAAAACTTTTCTTTCCCTGTTGTTAAGAATAGTTTAACTAAAACATCCCCTTGTGAAAGTGACTACAGCCTTGGAGACCTGGTCGTCCTTAATGGATCAATAAAATATTTCATCACTGCTATTTTTCTTCCTGGTGTTTTTGTTAATAATTTTCAATACTACTTGGTGGAACAGAGGGGAATGTTTTGACTGAATAGATTTTGTGGGTTTGAAATGGTTCTCACCTACTTCACTATATAAGGTTGTAGGGACATAAGAATTTATCATTTATTTTAGTAATTAAAAAAAAAAAAGATTCTGCAAAGGACAAGGTCTTCCATCTCTCCCTAAACTATGGTTATTCTTTCTTCTTCACTAGGAGAATAAGTCAACAGTGGCTGAGAACAACATACAGCATTTTTAGGCTAAGCAAATAATTTTAGCATTTTAATGAAAATCAAGTATAGTATACTCTTAAAGAGATGCTTCCCATTTTACAAATTAGTTTAAACCCCCCAGGATACACAAAAATGCAAGCATGACATATATTCATCATCACATACTGAAAGTCTCCATACCACGTAATAAAATTACAGGAAATGATATTTTCACAGTGTTGGGTCCTGTCTACAAGCAGACTTTATGCTTCACAACACCATTCATTCATCTAGTGATATAAAATCTTTCTTATTGTTACAGAAAACTCATGGTACTTTTAAAATGCTATATTAAAATTTCTAAAGTTTGTCTTATTTCCTTACCCTAAGTAACTTATTGAGTATAAATCTGTCTTTAATAAATGACAGTAGATGTCCCTTTCCTTTTTATCTATCCACTGGGAAGTGCTCAAAAATTCCCTGCAAAGTTTTAGAATATGCAACAGTTGGCACTTATTCCTAAGTCTAATGCTTGAGATGGGAAGGATGCTATTCTCTTTTTAATCCATTAGAATAATCTAATTAACATATACAGACCAAGGTTATAAAGCTAAATATATATATATACATAGATGTACACAGCAGTGAAGTAAATGTCAACAAATTGCATACCTTAATTCCAGTTTTACAAATGAGAAGCTGAGGTTCAGAAAGGTTAAGATTCCCAAAGTATTACAGCTAGTAAGTAGAGAAAATATCTTTTTGGTCACATACAGTCAAACACATCCTAATAACCATCAATTGCTTTCTTTTATTAAATTGAGGTTAAATGATTTATTAAATATTTAAATAATATTAAACTTCTCTGGTGGTTCAGACAGTAAAGAATTTGCCTGTAATACAGGATACTCAGGTTCAATTCCTGGGTTGGGAAGATCTCCTGGAGGAGGGCGTGGCAACCCACTCCAGTATTCTTGCCTGGAGAATTCCAGGGACAGAGGAGGCTGGCAGGCCACAAAAGAGTCAGACGTGACTGAGAGACTAACACTCTCACAAGTGATCTAAGCGATAGTAAATGACTTACTATGTGTGGCTGATTAGAAAAGCATACTGGCTATTTGCCTTTAGAGTTTATGCTACTGTGTGCTCCACTAGACAATTTCTCAGGTGTTTAGTGGGAATGTACTATATTCAGGCAATGTCCCAAGAGCACAGTTCTTCCACATGCATACAAGTGCACAGGCACACACAGGCACCAAAACTGGCTATGGGTTTAGTGGACACAAAGAGCTCTAATTCATAATGAATAAAAGAGTAAATGTGTCAAAGAAGTCAACTGTTAGCCTATTTTAATAATATCCAGATATTTATCAAAACAATTAAAATATCACACATTTTAAATCGACATATGCTAACATTTATATAGAAAGGGAGGTAGCTAAAGAAACTGAGTAGGTTTTACATACAACAAATGTCTCCAGAACAAAGAACAGAAAAAAATGTAAACATTAATAGTGATTATCTATTTAGAAAATAATAGAATTAGAAACTCAGTAGCTGGGGAATAACTGCAGGAGGGAGATTTCTCACTCTATGTATACCAATTTTGATGTTTGAACCACCTGATTATGTTATTCAGAAATTAATGAAGATTGTTGTATTTAAAGTCAGGAAATATAAAAAGATTCAGTTAATATTGGTCATTGAACTAAACAAAATTACATGAGAGTGTTGCAAAATCAGGCTTAGATCTGACACTTAGGTTGCTGAATAACTAGGGTGAAAGCATTCACCTTTTCATTCATTAAAATAGTGAAGCCCATGTGTCGCTCAAGGTTATTGTGAGACACTGGCAAGGCAATCTTAAGTTCTTCTACATGATGAAGTTTACAGACACACCCTATATCCTTTAGTTCTCATCATTTTTCACTAATAAATAAGTAGACATAAGATACCATGTGAAAGACACTAAAATTAGCTATGTCTAATTTTAAAGCTGGTTTCATATGTCACACAAACTGAAGAACACATTTGGACATGGGAGAAACATTTTTCTTAAAATATTTGAGTAAACATGAAGTTACTCATGGTTAATAATTTCAAAGTAAACTTCATTTGTCATGGACATACAGAAGACGGGAGCCATGCTCTTATCACATTGCCTCACACACAATAGGTATGCACTAAACACTTCGGGAACTGTGTAGTAGAGGACTCAAGAGCAAGGGCTCCAGAGGCAGATGGTGAGGATTCAGATTTCTGTTCTGCCACTCTGGTTCTTGGAAATCTTCTAATCCTCCAAACTGCAGCTTCTCATTTGCAAAACTAGAATAAAAGTAGTATCTATGACATAGAATTATGGTATGTGGCCCTAGTCTAACTACTTTACCACTCGATCTCACAATTTCCCCATTTTTAACATAAGGATGATGGTACAAACTTGCAGAGTTCTAAAGGGGATTATTACTGTTAACTTCCAGTAAAATTACTAGTACTACTATTTTCTGTGTAAAAAAATCAAATATGATGTGCTGATCAACCACACACAGCAAATTATGGCCTCATTTTGATAAAGGAAACACCTGATACTTATTATAATATATATGATTGTATGTGACCAAAAGATAGCTTCCCTAATTACTAGCTGTGCTACCTTGGAAATCTCTTCACCTTCCAAACCGTAGCTTCTCATACGCAAAACTGGAATAAAAGTAATACCTATCACATAGAGTTATGGTGAGGATAAAATGAGATATAGGCACTTGACCACTGCATGGCATTTATGAATAGTATTCAAAACTTTACCCTCTGTCAGTGATAATAAAAATGCCAATAATTTTATTACTAAAACTATTTTCCTTTTATAATTCTAAATTTACTTTGTAACTTTGTTATATCATCAACTTCTTATTGCCAAATTCAGACTTACATTGAAGAAAGTAGGGAAAACCACTAGGCCATTCAGGTATGACCTAAAACAAATTCCTTACCAATTATAAAGGAGAAGTGACAAATAGATTCAAGGGATTAGATGTGATAGACATAGTGCCTGAAGCACTATGGATGGGGGTTCATAACACTGTATAGGAGGCTGTGATCAAGACCATCCCCAAAAAAAGAAATTCAAAAAGGCAAAATGATTGTAGGAGGGAGCCTTACAAATAGCTGAGAAAAGAGGAGAAGCAAAGGACAAAGGAGAAAAAGAAAGATATACCCATTTGAATGCAGAGTTCCAAAGAATAACAAGGAGAGATAAGAAAGACTTCCTAAGTGAACAATACAAAGAAACAGAGGAAAACAATAGAATGGGAAAGACTAGAGATCTCTTGGAGAAGGAAATAGAAACCAAAATTAGAGACACCAAGGGAACATTTCATATAAAGAAGGGCACAATAAAGGACAGAAATGGTACGGACCTAATAGAAGCAGAAGATATTAAGAAGAGGTGGCAAGAATACACAGAAGAACTATACAAAAGAGATCTTAATGACCCAGATAACCACGATGGTGTGATCACTCACCTAGAGCTAAACATCCTGGAGTGGAAAGTCAAGTGGGCCTTAGGAAACATCACTACAGACAAAGCTAGTGGAGGTGATGGAATTTCAACTGAGCTATTTCAAATTCTAAAAGATGATGCTGTGAAAATGCTGTGCTCAATATGCCAGCAAATTTGGAAAACTCAGCAGTGCCCACAGGACTGGAAAAGGTCAGTTTTCATTCCAATCCCAAAAATAGGCAATGCCAAAAAATGCTACCACACAATTGCACTCATTTCACACACTAGCAAAGTAATGTTCAAAACTCTCCAAGCTAGGCTTCTCAGTGAACTGAGAACTTCCAGATGTTCAAGCTGGATTTAGAAAAGGCAGAGGAACCAGAATTCAAATTGCCAATATATGTTGGATCACAGAAAAAGCAAGAGAGTTTCAGAAAAGCATCTACTTCTGCTTCATTGACTATGCTAAAGTCTTTGTGGATCACAACAAACTGTGGAAAATTCTTAAAGAGATGGGAATATCAGACCACCTTACCTGCCTCCTGAGAAACCTGCATGCAGGTCAGGAAGCAACAGTTAGAACCAGACATGGAACAACAGACTGGTTCCAGACTGGGAAAGGAGTATGTTCAGGATGTATAGTGTCACCTTGCTTATTTAACTTCTATGCAGAGTACATCATGAAAAATGCCAGGCTGGATGAAGCACAGATTCAGGGTGGAATCAAGACTGATGGGAGAAATAACAATAACCTGAGATATGCAGATGATACATAATACAAATATACTCATACATATTTTGTACATAATACAAAAATACTCATCTAAATTTAAATCTTTTTTTTTTTTTTTTTTTCACTCAGATAAGAAAACTGAGGGTTAGTTAAGGGAAGTGTCTGGCCCCATGTGCAGGGGATCATTCCCTCCTGAGATTCTCAATCCCATATCTATGTTTATTTTCTCCCACCCCTACTGCTTCACTTTCATAAAGGCCTCATTTCCTCTTGGCCCAAATATCAGTTCTCAAGGAAGAGCATACCAAGTTACCATGGAATTTCAAATCAATGCAGTTAGACATATATCATGACCACCGTCTACTCAGTCTTAAAGTTAAAAGGCCAAAGGGAATCATGGTGGAATTCAGTCAGATATCTGCAGACGATGAGATGAGCTACCCCTGGACTTGCAGTCAGGAAAGTGAGTGCCAAGAGAAGGAAAACTTAGGATACATCTTAAATCAGACTGTGGGAGTGCTTATGGTATCCCTCACCTCCAAAGGGCAGCTCTGAAAGCAGCCATTTTCTAAGAACCACTACTATTATGCAACTTGTTTGTTTGTTTGTTGTTTAGTCACTCAGTCGTGTCCGACTCTCATGACCCTATGGACTGTAGCCCACCAGATCCCTCTGTCCATGGGATTTCCCAGGCAAGAATACTTGAGTGGGTTGCTAGTTTCTTCTTCCAGGGGATCTTCCAAACCCAGGGATTGGACACATGTCTCTTGGATCTTGATCTGAACTTTATTTCGCTAAATCCTCAAGAATGGCTTTTCACCTCCCTGTGTGCAATTATTCTATTAAATACTTCACCTTCTCCACAGAGAGCTATTTGAAATTATCAAACTGTTCTCTCCCATCCTTCAAAAACACCTGGACCAATCTGTTGGGACAACCTGACAAACAGCACTGGATGACTGGCTGCATTCCAGAACTTTGCTGTTGATGAATCAGGTCTGACATTCAAGCTCCAAAGGGCTTGTAAAAAGATATCATAAAATTGCTTAAGAAGTTGGTTGAAACATCAACTGTAGACCTGGACTGCATCATTTTTGTGAGGTTGGGGATGTTAAGATTTTAGAGAATTTGGAAATGTGTCCATCTTTATAGTGTTAGACCACGGCATTTCTAATCAACCCACATAAGGATTATACAACTCTAGGAGAATGTATCTTTCTTAGACTTAAAATTTACTCTCAACATGGATCCAAAGTAATTATTAGATGTTACTTGTAGAAGATAGGTAAGTGGCAAAAAAATTCTGTCTGCTATAAAAGATAACCACCAAGGTTATAATTTAAATGCCCTTTTGAATATTAACCAGTTTTGGATCTAAGTTTGCAGATTTTGTACGTCATTATTTCAAGTCTCTTCCTCACATGTTTTTCAAACCAGCTTTCCCATCTTGATGGTTTCTTTATTAATAAGTTAAATCCTTGACATATGTTCCCTATACACTTATATGAGAAGCCAGGATTTCTTACTTGATAGGGATCAGTGCTGCTTTACAGATCGTATACAATCTACAATCTATCTTTCCATTCTCTGTCACTTCATCTGAGAAATAAAAAATAGCAGAAAATCGAGGTTTCACCCAACCATTACACTCATGTCCACCTGCTCCTTGATGCTTCCAGATAGGATCAATATATAATAGATTTAATCTTATTAAACTTACTGCCTAGAAAAAAAATTTTAAAGTAAAAGAAAAAAACCTAAACCAGCTGGAACCTTCCCATTAATTCTCACCCTCTTTTACTTCATCTGACAACAACACAGACAACCAGACATGGCTTCTATGATCCCATGATTGAGTGAGTCACCTACCAACTCCCAAACTGGAAGACAGGACCTCTAATTACTAAACTACTCTGGTTTCTAAATTCATCAGTGGTTACAACCTTTAACAAGTTAGCCTATATCATTCTCAGTTGTCTTGTCAGTTAATCAGGTAACACAATCACCATAGTTAATTCTAAGAAACTTTTAAAAGAATCTTATCTGTAATAGGGGAAAAAAGTGAAAGAAAAACAAATTATATTGCTTAAAACTCTCAGTCAGAAATAGGGACACACAGCACTTACTACTAATAACTACCATCTACAGATTTTATGCTGGCAATCTAGTAGTTCCCATGCTCAGGTCATGTACTGTGAAACTGCAGCATTTCTATAAGAATGGATATTTTCTCCTCAAAAATTGGCTTTAAATGTAATTTAGCAGATATTAATGATAGCAGTTCCATGCTATTATATTTACTTAATTTTTATCATATATATAACCTCTTGGTACTTTGTGACCTGTCTAAAACACCTTTTCTAGCTACATAGAGACTCATTCTGGAGTTTATGTAATAATCATGGGCTTGTTATACTGCATAGCTCCAAACCAGAAATTTTATACCATGATGCTTTTGTCCTGGATTTCCCCTTAGCTAAAACTGTCTTGTGTGACCAATAAGCAATACGAAGCTGACATTTCTGAGCCCAAACAGCTAATCCTAGATTGTATTTACCTATTTTCAAATATTTGCACCATCTGTGATTCTATATTAGTTTTTTTAGATTCACCATTACAGCTCTCAGCTCTGAATAGGAATGAAACAGCATTCCAAATGTAGAATGTATCATAAGTATGAGTAGGATTTTTAACCATGGAATGGAGGGGAAAAAATCAGGAAAGGCAAATCCATACTCAGTTCTCCACCTTCAGAATGCAAACATTGTTGATTTTTCTGCATTTATAAAGAATCTAAAAATAAATGGATATTTTACTAACCAACACCTAATCCATCTTTGCTTTGGAGCCAAGTTGAACCCATATAGTCTCCATGTCAAAAAAAAAAAGTCTCAATATTAAATGTGCTCTGAAGTTTAGTCAAAGTAACAGAGAAAAAAGATGAAGCCAGAGCCTCCAGTCCATCGGAAGCCTGACGCCCCATCCCTTTGCCTTTCTCTGGTAGTTGTTGTTGTTCAACACTCAGTCATGTCCAACTCTTTGTGACACCATAAACTGCAGCACACCAGGCTTCCCTGTCCTCCTCTGTCTCCCGGAGTCTACTCTCAGTCATGTCCATTGAGTCGATGATGCCATCCAACCATCTCATCCTCTGTCACCCCCTTCTCCTCCTGCCCTCAATCTTTTCCAGCATCAGGATCTTTTCCAAAGAGTTGGCTTTTCACATCAGGTGGCCAAAGTATTGGAGCTTCAGCACCCATCCTTCCAATGAATATTCAGAGCTGACTTCCTTTAGGATGGACTGGTTTGATCTCCTTGCTGTCCAAGGAACTCTCAAGAGTCTTGTCCAGTACCCAATATACATTAACAACAATACAAGCACAGTCATTTTCATCATCCCCTGATTAATAAACCTATCTCATTGCTAATCTTCAGAACAATTCAGCAAGGTAAGCATCATACCATTTCAGATGAAATATTAAATTCAGAAAGAGACTAGGTAACTTGCTCAAACTAGTTAGTAGAGTTTAAACTGAGGTTGTAACTTCCCAGATGGCTCTGTGGTAAAGAACCCACCTGCTAATGCAGGAGAGGTGTGGGTTCTATCCCTGGGTTGGGAAGATCCCCTGGAGGAGGAAATGGCAACCTGCTGTAGTTTTCCTGCCTGGAGAATCCCATGGACAGAGGAGCCTGGTGGGCTATAGTCATGGGGTCACAAAGATAAGCATGCATGACATCATCAAATGAATAGAAAGCCATTGTTCTTTCCACTAACAAGAATTTTGTGTAAATGTTCACACAAAACTACTTGTCAAACTGGTTCAAAGTAGTTCACATGTCAAAACTGCTTCCTATATATTTAGCATATAAAAGTTCCTCTGATCTAGTACTAAAACGTGGGACACTGACAAAATTACTACATCCTCTAGAAATGGTTCTGTTTTCCAAGAACTCCAGCAAATCAGAAGCCTGTTATTTCTACTAACTTCCAGAGAAAGCTCTAAAATTCACCTTGATGCTTTCTAGAGCACCTGGGTGCATCCCTCCATTCACAAGAAGGGACTCATCCAATCACTTGTCTATTCATCATTGAATTGCAATTTCAAGTGCTGAGTGTAAAGATCAATGGGTCCCCTTTTATGCTGAGGAGAAGAGGAGAGGTCTAAGAATGCCCATGTCTTCACGTATGGTGAGAGTTGCTATCATTTCCTTGGAACAGTGCACCTCACAGCTTATTTTCATGATGGCTTTATGGCATTGGGGTGCTCTCTTGCCACAGCTAGTTGGAGAAGATGCTTATATGGTTCCATGGTTTTGTGGCCAGGTGCCAAGAGTCTAAAGACCACTGGCCTAGAACCAGCACATCACAATGGAGAAACCAAGAAATATCAAAGAGTTTTACCTACAGATTCAAAGCCTTTAAGAACACTAATTTTAAAAAAAATTTTACTCTGATGTCAAATGCTAAGGAAGGTGTCTGTGCCACCAAAAAATCACCAGAGACTCTATATCAATAGCTGACTCTGGTGGCATGACACATGAAAAATGCACATAAGTGAAAGACCCCAAATCAAGTATTGCTTCCGATTCTAACCAATGGTGTGATCTGAAACAGGACACTCACCTCTACATTGACTGTCTCCTGATTTGAAAACAAAGACAAGGAGAGTTTCTCAAAATGTTATCATCGATGACTTTATGGCTATTTGATGGAAGAATCTGGAAAAGCAAGGTCACTATGGACATTGCAGTTGTCTAGACTCAAGGAATTAGTCTTGGAAAGAAACTGGATCTCAGAAATACAGAAAGGCAGAAAAAACTGGATTTGGATTTAGAGACGGCACAGATGCAAAGGGAAACACAGGAAATCAAAGGGACCATCCTGTAACATAACAAGCTCTGATTCTGTGTGCAAACAGACATTTGTAAGGAGTGACAGATGCAAAAGAAACCACCCATAATGCCACTCTGGCACTAATGTTGGGTAAATCCCATTTGCAATAATCATATGAGGGCGAGTCTCTTCATTTCAGCTCCAGGTTCAATTCACACCTATCTATCACTGCCAACATGACTTGTCAAGAAATGAAAACCACTTAATTCATAGGATCAGGGAAAAGGAACAACTTTATGAAGATACCTTCAAAATATGCTTTCTTTATATCTTAAAAACACTCTTTATAGTATTCTAAGAGGAAACAAAACAGTGAAATGCATAGTCTTTTCCCTTAAAATCTCTAAAAGCTAATGGAGTAGATAGAAAATCTATTCATAAATTCATAAATCCCAGGAAATGTAAATTACATGGCAACATAGCCAAACAAATGACCTATTTCTATATTTGAGACATTCTTCATGAATTTCAGATTTTTCTTTGTGAAAAGATAGTTTTGACCTCTATTCCAAAGGTATCTTGATTCCTAATCCTGTATTCTGTGTCTAAGTGAGAAGAATCATTATGCAAGTTCATAAAACACTGATTTAAAGGGTTGTTTTGTTAAAAAAAAAAAAAAAAGAAAGTTCTAGCATTTGTTTCAAAATATGTGAAATGAAAAAAAAAAAACCCATGTCTTGCATTCATTAACACATATTAAAACTTTTCCTGGAGGTGAGATGTGATTAATGGAATCATGAGTACCAGAATTTTCACTTACTCCATTACTCTTGCAAAAACTAAAATCACATATCAATAACAGAAAAGGCCTGTTTCTACCTTGTATAAGCCTTATTAATGCAACTTTGAGTGGTCTCTCTGGCCCATTATTTGAAAATAAATTGCAGGAGAGCTTTCTATTCAGGTTCTCAAAAATATACCTCAGATTTGTCATATTTAGGTTTTCAGAGCAGAGACTTTCATACAGAAGAAAAAAATCGAATCTGTATTTAGATCTTAAAAGGGGGTTGGGGATAAAGATAACAAAAATGGCTTGTTTCCTCACTTTTCTTCATTTGCTGTCTTGTAACCTGACACATAGGTTTTTGCACTGACCTGAGAAAAATCGATAAGTATGATAAATTACAATAATATTCAAGTCAGATAACATACAACTTGGCTGGAGAATATATAGATGACTTGATTTGGCTCTCCCAGATCTGAAGTCAGTTTTGATTATGCACTTTTCTTAAATTTCAACTCAACATATCATCAGTTCCCACATGCAAAGAATTTCTAAGGAAATTCAGTTATTTCTGGAAACCAAACTTCTGGAAAGAGAATATTAAACCATGATCACTTCAAAGAAGATCCTAAACAGTTTAGCAGCTGAAAATAGTACAAATCAGTCAGGTTGTTATAAATTTTTACTGAATGCCTTATAATAAATCAACTGTAATTACTTAGCATATTAAGATCATTTGTGTGAGTGTGTGTACGACCCTATGGAACAGAGCCCACCAAGCTCTTCTGTCCATGGGATTCTCCAGGCAATGGAATAGGTTGCCATTCCCTCTTCCAGGCGATCTTCCCTACCTAGGAATCAAATCCACACCTCCTGCATTGCAGGTGGATTCTTTACCCATGAGCCACCTGGGAAGCCCATGGTAATGTACACACACACACACACACACACATGCTTCAGTTCAGTTCAGTTCAGTTGCTCAGTCATGTCCGACTCTTTGCGACCCCATGAATTGCAGCACGCTAGGCCTCCCTGTCCATCACCAACTCCCGGAGTTCACTCAGACTCACATCCATCGAGTCAGTGATGCTATCCAGCCATCTCATCCTCTGTCGTCCTCCTGCCCTCAATCCCTCCCAGCATCAGAGTCTTTTCCAATGAGTCAACTCTTCGCATGAGGTGGCCAAAGGACTGGAGTTTCAGCTTTAGCATCATTGCTTCCAAAGAAATCCCAGGGCCGATCTCCTTCAGAATGGACTGGTTGGATCTCCTTGCAGTCCAAGGGACTCTCAAGAGTCTTCTCCAACACCACAGTTCAAAAGCATCAATTCTTCAGCGCTCAGCCTTCTTCACAGTCCAACTCTCATATCCATACATGACCACAGGAAAAACCATAGCCTTGACTAGACGGACCTTTGTTGGCAAAGTGATGTCTCTGCTTTTCAATATGCTATCTAGGTTGGACATAACTTTCCTTCCAAGGAGTAAGCGTCTTTTAATTTCATGGCTACAGTCATCAGCTGCAGTGATTTTGGAGCCCAAAAAAATAAAGTCTGACACTGTTTCCACTGTTTCCCCATCTATTTCCCATGAAGTGATGGGACCAGATGCCATGATCTTCGTTTTCTGAATGATGAGCTTTAAGCCAACTTTTTCACTCTCCTCTTTCACTTTCATCAAGTTTAGTATTTTCATTAATGTAAATACAAAATTACCCTTGCAAAAAAACACAATAATCTTCTCACATAATTTAGACACATAGTGACAATAAGAATAAAAATATGGAGTTGACCAGCAAAGTTCATTTAGGCTTTTCCATAAGCTGTTACCAGAAAACCTGAACAAACTTTCTGGCCAACCCAATATGCCCTAAGTTTTACCCTGGGACAGAAGTTAAACAAGCCTCTTCACATGGATTGTCACTAATCCTTGCCACTTTCTCCCCATCCTCTTCCTTTAAAGAGAAGAACAGGTTTCAGAGGGGTTAAATCATTTGCTCTACATTGCACAGCAAATAGCAAAAGAAAGATTCAGTCTGAAATTGTTGGACTCTGTTTTCAACCCTACATAATGTCACCTTCTTCTCCAAAATATAATTAATCTGAGAATCATTTGGCAATTCCAAAATATATTGCAGAAGATGCTGTTCTGGTTAGTGGGAAAAAGCACATTATCTGCAAATTGGTTTAAAAATTATTAATGCTTTAACAATTCTGAAATAAACCATGGGATGAACAAACTTGAAAAGAAAATGAAAATAATTTTCTATTATGTAGAAGACATTACCAAGAGTGCTGTTAACATCAATTACAGTTTGAAATAAAATGTTTTTTCTATCAGCTTCAGATAGAAGCCAGTTTTCTGCATTTGGTCTGGCGGCTGGGTGTTATATTTACCATAACATACAAGTATGTCTGAAACCTTAGGAATTTAGGGCAGTTTAAGGAAAATGAATGAATAATAGATGAAGTCTCTCTTAAATGTCCCATTCTCCCCACTGAGCCTACTCCCCAGCTTCCTCTCTTATCCTGGAAATGACAAGCCTTTTTTTAGTGAATACATAATAAATGATAAGAATATCAAAAAAAAAAAAAGAATATCTACCAGGTAGGGGAATGGTAGGCACACATTTTAAAAGCCTTGGAAAACATGTGTTGTCTAGATGGAGAAAAGTAAACAGAGGTTGGCTATTGCCAAAAAGCTTGTAGACCAGGTCAAGTACAAGTTTTAACACAAGACTGAGCTGGAAATAATCAGTACTGAACTATATGACTTCTCAAGGAGAGGCAGCATACACTTTTCACTGAAGTATTTCTAACTTTATATGAAGATGTGTTTATGAAGAAGTTTATGTTTCCTCCACTATTTATTTTTGCTCTTTTGGAGCTTTTAGAGGTCTTCAAGTAGGGAGAGCTCCACCCTTTCCTGGTTGACACATATTTTAGTACTTATCCCCATTAAAATGTTTCAGTAAGATATTAACTTGATTAGAACCCACAGAGTCACTCAAAAAGCATGAAAATACATGGAGGTAACTTTAATAGTCAGACATCAAAAATGTTGTGTATATTTAAATATTGCAATGGAATAGCTGTTAAAAAAAAAAAAAAGTGTGTGTAAAAATATTTCAAATTATCTGAGCCCAATACTGGGTTACTTAGTCTCACTCCCAATGATAGTAGCCACACCCACCCTGGGCTCCTCAGGGGACTCCACTTGCGATGCACATTTTCCTGTTCCAAAACTAAAATCTCATCTCCTGAGATATTTCTGTAAGCCACACCCCTCTTTTCTCCTTCTCCATGCTTATTACCAATATAAGTACATTGCAAACAATATGCATGTTCAGCAGCTAATTCCTTGGAGAAGGAAATGGCAATCCACTCCAGTGTTCTTGCCTGGGGAATCCCAGGGATGGAGGAGCCTGGTGGGCTGCCATCTACGGGGTCGCGCAGAGTCAGACACGACTGAAGCGACTTAGCAGCAGCAGCAGCAGCAGCAGTGAGACTTAACCAATGTTTACTTTTAGCATGGCCTCTTATAGAGTAGGACAGTAAAGAAGTGAGGCTTTTTTAATTTTTGTTTGTTTAATCTTATTTGAAGGATAACTGCCTTATAGTATTGCATTGGTTTCTACCAAACATCAACATGAATCAGCCATAGGTTTACCCATGTCCCCTCCCAATTGAACATACCTTCTACCTCCCTCCCCATCCCACTCCTCTAGGTTATTACTGAGTCCTGTTTGAGTTTCCTGATTCATACAGCACATTCCCTTTGGCTATCTATTATACATATGGTAATGTATGTTTCCATGTAACTCTATACAGCCCACCCCACCCAAGCCATGTTCATAAGTCTGTTCTCAATGTCTGTGTCTCCACTGCTGCCTTGCAAATAGGTTCATCAGTACCCTCTTTCTAGATTCTATATATATACACTAATATACAATAATTGCTTTTCTCTTTCTGACTTACTTCACTCTGTATAATAGGCTCTAGGTTCATCCACCTCATTAGGACTGACTCAAATGTGTTCCTTTTTATGGCTGAGTAATATTCCATTGTATATATGTACCATAGCTTCTTTATCCATTCATCTGTCAATAGACATATAGGTTGCTTCCATGTCCTAGGTATTGTTAACAGAGCTGCAATGAAAATTTGGGTACATGTGTCTTTTTCAATTTTGGTAGAGAAGTGAGTTTTCATTGAGTGGAAATAAGGATGTTATGAAATATTGTAAAGTCTGCATTTCTGCCAACTCAATGCCTAACTCAGTAATATTTACTACATCATTAAAATATTTTTATGCATGTGAAAACTCATATGTAATCACATACATATGTGTACTAATTAATGCAATATTCTGGAAAATACTAAAATGATATAGCAGCTGTACATGACTCAATGATCCTCTAAGTTTCTTCCTCCCTGGGTTCCTGTTCCCAAACTATACATGTAATGAAAGCACTTTGTATGAGATAAGCATTTTTCAAAAGCTTTTACTTATTATTTCATTCAGTCCTTACAACAATCAGGTATAGGATCTATAGCCACCTCCATTCACAGATGAAATACAGAAAATGACTTATCTTGCTACCCAAAACACAGCAATGACTATCAGAGCTGAGATATGAATTTGAATCTGAGCTTTCCAGTGCATAATATATAGATAGTGGTAAATAAATACTCTGGTTGATGGCACAAAAACTCACAGTCCTAGTTGCAGCATCCTAGCTTTGTAGCAGTGCTAATGGTAAAGAACCAGCCCACAATGGAGGAGATACAAGATTTAGGTTCAATCCCTGGGTTGGGAAGGTCCCCTGGAGGAGCACATGGCAACCCACTCCAGTATTCTTGCCTGGAGAATCCCATGGACAGAGGAGCCTGAGGGCTATAGTCAGTCCACAGGGTCACAAAGAGTTGGACACAGCTGAAGGAACTCAGCATGCCATGCATGCTACATGATACCCTATAAATAAATTTAAAATGTGTCTATAAGTACTAAAAGTCTAAAACATAATATAATCATAAATGGTCCAAGAAACCAAAGTTTGAAAATAATTTTAATTTTACTTAGACTTGGAGAAATTGGTTCTAGTGTTTTGTTTCCAATATAACGCTCTTCATAAGATAATTCAGCATTAATATTTAATAATACAATTTTATTTAACTTGTTTTTATATACTTTAATCTTTCTTAAATGTGCAATATGCTCAGTCTTTCAAATAAACAGAGAGACCAGAAGCTTATAAGCAAGGAACGTTTTGTGGTGTGTTCTAAACTCAGCAGATAAAATGTTGTACATATTTGCAGTAAGACATATATATATAATATATGTAATAAGAAATTAAGGGATGATAGGACTTCCCTGGTGGATCAGATGGTAAAGCTTCTGTCTACAATGTGGGAGGCCTGGGTTCGATCCCTGGGTCAGGAAGATTCCCTGGAGAAGGAAATGGCAACCCACTCCAGTACTCTTGCCTAGAAAGTCCCATGGACGGAAGAGCCTGGTGTCCATGGGGTCGCAAAGAGTCGGACACGACTGAGCAACTTCACTTTCTTTCTTTCACTTTAGGATGTATATATCTCCTAAGTTATGGATGGCATCATTGATTCAATGGACATGAACTTGGGCAAACTCCGGGAGATGGTGAGAGATAGAGAGGCCTGGCATGCTGCAGTCCATGGGGTCACAAAGAGTCAGATATAACTTGGTGACTGAACAACAAGTTATAAAAACTTCTACATAGCACCTGTATCAAATGTCTTTTATAACCAAATGATACAGAATTCTTCCACCAATAAGATACTATGTATTTTATATTGAATGTTGAGAAGTAATACATTTTCTGTTAAAGTTTCTTAACATGATTTCTAAAAGCTTTCTTTGACGTTCTGTGTTAAAAACAATATAAACTAAATTATGACATGTTTATGTATTAGGGAAGAATAACTTTTTTATGAATTCATTAAGTATTCATTTGAAATTTTTAATCAGGTTTGTTGACCAAAGTGGAAGTAAAAATACTGGATCCTAATTTCTTTGTGAAAACTTTAGGTTAATATCACCTAAAAGTCAAAAGTACCCTAATATTTTACAAAAGGCATTTTACGTATTATCTGTTTAACCCCAATTTTGTTCATGAACTATTTCATTAATAGGCTGTTATGTAAGAGAGTAAGAGAGTGGATTTCTACTAGAATGAGTTTTACTGTTGTTGTTGATTTTTTATGCATAACTAATGCTGCCTCTGCAGCCAAACAGTTGTTTATAAAAATACACTTTTTAGTCATACTTCAGGAAATAAGGTTATCGTTTTTTTTCTTGTTTAATTTTTTTGTTTGTTTGTTTGCTTTTTTGTTGTTGGGTTTGGTTTTTTGGAGCTGAGAGACCTATCAAACATTTTAGGAAATATTTTTACCCATTGGACTCAGCAGAAGGGTGCCACCTGGTGGCAACTTGAGCAAATTCTAAACCAGGTCTAACTATAAAAAGGTATGTTTAAGAAGCCTCGAAAGTCTTACCACTACCAAGGGCAAATGATAGAAATATTTTTTTTAAGTTCCTATGTACTTATCAGGATATATCTGGTTTTATATTATTTTAAGAGATACTAACCTAATTTTTTAATTTCAAGATTTATTATTTACATTTACAGTTGAAGAGTTAAAAAAATCTTTACCTATTTTATATTCAAGGTAAATTTATACACATGCATATGTAATATTTGCAATTCTTCTGCATTATGCCAGGAGAAGGGTGTTGAACTGTAATTGTGTAAAGGTTAGAAGATGGAGCTTTAGAGTTAAAAGAGCTTATTTTTTTAACTGCCATAGACTAGGACTATGTCTCATCTGTACCACTTATGAAGACAAGGTTGATCAAGTTGTTTAGTTACTTGAGAGAATTCTCTGTTCTCATCCCTACACTAGGAATAATAACAAGACCTAACTTAAAAATTGTCAGCTTTGAGGATCAAGTAGGAAAATGCATTCAGTGAGTGTTACCTTATCAACCCAGAGGACAGTACTCAGCACATGGCAAGCACACAGGAAGTGATTTCCAAATCTAATAATAAGTTACAACTAGCCACTCAAGATTATGTATTCCCTGATGTAAAATGGATATTGATTACGTTAAGTGGGAATGACTGCTTCTACCCACAGCTAAGCATTTATTTTTAGACATTTTGTAAATGTGGAGTGTTATAAAAACAACAGAAGTAACTGTTGTAAACATTTATTTAATCAATGAAGCTTTAAAGGCAAGACTACTGAGATGATGAAAATATCTCCAATGATTCAGAACAGTAATAAAAATATGCAGTCCCTGTTACTCTTGTTGCATCTGCTCCCAGAGGAGGGGCTACCTCTGGTCATGGCACCCTACGCTAGAAGACAGTAGTAGATAAGGTGAAATAGGGACGCCGAACTCTCTAAAAGGCCACAACAACAATTAAATTATGTGGTTCATAACCATCTCACGGAGAAGAAAGACTCTGGTCTTCCATGATGCTGTTCGTAGAAATGGGTATTTGATGGCCTCTGGACAAGGCATCTTTGAGGTTTCATAATAATCACTACCACAAAAAGCAAAAGACCTTTCTGGCAATATTCAAAAGCTTAAATCACTCAAAATCAACACCTAGCAAGTGACTTACTGGAACACGCCTCCTATTAAACCATTAAGTAGGATTTCATAAAGCTACATTTTTAATTTTGTGAATCTTTTTTTTTTTTTTTCCAGAAATATCACAGAAACTTGAACAATCGATCTTGTCTATATGGAGGTATTGTATCTGGGGCCACATGAGAGTTACCTAACAACTGCAGAATTAAATCACAATGACTAATACTATTAATAAAAAACCTAGACTCTTAAAAGAAATAGTTTAAGCCATCACAGCAATTGTCCACATCATCTGCTCACCATTTTGTATGTCAAGCTTTAGACAAAGAATAGACTACACATAGGTATATTCTGGGATTGCCTGGAAAACTCCCAGTGGGATGCTGCCATGTATATTTCAGTCTTCCTTTCCTTTCCCTTGAGAAATCAATCTCTTTCATTTTAGCTCAAGTGTAATATGCATACCATTGACATTGTAAAATCACATCAGTGCTCAGAAAGGCACTTAAAAAAACTCAATTAAAACAAGAGTTCTACAAATGGCCACTCCCTGACTATTTGAAGTGGCATAAGCAAAAATGCACACTAACAACAGATTCAAGCTTGAGTCTCTGTCTTCATGTGAATTTTAAGTACCAGATTAGTTCTGAAAAAAGGCTTTGCTGTGGATATACAGCTTGTCCACTATTTACATAAACATTTTCAGCTTCTGTATCCTCTGCTTCTTCCTCCCCACCTCCACCATCACTGAACTGTTTGCAGAGCCTCAAGTAACCAGCTGGTGTCACAGGTTAGTGAGTAAAGATTTCATGTGGAAACTCTCACCTGACTAATCATTCTTATTGGTAGTATCATTCCAAGTGCAGTAGAGAGGCTCAGTGGCTTATTAATGAAATTTAAGAGCTGTCAGCCTGAAAGAGGATGTTAAATCCATGCTCCTCTCCTGAAATTATTTTTATAATCAGATAACCCGTTGCTACCTTGTGATGTGTGCTGGAGGGAGCAGGGAAAAGAGATACAAGGAGAAAGGACAGGTTATATACATGTTTTAATATTTTCATACTTTTCTCAGGGTAAGGAGCAAAAAGAATGGTTTAAGAAAACAAGTGCTTTATAAAAACTGCAACATCCATCTCAGTAAAGGGAGGGGGCTTTAAGTCTGAGTAATCCTCACCACCTATGTGAAACATATGTGAGCAAAATGAGAAGGGTGGGGGAAGGGCGAAAGAGAGGCCACTAGCCAGGAGCGACAGCCAGGACTAGAACATTAATAACGGCAGCCCTAGAGTCGCCCCCTCTGCCTCCCACCACTCTGAGCGGACAGCTCCCCTTCACTAACTCCTCAATGCTTAAAATATGCGAAGAGCTGAGCCCTCCTGTAGCCTCGCTGTTTGCACCCCCTTCATCCACTTCTAGCAATGAGCTAGAAGTGTCTCCGCCAGAAATGCTTTGAGAGGCCTTCAATAGTGCGCTCGGGGCAGAGAGACCACCTCTGGACCCCGGCGCCTCCATCCTCCAGCTCCGTGGTTATCCGCAGACCTAAGTACAACCCTCTTGGTTCAGACTCTCTAAATGAGTAAACGTGACAGCCTCCCTCCTCTCGGCCAGGGCACCTCGGCGCTCCCGACCCTCCAACTTTGGGAAAAGACGACACCGAACTCACGAGTCACCCCAACCCAGGGACAGAGACGAGATGGAGATTCACCGTATGGTTATGTTACAGATTCCTAAAGACCGAAACAAAACGGGGTGACCAGAGAGGAAAGACAGAAAACGGACTAAAATTACCCTCAGCCAGCACAGCGCACCCCCTCATTTCTGCAGAAACAACACATCTGGACTCAACAAATCACTAAAGCCACTATCTTCCCAGTTCCACCTAATCATGCCTTTTTGCTCCAAGCTCGGTTCCAAGCAGACAACAGATGCGTGGTACACCCTCTTCCCCCATTTTGCGTCCCTCACCCCCACCCCCGTCCCGGTCTCCTCAAAGGAAAACAGAAAGGAAAGGAAGTACTCTGATGGCCTAAAGGTCATCTGCCTACTCCGGTAAGCTTTGGTCTCAGCTACGTGAAAACAGGGTTCGAACCCAGCAAGTGGAAGCCTCCAAGAGAGCAGCAATTCCTCCAACGTGCTTCAATAGGAGCCAAGAGGTCCCCATTTCTTGGCCCCGGCCACCTCCCCTCCGTCGGGGGCCGGCCCGAGGGGTTGCCCAGGCCACCCCTCCTTTACCTCTCTGCCCCCTTCCCCGCGGCTCTCCACCTTGCGCATCCTCTCGCCCGGCCCCGGAGCGCACTCGGAGGCTCTAACTTCGTGCAGAGTCCATGGATGAGCTGAGGAGAGCCTGGAACTGGGGCGGGGGTGGGTGGGGAGAAGGAGGCGTGGGAGCTGAGCCCTGGAGGAGGGGCGGGGGAAGCGCGGGTTGGAGTCTCCCTTCCTGGGAGGGCCTGGCCGCAGCTGCCAACTCTCACCTGGTCCGCCGGCTGCGCCTGGCTCGCCCTGGCCCCTGGGGTGGGCTGTTGCTCCTGCTTCATGGCTGTCATCGCCCGCGGCCCGTGTTGGCGCTCACTTCCTCGCGGGCACTTCAGACTCGGGGACCGTTGGCAGGGATTGCATGTCACAGGCTCCCGATGCTCTCCGAATTGGCGGAAGGCAAAGCGGCAGCGACGGGGTGGGGGGAGGGGAGCGATGGGGAGGGGAAGAGGAGCGGCACCAGGCAAGCTCCCCCTCGCAGGATCCCTCCTTCGGCCACCGCAGACCCTCTAACTCCCCACTCCCCCCGCCCCCCACCACCACCCCACCACCCCAAAGCGTAGACAGCCCTGGAGAGCGGACACCACCAAGTGACAAGTTAGCGGAGCGGCGAGCGGCTGGAGAGCGGCACCTGACAGTGCTGGAGCGTTGTCTCGCAGTCCCGGAGGAGCCCGGCTCGCCTTCTACCGCAGTCTGCGCCCCCCGCCAGCCCCCGGGGGCTCCCCGCGCAGAGCTCAGCGCGCCAGGTGGAGCAGCCGGGAGCCGCGCGCCAGCATCTCTGGAGCAACTGCAAAGCGGGCGAGAGCACTGCGCCTGGCGCGAGCTCCCCACACGCGCGGCGGAGCCTGCCCAGCTCCGCGGGTCCCCTCACCCCCTCCCGCCCCCCGCGGGCTCCTGCTAAAACCCGGAGAAGCGGAGTGCGCGCTTGCAAAGCCCTCGGTGGCTCCTGCGCTGTCACTGGGCATGCTCCAGCGCTCCGAGAAGCCAGGGGGCAGAGGGGTACTGTCGGTCGAGAGCCCCATCCCGGGCACCAACACCTATCGGGACCGAAGAGGTTGTCGTAGACTGATTACGACCGGTCTTCTGATTTGAGTCAATAGACAGGGATCCTTTAGCCTCCAGCCTGGATTCCCCGGCTAGTTGGTTAATAATGCCAGTGGAATTCCTAAAGGTTGAATTAAAATAATGATACTCTGGTACTCCTACTTTTTTCTCTCTGTCTCTGGACACGAAGAAAAATCCTCAAATTTTCAGTCCGTTTACACCGTTCCCTTCCTCAACACAACTTTCTCTCCCTTTCAAAGTTTACGTTTTAGTGAGTACTGGGAGCCTAGAGCATGGATACAAAACAATGAGTCAATGTAGCTTTTTGGAGCCGAATCCCTGTGGGTATAAGAAAACAAAGTCCTCCAGTTTCATCCAAGTGCGCTAGCACGCGGATTTCCCGGGATAGTAGAAAGGTCCCGCCCAGAGCAGATGGGCAACAAGCAGCCCGTGAGTCTCAAGCACTGGTTGTTGGAGATTTCTTGCCAGAGACTGGAAGGGAGGAGTCAACTATCTGGTATTACTGGATTCAGAACACAAGTTGTGAGGTTTCGGCAGAAGGGACCTAGAAAATGCTTGGGGGAGGGGAGGGGAGTCGCCTTGACTCATGTTTTACTAGCTAAGGACAAACTCCATCCTTTTCTGAGTTACTTGGTCCAAGAACAAGCCACCTCCTAGCAAACTCAAGAGATGACCCTGGGTTTGATCCCTGGTCGGGGGAGATCCTCTGGAGTAGGAAATGGCGACCTGCTCCAGAATTCTTGCTTGGAAAATTCCACGGACAGAGCAGCCCGGCAGGCTACAGTCCATGGTGTCGCAGCAAATAGTCAACACTTGAGCGCGCAGGCACACATACATACACACAGCTGAGGGAATGTTGTAGGATAAAAAAACGTTTTTATCCTGCCTTGTTAGTTCCTAAGGTATGCATTGTCACACTTATCCTAAGCATTAATTGTAGCAATAGTGCCTTTAAGATATGCTTTTTCTTTCTTTCTTTTTTTTTTTAAGACAGCCAGGTTCACCAGATTTGAGTAGATTAGAGAATAAAATGACTTTCTCTACAGAAGAAGGTAGTATTTGGATGGAGAGAAAACTGGCTTTTAAAAAACAGGTAATGAAGTACATATTATGAGTGGCCTATTATAGTGTGTTGGACCATTTTCATAGGAATAATTGTGCTAGTTGTAAAAGTACAAAACAAAATTTTAAATGAAACAGTAGTAAAATAGCTATTGGGCAATTTAGCCATTAAAACTGACAATACAGATTTTCCCTTACATATAACGTTTTGGGAGAAAGGGAGCTCTATTATTCAAAAAGTGTTTTTCGTCTTTATATTTTGCTCTTCTGTTCATTATTTCAATGTGTCATCCTTTGCATTTGGTTCTATATTGAACAACTGACTTGCAGGAATTTAGTTATATACAAAGATTTCTGCCACATAGGACAAGGCAGTTATCTTCATTCTACTTAAGATTACTTATTTGATTGAATTAAGCTGTTCAATTTGCATCCATTATCAGTATTCACTATAAAATCCACTTGGGTCACAATTCAAGACATAAGTTGTATGTTTCGTGTATGTGTATTTGTGTGCATATATCATTTTTTAAAGGAAAGCTTCTTTGATTTAATTTGAGTCTTTGTCTTTTTGGTGGGTCCTTATTTTGTCTAAGCTAAGAGGATTATTTTACAGCTGTTGGGATCTAAGTTAAGGGCATTAATTAAAACTTAATCACAGATAAACTGGGCTTCCCTGGTGGCTCAGACAATAGAGAATTTGCCAGCAATGCAGGAGACCTGGATTTGATCCCCTAGGTTGGGAAGATCCACCTTGCATGGCAACCCACTCCAATATTCTTGCCTAGAGAATTCCCACCAACAGAGGAGCCTGGCAGGCTACTACACTCAAGGGAGTTGAAAAGACATGACTAACCACAGCACAGGTAAACTAATGTCTCCAACTTACATACTCTATTTTTTTGAAATGTGATGTCCTTGAATTACAACATAGGATTTTCTACTTTATTCTTTATTGAAGGAAAAATTCCACTGGTCAAGGGAAAAAAAAGGCTTATATTCTGAGAGAATGTCTGAAGCTGAGTGTTGTATGGTTTCTGATTACATTATCGTATAAAGACATAAAACACTGATTTACAATCAAACATCTACAAAGTTTTAAAACCACACAATTAGATGTAAAGCTAGTGCAGTGTAGACAAAAGGACCTGTGCCAGACTAGGTGTGATCGTATTGTAGTTCTTACCCTAGTCTCATGCCCTAGTTCATGCATGGAGGTATGGGCAGAAGTAATTCTTAAAGAGATGGGAATACCAGACCACCTGACCTGCCTCCTGAGAAATCTGTATGCAGGTCAAGAAAGCTACAGTTAGAACTGGACATGGAACAACAGACTGGTTCCAAATTGGGAAAGAAGTACATCAAGACTGTATATTGTTACCCTGCTTATTTAACTTATATGCAGAGTACAACATGTGAAATGCCAGGCTGGATGAAGCACAAGCTGAAATCAAGATTGCTGGGAGAAATATCAATAACCTCAGATATGCAGATGACACCACCCTTATTACAGAAAGCGAAGAATTAAAGAGCCTCTTGATGAAAGTGAAACAGGAGAGTGGAAAAGTTGGCTTAAAACTCAACATTCAGAAAATGAAGATCATGGCACCCGGTCCCATCACTTCATGGCAAATAGATGGGGAAACAATGGAAACAGTGACAGACATTTTTTTGGCCTTCAAAATCATTGCAGTTGGTGACTGCAGCCGTGATATTAAAAGACACTTGCTCCTTGGAAGAAAAGCTATGATCAACCTAGACAGCATATTAAAAAGCAGAGACATTACTTTGCCAACAAAGGTCCATCTAGTCAAAGTTATGGTTTTTCCAGTAGTCACGAATGGATGTGAGAGTTGGACTATAAAGAAAGCTGAGTGCCAAAGAATTGATGCTTTTGAGCTGTGGTGTTAGAGAAGACTCTTGAGAATCCCTTGTTCAGCAAGGAGATCCAACCAGTCCATCCTAAAGGAAATGAGTCCTGAATGTTCATTGGAAGAGAAACTCCAATACTTTGGCTACCTGATGCGAAGAACTGACTCATTGGAAAAGACCCTGATGCTGGGAAAGATTGAAGGCAGGAGGAGAAGGGGACTACAGAGGATGAGATGATTGGATGGCATCACTGACACGATGGACACGAGTTTGAGTAGGCTCTTGGAGTTGGTGATGGACAGGGAAGCCTGGCATGCTGCAGTCCATGGGGTCGCAAAGAGTCGGACATGACTGAGTGACTGAACTGAAAGTTACTTATGGATCTGCTTCCTTACCTGGTATAATTAAAATCTTTAGAGCACACGACCACTAAGATCTCATCTTTCTCTATAAATTTCTATGACAATATATTAATTTTATGGAGCAAACATGTATCATTGAAATGTTAAAATGTTTACATTACATACTTTTAAATCTTAGACAAGTATTTACAAAAATAACACAAAAAATCAATAGATAAGTAAATTACTTCACAAAAGACCCTTAATATCCACCAAACTTCCCCCGGCTCTCTAGTTACACATATGTGTACACTGACAATTCTTGTCTTGATACTATTTTTAGAATTCAGAAAATTAAAATTCATTTCTTTATAGTGTATCATCTCTAAAAAACAGATTTATTAAGGAGAGTTTTGTAGAGATTTATACAGTATTTCTCAGTAGCTTTTTCATATATTTAATGAGCTAACTCATGGACAAGCATTCATTTTATAACAGTCAGGCAATGATAAAGGAAGTTTTCCTACAGTTTTTGTGGAATGGAATCAGGGTCTTAAAACTGCAAAAACTGAAGAGATTGTCCACCAAAATCTCTCCTATTTGGGGTTATAAATATCCAAATCTTGCAACATGTGGCCATATTATTCAGGAAAATTTCTAGAATTCAGACTCCTCTATTCGCTTTGGAAAAATTTTACTGACTCAAATCCTACTTACAGGTTCCCATGTAAACATAACTCACTAAGCTGCTTCCTCAATATATTGATTTAAGTTTTCCAAGTCACCCCCAAATTTTCTCACATATGACATTGTGAACATTTGCAGTGTCTTTCTTTCCTTGATATTTGATTCTTTAAAAGTATGATACCAACTCATACATTTCATTTTATCTAGAATGATTAACATGACTGAGCATAGGCCATGAGATTTAGATAATTAAATTCATTGAAGATTATCATTAACATTTTTAAGCATTAGTGGCAAAAATGGATTTTTCCAGAATATTTAAATCATGTGTGCTATATTCAGTCTTCCATATCAAAGGTTATAAAATCCCACATTTCCTCTGACAACAACAGTAACAAATAAAGGCTGGCTAAACCCTGAAAAGTTAGAGGAAGACAAAGTCCCTTGAGGATGTGTGAAGCCCAGAGAGCCTTTAGAGACAAACTCTTCAGTTTCAGATCAATTACTTAAGGCAAATAGGACTCTGTAATGGCTGGTTGCCTGGAATCTCTCCCTTCTTTTTGCTTCTCTCTCTTTCCAGAAGTAAATCTGCAGTGTCACGTTAAGGCCACTTTGATGGGGATTTCTCTAGCATTAGCCAGTTCTCTATTGAGTGTCTGTAATGAGCACAACATCAGGAAGACAGAGTTCATGAGCTGCGCCTTTGAGACCTAGCCTGAAATGTGCCCAATTAGCTTTTCGCAGATCAAGAAATAGCTTTGGTTCACATCTTCTACTATCATTTGCTTTCGATTTATAAATCACCTCTATTCACCTCAATTGGCTTCTTGAATTCTCCGAAGTGCATATCATGTCACTGGGCAGAAGACCAGGATGCTGAGCAATCCTCAGAAATAAGACATATATTATTAACAGAAGCTCTAACCAGTAAACTATCACAAAGATGTTTTAATAAAAAAAGAAAGAAAAAGAAGTAGTGTCACTACATATTTGAGTGACACCCATGTACAGAGCTCATCCTGTTCTGAGATGCTGTGGGCATTAATTTAACTAAACTTGTTAGTCTCTGTCTATGATATGAAGACTTTCCTGTTGTAAAAATTCATAGCCCAATTATGATCTCTGGTGGAAGCAGACAGAGTTGCAATATCCTGACAGTCATTCTTGTTGCTCACTGGAGACAGGAAGATATTAACAAACTTCTCATTGGCACTGAGACCAGGACTGTACAGTCCTCTTGGTTGTTACATTAAAACACCTCTAATCTTTATCCCCAACAGTCCTTCTGTGACATACATGAGTATTCAGACAGGAAAGCAGTAAACATGATTTTCCCATTTAATATTTTCGCTCCAATGTATAGCTGAATCACAACACCAAAACATCTAGAATGTGGGGGCAATTACCTGTTATTTTTACCTACTAGATTCTTTACACTTCCCTGATGGTTCAGACAGTGGAGAATCTGCCTGCAGGAGACCCAGGTTTGATCCCTGGGTCAGGAAGATCCCCTTGAGAAGGGAATGGCTACTCACTTCAGTATCCTTGCTTTACAAGGGGTTTGTGTTTATTTGATTTTTAAGAGTAATTGGACTGAAGGGAGATCCAACCAGTCCATTGTTTTTTTTTTTTTTTTTTCAACCAGTCCATTCTAAAGGAGATCAGCCCTGGATGTTCTTTGGAAGGAATGATGCTGAAGCTGAAACTCCAGTACTTTGGCCACCTCATGCGAAGAGTTGACTCATTGGAAAAGACCCTGATGCTGGGAGGGATTGGGGGCAGGAGGAGAAGGGGACGACAGAGGATGAGATGGCTGGATGGCATCACTGACTCGATGGACATGAGTCTGAGTGAACTCCGGGAATTGGTGATGGACAGGGAGGCCTGGTGTGCTGCGATTCATGGGGTCGCAAAGAGTTGGACATGACTGAGTGAATGAACTGAACTGAACTGAACTGAACTAATGTAAAATGCCTTCCTTTTTTTTGTGATAATTATTTCCTTATCTTCCTATTTCTTCAGAAATGAAATCATGTTTCCTGAATCAGATGTTGTCCACAAATGACAGAAGGATTGTCAGATGTGGAAAAGTACTCAGAAACATTGGCATACTATTTGTTCTTTTCAGGTAATGTGTCTATGAACCTGATATCTCTGATATTTCTGACTTCCTAAACAGGATTAGATTTTCTAATGATTCAAAATAACCTCTTTATCTTTGTTCTTGGAAAGTACATTATTACTTCTACACTCAGACTTCATAGTGGTTACCTGACTCCTTTCCTTATATAATTCCCAGAACAGCAAAAAGAACATTTCTCTTTCAGAGAAATCTTTTATAAATTGAAAGATAAAACTTGAGATCTTGACTAATTTCAGAGAGAATTCCTACTTTCTTTTCTTTTCTGTTTTTAACAATTTCACCGTGCTCAGTGTATTTTTAAGGATTTCGTGCTAGATTCACACTCCCTCATGAATTTTCCTCTTGAAAACTAAAGATAGTCTAGTCTCAGATTCAAATGAGAAGGCTCCATACCATCCACTAGCATTAAAGGGCCCCTGGCATTCTTCTCTACCCACTGAGTTTCTACCACTGGCAACTTTCCTTCTACCATCTCCAAAGAAAATTGAGGCCAAGTCTTTGGATTCCCAGCCAGTCCTTTCGTCCCAGAGTTCTATGTTTAGATTTTGCAAATATAGTTCAGGGCATCTTGGGATGTGACCTCTATTGAAATGAGGCACATAAAATACATCTCTTATTACTGAACACTGTTTAACGCTGTTTAACATATTAACCTAGATGAGTTGTTTGCTATTGATATAGATTACTTCTTATATCCTTGTATTCATCTATCTATCCGTCATCTGTATCTATTTGGGAAGATAACTGAGTCTCTTGATGTCTATCCTACGATTCTAAATATTTACTAGCTTCATGTATCTTTATTCAAATCAAAAAAGGAGAAAGATGAAGAAGAGATTAAGGAGAAGTGAGAAAAGAAAAAGAAAGAGGGAAAACCAAAAGAGGCATTCTAACGCTATTATTATTAGGGTTATCCAAGTATATTAAGTCTTTTATATTCTTATTAATGTTTTCATAAGAATTGTGAAATACTTTAATTCCTTTTGGTTAGGTATTAAGTATAGCACCTGCCATTGATTCTATAGTATGTATTCACATAATTTTAGAAAGCATACTTCAAATTTTAATTTCCTTATTCTTCTCTAGTTGAGTTATAGTTGATATTTTTCAATTACTATCAATTATCTGTATTTTCTTGTAATGTTTATCATTTTGCGCTTAACAATTAACTACATGCATCAGTGGAGGAGGTGGAGAAAATCACTAACAAATATCACAGTTTATACAAACCAATGACTAGAGAAATAGCAATTAATTGGCCATTTTTTTTGAGTCAGTAGGATTCATATGAGCATTTAATCCTATTGATAGGACATCAAAATAGCCTCATAGGATGGATGGAAGTCTCTTTTGTGGTTCCCTACTCCTACTTGTGGAGAAGCGATCCACTCATTTGTCCATCTTCTCAACTGTAATTGATTGATTAGGGCTAAGCTCCTCTCACATCCTTTCCTAAGTCAAGTTCAAAGAGACACTCTTCATTAACATGTCTTCTAGTGTATACCTCACTACACAATTTATGCCTTTATTCTACATTAGCTTGCTCAGCATTCTAATTGCCACAAAAGACATTTTACCTTTTATACTAAACTGTAATTTGTATGGGGGGCAGAAAAGCTTACTGGGCAAAGAGGTACAGTTTGTGTGTGTGCAGGGGTTGTGGATGAGGATCGATATCAGTCTCCTTGCTTAAGTAAAAGAAGTCGTGGATGAAATATACTTTGAAAAAAAATAATTCTTCTCCTTACCATTTCAATATTAAGCTCTCTCACAATCTCCTATGAACTTATTTTTGTATAATTTATTGAGCAGCATCATCCAAAGAAAATATCTTTTTTCTATCTTACTATTGTCTCAGAATATTTTACGTTTTTCTATTTAACATGTAGGAATTATGTAATCCGGAGAAGGCAATGGCACCCCACTCCAGTACCCTTGCCTGGAAAATCCCATGGAGGAGCCTGGTAGGCTGCAGTCCATGGGGTTGCTAGGAGTCAGACATGACTGAGTGACTTAACTTTCACTTTTCACTTTCATGCATTGGAGAAGGAAATGGCAACCTACTCGGGTGTTCTTGCCTGGAGAATCCCAAGGACAGGGGAGCCTGGTGGACTGCTGTCTATGGGGTCGCCCAGAGTCGGACACGACTGAAGTGGCTTAGCAGTAGCAATTATGTAATCTTCATAATCCTCTGATCTGCTGAGGCTGGATATCGGTAAAGGCTTGCCAGATATTGCTGAGTTACAAAACATTAAGTGAAAGCCAAATAAACTTGAAATTTTCCACTGCTCATGAGCAGACAGTATGTGCTGTAAAATACTGAACCTCTAGTACTGAGAACTCATAGGAAAAAATGAATTTGGACATAAGAGTTATATTGGCAATGCAGCTCCTATGGACATCTATTTCCCACCTTGGATATAAATCTTATACTGAATTTGAGGGAGGAGGAGCCATACTAGGTAAACTTATATTGAACTGAACACAAAGGTTTGTCATCTTCACACAGTTTAAATTTCTATAGCCTGTCCATATAATGCCAAAACTACCACAAGGTCAACAGAATCTTCTAGAATTATGCCCAAACTCAGAGCATTTTTCTTTTTCCTTTGCAACCTCTGCACACGTTTTAAACAAGTTTATTTGTCTGATTTACTAGTCTTTGGGTAAGATATTCAAAAAGAGGGTAACAGGAATTACTGTAGGGTGAGAAGGCAATGGCACCCCACTCCAGTACTCTTGCCTAGAAAATCCCATGGACCGAGGAGCCTGGTAGGCTGCAGTCCATGGGGTCACTAAGAGTCGGACACGACTGAGCGCCTTCACTTTCACTCTTCACTTTCATGCATTGGAGGAGGAAATGCCAACCCACTTCAGTGTTCTTGCCTGGAGAATCCCAGGGACTGTGGGGCCTGGTGGGCTGCCGTCTATGGGGTTGCACAGAGTCGGACACGACTGAAGCGACTTAGCAGCAGCAGCAGCAGAGATACACAAATAATAGCAAGATGGGAAAATATGTAGTCTGTAATCTTGTAAACAGAAAAGAAAAAGACTGGACCTGCAGTTAAAATGATAGAAAAACTTAGTACCATTTAGTGTTGGGAGGAGGGAGAAAAGGTCAAACACCCCACTGCAACTCAGTACGATCACAGAGTATAACCATATCATAGCATAGTAAAGTTGGTGTCCAAAATGAGAATTAAAAAAAAAAAAAAGGAAAATCAGCTTGGCATACTTTCTTTAAAAAGATAGGGTTATTTTGGGAAGATGGACTGCAGTGATGTCAGCATGGGTTTAGGCTAGATGAGAACTAGACATCAAAACCAGAAGCACAACATTTACAACAAATCCATTCAATAAAACACCTCTACTAATCTGTAAATACCAGAAGCCACGCAGCCTGAGTGCCCATGGTATCTAGAGAAAGCAGAGGGAAGCAGTAGGGCAAATGACATACCTACAATCCCAAAATATTCAAGGAAAAAAACCAAAAAATAGTCAGTGGATGGTATTCACGAGAAAGTACCGTGGATCAATATAAAAATAACTGGGAGAGGTTTTGTTCATTTCAATAGTGAGTGAAAGGGATTCTGCAGGGAATCAATTTCCAGTTGATCTCTCCCATTTCTGCAGGCCTTACTAACAAGAAATGGTCTTTTATTCTTGAGTATTTTTTAAAGTATATTTGTACAGCAATTATCCTGGAAAGAGGGAGCATGGTCTTCCTCTGGAACAAAGGCAAAGAGCCGCCTTACTTCTCACTGAAAAAGGTTTGACTTTCTTAAGCTCAGGGTTCCTCCTCATCTGTAACCCACTGTATAAACCAACATTCATCTGGGTCCAATCACTCACCTCCATGGGACCTGGGGACAAGGAGAGCTTGCACAAATAGAATATGATGATGTTTATGCTCCTGAAATGTGGGAAACCTGGGTTTTATCCCTGGGTTGGGAAGATCCCCTGGAGAAGGAAATGGCTACCTACTCCAGTATTTTAGTCTGGAGAATTCCATGGACTGCATAGTCCATGGGGTAGCAAAGAGTTGGACAGGACTGAGCGACTTTCACTTTCATACTCTTTGCTATAAGTAGTAAAATTCTTTGTCTCTGACTCAAGAGCCTCATACTTTTTGAAAATATCCACAAAACTGGTAGGTTAACTTGTTAACTTGTAAGCCTTGTAAAATCTCAAACACTTCACAGCTTCATAGTTCTTAACTTCATAGCTTTTAACAAGCCAATGTCAAAGTCTAAGGTAGCTAAAGCAGCCTAGATCCTTTGAACTTTTGAAATTGACCTTCCAAGGCTTCTTTCCAACACAGGACCACACACTGAGGAAAAATTACTAGAAGTGGAATCAAAATTGAGCAGAATAAAAATAATAGAGATGAAGGAAAGAGAAAATATGGACAAAAGGTGAACAGGTCTGGGAAATCTAAGAGCACAAGCTATTATGTTTTTTTAAGTACTACAGGAAAACAAAAAAGATTTATTTGAAGTTAGAAAACCTGTCTGAACTTCTAACAATCTAAAAGTTCACTTAAACGTTTCCCTTTAAAACAAACTTCCTGCAAGAAAGAAGGAGAATAATATCCCAATAGACCAAGGATTGGCAAACTATAGTTTGCAGCTCACTTCCTATTTTATAAATAAAGTTACTGGAATATAAAACTTTTTCATACTTGATCATTGACATATACTTATGATTATTTTCAAGGTGCAATGACAGTGTTAAGTATTATGACAGAGAATAAATGATCTGCAAAGAGTTAAATATTTACTTTCTAAGGAAAATCAAAGTGGGAAGAGAAAAATGATAAAAAACCAAAAGAAGTGAAGAAAGAAATAAACATATCCAAAAGAAAGCCATAAATACTGCAGACACAAAGGAAGATCCAACATACAGATTATGGGAGTTCCTTAGTGGGAAAACAAATCAAGGTGGGAGGGAGAAGAAACATTGAAAACAATGATTTAAGAAAATATCATGACATTGAAAAAAAAATTTAACTACTTTTTCAAAAATCACATAATGTGCCTGAGATTATTAACACAGCACAATCAACACCATGTAAAATTAAGAGGTTTTAAAGGAAGAAAATTGGAAGGGCATGTAGGCAAAAAAATACTTAAAATTAACTAATATTATCATTCGATTTTTCCACAATAATACTTTATCTTAAGGGGAAAATAAATCTACACATTTAAGATATTTAAGGAAATAACATGTGAACCAGGGATATGTATATATTTGTAAATATTTATGTGTATTGAACTGAACTGTAATTTGAGACTCTGGTTCTCTTACTCTCCTTTCATCTCCCTGCCTTTCACAGAAGTCAAGCCTGCATCACCCTCTGAGGGCTCCCCTGTCTTTTCAAACCCTTGGCTTTGTTTCCTCATAATGATTTCCTCCCATAACTCTCTTGCATAGCTAACCATATCTGCTTCTCAGAGGACCTGGACTAATACTGTCTAGAGATGACCTGCCTAGTTGTAATCAGTTGTCAGATAAAATATAGGCTGTCCATTTAAATTTGATTTCAGATAAGCAACAAATACTTTTTAGTACAAGTTGTTCTGTGTAGATTTTGGGACAATGTATTCGTTGTTTATTTGACATCGAAATGTAACATAGTGTCCTTTATTTTTATTTGCTAGATCTAGCAACCCTAGTAGCAACAGTTATCACCTACAGCCAGATTGTCATCATAAAGGAAACCAGGGCTTTTTATAGAAATAGATGCACTGTATATGGAATAAGCAGTGTACCAGATAAACCTGAAACATTTTGACATAAACTAGCATAGAAACATTCAAAGACTATTCACTTTCACTTTCATGCATTGGAGAAGGAAATGGCAACCCACTCCAATATTCTTGCCTGGAGAATCCCAGGGACGGGGGAGCCTGATGGGCTGCCGTCTATGGGGTCGCACAGTCGAACACGACTGAAGCGACTTAGCAGCAGCAGCAGCAGCACCAGCATGAAAACGTTCAAAGACTATTAGGATAATGTTGCTGCTGGGGCTTCTGCTGCTAAGTCGCTTCAGTCGTGTCGGACTCTGTGCGACCCCATAGACGGCAGCCCACCAGGCTCCCCCGGTCCCTGGGATTCTCCAGGCAAGAACACTGGAGTGGGTTGCCATTTCCCTCTCCAGTGCATCAAAGTGAAAATGTTAAGGGGAATTAAAAGGGAGCATTAAAATGCCTCTACTGAGCCAAAGAAAATGTTGAACTTTGGTAAGGATAGAAATTACGGTGGATGGGAATCCACCAGATACATTTAAATCTTAATTGGTCCCCTTAATTGGTTGATAGGAAACCAATTTGTTCTCATGAAAACTAGATGAAAGAAAAGAATCAAACATTAATTCTGCCTTTTTTGGAACTGTACCACTGGGTAACCAAATTGTAGATGAGAGGAAGCATCTCCTTATCCATAAAACTATTAGAGTTAATGTACAAAAACATTGAATAGAGCTAAAGTGTTACCATTTTGGACTCTCTAATTTTTATTAGATATTTATGGATGGATTGACTTGTTAAGCATCAGTCTTTGATGTGTTAAGCCTTTAGTCATTGTTGTTGTGTCTCCTGATAAACGAACGCAACACCACCAATAGTCTTACCCAAAACAGCAAAGTTGTGTCTGAGAAGGGTCCTGTATCCCACAATACAGAAAAGAAAACCTGAAAAGCTGCATCATGAATATGCAATTAGCAACTCTAATCTAGAGCAAACTCGAGAAAAAAAGATACATTTTTAAAAAGAGAAAAGGAGGCAATTGGTGGTGGGAGGAGAAAGGGATGACGATTAAAATGGAGTTAAAAAAAACATATCAACTTGAAAACTGATGACTAGGTTACAGTGCCTTAGGATGCACATTTAAGGGATAAACTGTAAAAAAACATAAGAAAAGGCTACTGTAAAAGTCGGAACAGTGCTTAATTTTGGAGGGAGAGGACAGAGCTTCTTTTGGAGGGAGAGGTTTCTAGATATCTAGCAATGTTTTATTCATTGATGTAGGTGGTAGTTAAAATAATGTGTGCATGCTACATCACTTCAGTTGTGTCCAACTCTTTGTGACTCTATAGATTGTAGCCCAAAAGGTTCCTTTGTCCATGGGATTCTCCAGGCAAGAATACTGAAGTGGGTAGCCATTCCTTTCTCCAGGGGATCTTCCCAAACCAGGGATCAAACCCAGGTGTCTTACATCTCCTGCACTCGTAGATGGTTCTTTACCACTAGTGCCACCTGGGAAGCTCGGTTAAATAATAGTGTTTTAGTATTTGCTTTATAGTAATTTTCTGTGATTTCATGTGTTTGTATTTTGTTTTAAAACAGCAGTTTAAAAAATGCCTAATAGAGTTCTTGGCTCTTAGTAAACAATAAAAGGTGTGTATTAAAAAAATGGAAAATAAAAGATAGGTACTGCATTTTAGAATAATCCCTTCCAAATTGTTTTGAGTGATGGTAAAGATCTATGCTCAGTGTCATGCTCTCTCTTCAATGTACGTACAGCTACAGAATTGCTCCTGACTTTCCAAAATGGTTTATGGCTTTGAAAATGGAAAGCTAACCTTGTTTATGCTTTTAGAACTCCTCAAGGTAGCAAATACTGAGATCAACAAGGAGATAGACAAAAGAAGTTGTAAGGAGAAGGGAGTTTTATCTTTTGCTGGGCATCCTCTTTGGGATCTTCCTTGCAAGACCATTAACTCAAGGCCATTGACTCATTTGCATATTGTTAAATGCTGTGTCAACTGAGCTTCGGTCTAACACCATGTAGAAAATGGGAGATTGACTCTATTGCTCAATTCCAGATTTCATGGTAAAACAATGAGGCCCAGTCTGAGCCCACTCATTCTTATTGATTGCAGAAGTACACAGGCTGTGTGATAGAGAACAGTTAATGCTCTTCTTGGCAGGATTGGTGGCTTCCTGTAGCTATACCTCTTCTCTTCTGTCTTCAGGGGCATCTTCTCTAAAGGGTTCTTTTGTCCTGTCTGCAGTTTTCTAGCTGTACAAGGCTGTGCAGTGCTACTCAAGGTGAGCTTCAGTTAGTGCTAGAAAGATGCCTTCTTCTCACTTGGAGCTGAGCTTCTTTCTTATGTAGCACCTATCTTGAATCTCTCTCTGCCTACATTCCAAATCTTGGCACAGTGGGCTCTGTCTGAGGGTCCAACTGAGGTTCTTCCATTTGTGAAGTGCTAAAATCTCTGAATTTGTATATCCCTGAAAGCACACTCCCTTCAAATGCACATTTTCTCCACCTAAAGACAACTGCAAACTCATTTAGGTTTCTTGAAGAAACCATCCATGCCCATTCCTGTGAAAAGTGAGTTCTTCTGTTTTCCATTCCTAGAGTGCTTAATTTCTACATTGTGCATCCGTCACATACCATTTACTTCCTGATACCATTAGGTACCACACTGGCATTCGAGCCTCTTTCCACTCTACTACTCTATCAAGTCCCTTCCCATTTTTGAATTTTTCCTGTGAATAATAATAATAGTTAAGATAATAACTCACATTTATTGACTGCTTAATGTGATTCAGGCACTCTCTAATGGTTTTAATGCAACAACTCTACAGTGTAGACATATCTCTACCTCCATTTAGAATGATGTAAACTAAGTCTTTCAATATCCAATGTTCCAAACCTATTTAGAGGCATAACGAGGATTTGAATACAGGTAATCCCATTGAGAATATCCTTAATAATGTCTTGGGTCAAAAGTCAGAAGGAATACATATCTATTTAATTTAATTCATAAGTTTTTATAGACTTTGTTTTGTTGATTTTTGCTTGGCCTGAGTTGATGTTTAAAATATACTATAAACTTTATACACACACACACACACACACACACACACACACATATATATATACATGCATTGTTGTTATTGTTTAGTTGCTAAGTCATGTCTGACTCCTTTTGCAACCTCATGGACTGTAGTCCACCATGCTCCTCTGTCCATGGGATTTCCCAGGCAGGAATACTGGACTGGGTGCCACTTCCTTCTCTAATGGATCTTCCCAACCCAGGCATCGAGCCTGCATCTCCTGCATTTACATGTGGATTCTTTACTACTGAGTCACTGCGGAAGTCCCATATATGTGCATATTTATAGGTATAATATATATATATATACCCAATATAAAAGGGTATACAGACATATAGTTAGACAAATCTATCATAACACTAGGAGTATTTTGTATGATTTTGTCCAATTTATCTAGCACAGAGGGATACCTAAGAGTTATTCAATGGACTTTTTTTTCCCCTCTTATTAGAATTACAGCTATGCTTCCTTATTATAAAACTATCAATTTTATTCTATTCCTCATTCAGATATATTATTTAAGAATCCGTATCTAGGTGAGAGCTCCTATATTTTATAATCTGCACTCAAGTGCATGTACTAATAATAAGAATCTTTGGTAGATATTTTCCAATACAAGCTTGGATATATGTGGGGAAAACTGTTTATGTATTCTCTAATGAGGAGACACAGTGAACCACTTATTGACTTACATTGAAGTTATTCTCTCACTGTTTCCAGTATAGTTTATTTTATATAAATAATTATATTTTACAAATATGATTCAAAGAGAAATACATGAATCAAGTACAACAAAATATCACAACTTCTACTTAGATTTTAAATAATCCTTATATGATAGTATAGTGTGTAGTGATTGTCAGTCTTGGATATAAATCAGCATCTCCCTCTCCAGATACTCATTGTGAAGATTTTGATATAATAGAGTAATGTCTATGTGCTCAGTCACTCAGTTGTGTCCAACTCTTTGTGACCCCACAGACTGTAGCCCTCCAGGCTCTTTTGTCCATGGAATTTTCCAGGCAGGAAGACAGGAGTGGGTTGCCATTTTTTTCCCCATGGTAGTGTCAGGAGAGTGTTTGGGAGTTTGAGTTTTTATCAACATCCTAGTTGATTCTGAAGTAAGAGATTCTAGGATCACACTTCGAGAGAGGAAGAAAAAGATACTAGTAGTTAAGAGATGAGATTTGGAGTCAGAGAAACCATTAACTAGAATGTACTTAACTTCTCTAAACTTCAGTTTGTTTGTTTTTTTCTGCAAAAATGCCTAAAAATAATAGGATCTGATTCATGATGTTGTGAGAAAGTATGCGGAAAGTGCTTGGTCTAGTACATAGGAAGTGATAATTAAGTGTTAGTAAGTAGTGGTAGTGGTGGTATTAGTGGTTGTTAAAATGTAGGTGTTCTTAACATCATGTGATATTAGAGAATTACAAATTAAAACAGTGAGATAGCACTACATACATATTAGAATAGCGAATATCCAAAACACTGGCCCCAAAAGCTGGTGAGAATGTGGAGCGACAGGAACTCTCATTCATTGCTGGCAGGAACACAAAACGGCACAACCACTCTGGGGGTTGGCTTGACAATTTCTTAACAAAACTAAACATACTCTTACCACGTGATCCATCAATCACATGTCCTGCTATTTACCCAAATGAGCTGAACACTTTTGTCCACACAAAAACCTGCACCAAATATTTGCTGCTGCTGCTAAGTCGCTTCAGTCGTGTCTGTGCAACCCCTTAGACGGCAGCCCACTAGGCTCCTCTGTCCCTGGGATTCTCCAGGCAAGAATACTGGAGTGGGTTGCCATTTCCTTCTCCAGCACCAAATATTTAGAGAAGCTTTATTCATAATTGCCCAGACTTGCAAACAGCCAGCATGCCGTTCTTTAGGCAAATGGATATAAACCGTGGTATATACATACAATGGAATATTATTCAATGATGAAATGACCTATCAAGCCATGAAAACGTATTGAGGAAACTTAAATGCACATTGCTAAGTGAAATAGGCTAATCTGAAAAGTCTATATACCATGTAATTCTAATTATGTGACATTCTGGAAAAGGCAAAAACTATCAGTGACTGTTAGGAGTTCAGGGGAGGACAGACAGAGGAACAAATAGGTGGGCAACAGGGATTTTTAAGACAATAAGACTATTCTGTATCATATTGCAACCGTGGATATATGTCATTATACTTTTATCAAAGTCTATTGTATATACAACACAAAGAAAGTACCCTAATGCCAACTATGGCAGTTAGTTGATAATAATATATGAATATTGGCCTATTAATTGTAACAAATATACCACATTAATGTAAAATATTAATAATAAGGAAACAGTGTATATGGGACAGGTGAGGGGTATATGAGAAATCTCTGTACTTTTCACTCACTTTTTCTGTAATCTTAAAACTGCTTTTAAAAATAAAATCAATAATTACAAAGCAAAATAAAACAGACAAAAATGTAGTTGTTATTTGAGTGCTTAAATGTGAAAATATGACATTGAAAAAATAACACTTGTTTTGAATGAACACAATGCTCTAGGTGAAAAATACACAACTAGATTTTGAAGACTTAGTAGAAAAAAAAAAAAGGAAGCTATCTTATTCTCATTAACACATTTTATATTTAATACTAAATGAAATAATATGTTGGATTCAATACAATCTAATATTAAAATTAATTTCACATCTTCCTTTTTACTTTTCAAGTGTGACTACTGAATTTTTAAAAATTATATATATGGCTCACATTATATTTCTCTTGGTCAATGCTGATCTATGAAATCAGCAAAATTTCTAGTATACCAGTGAAAGTGAAAGTCTGACTCTCTGAGACCCCATGGACTCTAGCCCAATAGGTTCCTCTGTCCATGGAATTCTCCAGGCAATAATATTGGAGTGGGTTGCTGTTCTCCAGGGGGTCTTGCCAACCCAGGGATTGAACCTGGGTCTCCTGCATTGCAGGTAGAGTCTTTACCATCTGAGTCACCATGGAAGTCCCAGTATACAATAGTCCTTCCAAATATTAGCACAGCTCTTAGGTAGTAGTAGTCAATGTCTTGAGTTTCTTGTAGTGGACTTTCACTACTTTTCTTTTCTTATATACAGTCAAATTTTCTTTTTTATTATAATTATTTTCCCCTGAAAGTTCTAATCCATGCCAGTGTAATCATGTTGGCCTCAAGGTGACCAAGCTCAGTCACTCTAATTCTTGACTCCCTGTTATAACTGAATTTTCCCAATCACCGCCTCTGACTGAGGTCACTTTCAGAGTTTCCATTGGTAATGTGCCATTATAATCTTGAGTCAGAGTCAGTGTTACTTAGTCCCTCTGATGTGTGCCCTCTTCCTCCTATTCCTGAATGTCTTGAACAGATACCATTTTTCTGATTTCACTTGAGATACTCAACTTGGAAAAGCAGTGCTTTTTGGCTTACACCCTGTATTCGTTTTCTATGTTGCTGACAAATTACTACAAACTTGTCCATTACCTCACAAGTTTCCATGTGGCATGATTTAGCTGGGTCTTCAGCTTAGGATCTAACAGTGCAAAAATTAAGATTTTTTTCTGGACTGTGTTCTCATCTAGAACTGGGACTGGAGAACAGTCTGCTTCTGAGCTCAGTCACTTTGCAGTCGAGTTTATTTCCTTGTAGCTGTATGAAGCTGACGCTCCAGTACTTTGGCTACCTGATGCAAAGAACTGACTCACTGGAAATAAACCCTGATGGCAGGAAAGATTGAAGGCAAAAGGAGAAGGGGAGCAGAGGATAAGATGTTTAGATAGCATCACCGACTAAATGGACATGAATTTGAGGAAAGTCCAGGAGATAGTGGAGGACAAGGAAGCCAGGCATGCTACAGCCCATGGGGTCACAGAGTCTTTGCAACTGAACAACAATAACAACAACAAAAATACATATGAAAGAGAACATCCATTACTAACTGATTCTTGTTTGAAGACTGCTCTCAGTTCCTAGAAGCCATTGACATATAGTTTCTGCCATGTGACATAGGCAGTTTACAGCACTGCCATTTGCTTCTTCACGGTCAGGAGGAGAGCATCTCACTCTGGTTTGTCCACCAGGCATCTCATATCATGGAACATAAATAAGGGAGTGAGATCCCATCACCTTTGCCATATTCCATCTGTTAGAAACAAGCCATGGGTTCTGCCTACACTCAAAGGGAGGACACTATACTACATAAGGGCTTTATTATTAGAAGTCATTCCTGTGTGTATTTCTCACATAACTCTTACTAGTGTCTGGGGTTCTTCCTTTCCCACTAGCCCTTCTCACTTTTCTCTCAGGTCCACATGAAACGGTTATTCTGTCTCTTCATGTCATTTAATCTAATGGACTGGATCTCAGGTGCCTTCCTGTAGGTCTTTCCCATTTGCCCACTGTTTGTTGGAAATCTCTCTCTTCTTTCCTTTTTCCTCTTCCTCTTTCTTCTTTCCTTCTCCCATGCACTTTTCCTAACTTTATTTTAAATTACTTCTTAAATGAGCTTCCATTGGACCACTCTTCCCCAAAATAGTAACTATAACCACTGCAAAAATAGTTATGAAAAACATAGCTAAAGGAAGGAGATTAGGGGGAAAAAAAAGAAAAAGACACATTTTGAAAGGGAATCAACACTTGGAAGAAGGGAGCAGCACTGAGTGAGTTTTTCATTCCAGAGCATCTAATCTAAGGGCAGACTTCAGCTTATACCTTGCAAAGCAGATAAAACAGCATTTAAAGATGCTGCTTAATTTTCTGGCTGACCCATGAACTATAGACATTTAGAGAATACTCCAAATAGATGACCTAAGAATTGAAGAACTTAACTGAATTTTGGGCTTCTACCAAAAAAAAAAAAAAAAAAAACAGAATTTGCAGTTTGAGTCCAATCAATTTATCTGCTTCATAAACAAACAAGATATCAGGATTCTTTGGAGGAACAAAACAGACTCCAGGGTCTTCATTATATAATGTCCAGAATTCTAGAATATAATAAATAAGTTACTTAGCATAAACAGAAACAGAAATAAAAAAGTGATATCTTGAGGATAAAAGAAAATGGTAAATAACTATGTCAATAATTGCAGTAGATGTAAATGGACTAAACCTTTTGCTTAAAAGGCTGATATAGTCAAAATGGATTTTTAAAATACTTCTAGGGAAATTAAATAAATAGTCTTGTTTAGACTTCAGAGACAAAGCAGAACAGGCCTCTGATTGTAACCTGTAACCTGATTGTAACCTGCCTGGACACTGCCCTATGAATGACTGTGAGTGACTGCCTGCTTGAAGTGCAAGACTTGCTTGAACCATAGATAAGATAGTAACTCTGTGGGAGAGGGAGAGGGTGGGAAGATTTGGGAGAATGGCTTTGAAACATGTAAAATATCATGTATGAAACGAGATGCCAGTCCAGGTTCAATGCACGATACTGGATGCTTGGGGCTAGTGCACTGGGACGACCCAGAGGGATGGTATGGGGAGGGACGAGGGAGGAGGGTTCAGGATGGGGAGCACATGTATACCTGTGATGGATTCATTTTGATATTTGGCAAAACTAATACAATTATGTAAAGTTTAAAAATAAAATAAAATAAAAAAAAAAAAAGATAGTCCTGAGACTGTTGAACCCCTGAAGGGTAGCCCCAGGCTTAACAACATTCCAAGTTTTACAAGGCAAAACTAACAACATTAACATGAAACCAGAGGTGCTATTTGCTCACAGATTGATGATGATATCAGGTTTGCTTCCTGGGATTGTAAATGGGAACCCCAAACTGCAATCTTTGAAGTTTCTGAAGTCTACCCATGGAGCTGCCTCTCTGCCTGGAATCTTCTCCCAATTGGGACTCCAGATGTGCTATGTCACCTTACTTCCCAGCACTGTTAGAGTCTGGATATTGGTCAAAACCCAGTTTGGTGATGTATCCTCTGCTGTCTCTATTTCTCTTCTCTTTTAATGCTAGTATAAGTTAACTAGATAATTCTCTAATAAATGTTTGTATTATTTATTTGTATACAACAAGTGGCTTATTTTGTTAACAAATCCTCTGAACCTGAGTTGAAAGTGAAAACCTTCAGCAAAACAAATACCTAACTATTTTATGTTTATTAAAGATATACTTTAAATATAAAGATACAAACAGGTTGAAAGTTAACAGTGAGCATAAGAAGATTGGAGTGCCAGAATTAATATCAGATAAAAGAGTTCACTTCCTGTTGAACTCAGTGATCAATCCAAAGAAATAGAGGAAAACAATAGAATGGGAAAGACTAGAAAATCTCTTCAAGAAAATTAGAGATACCAAGGGAACATGGTATTTCAGCAAAGATGGGTACAATAAAGGACAGAAATGGTATGCACCTAACAGAATAAGAAGATATTAAGAAGAGGTGACAAGAATACACAGAAGAACTAACAAAAAAGATCTTAATGACCCAGATAACCACGATGATGTGATCACTCACCTAGAAGCAGACATCCTGGAATGTGAAGTCAATTGGGCCTTAGGAAGCATCACTAAGAACAAAGCTAGTGGAGGTGATGGGATTCCAGTTGAGCTATTTCAAATGTTAAAAGATGATGCTGTGAAAGTGCTTCACTCAATATGCCAGCAAATTTGGAAACCTCAGCAGTGGCCACAGGACTGGAAAAGGTCAGTTTTCATTCCAATCCCAAAGAAAGGCAATGCCAAAGAATGCTCAAACTACCACACAATTACTCTCATCTCACATGCTAGCAAAGCAATGCTCAAAATTCTCCAAGCCAGACTTCAACAGTACGTGAACCATGAACTTCCAGATGTTCAAGCTGGATTTAGAAAAGACAGAGGAACCAGAGATAAAATTGCCAACATTCACTGGATCATCAAAAAAGCAAGAGAGTTCCAGAAAAACATCTACTTCTGCTTTATTGACTATGCCAAAGCCTTTGACTCTCTGGATCACAACAAACTATGGAAAATTCTTCAAGAGATGGGAATACCGGAACACCTGACCTGTCTTGAGAAATCTGTATGCAGATCAAGAAGCAACAGTTAGAACTGGACATGGAACAGACTGGTTCCAAATTGGGAAAGGAGTTCTTCAAGGCTGTATATTGTCACCCTGCTTATTTAAATTGTATGCAGAGTATGTCATGTGAACTGCCAGGCTGGACGAAGCACAAGCTGGAATCAAGATTGTTTGGAGAAATCAGTAACCTCAGATATGCAGATGACATCACCCTTCTGGAAGAAAATGAAAAAGAAGTAAAGAGTCTCTTGATGAAAGTGAAAAAGGGAGAGTGAAAAAGTTGGCTTAAAACTCAACATTCAGAAAATGAAGATCATGGCATCTGGTCCTATCACTTCATGGCAAATAGATGGGGAAACAATGGAAACAGTGAGAGACTTTATTTTTTTTGGCCTTCAAAATCACTGCAGATGGTGACTGCAGCCATGATATTAAAAGACACTTGCTCCTTGGAAGAAAAGCTATGGCCAACCTAGGCAAAATATTAAAATGCAGAGACATTACTTTGCCAACAAAGGTCCATCTAGTCAGAGTTATGGTTTTTCAGTGGTCATGTATGGACGTGAGAGTTAGACTATAAAGAAAGCTGAGTGCCAAAGAATAATGCTTTCTAGCTGTGGTGTTGGAGAAGACTCTTAAGAGTCCCTTCGACTACAAGGAGATCCAACCAGTCCTTCCTAAAGGAAATCAGTCATAAATATTCATTGGAAGGACTGATGCTGAAGCTGAAACTCCAATACTTTGACCACCTGATGTGAAGATCTGACTAATTGGAAAAGACCCTGATGCTAGTAAAGATTGAAGGCAGGAGGAGAAGGGGACAACAGAGGATGAGATGGTTGAATGGCATCCCCGACTCGATGGACATGAGTTTGTGTAAGCTCCGGGAGTTGATGATGGACAGGGAAGCCTGGCATGCTGCAGTCCATGGGGTCACAAAGAATCCAATATGACTGAGCAACTGAACTAAAAATAGAATTTAACACAATATATACTATCAGAGATGTCGAGGGATATTTTATATTGATAGAGTTTTAATTTACCGAAGGCATAGCTACTATAAACTTATATATGGTTATATTTGTAAGGGCTTTTGTAACAAAATTATGCTACTTGGGTGGTTTAAACCATAGTGAGAAAATTTTTCTCACATTTCTGAAGGCTAGAAACCCAAGATCAAGGTGACAGCAGGTTTGATTCCTTCGGAGGGCTTGTTTCTTGACCTGCAAACAGCAGCCTTCTCATCTCCTCTTCTTATGAGGATACTAGTAATATTGGATTAGAGGCCACCCATCTGACCTAATTTTACCTTGATAATCTCTTTAAAGGCCCTGTCTCCAACTACAGTCACATTCTGAGATACTGGGGGCTAAGACTTTAAACTATGAATTTTGAGGGAACACAATTCAACCTCTAATAATGTCTCCTCTATTAAGGAAGAAATAAAATTCGAGTTGAAGATTTTACCAATCCTCTCTTAGCAACTGATTGAACTAGACCCCCCCCCCAAAAAAAAATTAGTAAAGATGTAGATGAGTTGAAAAATAGTATCTTTTTCATTGATTCCATTGACTTAATTAATATTTGTGTAACACACACTCAACAACTGCATGTTTCTCTTTCCTCTTCTTCTATACATAGAGTCAAAATTTGCTTAAAAAAATCACATATAAATTCTCCAAGCTTTTAATAAAAAGGCCAGATAGGAGAGCTGACCCAGGCTGAAAATTCAAGTTTTCAAAAGTCGAGGTTGTGGACTCTTAACCATTCTACATAACAAGAGCTAAGTGACTCCTTGTTCTGAATCCTAACTTTTGCATGGGAAGGGAGTAGTCCATCCATATGAGAATGGTCAAAGAATAACATGCAATGTATAGTAAAGAAAAATCATAGAAAGAGGGAAAGTGGTTGCCCCAACAACTAGAAGTATGGGTCAGAGTGGGGTATTCTTGTCTCAGAGTGGGGTTCACTGCTTCCAGGGTAATAATGCTCATTTCCTTCACACTGGTATTTTTAAGAAAATATTTGAGTCCCCAGGTCCCAGAATTGTGGTTGGGTTTGGCCAGCATTTTAATGAGTTCCTCATCTCCTTACAATAATTGAGTGAACCAATCAGTTTTATATTAAAAACTTGTACTCTTTTAAATGTTAGTAAATACACCAAGTGATTCTACCCCAGGTTGTACACAGCCCTCTGGTGTCATGCAACAGAGAGGGTCTCAGCCTAAAGTTTTTCTGTGTTTTCTTCCACTACTTTGCCTGATAAATTGTGAAATGAATCTGGAACCAGGCTGCGGAGAAGCAAAGACCATCTGCCCGAGACTTGTAAAGATCTGCTGCAGGAATTTCTGGATTGTCAGAGGAAGCATTTGACAGTCTCTCTGTCCTCTGCCCTTTACTTGTTGTGTGATAAAAGAACAGAATAAAATGTGCTTGGGACCTTTGGGTATCTGGGAAGATTGTTCAAAATTGTGCTTATTCTGCAATGCCACACACTTTTACGCCCTCAAATCAAATGAGTGATGTGAAGTTCAGAAGACTAAACCCTATTGAGGTATGACCATCCCCAGCAGGATCAAGTCTATTGGACTCTGCAGTGCATTTGGCATATTTAGGATTCCAGTGCATTTTAAACCTATTGCACTTTCCCTGCCTTTAGAATTCGTAACCTTGTGGAAACTATTCTGTAACTTGGATAGTGCTCTGTTCACTGATCAAATCCATTCATTCTCTGCCTTTACTTCACCTCGTATTTTATTACTCTTTCAGGTCTGTTGAGCAAGTCTGTCTATGCAAGCATCTTATAATGCCTTAAATAGCAGCTTAGGCTGGGAAGTGTCATTGCTGCTGTTGGTTTAATAATCTTAATAAACCACCTCTTCCAGTTGTCTTATTCTTTAGTTTCAGAATTAATTTCTCAACCTCTAGTTTCTGAAAGGAGTTATCTGCCCAGCTATGTGCTAGCAAAAGAAAGTGAAAAAGGAAAAAGTGTTAGTCGCTCAGTTCAGTTCAGTTCAATTCAGTCTCTCAGTCACGTCTGACTCTTTGTGACCCCATGGACTGCAGCACACCAGGTTCCTCTGTCCATGGAATTTTCCAGACAAGAATACCAGAGTGGGTTGCTATTCCCTTTTCCAGCAAGGTGAAATGAAAATTGCTCAGTTGTATCCAACTCTTTGAGATCCCATGGACTGTAGTCTGCCAGGGTCTTCTGCTCATGGAATTCTCCAGGCCAGAATACTGAAGTGGGTAGCTGTTCCCTTCTCCAGGGGATCTTCCCAGCAAAAGACTGTCCTAATAAGTATGCAGCCCTCTGCCTGTTGTTCCTCTACTGAAGTAAACCAGGGACTCTCAAGGAACTCATGTAGCTAGGGACCTGGGGGGCTGCAGCTCTGATTCTTCCTGCTAGTGACAGTCAGTACACCCATCGAACATTCATTCCTCTTTCCCTGAGTGTTGAAAAAGTAGTACAGCCTACTCTAAAAAGTCTGATACCTAAGCAGATCCATAATGGAGGTAGAGATTCTGAACTTTGCTTTTTCATTCATATATTTCAGCAATACCCTTCTCTTCGAAACAGTTGACCTTCTGACCTGGAATTTCCAACCTTGTTCTGCCTTTACTGAAACCAGCAGTGTTGGCTTCCACCTGGTCTCCCTCCTGGTGGCTCATCTGCTAGGTTCAGGTTACCTATCAGCACACACTGCTGTGTTCCCAGCCTCTAATTTTGTATTTAGAACCCTGGGCTCTAGCTAGCAGAGACTTTTACTGAATTCCAGGATCTAGATTTCTACCACCCCCGCTTGATCCTCTTTGTGACCCTGCTTGATTAACTGATCACTGCAGAAAGCAGTAAATAATTTCTGCAAAGCCTAGGATTATAGGCAGTTGATGAATATTAAATAAGCAAGAGGAACAAAGCCTTTAAAGCAGAAACAGTGCACCATTATCTGACTTTCTTAATAGCATAGGAAATCCTTGAGAACAAGGCTATGTGTTATTTAGCTCCTTACCCATCATAAACTCTAAATAAAAGTTGGATGAATAAAAGAATACAAGAACACACCAGCATCCAGCACACTCAATCTTCATGACACTTACAGTCTTTAAGTGTTTCCAGAATCTAACATATCACTGTATAGAGGTATATGTGTGTTCTCAAGTCACTCAGCCCTGTCTGATTCTTTCTGACCACATGGGCTGTAGCCCACCAGGATCCTCTGTCCAAGCAAGAATACTGGAGTAGGTTGCCATTCCCTCTTCCAGGGGATCTTCCCAACCTGGGGATTGAACCCACATTGCTTGAATCTCCTGCATTGGCAGGTGGATTCTTTACCACTAAGGACATCACTGTATAGACAGTATGCACTTAAACAAGTTATTAAACCTCTGCCTTATAACAAACACTTGGAAACGTCTTTCAACTTCTTCAGGTAGAAATGACTGTATATTGTCACCCTGCTTATTTAACTCATATGCAGAGTACATCATGCGAAATGCCAGGCTGGATGAACCACAAGCTGAAATTAACATTGCCAGGAGAAATATCTATAACCTCAGTTATACAGATGACATCACCCTTTTGGAAGAAAGTGAAGAAGAACTAAAGAGCCTCTTGATGAAAGTGAAATAGGAGAGTGAAAAAGCTGGCTTAAAACTCAACATTCAGAAAATGAAGATCATGGCATCTGGTCCCATCACTTCATGGCAAATAGTTGGGGAAACAATGGAAACAGTGACAGACTTTATTTTTTTGGCCTTTGAAATCACTGCACATGGTGACTGCAGCCATGATATTAAAAGACGCTTGCTCCTTGGAAGAAAAGCTATGACCAACCTAGACAGCATATTAAAAAGCAGAGACATTACTTTGCTAACAAAGGTCCGTCTAGTCAAAGTTATGGTTTTTCCAGTAGTCATGTATGGATGTGAGAGTTGGACTATAAAGAAAGCTGAGCACCAAAGAATTGATGCTTTCGAACTGTGGTGTTGGAAAAGACTCTTGAGAGTCCCTTCAACTACATAGAGATCCAACCAGTCCTTCCTAAAGGAAATCAGTCATGAATATTGATTGGAAGGACTGATGCTGAAGCTGAAACTCCAATACTTTGGCCACCTGATGTGAAGAACTGACTCAGAAAAGACCCTGATGCTAGTAAAGAATGAAGGCAGGAAGAGAAGGGGATGACAGAGGATGAGATGGTTGGATGTCATCACCGACTTGATGGACATGAGTTTGAGTAAGCTCTGGGAGTTGGTGTTGGACAGGGAAGCCTGGCATGCTGCAATCCATTGGGTCACAAAGAGCTGGACATGACTGAGTGACTAAACTGAAGGCAAAATCTTACCTCTATCCCTCTTGCTGCTGCTAAGTCGCTTCAGTCATGTCCGACTCTGTGCGACCCCATAGACAGCAGCCCACCAGGCTCCCCCATCCCTGGGATTCTCCAGGCAAGAACACTGGAGTGGGTTGGCATTTCCTTCTCCAATGCATGAAAGTTAAAAGTGAAAGTGAAGTCGCTCAGTCGTGTTCAACTCTTAGCGACCCCATAGACTGCAGCCTATCAGACTCCTCCATCCATGGGATTTTCCAGGCAAGAGTACGGGAGTGGGGTGCCATTGCCTTCTCCCTATCCCTGTTACCTAGGTGAAATACCTTAACCTTTCTTCTTCATCTCTACAAATTGAGTCTCCATCTGAACAGTGTGCTGGAAGGATCAATTAAGATAATACGACCTAGAGGAGTGGGTTGGGGGGAATGGTAGGGAGGTTCAAGAGGGAGGGGATATATGTATACATATAGCTGACTTAAACGGTATTGTACAGCAGGAACTAAAACAATATTGTAAAGCGATTATACTCCAATTAAATTTTAATTTAAAAAAGATAACATGCATAAAGCAGCAAATACAGTGTTTGGGACATAACATGCCTTTTGGAATTTTCGTTTGCCTCCTTCATAAATGTCAAGTTTACAGATATTAATTTGAGAATGCTCCTGAAAGAAACTAGAAAAAATATTTTCTTCTGATTTATGTTAGTGATTTCCATGTTGAGAACGATCTATGGAATCAATTAAGGAACTTTTCAAAGCCACTCAGTTTCCAGTCCCCACTCCCATGCCCAAAAAACAATGTGCAGAGTGCAATATATTGCCAAGGGATTTTGATAGCCTTAATAACTTAATGGAATATCCATGCCTTCTTGTCCTATCCAACAGTATTCATTCTTGACTAACATTAGAATCCCTTGGGGAAATTCATAATCCCTGGTGGATCCTTAGGGCTATCTGGTAATATTACAATATTCCTCTATTCCATTTATTTTCTACTTTCAAAGATAAATACTTCAACTTCTCCTTTGTGCTTGAATGTCCAGTAGACACCTCAAAATGGTCATGCCCAAAACTCTATTTATCTCCCTCTCATAATATAAAGCATTGCAGTAAATGGCATGTCCATCCTTCTGATTACTTGTATTAGAAAACCTGGAGTCATCAATTACTCCTCTCTTCACTTCTCTTTCCTCTCACACACCATATCCACTACAGCAGCAAATCCTGCTGAGTGATCCTGGGTTCAGTCACATCTTAGTACCTCCACTGCTAGAAACTTGGTTCAAGCTATTAAAATCTTTTATCTGGATGATTGTTAAAGCTTGCTCATATCCCTCCTACACCCTTGCTTCCCTTCAATTTCTTCAGAGCAGCCTCTTTTACTCAAATTTGTTCAATGACCTTACTGAGACAAAAGCCAGATTTCACAGTGGCTCAAAGGCTCTCATTGAACGGACCCCTTTGCTGTCACTACCTCCGATCTATCTTCTCCCATCATTCTTCCCCTGCTCCTACTCCTGCAGCTTCACTGACCACTTCTCTGGTCCTTAAACAGGACCTGAGAGTCTCTGCTGTTTCCTTCACAGGGAACACACTTCTAAAACCCATGATGCTCACTTTCCACTTCCTTCAAGTCTCTATCAAGTGCTGCTATCCTAGGAAGATCTTTCCTGACTAACTTCCCTAAAATACCCTCCCTTAAGGCCTTTGTCTCTTTTGTTCATGCCCATGCCCTAGGTACCCAGCATAGGGTCTACTTCTTACATGGCATTTGATAAATACATATTAGGCTTCGCTGGTAACTCAGTGAAGAAGCTGCCTGCAATGCAGAAGACCCAGGTTTGATCTCTGGGTTGGAAAGATCCCCTGAAGAAAGGAATGGCTACCCACTGCAGTATTCTTGCTTGGAGAATTCCATGGATCAAGGAGTGTGGTGGGCTACAATCCATGGCGTTTCAGAGTCAGACATGATAAGGACTAACACAATAAATACGTAGTTTGATGTACAAATGCTCTGAGCTCTCCAGTGGGATCCAGTGTCCTTGAGCTTAGATTTTCTGGCCTAGAACCATTTGTATGGGACAAAGAGGTTCACATTAGAGCCAGTTCACTGGCCAAGCTCACTCTCCTGCTGGTCAGAGATTGATCAATGCACCGTTACCACGGAATCATCATTCTATTTTATAACAAAATACTCTCAAGATCTTGTTTATTGTTTTCTCAGATGTGTCTTTCAATTAAATACTACTCAGTTAGACCCTAGATGTATCTTTCCATTCTTACTTTTCCCCCTCTAGGCTGCTTTGAAACTCAATTCCTTCTCTTGCTTGACAAAGCTTAATTTATTAAATCTTTGATACTCGGCCCAAAATGTCCATTTTATAACTATCTTTCTAGATGATTGTGGCTAGATTTACAATCAGATGCTTACTATATATTTCACTCACTGACTTTTAGTACAGTATTTGCCTGGCCTTTTAAAATGTGAGGCTTTTAAGGTGTGTGAGAAAGAGAGAGAAATTGAGACTGTCTTCCTAGAGTCCTTTGATGATTTACCCTAAATCACTTAAAAATTGAAAACACAATCTTTGAACTTCCCTATTATTTTTGTCTCTGACATCATCTTATAACACAAATTTTATAACAGCAATATATTTTTTCACTTATGTGATTAAAATTATGAACACCAAGTCTCCTGAGTCCCTTTTCAAATATCATGTAATATACCCTAAGTTAAATAAGACAGTTTTTTTTTTTTTTTTGCAAATATTTTCAAATTCTCTGTTATAATTGCTGGACTATTTGCTATTTTAATTGCTGCTCTGATATCTTTGCAAATGCGCCCTTGGAAAATGAAATTTTCTAGAAAGAATATAACTCCCAATCATATTTGAAGGAGGAATTCAAGACTTATTTAGATAATAAATCTATGTGCATCACACATGGGTAGCAGTTTGTTTTCCTTTACCATCAATATGAAATTCATTTTTTTCTACTACCTGGAAGTTATGGATAATTTTAAAGACATTTTGCCCAGATCTAAGTAATAAGAATTTACTGTAGGTTGTGAATCAAGGAAATACACACAAATTAAACATAATGCAACAAAGTCATGGAGCTTAAATCATAATAAACAGATATTGATCCAGGATTCCGATAGCATCTCTAAATGTAACTCTAGATGTAAAAGGAAATAATATATAATGCTTCCTACTGCTTTATAAAGACTTTCAATTAAAAAAATTAAACCACTTTGGTATTTTTACTATGGTATTGCTTATGCTATCATTAATAAAATATATATTGCATTTTATTTTTCCAAGGAAATATATAGCAACCAATCTCACTCATAAGAGTTATTTTCCTTGTGAATGATTATATCCATATTCATCTTATTTTTAAAACAATATTGAGTAAAAACATTGAGTTATTTTAAATGCAAACTACAAATGTGTTCTAGAAGAAAAATAATATTCGTATTAAATAGATGCACAACTTTTTCAACCAAATGCAAACCAGCCTTAATTTTATTTTCAAAATGTCACTCTTTAACCAATATAATGCACAATCAATTTTAAGTACCAAGCAGAATGCTTTATAATGCTGCTCTAGGGAAGACATGCAGTTTTTCATTTCATCATCAACAGAGTTAAGTTATATCATCAAATAATCTAGAAACATCTGATTAACCAGATGCCATTTTCCACCCGCTGTCCCAGATTAAAATGCAGTGATGTGTTCAATAGGGTACTAAAAATTTTTTGATAAGCCTTTTTTTTTTTCTCCAGATAGCCACCCCTATTCCCCATGTAGAGGAGAAATGAAGCAAGGCAACCATTTATGTATATAACTTTTGGAAAAGCAAATTAGAATAAAAACCCTTTTTTTGGTCCAGATTTATAAGCTTTATCTGAGCAGTGTGATGCACACCAGTGCCTCTGCCAGTCCCTACATTATATCCTCTACATTTTTGTTCTTAAACTTTGAACATCATGGACTATATAGACTGTCAGGTTTCTCTGCCCATGGTAAAATACTGGAGTGGGTAGCCATTCCTTTCTGCAAGGAATCTTCCCCACCCAGGGATCAAACCCTAGTCTCCTTCATTGCAGGCAAATTATCATCTGAGCCAGCAGGGAATCCCAACCTCTATACTGGTCACCCTCATTTCTCAGCGTAAGTCTAGCCCAGCCACATGTGGTATTATGGAAAGTGTTGGCAGCCTAAGTCCCATAGTTAAGCAGAACCTTGAATTGGTTCTTTGTCTAATAGTCTAACAGCACAGTTGTGCCTGGAATGTAGTTGGTATAGTCTCTACATCACAGTCTTCTCTATACCTTGCTTTTATCTACCTAGATTTTATCTACCTAGAATTCTAGTCCCTTGACTGGCCATCTTACTTGGAGTCCCATCAATATCTTTTCCACTGGGGAAATTTTCCACCTCATCTAGTGCCCCTTTCCTTTTACTGTGAATGAACTTCTCCTAAAACTACAACGCTCATTGGTGTCTTCTGAACTACAGACTGATTCCCTCCCTTGCCTGGCCCACCTGCTGCTTGATATTCCTTGCTTGATGATGGACCCAGATCCCTTCCACACCTGGCCTGGCCCAACAGGCTGGACAAAGCGGAATGGAGCCCTCGTTTCCTGTCCTGTGCTGAGAGCCTCTGCAGCCTGGGCAGTCAGCCAGTCGCAGTACTGCCTCATCTTGCACTTTCCCATGAGCCTCTCTGCTAAGAGGCTTGCCTGATTCATGGCTCCACCCACTGGTGTGTGGAAACCCTGGTTCCCTGCCACATGGCTCAGTCAATAGATGTGCCGGAGCAAATCAAATCACTGGCCAGGGTTGGGATGTTTTTGTTGTACCTCTTAAAGCTCTATTTATTTATTGTATTAGTTGTAATTCTATCACTGCCTATCAGAAAATGAAAACCGAAATAGATGTCTCTCACATACAAAAGTGATGCCAGATATGCTCTTTGAGTTATTGAGCTAATTTTCCATTAGCACAAAGTATCTCTTCTTCCCACCCACCCCATGGCTTGCATGCATGCTAACTGCTCTGGCTCTGTTTTAAAAGAAAATGAAGTCATTTGGGCCATGTAAGGGAGAAGCCAACCCCTGCACCTAATGCTAAAAACACTGAGTTAAGTGAATCTCAGACCAAATGTATCCTCCATCATTGGTAAAGGAAATCTCTTTAAGTGAAAATATTTGAAAGTCAATTTTGGATGGACAGATTTCTAGAATTTTTACATGGTTCTCTACTTATACTGGGGGTTTTAAATATGATAACTTCAGTCAACATTCAGACATATATTTCTGTGCCACGCTCCCAAAGATTATTATTGTAGCTGTTTTCTCCTAAAATAGGTGTCCCTCATTTTTTGACTCTGTAAATCTCTGTGTCTGCTTTGTGGTTTTCCCATCTATCCCTCTGCATGTTTTGTCTTTGCCGATTGCTAGCGGCATTTTCTCTTTTAATCTGTTTAGACCTGAGACACGAGATAGCCATGTATGGTAGAATAGGTCATAACATAAAAATATATTGGTTCTGACTCAGTGCCTGAGGACATCTCTTGAGAATATATACATGAGCTTTTAGGGGGAATAATTTGTGAAATATTATGGCCTTACTTTCTTGCTCATAGCTGCAACTCTATCCAGTTGATGTGTCTCTGTAAATACTATGAGAATACATAAAACTGGAAAAACATTGTCATTTGTTCTAAATATGTTCATTGAATATCTACATTATTACAGAAATAGTAAGACAGAACTCACACAGGTGCACTTTTCCTGTCATAAACTCCAACACAATTTCTCTCCGAGATAATCTAACACACATAGGTATGCTTAGAGGGATCTGGGCATGTATAGAACTCACCTCAGAGTTTTTGTTGCATTGTGATTTGTGTTCACATTATTTTTTTATTTTCGGGATAAACTGAGAAAAGCTGTTGTTTTGTACCCTAAAGTTTCTCATCCATGAAAGATTCCTCAAAGACACAAGATACCTCTTTTTTTTTTTCTTTCAGTTCTTTCCATCCCATAAAAATAAATAATTAAAACAATCTTCCATGCCTAAGTGCTCAGCTTCTTGCTTCTTAAAAAAATTCTCCTGGTGGAAGATTCTGAATGACAGTAGGAGGTCAAATTAGCAAGCTTGACTGCCCAAGGTAAAGAGAAAAGCTTTGTGACTTTCCTGTACATTCATTTATGGCATAAAAATCAACAACCGTGAGAAAACTTGCCTTTGATTTTTGAAGTGGAAGTCAAGAAATCTTTTTGCAGAATGGTCTGGGATTATGCTTAAAACATGAAAGATTGAACACCCAGCCTCAAAGACTCACAGGAAGTTATCTTCTGTGCTAGGTTGGTGGCTCGGTATCACTACTCACATAAACTAGAACTAAAAGGACCCTCGTTTAGCTCATTAAGGTCAGCCTCCTTAGGAGATGAGAGAAAAGTTCATTGACTGGGGACCAGAAATGATTTCTCCAAGCTTTAAAATGTCCAGTTTTAAAATCATAAACAGTTTTAAGGGGTAGGCTACTTGGTGTAGCTGGAGAAGGAAATGGCAACCCACGCCCGTATTCTTGCCTGGAGAATCCCATGGACAGAGGAGTCTGGCAGGCTACTGTCCATGGGGTCATAAGAGTCAGACATGACTTAGTGACTAAACCACTACCAGCATTTGATATAGCAGCACTCTTAAGATGCTAGTGACTTCTTTTCTTTGGGGGCATTAAAAATGAAATATAAGACCCGAGTTTTGTTTTGTTTTTTAATAAAATAGATGAGTTTTGTATTATTGTTAAAGAAAGCCATAGTCAATACATTCTCCACACCTGACCAGTATATGGGGTGGTAAGCGGGAATTCTTGCAGGATGCACATATTTGGAAGGAAGGGAGAAATGAAGGAAGGGGAAAAGGAAGCAGTAAAAGCTGTGTAGAAGGAAGAATAAAAACAACAAAGTTCTATTTTCTCTCATTACCAGTCTACTCTCCTCTCCACAATCTCCAGAGTGCTTCGTCAGGAGCACTGCAGGGAAAAGACACATGAATACAGTGAGAGGTAGCCTGAACACCTCCTCTCAGGGGATCTGTAAAGGAATTGTGTAGGGGAATCACTGACTGAATCCATCGTCCCTGGCCAGTCCTGATAGTAACTACTTACATCACATCAGATCAGATCAGTCGCTCAGTCGTGTCCGACTCTTTGCAACCCCATGAATCACAGCACACCAGGCCTCCCTGTCCATCACCAACTCCCGGAGTCCACTCAAACTCACGTCCATAGAGTCAGTGATGCCATCCAGCCATCTCATCCTCTGTCGTCCCCTTCTCCTCCTGCCCCAATCCCTCCCAGCATCAGAGTCTTTTCCAGTGAGTCAACTCTTCGCATTAAGTGGCCAAAGTACTGGAGTTTCAGCTTTAGCATCATTCCTTCCAAAGAAATCCAGGGCTGATCTTCTTCAGAATGGACTGGTTGAATCTCCTTGCAGTCCAAGGGACTCTCAAGAGTCTTCTCCAACACCACAGTTCAAAAGAATCAATTCTTTGGTGCTCAGCCTTCTTCACAGTCCAACTCTCACATCCATACATGACCACTGGAAAAACCATAGCCTTGACTAGACAGACCTTTGTTGGCAAAGTAATGTCTCTGCTTTTGAATATGCTATCTAGGTTGGTCATAACTTTCCTTCCAAGGAGTAAGCGTCTTTTAATTTCATGGCTGCAGTCACCATCTGTAGTGATTCTGGAGCCCAGAAAAATAAAGTCTGACACTGTTTCCACTGTTTCCCCATCTATTTCCCATGAAATAGTGGGACCGGATGCCATGATCTTCGTTTTCTGAATGTTGAGCTTTAAGCCAACTTTTTCACTCTCCACTTTCACTTTCATCAAGAGGCTTTTGAGTTCCTCTTCACTTTCTGCCATAAGAGTGGTGTCATCTGCATATCTGAAGTTATTGATATTTCTCCCGGCAATCTTGATTCCAGCTTGTGTTTCTTCCAGTCCAGCGTTTCTCATGATGTACTCTGCATATAAGTTAAATAAACAGAGTGACAATATACAGCCTTGATGAACTCCTTTTCCTATTTGGAACCAGTCTGTTGTTCCATGTCCAGTTCTAACTGTTGCTTCCTGACCTGCATACAAATTTCTCAAGAGGCAGGTCAGGTGGTCTGGTATTCCCATCTCTTGAAGAATTTTTCACAGTTATCTTAAATAGGAGGTCCTGGCAAGGAATGTGGAAGCAACAAGCCACCACCAATCAGAAGAATTTGGGAAAGGTCAAAGGAGAGAGGAAACTCCAGTCCTCCTAGCAACTTCCCAGAGTCTACCTCACTGGACTCCATCTTGGCTGAGTGATGTGTGCACCATCACACCTTGAGTCAGAGTGATTGGCCAGAGGCAACTGAAAACTAACCCCATCACCATAAAACCTGAGATTGCCAGTCATGTGGCAGAGCAGTACTTCTAGGTTCCCTTACCTTACTGCCTTCCCCCTTGCACCCCTTCCCAATAAAGTCTCTTGCTTTGTCAGCATGTGTGTCTCTTCAGACAATTCATTTCTGAGCATTAGACAAGAGCCCACTCTCAGGACCTGGGAGGAGTCCCCCTTCCTGCAACAGCTCAAGGAGTAGGACCATTTGTCACATGTCAAAGGAGCATGTGGGGCCTCCTGACATGACTTCACCCACTGTCTCCAGCATCTAGCATACTGATTGTCTAGTCAGCCTGGGACCTTCCTGCCTGTGTGATAAGTAGAAGACTTCATCACTGTTCTTTTCCTCAACACTCTCACCCAACCATGACTACTGCTCTTATCCTGGGTTTGAAATGAAAGTGTAATTTCACGAAGAAGTGCTAAGTGCTCTTGTCTGTGGTTATTCAGAGTAGAAGCTTGCAACTTCCCTTCTCCCTGCCCAAGCTTCTGGATAACTTCACAAGGCTCCTCTCCCATAATTCTCTTTTAATTTGATATGAAGTCTTGTCCTACAATGCCCTCATCCTGCCTTATTATGAGTTTAAATTTTTCCATTACTACAATAACAAAATGTAATGTAATGAAACCACTGTTCACATTGTGGTGTGTTTCCTTCCAGTCATTCTTATTTTTTTCCAAAAATGCACTTATCTTTGACCCTACAGATATTGTAAATATTTTATTATCCATTACCCTTTTATTCTGATCCTTTTGGATGAAGGCTCTATTTGCATCACTATGTCTTCCTTGTATTTTGAATTACTGGGATTAGTGTGCCATAAGTACAATAGACAAAGACTTTGAAATCAGACAGGTAGGTTTAAACTCTAAATAAGATGTGTGAGTTGGGCAACTAAGTCTTCCTGACTTAGTTTCTCCATCTAAATGCAATAATAGTAATATATGTTTCATATGATTATTTTGAACATCAGTATTAGGAAGGATGCATACTCTCCAGCCAGCTGCCAAATGCAGAGCAGACAAAATACATATCATCTCCTTTCTTTATGTCTAGAGGATAAGGCTTAAATTGTTACATATACTTAGGGTAAGTGTATATACTTAACATACAGATGTAGCATATACATTAAATGATCTATTAAGAGATATTTTATTGTACACTCAAGCATAAGGCAGTATATCAGTTATTTGATAAGGATTTCTGTGAATTTGTACTTAAATCTACATATCAAACAGTTATTATTAGATATGGCTCATAAAGAAAATTTTTTCAATCCTATTCCCATTCTTCTAGCCATTTGCTTGCTTGCTTTCTAAGTCACTTCAGTCGTGTCCGACTCTGTGTGATCCCATAGACGGCAGCCCACCAGGCTCCTCCATCCCTGGGATTCTCCAGGCAAGAACACTGGAGTGGGTTGCCATTTCCTCCTCCAATGCATGAAAGTGAAAAGTGAAAGGGAAGTCGCTCAGTCGTGTCCAACTCCTCGTGATCCCATGGACTGCAGCCCACCAGGCTCCTCCGTCCATGGGATTTTCCAGGCAAGAGTACTGGAGTGGGGTGCCATTGCCTTCTAGCGATTTAACTGAGTTTAAAATCAATACCCTCAAAAACATATCCCCAAATAATAAAATTCTCATGTTTACTAAATGTGTGTGTTTTTGGAGGAGAATAATTTAATTTTCTTTAAAAGGTTCATCATAACCAGTTGTTTATTAACACAAAGACAAACAGTTCCTGGAGTTTGATGAGTGTTCTTTAACAGAACACAAAAGATCATCCATCAATTCAGCAAGCATTTACTGGTTGTCAAGTACGGCAGAATGCAATGCTAGGCATTGTGGACAAATACAAAATAGCAGGCAGGCATTTAAGCAGATGGATTTGATTAAATGACAGATAAATAAGTAGTTCAGTTCACTGTTTCCCAAATGGCCTTAACCTATTTTAAGGATTGTAGGTGCTTATAATAAAAGCAACTCAAGCCTTGAAATTAGTAAGAAAATCTTCATACACCCCACTTTACCACTTAAGAGTAGCATTTCTGTAAGCAAGTCACCAATCAACTCAGCAGTAGCCCTCAACAGCAAAATGAGCTTTAGATACTAGATACCCACATGCCTATTAAAGTTCTTGGCATTAAGAAGTGGAAACAGTGTCAGACCTTATTTTTGGGGGCTTCAAAATCACTGCAGATGGTGACTGCAGCCATGAAATTAAAAGATGCTTACTCCTTGGAAGGAAAGTTATGACCAACCTAGATAGCATATTCAAAAGCAGAGACATTACGTTGCCAACAAAGGTCATCCAGTCAAGGCTATGGTGTTTCCAGTGGTCATGTATGGATGTGAGAGTTGGAAAGTGAAGAAAGCTGAGCGCCAAAGAATTGATGCTTTTGAACTGTGCTGTTGGAGAAGACTCTTGAGAGTCCCTTGGACTGCAAGGAGGTCCAACCAGTCCATTCTAAAGGAGATCAGCCCTGGGATTTCTTTGGAAGGAATGATGCTAAAGCTGAAACTCCAGTACTTTGGCCACCTCATGCGAAGAGTTGACTCATTGGAAAAGACTCTGATGCTGGGAGGGATTGGGGGCAGGAGGAGAAGGGGACGACAGAGGATGAGATGGCTGGATGGCATCACCGACTCGATGGATGTGAGTCTGAGTGAACTCCGGGAGTTGGTGATGGACAGGGAGGCCTGACCTGCTGCGATTCATGGGGTCACAAAGAGTCGGACATGACTGAGGGACTGAACTGAACTGAACTGAAGTCGCTGGTATTTTCACTCATTGTTTCTCATTTGTTTCCTATTGATAACAGTTACTTAGAGTTTTTGTGAAGATCAAATGAGAAAACCTATCTAAATGCCTTGGAATCCAGTAAGAACTCAATGTTAATTCAGTTCCCTGATCTTTAAGTCCCTAAAGAGAAATTTCCCTTGTTAATCTGTATTTTTAAGGATTATCCATTAACACCACTTTTCACATATGAACTTAAAGTTTACATGTTGGCATTGAGGGAAGCAAAATAAAGAATGAGTGGTTTGTTAATTTCTGTATTTGAATACACAGGAAGTAACATACTTGCACATTTGTTTCTGTGGAAATGATACTGGGACTCTTTAATAAGACTTCTAGTAATTCTGACTCGGATGCTGTTTTGAACATGTCCCAAATATACCCACATGGAGGCTTTAATAGGTGTGGATTCAAAATATCTGATTATCTAATGGTATGAATAGATGGAAAGTTTTTATTATAGTTCAAGTAGTTAAGAAACTTTAGGTTGGACTACTTAATCTTCTATTGGTCATGTAGTTCACAGTTACATTTAGAAATTTTCCTGTTTATTAAATGGCATCCAATTGAGGAATATTTTTAATCCATGGAAGCCCTGCCAACCAAATGAATACCAGAATAGTATGTATAGACAAATTTAAATGAGTTTCAGTTTTGTTCTATTTGTTTAAACTCCGTGGTCATTTGTTTGGCTTCAGCATTTATCTTATGTTTGTGACTTTCTAATTGCAGACTCACATATTAATGCATTTAGAGGGCCTACTATATGACAGATCCTGGGAACACAGATTTAAATAAGATAGTTTCTCATTGCAGGAATATTCCAGGCCCTCTGCCTGGAATTGCTATCACCCTTATTATTAATCTGGAGATTCTCTGTCATCCTCATTTAGATCAGGCTTTCTCACATTTCTAATGCAGAACAAGGCATACGGTGGAAATGAAAGGCATTTCCTCCACATAGCAAGGCTCTGAGGGAAGGTGTGTACCAAGTCCTGGTCTTGTAAACATGGCAGGCTGACTTCTGCACCAACCAAGTACTTGAATGTCAATGCTAGTCCCAGGCAGTGGTCCCCATTCCGTACAATGTCTCACAGTAATTACAAGTATTTGCCAAAGACTTTTCCACCTGTACCCTCTCTTGTCTTCCATCATCTTGGATTGTACATTTCATAGAATTTAGCTTTGGTGCTGATATCATGAAAGATATTTTCAGTAATTATCATCTCCATCTTTGGTTCATAAATTGGTGATTTTTGAGGTTTTCCTCTGTTCAGATTTTGGAATCTTTCACAAACCCCTGGAATAATTCCTTTTTTTCCTGATCCTAGCCCATGAATTCAAACTGTAAGATTTGAATTTCCAGTCTCCCTTTCAGAAGACGTAGTTTGGGGAAAAGAAAAAGGAAATTGAGAGTGAAGAATCTGGAAATGAGAGAAGGTCATTCCTGAGCTGTGTTTTTAGGTAAGTCAAAGATATAAATGAGGAAAATGATGCACATCTATGAAACATGGATGGGCAATTAGTAGGGCTTATTTAAGAACAATCACTAAAGGCTAAGATAAGAAGTCTTAAAAGCAATTTGTAATCATATTCTCGACCCAGAATCAATTTAAACCTTTTCCTTATTTTCATTTATACATAGTTACTAGAAAGAAATGTTGCCTAAGAAACCACGCCTCACTTGGGTTGTTTATCTACCTTCCTGTTCCTTTCAGGTTGTGACCTCAGGAGACCTTACTTGCTTTTTGTGAACATGCAAGGAGAAACCCAGGCTTCCCTGGTGGCTCAGATGGTAAAGAATCCTCCTGCAATGTGGAAGACCTGGGTTCAGTCCCTGGCTCGGGACAATCCCCTGAAGGAGGGGATGGCAACCCACTCTAGTATTCCTGCCTGGAGAATCTCCATGGACAGAGGAGCCTGACAGGCTATAGTCCAAAGGGTTGCAAAGAGTCAGACACGACTGAGCAACTAAGCACAAGGAGAAACCCACTAAGCTGACTCCAGTTTGAGGAAAGAAGTTTTTTCACTTTAGAGGAAGTGAGAAAGATTAACTAGAAGGAGCTCAGCAGATGAGGAGCAAGAAAATCTATTAGGAGACAATTATAACAGTGTAAGGAAGAAATAATGAAGAAATGTTGGACTGAGTCAGTAACAATGTGATAAGAGAGACAAGATAGATTTGAAAGCGATTAAGACAGTGGAACTGACAGAACTAAGAGATGATTGGACATGGAGGGTAAAGGAAAAGAGGAGTTGAAAAGGGCATTTCAATTCTACCAACCCAGCTAAGGAACAGAGAATGCAAAAAGGGAGGAGAAAATTAGTTTAATTGGGGGCATATGGACAAGGAGAGCTATCTAACAGGCAAAGAAAGGCATGGAGCCCAGGAGAAGGCAAGGCCAGAGATACAAAGAGTCAGTAGCACTGAATTTGGTAGTTCAAACCTTGAGGGTAGGTAATGTCACCTACAGAAATTGTGTAGGGAGATAAATGAGTGAAACTGAAGAGAGATGACTGTAGACAGTATATTTATTAAGAAAGCAGATGTAGGAAAATGAGAACGAGAGATCTGAATCTTTGCAGAATCAGGAAAGGACTATGCCACAGAAGTTGAGGGAAAAGAAAGTTTTGACATCAACTGAAGTTTGGGAAATGCTCCATACCTTCAGAAATTTTATGTAATTGTGAGTTGAAGGAGTTTAAGGAGAGTTATGGAGCAGAAAAGCAGACAGTGGCCTGCAGAATGCCTAAAAAATGGAGCGATCTCCTCTTCAGAGAATCTTGAAGAAGGAAATTCTACGTGATTCAATTAACTATGAGGAAGGCAGGTTCAATGAAATGTTTATCTTTGGGGTAAGAGTGAAGGATGTACAGATAGGAGAGTTTTGAAAAGATAGAAGATAGATTGTGAAGATGGTTTAGAGATTCCTAAGCCAGCTGACTTGCTAAAAAAAAAAAAAAAAAAAAGAAGAGAGAGAAAGAAAAATTGGCGAAATTCCTGCAATAACAGAAAGTGAGAAAGAAAGGAGTCTGTAAGCTAAATACCTGAGACCACAGTGGGAATTCAGAAGACACTTAGAATATAGCTTCTCAAATGTTCAGGAACAGCCATAAGAATTACCAAGAGATTTTGTTTATATGTGTATTCTGATTCACTATGCCTGGGTTGGATCTAAAATTCTGTATTTTGAACAAGTTGTCAGGTGATAATGCTACTAGTTCTGTGACTATTTGAGAAATAAGGACAGAGAGAAATGAAGACTGAGGAGAATGGGTTTTTGGGTGTAATCAGAATACATGCAAAATAAGGACATAGTTTGACAAAAGACAGGAAACAGAATGGTTAAACATGGCAAAGAGGAACAATAGGAATGCATTTTATGAATAGTTCATGTATTCATTAAGACCATACTACATGCTCAATATTCATATACCTCTCCTTTGCAGAACATGGAACAAGGCACGTTAAGTCCAGTCTTGGGCAGTTTAAGGATATTATGAGATGTACAAGAAAACATAAACAAGAAGAATGTTAATTAATTAATAGACATGTATGTACTTCAGAAATAAACATGCTCAGAAATAAATGGTCAAAATCTGTTAGAGATGGTAGGTAGACAGCTCAAATATTTCTTTGAATTAATTTCTTTGGATCAAGACTTCATGAAGGATTTTCACTGTGCCATTCATTTAGAAACTGAAAAAAAAAAATCGAGTACATTATCATCCACCTTCCCTACATTCATTTTAAAAGAAGATATGTCAGGTGTCAAGTTCCCATCAATTTGCCAACAAGAGAGGGAAAAATGAGGCTGCACCTTGAATGGAAGTGACCCTATCTCTTTATTCTTTTTCCTCTTTGCAGTGGAGTCACATGAAGCATGGGTTTGAAAGTATTTGATCCAGACAGGATAGTCACAAAGAATAAGTGTCACAAAGAGAAAAAGTTAGATGTTCAGAGATTAGCTAATGCTCTTTTAGGCATGGCCCCACCCCTGGCCCCATTCCTTTCCCTTTGCTGTTACTCCTCTGTCTCAGCTAATAGCCAATGCATCTTTAGGGCTGTTCTCATCTCCCTGTGGTTTTTGTGTACCTACCATATGCTCATAACTGTCCAAGAACTCTGAGGCACAAAAATATTGTTAAGAGCTCAAATTCAAGTTCAGTGTCTTTAGAGATTTTCTAGCTGATTTGGAAGAAAAGCATAAACATAGAACTACAGAATAAACTAGCACCACACAAACTGTCTTCTGCAGAATAGTATTCTGTGAAATTCTACAAAAAATATAGACCATAAAAAGGAGTTTGATGCTGATAAGAGTTTGTAAAATACCATATCTTAAAACTTCTTGTCTTCAACATAAATAGGAGAGCATGCATATTTTAATGGTTCTCTTATTTTAAATTTAATGATTCTTAGCACTGAAGTTCGGAGAAGGCAATGGCACCCCACTCCAGTACTCTTGCCTGGAAAATCCCATGGATGGAGGAGCCTGGTAGGCTGCAGTCCATGGGGTCGCAAAGACTCGGACACGACTGAGTGACTTCACTTGCACTTTTCACTTTCATGCATTGGAGAAGGAAATGGCAACCCACTCCAATGTTCTCGCCTGGAGAATCCCAGGGATGGGGGAGCCTGGTGGCTGCCATCTATGGGGTCACACAGTGTCGAACAGGACTTAAGTGACTTAGCAGCAGCAGCACTGTAGTTAATAAATCTCATTAACTTCGTTTAAGAAACCAAAGTTTCTAAAGATTTGGTTTTGTTTTTAAACCACTGGGTTTTTATATTATAAAAGTTGCTAATATCTCAAGGACTTCGTATTCCTCAGAGGACAAATAAGGGAATATTATTGTAAAATTAAGCTGTCTGCTATAATTGGTTTAGTACAATTGCAATTAGGGAGATCACTTCAGAAATCTAGGGAGGCATTAATGAGGATTTTGAGCTGGCATTGAATGATGTGAGTATTTTGAGCATTGACAAAATAAGATATTCTGGGTTGGGATGCAAGTTGAGAGGGTTAACAGAATAAATAAAAATGGAGAGGAGGAAAACAGTTCATGGTTCAGGTGTGTTTAAACGACAATGAGAAAATCAATATGCCTGGAGACGAGGTTTTTGATTGAGTGAAAATCAATTTGGCAAGGTTGATTATAAAGATCCTTGCATTTGGGGTTAGGTTCTATAAAGATTGAAATATGCGTTAATTGCATCCAGAGGGGAACAAATGGGGAATGGGTGTTTAGCATTCTGACCAAACCATTTCTTTAATTAAAAAAAAGAAAGAAAGAAAAAATTACTGTTGTTTCTGTTTTTTTAAAAATAACACAAGTATACAGTGAAAAACTCATAATATAAAAAAGGGAAGCAGAGTAAAGTCAAAATCACTCACAACCCCATAGACCAGAAATAGTGCAGTTGACATCGGGAGTATCCTTCGCCAATTTTTCCCAAGTGTACACATGTTCACACACTCATTTTACAAAAGTCAGCTCACACTATGTCATAGTGGCTGTAAACACAACTCCTAAGAGGCAAGTAAGTTAATATAAATGTGTGCAAGAGCGGAGACTGGCGAGGTGTTGAAGATGCAATCTTTCATGCAGACACTGCTACAAATTAAATATATGGAATGTTTGTTGCTTCCATGAAGAAATATACTGGCTCCATATATTGCTCTCCATTTATTTGAAACATACTAGCATCTTGGTCCATTTTTAATTTTACCACACTTGATGGAAAAAGAGATATAAGAAAAAATATCTTTTAACTAACATTAGGAAAACAATAGAACCCTCCTCCCTCTGAGGATAGAAAGATCCCTGTGTGCTGAGCTGTGCTTAGTTGCTCAGTCATCTCAGAATCTTTGTGACCCCATGGACTGTAGCCCGCCAGGTTTCTATGTCCACGGGGATTCTCCAGGCAAGAATACTGGAGTGGGTTGCCATGCCCTCCTCTTCCCAACCCAGGATTAAACTCAGGTCTGTCACATTGCAGGCAGATTCTTTACCGACTGAGCCACAAGCGAAACCGAAGAATATGGGAATGGGTAGCCTATCCCTTCTCCAGAGGAACTTTCGGACCCAGGGATTGAACCAGAGTCTCCTGCATTGCAGACAGATTCTTTACTAGCTGAGCTATTGGACAGTGGTCACTGCTTTGGGACAGAGATGGGGCTCAGAGTTGGAAGATCTTCATGGTTTTCAAAAGAAAACAGAAATCCAGTACTTAGATAATATTTTCTGATTTTTTTTTTTAAGTAGGAACTAATTAAATTATTTTAACAAGAGAATCAGAATTCTATTTAGGGAAACAAAACACACTCAGGACTCTACAGTTGGTGTCTTTTGCTGATATACTTCCACCAAACAAAACAAAGCTACAGCAACAAACTTCCTGGTTCTTTGCAGTGACAAAGTGCTACTATCGTGTATTGTCTCTGGCAGAAAAACCTTGAAGACCTAGGGTAATAGGCATTTAGACTTTTGTATCTTTAGATATGACCTGGCACAATATTTACAATTGTATTACCATATGATGAATCTTTCATTGTAAAAAGACTCATTTGGAAAGTGTAACATTTCATAAATATGCTAACTGAATGTATATTTTGTTTATTTGAATAGGTATTTACTCACTGGAGGAAGATCTATTCCCAAGTGCCACTTAGGTTATTTTCAAGAACTCCCTACTGAATATGGATGCAGCTGTGTGTCTCTGCAGAAGTGAGAACAAAGCTGGCTGTGTGCAACCTTGGAATCACAGTGAGTAATTAGCACAATGCCTGTAATCAGGGAAAGGTTACGTTGAGAAAAGAGGAGTATAAATGTCTGTGACATAGGAAAAGGAACAAGAGCGAGAGTGTCTGAAGAAGAAGAACTAAAACAACATTGAAATTTTGTGTAAAAAACAACTTGTAAATATATACTATGTCTCCTCCACTTCAAATATAAACGTTTCTTTTACCTGAAAATGCCTATTCAGGTGATACCTTTCTTACGTCTATTTATATCATTAGTATTGCTTTTAAATAAATATACTTCAACTACTCCAGGTTGACAAAAAGAATTCATATTCAGTCAAGATTGCCTGAGCACAGAAAACACAAAATAACTTGAAATGTATGAAGTGCCATATAATTTTAGTCAATAGCAGTGATGCTGTAGACTAAGATACAATTATATAAAACAGAAATGCTCAACAAATGAAACTCTTTCAACAAAACTTTGTATCTGGTCATTGTAAGTAGATGCAATTCCAGTTGTGAAATAAGTACCCTTTATTGATCCTAATAATATGACTTTTTGCAAGTCTAATTGAAATATTTTAAAAAGTCAATTTGTGGATCCATTGCCCTTAAGTGGCTCACTATTTAAAGAAACAGAGAAATAAAATATATTTTTAAATCTTGTAACTAACTTACAATTTTTCTGATTTTCAAGTTTGTATTTTATATGTTTGAGTTCTTTCATATTGAAAATATATTTCTTTTTCCACACTGGCAAGAATAAGAACAGTCAGATTTTAAGGCATCTGTCAAGATTCAAGTTTTTATCCATTATCACACCTTTTTCTGTTTATTAATAGAAGTAATTTAAGAAATCTTTAACAATATCTATCACAGTTTATATTTTATGCTCAAGAATGATTTTAAACAGAACATTATGATGAGGTAGAGGGGATATTTGTTTATGGTCTCAATATTTTTTTTATTACAGTATTTTACTGATCTCAGTTTTACCATTTAAATTTTCGACTCAACAATACACAGCTTTATAAATTGGCCAACTAATCTCTACTAATGTCCAGGTTAATATTTGGGAATTTTTCCATAGTGACAGTAGATAGGGAAGCAGTCGAACTTTTGACAGGAGAAAAGTGGAGACAGCCTTTCATATTGCTTCATTGAATTGATGGGTTTATCTATAAAATGGGAGATTAGGATGAATTATCTAAGGCATCTCTGGCTCTCCTTCTGGTAAGTAGATCCAGGATGAAGCCTCTAGAGAATCAAAGAACAGAATTAGAGTAACTCTACAGTTATTCTTCTAAGCCTTTGATTGACTGATCGATTAAGAATTAAAGAATTTGCTAAACAGCTAGATAGGCACTGTTTTAGATTAGTGATAGTGTCTTCACGGAGCAGGCAATGGCACCCCACTCCAGTACTCTTGCCTGGAAAATCCCATGGACGGAGGAGCCTGGTAGGCTGCAGTCCATGGGGTCGCTAAGAGTCAGACACGACTGAGCGATTTCACTTTCACTTTTCACTTTCATGCATTGGAGAAGGAAATGGCAACCCACTCCAGTGTTCTTGCCTGGAGAATCCCAGGGACGGGGGAGCCTGATGGGCTGCCATCTATGGGGTCGCACAGAGTCGGACATGACTGAAGCGACTTAGCAGCAGCAGCAGTGTCTTCACTGGTTAATAGATATTGCCTGTTTCACTACAAGCTTAATGTAATCAAATTTACATGATAGAAAAGAACAAAACATATAACTACACAAATAGCTAGTTTTAATTCTAGACATTATGAAATTGCATATAGAGGGGGATTTGATCTAGTTTTGAGTACTCATACAATAATGTCACTTAATAAATATCTCCAAAGTGAAAATGACAGTCACTCAGTCGTATTCGACTCTTTGCAACCCCATGGACTATATAGTCTATGGAATTCTCCAGGCCAGAATACTGGTGTGGGTAGCCATTCCCTTCTCCAGGGGATCTTCCCAATCTAGGGATTGAACCCAGGTCTTCCACATTGCAAGTGGATTCTTTACCAGCTGAGCCACCAGGGAAGCCCAAATCTCCAAGGAAGTCTCCAAGGAGGTGTTATTTAAGTTTGATTCTGAAAGAACATCAGAATTTAAGGGAAAATGAGAGAAGATCCAGCTAAAGGAAGGTAAAAGAAAGCTGTGCATGTGAAGGTTTAGATCAAAATGAGTCCTGAATGTCTAAGAAATGTGAATTAAACCAGTGCTGTTGAAGATGAAATAATGAACACAGGAATGGCAAAGATGTGGCTGGAGATATGTATAGGGCCAAGTCAAGGAAACTCATTTGAAGCCATATTAAGAATTTTGGACTTTATTCTAAAAATAATGTGAAGTCATTAAATGGTTTTAAGCTGGAAAAGGGGATGATCAGCTATTCATTTTATATATCACTAGATCTGCTGAGTGTAATACTAAGAACCTCCTATACACTAGATCTCTTTAGGGATGTTACATGTATTCAGATATTAATGTTCATAACAACTCAGTGAGGTGGAAAACATTTCCACTTTATAAAAAGCTTTAGCAACTTGCCCAGTGTCACAAAGCTGATCAGTGAGCAGTCTGAGTTGAAAGCTTGCAGTCTTAACCTCTGTATTTTATTTGATTGTAGAAAGGGATGGAAATTAGCTTGAAGGAGTTAATTGTCTAGGTGAGAGATATTGTTGGTTCAGACTATTGTGATAATAGCAGATTGGAGAGAAGTAGAAAAAATCAAGGACTACTTAGGGGACAGAATAAACAACAATTGGTAGTTGAATGGATGTAGTAGGTGGGGGACAGAAAAGGATAAAGGGTACCATTCAGGTTTGGGGCTTGAGTAAAGGGGTACCCATTTATCAAATCAGCAACCTATTCCAGAGAAGCAACAAATCTAGTGAAGAAAGCTTTTGCTAAGGTGGAAGTTACTCTGAAATGATACCCTAAATTATTCCTGCACTTGGGAATCAAGTTTACTGAATACTCCAGTGTTTTGTCTCTCCATGTTTTCCCACTTTGTCCCCCATACGGTTACTCTGAAGGTACTTGAGGCAATAAGTACATGAATGAGAGGATCAAATACAACAGGGCATCTGAATTATTTTTCCCTCTGTTAATCTCCCTTGCCTAATTGTACATACATATTTATTTATTTGAGGGTCTTTATATGTGTTTTTTTTTAATTTTATTGGAGTGTATTTATTTTACATGTTATGTTAGTGAATCAGTTACATGTATACATATATTCCCTCTTTTATAGATTTTCTTCCCATTTAGGTCACCATGGAGCACTGAATAGAGTTTGCTGTGCTATACGGTAGATTCTCATTAGTTATCTATTTTATGTATCAGATCAGATCAATCTCAATCTCCCAGTTCATCCCACCTTCCCTTTCTCCCCTTCATATCCATAAGTTTGTTCTCTACATCTGTGTCTCTATTTCTGCTTTGCAAAACAGTTTATCTGTAACATTTTTCTAGATTCCATAAATAAGCACTCTTATGTGATATTTGTTTTTCTCTTTTGGAGCTTCCCTGGTGGCTCACATAGTAAAGAATCTGCCTGCAATGTAGGAAATCCAGGTTCCATCCCTGGATTGTGAAGATCTCCTGGAGAAGGGAATGGAAACCCACTCCAGTATTCTTGTCTGGGAAATCCCATGGACAGAGAAGTTTGTCAGGCTAGAGTCCACAGGATCACAAAGAGTTGGACACAACTGACTAACACTTTCACACTTTCTCTTCTGGACTTACTTCACTCTGATGGACTCTAGGTCTATCCACATCTCTGCAAATGGCACAATTTCATTCCTTTTTATGGCATGTGTCCACAAATGTCTTCAACATGACTGGGTCAGTCTTCAGCTATGTTGATCTTACAGAAGCTTTTCAGGGATTGATAGACAAGTCAATGCTTCAAAGGTGAAATAGAGACACATTTTGAAATATAGACACTTGCAGTTAGTTTTAGGCAATTCATGTTAAAATACTGAGTTTGTTGGCCTAGAAGCACACAAAGGGAAAAGCTGGTGGGAAAAATAGCTTATTTTGACTTCTACCTCCATGGTAGTGGGCAGTGAATTTCCAACTTCTGTAATTCTCTTTTCCCTTTTCAATGATAAAAGTTCACATGATTTGACTTGCTGTACCTCGTCAATGAACTAGACCAAACGATTTGCCCTCTGTCATGACTAAACATCAATCAATGACCAAATACTGATTGAGTGCACACTTTGGCAAAGTCAATACACTGGAAAGCATGAAGAGCTACAAGAAAGTGGACAAGTTTCTCTCACGGCACTCTTTGCCCAGCTGGTGAGACAGTAGATGAACATGTCTTTAAAAGGATGAGTGGTTTGGCCAAACAGTTCCCTCTCTCCTCCTCTGGTGGCCCCTCTCTGTCCCTGTCTTACCCCATACCCACACTTGCCCTTTTCTCTCTATATATTTTTTCTTAAGGCCTACAGGAAACCAGGGATTTGGGTGCTGGAGAATCTAGTAAAAGCAGAAAAATCTGGTAAAAATTGTAAAACAAATGAAGATCTTGCACATTAAATGGTTTAATGGAGAGGGTGGCACAGAAGACCTGAAGGCTGCAAGGATAACGGTGATGCAATGTATTACCCCCAAACTATGGTTTCAATTTCTCACCTTCCCAGATGTGTTCTATCACACTTTGCATTCTGGAATTGCCTGTATTAGGAACTTCTAATAAGAATAGTATTCTGTTGTGGGGGGAGGGAAATGGTTAGGTATCACCTAACCTCTAAAGATAACTAAAAAAAAAAAAAAATCAGAAAACCAAACAAAAACAAATAGTCCCTAAATGACAAAAATGTAGTATAACCATCCAAGTGATTTAATCCCTCAGTTGTGTGACTGTGACACAGTCACAGCATGACCCCTTTGTGACGCCCTTTGTGACCTGATGGACTATAGCCCACTAAGCTCCTCTGTCTATGGATTTCTCCAGGCAGGAATACTGGAGTGGGTTGCCATTCCCTTCTCCAGGGGATCTTCCCAACCTGCAAATCAAACTCCCATCTCCTGCATTGGCAGGCATGTTCTTAACCTTCTGAACCACCAGGGAAACCCAATCAACCATGCAAGGCATTTATGTAAAAAGTGATTGATAGTTTACTGTACCAAAAGTTGGCATTTGAAAGATAATGACATGTCCTTTTTGAACCACCTGTATATGCATGTGCTTGGTTGTGTCTGACTCTTTGTGACCCCAGGGACTATAGCACACCAGGCTCCTCTGTCCATGGAATTTCCAGGCAAGAATACTGGCATGGGTTGCCATTTCCTCCTCTAGGAGATCTTTTTGACCCAGGGATCGAATTCACATCTCTTGTGCCTCCTGCAGTGGCAGATTCTTTACCACTGTGCCACCTGCCAAGCCCACTGAATCACCTACTATGTACCTGGTGTTATGCTAGACCACTGAACTCTACGAATACCTATTAACAGCTTGTTTTTCTGTCTGTGACTCTGTTCTTCAAGTAAAAATAAATATTAACACATGTGATAAAAATTTTCTGTCTCAGCAAAAATGAAAGAAACAAAAAGATGATTACAAGGAGGGATAAATAATAAGCCACAGTAAGAAAAGGTTAATTATACTGTATATATGCTTAGTTCCAACAGACAACATTTTATGTGTTAGAAATTTGCCAAGAATTTATGGAAGACAAAAGTTTTGAGTTCAATCTTATATATGTAGATCTTTGCTAGAAGGAGACAAAAAATGAAATAAAAGAAAAATAAGACATGATATTCCAGTTATGAGCAGCTCAAGAAGAAAGTGTGAGATGTAGTAAAAATATTAACAAGATAACAAGTTAAGAAACAGTAACAATAATGGTATAAATATGTAAAGCAGTAACCTTTGTTGAACCATCATTTTCACACTTTTAAAATAAGTGAATTGGATGAATTAAGCTACTCTGGGTGGAATCTTTGACATTTAACATTAAGTTAACATTATAGTATAAAGAAAATGTTATTTTTTACTTCCTCATCATTATATGAAACTAAAAAAAAAAAAAAAGGTAGAGGGGTTTGGCAACATGCAAATTACAATTTAAATATGACAGACTAGGATCCAAATCTTGGCAGATTCATTTGTTATCTAGGAAACTTGGGCAAGACACTTAACCTTGTTGAACTTTGATTACCTTCACAATAGATAGATATAGATAGGTTGATAGAAAGACAGCTGATAGATGTTACAGGTGGAAATATAGATAGTACATATAAACAATTAGCCTTCCCAATAGTGAAAATAATATGTACTGGCACTATATATAGTAACTGGTTATGTAGGAGGCACTGAACACATTTGGCTACATCCCTATCTATGGATGAAATACCTATAGTTGCAGTCATGAAATCTGAGTTTAAATCTCTGCTGTGCAATAGACTTAGTGTCTGAAAAAAATGTTTTGAACTTGATCATTGTTCACATCTATTTCAGTACCACTCAAATATTTTGGAGGAAAATAGAGAGTCAAAATGCATATGGGGCAATAATGATTGTACACAGCAATTGAAGATACTCAACAGCTAGAGAATGCTATAGCTAATCCTGCATGTGAAGTCACTTCAGTCATGTCTGAATCTTTGCAACCCTGAGCTATGGACCATAGCTCACCACGCTCCTTTGTCCATGGGATTCTCCAGGCAAGAATATTGGAGTGGGTTGCCATGCCCTCCTCCAGGAGATCTCCCCAACCCAGGGACTGAACCTGAGTCTCCTGTGTCTCCTGCATTGGCAGGCATGTTCTTTACCACTAGTACTACCTGGGAAGCCCATAGCTAACCCTAGTTTCACGTAATTTTTAAATTTTAGCTAGGAAAATATCCTCATCACATCATTCACCCATGATGCTTTTGATAAGTTATAATTTCTTTTCAATGTGTTTTGAGATTCTTGGATGCTATTTAGATTGTATAATATTTTCACTTTACCATGCTAATGAACATTATAATGAATAAGTATTAGCAGCTTCACAATTGTCTCTAACATCCTGTTTTTATTTTATTATTTTTATAGATTATTAGACATAAAACACACCACCAGTTTTCATGCCCAAAATATTTCATCTAACTAAGAAATGCCATGCAGTGCATTTCAGGGAAAAATGCCATTTACAAACATGGTATTCTAATACGTATTGAAGTTTCATGTACTAAAGATTGGAGTAGCTATCGGTAGACAATGAATAATGGATAGAAATGATTAATGACTCTGTGAGATAAGGGATAATTAGATTTGGCATGTGCACCCACCATTTAAGCAAATTGATATGTGGAATGCATACTTGAAAGAGATACAGACAAATGACACTAAGCTTCGATGATTCAAATGGGTCTCCTGGGAACAAATGATCCAAATTCTTTGCTAATATTTTCCCCAACAACTCAACACCACCAGAAAGGTAACCATGGATCTTATTTCTCTGCTAGCAATGGTTGCCTCAGCAACAGAGTGACAGACTCTGAAGCCCAAGCAAGTCACCTCACACCTTTCTGTCTTCGGTCATTTACCCTTTTCCCAGAGCTCTGTCATCTACTCAAACAATGTGATACAGTTTCACTATCTCTTAACACAGTCCCTCTGGGGAGCAACAAAAGCTCCTGAAAAAATTATGAAGATAGGCCAATTTTCCATACCGTCTCCTTCAAATCTCCCTCCATGCAGATCCCCAGCTCACACACTCCACCATACACATAGGCAAGTGTAGCCTTTGCAGGTAATGAAATGCTTTGGATCCTCTTCACTCTTAACAAAGCATCTATATTCCACTTCCTTTATTTGAGTTTTCTACTTAAATCAAGGAATTAATAATCTATGCCAATACATTAATGCTACACTCCTAAGTACAGAAGTAGAAACACATTGGTATGTCATAATCAGAAGTGATTTCCTAAATCCCAGGAATTCCCCAGGTGAAATTCAAAATTGACCCCCATACACAGTGAGCAAGGAGAGACCAAAGAAAGAGGCAGACCACTCCAGGCTGGTCGGTGGCAACTTTTATAAGCAAGGGAATTTACATGAGTCTTGGTTTTGTGTGCATGTGCTTAGTTGCTCAGTCGTGTTCAACTGTTTGCGACCCACGGACGGTAGCCCACCAAGCCCTCTGTCCATTGGATTTTTCAAGCAAGCATACTGGAGTATGTTGCCATTTCTTCCCCCAGGGGTCTTCCCGACCCAGGGAAGACACCTACTGTGTCTCCTGAATTGCAGGTGGAGTCTTTACCCATTGAGCCACTGTCTTGGGTGACCTCAAGACAAATAGATCACCACATCTGCTTACTACAGTTTTAAGAGTTTATGTAGAGGCTTTAATGGGGTTGTCATGTATACAGTCATGGTTTTATTAGCATATGACTCCCTCAGGGCTGGCATCTTTGAGGTAGCTCCTAGAGAAAGAGAAGGTATTTTCTAAAGACAGGAGAGGAGGAAAGGTTCTTCCCATTGCCCAAGTCCAGCTCCAAGGGTCAACCAGCAGTCATGTCCTCTCAGTGACCTCCTCCAATAAGGAGAGAGGCATGTCAAAAGTAATGTTACTAATTCTAGTTGTAGTTGCTAATGTTAGATAAAATGCAAAGATTATGTGAAGGAAATGTTATTATTTATATTAGATTTTCATCAATGTTCTCAGTATAAAAATATTCACTTGTATTGAAATGTTCTTTTATTTTTACCTAGTTGGAGTGAAATCAATGGAATTACCATTAAAAAACAGTCTCCTGAGCAGGTTGGGGAGCAAAGGTCGGGGGGTCTGTTGGCCCTTGTGAATATAATCCTCTGAGAAAAAAATCAGTGGTGGATGCTGATTGATAGATAGGTTTTATTCTTCATAAATTGGATTAGGAAATGGCAACCCTCTACAGTATTCTTACCTGAAAAATCCCATGGACAGAGGACCCTGGTGGGCTATAGTCCAAAGGGTCACAAAGAGTTGGACATGACTGAGTGACTAAGCACTTCATAAATATTTATAATTTTTAAATGGATTCATGTAGACATAGGAGAATGTATGAATGGGTACTGTTGGGATTTAGGGTGATGTTTTCATTAAATCAAATGCTTGCCCTTTATACTTTTTTGCCTGTGATTTCAGTAGGACAATATACAACAGGAATAATAATAGCTATAGAGAACCAAAACACAATTGTAAGGGCTGCATGAAAGCCTGATCTCTTAGTAAGCAGCTCTGCTAGCATCTAGTTTGGAGTAGCCTATGTGGGACCGCCACATGGCTTCCCTGGTGGCTCAGACAGTTAAGCGTCTGCCTACAATGCAGGAGACCTGGGTTTGATCCCTGGGTTGGGAAGATCCCCTGGAGAAGGAGATGGCAACCCACTCCAGTATTCTTGCCTGGAAAATCCCATGGACGGAGGAGTCTGGTAGTCTACAGTCTGTGGGTTCACAAAGAGTCAGACACGACTGAGTGACTTGACTTTCTTTCTTTCCAATACTTTGGCCACCTGATGCAAAGAGACAACTCATTAGAAAAGACCTTGATACTGGGAAAGATCGAAGGCAGGAGGAGAAATGGAAGGCAGACTACTAGATGGTTGGATGGCATCACCGACTCAATGGACATGAGTGTGAGTAAACTCCAGGAGTTGGTGATGGACAGGGAGGCCTGGCGTGCTGCAATACATGTGGTCACAAAGAGTGGGACATGACTGAGTGACTGAACAACAACAAATGTGGGACCTTATATGTTTCCAGAAGCCTTTACCTTAAGAACTTATCACCCTCAGACTGTGACATCAATAAAGGAAGTAGAGAGAAGATGAGTATCAGATGGCCAGGTCTGAAAACTGTGGCACACAGTGGCTCTTTCACCTATACAAAAACACCTTGGAAATAGAGAAGAGGTAGAACAAGTACAGAGGCAGAAAAGGTAGATGTGTATGATTTAGTTCACACTCTAGTACTAGTGGTAAAGGACCCGCCTGCCAGTATAGGTAGATTTAACAGACACAGGTTTCATTCCTGGGTAGGGAAGACGCCCTGGAGAAGGAAATGGCAACCCACTCTGGTATTCTTGTCAGGAGGATCCCATGAACTAACAGCCTGGCAGGCTATATTTCATGGGTCACAAGAGTCAGACACGATTTAGCAACTAAACCACCACGATGTTAATGAGAATGACTTAATTACATTTGATTGATAACTAATCAGATTATATGTATTTCCCTGGGACCAAGGAGTGGGATTGGAGCTAAGGAGTAAAAACTAGGATGCTGATGGAAAGAAAAGAGCAGAAAATATGACCAAAAATATCTTATGAAAATATTGAAAGTAATGAGAATTTGAGGCTAATAGAGATGTCTATGAAATTAAAAGATGCTTACTCCTTGGAAGGAAAGTTATGACCAACCTAGATAGCATATTCAAAAGCAGAGACATTACTTTGCCAACAAAGGTCTGTCTAGTCAAGGCTATGGTTTTTCCAGTGGTCATGTATGGATATGAGAGTTGGACTGTTAAGAAGGCTGAGAGCCAAAGAATTGATGCTTTTGAACTGTGGTGTTGGAGAAGACTCTTGAGAGTCCCTTGGACTGCAAGGAGATCCAACCAGTCCATCCTAAAGGAGATCAGTCCTGGGTGTTCTTTAGAAAGAATGATGCTAAAGCTGAAACTCCAATACTTTGGCCACCTCATGTGAAGAGTTGACTCTTTGGCAAAAACTCTGATGCTGGGAGGGACTGGGGGCAGGAGGAGAAGGGGACGACAGAGGATGAGATGACTGGATGGCATCACCAACTCAATGGATGTGAGTTTGAGTGAACTCCTGGAGTTGGTGATGGACAGGGAGACCCGGTGTGCTGTGATTCATGGGGCCGCAAAGAGTCAGAGACGACTGAGTGACTGAACTGAACTGAACTGATGGTCAAAAAACATTCAGGTCACTTACATTTTACATAAAAAAGGACACATATACATAGTGTGTATATATATGTATTACTTATATATAATAATACATTAAATATTTGTAATATATATCCTATAAACAACACAAAATACATAAAACAAAAGATAAAATAAAGCATATATAATATATATCAATATATACAATATATGCAAACTATTATATATATTTAGTGTAAATACATACAATTACATATGAAATATACATACATTCTCATATATATATATAAAATTTAGTCCACAGTGATACACACACACCATGCATGCATAACTTAGTGACTTAGAGAGACAGATTTAAATGTATTTTCAGAGTATACCTATGAAAACAACCTTTACTAGTCAAATTAGGTTTGTTTTTATTCATGAAACAATGAACCATGAATTGCCAAATATGTGAGCAAAACATTAAAGCAAACACCAGGGTAAAGAAACATAGAGCCAATTTGGAAGAAATAGAAATGATGTACAGAAGAAAAGAACATCTACAAAATAGATTTAGCATATTCAGAGAAAAACAAGCATTTATTTCATTTATAAAAGAGATTGCTGTCCAAAGAAAGGAATATTACTAGACAAAGAAAGTACCTAGATATTTTTAAAGTCAGCATATAGAATGAAAAGTAAAATAAATAAAGCTCAGATTCTAGCTGAATATCTGAAAGATAAAAATTGAATAAATGTCCCAGAAGACAAAAAAAACAAAAGGCAAAGACAAGTATAATCAGAGGACAGATTCCTTCTATGGTAGATCCAGGATTCTAGGTCTTATTGAATAAGTGTTGCAGATGAAAAGAACTGGGATTACAAATGGAAAGAAACAATGAAATACATAAATAAAAATATTTTCTTTAGCTAAAGAAAAGATACAGCCTTGTATCATAGACAGAAACACTGATTGGAAATTGAAGAGGATCCATATCCTGAGAGATTTCAGAACTTCAAGGATGAAGAGAAATTCCTCAATCTTCCATAGAGAGAAAAAGGATACAGCTACAGCTTATAGTAAGTATCTGGTTGGCAGACTTACTTATGCCAAACTGTGTGCTAAGAAGATGATAAAATAGACAACCTGAGGAAAAGAATATCTACTCAGACGAATTACCAGGAAAGCATAAAGAAAAAGACAAATCCAAATTTTCAAATGTTCCAGGATCTCATATGAGAAATAACTCCTTGGGGACAGTTTTGGATTCCACTCTGTGCTGTCCACATTCCTCCCTGCCTCATTGTCACCCCTTTCAGGTCTGGAGCCTGAGTTCCCGCAGCTGCTGGAATTACTGGTGGGGTGGCTGATAGTGGGCAGCTGATTCCCTCCCCACCCACCACCCAAACTTTCCTGTTGATGGGAACAACCAATCATACCCAACATCATGCCCCTTCCTTGCTGTAACCCACACCAATGCCTTCTCCTTTGACCCAGTTTGGGACAATTCTAAAGTGGCATCTTAGCTCTAGAGCTTCTCCTGGGATAAGTTGAGGACTTTGTCATGTTTCACAGCCCAGCCTTTCCTTTTCCCCAATCCTGTTTTTTTTTTTTTTTTGTAACCCACCTCACTTTGCCAACAAAGCTCCGTCTAGTCAAGGCTATGGTTTTTCCTGTGGTCATGTATGGATGTGAGAGTTGGACTGTGAAGAAGGCTGAGCACCAAAGAATTGATGCTTTTGATGCTTTTAAATTTCACTTAAATTTTTGGAATTAACCCAAAGTAAAATTGGAATACAACAAGTTACATATCAAGTGTGAAGTTTATAAACTTTGAAACATTAAAATAATAGCATAAACAGTAAACTTTAGCACAGGAAGGAAAAGAGACATATATAGTTAGGTAAGTCACTATATGATTAATCTTTTGAAGAGTGGAATCACATAATTCTGTCTAAAATTAATAAATCATGAAAAATCAAAATATTTATTCTAATCACTGAAGATGGTGACCACAGCCATGATATTAAAAGAAATTTTCTCCTTGGAAGAAAAGCCATGACAAACCTAGATAGCATATTCAAAACCAGAGATATCACTTTGCCCACAAAGGTCTGTAGTCAAAGCTATGATTTTTTCCAGTAGTCATGTACAGATGTGAGAGTTGGACCATAAAGAAGGCTGAGTGCCCAAGAATTGATGCTCTCAAAACTATGGTGTGGGAGAAGACTCTTGAGAGTCCCTTGGACAGCAAGGAAATCAAACCAGTCAATCCAAAAGGAAATTTACCCTGAATATTCATTGGAAGGACTAATGCTGAAGCTGAAGCCCCCATATTATGCCCACCTGATGCAAAGAGCCCACTCATTGGAAAATAGCCTGACGCTGGGAAAAATTGAGGGCAGGAGGAGAAGGCGGTGACAGAGGATGAGATAGTTGGATAACATCATTGAACCAATGGACATGAGTTTGAGCAAACTCTGGGAGATAGTGAAGGATAGGAAAGCCTGGCCTGCTGCAGTCCATGGGCTGCAAAGAGTCAAACATGACTGAGCAACTGAACAACAATACAAAGGAAACTACCCAAAGAAATAAAACTCAAAAATTATGAAAAGAAGTATCCAGAGTAGAAACAGATCTGAGTATATGAGGAATTTTATACTCTTAATTTGAGATTTATCCATACATAGTTTTAGATTTTTTGTAGATAGTTATTTAATTTAAAATAAAACTAAAAAATTAAAGAGCACCCTTATGATCACAAGACTGGTAAATAAATTATAGTGAAATAAATTTTAATGGCCACTTAAATCCCTCAATTTAGATAATGCTCATAACTTCTGAAAGTGCTTTCACATCTTGTTGAAGCAAAAATCATTTATTGATCACTTCTTCTGGGCAAGCTGATTGCTTTCCCTATTAACTTATTTATTTTCATCCCCGAGACAGGTAAGGGAAAATGTCTTTTTATCCTTTTGACAGTTAAGGAAACTGAAACATAGAGGGAATAAGTTTGTCGCTTTGCCTATGTTCAGAAAGCTAATCCTGGTGGTATTCGAGTTCTGTTCTCTGTTACTTCAACCCCAGATTCTTGAGTTAGCATCTCTGTCCAACCACTGGGACATGGGTGATAACCAAAAGTTAGTTTGGAGAAGCCAATGTGAGAAATGGATAAAAGTATATGAAAGGAAAATTGGGAAATAAGTAATTAATATTTTCTATCTGACTTTTATTTCCCAGGTCTTCCCAACAATCCCTATGAAATAAACAGCATTGCTCCCAGGTAACATATAAGGAAACTGGGGCTCAGACTAGGTAACTGACTTCTGAGAGTCTACACAGCCAGACAATGGCAGAGAATTACACAGTTATCAATTTTTTTTTTTCCCTTAAGCAGAATTTCTGAACCTCAACAGTATTGAAAGTTTGGTATAGATAAATCTTTCCTGTGGAGTTGTCCTGTGTACTATAGGATATTTAATAGCATCCCTGGCTTCTGTTAGTAGGAAGTAGGAAGTCAAGTGATACCTGGAGTAATAGGCAAGTTTGGCCTTGGAGTACAAAATGAAGCAGGGCAAAGGCTAACAGGGTTTTGCCAAGAGAATGCACTGGTCATAGCAAACAACACAAGAGATGACTCTACACATAGATATCACCAGGTGGCCAATACCCAAATTCAGTTTTGATTTGATTTAGGTCATATCTGATTGGTCTAGTGGTTTTCCCTACTTTCTTCAATTTCAGTCTGAATTTTGCAATAAGGAGTTCATGATCTGAGCCACAGTCAGCTCCTGGTCTTGTTTTTGCTGACTGTATAGAGCTTCTCCATCTTTGGCTGCAAAGAATATAATCAATCTAATTTTGGTATCATGCCAAAGAATGTTCAAACTACCAAACAATTACACTCATCTCATAAGCTAGCAAACTAATGCTCAAAATTCTCCAAGTGAGGCTTCAACAGTCTGTGAACGATGAACATCCAGATGTTCAAGCTGGATTTAGTAAAGGCAGAGGAACCAGAGATCAAATTGCCAAAATCCATTGGATCATAGAAAAAGCAAGAGAATTTCAGAAAAACATCTACTTCTGCTTTATTGACTATGCTAAAACCTTTGATTGTGCAGATCACAACAAACTGGAAAACTCTTCAAGAGATGGGAATGCCAGCCCACCTGACCTGCTTCCTGAGAAATCTGTATGCAAGTCAAGAAGCAACAGTTAGACCTAGACATGTAACAACAGACTGGTTCCAAATCGGGAAAGGACTACATCAAGGCTGTATATTGTCACCCTACTTATCTAACTATATGCAGAGTATATCATATGAAATGTCGGACTGGATGAAGCACAAACCGCAATCAAGATTGCTGGGAGAAATATCAACAACCCCAGATATACAGATGACACCACCCTTATGGCAGGAAGCGAAGAGGAACTGAAGAGCTTCTTGATGAAAGTGAAAGGAGAGTGAAAAAGTTGGCTTAAAACTCAACATTCAGAAAACGAAGATCATGGCATCTGGTCCCATCACTTCATGGCAAATAGATAGGGAAACAGTGGAAACAGTGGCTGACTTTATTTTTTTGGCCTTCAAAATCACTGCAGATGGTGATTGCAGCCATGAAATTAAAAGACGCTTGTTCCTTGGAAGAAAAGCTATGACAAACCTAGACAGCGTATTAAAAAGCAGAGACATTACTTTGCTGATAGAGGTCCATACGGTCAAAGCTATGGTTTTTCCAGTAGTCATGTATGGATGTGAGAATTGGACCATAAAGAAAGCTGAGCACCAAAGAATTGATGCTTTTTAACTGTGGTGTTGGAAAAGGCTCTTGAGAGTCCCTTAGATTTCAAGGGGATCAAACAAGTGAATCCTAGCAGAAATCAACCCTGAATATTCACTGGAAGGACTGACGCTGAAGCTGAAGCTCCAATACTTTGGCCACCTGATTGGAAGAAATGATCCATTAGAAAAGGCCCTGATGCTGGGAAAGATTGAGGGCAGGAGGAGAAGGGGACGACAGAGGATGAGATTGTTGAATGTCATCGTTTACTCGATGGACATGAGTTTGAGCAAACTCCAGTAATTGGTGATGGACAGGGAAGCCTGGTGTGCTGGAGTCTATGGGGTGGCAAAGTGTTGGACATAACTGAGTGACTGAAAAACTGGCTTCTACCCACTGAATGCCAGTAGCATCCATACTTCCATTTGGACAATCAAAAATATTTCCAGGTGTCTGCAGGGGAAGGGGATGAAGGGATAATTGCCAGCTGATAACCACTGCCCTGAAGGTATGGTTATCTTCATAAACTATGACAGAACATTCCTCCAAGAACATTCATTTGTTTTTTTATTGGAGTATAATTGGTTTACAGTGACATACATTTGGCCGAGAGGCACATGAAAAGATGCTCAACATTAATTATTAGAGAAATGCAAATCATAAACTATAATCAGAATGTATCAAATGGCCATCATGAAAGAATCTGCAAATAATAAATGCTGGAGAGGGTGTGGAGAGAACGGAACCTTTTTGCAATGTTGGTGGGATTGTAAATTGATACAGCCACTTTGGAGAACAGATTGAAGGCTTCTTAAAAAATATCAAAACTAAAAATAGATTTACCACATAATCCATTAATCCCGCTCCTGGGCATATATTTGGAGGAAACCAAAATTTGAAATGATTCATGCATCCCAATGTTCATTTCAGCACTATTCACAATATGCAGGACATGGAAGCAACCTAAATGCCCAATGACAGATGAATGGATAAAGAAGATGTGGTACATATATACAATGGAATATTACTCAGTCATTACGAGGAATTAAAGTAGATTCTAGTTTCTCAAGATTAAATTACTTTAAACTTTATCTTTGTACTTCAGTATGAAATTTTGAATGTCAATGCTGAGTTGTATCTGAGTCCTGTGATTCTGGGAAGTAGCAATGGTTAAGCAATCTTTCCATGCCTTTGTTTTGAGGAAGAGGATTGTTGCAATGAATCAACCCTTCCCATATGATTCAGTTAAGACTATAGATGTTCTTCTTCTTTACTTCTGACAAGGTCAGAGACAGATCCTCTACATTCTCATTCTTTGCCTTACAGATGATCAGATTACCTGTTGAGTCCCCACTGATTAATCCAAACAAAATGCTTGTAACCAAATTCTGGTTAAGTTCCTCTGCTTCTCCCAGGCTCATGCATTTTGATCCATCCTTAGCCCGAGCTTGTATACAACCCCTCTTTAAGTTCCCATCTTGAGAATAGTCAGATGGCAACATAAAACAGTCTCTGATTTATGATCCTTCTATCTCATCCTTGCACATTCACTTCCTCAAACCTTGTTTTTTGTTAGCTTTGTTTAATCCTCCTTACGAAGAGAAGAATATTGCCCACTAGCTGTTGAGAAGCTGGTAGATCACATGGTTATGTTCTTCCTATTGCATTAACCTCCTTCTTCCTACCGTAAAAGTCCATCCCCCCAGTTCCTTAGTAATAATGTTTTCAAATAAAGTTTCTCTTCATCTAGATCCAGATTTTTTTAATTAACATCATAATAGCATAAGCAAAAGGAACAACAAAAAAAATGAATGCCAATGTCTTGCTCTCTCTGCCATTTAGAACAGAATCAAAATATTGCACTTAACCTAAAATATAATTTTAATAAGAAACAAAACTAGTTATGTATGTATTCCAATGTATATGTGGAATATACATTGTAAATATATAACTGAATAAAAAAGTGAAGATATTTTATTCAGTGATTTCAAAAGTTGCTAATATTCACAGCCTTCTAAGTAGGTTTGTTTGGGCCCTTGGGCCAGAGGCAGGAAAAAAAAAAAGGCTGCTCAATTACTGACATCTATGCATTTGTCAGCATGGGACAATTGACACGCCAGCTGAGTATTAAAATGGCTAAGGCATCATTTACTGGAGTGAGTGACTCTAAATGAGAAGCAAGCGTGATGAGATGCATTGCCTGAGGTATAGAACCTTTGCTTAGGACTACCTCCTAAAGATCTGGGTATAAGAGAACCAACTTTTCTCCAAGAACAGTCTCAGTGACTGAGAAATGGCTCATCATTAACACGGTTAGTTCAAGGGAGCAGAGGTGGAACAGATAGAAGGCAAGAACATGGTTTTCCGTAGAGAGCTTACCTTTTGTAGCCATGTCAGGATTTACCCTGAGTATGTTTTTTCCCATCCTGAAACCATCTTAATTTTTTCCATAAGTTAACCAGGAGCAGAGCCTGTGTGGTGTTAGAGGTGAACTGGGGAGAATTGAGGAAGGAAAAATAGTTCCAGCAGTAGGTGAATTCTTGTTACAATAATTTTATAGCAATTTTTCATTTGCCTGTTCTGCGGCTTTAATACCTTCAACATTTTTAAAGTCTCAGGCTAAATTTTGGACATGGCTTCAATTCTTTTTTTTTTTTTTTTTTAATTTCCTGGACTAATATTTTAGGTTAGAATTCTGTTGCTATTTTAAAACACCTTAGAGACATAAATTCATGTTTTCTTCCCCCATATAGCTAGAGACGCCCAAATAGATAAAGAGGTGCCATGCTTGATAAGGAAGAGAAATTGCCTCAGCTCCCCAATGGTGGTGGTGGTGGTTTAGTTGCTAAGTCATGTCCGATTCTTGCAACCCCATGGACTGTAGCTTGCCAGGCTCCTCTGTCCATGGGATTTCCTAGGCAAGAATGCTGGGGTGGGTTGCCACTTCCTTTTCAGGGGATCTTCCTGACCCAGGAATAAACCTAAGTCTCCTGCATTGCAGGCAGATTTTTTACTATATAAGCCACCAAGAAACTTCCCTGTTACAACCTAGCAAACAATTTCCTAAACTTTTCATTCCCATCCCAACTATGCACCCACCCTCTTTTCCACTGATGAGTGGTCACACAGATATTGTCATAAGAATTTTGATAGTTATAATATCAAGAGTATTCATAGTCCCCAAAGTAAATAAATTTTAAAAGTTGACAGTTATGAGATAATAAGAAATGATAGGAGTCATGACTGACTGGTGTTGAAAAAAATATTAAAATTCAATTAAAAATGTTGCATACTTATTTTTGTTATAAAAAGTTTGTTATTTCGACAAATGATATGTACATAGTGTTAAAACTGACTGTTGACAGTTCTCAGAGATGTGTTTTGTATGATGTGTATATTGTTCAATAATTTGAATTAGATAACTACACTGAATTGAAACTTGACATACAAAAAATGAATTTCTGCCTTTTTCGCCAGCTGTACTATATAGTCCAGATTTCAGCAAGAAAACAATTGCCTGACATTTGTAGATATTGGCTCTTTTTGAGGGGACATCGGTTCCTATGTTCATTACAGTCTACAAGATTATACCTACCTGTTTAATCCATTTTTATTACCCTCCAAGACTCTGTTGATATCTAAGTTTGAAAAACTCTAGTCTATAATACTATGACCCATTGATCCTACTCCAGGTTCAGAAATCTGCAATTTCCTTCTGCATATTTTATCTGCATTAGTTAAGATACACATGTATTGGGAGTGGTTAGATTATTTTTCCCAGGAATAATATTCACAAGGGCCTATGTATCACCCCGAGAAACAACTTGGTGAAAGAGAAAACTAGCAGCATAAAAAACAATGGGTAAATCAATGTTATCGTGTATGATCAGATTCAGTTCAGTTCAGTTGCTCAGTCGTGTCTGACTCTTTGTGACCCCATGAATCACAGCACGCCAGGGCTCCCTGTCCATCACCAACTCCCGGAGTTCACTGAGACTCACATCCATCGAGTCAGTGATGCCATCCAGCCATCTCATCCTCTATCGTCCCCTTCTCCTCCTGCCCCAATCCCTCCAGCATCAGAGTCTTTTCCAATGAGTTAACTCTTCGCATGAGGTGGCCAAAGTACTGGAGTTTCAGCTTTAGCATCATTCCTTCCAAAGAAATCCCAGGGCTGATCTCCTTCAGAATGGACTGGTTGGATCTCCTTGCAGTCCAAGGGACTCTCAAGAGTCTTCTCCAACACCACAGTTCAAAAGCATCAATTCTTCGGCACTCAGCCTTCTTCACAGTCCAACTCTCACATCCATACCTGACCACTGGAAAAACCATAGCCTTGACTAGACGGACCTTTGTTGACATAGTACTGTCTCTGCTTTTGAATATGCTATCTAGGTTGGTCATAACTTTCCTTCCAAGGAGTAAGCGTCTTTTAATTTCATGGCTGCAATCACCATCTGCAGTTATTTTGGAGCCCCCAAAGTCTGACACTGTTTCCACTGTTTCCCCATCTATTTGCCATAAAGTTATGGAACCAGATACCATGGTCTTAGTTTTATGAATGTTGAGCTTTAAGCCAATTTTTTCACTCTCCTCTTTCACTTTCATCAAGAGGCTTTTTAGTTCCTCTTCACTTTGTGCCATAAGGGTGGTGTCATCTGCATATCTGAGGTTATTGATATTTCTCCTGGCAATCTTGATTCCAGCTTGTGCTTCTTCCAGCCCAGCATTTCTTATGATGTACTCTGCATATACGTTAAATAAGCTGGGTGACAATATACAGCCTCGACGAACTCCTTTTCCTATTTGGAACCAGTCTGTTGTTCCATGTCCAGTTCTAACTGTTGCTTCCTAACCTGCATATAGGTTTCTCAAGAGGCAGGTCAGGTGATCTGGTATTCCCATGTCTTTTAAAAAGAGAGAATGCTTATTTTAAATTTTTCATGTTTCAGTTCAGTTCAGTTCAGTTCAGTCGCTCAGTCATGTCTGACTCTTTGCAACCCCATGAATTGCAGCACACCAGGCCTCCCTGTCCATCACCAACTCCCAGAGTTCACTCAAACTCACGTCCATCAAGTCGGTGATGCCATCCAGTCATCTCATCCTCTGTCGTCCCCTTTTCCTCCTGCCCTCAATCCCTCCCAGCATCAGAGGGATTGTATCACCCTGAGTCAACTCTTCCAATGAGTCAACTCTTCGCATGAGGTGGCAAAAGTACTGCAGCTTCAGCTTTAGCATCATTACCTCCAAAGAACACCCAGGGCTGATCTTCTTCAGAATGGACTGGTTTGATGTCCTTGCAGTCCAAGGGACTCTCAAGAGTCTTCTCCAGCACCACAGTTCAAAAGCATCAATTCTTTGTTGCTCAGCTTTCTTCACAGTCCAACTCGCACATCCATACATGACCACTGTTTAGGTTTTCTTAAAAAGACTGACTAGAAGTGTTCTATAAATCTTTTGAAATTATAATAAGTAGGACTGTAATGACACAAATCACAAGTTCTGTAAAATTGCCTCAGGCATTATATTTTCTAGAAATTAGCATTTTAGAGTACATTTTGAGTTTATGATCAAATAGTAATGCATAAGAGCATTTGACTAAAACTGAAAAAGATGCTGCAGTGTATATACACATATAAAATGTTTGCTTTGGTATATATATATATATATACCATGCTTGTCTATCATCTATCTATCTACCTATCTATCTATCCCTCTGTCTAGCTAATCTGAGTCATTGTTAAATCAGTATCTTTCTAATATTATGGGCCTTGTTTTAAACATATAGACAAGGTTTCTAGCTATTTGACATAGTTAACCATATAAAACATGGTTGATATAGCACTTAGAAATCAAATAAAATAAAAGTAAATAAAATCTGTAACCAGTCCAAAATCCTTTTTATTGCTCTCTATTTATTATACTTCCCATCAACCTCCTTGTTCCCCCTTTATCTTAGTATTTTATTTTTAAACTTAGAATTTTATTATTTTAGAGAAATTTAACTTTGTAAACAATTAGACTAGGCAATGGATCGTCTAGTTGTTAGTTTATATGGAAAGAAATTTCTGTTCTTTTCAAGCTATAATATTCAATGAAGTAATATAAAAATTATCAAGATGAAAGACATTTACATGTTTATTACTTCAGAAAATTCTCTGTCTGGAATTATGATAACCTTGTTAACCAGGGATTATAGAAGTTCAGGAGTTTGTTAAGAAAGAATGCATTTTTCCAATGCAGTTCTATTTTAAGACTTTTTTCATCCATTTCTAATTTGTGCATACAGTTCTGTCTTGGGATGAGAGTCCTTGCACTGGATGCCAAGAAAGCCATCTTGTAAGAAATCAGTCACTGTAAGACACTTACACAGAATAGAAAAACATTCCCTTACTACTTTACTACAAGATGCTGTCTGTGGAAATTATCAGTGATTCCAAGCATTCACACAATCACTGTTCGAAGTGACATTATCAGAGACATGGCATTGACAGGAAGAATCGCACAGCAGTAAAGGAGATAAAGTAATTTGCAGAAGTACAGTAGGCTATCACACTGATGCCAAAATAGCTTTGGGTGATTGAAATTATATATGTATGCTCATGTCTTTAGACTATAAAAAAGGAGTTTAAAAAACTGGATTATGTCAGTAATCAATCTGATCTGTGCTTTAAAGATCTAAGTCACACTAAAAAAAAAACTTAATTATTGATTTTTTAAATCACAAAGGTTTTAACCTTTATGTTACCATCTGCTTATAATATCTCTTCTGAGAATTTTAATTTCTTTATTTGGAGTCTTTGCCTGAGTATTTTTCAATATAATCACTGAAAATTTGTGAGGTTAGAAAAAACAAACAAAAGAATGAATGATTCACCAGATGACTGTCCTCAATTTCAGCACATACATTGTTAGAAAATATAAACTTTTGTTTTTCTAGGATTGAAATTAACTTAATAGAGCCTAATTAATTATCTGTAACTATTCTGGTGTGTTGACTTGTGTGGATTTTTACAATCACAAAGTAGCTCTCTAAGAGAAAAATTACAAGAAAGCACAATCAGTAGAGAGGTACACACAGGCCTGAGTGGGTGCTAAGGACAAATGGTAAAATATAAAATTAATTCTGAGTCATTTTTGGCAAATTAGATTCTTTCCTCTGACTGGAAATTTAGATAATCATTTTATAAAATAGACTTTTTTTTTCCCTAACAAAAGATAAAATTAAATAAATTTTTTGCTTAATCAGACATTTTTGATATTATGTAAAAATATTGGAAAGCATTGGCCTCTTACTGAGTTATTGGCAAAGAAATAAAAAAAAAAAGACTACCTCTTAATCACATTGATGAGACTTCACTTAGTGTGAAGACCCAAGAAGATCATATATATTGTTTCAAAGGATGGCTACTGTATGTATGTGTGCATATGTATACAGCTGCAAAATCTCATATTACGGTCATGTAAAATATTTGCAAGACATTTATTTAGGTCTACAAACAGTCTTTGCTGGGAAACAGAGCAAAACAAAGTACTTTTAGTCACTCAGTCGTGTCCAGCTCTTTGTGACCCCATGGACTGCCAGCACACCAGGCTTCCCTGTCCATCACCAACTCCCAGAGCTTGCTCAAACTCATGTCCATTGAATCAGTGATACCATCCAACCATCTCATCCTGTCATCCCCTTCTCCTCCTGCCTTCAATCTTTCCCAGCATCAGAGTCTTTTCCAATGAGACAGTTCTTCGCATCAGGTGGCTGAAGTTTTGGAGCTTCAGCTTGAGCATCAGTCCTTCCAATGAATATTCAGAACTGATTTCCTTTAGGATTGACTGGTTTGATCTCCTTGAAGTCCAAGGGACTCTCAAGAGTCTTCTCTAACACCACAGTTCAAAAGCATCAATTCTTTGGTGCTCAATTTTCTTTATAGTTCACCTCTCACATCCATACATGACTACTGGAAAAACCATAGCTTTGACTAGATGGACCTTTGTTGGCAAAGTAATGTCTCTACTTTTTAATATGCTGTCTAGGTTGGTCATAGCTTTTCTTCCAAGGATCAAGTGTCTTTTAATTTCATGGCTGCAGTTACCATCTGCATGATTTTGAGCCGAAGAAAATAAAGTCTGTTACTATTTCCATTGTTTCCCCATCTATTTGCCATGAAGTTATGGGACCGGATGCCATAATCTTAGTTTTTTGAATGTCGGGTACTTACTTACTCATAGTGAATTCACTTATTTCTGATAGTGAGATTTTGGTATCAGAAAATAAGTCCCTGTTTTATCTAAAGGGCTTTCCTGATGGCTCAGATGGTAAAGAATTGATCTGCAATGTAGGAGATCTGGATTTGATCCCTGGGTTGGGAAGATGCCCTAAAGAAGGGCTTGGCAACCCACTCCAATATTGTTTCCTGGAGAAACCCCATGGACTCCATGGATAGTGGAGCCTGGTAGGCTACAGTCCATGAGGTGGAGAATAGTTGGACGTGACTGAGTGACTAAGCACAGTACACAATAAGTATATATACTGCACTGGCTTAGTGGTTGGGCAGCATGCAAGGAAGTCACTGATACTGGAAGCAGTTTGAATGGAGACCCGTGTTATGCAGTTGTAAACCATCAGGTAAAATTGTTGTCATTAGTGATTTAGGAAGTAGACAGACTGAGAAGTAGGGCTCCTGAGCCTGTAGCTCTCAATAAAATGCTTTGAAAGATAAGAGTAATTATGTGTATTGAGATAGTAATATAATAAAATGTTTGTCTGGGAAATAATTGCTAAAATAAATCAAAATAAATTAAAGAGTCCAAATTTGAGAGTGCCAAATGGTTATCAAAGTTTTTGTTTAGTCCACTAACAGTAACTGCTAAGAGGAAAAAAAAAAATAGAATGATATAGAACAATTCATATACAGCCCTGAAGCAAAGATCCTATTAAGGCTGTGGCCATCTCACTCAAAACTGTCATGCCAGAAAGTCCCCAAATCACCACAATTAACTGAGATATAATGTATGAAGGCAAACAATTAGAGAAATCAATCAGGTTTAAGAAACATGTGGGGGTGGTGAGGAGTAAGAGAGAGGGGATATATGTACACTTATGGTTGATAGAAAAAAGAAAGTGAAGTCGTTCAGTCGTGTCTGACTCTTTGTGACACCGTGGACTATAGTCTACCAGGCTCCTCTGTCCATGGGATTCTCCAGGCAAGAATACTGGAGTGGGTTGCCACTTCTTTCTTCGGGGGACCTTCCTGACCCAGGGATTGAACCCAGTTCTCCCACATTGTGGGTAGATGCTTTTCCCTCTGAGCCACCAGGGAAGCCATGTTGTTATACAGCAGGAATCAACACAACCTTTTAAAGCAATTATCCTCCAATTAAAAAAAAAAAAAAAAAAAAGGAAGCATGTCTAGAAAAAACTTTACATGTGGTTACAACATGACAGGGATAAAATAGGTAATATGCCTACTAAGTTTCTGAAAGAATTGTATTGCCAAAACTTCCATAAACTTAGTCATATACTTGGCAGATGCGGGGTCCAGGGTGGGCAGCATGGCAAAAGCAGAAGAGCCAAAGCTGAGGTTTGCATTATGATGTTTGTATAGATGGTGGTGGGTGGGTGGTGGGGTGGGGTGGTGGGAGGGGGTGCTGTCGTGGTTCAGCTGTAAAGAACCTGCCTGCAATGCAAGAGCTGCCTGCATTGCAGCAGATCCCCTAGAGATCCCCTGGAGAAAGAAATGGCAACCCACTCCAGTATTCTTGCCTGAAGAATCCCATGGACAGAGGAGACTGGTGGGCTACAGTCCATGGGGTTGCAAGAGTTGGGCATGACTTAGCGACTAAACCACCACCACCACTAAACAACCACCGTCAGCTTTGAGACGGGGTGCCATTTGTGGTGCCTGTCCACAGAATATCTCATTTAGAGATTTCAGGCCATGTTTGAGGGATTAATGTATTACATGTTCATGGGATAGTTTGTTAACTAGCCAATAAGGGTCATTATCTAAAGAAATTCTTCATTAGTGAGATTTTGGTGATCTAAGAGTACTTAAATGAGAATCAATATTTCTAATCTCTTTCAAAGCATTCTAGCAAAGATCTTCACATTCAAATTCAATACAAATACAGATCTAAAGTACCTATATTTTAAAGATTTGATCTTTAACTAGGATCACAGACACAATCTTTAACATGAAGTTAGAAAAACATTTAAGTGGAAAATATTTTTTTGAAAGTCTTTGCTCACTGCACTATAGATTATTACTAGTATCACCTTATAGTATATTAAAAATTTGTTACAGTATCTTGGGTCTTAATAATGTGGCTGATTGAATATCAGCCACACAGTAACATAACTGTCCCGGTTGAATCTCTAGCAGTCTGGTTATCTCCTTATTATCAAAATGGTTATTTTCACAAGAGTGTAATGTCTAGATTAGGCAGGCTCAGCTTGAGCAAAACCTTTTATTACTATTTAAGAGAGAGCACCAAGGGAATGAGTTTAAACTTGAGAAATAGGTTTAAAATGGACATTCATTGATTTATTTTCCAAAACACAAGTTTCAGAGTAATATAACTAGATATCTATCATATCTGAAATGAGCCATTGACACAGATGAAGAATGAATTTGCTAGCAATATTTCTTAGAGAAAATGATATTATTAGGTACATGTACACACATATATTTATAAATACACATATATAGAAATACAAAAAAAGTATTTTAGTATATATAACAATATATATTATACATATAGATAAAATATGCATATAAATACTTTACCTTTTGTATTTTCTGTAAATATTGTATAATATTTATAAATCCATACATATATATTGCAGCCATGAAATTAAAAGATGCTTACTCTTTGGAAGGAAAGTTATGACCAACCTAGATAGCATATTCAAAAGCAGAGACATTACTTTGCCAACAAAGGTCCATCTAGTCAAGGCTATGTTTTTTCAAGTAGTCATGTATGGATGTGAGAGTTGGACTGTGAAGAAAGCTGAGCACCAAAGAATTGATGCTTTTGAACTGTGGTGTTGGAGAATACTCTTGAGAGTCCCTTGGACTGCAAGGAGATCCAATCAGTCCATCCTAAAGGAGATCAGTCCTGGGTATTCTTTGGAAGGACTGATGTTGAAGCTGAAACTCCAGTACTTGGGCCACATGATGCAAAGAGCTGACTCATTGGAAAAGACCCTGATTCTGGGAAAGACTGAGGGCAGGAGGAGAAGGGGATGACAGAGGATGAGATGGTTGGATGCCATCACCAACTCAATGGACATGAGTTTGGGTAAACTCCAGGAGTTGGTGATGGACAGGGAGACCTGGTGTGCTACAGTTCATAGGGTCACAAAGAGTCAGACACGACTGAGTGACTGAACTGAACTGAACTGATAGAAGTATACATGTAATAAGTATATATACAATGAACTTATTAACCTATTCACTTTGATTAGTGGTCTTCATTCTTTTTGATCCAAACTGTCTCTAATCTGCCTATTGTCTTCCTTCTCTCCATTCTGCACTTAAGTATCTACTCTTCTATTTTAACACTAATCATGAAAGACTTCATATATTCATGGACCACTTGAGAGCATATAAGCACACATATTCAATGTGTACATACAAATACATATATATCAGAGCTGGGCAAACTATAAGTACTTGTGTAATAGCCACCTCTTTTTGTAAATAAAGTTTTATTAGAACACAGTCATGCTCATATGTTTACATGTTTATGGCTGCTTTTGTTTTACAAGAGCAGAGTTGAGTGGTTGTGTAAGGAACTGTATGACTCACAAGCCTAAAAATATTCCTGATTTTTGGTTTCTTCAGAAAAATTTGTTGACCCCTGATTAGTACACATTGTTTTACTTCTGCTGTGTAACTAACCATCCTGAAACTTCATAGAAAAAATAGTCATTTACTAGCTCCCAATCCCTAGGGTTGGCAATTTGGGCTCAGTTCATTTGGTTAGCTCTTCTGCAGGTCTTCCCTCAGATCTCTAATTCTAGCAGTCAGTTCATTGCTCCTAAGGGGATAGATGGTCCAAGGAAGCCTCACTCCCCTTGTTAGTTCTGAGTGCTCACCATTGGCTAGAACCTCTCCCACTTGGTTTCTCATCCTTAAGAAGACTAGAGTCATTTTTTTTTTCCTTAAGGTTCTGTCAAGGCAGTGTTCTAAAAAAGCAAAACCAGAAGCTGGAAGGTAGCAGAGTCCTAAATTTGGAATATCATAGTCATCAAATTATAATGATCAAAATAAATTATGAGACAATCAAGTTTTAGTGAATTGTAGGACTTGACTGTATTTCTTTGGGGAAGATTAGGAAATCACAGTTGAAAGGGGTATTAAATAAAATTTGGTGGAATTTATGCCCATGCATTTTTTTTTTTGCAATGTATTACTTTTATATATACTGTTGATTATATTGGTAGCAAATTGCCTGGCAATTTTAGGAAGTGAAATGTTCCAGATAAAAAGGCTTACCAGCACTTACAAACCTATGAAAATTTATACAAATATTTATGGTAGAAAGTTTTCATTACTCTCTGGAATTTTATCCTATCTTCCTATATAGAATATGTTGATAATAACTAAACTTTTGATTAATAACTTTTGATAATAACTAAACTATTGATTAATAGCTTTGTCATTCTCTACTGTTATTTATGCAGTCCTCTAATAGATCAGTCACCTTGGGGTTATTGATGAATATAGTTGTATGGAAAAGTTGCTTCTAAACCAAGTAATCAAATAGATCTTTCTAAACTCTATGTTTGCTTGGTAATATCCTCAGATTTTTGTTTCTCTTTCTAATTTTCTGAAAAATTACATTTAAAATAATATTAGGAATGGGTTTAAAGGGGAAAATATACCCTTTCTTTAGAAAAGGATTCAATTTAAATGCAATTTGATTTGATTAAGTCACAAGAGTTGGCCCAGGTCCACAGTCAGCTGTGAAACTGATATCTCTCTAAATGTGTGGAAGACATTTTGAAAACCAAAACCTCCTAAGTGCTATGGTCTGAATCCATGTTCCCTCAAAATTCATATGTTGAAATCCTAATGCCTAATGTGATAATGTTAGGAGACAAGAACTTTGTGAGGTGATTAGATGATTGGGGTGGATTCTTTATAAGTCAGACCCCATGGATTCCTTTATTCCTCTCACCATATGCGTTTGTGCTCAGTTGTGTCCAGTTCTTTGCGACCTCATGGACTGTAGCCTGCCAGGCTCCTCTGTCCATGGAGCTTTCCAGGCAAGAATTACTGGAGTGGGTTGCCATGCCCTCCTCTAGTGGATCTTGCTGATCTAGGGACTGAACCTGCGTGTCTTGTTTCCTACTTTGGCAGGCAAATTCTTTACCACTGCACCACCTAGGAAGCACTCCCATCATGCGAGGACAGAGCAAAATGTTGGCAGAATATATCTCAGAAGGGGGCCCATGTCAGAAGCTGATTGTGCTGCAAAACTGCAAAAAGCTTGCAAAACTGTGAGACATAAATTTCTGTTGTTTATAAACCACCCAGTTTGTGGTATGTTGTTATAGCAGCCCTAACAGACTAAGACAGTAAGTATTAATGATGAGCTGGTAACTGTAGTCATTCTCTCTCTCTCTTTCTTTCTCTCTCTCTCTAGACACACACATACAATGTATTTTGTGTAATAAAAAAACCTGTGTATCAGATAACAAATGAATCTTTACATACTCATTTTGGTGAAGACTTTTGGCAAAAGAAATGCAAAACCAAAATTTCTCTTTGGTCTTCATGTGTTTATTTGATCGCTATGTTCTTTAAATTTTTATTTTTAATTTTCTGTCAATATATTAAGATTAGTAGATTTCACATAAAAATCCAATATCTGGCTTATATAAAGTTAGAAAATCTGACAATAATGGTACCTCTTTCCCACTTGAAAATCTTCCAAAAAGCTGGAGATTGACCAAGTAACATGCTCTAGTCCACTGCGTTTCACGCAACTCATGTCCATTCATTCTCGCTGCCCATCCTGTTCATTTTGCACTTGAATTTGGGAGCTCTGTTTATATTAACATTTCCTGGGATCTCACTGGACTGCATTTACTCTTATTAATGCCCTAGATATTTACCTGCTGTGGGGCTCCTCTGACTCTTCCTGCACACAGTTAAGGTCAATTTTTTAAATGCCAGCCTTTCTGCTCATGTTGATTTCATTTTCTTTCCTTTTTCTTTATTGAAGTATAGTTGATTTATAATGTTGTATTAGTTTCTGATGTATGGCAAAGTGATTCAGTTATACTTGCATATAAATCTGCTCATCCAAGACTCCTAATTTATCTGTTTCTGTGGCTTACTATGTTCTGTGTCTTTGCACCTGTCCATTGCATTTCATTATGCAGCTGAAAAAATATTTTCTATGTTCACTTAGAAAAGCAACAGCTCTTCTTTTTGTTTTTCATGTTTGTTATTTTGGTCCATGTTTTAATTTAGGCTGAGTTTCATTTCCCTTGTACACCAGGTACAGTGATTTATGATGTTAAGTTTTTCTTCAGCTGGAAGCTCAGTCTTGCCTTTAATAACATTAAGCGAAATCTGACTGTTCCCTTTTCTTGAAAAGATTGCCTATACCATCATGTCAAGGACTATCTACTCCCCGAGCACATCTGTTTTCTCATTTTACTGACCTCCTGACCAGGAATTATATTCACTAATATGACTTCTCTATAACAGTTTCCTGTAGAGGGTCTGTTCCGTTCCCTACGGCTCACTTTTTTTCTACCCACGATTCATCACATTTAAATTCTCATTGTATCATAGGAAAACATGGAAATATGGCATAATAGTAAAAATATTTTAAAGAATGTAGTATGTCCTGAATATAACTAAAATTCCATCCTCTTTCCACCCCACTATTACCATCATATTATGTAAAAATTGTGTTTTAGGTATGCACCCTTATTTCTGAGAACCCTTATTTCTCAAGGGTTAGGAGTAGTTTAAGTCAATGTAGGATTGCGGTTGGAGAACTATAGATTGAAAGTGAGTATGATCAAGTTTTTGAATCACAATTAGTATGACAGATATACTCAATATTTAGATTACTAGCTTTAGAAAAATCGAATGCACTAGAAACACATGACCCATAAATGACTTATACATCATCTCAGCAGTTTCCAAACTTTCCTGGTTCACAGCACACTTAGTAATATTTTCATGATGCTACTAGGACAAATAAAATATCTAACATTCTTTTACCATGTGCAAGTGTGCATGCATGCTAAGTCCCTCAAAGGTATCGTGACACGACGCTATGGACTGTAGCTCACCAGGCTCCTCTGTCCATTGGATTCTCCAGGCAAGAATACTGGAGTGGGTTGCCATGCCCTCCTGCAGGGGATCTTCCCAACCCAGAAACTGAACTGGTGTCTCTTATGTCTCCTAAGCTGGTAGGAGGGTTCTTTACCACTAGTACCACTTGGGAAGCCTAAAATGTCTAAAATGAATGTGAATAATCATGTATGTGCTTTCAATCTCTTGGTCATTGTGAAACTTCTCAAACCTTGAAATTAGACTGTTCACTACCATTCTCATTTCCTGTTTCACATTGATTTTCACATGGAACTATGTTTGTCACAGCAACTACCATAAAGTTAGTTCCTGAAAGATGTGACAGGATTAAAAGAATGAGTTGAAATTGACCTACATCTATCCAGGAGTTTGCGTAGTGTCTGACAGATGTCTCTGTGAGTTCACTGTAGTGTCCCAGAGCACTCTGACACACAGTTTGGGAAGTATGGTCTAGGTGTTAAAATAGTTCATATGAGTAGATTTTTGTACCTTAGGTGATTCAGTGAGTAGTTTTGCATGTTAGATATTTAGAAAATTCATACCTTCCTGGAATTTAAAAAGTAGATTATTAGCATTCATTAGATCAAATCTCTTCACCTGATACATGAGGACACAGACTCATAAAGGTTAAGAGCTTTGCCCTTCTTCATAATTTTTCAGATTTTCTTAAATTTTACTATGATGCTACTCAAAGGTGCTACATGTAAGATAATTTACAGTTTGGAAAATGACCCATGGCTCCTTTAAAAAGGCAACACTAATGGACCACAGTCAAATCTTGTTTAAAGTAGATAAATTAATTGGTTAAATTTAATTTCCATCACACATGCATGTTTGATTGCATGTTTTATCATGTTAGAGGTGTAGAATTCCTTCTGGCAAAGGAGAGCACAGTTTCATAAATAGATAGCACTTATGTTTAATATTTCCAATGCAGATGTTCTTATGTCAAAAGGTGGATCTCAAGGACAACAGCCTGACATACCCCTAAGCAACTAACCGAGCCTCACATAGCTCCCAAAGCCCATTTGGATATGAACATCCTCCTTCTGCCAGGAAGAATATTTTCCCTTTCCCATAGCACATCCTTTTTCTAAGGTGTACTTTAAACCCCATTGATTTTTTTCTCCTGATGATGTCATCTTCAGTAGAATATCCATACTTATCTAAGCCCTATTACCCACATCATGCTAACATATGTGGCAAAATAAAGACACAATTAAACCAGTCACTACAACTGTTGAGTCCAAATTCACAAGAGATTGATTGCAATCTATCACTACACTACCATTTTGTATGTAAATCTTCATTATGAAGGACAAAATCTACAGAAACATTTAGGTCAAATTTGTGAATAAAATCTTCAAATTTATTGTACAAGGTCTCCTTCTGGGATCAGCACACCAGGACTCATGAACCAAATATGCTCTGTGCCTGTTTTTGTATTGTCTATGAGTTAGGAATGTTTTTTTTATATTTCTATGTTTATATTATAGTACATACAATATTTAGGACTTCCCTGGTGGCTCAGATGATAAAGTGTCTGCCTACAATGCCAGAGACCCGGGTTCAATCCCTGGGCCAGAAAGATCCCCTGGAGAAGGAAATGGCAACCCACCCCAGTACTCTTGCCTGGAGAACTCCATGGATGGAGGGGTCTGGTAGGCTATAGTCCATGGGGGTCGCAAAGAGTTGAACATGATTGAACGACTTCACTTTCACATACAATATTTATATTTTAAATGTATTTATAGACATTTAAAAATAAGTATATAAATACTACATAATATCCTCGTTTTGATACCCTAAATTCAAAATATTTACTACCTCATCTTTTCCAAAAGTTGCTTGCAAAACTCTTGTATACTTATTTGTTTGTCCATCTTAATGCTATCTTTGTCACTATCTTTGTCAGCTAAGTAAAACTACTTAAGCTAAATTAGTTGCTTATGTAATTCAACTACATTTAAATTTAGATAATCAAACTATGTTAACTTCAATAAATACTCAAGGAGCTTCTATTTCAAAATAGATGTTATGCTAAGTCCACAGAATGTAAATATTAGTAAGACAAGAAGTACACAGTTTAGTATGACCTTTTCATTTTACTCATAGAATATCACCTTTATATTTCATTTATGCATTCCATTGAAATAGGAAAAGGAATACGTCAAGGCTGTATATTGTCACCCTGCTTATTTAACTTATTGCAGAGTACATCATGAGAAACGCTGGGCTGGAAGAGGCACAAGCTGGAATCAAGATTGCCGGGAAATATGTATAATATCAAAAATGAAATGAGTCGCCAGTCCAGGTTCGATGCACGATACTGGATGCTTGGGGCTGGTGCACTGGGACGACCCAGAGGGATGGTATGGGGAGGGAGGAGGGAAGAGGGTTCAGAATGGAGAACACATGTATACCTGTGGCAGATTCATTTTGATATATGGCAAAACCAATACAATACTGTAAAGTTAAATAAAATAAAATAAAAATAAACCACTTAGAAAAAAAAAAAAAGAAATATCAACAACCTCAGATATGCAGATGACATAAGGGTGGCCTTATGGCAGAAAGTGAAGAATTAAAGAGCCTCTTTATGAAATTGAAAGACGATAGTGAAAAAGTTGGCTTAAAACTTAATATTCAGAAAACTAAGATCATGGCATCGAGTCCTGTCACTTCATGGCAAACACATGGAGAAACAGTGGAAACAGTGGTTGACTTTATTTTAGTGTGCTCCAAAATCACTGCAGATAGTGATTGCAGCCATGAAATTAAAAGACGCTTACTCCTTGGAAGGAAAGTTATGACCAACCTAGATAGCATATTCAAAAACAGAGACAGTACTATGTCAACAAAGGTCCATCTAGTCAAGGCTATGGTTTTTCCAGTGGTCATGTATGGATGTGAGAGTTGGACTATAAAGAAGGCTGAGAGCTGAAGAATTGATGCTTTTGAACTGTGGTGTTGGAGAAGACTCTTGAGAGTCCCTTGGACTGCGAGGAGATCCAACCAGTCCATCCTAAAGGAGATCAGTCCTGGGTGTTCTTTGGAAGGACTGATGTTGAAACTGAAACTCCAATACTTTGGTGCAATACCTGATGCAAAGACCTGACTCATTTGAAAAGACCCTGATGCTGGTAAAGATTGAGAGCAGGAGGAGAAGGCGACGACAGAAGATGAGATGGTTGGATGACATCACTGACTCAATGGACATGAGTTTGGGTAAACTCCGGGAGTTGGTGATGGACAGGGAGGCGTGGTGTTCTGTGGTTCATGGGGTTGCAAAGAGTCAGACATGGCTGAGCAACTGAACTGATTCAAGTAGTACATTTTTATGCATTATAGTTGTAAGTTAGAGAACTGGGGACTGACATTTGCTTCTTGTGATCAATGAGAGATTTTACTGAAAGTAAGAAAGTAATTTTTTTTATCTCCCGAAATATATAGCCCTGTCTAGATATTTGACTTCTTTTATCACTTTCAGTCAATTAACACTAGAAATGCAGTAGCATCCAAAGAACTTTTGTTGCAGTAAAGCCTAACAATAAAGGTTGGCTGCTGTCATGTTTTTAACTCTGAATAGAATAAGCCTATTTAATGACATGTTCTCGATTTTAATTGGCACGCTGGTATATTAGGTAACTGTGAACCTACTATATAAACAGCAGTTACTGTGTGAATGTTTTTCCCTTTACACTTAACAAAAACATAAACTCCATCATTCACTACTCCATACCTCAGAGTTACTCTATGTGTGTGTGTGTGTGTGTGCATGCGCTTGTGTGCATGTGCTCAGTTGTGTCTGACTCTTTACAATCCATGAACGATAGCCCACGAGGGTCCTCTTTCCATGGAATTTTCCAGGCAAAAACACTGGAGTGTGATGCCATTTCTTTCTATGGGGGATCCTCCCAGCCCAAGGACTGAACCCACATCTCTTCTGTTTCCTACATTGGCAGGCATGTTCTTCACCACTAGAGCCACCTCTGAAACCCTCAAAGATATTAATTCTTGATACCCTTACAAAACAGTAGGTGAATTTTAAAAGCCTTCCACTAAGTTTTAAAGGAATCACACCATGACATATATGATAATTTTTATCCATAAATTATCCATCCAATTTCATAATTTTTAACCGCATATTTCAGGGACAAAAAATATTTTCTCCACTGTTAGAAAATTTAAAAGGAAAAAAGGATTTACTTAAAATGGTTCACAAATATGTCTTCACAGAGACAAGATGCAATAATTACTGTCTTACAAATTAAAACAAATTCATTTAGTGGAACAATGAAAATATTAGGTGACATTTTATGCATTTTCCCAAATTTTAATTTTTTAAAAATTATTTTTGGTTAAGAGTTATTTTTTCTTTTTAAATACAGAAAGACCTATAGATACAAACAAGTTCTGTTCCTAGAGAACATTTGTAAGTCCAGTTTTTCATAAGTTCAACAAAGTTAATCTAGGTACTCAGGTAACACAATTGGCTATATAGGACAGTACTATAATAAGTTTATAGGAGAAGGCAATGGCACCCCACTCCAGTACTCTTGCCTGGAAAATCCCATGAAAGGAGGAGCCTGGTAGCCTGCAGTCCATGGGGTCGCTAAGAGTCGGACATGACTGAGCGACTTCACTTTCACTTTTCACTTTCCTCCATTGGAGAAGGAAATGGCAACCCACTCCAGTGTTCTTACCTGGAGAATCCCAGGGACGGGGGAGCCTGGTGGGCTGCCATCTATGGGGTCGCACAGAGTCAGACACGACTGAAGTGACTTAGCAGCAGCAGCAACATAATAAGTTTATAATACTTCTCACACAAATAAAGAACAAATAAGCACCAAAAATAAATAAAATATTTTAAATCTTACAGTACAGTACCTGAAAAGTACAGTATACAGTACAACAGCTGGCCTCCAAGGGCTGGCATCAAGTGAAGAGGCAAGAAGAGTTACTGACTGGAGGAAGGAGAGGAGGTGGGAGATGGTAGAGCTGAAGGATCTCTAGCAGTAGGTAATGGAGGGCAGGCTACGATTTCACTCATGCCTGACGGTACAGGTGGTGGTTCCTGGTTGGATTATATCTACCCTCTGATCCAATGATGACTGGGTCATAGCTCTTTTTTTCTCATCGTAGATGACACGGCAGCACTGGATTGCATTCTGAACCACTGCTGCAACTTTTGTGTACCATTCTACATTTGAGGCCTGGCCTCACAAACCAACAGTGACTCCTCAAATAAAGAAAATCCCTTTGCCTTTTCCTGAGTCATAAATCTCTTTGATTCTTCAGTTACTTCTTCCTCTTGTCTCTCTTTACCCTTCTCTGGACCTCCGGTTCCATCAGGTCTTCATTAGTAAGCTCCTCATGTTGCACAGCAAGGAGTTCAGTGAAGCCTACTCCTTGCAGATCTAGCTTTAGCTTCTCAATGAGCATCACTAAGTTGCTGAAGACTGCACATTCACATCTTTGAAATATTGCAACTTGAAGGTGTGTATGTAGGGAACTTGCTGTATGTAAGTAATATCCCAGCACTTATGGGCCAAAAGAATCATTGTTTCAGCCTTTTCACCCAGAAATACTATTTACCTTATACACCAGTGGCTACCATTCACTGAGTGACTCAAAAAATATTTGTTATGTACACACTGTTTCCTAGACATTATGTAACATCAAATTATTGTTATTTCTCCAAATTCAGCTTCCCTCCAAATAAAATAAATAAAATTTTTATAACAATTTAATGTCTGGATTAAACATAGAGAATTTCTTTTTAAATTTAATTTTACCTGTCTTTTGTAATTGGTGGGTAATAATACAAAGGATAGTATAGTCATTCACTGTGATATAATCTTTACAACTCATTGCTGATATTTACAATATTGCTTTGCGATACAGATAATTATGTGTATGTGACTCAGTTAAGCTGATTCAATGGGTGTGTGTGTGTGTGTGTGTGTGTGTGTGTGTGTGCGAGTTGCTCAGTTGTGTGTGACTCCTTGCAACCCCATGGTTGCCAGGCTCCTCTGTCCATAGGATTTTCCAAGCAAGAATACTGGAGTGGGTTGTCATTCCCTTCTCTAGGGGATCTTCTCAACCCAGGGATCAAACTTGGGTCTCCTGCATTACAGGCAGATTCAATAGGAGCATCCATATTTCCTTTGTTTTTAAGCAACTTTAAAGCAACTCTCTTTCTTTGTGTAGTTAGTCACTTTAACAATTATTACATATCTTCTACCCCACCTCAAGGTGGATCTTTACTTATCTCGGTTTGCTTCGTTGAGTTCCAGCTAGACTTTTTGCCTAGCTATGTATTTTTTCTGGATTTGTCTTCTAGTCTTTTATCTTAAGAGGTAGTGAAAAAGCCCTAAAGCAAGGCAGAATCAGGTAACTTCAGCTACAGGAAAGACAGCATCAACAATTTCTACAATTGTATTTTAAGATCACAGTCTCAGCTTTCTTTCTTTGTTTTTCTTTCTTTCTTTCTTTCTTTTTTTGCTGTGCACTGTATTCCTTCCTAATAGTCAATTAAATAACCAATCGACTGTTTTTTATTAGCAACAATAAAATGCCGTTACACAGCACTCTATGATTTATAAAACACTTCCATATCTATTAATGTATGTGATTCCCTCTTAAAAACTCAACAAAAGGTAAAACATGTAGTTTTATCATTACTATCATTCTTCTTGATGACAATAATAAGGTCCAGGGGCCCCAGTCGCATTTTCTAATATTACACAGCTAATAAATGCTAGGACTTCAGTCTTTAGTCTTCTTACAATAACTGCTACATTATTTTTTCATTTGATTTTACCTCCACTCTTCACACTATTTATCGAAACCAAGTATTGAAAACAAAAATAAAATAGTTTTATACCAGATAGGGAGAGAAATACAAAGTACAATTCTGAGATCTAAGGTGATGCTTGTATTTCTAACAAGAATTGATTCATTATAAATAAGTATAGCCATAGAAAACAAATTTATGGTTACCAAAGCAGAAGGATACGAGCAGGGAAAAATTAGGAGTCTGGGATTCACATATGCATACTACCATACACAAAAAAGGTAATCAGAAAGGACCTACTGTATAGAACAGAAGAACTCTACTCAATAAATTGTAATAACTCATAAGGGCAAGGAATATGAAAAATTATATATATATATATATATATATATATATAATCACTTTTCTGTACACCTGAAACTATTAACTATCATTAATAACAGAACATTGTAAATCAGCTATGGTGGTGGTGGTTTAGTTGCTAAGTCGTATCCGACTCTTTGTGACCCCATGGACTGTAGCCTGCCAGGCTCCTCTGTCCCTGGGATTTCCCAGGCAAGAATACTGGAGTGGGTTGCTATTTCCTTCTCCAAATCAACTATACTTCAATTAAAACAAATGTTAGACACAAACACACCTGAGTGTAATAGAAAAAATATTACTTTCTACTAGGACAATCAGGGGAAGGACAGGATGCAAGTCAAGCTATAAACTGGCTCTTTAAGACTGGCTGGGATGTTTTATGTTTAAAAAAAGCAGCAAGACCATTCTGGAAATGAGCAATAAAATGAACAAATTAATGAGGTGATAATGTGTGAATCACATGATAATGGACACAAATTGTTTGGAAAGTGAGTTACTTGGTATGATTTTGGAAAGTGTTCAAGAATATAGACAAGACTGGAGTTAAACAGAGAGCTTCCCCCACCTAGCAGTGTGATGAAATAGAGCAAATTATTTAAGCTTTCTGTAGTTCAGTTTCTTTATTTTAAAAAAATGTGGGTACAGCAGACACACCCTGGGCTGCTTAAGTGATTTCAGTGTATAGGAGACCCTAGCAGAGTGCCATGGACACTGGTGACAAGGTGTAGAAGGGTGCATGCTGTGAGGGAGGAAGGGAGAGTGGCCCTGTGCAGACCCCAATCACAGGGCAAAACAGGAGAAAGCAGTCTGAAAATTGGATCCTGCCAGTGTGCCATCTTTCTGTCTTCAATCCTGTTTCTTAGTACAGGGAGATGGTTGGACATAGATAACCAGAAGGGAAGGGAAGCAGTGACCATCTGATCATATCACATGACTTCATTGCTAGAAAGAGAGGGATGCTCCTAAGTTTGAAGACATAGCAGGTTTTATGAGAAGATATTTGAAACAACAAATGGGCACAGAATTGTTCCAAGATAAGCCCTGCCACCCCTGACTTTAATCTCCATTCTAGTCATGGTTGATAGCTGCTCCAGGTACAGTTTACTACCATGCCACCAACCCCATTGAAATAGAAACAATAAAGAAAAGAAACCAGTAAAAGACCCAGAGACTGTGCATTTTAAGTATGCATGGAGCTGTATTTAGAATATCATTTAACAAATACAAGCAAAGGTTGCCTTTGAGGGAGTGAGACTCTTCTTTGTGCTCTTATGTCTCATATATATATATATAATATGAGATAATATGAGATAATAATATATATATATTTTAAAGGTGTAAACGTTTGGCAAATGGGTAAGCAAATGACAGATAATAAAAACATCATTGCCAAGATGAGAAAACTAATGGGAAATAACTAAGGAGCACAAAGTGAGGATTGGCAGAGATGAGACAATGAAAACAGAGAAATGACCCATTGGCTCATTGGCTGAGTAGCCCCTGCAATGCATCTGGTACTAAGTTAACTGTTGGAGACAAGATGGAGGTAAAGAGTAGGACTCACAGGGAATAAAAAAAAAAAAACTCGCAGGCTAGTTTAGGAGACAAGAAGCTGGGAAAGAAATAATTTGAATAGAATGAGTTTTTGGTTTTGTTTTTAAAAATAAATGGAAGAGCAGCATATAATAGAGTGGCTTTGTTTCCAAAGATTTAAGGCGTTGTTTTGGTGGTGAGAAGGGCTTCCAAGTGGTAAAGAACCCACCTGCCAATGCAGGAGACTCAAGAAAACTGTGTTTGATCTGTGGGTCTAGAAGACCCCCTGTAGTAGGAAGTGGTAACCTGCTCCAGTATTCTTGCCTGGAAAATCCATGGACAGATGAGCCTAGTGAGCTACATAGTCCATGGGGTCACAAAGAGTTGGACATGACTAAGCACACATGCATGCTGGTGGTAAGAAATATTCAGTATAAAGGGAAATAGGGTATTTATCTGACACTACCCATGTGCTGGTTCTTGCTTTTGCTCTTGTTTTCCTCAGAAGTGGAAAGCAAAGAATTAGGCACAGATAACCGAGGGCATAAGCATCAGCATAGGGAAGGGTGAAGGAAGTCGTAGGGAAAAACTGACTTGTGGCTACTATTATATGGAAGGTAAGTTTTTTTTTTTTTCCCAAAGTGTGATGGAGAAGATGGTCAGAAGAGACTTCAGTGATGAGAATCTGAAATACAGACTGCGAAAACAGCAGAGAAGACTAATAGGGACGTGTATGACTACTGTCCAACTAATACTGGCATTCACAAAATTTCAGCTGCAAATATACAGGTTCTTTTACCTTTAATTTGTCTAATGATGATGAATAATGTGCAAAGCAAAGGGGAAATGATGATTAGGTTGGATTATTTTGGCCAAATAGGATGCAAAGAAAGCAATGGTAGAAAAATAATGGCCATTTCTTCATGGTTGTGGTGATTGGTTTTGAGGTGCAGATGTGTTCAAAGAAAAAGAAGGAGGAAGAGAATGAACTGAAAAACTGAGAAAAAAGAGGAAAAAAAAATCAAAAGGAGGCAATCAGAGTCTGTAAACTTCGAGGAGGTTGTAAGAAGGTGACATAGAATTTAAGAAGTAATAGATAAAGCAGGTTTAGATGATGACCGTTTTCCAGGATGTTACTCTGGGGGTGAGTAGCCAAAATGGGAAGGCAGTAAAAAAAACAGTAGAAGTCTACTGTGTCTGAAGGTTCAGATTATGCCAGAACCAAGTTTTTCCCTTAGTTAAATTTGGCTAAAGTATTACTCAATATTTCACTAATTGCCTAGCAGAAAAAGAATGTGGAATTAATATGTGAAGTCGCTCAGTCGTGTCTGACTCTTTGCGACCCCATGGACTGTAGCCTACCAAGCTCCTCTGTCCATGGGATTTTCCAGGCAATAGTACTGGAGTGGATTGCCATTTCTTGTGCTCAGTTGCTTCAGTTGCGTCTGACTCTTTGTGACCCCATAGACTGTAGCCCACCAGGCTCCTGTGTCCATGGGATTTTCCAACTGGAAGGGTTGCTGTACCCTCTTCCAGGGCATCTTGCTGACCCAGGGATCAAACTTGCATCTCCTGCATTTCAGGTGCATTCTTTACCACTGAGCACTGGGGAAGTCCAAGTGGGCTTATGATATGTATTTTATATTTTATTTATATTTTTATTATAATAAAACAATTATATATTTTAAAATAACTATAAATAACTGTATATATAAAACAGCTATATAAAAGCAACTATAAACAACTATATATAGAGAGCTGCTGCTGCTGCTAAGTCGCTTCAGTCGTGTCCTACTCTGTGAGACCCCATAGACGGCAGCCTACCAGGCTCCCCCATCCCTGGGATTCTCCAGGCAAGAACACTGGAGTGGGTTGCCATTGTCTTCTCCGATATATAGAGCTAGTTATTTTTTATTCTTTCTGTGGAAGTTGTGTAAGTAGCACCATTTTTTTTTCAAACAATTCTCAAATAATATTTTAGTAATTATGATAAATCCAGATTGAAGAACCCTTTAGGTGTTACTCTAGAAGAATGGTTCTCAAAGTGTGCTCCCCAACTTATAGCATCAGAATCACCTGGGAATTTGTTAGAGATGAGCCTTTTCAAGCCCTACCCTAGACTTATGGAACAGAACCTCTGAAGGTGGGGCCAGCAATCTGTAGTTAACCAGACTACTATGTAATTCTGATGCATGCTTGAATTTAAGGACCACTGTGATTTGTAATTGATTGAGGGATATTTTTTGATGCCCATAAAACCATTAAAATATTTCTACCAATCTTTGATATTCATCTCTTCCTTCAACCATTCCTTGTAGTTACACATGGCCATCATAACACTGTTCTTTTAATACTAGCATATTCAGCTAGGTGTTTGTGTTTGACAGATTGTTTCTCTTAACCATTGTGGATGAAAACTGTTTACCATAAAATAAAATAAATGGAGGCACCACAAGAGAGTGTAGCAAAATAAATAAAGAATGCACTCAACTTGGAACACAAAGTGCTTATTGGCTGAGAACATTTGTCCTGTGACTGGAATTAGAACAGGCCACACACCCTGCAGTGCTTGTTCTCTGGAGTTGAAAGCGTAGCTTGGAAGATAGCCTGTGGGGGGAAGGGTGTAAATGCGTGTAACATGTGAACAATACATTTATTTATCTGAGATAAGGTCAGATATTTTAACTGTTTATAAAACATTCTATAAAATGTAAATAAAGCATTATAATGAGCCAGGGCTAGGAAAGCTGATTCAATTTTTTTGGAGAAACAAATTTTTTTGAAGGGGTGAGGAACTTTTTCTGGGTAGGTGGGGAACTTTGAGATTTCCTAACCTATGTCTTGATGACAAATATTCAGATGACCAAATATTCAGATTTTATCTATCTCTGATTTTTCAATTTGAAATCTGGCTTTTGTGAAGTATTATTTTTTAGAAAGTTTCTTTTTAACTTTTTTTTTTTTTACTAAAATGGTACTACAAAATCATTTATTCAGATTAATTTATTATGATTTGGAAAAAACTAAGCTGAAATGATCACTTTTATTCTTTCTGAAATAAAGTTTTCTAAACCTACCAATATTTATAGGAAAATGTTTATCCTGTCCCAACAAATGACAGGTGTTTAGTCATCATAATAAAATGAATGAACACCCACACCCACCCACACACACACATGGAAAACTGTATTAGAGAATAAATCAGAGTATTCCATGAAGAACATGCATCCCCTAAGAAGCCAAGTACAAATTAGTATTATGATTGATTAAAAACTAATCTTTACTTGGTTGACCTATTTGGTTAAATATAATCTACCTTTATTAGAATAAACCTATTTAAAATATTAAATATTTAATCAGAATATTTTCTTATTCCAGCTGTTCTCCATTGTTAATCCATTCTTATTACTGAAGATGCAAGATTCATAGAACACTATTCCTCCAGACAAAAAATTAGCAGAGGCCTTTTGTCCTTTTTTTAATTTGGTGTTTTCTCCAGCTTTCTCTATGCCTTTTACTAATGCCATTATTTTTCTAAAAACATTTTCCCTGGGCACATAGTGTCCATATGTTTACTAACCTATCTTTCTCTCCTTAATGCTAGGAAACTAACCTTTAGTCTTCTGTCTGGAAGGAATGTGTGTACAATATTCAAATCATAAGTTCAATTGTAGTCATTCAACCAGACTTAACACTTAATATGCATATATGCAAACAGTGTATATTTATGTTTACATATATAAGTATGTATTTAATTTATACAAACACACACACATGTATATGTAGAAAATGAGAATAAAAGAAGAGGAGAGGAGAGGAGGCTAGGGGAGGGAGAGTGGGGTAAAGGATTACTTGATGAAGCAAATATTTCAAAAGAGCACACAAAACAAATCAAGTAAGATATTTTTCTAATTCCTGAGCAAACTATTGACTCAAATTCAGTCTATTATAATGAAGTAATAAATCACAGGATGATATAGATTGAACATTCAGGATGTTATTCATTTCAGGTGGTCTCAGCCCCATTGCAAACTTCTCTATAAGAGATAAGCCAATAACAGCATTTTCTCTATTACCACATTCTGTTCTATGTGTTCTCCCAGAATAATGGTTGCACCCAGCTGAACATCAATGTGGAGCAAAACCAGAATTCTTTGTGAACAAGTCAACTTGTAACTTTGTAAGTAGGAAGAATAAAAATAAACTCTTTTCTTAGCAGTGCTAATCCATTTTTCTGAGGCTCTGTTTTCTAGCTGAGTTCATTTAAGCATGCTCGAAACTATGAGCCCTTTGGGGTAATATCAGTCCTATGCAACTCGAGGCAATCATTATTAGACCTGAAGCAGCTCTTGGGTTCAGGATATGGACCACAAACTGGCAGAGAGCCTGAGCTTTCCAAGGAAGGACGCCAGTGTCACTCCATCGTTTCCTTAGCTGTTGGGAGAGATTTCAGCTCTTCAGCAGTTTCTCTTCCTGACCAGCTTTTCCCAAGATAAATCTGAGCTAGCACCATATGTTTCAAGAACAAAAAAACAGCTTCTGAATTATTACAGCATAGTGTACTCTTGCCCAGGAAATTCAAGCTGCTGAGGCACTGTAATCATAGTACCAGGCAGAATTTGAGAGAGCAGTGAACTTGATTTCACAAACTTGTCAAACAACACTTGTCTTCAGAGAGCTGGACTCCTTGAGAATTTCTCGGAGGGAAGGAAAAATGTTGCCTAGAGCCCTTAGTTATTTTGGAATCATAATTCCTAGCTGAATGACCCATTCTCAGATGTTTTGAGTCCACAAGTTTTGTTGGAGTTTAGAGAGGTCATTGTTTTAAGTGTCCTTTATTTTAAAACCATTGTATGGATACAATTGTTAGGAGATGTACTAAATATTAGAAATACAAAGACATTTAAAATGTAATACTTGACTTCAGAGTTCTAATGAGATGAATGGATACATTATAAAAAATCTTCAAAACTGCATGCAGTTATATTTAGAAGGATTCATATAGGATTTGACATAATCACAAAGGAAGAGAATCTAGAATGCTTTCATGAAAAAATACCTGAAAGAAAATTTAGTTGACTATTAAAAGAGATGTAGTTATATAGGAAGCAAATAGTAGGAGAATGGATGGACATTCTCTGTTGAGGATACAGCATCAATAGAGAAACAGAGGAAAAGAAAGGAGTATTTAAGAGAATGGAAATACGTTTTTAGATTTTTCTTTGCTTATTTTTACACAATATGTTTAAGAGAAATGAAAAAAAAAAAATCCAGAAGATATAGATAGGGGACAGCTAATAAAGAATCTTGCATCGACTCCATTCATTCAAGCACTCAGCATAGTGGAAGAAAAACAGTCACACATTCTTTGACATTCTTCTCCCCAACAGGTAGAATGCCTTCCTCTTGAATCAGGGTTGGCCTTAACACTTGGCCAATAAAATATGATGAAAGTGACCTTCTAGAACTTTCCAGATTTTGTCCTAAAACTTGTTTTATGGCCTGGTTTTCTCAGAACCCTCACTGTTAAAATCTAGCTGCCACATTATGAGAAAGCCCAAGCAGCCTGATGCAGAGACTCAAATAGAGAGAAATACAAACTCCTTGCCTACTGCTGAGATCCCAGACTACACAGTCAGCACTATATTGCCAATCGTGTGAATGACCCATTTTGGAAGTAGAGCTTCTAGCCTCAGTTGAGCTGCCCTGGTTACTGCTGTATGGAGTAGAGATGAGCTCCCCTCTGAGCTCTGCCCAAACTATAATTTGTTTGTGAAGTAAATTATTATTGTGGCTATAGGCCATTGCACTTAAGAGTTATTTGCTATGCAGCAATAGATGCAAGTCCGAAACCTGGGTCAGGAAGATCCTCTGGAGAAGGAAATCACAACCCAATACAGTACTCTTGCCTGGGAAATCCCATGGACAGAGGAGACTGGCAGGCTACAGTCCATTGTGTTGCAAAAGAGTCGGACACCACTTAGCGACTAAACAACAACAAAATACAATTAACTGGAACAATCATTAAGTCTTTACTGAATGAATACCCTATTCTTACAATATAATGTTATGGCATATAGATGTTAATCCTGACAAAGATTCTCTCCTTGACCAAACTCTAGCCAGCCTCCCCTGAGCCCTCTTAGTGACTAGATCTCAGACTAGGTCTATAAAAACTATAGACTCTCAACAAAAATGCTTTTGTCCACTCTCCTCCTCCTACAGTGAACATAGAACTCAATACCTCATCCCTTGAATGACTCTAGCCTCCTGTAAAGTGCCTGTTGGAATAAATTCAAGGCCCCAGACAACATGTGAAATTTGTCCCTAAAAATCTCTTTCTTAGAGCATTTGCTGAAAAGGACTTTCAGATTCGACTCTTTCCTCTATCCCTTCGAGATATACATGTATCTGCTACAATTCAACAGTGTCTTTCTCAAGGACTTGAAAGTCATTCCTTTAAAATGTGATGTTACCTCAGTCTCCCAGTCTCCATGGGAGGATAAAATCCTAACTTCCATATTTGCCATCTAACAGACACAGCTGGCCCAATTGGCATTTACACTGACCACTTTTTTTTAAAGTTTTCGTTTCCCTAATTCTACTGAGCCTCTAATTACACTTCTTCCTTTTCCTTTAAAATGCCTAGTGACTTCTGTACAATAAAAATTGAGTTCAGCTCTTGTAACACTATCTATTGCAGTAATATTTCACCGATCAAAATTTTTTTTACCACTCTGGCGAGTATCCAGTTTTATCTTTGACAATCCAAGGCAAGTAGATTTCAGCCTTAAAGCTATCTCTTATCCACTAGTAATGGCCATCTGTGTGAAGTTGGATTCTAGGCATAACATGAAAATAATGCAGAAATCACATAGTGATGACTGTCAGAGGCAGAGAAAATAATTGTTGTAGCATATGTGCTTATGATTTTCCAAATCTCTTACAGTAAATGTTAAGCCTCTAAAAGTTATTTTTTATTTGTTTGTTTTTAATAACTTATTTTGGCAGATGAGTTTAAGATGGCTATTTAAGAAAGATGAACAAGGTTAGGAAGATTCATCAAGATGCTATTAGCATTTCAAGAGAAAGCAAAGGAGGGCTTGAACTGGGGAAATGCAATAGGAGTAGAGGACACAGATATAATGAGGAGGATGGAGTCTAGCAGAGTTCAGTATTATGCTGAGATTTCTCAAGCAGCTTGCTGGATGCCGGGTGGTGACACTGTCTGAAATGAGGGAGAGCCAGCCAGTCAATCATCAGACAGAAGAAAAGAACATGATTATACAATTTGGGTTATGTTAAATCTTAGGGCCTGGGGACAGATAACGCACAGTCAGCTGTGAGATTACATAAGTTTGTAAGGCAGGAAGAGGTTTTTTTTTGTTTTTTTGTTTTTAATGAAGATACAGTTTATCATAACCATTCCAATGGTCATTGAAAGAAAAACTGAAGAGAGCTAAAAAGGGAATTTGTGGGTGGAGAAGTAGGAAGAAGACTGAAGCCTAGTAAATGCTAACACTTGTAGGAAAAAACAAAAACAGAACAACAAAAATAATAAAATTCATCAAAGAAATGAAGAAAGGACAGTATAGAAGTTCTAGTAGAAGCAAGAGGTTTATGGTGTCACAGAAATCAAGAGAGTACACATTTTAAAATAATCAAGATTCTTAGATGCTTTAAAATGGTCTTGTTAGATAAGAACAGAAAAAGGCTCATTGATTTGACTATTGAGAGCTTATTAGTGATTTTAAAAGAATACTTTTAATTAAGTAATATATCGGTTACAAAGCTATGTGAGTTTGCTTTTCCTACAAACAAAATCTCTTCTAGATTTAGTAGCTTAAGAAAACAACCAGATATTCAACTCATAAATCCCTGGGCTGGCAAGGTGACTGGGTTCGGTTGAATTTTTTTAGTCTGGGGCAGATCTGATTGATCTCAGGTGAGCTTGCTCATGGGTCAGTGGTCAACTGGGAGTTCCCCCAGCTAGAGTAAGTGGGGCATCTTTCCACGTGGTCTCAAATCCTCCGGGAGTCTGTCACTGACTTGCTCAAGTGAAGTTCACAGGGTTCCAGAAGTAAGAGTGGATGTACTCAAAGATTATTAAAGCTCTGCTCAGAACATGGAGAACATCCTTTCTGTAGCATTGTACCTACAAGAGTAAGATGGAAAACAGCTCAAATTCAAAGGGTAGAAAAAACAGACTCTACACTTGATGGAAGAAGCTGCAGTGAATTGCCCTTTTCTCAGTCTACCATTGGCATCAGCAAAACATTCTTGGAATTCTGGATATCTGCCAGAGCCACAGCCCTTTATGGACAAAAATGACCTCGAGTAGTTATTTTAACATGAGCCTTTCATAATGTCAGCGCAAAAAAGAGCACAGTCTTCTATAGTCCTTTAAACCTGTGAAGTACTTAAAAAAAAAAAAAATTGAGACACTTCCCCTGCTTCACCAAGGCAACAGAGTAAGTGGTCTCCTTTAGCAGAAAATTAATGTCTCGTTTAAACTAATATCCTCACCTTTAAAATGTAATTTAAAAGACTTCTTGTTCCTAGTAATTGGAGGGCCAGGCTATTGGCGGGTACCCTCCTGCTGAAAACTAAAAAAGCTGGATAAAATATCACAAAAGAGCATCACACAGACAACAGGACAGTAAGCAATTACCAGACCAAAATGAAGGAATAATGAAAACCCAGAGATTTATGCCAGCACAGAAACTAACTTTGCCCTGAAGGTATCTAACTTCTTGGCAGTTGCCTTCTGAGAATGGGACTAAAATCAAAGGCTAGAATTCAACTAAACTGAGAAGTTGAATAGGACTCTTTGTTCTTGGTAAGCCAAGACCCTAAAGAATTTACTCTTAGGCCAAGAGTTGAAGGTGAAGGAGAAATGGCAGATTCTGGGAATAATTATAGTCATGTACTGAATTATCTGGGTCAAATCTTGACCTGATTCAGTGACAGACTTTGTCTTTGAAAAGTTGTTTGTCAAATTAGCCCTAAAATAGTTTTTCATATAGAATGCTTATCCCACCAAAAATGATCACTAGATGCATATACATGCTAGACTCTATGAAGATATGTAGAAAACGTGGAAAAAGAAACCAGAAGCACAGTAAAATGCAGACATAAGATGTTAAGATAATTAGACACCAACTATAAAACAGTTATAGGGCTTCTCTGGTGGCTCAGCATAAGAAACTGCCTGCAATGCAGGAGACATGGGTTCAATTCTTGGGTCAGGATGATCCCCTGGAGATGGAAAAGGCAGCTCACTCTAGTATTTTTGCCTGGAAAAATCTCACAGACAGAGGAGCCTGGCAGGCTACATTCCATGAGGTTGCAAAGAGTTGGACAGAACTGAGCAACTAAACCACCACCACCATAAAACACTTATGCTGAACTTGTTTAAATAAAAGAACAATCAATTTAAAGATATCCCTAGAGGGCTTGGTACAGTAAAGAGTGACAAAGCAGGTTTTAAAAGAAATAAAACTTCTAGAAAAATACATATTAGAAATTAAATTATCTGTGAGGAGACTTAAAGACACACAAGGAGAGCTGAAGACAGACTTGGTTTGTATGAAGATAGGTTGAAAAGAATTCTCTAGAGTTCTATCCAAAAAGACCAAAGGAGACATAACCATGGATGAACCCAACAAGATTTGGATATGTCATCAGAGTTCTAGAGAAAGATAAAGAGGTGGTGGAAGAGCAAATATAACTTAAGAGTGGTGGTTGACTTTTTCTTTTGTTTTATTCTGAAATACAGTAATCTGCAGATTCAAGAATCCCACAGATCCCACACAGGATAATTAAAGAGAAACTTGCAACTAACTGCATTACATTGAAACTTTAGAAGGAAAAAAAAAAGCTAAGAGAAAAATCTTAAGAGAAGCCAGAGGCAAACAAAACAGAAAGATTATCTTCAAAGGAGCAATAGTTAGACTGACAGTTGACTTCTTAACAGCAACCAAATATGATAGAAGAATCATCTCTTTAATGTGTAAAACATTTTGTGACTGTTGGTGAAAAAAGATGTTTTCAATCAAACAAGGCTAAGAACAGTCAGCATGGCAGACTTTCATAGAAAAAAATCTAAAAGTTGGACTTCAGGCAGAAGGAAAATGATCCCAGATATGTCTGAAGTATAAGAATAAAGAGCAAAGAAGATAGAACTCTGTGGAAAAAATACATCTTGGGGACTGAGTGATCTCTGAAATCAGGGATTGGCATTTTTTTCCTACACAGGCTCCAGAGTGTAAATATTGTAGGCTTTGCACATTCTGCGCTCTCTTTTGTGAGTATTCTAGTGTCATGGTGCAAAATGAACCATAGAAAATGCATAAAAGAATGAGAACGTGACTGAGTTTCAATCAAACTCTGTTTATAGAAACAGAGAGTGGGCTGGATATAGGAAGTTGGCTATAGTTTGTTGTTAAATCCCTAAGTTAAATAAGAGGGTGACAGAGGATGATGAGATGGTTGAATGGCATCACCAACTCAATTGACATAAATTGAAGCAAACTTTGGGATATAGTGAAGGGCAGGGAAGCCTGATCTGCTGACGTCTACGGTGTTGCAAAGAGTCAGACACGACTGAGCTATTGAACAACAAAGTAAACTTGCAGCTCTATTCCTGAGCTCTTTGAGTTTACCTCCAAGCTGAGGGGGAAGCAAAGGACTAAGTAAATTTGCATCCTTTCCTTACTGTTGCAGTTTAACATGAGTCAAACTATAATAAGGTCAGTACTCCATGTTTTGTGGGGACTCTGACTCCTCCCTCCACAGCCAGGGGTAAAGCCCTGGGAGATTATTACACAGTTTCTTTTTGTGTCCACTTTTCTAATTGTAGGAAGTGTTCACCAACAATGAGGCAACTGGGGTGAGCTATATGAAGTGAAAATCTGACAATGCCGTTTCCCTGTTTAAGTGTTTTAAGGACTTCTTTGTCTGATTGTTGTTGTTTAGTTGCAGAGTGTCCCACTCTTTCAAGACCCCATGGACTGCAGCCGGCCAGGCTCCTCTGTCCATAGGTTTTCCCAGTTAAGAATGCTGGAGTGGGTTGCCATTTCCTTCTCCCAGGGGGTCTTCCTGACCTAGGGATCAAATCAGCATCTCATGTACTGGCAGGCGGATTCTTCAACACAGAATGCTCTCTGTCTGGTTATCAAGCTCCAGTTCCTTAAAATGACACAAGGGCCTTTGTTGATTCAGTGTTTGATTTTTCTCTTTAGCCACTTCTCTTCCACTCTGTCTAAGCTTGTCTCATCACTTCAATTAAGGACCGTGGTCTCCTAAGAATGATGTTCTGGCTACTTCTATGTGATTACCCAGGCTGTTTTTACTGCCCTCTTCATCCCCACTTTGTGTAGCTGTCAAATGCTAGTCTTTTCTCAATCCAGATAATGCTTCCTCCACAAAATGATGGTGCCCCAAATTCAACACACACACACACACCTTTGAGATCCCATAGTGTTTTGCTAGTGTGCCATGGCAGGCAGGCCACACAGTGCATTCTTGCTTGTCACATGAAACTGTGATGTCCTGGAGGATCTCTTATTTCTGTGTCCCAGCATGTTGTAGAGTAGGCACTCAATTAAGTGTGTGTGTATTTTAATGAACTGGTGTATGAAGCAAAAATAACAAGAACAATAAAAAAAATCCCACCCAAACTGAATCACTTTCAGTTTATCATAGATTAAATCTAAGTTAAAATCACCCATTAATCAAACAACCCATAAATATCTTTTGAGTATGATTAGCAATGGCACCCCACTCCGGTACTTTTGCCTAGAAAATCCCATGGACGGAGGAGCCTGGTGGGCTGCAGTCCATGGGGTCGCGAAGAGTCGGACATGACTGAATGACTTCACTTTCACTTTTCACTTTCCTGCATTGGAGAAGGAAATGGCAACCTACTCCAGTGTTCTTGCCTGGAGAATCCCAGGGACGGGGAAGCCTGGTGGGCTGCCGTCTATGGGGTTGCACAGAGTCGGACACGACTGAAGCGACTTAGCAGAAGCAGCAGCAGCATGAGGTGAAATTAATCAAAATATTATTGTATATTAATTATTATTGTTACTCTGAGCATTTTACTATGACTTTATTATTTTATCTATAATATTTAAATACATCTTTTTTGAAGGTTTTTTGATGTGGAGTATTTTTAAAGTATTGAATTTATTACAATGTTGTTTCTGTTTTTTTTTATGTTTTGTTTTATTTTGGCCATGGGTTATGTGGATCTGAGCCCCCTAACCAGGGATCAAACCTTCACCCCCTCCATTGGAAGACACAGTCTTACCACTGGATCACCAGGGAAGTTCCTAAACGCATAGTTAATTTGGATGAATATGTGGAAATAATGAGAGTTGGTATAAAGGCAAAAGGACCTTTTTTATTCAACTCCATAATTTGCAACAATTTAAATATTCATATCAGTTGACCAATTACATGTGTATATTACACATTCATGGCTGTTTAGGTTATTAATTCTTTTAGTTAATTATTTCAACTTTCAAATTTGAAACATTGAGAAGAACCTCGGAGAAGGGAATGGCTCCACTCCAGTATTCTTGCCTGAAGAATTCCATGGACTGACGAGCCTGGGGTCACAAAGTGACCTGGGGTCACGTGTCCAGACACGACTGGACAGCTATGAACACTTTCATTTCACTTTCAGTGTTAAATGTTATGTTTTTTAGATTTTTGTTATACTACTTACATAACTTTTAGTAGGCCTTGGATGGCACAACAGCAATTTGTTTATGCCTGCCAACATTTTAGTGCATTTCATTGATTCATTGATTTAAAACACATAATGGAACTACCGGTGTGGTTATTTTCCCTTAATTATTTAAAAAATAAATGACTTTAAAATAGTTCTACAATATTAGCCCTATTCTTTTTTAATAACAAATTTCCAACCATAACATGTTTGTGGGTTAGAGCATAATTTTCTTTTATTGCTTATTTCAGTGAAGTACAACATTTTCATGTAATATGGAGTTAATTTAATATTGACTAGTGTGAAATGAAATCATTTGGTGTTCATTTGAATATCACATATATTTTCTTAAACGTTTCATTACAATTTAACAATATTTAATAGCCATTAAAAATAAACTGCTACCTACTTATTTGCCTTGGTTCCATTAGCATGCTATGCTTATGGCTTTGAATTTAAATGGTGAGTATGATTGTCTCAGGCCTTATTGAGGCAGGTGGATGATCAAATGGGAGTTTTCTTAAGGGTACCTAAGTGAGTTAAAATAAGCTGGAGTCTAATATTATTTTTGTTCCCCTTCTACATTTGATAAGCTTAGTTTGAGGCTTATAGACTAATATTTTGAGAGACTTAAAAACTACTTTCTAGGGTAAATATTTTCTAGGACATTAACCCACTGTTGGTACTGGTTAATTAGTTTCCCAGATTTGTTATCAAGGAGTAAAGTCCTGAAATAATAGAGAAGTAGGTGAGATGTAGAATAAATAAGTGGGGCAACAAAATCTTGATCATTTAGATTGTTCTTCATGGTCAGTGTGTTTGGGCAGGTCACCAAACTGTGGGACCCTAGTATGACACAGTGAAAGAGTTAGTTGCCCAGATATGTTCAACTCTGCTACCCCATAGACTGTAACCCTCCAGGCTGCTCTGCCCATGAAATTCTCCAGGCAAGGATACTGGAGTGGGTAGCCATTCCTTTCTCCAGGGGATTTTCCTGACTCAGGGATTGAACCCAGATCTCCTGCATGGCTGGCAGATTTTTTGCAGTCTGAGCCACCATGGAAGCCCAAGTTAGGTTAAAAAGGTGAAAGGTAATGTGACTTTATTAAGGCCTCAACATATGAAAAATCCTTTAGAAAGATTAACTAAGGTGCTTGGAAAAATTGTTAATATATTTTTTTAATTCAAAAATCATAATAAACTTATTTTAAATAGGGAATATAGGGAGCTAAAAAAGGATTTGGTACCTTGACCGATTTCCTAGTTTACCAGTGGGGTAAGATACCATGTATGTGACTGAAGCAGGAACGTAATTTTGAGTATCTTACTCTAAACAACAACAGCAACTTGAAGTTCATGGTGAATCTGGTGTGGTCTCATCGATGACTGGGTTATCCTCTTACTTTTCATTATTAAATCAGAATTACATTTATTCTAATTGTCACCATTTAGCTAATATACGGTGAATATAACAGATGGAAAGTTTTACTCCTGTTGTTTTGATTAGGGATAGTTATATATTAGATTACAACAGCTAATAAGTATACAAAGTATTTGGCTCACTGTATTATAACTGTTTAAGAATTGTTCATCTGAAAAGAATCAAGGAGCTGGTAGTGTTTATGGAGAGGATACCCATGAAAATGGTGGCAGTACCAAGATTTTTCATGGACTTAATCACAGAAGTCTGAGATAAAATTGAGCCAACATACAAAAAATAAAATACTAGGTGTTAGCAAAAAATGAAGAAATGAGGCCTCCCACTATTACCGGGAGTGTATATTTTTAAGACCAATTCAGAAGGCAGTTTAGCAATATGACATAAAGTTAACAATGTTATAATATATAACAAACAATAAATATCTTATATGTAAAACTCTCACATATAAACACAAGAAGGCATGTACCAGAACAATAATGCTTAGTGATTCATTTTTTTTATAATACTAGAACTATAAACAACCTCACATTCATCTATGGGAACATGGAATAATACCTTAGAGTATTACTATAATATTACTGTAAATGGAATATTACTGTAGGGGAGCTAATGTTTTCCTTGACCATCTTAGACTTCCTAGCTGGGTCTGAAAATTAAACTGATAAAGACAGACTAATAAAAGAAAAGCTTACATATTTATTTAATATAGTTTTCATGTGACATAGGAACCTACACAAGGAAACAAAGCGTCAAAGAAATGGTGAGTATGGCATACTTGGTGAAGAGCTGACAGTCACAGAGAAATATGATAGGTCAAAGAACATGAGGCAGGTGGAATAAACTGGGGGGAAACTTAGTAAAGCCTTAAAGTTTGTTCAGATTCTGCTCAACACCTTGTCTTTGGAGAAAAAGATGCTCCTTTTCTCCAGGAATCAGAAGGTTTCAGAGGAAGGAGGGGAAGTCAGAGTGACCTTCCTGCCTCTGCTATTTTCTCAAACTCCTTCAGCTTAAAATATTCAATATGCCAAGGTGTCATATTTTGGAGTAGTGTGTACCAACCCCAGTTGATATTAATTAGAGTTACTGCTACTAACATAGATAAAACTCAAAAATGAAATATTAAGAGCCAGGCGTACACTGGGAGTTCAGTTTGGTGCTCTGAGATGACCTAGATGGGTGGGGTGGAGGAGGGAAGGGGGGAGGTATAAGAGGGAGGGGATATACATATGCATACAGTTGATTCACTTTGTTGTACAGCAGAAACTAACATGGTATTGTAACACAATTATACTTCGGTAAAAAAAAGAACAAGTGTAAAATTTTACATGCAGTATAATACTATTCAAAAAGGTAACAAAAACTGCAAACCGCATATGTAAGTTTTTGAATACCTCACTATCTACTGAGCGTGTAGAGTATAATATGTATCAAAATTGTTATGGTTTTAACATATACAGGGTCAGTTTCTATAGATTTAGTACATTCTCTGATTTCCTCTCTGTACAGAAACTGGTAAGGGTCCAGGAGACCTTCAGTCATTACCAACAAACAAAAACCTTTCTTTTAAGAGCACTGACCTTTGAATAGTGAAATTGAAGGAGAAATGGCATGAAATGATACAGGTGAAGAGGACAAAAAGGAACTTCAACTCTTTGTCATGTTCAGCTTCTTAAAAAAATCAGAAACAATTGTTTCCTAATTTAATCTTTAATGACCCCTAATGTTGACTATAATGCTTTTTTTATATCACTTTATTCTTACTCGAATGCCTGAAATAGCCCACAATAAAATCAAAAGTCCAATAACAGAAACAACAAAAAAGACAAAACTTTCATAAAGGAAGATGAGGATTTAGGGAAGTGAAGACAGTTCTCTGTTCCCACTGTATTCAGTTCACAGTACATCCTGTGCACTAGGCGGGCTAGGAGAACCTGGGTCTTTTGATTCTGAATACAAAACATGATTTACAAAAGCAAAGCTCTTAATTGCTTCCTCCACTCTGTTAGGAACCCAAATTATCAAAGCATACCTGACCCTGGAAGGTGAGATTGCATTTAAGAACAGGTGGACTAAATTTTACTTGTTAGAGTTTTAAATTATTCACTGTTTGCAAATAGTAAGAATTCAACCATTCCACCTAAGGTGGATAGAAATAGAATGTTAACTAAAAAGTAGATGTTTCTCTACATTATGGAAGGGAGGGAGTTACCTAACACAGGAAGAATCCTTCATTGGAGCTTTCTCACTCCTTTCTCTGTAGTAAGATAGGCAGAACTAGTGAGCTGCAAATGTCTTTATAGTCACTGATTATTAGAGACTCAAGAGAGATTTAGAATTCCTAATTAAATTTTAGATCACAGACTACAGCTGATGACCATGAAAATAATTTTCTTAAAGAGACTATTTAGCAAACCCTCAATGGATAACTATTTCTTCAGGGACTTAAAAAGAAAGCCTTTGTGTGGATCACAACAAATTGTGGAAAATTCTTAAAGAGATGGGAATACTAGACCACCTTACTGGCTCCTGAGAAACTTGTATGCAGGTCAAGAAGCAACACATAGAACTGGACATAGAACAACTGACTGGTTCAAAAATGGGACAGGAGTAAGACAAGGCTATATATTGTCAGCCTGTTTATTTAACTTTTATGCAGATATATCATGCAAAATGCTGGGCTGGATGAATCACAAGCTTGATCAAAATTGCCGAGAGAAGTATCAACAAATTCAGATATGCAGATGATACCACCTTAATGTTAGAAAGCAAAGAGAAACTAAAGAGCCTCTTGATGAGGGTGAAAGAGGAGAGCGAAAATCTAGCTTAAAATCCAACATTCAAAAAACTAAGATCTAGACATGCAGTCCCATCACTTCACAGCAAATAGAAGGGGGAAAAGTAGAAGTAGTGACAAATTTTATTTTCTTGGGCTCCAAAATCATTGTAGACAGTGACTACAGCCATGAAATTAAAAGACACTTGCTCCTTGGAAGAAAAACTATGCCAAATCTAGACAATACATTAAAAAGCAGGGACAATCCTTCGTTGACAAAGGTCCATATAGTCAAAGCTATGGTTTTTCCAGTAGTCATGGATGAATGTGAGAGTTGGACCATCAAGAAGGCTGAGCACCAAAGAATTGATGCTTTTGATCTGTGCTGTTGGAGAAGACTCTTGAGAGTCCCTTGAACTGCAAGAATATCAAACCAGTCACTCCTAAAGGAAATTAACCCTGAATATTCATTGGAAGAACTGATGCTAAAGCTGAAGCTCCAATACTTTGGCCACCTGATGTGAAGAGCTGACACATTGGAAAAGACCCTGATATTGGGAAAGATTAAAAGCAAAAGGAGAAGGAGGCAGCAGAGGATGAGATGGTTAAATAGCATCACTGACTCAATGGAGAAGAATTTGAGCAAACTCTAGGAGATAGTGAAGGACAGGGAAGCCTGGCATGCTGCAGTCCATAGGGTTGCAGAGAGTCAGACATGACTTAACAACTGAACAACAGAAAAAAGAATCTTGGGATTCTGGACAGGATTCTAAATAGAAATAACCAATCTTTATAATTCTCAGTCTGAGATTTTTACTTGGTCATTCTATACAATGCCTGTATCTAAGGGCCATTTGGAAAATTTGGTTGTCTTTTGAAGACTTCCAAGTCAGTGGACTTTTGAATAATGTGGGGCACCAAACCCCTGCAGTCAAAGTCTGTGTATAATTTATAGTTGGCCCTCCATGTGTGCAGTTCCTCTATACCCAGGATTTTTCTGTATTCACACTTTCAAATTCTTGGATTGAACCAACCTTGGATCGTGTAGTACTGTGGTATCTACTGTCAAAAAAATCCAAATATAAGTGGACTTGTGTAGTTCAAACCCATGTTGTTCAAGGTCAACTGAATATGCAACATTTCTTGAAGAGCAGCTTTGGTTTCACTTGCAGACAAGTTCTAAGAAAGAGGATGTATGAGTTAAATTCTGCTATTGTACATAAGGGGCTTCCCCCTTTCCCTCTTATGTACAATAATCAGCCTGCCAATACAGGAGACTCAGGAGACTCAAGTTCGATACTTGAGTTGGGAAGATTTGCTGGAGGAGGAAATGGCAACCCACTCCAGTATTCTTGCTTGGAAAATTCCATAGACAGAGAAGCCTGGTGAGCAGACTACCATCCATGGGGTCACAAAGAGTCAGACACGACTGAGCACACATGCACGCTATTGTACACAAAGCACTAGCATGACTGGCAGTCAGTGTTATCACAGGAAGCCCTTAACACCAACGTGTGCACTCTTTTCACCAGGTGCTTTATCTCAATATCATCCCCTGCACTCATCACTTCATTTGCTACCTTACCATCTAAAATCGATGACCCATAGGTGTCTATCTGCTTCCCATATCTCTCCTTTATGGGTCTGAGACATCTCCCAACTGTTAACCTGGCATCTCATCTTGGATACTTCAAACAAATTTCAAACACAAAGTGTTTGGAATATGATCTTTCATCCCAAATGAGAGATTTGTTTAGTATATACCCAATTTTATCAAATAGTAGCATCATTTATGTGACTGCTTAAGTCTGGTATATAGTTATCGCCCATAAACTTCTCTTTCAAATCCTATTGATTTTAACTGTAAAATAGTACATAAATAGGGACTCTGCTGGTGGCTAAGACTTTGCCTTCTAATGCAGGGGATGCAGGTTAGACCTCTGGTCAGGAGTCCTACATTCTGTGAAACAACTGAGCCTGTGTGCCGCACCTAGAGAAAGCTTGTGCATCGCAACAAAGACTTAGTGCAGCTAAAATTAAAAAAAAATAATAATAACAAAAGTAGTTTAGAGGTAAATACTCCTTGTATGTAGATCCTGTTGGTTCTGTCTTCCAAATAGTTCATACAAACCATCTGTTCTCTGTTTCCATCGCCCATGCTGGTCCAGGGTCTGTCGTCTCTCTCACCTGGATAACCTCCATTACCTGCCATGTCCACATTTGCTTCCTTCCCATCTGCATCTGGTGTGTTTTACTTGCTCCAGTTATTTATGTAATTACTTGATCAAAATATATTTTCCACTAAAAGGTATGTGTGTGCTAAGTCACTTCTGCTGCTGCTGCTGCTGCTAAGTCACTTCAGTCGTGTCCTACTCTGTGCGACCCCATAGACGGCAGCCCACCAGGCTTCTCCGTCCCTGGGATTCTCCAGGCAAGAGCACTGGAGTGGGTTGCCATTTCCTGCTCCAATGCATGAAAGTGAAGTGAAAGTGAAGTCGCTCAGTCGTGTCCAACTCTTGGTGACCCCATGGACTGCAGGCTACCAGGCTCCTCCGTCCATGGGATTTTCCAGGCAAGAGTACTGGAGTGGGGTGCCATGCCCTTCTCCAGGGTGTCTTCCCAACCTAATGATCAAACCCATGTCTCTTAGGTCTCCTGCATTGGTAGGCGGGTTCTTCACCACTAACACCACCTGCAAAGCCCACTGAAAGGTAAACCAGGGAGTTAGGAAACTAGCTTGTTGTCTTAGGTCCACATCTCCAGGACTCTGTAATTGCATTATATTGTCATCCTTCCGTATGTGCCCTAAATTCCGAGAAACAATTTCACATGTATGCATATGAGTTTATTTTTAGCATCAGCAGCATTGTCTTTGTAATAACCTCGTAGTTCTCATAACCAACTATTTTAAGTTAAACAGTATATATTAAGAGAAAAATATCTGCTTTGTGTGTGTTTTATTTAAAAAAATCATTTCTCTTCCTTAAAACTTAAAAGTACCTCGTACCAGTCTCCACAGAGTTGTTGACAAGGCAATAAATAGATAGACTTGATTTTGATCACCTTCACTTGATTTTGCCTATTTTATCCTAAAGTAGCACCAGAGCATATGAAAGGTTACAATTCAGTAGTAAAGGAAAAGGGAATTGCATGCTGATTATTTCCAATGTGACAAGTTTTATACATATTATTTCATTTAATTTAAACAGCTTCTCGTATCTGTACTCCCATGCTCATAGCCGCATTATTCACAGTACCCAAGATATAGAAACAATCTAAGTGTCCATCACAGATAAATGAATAAACATGTGGTACACATATGTGATGGAATATTGTTGCACCATGAAAAAGAAGATACTCCTGCCAATTGCAAAGAGTTGGGTGAAACTTAACAATGATGTCATAATTTCCAAGTACATACCTGACAATTCTGTGTGGAATTCAAAACAAGAAAATGTTGGGTGAAACTTGAGGCTATTATGCTAAGTGAAATAAGTCAGAGAGAGAATGACAAGTAGTGAATAGTATCACTTATATGTGGAAATTTTTTGTAAAAAAAATACCAAACTCATAGAAACAGAGGTTAGAAAATGGTTGCCAGGGGCAGAAGGTGGATGAAATAAGGAGGAGTATAAATTTTAGGTATAAGATCAGTAAGATCTTAGGATTTAATGTATAACATGGTCACTAGAGTTAATAACGTTGTTGTTCAGTTGCCAAGTTGGGTGCAACTCTTTGCAATCCCATGAACTGCAGTATTCTAGGCCTCCCTATCCCTCATCATCTCCTGGAGTTTGTCCAAGTTCATGTCCATTGAATCAGTGATGCCTTCCAGCCATCTTATCCTCTGCTGCCCTCTTTTCCTCCTGCCATCAGTCTTTCCCAGCATCAGGGTCTTTTCTAACAAGTCAGCTCTTCATATCAGGTAGCCAAAGTATTGGAGCTTCACCTTCAGCATCAGTCCTTCCAATGAATATTCAGGGTTGATTTAGTCACCCATGAAGGGCTGATAACATTGTATTGTATTGTATAATTCAAATTTGCTTAGAGAGTTCTCATCAAAAAATAAAAAGGTAAATATGTGAAAAAATATAAACAGCTTCTGGGCTGTTAAGTATATATTTTAATCACTTCTACTTTATTGGTGGGGAAACTGACATTAACAGAGATTTAGTCATTTTCAAAGCATCTCAGCAGCTCCACAAATGGCTGGGCCAACACCCATGGAAATCCCTGATTCCAGTGTTCTTGTTCCTCTTTCTGCACTGTGTTCTTTCAATGAAGGGATGACTCAGGTCAACTCATTACCAGGATCATCCAGTGACAGAATTGTAAATTGAATGAGATTGATTTCACATACAAAGTTCAGAAGGAACTTTCCTCCAACATCCTATTTTATTGTTATGTTGGTAGGAGAGAAATTACTTTTTAAACCACAGGCAGGCCCTAATATAGTGATTTCCACCTTGGCTATGTATGAGATTGACTAGGGAGAATTTTACAAATCAGAATTTCTCAGGGTGGAGTTCTGTTTTCAGTATTTTTACATTCTCCAGAGGATTCCAAGGTGCAGCTAACGTTAGGATGCACAGCTCACATAATTTTTTTTTAGAAATGTATCACAACTTTTAAAATTCAGTGTACAAATAAACATTATGTTTTATACAGAAAATAATTATTCTTTAATGTGGGAAGCAGAATCAGGAATATCATGCTTTCTGTTTCTATCTGAAAGAAAATATATACTTTGACTTTCTATTTAGTATATAATATGTCCACTCATTAATAAGTCCCTGCATCTCCCTTGAAACTAAGGTGGTTGTTGTTTAGTCGGTAGGTTGTGCCTGACTCTTTTGATACCCCATGGACTGTAGCCCTTTTGGCTCCTCTGTCCATGGGATTTTCCAGGCAAGACTATTGGAATGGGTTGCCATTCCTCCTCCAGGGATCTTCCCAGCCCAGGGACTGAATATGCATCTCCTGCAGTGGCAGGCGGATTCTCTACCACTGAGTCACCTGGTAAACCTCATTAATAGGTCCTTGCATCTCCCTTGAAACTAAGGTAAGCAGGGCATTTTAGACATTTTAAAATTTTTTCCTAGAGAGTATGCCTTTTTGCTGTCCTTTGATTATTTACATGGTCTCTCAGAGATATGTGTGTGTGTGTGTACATTTAAGTAAAATGTTAATTCAATAATAGCACCAGAATACAATTTTCTGAAAAGAGGAGTTTCATAACAGGCCCACAAAGCAGGCAGAAGAGCGACAGGGTAACAATGCTGAATGTACTGCACACTGCTGTTTCAAGGGCACGGGTGAATTTAAAGCTACTACTCTCACATCTACTCACCGCCAAAATCACTCAAGGCAATAGAGTAAAGAATGGCTTCTATGAATAAAATATAAGCTGAGATTGTTTCTTTTAAGAAAAAAGACATATCTATGCTAAATCGTAAAACCTGTTTCTAGGGCTGTTCCCTGTAGCAGAGTTACTTGTCTGCTTGGCTTAGGCTGATTGTCACCCTCTTCAGCGGGGCTCTTGTTCAGATAACCATCCGGTGATATATGTGCTTTTCAGGAAAGGAGCTAGGAAAGAACGCATAAATGTGCATTCATTCCATTGCTAATCTGTGACTCACTTCTGTCCTTTCTGCAACTGATTGCTGACTCCTCCAGGGATTCTTTTAATGTTGTATTCCTTCGATAGTCTCTGTCTCTTTCAAATTCACTCTCATTATCTCAACTTTGGGCTCAACTTCCCTCCTGTGCACAACTAGACAGTTTGCCCCTATTTTTTTTTAGCTCTTCGCTCTCTGGCTTTTCCTCAGCATCACTGCCAATGACATTGAACCATCTGAACATGTAATCTTCTCTTCATTTGAGAAAAATCTAATGGAAATTTTTTTTTTTAGTTCCCAGATTCTGGGCCAGGAAAATTCCTCCATCTCACCTTCTAAATGTTTTAAACCAAGGCGATCAAGCTTTATGATCATGGCTTCCCTCTCCTGCCTGATCTACACCTTCACCTGCTGTTCCCCACTTAGCTGTTTATGAGATATCACTATGCCCTCACTTCCTGCTCCACTGGAAGTGGAGCAGGGTGGAGAAATGGAAAAAGCAAGGAGTAAAAAGCAAAGAGGATGAGCAAAAACAGTTAGGAGGAAGAATAAGGGAAAAGTTGGCAGAAGAAAGGTTACTGAAAAAAAAAGACAGAAAAGAAAGAATTTTCTATTGCTGACTCCTTGACGAAGAAGGGTAGTTATGAGTTCTAGGATAAGTGTTTAATTGGCAAACAGACAATTACATAAACATTGGTTCATTAAGTTCTGTTTATGAAGAGAAAATATTCATTTAATTGCAAAGTTAAGAAAGTAAACTTTCATCCTTTCTAAAGATTAATTTGCAAAATACTTAGAAAAGTATTGGCATAGATTTGGCAGATTTGCCTTGGACTATCTGGGAAATTTCATGCTGAAGCCAAATAATGCATTTTTATTAGGTGAAGGCTAAGTGCACTGATAAATGAATTGCAGAAAATTCTAAGTTATTTAAGGCACTTTTTATTTAAAATTCAGAGAGGTGAAAAGAAGCAGCCAGTGTCAGCAACTGTGATTTTAAAACACATTTAATTAACAAATTATTATTTCTACACTTATCTTTATACTTATTGTTCCTAGAATAAGTGAACCCATATACTGTAATCAATGTTGTTATCTTTTTATAAGCATATACTCTTACCTGTTTGGTAGCCGATACTACAGTAATCAGGTTGTTAGCATGCTAACAAATGTCTGATTGATTAGAGTTAACACTATTTTACACTCATTATTAAAATAATGCTTTTTTACTGTAATCTATCATATCTAAATAGGCTGAATTATATGATTTGACATGGTAGTGAATAATCTATTGCCCTCTGGAAAAAGTGTGCTGTATAATAATTCTCTGCCATATATTTGTTCTGAACATTGATCAAAGATAGGGCTAATTCTTTTTAGTTTTATCTGTGTGCTATTTAAGACCAGAATATGTTAAGAAGTGATGACTAGTGTGGCATAGCTGGCAAGCATATTCCTAAACACAAAGATACATGCAATGCCACGTTTGCATGATGTATGATCACTTATCACCACATAATATATTTCTTATTATACTTATATGAGCCTGTGGGGTTTCATTGTATTTGTTTATTTTAGAGCTTACACATATTAATAGATTATGATGATACATATCTATTTACCAGGGTATTAAGTTCAATCCTGTTTTATTTAAATTTGAGCACTATACATCAATTCTTCGGCACTCAGCTTTCTTCACAGTCCAACTCTCACATCCATACATGACCACTGGAAAAACCATAGCCTTGACTAGATGGACCTTTGTTGGCAAAGTAATGTCTCTGCTTTTGAATATGCTATCTAGGTTGGTCATAACTTTCCTTCCAAGGAGTAAGTGTCTTTTAATTTCATGGCTGCAATCACCATCTGCAGTGACTTTGGAGCCCCCAAAAGTAAAGTCAGCCACTGTTTCCACTGTTTCCCCATCTATTTCCCATGAAGTGATGGGACCAGATGCCATGATCTTCGTTTTCTGAACGTTGAGCTTTAAGCCAACTTTTTCACTATCATCTTTCACTTTCACCGAGAGGCTTTTGAGTTCCTCTTCACTTTCTGCCATAAGGGTGGTGTCATCTGCATATCTGAGGTTATTGATATTTCTCCCAGCTATCTTGATTCCAGCTTGTGCTTCTTCCAGCCCAGCGTTTCTCATGATGTACTCTGCATATAAGTTAAATAAGCAGGGTGACAATATACAGCCTTGATGTACTCCTTTTCAAGGAGGTAATTTGCCTAAATTCACCAGGGTGTGATAAGACACAAGAATTAGAATCTGGATCTGTGTCATCAAACCTTATCAGTTTCATTTACCACCTTATTTCTGTGCTAACCTGGGTAAAGATTGAGTTCATTCACTTCCAACAAAAGCAAGGAAGTACGGATCCTTTAGTCTTTGTGATCTCATCAAAGACATTAAAAGTAAAACACTGATTTTTATAAGGAAATGACTGAATAGTTTGGAGGATACTCTTTATGACTTTCACAGATCCCTAAGATTCCTGGACCTGGTTGGAATCTTTTTTTATTTTTTTTGGCCATGATGCATTATTTGCAGGGTCTTAGTTCCGTGTGTGTGTGTGTGTGTGTGTGTGTTGGTCACTCAGTCTTGTCCCACTCTTTGCAACCCCATGAACTGTAACGCTAGGCGCTCCTGTCCGTGAAATTCTCCAGGCAAGAATACTGGAGTGGGTTGCCATTCTCTTCCTCAGGGGATCTTCCCAAACACAGGGACTGAACCCAGGTCTCCTGAATTGCAGGCAGATTCTTTACCGTCTTGGCCACCAGGGACTGCACCCTAGGACCTCAGGAGTGAGAGCTCAGAATCCTAACCTCTGGGCCACCAAGGAATTCCCTGACAGTTTCTTATTTTACTTAGATTTGGAAGTCTGATGTTTAACAAAATAACAAAACTACTACTATTACTCCTCAATTTGATAACATTTTTGAGAAAGGCAACAATAAGAATTGTGCTTGGTTGTTATTTTGTCCTTTTAATCATCTTCAAACTCTTAGTGGCTAACACAGTGCTGAGCAGCAGGTTCCCAAAAATTATCTGTTGCAATTATAGATATTAGGAACAGGTGGCCATTTAGAATCCATTCTTAGTGCCATATGTTATTGTAACATTTTGCCGTTATAATTTGCTTTAGGTTGAAGGTAACTTCTAGCTTTCAAAATTTGAGAGACACTATAATTTTAGAACAACTGTGGAAGTAATGGATCCCAAGATCCCTTAAGATCCCTAAAGCATGCTCTATTTCTATATTTACATTGTGCAAATAATCATATTAGTTCCTTTCATATTTTTATTTGTATTTCTCTCATATTTTGAATATCCTTGAATTACCCTTAGTAAAGAAATAATGTAGAGATATAAATGTGTACATATGTAAGTACATAAAGTATGTACACATGAAGCCTTGTGTGTGACAAAAATTACAACTGGTATTCAATCCTAACTGTATAATCTGTAAGATGATTGACAGAGTTAGACATTTATATTTATAAATTAATACATATTCACTTGTGATGTGGCTTCTAGATTAGACTAATACAGTTTTAACCTACAATGTTAAATGTTTTTAATGTTTATCTTAAGCAGTAACATGCAATTTATCAAGTCATATAATTTAAAAAGATGGTAAGTTCAAATACTTTGCTGTTTATTAATGTATCACTTAAGCATTACTTTGATTCAGGAACTGAGCAGAATGGAGGATGGCAGGCAGTATCTGGGCAAATGCTAAGGTTAACATAGTTTAAAATTTAAAAAGTGAAAGTGAAAGTCACTCAGTCATGTCCGATTCTTTGCAACCCCATACGGACTGTATAGTCAGTCCATGGAATTCTCCTGGCAAGAATACTGGAGGGGGTAGCCTTTCCCTTCTCTAGGGGATCTTCCCAACCCAGGGTTCAAACCCAGGTCTCCCACATTACAGGGGGATTCTTTACCAGTTGAAAATGAAAAAGATTATCCACTAAATCCTGCTGGCCTAGTGGCTCAGATGGTAAAGAATTTGCCTGCAATGTGGGAGACCTGGGTTTGATCCTCGGTTGAAGATCCCCTAGAGAAGGGAATGGCTACCCACTCCAGCATTCTTGCCTGGAGAATCCCATAGACAGAGGAGCCTGGCAGGCTACATGGGGTCATAAGAGTCAGACATGACTTAGTAACTTTTATTTACTACTACTACCACCACCCACTCCAGTATGCTTGCCTGGAGAATTCCATGGACAGAGGCTACAGTTCATGGCGTCTCAAAGAGTCGGACACGATAGAGCAACTAACACACCTTCATCTACTAAATACACTCAGATATACTAACCCAATTATCCAGCTTGCATTTAAAAAAAATATGTTTTAATGAAAACTAAGAGTAACAAAATAAAAGCATATAGTTAATTAGAAAATGTACTGGAGATTGAGCCAGAATATACTGAGTATACAGTTCTACTCTATTATTCCAAATTCTATATAATGAGAAAAATTCTGAGAGCAAAAGCAGAATGGAGGAGAGAAAGAGGTGAGATAGGGAGAGGGTGCCACTGGGAAAAAAGACTACGAACACAAACACACACACATGTGAGCATGTGTGTGCACATCTTCAAATGAGCACCAAAAACTGAAGAATGCTGTTAGCAAACCAGATATTTTGTGGAATCCCTGGAATTTAGAAAGGAGATTAGAAAGAACTATGAAGATAATAAAACAAACATAAGAAAACAGAGCTCCAGACTTCTGTATCAATCCTGTGCTAATATGGTAGCACTCTAGGGGACCCCCATAATCAGAGTCAATGGATGCTAAGCACAGGAGAGGTCACCTAGCCATTCATCACCATAATTATTAGAGTAGATGGACCTCTCCTGTCTCAACTCTTCTCAGTTTATGCAAGGCAGTTGCCATTTAAAAGAGTTTACTTTAAGGTTTTAATTTCCAGTTGAAATAAAATAAATAGAAAACTCACTTGATGGGTTGAATTGAGAAGTGGATATAGCTATAAAAGAAAACAGTGAACTCAAAAATAGATTTTTCCCCATTAATGCAGAAAACAAATATGTAATGGTTATCATGAGATAATGCAGAAATATTGCAAAAATTTTATTAATACTCAATTAAACCTTGAAAATGTCAACACAGGATAACTGGTGGAGATGGAGCACATAGGAAAGTGAAACTATGTTATGTTCATTTTCTAAATAGATACTAAACATTATTCTATGAATGTGTATATTAAATGGTTATAACTATTAAATAGTTGTAACTATTAAGCATATGATATATAATGCTTTGCAGTAACATGGATGGACCTAAAGATAATCATACTGAGTGATAAGTCAGACAGAGAAAGATAAATATAGTATGATATTGCTTATTTGTGAATCTTAAAAAAATGGTACATATGAACTAATTTACAAAACATAAATAAATAAAATAATAGATGTAGAAAACAAACTTATGGTTACCAGGGAGGAAGAGGGGACGGATAAATTGGGAGATCAGGATTGACATATGCTCACTACTATATATAAAATAACTAGTAAGGACCTACTGTAGAGCACAGAGAACTCAATACGTTGTAATTACCTATATGGGAGAAGAATCTAAAAAAGAATGGATATATGTATACATATAAATGATTCACTTTATTGTGTACCTAAAACTAACAATATTGTAAATCAACTATACTTTAATAAAATCTTTAAAATAAAATTAAATAAAAACTAGAAAAAAATGAGAAAAGACAATTTGATGAATTAAAATGAGATTTTAAAAAACAAACAGATATTAGGCTGAAGACCATACTAAAAACCTCGTATGCACCATTCATTCACCTTCTCAGATTCACCTGCTCTTCTCCCAGCCACCTCTGCGAAGACTGCCTCTGAGTAGACACGGAACAACCTCTTCAGGTGTGTCTGCTTTGCATGTCAACACCCTTGCCTCATGCCTCATTCATGCCTCCTGTTCCCAGCATTTCGTCTTTCACAGATAAGTGCAGGTAGCTAAGGATTTTTGCTCAGTTCCCATCCATGTGCAGCCAGAATACAGGGCAAGGAAGAATTAACATCCCATCAGCCAGAATTTTGAGTAGTGAGCAATAGGAGTGAGTGGATAAATTCCCACCCTGTTCTCCCGAGACCATACTGTTCTGATTCACACCATTTTCTGGAAGGGTGGTTCTGAAGGTCAACCATCAGCTCCATAAATATTCTCTATTGACTCTCCCTTTTTCTCTCCACTTGACTTTACTCTGCTCCCTGCCTCTGGCTCTCCTTTCTGGGGACTCCAACCTAAGGAATGCTAAGTAAGTACAATAAACACAAGTTTTATTTCCTCATTATAAACAAAATCTTCAGCATCAGGCAGGCAGGCAGTCAAGAAATAATAAAATAAATAAATAAATAAATAAATGACAAAAGAAAGAAACCAAGTTAACCACAATCCTAAATCTAGCTATATTCCATATATGAGTGAGTGAAAACTATGATAACATAAAGTGTGATAATAACAGAAAATATATCAATATATAGGGCAAATTTTAATAACAAAAGTCACACATTGCACCAACACTGTGGAGCTAATTATAATAGCAGAAAACAGAGTGATGAATGGGACAAGCTAAAAATACACCTTATTGGTTTAAATAAAGTCATGAAACCTTCTATGCCTGAAATATATTATCAAGCTACACATATAAAACTAAGCTGATAGAAATACAAGGAGAAATGTACTGATCCCTAAGTGTTAGAACCTTTAAGATACTTCATTCCAAACAATTTTGATGATGATACTAGACTCAAAATAAAGAGGAACTGTAAAATTCAAATGAACAATTTTATTTAATATATATGCATATGTAGTATACATATACTGTATATGTACACAGAGAGAGAGAATGCTGCACTCTTAATACATTTTTTCTCCAAATACACAGGAAAGAATATTTAAAATTTTCACAAATACAATCAGAACAAATTATGTAATGGAAGGTCACATTCCCTGAACAAAACATTTCGAAAGTAAAGTTAAAAAGGAACAGTCAAAAATAAACCAATAACAATAACAAATATTCTCTTGCTTGGAAATTTTATATACTTAATAACAACTCTGTACTAGAAAGAAAATGAAAACAAATTATAAAATATTATGTTAAAGTTAATTATGAACATCTGATCTTCTTTTGGGTTCTCCAACATGCTGTATTCAGTCTCGTCTGAGACCCTTGGCAGTTAATATTTCCCACCTAATCTGCATAATGTTGTTCTCAGTTCTCATCTAGGATAATCATACTACCTGTCTCAAATGATATTTGAGAATATTAAATGGATTAATTTGTATAAAACATTTACAAGGGTCCCTTGTAAATCTAAAAATCAATTATGTAAGTGCTATCTAGCTATCATCATTACTATCATCATCATTATTGCTTTCTTTTTCTTTATGGACACTGTGTGTTTTATGTAATTAGCATCCATTTTTAAATTTCTCAAGTTTGAAATCAGTGTAAGTCTATGGTTACAAATTGAAAATGGCTTAGCTCTTACATAGAAGTTAATCAATGTGTTATTTGTGTAAATTGTTGCCTAAACTGCATTATTAGCTACCACTATAATGCTCTCCCCAGCCCCATAAAGTGGAAGTCACTTGTCCATTTGCACAAAACAACTGGAAGTCATCAGCTTCAAAAGACATTTGGCTAATTTGGGCACAATTGAGAAGTAAACGAACCATTTTCATCTACGTTTATTTATGAATTTTCAATGCAAATAGATAAAACATAAAAGCTTTTCCAGAAGTTCTTGCAAAGGTTAGATACTTCTTAAATAAGTACTTAAATAGAAGGGAAGTCTCTGTGTTTGTGCTTCTGTTATTTTTATGAGGTTGGATAATGTTTGTTGGCCTTTGACAATATTGTTAGTTGAAGTTAATTCATAGTCTTGTATCTATAATGGCTAGGGAGGAGACAAATGAAAATTTAAGAGTCTTAAAAAGGTCTCCAACATAACCAAAAAGATTCTGATTGTTTGAAATGGAGTAAGGCATCACAAAAAAGCATGTGTACTCAATCATGTCTAACTCTGTAATATCCTGGACTGTAGACTGCCAGGTTCCTCTGTCCATGGGATTTTCCAGGCAAGAATACTGGAGTGGGTTGCCATTTCCTACTCCAGGGGATCTTCTTGACCTAGGGATTGAACCCACCTCTCTTTCGTCTCTGAATTGGCAGGCAGATTCTTTACCACTAGCACCACCTGGTCCCAGCCAAGGCATCACAAGGAATTTCTAATTCATCTTGAGATGCAGCAGAAAGCATGGACCCTCAAAGGTATGATAAAAATGTATGGTTGTTTAAATACTATATCTATTCTTCCACATGGGATGAGCACCATCTCTATATTACCAGGAACATTTTCTAGGTTTAAAGAATGTGAGTGGCATCTCTCTGAATAAGCTTATTACTAGCATAAGAGGAACATTTTTTAGCTAGTACAAGGATGAAGTCAGAAGGGAGAAATAGATTTTCAGAGAGCATGTGATCGGAAAGGGAAAGCTGTTAGAATAATAGAAAGTGTTGTGAATGAGTTCCCAAAGCATATGTCACCAAATGCTAAACTGCAGAGGATGGGGGAGTTGACAGAATATACATTTAATAACGTCTATCATCTATCTCTACCTATATGTCTCATTTATCTATCTTAGTATTTACTGTACGGTACTAGAAATTGAATGCCTGGTGTTGTACCAGACAAATAGGTTGCCTTATACTGTGTTTCTTGCTCTCATGTAGCTTATAACATTAGAGGAAAGAGCTGCTAAATAAAATAATTATACAATTAATAAATTACATTAAGGGTAAGAATTAAAAAATAAATGCACACATGATTCTTATGCTTTTAATTAGAAACAATTGATTTTGGAAACTCTGGTAAAATTTGATTATCTACTTTTAGAAAATAGATGTTATTCATCATGTCTCTTTCTGTGACAAATAAAAGAAGCCCACCTGAACGTGGCTTAAACAAAAAGTGTCAGTAACTGAAAAGTTCACAGTATAACTGACTTGCAGCATGGTGGTGTGCCCTATACTTCCAAGTTATCAAGAAGGTCTTTCCATCTCCTGATTCTTTTTTTTTTTTTTAACCTTGGCTTCTTTTTCCTCCTGGAGCGTCTAGCAGCCAAGCTTTCTTCCCAAATTATGTTGAAATATAATTTATTTTCTGGTATTTTTCATAAAACTTCTGAGGTTAGTTCTGTGGCCCTGTATGGGTCAAATACCCATATCTGAAACAGTGGTCATGGGACTAGAGTGCTTTGATTGTTCAGGCCAGAATCTCACATACTCTACTAAAGTCCATGCTAGACAGAGCTCTCCCAAACCACTTTTCCTGGAAGTGAGGGAGCATAGATCCATTAGGAAATTAAGGCACATTTATTAGAAAAAAGAGAATGGATATTATATAGGCAAACAATAAATATTATAACTGCAGTATTTATCAAATAGTTTGTGAGAACTTAGAAAACAAGATAAGGGAAAAGCTTGTATGACTTAACAGAGCACCGCAGAATCCTTTTCTTATTTGGGTGGTGGATTATTTTTCTTTGCCTCCCTCCCTTTCCTCCTTCTCTCTCTCCTTTCTCTCTCTTCCCCATCTTTCCCTCTCTTCCTAACTTCTTTCCTTCTTTCCTCTCGTCCTTCCCTTTTTTGTTATCATCTTTAAATGATTAAATAACAATTAATTGTTTAATTTAAATGATTTTAATTTACTTTAAATGTCATTTACTTTAAATGACAATCAGCGGATGATTGACAGTAGAGATATGAATGAATCCCTAGTAGCAAACGACTGGGGCTCAGCTGGGATCTGCTAGGAGATTTACATTTTAAAGGGCTTCCCACCTGATGTTAATGGTAAACAACCTTCCTGCCAATGTGGGAGACAAAAGAGACACGGATTCAATCCCTCGGTAAGGAAGATCCCCTGAAGGAGGGCATGACAACCAACTCCAGTATTCTTGCCTAGAAATTCCATGGACGGAGGAGCCTCACAGGCTAAAATCCACAGGGTCGCACAGAGTTGGACAAGACTCAAGTGACTTAGCACGCATGATACATTTTAAAACTGGATATGACACATCAGAGAATGTTTTGATGAGAGCACACAAACCCAAAAGGATCTATCTGTTAGGAAGAGAGAGAACAGAATTTGGGAGCTAGACTGGATGTGAGGGGAGTTTGAAGGAGAATGGATACGTGGATATGTGTGGCTGAGTCACTTTGCTGTTCACTGGAAACTATCACAACATTGTTGATCAGCTAGACACAATATAAAATAAAGGTTAAAAAAAGAATTTGGGGCTAGAAAAACAAAGATGAAGACCCAGCCTTGGAGTAGTTGTGAAAGGGAGGTAATTCACTGAAGTATTTGAAAGTTTGTCTTGCTGAAAAGATTGCTGACTTTCTCTGTGCAGCTTCAGACTAAAAACATAGTACAAAGAGTTGGAAACTTAAGAGATGGTTTTCTTGTCTCCAGGAAACAAAAAGACTGCTAACAGAGCAGTAGGTGTTGAAGGTCTTGAAAGAGCATGTTTCTTTCCACTTTAAGATGCAAACCCAGCCTTGATTTCAACATGTAAGCTGTAGAAGAAAGACTGACTATTACATTTCCCAAACTGGCAGACAAAACACTGTGATACCCCTGAGGGGATGTTCTCACGGAGCCAGGCTTATTTCTTCTGTTCGGTCATGAATAAGTCTGCCCATAGAAAGCCTGACTGAACAAAATAAGGAATCTCCTAAGTCCTCTAGAGCAGGTGCACATAAGAGACCATTATCCCAATGTGATCATAGCAAGAAATTTAAGACCCAAAACATTCATAACTACTGTACAGTTTTCTCACTGCTTATTAGCTGCTTTGTTGATAAACCAAAGAGAAAGTAAGCTTTCCCTGAGTTCAAATGAAAATCCTTACCAAATCTCAAACCTAGATCAGACTAGGAGGTCTGTCATAGGGCTTGTTTTCTCAGAGCCATTGGAACCAGTATAATCCCTTGGGAGGGGTTTTCCTGAATGATCTCAAGAGCTCTGTCCAGCTCTTAAATTCTATGACTCTTATTTATGCCCATTACCTATTGATTTATGAGGTTATTGTCTACAGAAACTCTTTGAAGTCCAAAAGTGAATAATTTAATACATCACTGCATTCTTGCTGTTTTATTCTTTGAGATCACATGCACATTTTCAATTTATTTTTATTAAAAAAAATATTTATTTGGCTGTGCTAAGCCTTAGTTGTAGCACACAGAATCTTTGCTGTGGTATGTGAGATCTGATTCCCTGGTCAGGGAATGAACCCAGATCCCCTGCATTGGGAGTGCAGCATCTTAGCCACCAAACCACTACTGAATCACACACATGCACATTTTTTAAAAAAACTAAAATAAATAAACAAAGTAAAACACTGCCTCTTCTGTATTCTTCCACAGAAAGGGAATTTCACCCAGTAAAAACAGCAGGTCTACATTGTCCTAGGAAGTCACTCACTCCTGGTTATCTTATCTCATAAATAGGTCCAGTCCGTCTGCCTATTTTTGTAGTCGAAATGTTGAATGTGAAAAAGCAGTATTCTTAGCTTCCCTTGTGGCTTTGGTGGTAAAGAATCCACGTGCAATTCAGGAGACCTGGTTTGGATCCCTGGGTTGGGAAGATCCCCTGGAGAAGAGAAAGGCTACCCACTCCAGTATTCTGGTCTGGAGAATTCCATGGACTGTATAGTCCACTGAATTGCAAAGAGTCAGACACAACTGAGTGATTTTCACTTTTCATAAAACCTTACTTCAATGTAAGGCTTTGTTTTTATAACTCTTCCATTCACAATTACAACAAATATAAGAAGGAGGAATATTTTGCAATGAAAACTCTACTCTCATCTCAAACAGCAGAGCACGTAGATTGGTACGCGGAGTGGGTGAGGGGGGTGTCATGGTGCACTGCTTTTAGGATAAGGTGGTGTATTTCTTTTTTCTCATGTCTAGTGCAGTTGAGGAACAGTAACTTGAGTTATAAAAATCATTCCAAAATTAAAAAAATAAAAAATAGCAAAAAAAACCCAAACCAAAACAAACAAAATTTTTTCAGATCTGATAGGAAACATTTAAAGAAGATACAATTTTATTGCTGTTGTTGCTGTTTTGGGGGTGGCTCTCTGAAAGTTGCATTGAGAAAATGAAGCTTGTGAATGAAGTGGTTTCTATTACTGATCTGGTTTCATTTGTGGATGCATAATTTTAGCTACCATAGTAGCAAAAAAAGAAAGGAAAATATATCCCCTATTCTTAGTTATAAATTGTTTCAGGTAATTTTGCTGCACAAAGAGGTGAAGGACACTTTCAGTGAGCAGGGCTGTTGGAAAGACAGGCAGGACTCTGAGTAGACACCCTCACTCGGTTCCCCCGATCCTCTTTTCCTCCCATTCACTGTTTTCTGTCTTGATGCCCCACTCCTTCTCCCCGGGTTTGGGCTCTTTAGAAAGAGAAGATATGCAGCATTGAACTTAATTGTCATGGTTCATAGTAACCGAGGAACTGAGAACCATGGGGCTCCTCAATGACTTGGGTTTTTTAGACTCTGGACATAATAGTATATTGATTAAAAACTCAGATCTATTCTGCCGATGCTGAGCTCCACACCATAGTGCCCTTGACACATACATTCTTTCTGTAAATTGTAGCCTATATGCCTCACTCTCCAAATCCAGGCTGTTGTGTGTGTGTATATATGAAGTGAAGTGAAGTGAAAGTCACTCAGTTGTGTCTGACATTTTGTGACTCCAGGGACTGTAGACTTCCAGGCTCCTCTGTCCATGGGATTCTCTAGGCAAGAATACTAAAGTGGGTAGCCATTTCCTTCTCCAGGGGGTCTTCCCAACCCAGGGATTAAACCCAGGTCTCTGCACTGCAGGCAGATTCTTTACCATCTGAGCTACTAGGGAAGTCCATGAATATATATATACACACACACACACACATATATGAAATAAATATGTATGGTAAGTATATATATATATATGGTAAACATAGGGAAATTCAAGAAAGTCATATATAAAATCATATTTACTTCTTAAAGAGATGCTCAGGAAGCAAGAAACAAAGGGATCTGAAGAGAATGCACTGGTCATAGCAAACACCCTCTTCCAACAACACAAGAGAAGACTCTACACATGGACATCACCAGATGGTCAACACTGAAATCAGATTGATTATCTTCTTTGCAGCCAAAGATGGAGAAGCTCTATACAGTCAGCAAAAACAAGACTGGGAGCTGGCTGTGACCCAGACCATGAATTCCTTATTGCCAAATTCAGACTTAAATTGAAGAAAGTAGGGAAAACCACTAAACCATTCAGGTATGACCTAAATCAAATCCCTTATGACTATACAGTGGAAGTGAGAAATAGATTTAAGGGTCTAGATCTGATAGATAGAGTGCCTGATGAACTATGGAATGAGGTTCATGACATTATAAAGGAGACAGGGATCAAGACCATCCCTATGGAAAAGAAATGCAAAAAAGCAACATGGCTGTCTGAGGAGGCCTTACAAATAGCTGTGAAAAGAAGAGAAGTGAAAAGCAAAGGAGAAAAGGAAAGAAATAAGCATCTGAATGCAGAGTTCCAAAGAAAAGCAAGGAGAGATAAGAAAGCCTTCCTCAGCGATCAATGCAAAGAAATAGAGGAAAACAACAGAATGGGAAAGACTAGAGATCTCTTTAAGAAAATTAGAGATACCAAGGGAACATTTCATGCAAAGATGGGCTTGATAAAGGACAGAAATGGTATGGACCTAACAGAAGCAGAAGATATTAAGAAGAGGTGGCAAGGTGGTACAAAAAAGATCTTCATGACCCAGATAATCACGATGGTGTAATCACTCACCTAGAGCCAGACATCCTGGAATGTGAAGTCAAGTGGGCCTTAGAAAGCATCACTATGAACTAGTGGAGGTGATGGAATTCCAGTGGAGCTATTTCAAATCCTGAAAGATGATGCTGTGAAAGTGCTGCACTCAATATGCCAGCAAATTTGGAAAACTCAGCAGTGGCCACAGGACTGGAAAATGTCAGTTTTCATTCCAATCTCAAAGAAAGGCAATGCCAAAGAATGCTCAAACTACTGCACAATTGCACTCTTCTCACATACTAGTAAAGTAATGCTCAAAATTCTCCAAGCCAGGCTTCAGCAATACATGAACCGTGAACTTCCAGATGTTCAAGCTGGTTTTAGAAAAGGCAGAGGAACCAGAGATCAAATTGCCAACATCTGCTGGATCATGGAAAAAGCAAGAGGGTTCCAGAAAAACATCTATTTCTGCTTTATCAATATGCCAAAGCCTTTGACTGTGTGGATCACAATAAACTGGAAAATTCTGAAAGAGATGGGAATAAGAGACCACCTGACCTGCCTCTTGAGAAACCTGTATGCAGGTCAGAACAGTTAGAACTGGACATGGAACAACAGACTGATTCCAAATAGGAAAAGGAGTACGTCAAGGCTGTATATTGTCACCCTACTTATTATGCAGAGTACATCGTGAGAAATGCTGGGCTGAAAGAAGCACATGCTGAAATCAAGATTGCCGGGAGAAATATCAATAACCTCAGATATGCAGATGACACCACTCTTATGGCAAAAAGTGAAGAAGAACTGAAGAGCCTCTTAATGAAAGTGAAAGTGAAGAGTGAAAAAGTTGGCTTAAAGCTCAACATTCAGAAAACTAAGATCATGGCATCTGGTCCCATCACTTCATGGCAGATAGATGGGGAAACAGTGGAAACTGTGCCAGACTTTCTTTTTGGGGGCTCCAAAATCACTGCAGATGGTGATTGAAGCCATGAAATTAAAAGACACTTACTCCTTAGAAGGAAAGTTATGACCAACCTAGATAGCATATTGAAAAACAGAGACCTTACTTTGCCAACAAAAGTCCGTCTAGTCAAGGCTAGATGGTTTTTCCAGTGGTTATGTATGGATGTGAGAGTTGGACTGTCAAGGAAGCTGAGGACCAAAGAATTGATGCTTTTGAACTGTGGTGTTGGACAAGACTCTTGAGAGTCCCTTGGACTGCAAGGAGATCCAACCAGTCCATCCTAAAAGAGATCAGTCCTGGGTGTTCATTGGAAGGAATGATGCTAAAGCTGAAACTCCAATACTTTGGCCACCTCATGCAAAGAGTTGACTTATTGGAAAAACTCTGATGCTGGGAAAGATTGAGAGCAGGAGGAGAAGGGGACGACAGAGGATGAGATGGCTGGATGGCATCACCAAACCAATGGACATGAATTTGAGTGAACTCCGGGAGTTGGTGATGGACAGGGAGGCCTGGCGTGCTGTGATTCATAGGGTTGCAAAGAGTCGGACATGACTGAGCAACTGAACTGAACTGAACTGAATCTTTTATTTAGTAAACTGGGCAGTGGATATGGCTATTCATTTTATGTTTTATAAACTTTATATATGTTAAATGCTGCATTACTTCTTAAAAGAGTGAGTCTAATATGATACATTTCTAGTACTATATCAACAAATCCCTACTTTTTATATGACAGGAAAAGCCCAAATAACAGCAAATATTTATGAAAGTAAAATATTAAAATATGCAATTATGAGTAAAATTTCCCTTACAGTGTCTTGGGTGCATCAAGATGCACTCAATCATCCATTCTAGAAATCAGTGCAGAAAAATTATGTCAGTTCTAAAAATAATTGTAAAGAGTCACCTTCAAATTACTCTCTGACAGCTGGCAGAAAATAAACATTTGGAGATAGTATGCTAATCAAATACCCATTTTATTTTTGATATTTAGTATAAAAATTATGAACTTAGGAGATTAATAGTGTTTCAAGTTTGAAGTTTTTTAAAAGTTACCCATTCAAGTGGTTCTCAGCTTGTTGTTTAGTTGGTACCAAGCATTTTGTCAAAGTGATTTCCATCATCACTGAAAAAAAAGCCATTTTTTTCTGATCATTACATTGATAAGTTATTAGGAATTCTGTTATATTTATCACTTATAATAAGTTTCAAAACAACCAAGAATATTAAGTAGTAGTTTTTGAGTAAGTTTTATTTATATCACCTCCTATGTTGAATTGCATGGTTCTACAACTTATATAAAAAAAATGGAAGCAGTGACAGACTTTATTTTCTTGGGCTTCAAAATCACTGTGGATGATGACTGCAGCCACAAAATTAAAAGATGCTTGCTCCTTGGAAGAAAACTTATGAGAAACCTGGACAGTATATTAAAAAGCAGAGACATCACTTTGCTGACAAAGGTCTATATAGTCGAGCTATGGATTTTCCAGTACGCACATGTGGATGTGAGATTTGGACCATAAAGAAGACTGAAAGCCTAAGAATTGATGCTTCTGAACTGTGGTGTTGGAGAAGTCCCTTGATAGTCCCTTGAACAGCAAGGGGATCAAACCAGTCAATACTAAAGGAAATCAATGCTGAATACTCATTGTAAGGACTGATACTGAAGCTGAAGCTCCAATACTTGGCCACTTGATGTGAAGAGCTGACTCATGGGAAAAGACCTGATGCAGGGAAAGTTTGAAGGCAGGAGGAAAAGGGAGTGACAGAGCATAAGGTGGTTGGATGGCATCACTGATTCAAATGACAGGAGTTTGAGCAAACTCAGGGAGATTGTGAAGGACAGGGAAGCCTGGTGTGCTACAGTTTATGGGGTCACAAAGAGTCAGACATGACTTAGTGACTGAACAACAACTTATAAAAAAATAGATTCAAACCAGAACAAATAGAATGGGAATTCAAGAGAGCAATGAAAAGCACAGCATACAGGGTCTTGGAATAGTCTAAACATTAGTAGTTTGTGTCTTCTATTTTGTTTTAATAAAATCTGTATTCACTTAAAGAAGACAAGCTGGCCAACAAACAGCAGAAGAGGTAGACCAATAGCAAAGTTTTATTTCAAGCACCACAAAAATAAATAGTAGCATTGTTATTGAAGGAGAGTGGGCAATTCAGAAAGAATGCTGAAATAGAATAACAAAGAAATACAGTAAAAGTGGAAACGAAACACATGGAATTTTTCAAAAGAAATTGTATATAGAAAGTATGATGTGTGTCTGTGTTTTAGCCGCTCAGTCATGTCAGACTCTTCAAGACCCCATGGACTGTAACCCATAAGTCTCCTTTATTCATGAAATTCTCCAGGCAAGAATACTGGAATGGGTAGCCATTCCCTTCTCCAGGGAATCTTCCGGACCCAGAGATCGAATCTGGGTCTCCAACATTACAGGCAGATTCTTTACTGTCTGAGCCACCTAGGAAGCCCAGAGAATATTATACACCAAGAGCAAGCTAAGAAAGTGAATTTTAACTTTAGTTGTTCAGTTAAACTTTAGTTTAACTTAGGTTGCTACAAGAAACTACAAAAATGAACCTAATAGTACATTCTCCCCCAAGAATATTATTGAAGCCACAGTTCACGGTGTTACTTTCAATGAAGCACCATGTTTGTAAACGAGGCTAGATCTGAGTTCAACAGACTTACTCTTTTAAAAATTGCAGTTAGGAAGCAAGAGTCAAGTATAACTTTCATCAGTGGCAACTAGATAATGGCTTGAAATTCTCAGTGAGTAGCAAGTAGATCACTTCTCATCTTCTTTTACATTATTTCAGGTCTTTGAGGGGCCACAAAGCATTTAGTACTGAAACCAAAGATAATAACTGATCATATTACATAAGTTGGTAATGTACCAGAAAATTAACTCACATTTCAGTATTTCGTTCATCAATTGAATGATCTCCATGAAACTAACATGTGATGATGGCTGCTCCATCCTATTTGTAGCTAGGATGAGAAATCATTTTTTTTTTAAATACTTGGATATAAAGGCAAGAATTAGGCAATATATCACCATTGATAACACATTAATTTCCTTCTTCTAAGCCAGGATATTAATTGATTAAGTCATTCAACAACTACGTATTGATATGTCCACCAGTTATAACTGACTAAGTTAGCTATGAACAGTAAAACTAAATTAAACAAAAATTTAGTTTCTGCCCTCAAGGTGCATATAGTCTAGTAGGAAAGATAACATACTCTTCTATATTCTATAAACACATGGAAGGGAAAGTGTTTGTCGCTTAGTCGTGTCCAACTCTTTTCAACCCCATGGACTGTAGCTCACCAGGCTCCTCTGTCCATGGAATTCTCCAAGCAAGGATATTCCATTCTCCAGGGGATCTTCCCAACCCAGGGATCAAACCTGGGTCTCCTGCATTGCAGGCAGATTCTTTACTAATCTGAGCCACCAGGGAAACCTCTACAAACACATATTGGAACTCTAATATAACATGCTACAAATTTCAGAGGAAAAGTCTAAAATAATGGTGTTTTCATTCAATCAAACTGAAATGTTTTCAGTAGGCCATGAGATACACTCCAATTTCCATATTTGTATTCATTTTGAAAATGTCTATAAAAAATTCTTATTTAACTTTTTAAAAAATGAGATAAAATTTACCATTTTAACAATTAGGTCAGGTTCAGTAAAATCACAATATTGTTCAGTGATCACCACTCTCTAATTCTAGAACATTTTCATCACCCGCCAAAGAAAAGCAATAATCTTTAAGCAGTCACCATCAATTCTCCACAGTCCCCAGGCCCTGGCAACACTTAATATAATTTGTCTTTATGACATAAATGTCTGTTTATTCTGGAAATTTCATATTAATGGAATCTTATATAGCCTTTTGTGTCTGATTTCTCTCACTTAGCATAATGTTTCAGGTTTCATGAGTATATGAGTGCTGTTTTTTTTTAATAGCTAAATAATATTCCATTGCATAGATATATCACATATTATTTACCCTCTTCCCTAGTCAGTGGAATTTTGTGTTGTTTCCATCTTTTGCCTGTTGTGAATAACATTGCTATGAACATTAATTTATACATTTTGTGCAAATACGTATTTTCAATTCTCTTAGTTACACCTACGAGTGGAATAGCTGGTCATATGATAACTCTGTTTTGGATGAACTGTCAACCTTCTCCACAGTGGTCACATCACTTTACACTACTAACAACAATGTACAAGGATCCCTGTTTCTTCACTTTTTAGTGACATCTGTGATTTCTCATTTTGTTTCTTATAGTCATTCTAGTGGATGTGAAGTATCTCACTGCAGTTTTGATTTGCATTTCCCTTTTCACTTTCATGCACTGGAGAAGGAAATGGCAACCCACTCCAGTGTTCTTGCCGGGAGAATCCCAGGGTTGGGGGAGCCTGGTGGGCTGCCGTCTATGGGGTCGCACAGAATGGGACACAACTGAAGCGACTTAGCAGCAGCAGCAGGAGCAATGACTATGGTGCTGAGCATCTTTTTATGTGTTTATTCGTCACTTGTATGTCTTCTTTGGAGAAATATCTATTCAGATCAATTGCAAATTTTTCAATTTTATCTTTTGGTGCTGAGTTGTGAGAGTTCTTTATATATTCTGGATACTAGACCCTTATCAGATATACTATTTGCAAATATTATCTCTCATTTTATGAGCTGTTTTTTTACTTTCTTGATAACGTCCTTTGAAATATATATTTTTTAAATTTGTTTAGCTTATTTTTTCATTTGTTGCTTATGCTCTGATGTCATAATTAAGAAACCACTGCAAAGTACACTAAAATTTACAGCTGTTTCCTTCACAGATTTTTATAGATTTAGGTCTTACATTTACGACTTTGATCTATTTTGAGTTAATTTTTACTTGTGATAGGAGATAAGGATCTAAACCCATTCTTTATCTTGTGGATATCAAGTTGTCTCAGCACTTTCTTTTATTAAAAAAAATTACTCTTTCCCATTCAGTGGTCTTGGCATCTTGTTGAAAATCAATTAGCCATAGATATATGGATTTATTTCTGAGCTTTCATTTCAGTCTCATTGATGTATATATCTGTTTTTATGCCATGCTGTCCTAGTGGCTCAGAGAGTAAAGTCTGCCTGCAATGCATGAGACCGGGGTTCAATTTCTGGGTTGGGAAGATCCCCTGGAGAAGGAAATGGCAACCCACTCCAGTATTCTTGCCTGGAGAACTCCATGGGCAGAAGAGCTTAGCTGGCCACAGGGGTTTGTAAAGAGTCAGACATGACTGAGTGACTAATACTTTCACTTTAACGGTATATGTTTTCACTTCCTTGGTTAAATTTATTCATAAGTGTTTTATTCTTTGTGATGGTATTATGTATGAAACTGTTTTCTCAGTTTCATTTTAAATTATTTATTCAAAGTGTATAGAAATACAACTGAGTTTTTGTATATTAATATCATGTTCTGAAATTTTGATAAACTCATTAGCTCCAATAGGTATTCTTGGGTTATTTGAGATTTTATTTTATTTTATTTTTTTCTATATATAAGATCATGTCATCTGTGAATAGAGATAGTTTTGCTTCTTATTTTTCAAGATGTATGCCTTTTATTTATTTCCCTTGCCTGATTGCTCTGGCAGAGTTTCCAGAAAATTTTGAAAAAAATGATAAGAGCAGACACCTTTGGCTTAGTCCTGATGTCAGTGTAAGAGCTTTCAATCTTTTACCATTAGTATGAAGTTAGCTGTGGGTTTTCAACAAACGTCCTTTATCAAGATGAACAAGTTCTATTTATTCTTATTTTGTGGACTAATTTTTCATAAAGACAATGTTGCTATTTTCCAAATTTTATCTGGTGAACAAGAAGTCAGATTTGGGTGATCAAGTGGGAAGTAGTTTGAGAATACAGGAATTTACTGGGGGCTGGTAGGTGATCTTTGTAGTAAGTGCAGCTCAGTAAGAAATATTTTAGCTTCTCTTTAGTTTCTGATATCTATAATATGTATTACTTTGAGATTTTCTAATTTTAGAAACTGTCCTTAATAAGTGTTCATTTCTTATTCTATCTTATTTGAAAGATACAAATGAGTGCTTCTTTTAATGTCTAGCATTCTTTCATTATTTATTGCTCAGATGTCAAGATTGCTGCCCATTTTTAACATTTTAACATGTGTGTATGAATCACATGATAATTGTTACTTTACAACATTTAAAACAAGAAAGGAGGAAAAATATGAAAGTTTTACTGATTTAAAAGAATGAAAGAGAAGTATTTAAAATTTGGTTGGAAATAATTCTTACTAATGAAAATATGATTATAGACATATTTTCTGAAGTTGAGAAACTAAGATTAGACTGAATACACAGTATTTTTTCAATCACAATGTCATCATGATCGATACAGTGAAATTTTAATTAACACTCAATATTGCTGGCAAAGAGCAGCAATGACATTATAAATGGATTTAAAAGGGTATAGTGTAAATATATTAGTAGAAATCAGATAACTGCTTGGAAGAATCACGAGGATGGTAAAATATTTGATTTTTTCAACATTGACATGAAAGTCACCTATCTATTCAGTGCATTCATAATTTAATAAAGCTTTCTTTCAACATGCTTTCTGAATCAAAGATTAATTTTTCAATAGAATGATATACACACATGTTACTAATATTAAAATTATAAATTCTCAAATGCTAGTAAATAACAAATGATTAAAAAATAATGTAGAGGGATATCTCTTCAGCTTTGTTTTCTAAATATCAACCAGATTAAATGAAGATATGGTTCATGTTTAAAACATACCAAATGGCATTTTGCTGATGGAGCTTATAAAATGAAAACAAAATTAAAATACTAAATAGAGCCACACATTTGAATCTAATAATATTTTAAAATGGCAATTCTGATTTTTTTTAAAAAAAAGAATACATGAGATAGGAACAAAGTATAAACAAAAGTAATAAAAATTCATATATAGTAAATTTATGCAAAGATTATAAGAATGGTAAAAATAATCCTTTTTTCTATTAATATAGTGTTATTGTATGTTTAAATTAATTATAATTGTATATACCCTTCTCTATTTTTGACAACTGAATATTTTGGTCTTCAGTTTACAAAGTATTTGATGGATATCACCTATATACTATATGCTTCCAAACTAAACTAAGTTGCAAACTAAGATGGCTCCTGCAGTTGAAAATTACAAACTGCATCACCCACTATGATTTAGGATGATTTCACAGAAACAACCTAATTATGTGTAATATACATAAGCATCCTCTAGAGAGAGATTCCTAGTTTATTCCCCCACCCTAGCCTAGAATCACATTATGTGACTTATTAAAAATGCCCACGGGGTGTGAAGAGTAGGAATCTAGTTAAGCTTTACAGTTTCTGAGAATTCAAGTGGCATGATTTGGAGTAGTTACCTTTATTTCACTAGATAAGAATTTATATACTTTGTAACCAAAGCTGCATTGTTTAAAACATTATCACTTGTGGAAATGATGGTTTCACAGATGGAGACAATTTTAAATTTCCTACACTGTGATTGATTTCTAGAAACTTAAGTTGTTGTTTTTTAAAAATCTTAACAAAAATGTCTATTGCTTCTACATGAAAACAACTGGCCAATTCAAAGCAATAGTTTAAATTTATTTAACATTAAGAAAAACACACACACACTTGCAGTCTTTAAATGCTGAATGTCTCTTCTGAGTATACACAAACTTGAGAAAATCATTCATCCAATTAGTAAAACAGACAAAATGAAACAAAACAGAAATTCCCCATGAACCAACAGAATTGATAAACCAAAATTGTCATCTGTACTCATTTTTCACCTGGCCAAAATATATCTTTGAATACCATAGAACTAGTGAAGAGGAAATGTTTTGATATATTAAACAGGGAAAGGTATATTAAACATATAGATAATCTAAAAACTTTAAATAAAATCTGATGCTTTAGATGTTTCCTCTATACTTTTTAAATTAAAAGGATAATTCAATAATAAAAGGATACTATCTAAATTTGTATTTTCTTAGTTTTTTTCCTTCATTCTAATTGAGTTGCTAGTGAATACTTATGTGACCATGGAGCATGCAGCAAGGAGAGAGAAGAGAAAATCAAGAACCTGATTAACATACCAAGTCAATCCCAGAATAATCAAGAATTCACTGTGTTATCTTTTGTAGTCAGATATAATAAGTATTAGAAACTTAAAGCTATGAACTTTAGTGTGCTTTCTATGGAAGAAGACATTTTCAATGAATAGCTACATAATTTAATATCTATTTGTCTTCATATTGTGTTAAGCACTCTTACAAATAACAGTTTAGCAAAACTGTGATGCTCAAAATCCTTCAAGTTAGGCTTCAACAGTATGTGAACTGAGAACTTCCAGATGTACAAGCTGGATTTATAAAAGGCAGAGGAACCAGAGATCAAATCACCAATATCCGTTGGATCATAAAAAAGCAAGGGAATTCCAGGAAAATATTTACTTTTAATTCATTAACTATGCTAAAGCCTCTGATTGTGTGGAGCACAACAAACCATGGAAAATTCTTAAACTTATGGGAATATCAGAACACCTCACCTGCCTCCTGAGAAACCTGTAAGCCACAGTTAGAACCAGCATGGAACAATTGACTAGCTCAAAATTGGGAAAGGAGTATGACAAGGCTGTGTACAGTAACCCTGCTTATTTAACTTCTATACAAAGTACATCATGTGAAATGCTGGGCTGAATGAATCACAAACTGGATTCAAGTTTGCCAAGAGAAATATCAACAACCCTCAGATATGTAGATAATACCAGTCTAAGAGTGAAAATTGAATAAGAACTAAAGAACCTCTTGATGAGGTTGAAAGAAGAGAGTGAAAAAGCTGACATTCAAAAAATTAAGATCATGGCATATGGTCCCATCACTTCATGGCAAATAGGTGGGTAAAAAGTGGAAACAGTAGCAAATTTTATATTCTTGGGCTCCAAAATCACTGTGGATGGTGACTGCAGCCACAAAATAAAAAGATGCTTGCTCCTTGGAAGAAAAGTTATGCTTTGTCAACAAAAGTCAAAGAAGTCAACAAAAGAAGTGGGTGACTCAATGGACATGAGTTTGTGCGATCTCTGGGAGATAGTGAAGGACAAAGAAGCCTGGTGTGCTGCAGTCCATGGGGTCACAAAGAGTTAGACATGACTTAGCAACTGAACAACAACAAAAGTGTGAAGTCTCTCAAATTTTGTGATCTTGGAAAGTCAGTTCAATTCAGTTGCTCAGGTGTGTCTGACTTTTGTGACCCCATGAACCACAGCATGCCAGGCCTTCCTGTCCATCACCAACTGCCGGAGTCTACCCAAACCTGTGTGCACTGAGTCGGTGATGCCATCCAACCATCTCATCCTCTGTCGTTCCCTTCTCCTCCTGACCTCAATCTTTCCCAGCATCAGGGTCTTTTCCAATGAGTCAGCTCTCTGAAATCAGGTGGCCAAAGTATTGGAGTTACAGCTTCAACATCATTATCAGTGTTCATCCTTCCAATGAACACTCAGGACTTATCTCCTTTAGGATGGACTGGTTGGATCTCCTTGCAATCCAAGGGATTCTCATGAGTCTTCTCCAACACCACAGTTCAAAAGCATCAATTCTTTGGTGCTCAGCTTTCTTCACAGTCCAATTCTCACATCCATACTGACCACTGGAAAAACCATAGCCTTCACTAGACAGACCTTTGTTAGCAAAGTAATGTCTCTGCTTTTTAATATGCTATCTAGGTTGGTCATAACTTTCCTTCCAACGAGTAAGCGTCTTTTAATTTCATGGCTGCAGTCACCATCTGCAGTGACTTTGGAGCCCAAAAAAATAAAGTCTGACACTGTTTCCACTGTTTCCCCATCTATTTACCATGAAGTGATGGGACCGGATGCCATGATCTTAGTTTTCTGAATGTTGAGCTTTAAGTCAACGTTTTCACTCTCCTCTTTCACTTTCATCAAGAGGCTTTTTAGTTCTTCTTCACTTTCCGCCATATGGGTGGTGTCATCTGAATATCTGAGGTTATTGATATTTCTCCCGGCAATCTTGATTCCAGCTTGTGCTTCCTCCAGCCCAGCGTTTCTCATGATATACTCTGCATATAAGTTAAATAAGCAGGGTGACAATATACAGCCTTGACGTACTCCTTTTCCTATTTGGAACCAGTCTGTTGTCCCATGTCCAGTTCTAACTGTTGCTTCCTGACCTGCATACAGGTTTCTTGGAAAGTAAGTTTATTTAAATCCAATCAACTGAGTTTTCAACTAAATGCAATCTCTATAAGATTCAAATGATTATACCTCTTTTTCTAATATTTATATTGGCTGAACCAATCATGCAACATAATATTATGTTTTAAGGAGGAAAAAAAATCAACACAATATTTTGTTTCTCTGTTAGGCCATGAAGTACTCATCAGAGACTCAAAAAGTAGTTGGTACTCAGAATGCCTTAAACAAAATATTTTAATTATTTTGGCTAGCAAGGCTTAAATGTATTTCAGTGCATTGAGCCAGGGAAATTTGCTTTGTCTTCTCCCTCAGTGAAATAATGTTGTGTATGTCATTACTGAAATACACTACTGGAATTATGAAATTGTTTAACATGAAAAATATGACAAATTCCAAAGGTTTCACATGAAACATTAGATTCTAGTGAACTAGACAGAGTCCTTGATTATTAGGTTCAAATTAAAAGTGATCTACAAATATATGCTATGATGTGAGAAGAGGAACAATATTATTGGTAGGAAAATATTAATGGGGAAAATGTAGTAAAATAAACTATGGCGTGATTTGGAATTGAAGTATCAATTCTAAGTATTCTATTTTTACCCCCTGCTCTTTGAGCAACATCATTTCTATGCCTTACTTTTCTTATCTGTCACAAGAGTTTCAAAATAAAGAAATGTTTCAATTCCACATCCCATGTATCAATAGTCAAGAGTAAATTGTGTTCAGAATATTACAGTAGCAACAACCCTAGGTGTGTATGAGAATTTATTCTAGGACAGCTAAAATATTAGCATTTTACTTGTATTGCATAACTTAAAACTTATAGCAATCATCTGAAGTTAGCTTTATTTTATCTATTTCACAGATTGGGAATGTTGAATCACTTTGCAGGTAGATGACCAATCCAGAATTCAAATCTGCCTTTTCTTGATTTTAAATGTTCTTTCAGCCAGTTTGTGTCTTTCAGTTGGAACATTTAATCCATTTACATTAAAGATAAGTATTGATAATATATGTTCCTATTACCATTTTCTTAATTTTTAATTTTTGGGGGCTTGTTTTGTGGGTCTCTTTCTTAGGATTGACACATTTACCACCATGTGTAATATAGATAACTAGTTGGAACCTGCTATAAAGTATAGGAAGCTTAGCTTGGTGCTCCATGATGACCTAGTAGGGTGGGATGGGGATGGGGTGGGAGGCAGGGGATATATATATATATATATATATATACACACACACACACATAACTGATTCACTTCATTGTACAATAGAAATTAACATAACACTGTAAAGGAATTATGCTCTGATAAAATAAAAATTTATGGAAAAGATTTTTAAAAATAAAGCTAATGCCACACTAAAATAAATGCTTTTTTAGCTAAATCATATGTTCTTGATTGAAAGAGAAGTAATGTGACAGCAAGAAAAACAGAGCTTAATTATGAAAACAGGAGGTGGGAGATTCATAACAGAAACTCCACTGATGGAAAACCAGCAAGCAAGAGAATGGCCTGTTGACAGAAGGCCAGCTGGCTCATGGCATCCTCATTGTGTAACATAGGGCACAACCTATTTATATAATATGTATTTTCTTAAAACACACCATTACTCAAAGTCATAACAGATCCTCATGCAAAAATGATGAAAAATAAGGTCAGCAAGAGATTTCCAGGTATGTGGACACCAGAGATTTATAACTCTCGTTAAAATTCTTGAGGCAGCAAGGGTGTGACCTAGAAAGATATACTGTTTGGAAGAAATAGAGTGATGGAGTTCCACTGTGATGGAAAAAGAGGGGAAGTAAGGAAACAGCTAGGAAAACAAAAAACACCACTGTTCCTATGAAAAATGTATAAAGAGTATGGCTTAATAATGCATAGAGCAGGGATCCCTAAGTTCATATCCTGTCTTGGGTCATAAATATCAATGAACTAGAGATGGTCTCTGTTTTATCCTATCACATAAGCGACATCTCATGGTGAGGAAGAATGATGAAAAACCTTTCACTCTTGGGTGAATGCCAGGCCAAACTCAAAGTTAAAAAGCCAATGATTATTTGTTATACATGGTACAAGTGCCAGATACTGGAAATCACATCAGTGGGAGCAGAAGCAGTGTTCCTTGAAATTTACTTAATGGAAAGGATTGCATCAGTTATTTATTTTATTCCATTTGCCAGGTGATCACAGAATACTAAAAACAAAGAATGACTATCTGCTATAGCTATGACCAGGGCATTGGTAAAGTTGTCTCCTTTCACCTTGGCTTATACTGGAAATTGTGACTAAATTTATGCAATTTAAAATGAAAGAAAATTAGTCAATTATAAGTTAGTACATGTTTAAATCAGGTTGAAATTGAAACCTTTAAAAGTATTAATTTTTCTGAAAGAAGATCTATGTGCGTGTGGTTTGAATGAACCTAATGAATAAATAGGATTCTAGCATCATCTCTATTGATATTTGTATGATCTTTGAACAGCTAGTCAGATGGCTTTGTCAGATAAAGTTTTATGATTAGAAATTAGTATTGTTAGTAAGGCATTGATTGAAAATTGCCCTGTAGACATTTGCTGATGGATATATACATTTGTACCTCAGTAGAGTCCTGCACCATTAATTATTGTGTCCAAAAATATGTAGCTTCTAAGATCCCAAAGTACCTAACAACCTAGGCATTATCCCCAAAAATGATGGCTTATAAAGTAATCATGCTTGTGAAAGTAAACACAAAATAGTTTTTAAAGATCCTGACCTACAAGAATAACAACTCAATTCACTAACTCATGGGGGAAAAAAGTGTGCACACATAATTTACCAGGTCAAAAATCTGCTGGGAAGGTCTTGCCCTCTGGTATAAGAAATCATGTTATGCTCACCTTTTCCTGGGGCCAGAATACTTACAGCTCTCTCAGCAACACTGCTGTTCCTTTTATGTATTTCCCAGAAGACTAAAAAGTGCAATAACAGAACACTTATATTTATTATTATCTAAAACATTACAGCATTCATTTCCATTCTTTAAAAATTAATTTCTCTGAAGTGAAATCTAATGATTTATCTGTTTTAAAACTATTCAATAGATTTGTATCTTCTTTAAGGATAAATCTGAAATTCTTGGCATGACATACAATTATCTTCAGTATATATCTCTTTCCTATTTTGTCCATCATTTCTCACTTCTCTCCTACCTCAAAACTTACATTTCAGCAAAACTGAGGAATTTTTAGTTGCCTAAACACGGTGTGTTGTCTAATGTTTTGTGCTGTTGTACATACTGTTCCATGAGGTTTACCTGGTGATTCAGTGGTAAAGGGTCTGTCTGCAATACAAGAGATGAGGATTTAATCCCTGAGTTGAAAAGATCTCCAGAGAAGGAAATGGCAATCCACTCCAGTGTTCTTGCTTGGAGAATCCCATGCACAGAGGAGCTGGGCAGGCTACAGTACATGGGGTCGCAAGAGTTGGACATGACTTAGCAACTAAACCAACACCACAAGTGTTCTTGCTTGGGAAATCACACAGACAGAGCAGCCTGACAGGCTACAGTCCATGGGGTCAGTAAAGAGTCAGACATGACAGAGGAACTAAACAACAACATACTATCCCATATGTCCAGAATATGTGGGCAGGAATCCCTTAGAAGAAATGGAGTAGCCATCATAGCAGCAAAAAAGTCCGAGATGCAGTACTTGGATGCAATCTCAAAAATGACAGAATGATCTCCATTTGTTTGCAAGGCAAACCATTCAATATCACAGTAATCTAAGTCTATGCCCCAACCAGTAACGCTGAAGAAGCTGAAGTTGGAACAGTTCTATGAAGACTTACAAGGCCTTCTAGAACTAACACCCCAAAAAGATGTCCTTTTCATTATAGAGAATGGGAATGCAAAAGTAGGATGTCAAGAAATACCTAGGTAACAGGCAAATTTGGCCTTAGAGTACAGAATGAAGCAGGACAAAGGCTAATAGAGTTTTGCCAAGAGAACACATTGGTTATACAAACACCCTCTTCCAACAACACAAGAGAAGACTCTACACATGGACATCACCAGATGCTCAATACTGAAATCAGATTGATTGTATTCTTTGCAGCCAAAGATGGAGAAGTTCTATACAGTCAGCAGAAACAAGACTGGGAGCTGACTGTGGCTCAGATCATGAACTCCTTATTGCCAGATTTGGACTTAAATTGAAGAAAGTAGGGAAAACCACTAGAGCATTCAGGTATGACCTAAATCAAATCTCACATGATTATACAGTGGAAGTGACAAATAGATTCAAGGGATTAGATCTGTTAGAGTGCTTTAAGAACTATGGAAGGAGGTTCGTGACATTGTACAGGAGGCAGTGATCAAGACCTTCTCCAAGGAAAAGAAATGCAAAAAGGCAAAATGGTTGTCTGAGGAGGCCTTACAAATAGCTGTGAATAGAAAAGAAGTGAAAGGCAAAGGAGAAAAGGAAAGATAAAACCATCTGAATTCAGAGTTCCAAAGAATAGCAAGAAGAGATAAGAAAGCCTTCCTCAGGGATCAGTGCAAAGAAATAGAGGAAAACAATAGAATGGGAAAGACTAGAGATCTCTTCAAGAAAATTAGAGATACCTAGGAGAAGACAATGGCAACCCACTCCAGTACTCTTGCCTGGAAAATCCCATGGATGGAGGAGCCTGGAAGGCTGCAGTCCATGAGGTCGCTAGGAGTCGGATACGACTGAGTGACTTCACTTTCAGTTTTCACTTTCATGCACTGGAGAAGGAAATGGCAACCCACTCCAGTGTTCTTGCCTGGAAAATCCCAGGGACAGGGGAGCCTGGTGGGCTGCCGTCTATGGGGTCGCACAGAGTCAGACACGACTGAAGCGACTTAGCAGCAGGGAACACTTCAGGCAAAGAAGGGCACCATAAGAGACAGAAATGGCATGGACCTAAGAGAAGCAGGAGATATTAATAAGAAGATATTGAGCAGAATATATTAAGAAGAGGTGGCAAGAATACACCGAAGACTATACAAAAAAGATCTTCATGACCCAAATAATCATGATGGTGTGATCACTCACCTAGAGCCAGACATCCTGGGTGAGGTCAAGTGGGAAGAAGCATCACTATGCAAAAAGCTAGGGGAGAAGATGGAATTCCAGTTGAGCTACTTCAAATCCTAAAAGATAATGCTTTGAAAGTGCTGCACTCACTAGGTCAGCAAATTTGGAAAACTCAGCCATGGCCACAGGACTGAAAAAGGTCAGTTTTCACTTCAATCTCAAAGAAAGGCAATGCCAAAGAATGCTCAAACTACTGCACAATTGCACTCATCTCACACGCTAACAAGTAATGCTCAAAATTCTCCAAGCCAGGCTTCAACAGTATGTGAACCATTCACTTCCAGATGTTTAAGTTGGATTTAGAAAAAGCAAAAGAACCAGAGATCAAATTGCCAACATCTGCTGGATCATTGAAAAAGCAAGAGAGTTCCAGAAAAACATCTACTTCTGCTTTATTGACTATGCCAAAGCCTTTGACTGTGTGGATCACAATAAACTTTATAAATTCTTTAAGAGATGGGAATGCCTCTTGAGAAACCTGTTGCTGCAGGTTAGGCAGCAACAATTAAAATTGGACATGGAACAACAGACTGGTTCCAAATAGGGAAAGGACTACGTCAAGGCTGTACATCGTCATCCTGCTTATTTAACTTATATACAGAGTACATCATGAGAAACGCTGTGCTGGATGAAGCACAAGCTGGAATCAAGATTGCCAGGAGAAATATCAATAACCTCAGATATACAGATGACATCACTGTTATGACAGAAAGTGAAGAACTAAAGACCCTCTTGAAGAAAGTGAAAGAGAAGAATGAAAACGTTGGTTTAAAACTCAACATTCAGAAAACAAAAATCATGGCATATGATCCCACCACTTCATGGAAAATAGATGGAGAAACAGTGGAAACGATGACAGACTTTATTTTCTGGGGCTCCAAAATCATTGCAGATGGTGACTGCGGCCACGAAAATTAAACAACGCTTGCTCCTTGGAAGAAAAGTTATGATAAACCTAGACAGCATATTAAAAAGCAGAGACATTACTTTGCCAACAAAGGTGTGTCTAGTCAAAGCTATGATTTTTCCAGTAGTTATGTACGAATGTGAGAGTTGGTCTCCAAAGAAAGCTGAGCCTGGAAGAATTGATGCTTTTGAGCTTTGGTGTTGGAGAAGACTCTTGAGAGTCCCTTGGACTGCAAGGAGATCCAACCAGTCCATTCTGAAGGAGATCAGCCCTGGGTGTTCACTGGAAGGACTGATGTTGAAGCTGAAACTCCAATACTTTGGCCACCTGATGCTAAAGACTGACTGATTGGAAAAGACCCGGAGGCTGGGAAAGATTGAAGGCTGGAGGAAAAGGGGATTACAGAGGATGAGATGGTTGGATGGCATCACTGACTCAATGGATATGAGTTTGAGTAAACTCTGGGAGTTGCTGATGAATGGAGGCCTGGCGTGCTGCAGTCCATGGGGTTGCAAAGAGTCGGATATGACTAAGCGACTGAACTGAATTGAACTGATGTCCAGAAGTCTGTTCCTCCATCTTTAAGTTTATACAAGGGAACGATCTCCTGGCCTTCTCTGACTCCTACAGGTAGACTCAATAAATTGTTTATTTTTTTATTTTGTATTTTGAAACTCTTTTAATTCCATATTCAGAAACTCTCAAGTTTCAAGGTCTGTATGCTCTTTTTGATTACCACTATTCATATTGCTTCTTTTAGTACATCTTTTTCTCTATACCCCCCATGAATTCTTACTTCTTCTGTGCTTCCATTGAAACTCCAGTATGCCTCAAATATAGCAAACTTTTTTTTTTTTCACTTTTTGTCTAACTAATCACTTTCATGAGCTAATTCCTAGCATCTTACTCAGTAATATAGCATAGCAGTCAAAAAGGGAGGGCCCTGAGGAAAGAGATGGATTCAAGTTCCCAATAAAATTTATTATAGCTGGGTGACTTCAAGCAAGTTACTCTACCTTTCTGTTTCTTGATTTGTAAGACGAGAGATCACAATTCCTCCATTATAGGACTGTAACAATTAAATTTGATAACACATGTGACAGTTAAAAAGAATCACTGATACATAGTGAAATTCTATAAATATTTGTTGTTCTTAAAATTTAGATGCTATTTAATCCCTGGCTCATAGGAAAAGTTTAATAAACATTTGCTGACTAATATAAATGAATGGATGATTGAAGACAGGTTGTACTAACTTTACATCTGTGGTTTCTCTTACTTTTGTAATACAGACCTTCAATCTAGTCAATATATTCATTGTCCATATGCCCCTGCATCAGGCTGATGCAGAGAGTATTCAGAGAGTAACTGATCAGCCCAAGTGGTACATCACTATTCTTTATATCAGTGTCAATTGGAACTTAACAAACAAAGAAACCCAATCAAAATGTAGTAAATAGATTCAACTGAGAAATGTTAAAAATAGAATAATGCTGCTGCTACTGCTAAGTCGCTTCAGTCTTGTCCAACTCTGTGCGACTCCATAGACCGCAGCCCACCAGGCTCCCCCGTCCCTGGGATTCTCCAGGCAAGAACACTGGAGTGGGTTGCCATTTCCTTCTCCAATGCAGGAAAGTGAAAAGTGAAAGTGAAGTCACTCAATCATATCCGACCCTCAGCAATCCCATGGACTGCAGCCTACCAGCCTCCTCCATCCATGGGATTTTCCAAGCAAGAGTACTGGAGTGGGGTGCCATTGCCTTCTCTGAATAGAATAAAATTCAAGTAAATTTTTCAACAGTAAAATTCAAGTTCCAGAGCACATTTTTATTGGTCTCTCCTACATCACTCTTTGGTCACATAACATACCTATATCACAAGATTGGCTTCAGAAATCATAGAGATCACATCAATCCTTCTCAGACTTTAAAGTAGAAAAAGACTTCAATGACAAGTTAAGATGCAGACTCAGGAGGCATGGGAATGGGAAATACTAAAAATGGGAAATGCTGAAATGCAATAGTTCAGTGTGCAAATTTTAAAGAATAACACAGATGTAAAGAACAAATGTGTGGATACAAACCAGGACATGGGGTATGGAATGAATTGAGAGATTGGCATTGACACATATATACACATATATATTTATTTATATACATATAAATTTATATGCATACAATTAAACATATATATATTTTATACTATGTGTAAAATAGATGACTAATAAGAACATACTATATAGCACAGTATGGAACAGGGAACTCTACTTGGTACTCTGTGGTGACCTAAATGTGAAGGAAATAAAAAAAGAGGTGATATATATACACATAAGGCTGATTCAGTTTGTTATAAAGCAGAAACTAATACAGTAGTGTAAAGTAACTATACTACAAAAAAGAAAAATTTTTGAAAAGAACAAAAGAATCAACGAGGATGTATGTTAAAAATATAGACTTTGGAAACCCATACACAGAAATATTTGGGGTGACATAAGATATATTCAGAGTTAACAAATATCCAAGACACTTCTAAGGACTACACTTTAAAAATCACAGAACAAGAAACACAAACCTCTTAAGGGCAGTTTATTTGCCACTAATTTTTCTTGCTTACAATATCCCCTGGAACTTAGTGGCTATTAAATGTATATTAATTTTATAAATCAAAGAATAAAAGTGAATAAATAAGCCAGAAATTCATCTGAAATTTGAGAATCTGGATGAAAAGCCAAAAAAAAGTCACATGCACATGTATGTAATATATGTGAGTTTGCAAAGATTTTCCATGATAAATTTTGATGATGATGATGATGATATCTTTCCTTAATTGTCTTCTAGTTTTTCATTCAGTTCAGTTCAGTCACTCAGTTGTGTCCGACTCTTTGCAACCCCATGAATTGCAGTGCACCAGGCCTCCCTGTCCATCACCAACTCCCGGAGTTCACCAAAACTCATGTCCGTCGAGTTGGTAATGCCATCCAGACATCTCATACTCTGTCGTCCCCTTCTCCTCCTGCCCCCAATCCCTCCCAGCATCAGAGTCTTTTCCAATGAGTCAACTCTTCGCATGAGGTGGCCAAAGTACTGGAGTTTCAGCTTTAGCATCAGTCCTTCCAATGAACACCCAGGACTGATCTCCTTTAGAATGGACTGGTTGAATCTCCTTGCAGTCCAAGGGACTCTCAAGAGTCTTCTTCAATACCACAGTTCAAAAGCATCAATTCTTCAGTGCTCAGCTTTCTTCACAGTCCAACTCTCACATCTATACATGAGCACTGGAAAAACCATAGCCTTGACTAGACGGACCTTTGTTGGCAAAGTAATGTCTCTGCTTTTCAATATGCTGTCTAGGTTGGTCATAACTTTCTTTCCAAGGAGTAAGCATCTTTTAATTTCATGGCTGCAGTCACCATCTGCAGTGATTTTGGAGCCCAAAAAAATAAAGTCTGACACTGTTTACCCATCTATTTCCCATGAAGTGATGGGACCAGATGCCATGATCTTCGTTTTCTGAATGTTGAGTTTTAAGACAACTTTTTCACTCTCCTCTTACACTTTCATCAAGAGGCTTTTAGTTCCTCTTCACTTTCTGCCATAAGGGTGGTGTCATCTGCATATCTGAGGTTATTGATATTTCTTCCAGCAGTCTTGATTCCAGCTTGTGCTTCTTCCAGCCCAGCATTTTTTATGATGTACACTGCATATTAGTTAAATAAGCAGGGTGACAATATACAGCCTTGATGTACTCCTTTTCCTGTTTGGAACCAGTCTGTTGTTCCATGTCCAGTAGAAGTAAAAATTTTATTCAAAAGAGTAAAAACAAAGTAATAAGGTATAACTATTAAGAAAATTTGTAATTAACTATTTATGATAAAAATTCTCAATAAACTGGGTATAGAAGGAATGTACCTCAACACAATAAAAGTTATATATAACAAAGCTACAACTAACATAATACTAAATGGTGAAAACTGAAAGCTACCTCTCTAAGATCAGGGATAAGACAAGGATATCCACTCTTATCAATCTTAATCAACAAGTTCTGGCCAAACAACTAGGTAATGAAAAAAAAAGTCATCCAAATTGGAAGAGAAGTAAAATTGTCACCATATGCAGATGACAAGATTTTATTTATAGAAAACCCTAAAGACTTTACCAAAAAAAAAAAAAAATCTAATAATAATGAATATAGAAAGTTGTATAATGCAAAAAGTCAATTTCAAAATCAGTTGTTTCTATCCACCAACAGTGAACTAGTAAAAAAAAAGAAATTAAGAAAACAATTCTATTTAAAATAGCAACAAAATGAATCTGTAATGCAATTTAACCAAAAAGGCATAAGACCTGTACACTGAAAACAATGACATTGTTGAAATAAATTGAATAAAAGAAATGGAAAGACATTGTGTGCTCATGGATTGGAAGAGTTAATATTGTCAAAATGATTACATTATCTGAAGCAATGTATAGATTAAATGTAATCCCTATCAAAATCCCCAGAGATTTTTAAAATATAAAATAGAACAAAAAAGTCCTATAATTTGTATGGAACCTCAGAAGACCCAACATAACCAAAGTAATCCTAAGAAAGAAGAACACAGTTGGAAGTATCACTACCCTGATTTCAAATTATACTACAAAGATACAGTAATCAAAATAGCATGGTACTGGCAGAAATATAGACATGTAGATCAATGGAACAGAATTGAGAGCCCAGAAATAAACCCACACATATATGGATAATTAATTTATATCAAAGGAATGAAGAACATACAATAGTGAAAAGATAGATGGAATTAGGAAAACTGAACAGCCACATGCAAAAGATTAAAACTAGACCACTATCTTATACCATACACACAAATTAACTCAAAATGGATTAAAAACTTGAATGTAAGACATAAAACTATAAAACTTTAAGAAGAAAACATAGACAGTATGCCCTTTTACATGGGTCTTGGTAATATCTTTCTGGAGATAGCTTCTCATGCAGAGAAACCAAAGCAAAAGTAATCAAATAGGACTATATAAAACTAAGAAGCTTTTGAACAGCAAAGGAAACCATCAGCAAAATGAAATGACAACCTACCAAATGGTCAATATATTTGCAAGTCACATATCTGATAAGGGGTTAATATTCAAAGTATGTATAGAGCTCATACAATTCAACAACAACAAAAAAACAACTCAAATTTTAAAAGAAGACATTTTCTGACAAACAGATGGCCAACAGGCACTAAAAAATGTTTAACAACACTAAGTGTCAGGGAAATGCAAATAAAAACCCACAATAAGATACTACTTCACACCTATTAAAATAACTGTTATCAAAAAGGCAAAAAATAACAAATGTGGAAGAGGATATGGAAAAAAAGAACCCTCATACACTTTTGGTGGGAATGTAAACTGGTACATCCCCTGTGGGAAGCAGTATAGAGATTCATCAAATATTAAGAATAGAACTCACATGTGATCCAACTATTTCATTTCTAAGTATTTAGCTGAAGAATACTAAAATGCTAATTCAGAAAGATACATGCACCCCTCTATTTATTGCACTATTACTTACAACTGACAAAATATGAAAACAACATAAGTACCTATTGATGGATGGACATATATCATATTTATGGAATATTAACACAGTTATTTGTTGCTAAGGGAAATATCTTCTTATTCTGAATCACACCAATCACAAATACTATGTTTCAGAGATTTTTTTAGTCTTTGTCTATGCAATGGTTCAATATACACACTTAGAGAATCATATAAATTTTTAATATCTACACAGAAATGTATAATATTAAAATCTCAGGATTTTACTTCATCCTTCTGCAAAATTCCAAATTCAATGATATACCATGGGAATGATTTCTCAGCTTTGCGTGATCTCTGCCTTGCTGTATGGATACTCTTGGTATTTTAATAGGAATAAAGGCAATTTTCAGAGCTAATATGATTTGAAAAGGCCTCCACCCTTTGCTAAGAAAAATAGATTCCAAGATATTTCCCTTCTATTGTTAACTAATATTGCCTATGTATTTAATTTTTTAACCACATTACTCTCATTCTCATGCAGACTACATCAAAGAGTTATTTGTTCTATCTGACTATAATAAAATTATCTAAGATAGACTCAAACTTTGCATTTTACCATTACAGTAAGCATTTGCAAGAGAATAATTCAGCAATGACACATGTCACTGAGGTTGTATATTATGATTGTAATAGGTAGTGTTTTTCAAATTGAATTTTACAGCTAACTTATGTAGTCCATAGAAGAGCAAAGCATATTATGGCTATATTTCAGGTGCAAAACCTGACAAAAAGTAAGAGAACAGATCTTCCCTCAAGTCAGACAGCAAGGTTAGAAATGCTAAACTGCCAAAAGCTGCATTGCTCACATTGTAAGAAACCATTCTTAAAGTAGCTTTGAGAGCTTTTGTAAAGGTTTGCACTTCCATGAAATCATTGGAGAAAAGGATAAACAACAAATTCTTACCTTCTCTATTTGTTTCTTTTATTAGCATTCTAGTCATCTATAAAACTGCATATACTTAATATGTAATCTGCATGCAGAAGAACAGCCCCTGTTTAGAGAAAGCAATGAATGAATGATCTTGAAAGTCTCCTAGTCTAACTCCTTACACATCAACAGAGATGAGACAAATATTAATTAGTTAGATGGCAAATGCATTCTGATTGGACACAATTACACCAACCAAACTCTATTCATGTGCTTGAAAAGCCAGTCGAACATCTTATAAGTATTAGGTATTAACAAAGATAGAGCAGTCAGTTCTGTGATGTCACATACTGTCCAGAGTTTGTTATTTCTATTTTTCCCTTTCTTCAAATAAACATTAAATTGCAGGAGAAATTATTCTCCCTAAGTGACTTTTCAAGCAGGCCTTGGGAAGCATCATTACACACAAAGCTAGTAGAGATGATGGAATTCCAGCTGAGCTAGTTCAAATCCTAAAAGATGATGCTATTAAAGAGCTGCACTCAATATGCCAGCAAATTTGGAAAACGCAGCATTGGCACAGGACTGGAAAAGATCAGTTTTCATTCCAATCCCAAAAAAGGAAATGCCAAAGAAAGTTCAAACTATAGCACAATTGCACTTATCTCACACACTAGCAAAACAATGCTCGAAATTCTCCAAGTGAGGCTTCAACAGTATGGGAACCAAGAACTTCCAGATGTTCAAGCTGGATTTAGAAAAGGCAGAGGAACCAGAGATCTAATCACCAACATACATTGGCTCATACAAAAAACTAGAGAATTCCAAAAAATCATCTACTTCTGAATTATTTGCTATGCCAAAGCCTTTGACTGTGTGAATCACAACAAACAGTGGAAAATTCTTAACGAGATGGGAATACCAGACCATCTTACCTGACTCCTGAGAAATCTGCATCCAGGCCAAGAAGCAACAGAGAATTGGACATGAAACAACAGACTGGTTCCAAATTGGGAAAGAAGTATGTCAAGGCTGTATATTGTCACCTGCTTATTTAACTTAAATGCAGAGTTTTTTGGGTTTTTTTTTTTTGGTGAAGTCGCTCAGTCATGCCCGACTCTTTGCGACCCCATGGACAGTAGCCTGCACCAAGCTCCTCTGTCCATGGGATTTTCAAGACAAAAGTACTGGAGTGGGTTGCCATTTCCTTCTCCAACTTATATGCAGAGTACATCATGTGAAATTCCTGACTGGATGAAGAGCAAGTTGGAATCAATATGCTGGGAGAAATATCAATAACCTCAGATATGCAGATGATACCACCTTCATGGGAGAAAGCAAAGAAGATCTAAAGAGTATCTTGATGAAAGTGAAAGAGAAGAGTGAAAAAATTGGCTTAAAACAGCATTTAAAAAATGAAGATCATGGCATCTGGTCCCATCACTTCATGGAAAACAGATGGGGAGACACTGGAAACAGTGAGAGCCTTTATTTTCTTGGGCTCCAAAATCACTGCAGATGGTGAATGCAGCCATGAAGTTAAAAGACCTTGCTCCTTGGAAGAAAAGCTGTGACAAACCATAGACAGTATATTAAAAAGCAGAGACATTACTTTGCCAACAAAGGTCTGTATTGTCAAAGATATGGGTTTTCCAGTAGTCATGTATGAGTGTGAGAATTGGGCCATAAAGAAAGCTGAGTGCTGAAGAATTGATGCTTTTGAACTGTGGTGTTGGAGAAGACTCTTGAGAGTCCCTTGAACTGCAAGGAGATCCAACCAGTCAATCCTAAAGGAAATCAGTTCTGAATCTTCATTGGAAGGACTGATGCTGAAGCTGATGTGAAGAACTGACTCATTGGAAAAGACCCTGATGCTGGGAAAGACTGAAGACAGAAGGAGAAGGGGATGACAGAGGATGAGATGGCGGAATGGCACAACTGACTTGACAGATATGAATTTGAGCAAGCTCAGGGAGTTGGTGATGGACAGGGAAGCCTGGCGTACTGCAGTATATGGGTTCGCAGAGTTGGACACGACTGAGCAACTGAACTGAACTGAACTGATTTTTCTAAGTCAATGATCTTTGGACATACTCTTCTGGAGAAAAAGAAATTTTGAACTTTTGACCATGTAAGTAGTTTGGTCCACGGTGTTTATACTGTTCTCAAATAAGAAATTTCTAAGTGGAAAAAAAAATAAAACAGCAGTTTCTTTATGTCTAAGCAGTCTCCAGTTAGGGACTATATGTCAAAAATTTTTATTGATAATGGAATCCCCAAAATAGTGAGGCTATATTCTGAAAAATTATCCTAATTAAATATTAGAGAATAAATCTTATATATTGACTCTCATTTTGGAAAATGATATTCTTAACTAAACCCTGCCTAAGGAACTAAAATGTAGACTAATGTAAATATGAAATTACAAAGAATCCAGATATCCACCTCTGGATAAATTTGAGTTACAGGAAGCAGATTTACCATCATGCCTGAAACAATTAAAAGCAGAAACCAAAACCAAGCAAAACCACAAAAGGAAATCAGGCAATCTTTATGAAATAACATTTTTTTAGGACATTGAATACTAGGCAATCAAGAATAGTGATTTGGAAAAATGTAAATCAAGTCTTAAGATTGCCTGAGCTTACCTTTGAGAGAGACTACAAGACATGGCACAAAGAAGACAAATTGGGCGGAACCCTGAGGTCTCCGTGAATAGATAAAGATAGTTGTTGAAATCCAGGGAAAGCCAAGGCTGCATGAGTTTGAATGACAAAGTATTGAAAAGGTGAGGGTTGTATAAACAGAACACTCTAGAGATCTTCAGGGGAAGTTTTCAGCTGAAGAAACTGAGTTAAGGGAAACAAAATGAAACAAAAAGTCCTCCTCATAATATAGAGGGCATTGACTGAGTACTCAGAGGCTTTTGTTTCTATAATGGGGCAAACTTACATCTAGAATAAACTGTTCTGGTCTGTTGAACACAGCTTAAAAGCAAGGGTCAAAATGATTAAATGATTTCCAAATAAGATTAACTGCATCTCAGGACAAAACTTGATCACATTTACATGAATGAAAAATATCCAGCACCCCGAACAGATAAAATTCACAATTTCTGACATCTAATAAAAAGTATAAGACGTTCAAAGAAGCAGGAAAATAATGACTCATAAGGAGGAAAAAATTAGTTTAAACATTCCCAGCAATGATACCATGATAAAATAGCATGCAAGGGTATTAAAACAATATTTGAGATGAAAAACACTGGATAGGATTAGAAACAGATTAACACTATAGAGAAATAGATCTGTGAATATAAAGACAAATAAATTGAGACTACCCAAAATGAAGTACAGAGAGGAAAATATTAGGGAAAAGAATTAGCAGAGTATCAGTGAACTGTGACAAAAAGTAACCACATATACATAAATTTAAATCTTTGATGGATAGAAGGGTGGATATGGAAAAAGCATTTAAAGAAATAAATGGCCAAAACTTTTCCAAATTTGATGAAACCTGTAAACACACAAATCCAATAGATTCAAAGTACTTCAAAAAGAAAAAGTATGAATAAAACTATACGAAGGCATGTTGTAACTAAATTGTTTAAAACCATTGATAAGTATAAAATCTTAAAAGCAATCAAACAATACGATACTGTGGAACAAAGCTAAGAATAATAGCCAACCTCTCAGCAGAAACAATGAAAGTCAGAGGGCAGCTGGGTAATACCTTTAAAACATTGACAGAAGAGAAAAAGAGTTCTAGATAAAGTGAAAGATATTTTAAAATTTTAAGGTGAAATAAAAAGAATCTTGAACGAATATCAAAGCTGAATTTAATAACCTATAGATTTATACTAGAAGGTATACTAGAGGAAGCCCTCAGGCAGAAGAAAAATGATGCCAGTGGAAAAATTGAATCTGCCCAAAAGAATGAAAAAACATCAAAAAAAAAAAACCTATGCAAGCAAATATAGTCTTTTTTTATTATTTAATTTTCTGTAAAAGGCAGTTAACTGTTCAAATTGAATTATCAAAAACACATTGAAATGTTAGAAATTTCAAGACTTTCAATAGTTGACAGAACAGAGAGAAAAAAATAGTAAGAATATAAAAGATGTCAATAACATTATCAATCAAAATGCCCAAATTTTCATTTGTAGCTGCTGCTGCTGCTGCTAAGTCGCTTCAATCGTGTCCGACTCTGTGCGACCCCGTAGACGGCAGCCCACCAGGCTCCCCCGTCCCTGGGATTCTCCAGGCAAGAACATTGGAGTGGGTTGCCATTTCCTTCTCCAATGCATGAAAGTGAAAAGTGAAAGTGAAGTCGCTCAGTAGTGTCCGACTCTTCGGGACCCCGTGGACTGCAGCCCACCAGGCTCCTCGGTCCATGGGATTTTCCAGGCAAGAGTGCTGGAGTGGGGTGCCATTGCCTTCTGAATACTGTTCAAAAGCAGAATACACATTCTCTTAAAGTCTACACAAAACATTTATCAAGATAGACCACATTCTGAACCACAAAACAAATCTCAGTAAATCTAATTTAACAACATACAATATATGTTCTCTGACCTTGATGGAATTAAATTAGAAACGAGTAACAATATTTGCAGAAAAATTCCTAAATATTTGAAACTAAATAATATATGTCTAAATAATCTGTTAATCAAACAAGGAATCAAAAGAGAAATTTGAAAATATTTTGAACTGATTGGAAGTGAAAAAAATAACATATCCATGCATTAAGGCCCATATTTGCCTCTAGAGACACTGCCTTAATGATGCACCTTGTAATGATCATTTCTGTATGTTCCTCTCCATTTAATCCTTTCTCTCCATTGGTTTTTCAGGTGTTGCCTCTCTTGTCTGGCTACTACCCTTTATAATAGTAGAAGGCATGTGGAACACTGAGAAGCTGGACAAATAAAAGGATTTAGGCATGTCTGGTTTACCTTAATAAATACACTAAATGTATTAATGGATTTTTCATTGACTAAATGATGGATTTGGGGAGCTTCTGTTGAAAAAGTCTTTTAATGCAATTTATAGAAATTATATGCATCTCATTTTTAATTCTTATCATGGCATTGGAGCCCCTTAGACTTATTTTAATTAGGCAGACATTTATATTGGTGACCATGTTCTACAAATAGCAGTATATTATTCATTTGACCTTTTAATTTCTCATTCACATTAGATACTAAAGAATGGTAATGTTTCATGACTGACACCTGGGCATGGTCACATCTGTTTTTATTCTCAGCAATGAAAAATGCATCATTTATCTTTAAAATTATACCCACATTTTCTAAAAATTTTCCCTGATTTATGTAATTAACTTATTTAATGAGGCACAAAGAAGGTCTCATGCATTGTGCTTACTCACAAACAATGCACGGCTGGATAAATAGCTATCGCACATCAGTCTGCTTGACTTCCTATTATTATCTACCAGCAGGAATAAATTAAAACTTGATTCTGTTGTTACATTCATGTGTACACATTTCCACAGTGTGTCACCACATCGATTACAAGCTTGGTGCTTAGGTTTCAGAATTACCGTGACTTGGTTGGACATGGAAATTTTAAAATAGGATTTATGCAAGTCATGAAGTTATATGTAGAATATAACTTGTAGAATCAGCCACGAGTGACAAAATCAGCAAGGAAAACACAAAAATAGTCAAAGACATTTTATTTTAACAAATCAAGTATAGGGTAAACTGAAGATAGATAAAGTGGAAAGTTTTGGAAGACCTATAACTCAGTATCTGAGTAAACATCATAGTATATCCTAAATGTATATGTTACTTTCTTTAAAATAGAATTCTATTTTCTTTTCTTTAAAATAAAGATCTATTTTATTTTTTAAATAAAATTCTATTTTCTTTAAAATACAATTTTTCTTGTTTTTAATATACAATTTTTCTCTTCTTTAAAATTTTTCTTTTCTTTAAAATTAAAAAGCCGAAACTAACCTTGCTAAGTATCATACTATCAGCGTTTAACACAGGCCCATACACATAGTAAGGACAAAACAAATATTTGTTGAATTCATGAATAGGTGAATAAGATATAATAATAATATAATATTGTTATAATAATGAAACAGGTCTGGTTTTAACAAGGTCTATAATTGCTATAAAAATTTGTTGTACATTTATTCACTAATTCCTACATAATGAGAAAGTATTGATAAATATCTACATGAATATAAAGTATTTATTTAAAAAATTATTTGTGCCTATTTTGAGAATTATGTATGCTTTGAATTTTTTTGTGAGTTACTCATATTACATAAATGATGTAACTGTTCTAAAACTCTCCATATTCCATTAAATATTTAACTTCCAAATTAAAGCTTTCACAAAATTCACTTCATAATGGCACTTTAAAACTTCTTCAGAATAAGTCAAAATCTAATGTTACTTATTTAAATGCTGATAGCATTGAAAATGAAGAAAGTCAGATTTTGAATATAAATAGAAATAACATTTTTATTGCTAATACAAAGAATGTTAACTTAGCTGTAAAGAAAATGTGAGAGGTAGAGTATGACAACTTAATGGATCTCAAAGTTTGATAGATTCCACTTATTGTCTTGCTCCTCCAAAGTCAAATATGTCACAAAACTAAGATCTGAAATGTGTATTAATTTTCTCAACTCTGAAACAAAGTATAGTGGAGTATGGATACTTGTTATAGTGACTATGCCTTATTTTCTCTATATATAATGGCAATGCTTTGAGTGGTTTTGGGATAACTCATAAGCCTGAATAAGGCCAGAAAAATTGGGGATATTTTTAGATGTGAGGGTTTGAGTTTTTAAATGCTTTTTAGGAACAATCAGCATACAGGAGGGAATTTTACTTATTTTTGCCTCAACATTAAAATTGTTTAAATACCTACCAAAGATACTATTTTATAGTGCTAGTGTGCATTTAAGACCTGTCATAATAGAATATTTTATAATCATGGTCGCAACAGAAATGAAGAACTACTCATAGAGCAAATGATAAACACAGATCAAACCAGTTTTATGAGCAGCAGGGTGGGTTATAAGCATCTGAGGCTATTTACTGTAATGACAAAAGGAACCAATATAAAAGATACAAACTATTCCTAACTCTATGTACTAAAAAATCTCCTGAAAGAATTAAGTATTTTTCTTTTTCTTTTCTACATCACAGAATACAGTTCTTTCAAAAGTCGCTCCCTCCCCCCACTCAAATGCTCCTCCCCAGCCCCAGAGTTGTTAATTCTCGAAAAAGAAAAAAATGTTGATAATACAAATTCTCAGCTCTAGGATTTATGTCTCCTAATTTGTGTGTGGGTGCCTATTTCTTTGTTTCTATGTCCCAAGCAGTCCTAGATGTACAACAAGCACTAAATTAAAGCCTGACAAATTTGATTTTCAAATTGTGTTCCCTTATTTTTCCCAGGTGGCTCAGTGGTAAAGAATCTTGCCTGCCAATGCAGGAGACTTAGGAGACATGAGGTTCCATCCCTGGGTCAGGAGGATCCTCTGGAGGAGGAAATGGCAACCCATTACACTATTCCTGCCTGGAGAATCCCATGGACAGAAAAGCCTGGCTGGCTGCAGTCCATGAGGCCACAGAGTTGGACATGACTGAGAACGCCCTTATTTTTCTACAAATTATTTTAGGCAATTTATTTTTCAGAAAGCACATAAATAATACATATGTAAAAATACGAGAAACCAAATTATAAATGGGGCTCAACATTAGGTTCTTGAATAGAGGAGATGGAGAAGTTACAAGAGGAAACACAAGCCTGAAGATTATAACGTACACTAGATTCAATTTGTTTCAGCTGGAAATTTGATTCTGAGCTTAGGGATGATCAAGGAGAAAAAGGAGACTAATTAACTCCAAAAATACTTATTGTTTAAAATAATTACAGGAAAAATACATGCGAACATAAGTACATATGTAGCATTTCCTCAGGGAATTGGATTGAATTAATAAAAAGAGTAATTAAAAATGCTATATTCTTGGGTTTATTCTATTTCCAGCACAGAAACAGTTCAAGCCAAGAAAACAACTCTTTCAACCACTCTTGGAAGTACTTGTGAGTACAGAGGTCGAGGATTAAAGAAAATAAAACCTATAACTCCTCACCATTTCATTTTCAAAATTATTGAAGCATAATATGTGTACATGTATATAATAAATACACCCATTTTAAAGGTACAATTTGATAAGTTTTGCCAAATATATAAAGTCATGTAACTTCTAGCACAATCAAGATAAAGAACATTTATGTCACCCTCAAGATTTTTCTCATTCTGCATTTCAGTCAATATTTCCACCTATAGCAAGTTTTAACATTTTAAAGTTCATTTTTAAACTTTCTTAGATTTTTTAAGTCAAAAAGTTATATACTCTTTTGAAATTGGAAAATATAACATAATTGAACTTTTAAGTTATTATTTCTAATGTTCTGGTTGTAGGCTTACCCACTGAAGTAATCCAAATTAGAACTTTGATACAGTATATAATTTCCAGACCTATCTCTGTATTTATTTAAACACTCACCATATATATACAATTTGTATTTCTTTAAATGTGATTTTACCATTTATATTACTCTGCAATTTGTTACCTTTCTTTTACTTTTCCATTTCCCTCACTTGCATACTATAGGCAACTCTCCAGGTTAATGCTCGTGTATTCTCTTATTTTAAAAAATAGAAGTACCTACTTTAATTTATCAGCTTTAATTATTGATGAAATATGTCTGATTTTGGATTTTTGTCTTTGAATAACACTGCAGCAAATGAATTTATGTAAAATGATTTATTTTTGCTTGTATTGCCATAAAATAGTTTTTCAGTTGGGATTTCAGGGGAAAATAAATATTTTATAATGATAACTGATATCGCCAGGTTATAGCAACTAATATTTTACCCAAAACTAAAAAATCTTAGACTTTAAGCATTGAAAATCTAATAATTTCCCTTATTGCCAAATATGTAATTTAAATGAAAACAAAACTAACAATAGAGATATGTAAGAAAATCCAACACAATTCTGACTTCTCATGATGATAATTTCTTACATATTTTAAAATGTTAAGTATCAAAATCTTCAAAGAAAATTTTGAAAGGCCTGCCTACTTTTAAAAAATATTGCAATACTGTTCCCACCAGAAATAAATACCTGGCTGGGATATAACTTTTTAACAGACTAGATGATATCAACTTTCAGAAAATTTGACAATCTGAAGGACAGAAATATTATCTCATATTTGTTGTTAATTTACATTTTTCTGGCTGGTAGTTTGAAGAATCATTTCATGGATTAATTGTGTATTTACATTTACTCATTTGTGAATTTATAGCTTAAAAATAAATTTCAGGAGCTACATGCATATCATATGAAACTAATACTTAAATAAAACTTCTTAGCTGTTATATAATCCTGTCACAATTCTGTGAGTTAGATATTAATGTTATTTGGCAAATGAGAATACCTAAGCTCAGAATATTTACCAGGCATAGGTTAGGCCCTGGGGCAACAGAGAGGAACAAGAATCATTATCAGCATTCAAGGATCTCACAACCTTAGATCATATCATGTTTTCTAGAAAATGTTTCCTAACACTGGCTATCAAATTTGCTGATTTTACAGTAGTCTTTCTGGGTTTTCTCATCAATGGAAATAGTGCTGAATCCTGGGAGAGAGGAGAGAAGAAGCATTTGTTACTAGACTCTTTTTTCCCCTCTTGTGTGTGTGTGTGTTAACTGCTCAGTCGTGTCTTTGTGACACCATGGACTGGAGCCCACAAGGCTCCTCTGTCCATGGAATTCTCCAGGCAAGAATACTGGAGTGGGTGAAAGTGAAAGTCACTCAGTTAGTGTCTGACTCTTTGAGACCCCATGGATAATACAGTCCATGGTAGTCTCCAGGCCAGAATACTGGAGTGTGTCGCCTTTCCCTTCTCCAGGGGATCTTCCCAACCCAGAGATCTAACCCAGGCCTCCCACATTTCAGGCAGATTCTTAAGCTGGAGGTTAAGCACAGCTAGTGGGTGTCTCACAAAATTGCAATACAGGATAGATAAACTTATCTTTGCCACTTTTTCTTCACTCCTGTATGGTGGGAACACCAGTTCAGTTCAGTTCAGTTCAGTCTCTCAGTCATGTCTGACTCTTTGCGACCCCATGAATCGCAGCACACCAGGCCTCCCTGTCCATTACCAACTCCCAGAGTCCACCCAAACCCATGTCCATTGAGTCAGGGATGCCATCCAACCACTCATCCTCTGCCATCCCCTTCTCCTCCTGCCCTCAATCTTTCCCAGCATTGGGGTCTTTTCAAATGAGTCAGCTCTCTGAATCAGGTGGCCAAAGTATTGGAGGTTCAGATTCAACATCTGTCCTTCCAATGAATACCCAGGACTGATCTCTTTTAGTATGGACTGGTTGTATCTCCTTGCAGTCCAAGGGACTCTCAAGAGTCTTCTCCAACACCACAGTTCAAAAGCATCAATTCTTTGGTGCTCAGCTTTCTATAGTCCAACTCTCGCATCCATACATGACCTCTGGAAAAACCATAGCCTTGACTGGAAGGACCTTTGTTTGCAAAGTAGTGGTTCTGCTTTTCAATATGCTGTCTAGATTGGTCATAACGTTCCTTCCAAGGAGTAAGCGTCTTTTAATTTCATGACAGCAATTACCATCTGCAGTGATTTTGGAGCCCAGAAAAATAAAGTCTGACACTGTTTCCACTGTTTCCCCATCTATCTGCCTTGAAGTGATGGGACTGGATGCCATGATCTTAGTTTCTGAATGTTGAGCTTTAAGCCAACTATTTCACTCTCCTCTTTCACTTTCATCAAGACGCTCTTTAGTTCTTCTTCACTTTCTGCCATAAGGGTGGTATCATCTGCATATCTGAGGTTATTGATATTTCTCCTGGCATTCTTTATTCCAGTCTGTGCTTCCTGCAGCCCAGTGTTTCTCAGGATGTACTCTGCATATAAGTTAAATAAGCAGGGTAACAATACATAGCCTTGACATACTCCTTTTCCTATTTGGAACCAATCTGTTGTTGCATGTCCAGTTCTAACTGTTGCTTCCTGACCTGCATATAGGTTTCTCAAGAGGCAGGTCAGGTGTTCTGGTATTCTCAACTCTTTCAGAATTTTCCACAGTTTATTGTGATCCACACAGTCAAAGGCTTTGGCATAGTTAATAAAGCAGAAGTAGATGTTTTTCTGGAACTCTCTTGGTTCCTAGATTATCCAGTGGATGTTGACAATTTGATCTCTGGTTCCTCTGCCTTCTCTAAAGCCAGCTTGAGCATCCGAAAGTTCATGGTTCATGTATTGCTGAAGCCTGGCTTGGAGAATTTTGAACATTACTTTACTAGCGTGTGAGATGAGTGCAATGTGCAGTAGTTTTAGCATTCTTTGGCATTGCCTTTCTTTGATATTGGAATGAAAACTGATCTTTTCCAGTCCTGTGGCCACTGCTGAGTTTTCCAAATTTGCTGGCATATTGAGTGCAGCACTTCCACGGTATCATTTTTTAGGGTTTGAAAGAGCTCAACTGGAATTCCATCACCTCCACTAGCTTTGTGCATAATGATGCTTCCTAAGGCCCACTTGGCTTCCATTCCAGGATGTCTGGCTCTAGGTGAGTGTGGGTGATCACACCATCGTGATTATCTGGATCATGAAGATGTTTTTTGTACAGTTCTGTGTATTCTTGCCACCTCTTCTTAATATCTTCTGGTTCTGTTAGGTCCATACCATTTCTGTCCTTTATTGAGCCCATCTTTGCATGAAATGTTCCCTTGGTATCTCTAATTTTTCTAGTCTTTCCCATTCTATTGTTTTCCTCTTTCTTTGCATTGATCACTGAGGAAGGCTTTCTTATCTCTCCTTGCTATTCCTTGGAACTCTGCATTCAAATTGGTATATCTTTCCTTTTCTCCTTTTCTTTTCTCTTCTCTTATTTCCACAGGTATTTGTAAGGCCTCCTCAGATAGCCATTTTGCATTTCTTTTTCTTGGGGATGGTCTTGATTCCCGTCCCCTGTACATTGTCAAGAAATCTGTCCATAGCTCATCAGGTACTCCAGATCTAGTCCCTTAAATCTATTTCTCACTTCCACTGTACAGTCATAAGGGATTTGATTTAGGTCATATCTGAATGGTCTAGTGGTTTTCCCCACTTTCTTCAATTTAAGTGTGAATTTGGCAATAAGGAGTTCATGATCTGAGCCACAGTCAGCTCCCAGTCTTGTTTTTGCTGACTGTATAGAGCTTTTCCATCTTTGGCTGCAAAGAATATAATCAATCTGATTTCGATGTTGATCATCTGGTGATGTCCATGTGTAGAGTCTTCTCTTGTGTTGTTGGAAGAGGGTGTTTGCCAAGTGCGTTCTCTTGGTAAAACTCTGTTAGCCTTTGACCTGCTTCATTTTGTACTCCAAGGCCAAATTTGCCTGTTACTCCAGGTGTCTCTTAACTTCCTACTTTTGCATTCCAGTCCCCTATAATGAAAAAGACATTTTTTGGGGTGTTAGTTCTAGAAGGCCTTGTAGGTCTTCATAGAACTATTCAACTTCAGCTTCTTCAGTGTTACTGGTCGGGGCATAGACTTGGAATACTGTGATATTGAATGGTTTGTCTTGGAAATGAATAGAGATCATTCTGTCGTTTTTGAGATTGCATCCAAGTACTGCATTTCAGACTCTTTTGTTGACCATGATAGCTACTCCATTTCTTCTAAGGGATTCCTGCCCGCAGTAGTAGATATAATGGTCATCTGAGTTAAATTCACCCATTCCAGTCCATCTTAATTCACTGCTTCTTAGAATGTCGATGTTCACTCTTGCCATCCTGTTTAACCACCTCCAGTTTGCCCTGATCCATGGACCTGACATTCCAGGTTACCATGCAATACTGCTCTTTACAGCATTGAATCTTGCTTCTATCACTAGTCCCATCCACAACTGGGTGTTGTTTTTGCTTTGGCTCCATCCCTTCATTCCACTGATCTCCAGTAGCATATTGGGCACCTACCTACCTGTGCAGTTCATCTTTCAGTGTGCTATCTTTACGTACTGGAACACCAGTATGTAATCTCAAAGAAGAAACGTGCCCTTTAAGTTCTTATACTTTTAATGTCAGTCTTTCTTAATGTCTGTTTATGCAAAGTGGGGTATCTGTAGCTTGGTTATTTTTAGCTCACTTTTTGTTTAGACAGTGCAAAGGAACAAAGGGAATATGAAAAACAACAACAACAACAACAACAACAAAAGATTTGTCCCTGAAAGGAGTTGATAGGAGAGAGGGCCCAGTAAATACATACAGCACCCTTTAAGATAGGGAAAAGCTACACAGAGGGTGCTAGAGGAGCACCAAAACCGGATTACAAAACTACACTGGAATTCAGGTGTTAGGGGAGCTTCCTGGAGGATGTGGCTCTTGGCTAAGCTCCTGAGATTATAATCTGAGACATGTCCTGGCACCTTTGGTCCCATTTCTGTGTAGAAACACATGCAAAGCAGACTGTGAACTCTGGTGCCACTCACTGCATACCACCAACCACACTCATTCCCATCCTTTGTTCTGATCCTTTTTGAAGATGGTTCATTTTAGACCAAGCTACCTAACAAATGCTTTAAGGTCAATCTTATCTGCCCATAAACCATAACAATGGAAAGATAAGATTAAACTCTTAATTTTTTTTCAGACACACTTAATGATCATTCAATAAATTCAATCAATTCAGTTGATCAGTCGTGTCCAACTCTTTGCAATCCCATGAACCACAGCATGCAAGGCCTCCCTGTCCATCACCCACTCCCAGAGTCCACCTAAACCCATGTCCATTGAGTCAGTGATGCTATCCAACCATCTCATCCTCTGTCATCCCCTTCTCCTCCTGCCGGGAGCCGGTGAGGCATTCCACTCGTGACAAAGGTCATGAGGAAGGAGGCTCGGCATACGCAAAGGTGGGATCGAGCCTCAGGAGTCCCCCCGGATATTCTCGAGCATCTACCCCCAAAAACCAGAGTCTGCCTACTTTATTGCTTTGTGCTCTCACCTCTGACTTTACTGGGGGCTGTCCCCTACCACCATCTCACTCTCTCTGTCAAAGAGTTAACTTACAGCTCCAATTAATAAAGTTCCTGGGCAATTAGGAGTGTTTAAATCCAAACCCCTCAGATGGCTCTCTAACTCGCCTGACAAGTTTACCCGGACTCCTACAGCTATGCATACGATTGTTTACAGTCTCCCAGCCTTGAGAGGCACGGGAAGCTTAAGATATTCAAATAGCTTAGAACCTCTCAGAGAGTTAGAAACTGTCAGAATAAACTAGTAAAGGATTTCATTGATGAGCTAATGCTTGTTGCCAAGTTTTCACATCCCCTGTATTGTATCCTTGAATGTGTATTCATTAATATAGTTGGTATGTAGAAAAAATAAGTAGTGGCCTTGGTGTTAGTACCTTTAGACCCTTAAGGTAATAAATTCTTTCCTTTGTTGTAAACCCATTACACATCCACCCTATAGGAATGCAATTTTATCTTCCGAAGATGGTGCCAAACCTTAAAATAATTACTCTTAGAGAAAATAAGTCTTTGTTGATAAGTCCTTGTCAAGAGTCATAAAATGTTAATAGGCCTTCTGGCCAGAAGATGATGTAAATCACCTAAACCATTTGTATATGATAAATTTGCAGGAAAGAAACCCTGGTTTTTGATAAGAATCAAAGACTGCTGACTTTGCATCCCCTATTATCCTCTATGTGTAACTTAGGGTATATAAGCCCATGTTAAAAATAAAGCTACGGGCCTTGCTCACCAACGCTTGGTCTCCCCATGTCATTCTTTCTTTTCACATTCTGGCTGAAGTCTCCATCTGGAGCGTGGATATCCTCTGCGACCATTTATTTGCCTGGGCTTCTAAGACCCACTAGAGAAGGTGTCTAAGGTGGGGCACCTTCCGCTATTCGAGAGGGCGCCTGCGGCCTCCGTGGTCAGAGCTAATCTGGTGTCACGGGTTATATTGATTTTCCGCGTAAACCAAGCTACTCAGCCTCTTTTCTCCACTGAATTTTCCTACTGAGCTATCCTCATTCTATTACTCTTATATCTCTAATTAGCATATAAATAGTCGCCTAGGCCGTCTCTCCTTCGAATACCCTGGATCAGCCGGGGTTGGACCTCGGCATCCTCCTGCCCTCAATCTTTCCCAGCATCAGGGTCTTTTCAAATGAATCAGCTCTTCGCATCAGGTGCCCAAAGTATTGGAGTTTCAGTTTCAATATCAGTCCTTTCAATGAACCCCCAGGACCGATCTCCTTTAGGATGGATTGGTTGGATCTCCTGGCAGTCCAAGGGACTCTCAAGTCTTCTCCAACACCACAGTTCAAAAGCATCAACTCTTCGGCACTCAGCTTTCTTTATAGTCCAACTCTCACATCCATACATGACCACTGGAAAAACCATAGCCTTGACTAGATGGACCTTTGTTGATAAATAGAAAAAAAAAATCTGGAAAAAACAAGACTATTAATTCAAAAAGATATATACACCCCAGTGTTCATAGCAGCATAATTTATAATTGCCAAGATATGGAAGCAACCTTTAATGTCCACTGACAGGTGAATAAATCAAGAAGATAAGTACCTATATACAATGGAACACTATTCAGCCATAAAAAAAATGAAATTTCATCATCTGCAGAAACATGGACAGACTTTCAGGGCATTATGTTAAATGAAATATTTCAGACAGAAAAAGATAAGTACTATATGAATCACTTATATGTGGAATCTATTTTTTAAATATTTTTTTTAGTTAGAGGATATGGGGTCGTGAAGAGTCGGACATGACTGAGCGACTGATCTGATCTGATCTGAATTATTTTACAATATTGTGATAGCTTTTGCCATACATCAACATGAATTGTCATTAGGTATACATAGCCGCCTCTCTCTTGAACCCCCATCCTCTCTCCCCTTCCCAGCCCTCTAGGTTGTCACAGAGCACTGGCTTTGGGTTCCCTGTATCATATATTGAACTCCCACTGGCTACCTATTTCATGTACGGTAATGCACATGTTTCAGTGCTATTCTCTCGTATTATCCCACACTCTCCTTCCTCCAGTGTGTCCAAAATGTCTGTGTCCCCTTTGCTGTCTTGCAAGTAGTATGGTCAGCACTATCTTTCTAGATTCCATATATATGCGTTGCTGCTGCTGCTGCTGCTGCTAAGTCGCTTCAGTCGTGTCCGACTCTGTTCGACCCCATAGACGGCAGCCCACCAGGCTCTGCTGTCCCTGGGACTCTCCAGGCAAGAACACCGGAGTTAATGTATGATAATTGTCTTTCTTACTTACTTCACTCTGTATATGTGGAATCTAAAAGTAAAACAAACCAGGGACTTCCCTGGTGGTCCAATGGTTAAGAATCCCCCTTGCGATCCAGAGGATGCAGGTTGGGTCCCTGACTGGGGAACTTAGATCTTGCTTGCTGTGGAGCAATTGAGCCCATGTGACACAACTACTGAGCCCACACATTCTGGAACCCAAGTGCCACAACGAGAGAGTTCATGTGCTGCCATGAGGATCCTGCATGACTCAACTAAGAGCCAACACAGTCTAAATAAATAAATAAAAATACAACAAACTAATGACTATAGCAAGATAGCACACTCATGGATGTAAATAACAAACTAATGGTTACCAGTGAGGAGGGGAGGCAATATAGGGGTGGAGCAAAGGGAGGTACAAACTATTGGATGTCAGATAGGCTCAAGGATATATCTTAGAACACTAGGAATAGAGTAAATGTTTTGTAATAACTGTAAATGGAAAATAACCTTTAAAATAGCATAAAAATTAAAAAAAAATTAAAAATTGCAAAAAAATCTGATTTTAGAATAGTATTTCTTTCTAAAAGGAGCCACATCATTGGGGGAGGGAATGTGGAGGATTTGGCAGCTGTGTTGAGTACTAAAACCAAAACAAGATGTCAGAAAAGGATATCTTGAGATGGAGATATGAGTCTATAAAGCAGAGGAATTGATATGAACAAAGGCCTCAGGTTATTTAGTATGTAACTTACATAAGGGAGCAAGGGAAGAGTAAATTTGGGGGGCAGCTGCCGAGTGAAGCATGAATAAGGTGGTGACTGGGACCAGTTTTCTGAGGGTGTTGCAGGAACTTGGTTTTATTCAACAGAAAAAAAGAAACACCACTTGGAATTTAATGAGGTTTGTGAGTAATGAGCTTTGACTAAAGGCATTTCATTCCAGTTGTAAAATCAGGAATGGATTGGCAAGGAATTCAATTCAGAAGAACTGAGAGAGACTCTTGGAAGTAATTTGGGAGAGAGATGAGTGCTTCTAGAAGAAGCAGTGCCTGTATTGTTGAAGCCTGATTCTCTCTCCTAGCAGCACATCTATTCTCTCAAGCTTGCTCTCCCCACTTATTCATTCACACACAAATTCATTCATTTTTTTTTCAATAAATATTTGTTTCACTCCTTTAAAACATTTTTTATTTGAGTATAGTTGCTTTATAATGTGTCAGTTTCTGCTATACAGCAAAGTGAATCAGCAATACATACACATATACCCCCTTTTTTGGATTCTCATAATGAGAACCTACATTGAGTAGAGAAAACTGTATGCAATGCTCTGTGGTGACCTAAATGGGAAAGGGATTCAAAAAAGGGGGTATATGTGTTATATGTCAATCCTAATTTCCCAATTTGTTTCACCTCCTCTTCCCACCTTGTTATCCATATGTTCATTCTCTATGTCTGTGTCTCATTTCTTCTTTGGAAATAAGTTCATCTGTATTGTTTTTCTAGATTCCACATATAAGTGATATTAAGTCACATATAAGTGATATTAAGTGATACTTGTTTTTCTCTTCCTGACTTACTTCACTCTGTATGACAGCCTCTAGGTCCATTCATATCTCTGCAAATGGTAGTTCTATTCCTTTTTATGGCTGAGTAATATTTCACTGTATATGTGTACCACATCTTCTTTGCCCATTCCTCTGTGGATGGACATTTAGGTTGCTTCCGTGTAAGTCATGCTACTTTTATAAACACTGAGGGTATAGCAGTAAGCAAAATGATCTCTGCTCTAATGGAGACTGTAGCATCCTTTCAGCACAACTGACTTTCTCACACTTTATAAAATGTATGCTTCAGTGCTTAGTTATTCCAGAATCTAAAGGAAAACATGACTTTTGGTGACATTTCAAGCCCTGGACAAAGGGTGAGATGTGTCAGATAAAAAACTAAATAAAACACTTCACCTTCTTGAAATTATATTGTGTAGGTAACTAATTGCTTTCCTACTCACAATATTACATGTACTGTCACAGTTTCAACTTATTAAAAATCTATTTTCTGCAAAGCACTATGTTGAATGCTTTACATGCATTATCTCATTTAATCCTTATAAAAAATGTAATAAATTCAGAACTGAGGTAGCCAGAATAATGACTCCTCAAAAGGTGTCTGCATCCTGATCCCTAGATTAGTTACTATATTACATAACAAAAGTTCAAGGTATTGAGATGATGGAATGATCCTGGGTTATCCAGGTAGACCCAAAGTAATCACATGAACACTTAAAAGTAGAGAACTTTTCTCAGTTGCAGTCCAAGAGACAGATGAGACAATAGAAGAAAGGTCTGAGAAATGGTAGCTTGAGCAGAATTTCTGTTGCTGGTTCTGAGACATAGGGGATTATGTGTTAGGACCAGAGAGAGATCTCCAGGAGCCTTCCAAAGTGACATAGCAAGGAAATGGAGACATCAGTTCTACAACTGCATGGAAGGATTCCCACCAAGAACTGCAAGTAGATAGGAAGTGGCTTCTCCCCTAGAGCCTCTATAAAGGGAAGAATTCTTGCCATCACATGGATTTTAGCCTGTTGAGACATGTATTGGACTTCTGACCTTTGACAACATTTGCATTGCTTTGGTCACTTAATTTGTGGGAACTGTTTTACAGCAGTAATAGGAAACTAACACAAGGATGATAATAACTTTTTTAATAGATGAGGAAACCGAGGCTCAGTGATTTACACTACTGTGTTCCTATGAAGCAGTAGAGAGACTGAGCTAGGATTTAAACCTAGTGAACTCTGGTTTCAGCGAACTCTGGTTTCTTTTTACTGAAAGAAGATTGTTCTTTGTACAGAAGAGGAAATTGAAGCCTAAGTGGCTTACTCATGGTCATTGAACAATTTGGCAGAGCTGGGACCAGAATTCAAGTTTACTGTAAAGCAAAGAAGTTGTTCTGCAAGAAGAGATAAAAAGATGAGAGATGTATGGGTGCGTGCTAAATTGCTTCAGCTGTGTGTGACTCTTTGTGACCTTGTGAATTGTAACCTGCCAGATTTGGAAGGAAAGTTATGAACCAACCTATATAGGATATTGAAAAGCAGAGACATTACTTTGCCAACAAAGGTCCGTCTAGTCAAGGCTATGGTTTTTCCAGTAGTTATGTATGGATGTGGGAGTTGGACTGTGAAGAAAGCTGAGTGCCAAAGAATTGATGCTTTTGAACTGTGGTGTTGGAGAAGACTCTTGAGAGTCCCTTGGACTGCAAGGCGATCCAACTAGTTCATTCTAAAGGAGATCAGCCCTGGGTGTTCTTTGGAAGGAATGATGCTAAAGCTGAAACTCCAATACTTTGGCCACCTCATGTGAAGGGTTGACTCATTGGAAAAGACTGATGCTGGGAGGGATTGGGGGCAGGAGGAGAAGGGGGCGACAGAGGATGAGATGGCTGGATGGCATCACTGACTCGATGGATGTGAGTTTGAGTGAACTCCGGGAGATGGTGATGGACAGGGAGGCCTGGCGTGCTGCAATTCATGGGGTCGCAAAGAGTTGGACACAACTGAGAGACTGAACTGAACTGAGGCTCCTCTGTCCATGGTATTCTTCAGGCAAGAATACTGGAGTAGGTTGCCATGCCCTCCTCCAGGGGATCTTCACAAACCAGAGATTGAACCTGTGTCTCTTCTGTCTCCTGCATTGGCAGGCAGGTTCTTTACCAGGAGATATGTATGTGTTGAATGGGTTTGGTTGGGGAGCTGGTGAGATGTGGAGATTGTGTGGAATTCAGCCTTCCTCTGAGTGTCTATGCTTAATTCAGCATAAGTATCAATAAAAAATGTTTTACTACCCAATTATAAAATGAGTGCCTGTCTTATTTAGAATTGTTGGAGGACATAACTAAATATAAAGTAATAAAAATACAAAACATTCATATGAGCTGTAATCTATTGAATTTCTTGTTTGTACCTCTTAATCACTTTTCACCCTGTCGCCTTAATTCTGTACCCTAGATAGCTACACTTACAGATGTATTGTTAGGACCTCTGGTCCACTGGCTTCTGACTGGTTTCAGCCAACGGACAGAATGGGAAGACAATAGGAGGATACGAAGGAAACTGGGATCAGCAGGGACCTGTAATCTCTAGGTCCGTGGTAATAACTACCTACTGTTCGTTGCCCCGGGGTATTACTGTATTCTGCACTACTAATTAGCTTTCACATTTTTTTTTTTTTAAACTTGTGACTAAAAGCATGATGCTCAGTGCAGGAAGAGATTCCATTTAACCCAGAGACTAACATGTTTTTGATGAGTTTGGAGCAATGTACCAAAAGGGGAAGAATCAGGAAATAGAGTTGGTAGTATTCAGAGAAATAAGCTATCAAAAGTACAAATTAAGTTATTTTGAAAGTCTTATGTCTTTTGGACTTCCCTGATGGCTCAGATGGTAAAGCGTTTACAATGTTTACAATGCGGGAGACCTGGGTTCAACCCCTGGGTCGGGAAGAGTCCCTGGAGAAGGAAACGGCAAACCACTCCAGTACTCTTGCATAGAAAATCCCATGGATGGAGGAGCCTGGTGTCCATGGGGTCGCTAAGAGTCGGACACAACTGAGCAACTTCACTTTCACTTTATGTCATTTAATATATTCATTTTTTAAATTCTTATAATATAAATATTAGGATAGAATTTAAATGCAAGAAAGATATTTATTAGAAAATAACACCAAAATACCATGCATGCCTCCAATGGGCACAATATATACTATATTCTAGTGTATGCCCTGGCAATTAGCACATTCTCCATATAAAATGTTGTAGGGGTACTGTTTTGAAAAAGAACTGGAAACTGTGTCTTTTGCTGAGAATTAGTTCATAACTCTCTTGCAACCTACCATTAAAGATTTTGGCAAACAATGTTCTCAATGTTCTATCTAATTACATACTGATAACAGAAGAGGAAGGCCGTTATTTAATAGAGCCTTGGTGTTATACTAGAGAACAACTTCTTATCTTGGTCAAGGCAACCAACTAACCAGCCTTAGTTTTCTCATCTGTAAAATATTTATAAATTTTATATGCATTAAGTACTGCCTTGTACTGCCTTGAAAAGCTCACAAAACAAAACAAAACAAAACCAGAACAAAACACAATACTATCTCAAAGCTAAGTATTTTTAAGATAAGACACCTATGAAAGACAATAAATTTTGGTTTGCTTTATGAACCTGCCTACTGACTTATATGAGCACCAGAGGCTATAATCTCTAGATTGGTGATAATGTTGCTTTTGTATTAAATAATTTCTACTCAGTTGGGGCAGTCTTTGCCTACTAGACTCTCAAATATATTCCATAAAATAATGTGAGGAATGGAGATACCAGAGTGTGTCTTATTTCTGGTTTCCAAATTAAGTCATAGTCAGGCATATAAATAATAAATAGTCATTCTCAAAGGAAGGGCTTGATAAAACCATGTAATGTGGCTCCTTTCCTGAGCCAGAACTTGACCAAACTGATGAATTTTTTTAGGCTCATTGTATATAGATAACTCAGTTTCAGCTTAATGGTATCAAACATTGGAAATTAAAAGCTGTTTCACTCTTCTTATAAAGTTTTGTTGGTTTGGATAAGCATTACAATTCTTTCTGGTAAACTCTCATAAATGAGCTTCTGAACCCATTCAAAACTTAGAATTTTCTGTGTCAGTGATTATTGTTTCTATTAGATAAAGGAAGAAAGGTTTAACATTACAAGGAACCCTGTCATTTAAAATAATTCAGCAGGGTGATACCTAATTCCAGATTCTTTTACCTTCAAGATTGAAAGCACACAAAGATCACTCTCCCTTTTCTTTGCATCTCTCCTCTCTCATGTTAGTAGAAGCCTTTCTTCCTTTCCACCATACCCATCTCCAGAATTTATGATTTTTTTAACCAAGATTGTTTTCATATTGACTTGCTTTGTGTGTTGTTTTACCAGTTCTTGGTTCTTTATAAAATACCTATAAATGTGGGTATTGTTATAATCATAATGTTAGAATTTTTGCAAAGGGATATTTCTCAAAATGTTTCCCATACATGACCTTTATCCAAGAGAGTTGACATCTTTTGACAGTATTTAAATTTTTTATAAACTATTTAACATTGGCTAGGGGAAATACATGTATCCATTTACACTGGAGTAACAAAAACTATTGTTCCATCTATTTCTTTTCCTAACATAAACTAGTATTGTAAACTATACCCGTTGATTCTCTTAGGAATTTTGTTGTGAACTAAAATGTATTACTACAAATAAAATTATTATTAAGGCAGTATATACTTCTAGAAAACTTCAATTTTTCTGTCCAATTTATAACCTGAATATTTAAACCTGTAGATTCAAATCATAGAGTTATAGATTTAAAGTGCCAGTATTGCCTAGAATATAAAGCCAGCCAAAAAGAAAATATCTGATGTCTTCTAAATTAAATTAAAATTGTCTTCAGCCTGCATTTCATAGTTTCTATTTTCTGGTGACTGAAGTCAGAAAAGAAGAAAAAGTATAAAAAAGTGGGGGGGCATGTCTGAGTTGATGTCTGCATGTATTTTGTCTCTCAATCATCTTTTAAATGAATATACTCCCCACCCTCTTGAGCAATTTATAATGTCATTATTATATCTATACACTGCATTCTACAGCAAAGAAAGTAGAATGTGATTTACAGGTAGGAAGATCAAAGAATATTTCAGAAGTGAGGGGATATCATTTAACTGAAGAGTGACAGATGATTACACCTTGCCTCAAGTCACCTGTGATATTAAAAATAAATTAAATCCCTGAAGAAAAGCAAAGCCATTCAGTTTCCACACCCGTCTGTAAGCTTGATGTTTATTACCTTTGCACTAGCAGCTTAGAGAAATATCTTTACATAGATTGATTCTTTCAAAGCTTGAAAGGGAAGTCCTTTGTGTAGAGGGTCTGAGCAATCTTTCCAAAGAGCTTAAATCCTAGAATTCCTAATTTTTCTGCATTCAGATTCTGAGGGTATGGTCTTTATTATTTATATGAAAGTGAGAGATTTACCTATTTGGTTAAACCTGCCAGAATTATAAATTTACTAGTAATTTTTTATTGTAACTATGAAAAAGTATCTTATCTAGTTCATGAAACAGGAGAGACAATTTATGCATGCAGTTTACATTGAAATTGGACAAAGCCTAATATGTTCACTAGACGAAAGATGAAAAAGGAACACATGTTTCCAAAATTTGTTTCCCCATCCTGCCCTAACCACAATCATTTTTAGAGAAATTCAGAACATTACATGAAGACCACTCAGGAAAAATATGTACTCTCTTTGACAAGCTTAAGACTGACTGTAGTGGTAGGTGAATTAGTCATCTGCATAAGTTTTTTAAATTTACTTATTAGAAATAAGATATACCAGCACTTCCTTTGAGAAAAGGAAAATGATAGCTTTTATCAAATTCAATACAACCGAGACATATTAGGTCAGCTACTACTCTGCATATGAAAGAAACAGAATTAATCAAAGCATGGTGTTCTCACTCCCTAGTATTTAGAGCAGAGTCTAAGCAATCATATTGGTTATGTTTGCCACAATAATGTTGTATAAGGAGCGTATCTGCTGTTCTGCTGGATATCAGTTGGTGCGAAATGACCACGGCTGAGATAACTGGGACAACCCCAGTCTGCTCCATGTGTCCTTCATCCTCCAACACACTAGCCTGGGCAGGTTCTTATGGCAATAGTAAGCCTAGGTGTGCAAGTGCATTTCAGGCATCCACTTGCATTATATTTGTTAACATTACATTGGCCAGAGTAGATTGGTAAAGCTCAAAATCTGTTGAGCAGATACTACAAAGTGAGATTGCAAAAGGAAACAGAGAGGCATAATGCATTTCAACCTAGCACTTTTTCAATCTAACACAAAAACTGTATTCAGAAATAAATGTACTGTGGTAAGTAGAGTATCAGAATTAATAAGGTAGACAAATATACGTAATTCAACTTATATAATCACCATGTCACTAGAAGAGTCTTTCGGGAGCAGGTAATTACAGAGATCAGAGATTTAAAGACAAATGGTCATTTGTCAGGCCTCCAAGGAAGATAATGGCATTTCAGATATTCAGAATATGTGGAAGCCAGAAAGAGCATAATGTGCAAATGGAACTATAGGAATAGCTTATGATCGTTTATTAAGTATAGACATGGGTGGCAAGGATAGCATGAGTGCTGAAGAGTGACAGCTGAGGATCTCAGGAAATTGGGAGCTACACTCTGAAGAATGCACCTGCAAAATGTCCATTTGCACGATGGGTAATTCTCTTTAGAGTAGATTTGTGATAGAGTAGAGAGGGAGGGATGGAGGAGTGATATACCCAGAGGGCATTAGTTGCATGAAAGGGGAGGGATGGATGTAAAAAAGCAACCATGAAAGTGTTTAATATAAATTCTACTTCATAGTATTTTTGAGATTTAGTTCTGATCATGGTCATTTTAAATAAAAAATACATATAAAAGATTTTTCCCTAGGTAATTTTCTCCTGTAATTGAGATTATTATGCTAATCTAAAGAATAACTACATGTACCATATGCACCTTCTACCGAGAGTTTTAATGCACTTTTTCAAGTGCATTTCAAGCGTCCTTTTATGTTGCATACATATATGCTAACCACTAGATTATGTAAAAGTGGAACAAAAACATAAATGAACAACAAAAATCAAAAACTTTAGAATTGGATTTTCTAGCTTGGCTTAACGAAAGTAAAATCACTCTCCTAAAATAAAGGCTAAATTAGTCCCACTAAGAGTAAACTTAACAGAGAGACAAAGGAATAAATGTATGGATCAGGAACGTGGAGTAATACCTAAGAGGACAGGCATGAGGGATAAGGCTCATCAAGGAGGAAATGGTGAGACTGATGATTCCATTGTCATGGAAACGTTTGGAGAGTCAATTTGGATTTCACTGTGTTTCACAACTGGTTCTTAAAATCCACTCACGTGTATAAACCCACATGCCCACATATGCACACACACAAAATGTGCACCCAGATGGTCACACAACCTTCAAAGAGAGATAATATGAATTATTTGCAAATTTGCATAGGATTTGAAAATTTGCAAATTTTTTCTGTTCAAATCATAAGCATAGGATAAAGTTTAGTTTTGTTTTGTTTCCCTGATGGCTCAAATGGTAAAGAATTCACCTGCAATGCAGGACACCTGGGTTCAATCCCTGGATTCGATCCCTGGGTTGGGAAGATCCCCTGGAGAAGGAAAGGGCAACCTACTCCAATGTTGTTGCCTGGAGAATCCCCCATGGATAGAGGAGCCTGGTGGGCTACAGTCCACGGTGTCACAAAGAGTCGAACATGACTGAGTGACTAACACTGTCACTTTCAAAAATAAATGGATATATGTTAAAGGATTAATCACATTATATAAATACACAATAAGAAACCATCCAATATCTACACTGAATTTATAGCCTAAATCTAACAGGACAGTACCATTTTCAGTTAACTGATTTTATTTAAACTTGATTTTTTAAAGGTTTAAAAAAATTTGTGTACATGTTATCACAGAAACTTCAAGGGTAGTTTATTGATTTATTCAGTCATCCATACAACAATTTTTTTTGAAAGTATTATGCAAATATTTGTAACAAACATCATGGATGCATTGCAGAGTAAGTCACAGCCCTGCTTCTAGGATCTCACTGTGGAGAACTGGCATTCTAAATGGTAGACTGAAATTTGACAGATAGAATATTAGGAGAAGATTCCAGGAACTGTAGGAAAACAGTGAAGAGCAATTATTTCTTCAGTTGTTCTTGGTGTTGATTTCTGAGTTTTCACTGTGTTGTAACAGAGTGACAACTTATCTAAGAAGTAAAGTACAAACAAAGGACAGAAAAACATTCCAATAAGGGAGAAAAAGATACACCAAGAGAGAAATAGCTTGGGCACAAATACTTGCATATTAAACAGTGTGATATATCTGGAGAACTGCTAACAGCTGAATGTGCTTGGAATACTGACCAGGAGGAAAATAAACACAGGAAAGGGAAAGGAGCCAGATACCCTGTTTGCTTTGTGAAATTGTCAAGACCTGAGTTTATGCAGTAAATAAAGTATTCATGCGTGGATGCTGCAGACTATCCACAAGTAGTTCACAGGCTAAGGCTCTGTAGTTATTGATGATATCACATTCTTCTGATGCCCTCAATTTTAAAATTCTTTTTAGATTGTTTTTTAAATTGTATCCCCAACAAAATTGGGCTTTCCTGGTAATTCAGTGGTAAAGAATCCACCTGCCAATGTAGGAGATGCCACAGAGGCCAGTTCAATCCCTGGTTCAGGAAAATCCCCTGGAGGAGGAAATGGCAATCCACTCTAGTATTCTAGATTGGAAAATCCATGGACACAGGAGCCTGAGAGACTATAGTCCATGGGGTTGCAAAGAGTTGGACACGACTGAGCATGCACGCACGTGTGTACACATACATACCCCATGAAATCAGTTAAGTCCTGACAGTGAAAGTAGCAGTCTCTCAGTCGTGTTCGACTCTTTGTCACTCCACAGACTATAGCCTGCCAGGCTCCTCTGTCCATGGAATTCTCCAGGCAAAAATACTGGAGTGGGCTGCCGTTTTCTTCTCTAGGGGATCTTCCGGACCCAGGGACTGAACCTGTGTTTCCTGAATTGCAGGCAGATTCCTTACTGTCTGAGCCACCAGGGAACACATCCTATAAATGTCTCTTGGATCTGCTGTTTAGGTTAGAATCTGAAACCTGCTATTTATTTAGATGCTTCTCAGTTACCTGGGTGCAGAAATCTTACTCGTTTGTGGGGCCTGGAGGGCAGTCTTAAATGTATTCTTTGGTTGCAAGCAACAGAGACACCTTCTGTTTAACATAAACTCAAAGGACTGATTGGAAGTAATAAATGAGAGTAAGGGTTAAAGACCAGCACCAGACAGGATCTAGGTTGGGTCCAGAAACCACTGCAGCAGGAGTTTGTAGATGTTCTCTGTAGGAGGCTGACATTAATGTATCTTAGGTTCAACAAGTTTCCATTGGGGAGCTCTAACAGGAAGTCAGGGGTGGCTATCTTTGTGAACCAGGCAGATGCCTAAAATTCTATTGACTGTAAACAAGAAAAGCCTGATAAAGTGTAAGCAGATGTGCAGAAGAATGTATATTCACTTTGAACACTCACAGTGCCCCTCAGTTCAGTTCAGTTCTGTTCAGTCGCTCAGTCGTGTCCGACTCTTTGCGACCCCATGAATCACAGCATGCCAGGCTTCCCTGTCCATCACCAACTCCCGGAGTTCACTCAGACTCATGTCCATCGAGTCAGTGATGTCATCTAGCCATCTCATCCTCTGTCATCCCCTTCTCCTCCTGCCCCCAATCCCTCCCAGCATCAGAGTTTTTTCCAATGAATCAACTCTTCGCATGAGGTGGCCAACGTACTGGAGTTTCAGCTTTAGCATCATTCCTTCCAAAGAAATCCCAGGGCTGATCTCCTTCAGAATGGACTGGTTGGATCTCCTTGCAGTCCAAGGGACTTTCAAGAGTCTTCTCCAACACCACAGTTAAAAAGCATCAATTCTTCAGCACTCAACTTTCTTCACAGTCCACCTCTCACAGTGCCCCTAGGAAGACCTTAAAAAGTCCCTTCTCTTGGACACTTTATTTCCTCAACCACAATTTGGTATTTACGTCAGCTTTTGCAATAGCCCCATGAAGCCTGACTCAGTTTTCTGACCATTGATTTTGGTTGGGTATAACTGTTATGCCTGGCCTGGTTTCCACTCCACACAGGTGCTGGTGGTCTGTTCCTGGAAACCTCTACAGCCCACTCCTCGTTTCTGCTCTGGTTAGGTCCCTACCCATCTTGGACTTGCCTGAAGATATGCTGATTCAGATATTATCTTTTGGTGTTTTTAATAATTATTACTAAGCCTCCATATAATTTCTCCCATCTGCTACCTTTTTCTCTATTCTTCTCAGGCTTATCACCGAAAAGCTCTCAAAATGATTTCTGTCTGCCAGTTAGTACATCCTCTTTATTTTCCTAGTCCCATAACATTTATTTAAGTTCATCAAGTCTGGAGTGCTTCAGCCATACTAAATTTTCTCTCTTTTACCCTTAATACTTGCTAATAATTCAATCTACGCCCTGAGGTTTGTAGCCATGGGGTCAAACAAAGCTAATACAGTGTTAGCACTAAGAGGTCCATTGAATAAGGTGGTAGAAATTTCTAGTCATCACCCATATCTGATTCTCAATTTCTGTGGCTATTCAGGAAATTATTCTTCCTTGCTCTTTTTTACCTTTTACTAAGTGAAAACCTGTAAATGATTTTAGCTCATGGCTTTTCAAGGGAAGTAACTTTTTTCATTTGTAAGCTAATGACTTAAATAATTGCTGTGAGTACCTAGAACTCTCCACTCCTTTCTTGATGATCATAGAGTTTGGACTATTGAACCACAGCTGAGAACACACCACCCTGGACAATTGGCCAAGTCTACAGAAGACTTGAGAGGGAAGTAACATTTTCTAGCTTTATGACATTCATATTTGGAGGTTGATATTTTTCTGCAGCACAACCAAGTCTACATTTACTGATTAAAATATCAAATATTCTGAAAAGTATGTAAATAATCTAAATATTTCTAAATATAAACATTTTGTATAACCAAGATTTGGTCTTAACTGATATGCACTTATTAGAGATATTGTGAAAGTTTATCCTTCAGGGACTCCCCTGGTCATCTAGTAGCTAAGACTCCACACTTGCCCTGGGTTTGATCCCTAGTTAGGGAACTAGATCCCACATGCTGAAACTAAGAACCCAGCACACCAGATAAATATTTTTTTAAAGTTTATCCTCTAAAAAATGTATTTTTCAACGTACAGAACATTCATTGTCTAGTACGTGAAGTGCCATTAGTTTGTTGTTTATAAATGTTAAGTGCTAATAAAAGCCTACTAAAACCATTTTGAGAATAACTAAAAGTTTGAGTCCCCACAGAGTAAGAAAAACAGCAGTGGAGTATCAGCAGAAGTAGTATAAGGAAAAGCAAAACTTAATGCATTATTGAAGGCTGATCTGAGGTCAAATAATATGAGGAAGAATTTGAAACTCTCTTCAGAAAAAAAAAAAAAAGATGTTAACTTCAAAGTGGTGTCTGAGCTATGACCAGAGAGATTCTCAAATTGAAAGTAGTCAAAACTCTCTCATAGAAAAATGCCAAGAGGAAAAAGTAAAAAGAATATTGCTTTAAATACTTGAACGGGGAAGGGATTACTGGGTAACTGTTGGGCATAAAAATATTGTATTTAGAATAATAAAGAAATCAGAGCAAATTCAAGCCCCAAATTTCAGCTGTCAATAAATTTAACAAATAGAAAAAAGGAAACTGGAGAACACAAACAAATTTAATGTCAGGAAGGCAGTGAAATGATAGATAGAGGGTGGGAACAGATGTTAGGTAGGTAGATAAATATATAGATAGTCACATGTACTCAAGTGATTATTTTCTTACATATCAATTTGAATTTTAATAGAATATCAGCACAGAAGATTTAGTTTCTCCTTGTTTCCAGTTTATTTATATGATTGTGTTGAAAACTGCATTGTTGACATATCCAAATTTTGATTATACGTCCATGAATGTGTTAGTTCTACATGAAAGAAGCTGTTTCTTTTTATAAGACTTCAGTCTATTTCAATTGTGAAACAAAAGAAAACTAGCTTTGGTACAAGGAGTATTAATAATTAATGCAGGTTTGTTTAACTATTCACCTTGATAGCAGCTAATTCAGAGAAAGAAAGAAAGAATACCATTTACAAAAAATCAAATACTGGAGAAGCACATTACTAGTGATGATGAGAATGATGAAGTGAAAAGGGACAAGGAGGAAGAGAAGGAAAAAGGTGGTGAGAGATAGGAGGAGGAAGAAGGGAAACAAGTAACAGAAGATATATGGCAAGTTCAGGAAGTTGAACCTTCCACTCTACAACTTGACCTGTCATTATTATTTAGGAATGAATAAACAGGTAAACTTGCTCTTCTATTTGTGAAGGCAACCAAAAACTCCAATAGTGCTAAATGTTTAGAGGGAAACCATAAGGACTATTAAAAGAATTTTAATATAAAGCCTATAGGATCAGCATGTGAGAAAGGATTACTTGCATGCAGAGCTCTGCTTCATTTGGAACACTGTACCAGTGGGAAACACTAGGTTAGATTGTAATGGTGACTATGAATGCAATAATGAATCACCTACAAACTAACCTCCCTAGCTCAGTTTCTCAAATAGATTTTCTATACCTCTTTTAAAATGACCTCATGAGGATCTGATCTACTTATTCATCTGCTCAAAATTCTTTGATGATGTTATTGGTTGTTTTAACAGAAGATACTAATTCCTTTACCATGTTGCTATGATAATCTTTCCAGACACATTCATCATCACTTCCTCAGACTTAAGGAAATCAATGACTTAATAGATTCAATTCTTAGCTCCTGCATTCTCCTTCTCTCTTTTGGAGCATACTATATTTCTTCTGACTGTGGACCTCCAATCCATCCACCCAGGTCCAAGTCATATATGATCTCTTTTATAAAATTTTCCTCAGTGGAGAGTTTATTTACAAGGAATAAATAAAGTGTGATTGTTTTGCACAGATCTATACCAATAATGTTTCATAAACTAAGAAATGCGATTAACTCAAAACTCAATAATGTTTTTAAAAAAGGAGAAAAATAAATACAAAACATCCTTCAATCCTCCCAGTCAGAATAATCTTTCCCTCTAACACAAAACTCCTTGCCTTCTATCATCACAGTTTATGTTTGTTTTTACCACTGTATAATAATCTTTCTAGGGAAAACACTATTTGGCTTATTGGTTTACTATTTTATTTCTACTATACCTTTTATGTAGCAGGTGGTTAATAAATACCTTTGGATTTGAATTTACTAATTCACTGTCAACTCAGGCTAAAGTTTGCTTGCCATTGAGAATGAAAATGTCTGAAAATGTCACAGAGATTTTAGCTGTATCTCAGTTATTATAAATTCTAAGTATTTACTCATTTCAAACAAAAGGTGAGAAATATTCTGGTAGATAGAATGTATGATTATAAACAATACAGTTAATTTAATCATTAAGAAGTCAATGTGACCTTTTCATAAGAAGTTTCATAAGAATGATGAAAAAAATATTAAAGCTGATAGATGAGCAAGTGTACTAATATATAATATTGATGGTATGTTATTGATAAAGAAAATAAAAGAGAATTATGGGTTGAGAGGCAAAGGAAAGAATTTTTTTTTAATTAACAAGCAAGCATTTTTGAGTATGAATGCATGCCTGGAAGAAATAAGCATCTATGAGGAAAAAAATGATAGTTTGTAATATAAGGTCCTGAAGTATCTGGAACTAAGGTACTAGAAGAATAGACACTCTCGACCTTTTGACATCTCCTTTCACTTACATATATACACTCAGCTTATTTTCTCATCTTGGTAAAGGGACAAAGATACTAATATTATACACAAAAAGGCCATTTGAGACCGCAGATGCATGACTCCTTACCTATAGAACTGGATAAAAGACAGGGTTATGAACACCTGCAACTATTAAAAAAAAAAAAAACCTGCTCTGTAACTGTTCATTTTATAAAATTTGGTTAGTAATATTTGGGGGACCACTTCAGACATTCAATTATGGGAGGTGGCTGTGAAAATAATTAAGACTCAGCCTCTGCAATCAAAAGACATAGCCTTGGAAACTACTATATACAGAATAGATAAACAACAAGGTCCTACTGTGCAGCACAGGGAACTATATTCAATATCCTGTGATAAATAGTAATGGAAATTAATGTGAAAAGAATGTATATACATATAAATATACATCAATTTAGTTCAGTCACTCGGTTGTGTCCAATTCTGTGAACCCATGGACTGCAGCCTGCCAGGCTGCCCTGTCCATCACCAACTCCTAGAGCCCATTCAAACTCGTGTCCATCAAGTCAATGATGCCATCTGACCATCTCATCCTCTGTCTTCCCTTCTCCTCTGCCTTCAGTCTTTCCCAGCATCAGGGTCTTTTCCAGTGAGTCAGTTCTTCATATCAGGTGGCCAAAGTATTATGGAGTTTCAGCCTCAGTATCAGTCCTTCCAACGAATGTTCAGGACTGATTTCCTTTAGGATTGACTAGTTTGATCTCACAGTCCAAGGGACTCTCAAGAGTCTTCTCTAACACCACAGTTCAAAAACATCAATTCTTCAGTGCTCATATTCAGTTATACACATACATATTCAGTTATTTGCTGTACAGCAGAAATTAGCACAACATTGTAAATCAACTATACTTTAATAAAATAAATAAAAAAAAAAGAAAAATATTCTTGGACTAGTACTATGAGATACAACCCAATAAGGTCCAAGATATTTGTGGATCTTTCTACATGAGTAGAAAGATCTTTGTTTTTTGTTTTTTTTTAAGTTATACATGTATAACTGAATATGTATATGTATAACTGAATCACTTTGCTGAACAGCAGAAATTAATACAAAGTTATGTCAACTAGGTTTCAATAAGATAAGTGAGAAGAAAAATAGTTTTGTACTAATAGTGTGAGATCCAATAAGACTCAAGATATTTGTTGATCTTTATACATGAGTAAGAATAATGGCAATTCTTACTAATCTCAGCATAAGAAAGTGCTTACTAACTCTAATTTCCAAAGTTAGGGCTACTTCAAAGTACAGCCTTTCACAGCTTATGTACCTTAAAAAGGATAGCATTCCTGCTGCTGCTAAGGCACTTCAGTCGTATCCGGCTCTGTGCCACCCCAGAGACAGCAGCCCACCAGGCTCTGCCCTCCCTGGGATTCTCCAGGCAAGAGCACTGGAGTGGGTTGCCATTTCCTTCTCCAATGCATTAAAAGTGAAAAGTGAAAGTGAAGTCGCTCAGTTGTGTCCAGCTCTATGGGACCCCATAGACAGCAGCCTACCAGACTCCTCTGTCCATGGGATTTTCCAGGCAAGAGTACTGGAGTGGGGTGCCATTGCCTTCTCCAAGCATTCCTAGGAAAGGAATAAATTATATACCAAAAAAATAAAATAATAGAAAATGGAAAGAAGAAAGGAGAAGAAATGAGAGGATAGAGAAAAGAGAAATAAGGAAGTAAAGTTATACAAAGTTACAGTTTAGAAAACCTTTTCCATTAGTAGAGAGGTTATATCAAGTGTAAGGCTCCAGAAAAATTACTTAAAACAAGTGATGAAACTTGGGTTCAGGAGAAAGTTGGGAAGTGAAAGGTATGATGAGTATAGAAAGGAGTGTCTCTGACATGGAGTGAAAAATGTTAAACATGTGGAGTAGAGAAAAATATTCTGGTAGATGACCTTTCTAGCAGGTTTACTGAAGTATAATTTGCATACCACAAAATTTACCCAAAGAAGTGTACACTTCAATGAGTTTTTGACATGTAATTTTTTTTCAAAAAACCCTTAATGGCAGTTAGAAAATCTATCCTACAGCAACACATTTGTAAAAGTAATCTTTAGACTTGCAGATATTCTTAAAAGCCCAGAGTCTCATTACTTCTTACTACTTAATTATGCTATTTATTCATATTATTTACCTTTCTGCTATTAAATAAGTGACAATTTCATTATTTTTACAGATTAGTATTTATTAAATAACTTGCTCTCTAGATCTGATTGGTTGTGGCATTTAAAATCACACTCATGCTCTGGGAGTAATTTGCAAAGATTCTTACACTCATACATAATTATATCCAGAAAGGGTTTATGAGATGGAACCTCAGGGAAGGGGGTGAAAATTACATTGTTGAGAATTCTGGGAAGAACAAGAATGCAATGACCTCCTTCTTAAAAGCTTGCTAACCCTTAATTAAGTTTTGTGACAATTACCATAAACTCAAGGCCCAAACCAAATGAAAAGAACACCTACACTTACAAATAATAGAATTTATTACAGATTTTGATGCCTTTAAGGATTCCTGGAATGGGTTTACTGGACTTTAAATTAAAGGAAAATAAAGAGTAAATATGACATTTATTAAATTGTCCTATTTTACTATTCAATCATTTTAACTTCCAAAAAGACAGGAAGACAAAACCAACAATGGCTTGTTGACCAATACTATCTAGGCTCAATCATCTGTATGGCACTGGGTAAATTACCTAGCCTCTCTGGGCCTCAGTTTCTTCAACTCTAAATAACTTTTAATCAAAATTATTTAAATGCTTCTGCAGGTTTATCATCTCAAACAGTGATACATGAACTACATGCAAGCATTTCAAATACAAAGGCTACTTAGTTATGTAATTTGACAGCCCCATCACAGAGTACATTTTTAGTTAATCTGACACTGAGGATCAAAGCATCCTATTTAAAACTTTCAACTTCTGAACACTCAGGAGTGTAGGTATTTATCTTTCCAATTAATTTTATAAATCTATTTTCCTATTTTAATTATTGCCATGTTATGATTAAATTTGAAGACTATTAAATACAATGCATTTTAATGAAAGGATAAAACTATATATTAATACATATGCTGTTTTATTTTATATATGTACAGATATATATGTATATATTATTTAAATATATATACACATATGTGTGTGTGTGTGTGTGTAGTCCATTGCTACCCCATGGACTGTAGCCTGCCAGGCTCCTCTGTCCATGGAGATTCTCCAGGCAGGAATACTGGAGTGGGTTGTCATGCCCTCGTCCAGGGGATCTTCCCAACCCAGGGATCAAAGCCAGGACCCCCACATTGCAGGCAGATTCTTTACCATATGAGCCACCAGGGAAGCACAAGGATACTGGAGTGGGTAGTCTATCCCTTCTTCAGGGAAAGAAACTTCCCAACCCAGGAATTGAACAAGGGTCTCCTGCATTGCAGGTAGATTCTTTACCAGCTGAGCTACCTGGGAAACTCATATATATATATATATATATATATATATATATATATATATATACTATATAAACATACATATATATATATATAAACATATATATATGTATATAAACTATATATATATATAAAACCTATATATATATATATATATAGCAATTATTCTTTTACTATGTTCTTTTCATTTACTACATTTGAGGGGGCTAGTTTCAATGTGATTTCCTCCAGCCTGTCTTTCTATTCTAACAAACCTACAAAGAACATGTTCATCATCCATTGTCTCAGTCCTGGGCTCTTTCCCTTGACCTAATTCACCATCAATTTCATTCGTTCAGTTGAAATTTATCACATGCCTACTATATTCCAGACTTTTTATTCAGCACAGTCTAAAGGAAACAGAATGACCCCCCTTCTCTGGTAAGGTTTACAGTCTAATGGAACAGACAACATGTATGTAATTAAATAAGTAAGCAAGATAATTTAGACTGTTTACAATTACTAATGAAGAACATAAACAGGGTAGTGTGATATGTAATTTAAGGTCCGTTTTTTAAACAGCTGTACAACTAAGTTTTCTCTGAGAAGGTGATATTGAATGGAGATCCAAGTGGCGCCCAGCCAGGCATTCAAAGAGCTTAGGAAGAACATTTCAGATAGAAAGGGGGAAATGTGCCAAGCCCTGAGACAAGAGTGTAGGGTCTGATAGGAGAACAGTATAACTGGAAATAACTAAGGGTGGGGTGAGGAGAGGATGAAAGAAAAAATGATATGGGATTAGAGAAAGACAAAATTATTTAGTTACTGAGCTTTGAAAAGGAATTTAGATTTTATTCCAAGTCTTATGCAAAAACACTCTTTTTTTTTTTTTTTTTTCACTAAAATAAGATGTAAGCAGGAGAGTGATAGGGTCTCATTTCTAATTTAAAATCCTCCAGAGTGTGTCATGGGGCAGGGTTTGAGGGAGGGCCACAATGGAAGCTTGGAAACTCACACACAGCAAGTGCCCTGGCAGGGGTCTAGGTAAGAAGAGAAGGCAATGGCACCCCACTCCAGTACTCTTGCCTGGAAAATCCCATGGAAGGAGGAGCCTGGTAGGCTGCAGTCCATGGGGTTGCTGAGTGTCGAACATGACCCCATGGACTGCAGCCTTCTAGGCTCCTCTGTCCATGGGATTTTCCAGGCAAGAGTACTGGAGTGGGACGCCATTGCCTTATCCAAACTAGGAGGCTAGAGGAAGGGAAATTGAGAAAAGTGGTTTCATTCTAACTTCATTTTCATGGTGAAACTCAGGGCTCTCTAAATGATCCTGATGGTAGAGTAGGGAAATGAAGGGAAAGAAGAAACTAAGATAATGCTAGATTTCTGACAAGAACCATGGTGCCTGAATATTTTTGTTTTGTTTTTTCCCTTTTTCACCCTTTTATTTTCCGTTTGGGGCTTCCGTGGTGGCTCAGCAGTAAAGAGTCCACCTGCAATGCAAGGACATAGAAGACAAGGATTCACACTCCCTGTGTTGGGAAGATCCTCTGGAGGAGGAAATGGTAACTCACTCCAATATTCTTGCCAAGAAAATTCCATGGAGAGAGGAACCCGACAGACTAAGGTGCATAGGGTCACAAAGAGTTGGACACAAGTAAAACTACTGAGCACTTTCATTCACTGAAAAAATATTAGCAGAAAAATACATTCATTGGATGATACTAAAGCTTTTAAAAATGGATTTGGTATTACTTATCATTAGGATGTCTTTTTTTACAATTAACACATATTTTTATTTATGAATTTTGGGTTTTTTACTAGTAATTTTCCTAACTTCATTCTTAACATGCCTGTGGGATTGATGTGATCTATGGACTTGCAACTATGACAATTTCTTTTCCTTTTTTTTTTTTTTCCACTTTTTGCTCAAATGTGCTACAAACTGCACTTGCTTTAGGTAATATTCTTCCTCGTTCAATCTGACTTTTTGAACCAAAGGCAGCTACTCAAATGTGCACCAGGCTTACCCCATGCCACAACCTAGGGTTTGTATTTAAATGAAATACACATATTCTAGGAAAAGGATGAGAAAAATGAGGCTAAGCACCAGTGATTTTTGATGAGAAAGCTTATCCTTTTGTGCATTAATTGTCTGGCAAGAGTTTAGAAGCAACCAACTATATCTTTTTTATAGTCAAACAATGAGTAGCAGCAAAATAGAACCAAATCAGATTTATTGGTGTGGACTATTAAAGTATGAAATAAGTAGAGATACCAGAACTTCCACGGACTGGCAAATGGGTTTATGGTAGAAAATTAAAGTTACGAAATCTTATGTCTGTGTCAGCAGCTTTATATGTTGCTTGCTTCCAAGTACCTATTTCTGTTACCCAAAGCTCACTGCTTTAGAGAGGTCGTGTAGCTTAATGGTTAAGTCAGAGGATGGCTTGTTGACCTATACTATCTGGGCTCAAATACTAGGTTTATTCCTTATTATTGGTATGGCATTGGGTAAATTACCTCGCCTCTCTGGGCCTCAGTTTCTTTAACTCTAATATGGGCATAATAATAGGATCAAACTCCTAGATTATGATGAGAATTAAAAGATTTAATACAAATGAAACAATTTTAAAAGTGTATGACTGACCTGAACTCAATATAAGAGTTATCTGTTTTTAGCATTATTTTGCTTTTTCTTCAATTTTTTAGTTATTCAATCTACTGGGCAGTCCCTTACCCAATAGTAAAATTCTTTGACAGCACTCCATTTTATAAAGCTAATGAAAGCCTTTAACTATGTGTGAAGGCTAAAATGACCATAGGGGAATGCATTTTATATTATAATGACTTAATGGAACCAATTATATTATATTAGCATAAAAACTTTTAAATAGAAAATTGTATTCACCAGTAAAATTGTCTTACGTTTCAGTGAGGATGTGCATATGCCAACTGCTTATTATAAGTCAAGATTCAAGAAATATTCACCAGTTAGTATTGTTTTATGATTTTTAATTCAAGATCCATTAATACTTCAGAAGCAAGAAGAGCTTTTGTAAAATTACATTTAATTATAAAATAGTCTTAAATATAAAGCATCTAGGGAGTATGTCAAACTTTTCAAAAACTGTAACTAATTAAATCTTTCTAGGGAGAAATTGGATCATCTAACAACTGTGATTCCTGAAAAGGACATTTCTGCAACAGTGAAGAACATTAGCATTCTCTTCATTTCCAATTTTGCCTTCACTTAAGACAAACACAAAATTAATAATCAAATTCATAATGCACCATTAGCTCTGAACATATTAATGAACACCATTAATATTGTTTCAAAGAAAACGGGTTTTGATATCAAACCTAAAATCACTAGAGGATAGTTAATATATAGAAATTGTATCTTAGTAGGATAATAATGCTTGAGTAATACAAATGGTCATTCAGATTTGAAAGCGTAATTTGAAAAATTCTATTTGAAGCAAAGAAATAGTTTTGATCTTCTTTAATATTTTGTTATTTTCATAAAGCTTCATTAATTTTAAAAAAGGGCTTATACTTTTAATCAATCACTGTTTTACTTAAACCATTGCTACTGCTTCAACAATAAAATGTGTGAGATTAGTACCAGAGGAAAGTAATAAAGGATTTTATCACAATTTATTGGTTCTGGGCCAATGAAATTTTTATAGATAATTATAAATTTATATTAAGGAAGAAAGGTTGAAGATTATCTAAAATAAATTGTTGTAACTGATCAAAATAAGCAATAGAAAATGTTAATAGTCTACACTGGCATTAATTAAAATTTATTTTAGTTACAATGCTTAAAGAAACAATAATAAATTACATTAATACATTACCATCCCCTGCAAAGAAAAACATGCTTCATATCATTGAAAGTTTTTTAAATATGACAACTAAAATCAATTTGACTGCCAATGTTATTCAGTTACTACAACATTAAAAAAATGACATTATAGGTTTAGATAAAAACTGCATTTATTTAATTTTTTTTTGAAATAAAAGACAATAAGAATAATATATTGCTCTACACTATGGGCTTCCCTGGTGGCTCAGACAGTAGAAAACTTGTTTGCAGTGCTGAAGACCCAGATTCGATCCCCGGGTTGGGAAGATCCCCTGGAGAAGGAAATGACAACCCATTCCAGTCTTCTTGCCTGGAGAATCCCATGGACAAAAGACCCTGGTGGGCTATAGTCCATAGGGTCTCACAGAGTTGGAGTGACTAACACTTTCACTTAACTTTTATGAATATAAAATGTTATTGGCATTAAGCTAAATTAAAAATTGCAAATATAAAAGAAGCTCATTGTTAAAAAAATAAATCTAGAAATCAATGAATAAATAGAAAATGATAAATAAGTCTCTCACTTAGCTACCTGTTCCAATTTCCAGAGGTTATCTAGGAGGAGCAGAATATATGACCCCAAAGTGGAATACCACTTTGAGTTATTTTGAGATGACGGCAATCAAGGCCTAATAGACTGAAGAAGAGGTTGATTATTAACTTCTCTCTTAACTGCCTAAAATAATTTATACAGAGGGCCTGTAGCAGGAGAGAGCTATTACCAGAGAGAACTTTTTACATTTGGAAGACTTATTTGCAGGGCATGGCAAATATTTGTTTACCAAAAATATAATATTCTTTCCCGTGAATTGTCTTTCTCCCCTTCACCTTAGCTCAGGATGCCATATATGTCTCAACTGCTTGACTGTCTATGAACTTCATACCTTTAGGATTCCAGTACACATAAAATTAATTTTTTTTCTCTTGTTAGTCACTTTTATGTCAATTTGATTATTAGGCCAACCAAAGAACAGAGAGTGAAGAAGGAAAGTTTCCTCTCAAGTATTATCACAGTTGACAATTTGAAGTGAAGAATTTTAGAGCTTACACTTATAAAAATAAATGAGTTTATATGTATATATCTGTGTGTGTATGTATATGTATATATAATACATCTTTTCTGTTAAAAAAAAGAATTATAACTAGATCTGTTGTCTTTCAACTTGCTTTTCTCAGTAAAAGATAAATTTTCACAGAAATTTTCTTTTTTTTTAACAGCTTATGTTTTTTATTTATTTTTTTAAATTTATTTTACTTTATTTTTTAACTTTACAATATTGTATTGGTTTTGCCATATATCAACATGAATCTGCCACAGGTATACATGTGTTCCCCATCCTGAACCCTCCTCCCTCCTCCCTCCCCATACCATCCCTCTGGGTCGTCCCAGTGCACCAGCCCCAAGAATCCAGTATCGTGCATTGAACCAGGACTGGCGACTCGTTTCATATATGATATTATACATGTTTCAATGCCATTCTCCCAAATCATCACACCCTCTCCCTCTCCCACAGAGTCCAAAAGACTATTCTATACATCAGTGTCTCTTTTGCTGTATCGTATACAGGGTTATTGTTACCATCTTTCTAAATTCCATATATATGCATTAGTATACTGTATTGGTATTTTTCTTTCTGGCTTACTTCCCTCTGTATAATAGGCTCCAGTTTCATCCACCTCATTAGAACTGATTCAAATGTATTCTTTTTAATGGCTGAGTAATACTCCATTGTGTACATGTACCACAGCTTTCTTATCCACTCATCTGATGATGGACATCTAGGTTGCTTCCATGTCCTGGCTATTATAAACAGTGCTGCGATGAACATTGGGGTACACGTGTCTCTTTCAGTTCTGGTTTCCTCAGTGTGTATGCCCAGCAGTGGGATTGCTGGATCATAAGGTTATTTTTAATGGCTGCAAGTAATTCATTCTATTGATTTTACATAATGCATTTTACCAAAGAATGACGATGATGTTGTTTCTTGTATTCTACTATTACATACAGTGTTTCAGGGGCCATTTGCACAAAATATTTGTGTCAGTGAAGGTTTTTATAAAACTGAGTCTTAGAAGTAGAATTAAGCATTTAATGAATTTGAGCATTTAAATTTTGGAGAAATATAGACAATTTATTCTCTGAAATGGTTGGGACAATTTATTCTCTTATCAGTAATACATGATACTACCTGTCAGCTCATACTTTCTGAAACACTAAATATTATTTATCTTTACATTTTGTCAAATTTAGTTAAAAACTGCCATGTCATCACTGTTAAGACTTGCATTTATTTATTGAATTTGAGCCATTTTGAATTTCTGTTTTAGAAATTTTCCTATTCATACTCTTTTTTTTTATATCATTCTTTTGTACTTTTCAAATTCTAGGGGCTCCTTATGAAGTGTGGCTTTTTCTCTTTTTTATTTTACATAGGTTACAAATAATTTTTGCAAATTCATCACTTGTCCCTGATATTTATTTATGGAATCATGGTAACTATGGAATAATGTCTCTTAATCAAATTTTCAGTGTCAGTGTAATTTAACTGTATCAATGTTATTTATCAGTGATATTCAATATGTACTGTGAATCATTTATAGATATTACTAGAAGGCATAAGATTTATAAACATATTAATTATTAAAAGAACTAAGATCAGGTTTACAATATTATTACATTATTCATATAATGTTATTCTTCCCATTTTGCTTCCATGTGCTTTCCTAGACACTGAGGAAAAAGCAATAAAACAGACATACAGGCACACACTGACCTCACTGCCCTCAGAGGGGTGGTCTGATTGAAGTATCAAGAAAGATGATAGAAGGGAAGGAAATAAAGTTACTTAAAAAACAAACAAAAAACCCTAAGGGAGATGCTATAATCTCATTATAGTTCATCAATGGAGATTTAACACATACAAACAAAAATTCATTAGGTGGTATAAAGTAATTACGAAAGACTACAGAAGCTGAAAAAATTTTTTAGGGGAGAAACCATTGATGCCAGAGGGCAACAAATTAATGTTTGATTGTGCCTGCCTATATCATAAAAGAAGTATATATAAATACAAAGCTGATATATTTAAAATTGTATTTTGTAAGTTTTAAGGGATCCTTTGCCACTATTACCTAATATATTTATGAATGTAGCTAACAAACTTTTATCATTTATCATTTATTCCTTTTAATATTTCATGCATCAAAAATTTAGAATGAGTCTTAAATCTCACCTGATGACTCCTTTCAGGGCTAAAAGTATATTTTTGGTAATACTGCGGCTGCTGCTCCTGCTAAGTCATTTCAAACGTGTCCAACTCTGTGGGCCCCATAGAAGGCAGCCCACCAGGCTCCTCTGTCCCTGGGCTTCTCCAGGCAAGAACACTGGAGTGGGTTGCCATTTCCTTCTCCAATGCATGAAAGTGAAAAGTGAAAGTGAAGTTGCTCAGTCGTGTCTGACTCTTCGCAACCCCATGGACTGCAGCCTACCAGGCTCTCCGTCCATGGGATTTTCCAGGCAAGAGTACTGGAGTGGGTTGCCATTGCCTTTCCCATTTTTGGTAATAAAAAATTTTCAAATTATGAAGTTAAATATCAATAATAATTACACATTATTAAGTAATGCATAAATAGATTCAAGGGATTAGATCTGATAGACAGAGTCCCTGAAGAACTATGGATGGAGATTCTTGACATTGTACTGGAAGCAATGATCAAGACCATCCCCAAGAAAAAGAAATGCAAAAAGGCAAAATGGTTGTCTGAGGAGGCCTTACAAATAGCTGAGAAAAGAAATAAAAGGCAAAGGAGGAAAGGAAAGATATGCCCATTTTGTGCAGAGTTTCAAAGAATAGCAAGGAGAGATAAGAAAGCCTTCCTCAATGATCACTGTAAAGTAGCTTCTAATTAAAATAAATAAATTTAAATTTAAAAAAATCAACATTAACTTTCCAAAAAAAAAAAGAAATAGAGGAAAATAATAGAATGGGAAAGACGAGAGATCTCTTCAAGAAAATTAGAGATACCAAGAGGACATTTCATGCAAAGATGGGCACAATAAAAGACAGAAATGGTCTGGACCTAAATAAGTAGAAGATATTAAGAAGAGGTGGCAAGAATACACAGAAGAAATATACAAAAAAGATCTTCATGACCCAGATAACCATGATGGTGTGATCACTTACCTAGAGCCAGACATCCTGGAATGCGAAGTCAAGTGGGCCTTAGGAAGCATCACTACACACAAAGCTAGTGGAGGTGATGGAATTTCAGCTGAGCTATTTCAAATCCTAAAAGATGATGCTGTGAAAGTGCTGTACTCAATATGCCAGCAAATTTGGAAAAACCAGCAGAGGCCACAGGATTGGAAAAGGTCAGTTTTCATTCTAATCCCAGAGAAAAGCAATGCCAAAGAATGTTCAAATTACTGCACAAGTGCACTCATCTCACATGCTAGCAAAGTAATGCTTAAAATTCTCCAAGCCAGGCTTCAAAAGTACATGAACCATGAGCTTCCAGATGCTCAAGTTGGATTTAGAAAAGGCAGAAGAAACACAGATCAAATTGCAAACATTCATTGGCTAATTGAAAAAGCAAGAGAGTTCCAGAAAAAAAACAGCTACTTCTGATTTAATGCCTATGCCAAGGCCTTTGACTGTGTGAATCACAACAAACTGTGGAAAATTCTTAGAGTTGGAATATCAGACTACCTGACCTGACTCCTGAGAAATTTGTATGCAGGTCAAGAAGCTAGAGTTAGAACCAGACATGGAATAACAGACTGTTCCAAATTGGGAAGGACTAGGTCAAGGCTGTATATTGTCACCCTGCTCATTTAACTTATATGCAGAGTATATCATGCAAAATGCCAGGCTGGATGAAGCACAAACTGGAATCAAGATTGCCTGGTGAAACACCAATAACCTCAGATATGCAGATGACACCACCCTTATGGCAGAAAGCAAAGAAAAACTAAAGAGTCTTTTGATGAAAGTGAAAGAGAAGAGTGAAAAAAATTGGCTTAAAATTCAACATTCAGAAAACTAAGATCATGGCATCCGGTCTCATCACTTCATAGCAAATAGATGGGGAAACAGTGGAAACAGTGACAGACTTTATATTTTGGGGAGGCTCCAAAATCACTGCAGATAGTGACTGCAGCCATGAAATTAAAAGATGCTTACTCCTTGGAAGAAAATCTATGATCAAACTAGGAAGCATATTAAAAAGCGGAGACATTATTCTGCCAACAAATGTCCATCTAGTCAAAGCTATGGCTTTTCCAGTAGTCATGTATGGATGTGAGAGTTGGACTATAAAGAAAGTTGAGTGCTGAAGAATTGATAATTTTGAACCATGGTGTTGGAGAAGACTCTTGAGAGTCTCTTGGACTGCAAGGAGATCCAACCAGTCCATCCTGAAGGAAATCAGTCCTGAACATTCACTGGAAGGACTGATGCTGAAGCTGAAACGCCAGCCCTTTGGCCACCTGATGTGAAGAACTGACTCATAATAAAAGACCCTGATTCTGGGAAAGATTGAAGGCAGGAGGAGAAGGGGATGACAGAGGAAGAGACGGCAGATGGCATCATTGACTCAATCAACATGAGTTTGAACAAGCTCTGGGAGGTGGTGACGGACAGGGAAGCCTGGCATGCTGCAGTCCATAGGGTCGCAAAGAGTTGGACATGACTGAGTGACTGAACTGAACTGAATTGATTATTAAGTATGCTAAGTAATCACTACTAAATATCAAGTACCTTCACTCAACTAGTGACAGAAATGTAAGATAATAGAGTACAAATCCATCAGTAAAATAAGGAAAGCCTACTAAACAATAAACTCAGATATAATAATAACAAACATGATAGGAAATAGAATAATAATGCAGGTGCTGTGTGTGTCTTAGTCACTCAGTCATGTGTGACTGTTTGTGATCCCATGGACTGCAGCCCGCCAGGCTCCTCTGTCCATGGAATTCTCCAGGCAAGAATACTGGAGTGGGTTGCCATTTCCTCCTCCAGGATATCTTCTCAACCCAGGAATTGAACCCAGATATCCTGCCTTGCAGGCAGATTACTTACCCTCTGAGCCATCAGGGAACCCAGGTGTTAAGAAATATTAAAACTGGCAGAAAGAACTTATGGAATCTGTCACATAATTAAAAATAAAAATTCCTAAATGAAACATTCAGAATAACTGCTCTCATCATCTTGATTCTTTTTCCTCACAAGCATTTTAACAGTTTAATAGTCAGATAGAGGAATTTCTCACCTTAAATATTAGAGCTGAAGTGAATCTGTGCAAAACATGACTGAAAAATGGTTCCAAACTGCAGCTAATTTTTCAAAAATGATAATCAGTTGGACCAATAAAAATACCTGATAAGATTATTTCAGTGGAATAAAATGCTATTAATTTTATTTATCTAGGAAATACAGGGATATGTATTTCTCCATGTATGAATGTGACAAAATGTCCTGAATTGTGTGAAATAAACCATACTGAATTACATGGTCCAGCAATATGGAAATGTCAACAGTGTATAAAGGTAGATGTGAGGGAAGGAAGTCTCTACATTGTTGATAATGACGGGCATGTACAAAATGAAAAATTCACCATTTGCAAAAGATTTGCCTTTTATTATTGATAAAATGACATAACAAATAATGGAGGAATCATTTCGGTTCAGTTCAGTCGCTCAGTCATGTCCGACTCTTTGGGACCCCATGAACTGCAGCACGCCAGGCCTCCCTGTCCATCACCAACTCCCGGAGTTCACTCAGACTCACGCCCATCAAGTCGGTGATGCCATCCAGCCATCTCATCCTCTGTTGTCCCCTTCTCCTCTTGCCCCCAATTCTTCCCAGCATCAGAGTCTTTTCCAATGAGTCAGCTCTTCGCATGAGGTGGCCAAAGTACTGGAGTTTCAGCTTTAGAATCATTCCTTCCAAAGAACACCCAGGGCTGATCTCCTTTAGAATGGACTGGTTGGATCTCCTTGCAGTCCAAGGGACTCTCAAGAGTCTTCTCCAACACCACAGTTCAAAAGCATCAATTCTTCGGCACATTTATATATATATATATATATACCTTATTTTTTTCAATTATTGACAAGTGGGAAATTCCTTTATTTGATTCTATTAAATTGTTGACAATATACATGGGGAAAAAGAATCAAGATGATGAGAACAGTTATTCTGGATGTCTCATTTAGGAATTTTTAATTACATGACAGATTCCACCAGTTCTTTCTACAAGTTTTCAAATTTTTATTTTTATTTTCTTTTTTTTTCCCAGTTCTTTATTTTAAAGTCTTCTAAGACTCAAACCAGGATATGGACGACTGAGACTCTGTTATCACAGGACACCAGGTAAAAATTGAAAGGGCTGGGGAACAGTCAAGGTGATTATTTTCTATGAGTAAAGAACAAAGAGTAGTGTTTTGTCTTTTACTAGATGCTATGTTCAGAGTTTCTTGAGAATCTCTCTACAATACCAACAGGTACTTTCCCTATGACAGTTTTATGAATGATGTATCCTCAATCTGTAAAGAAAGCTTTGTCATCTAAGGCAGTGCTTTTCTAAGTATGGTAACCTGAGTTGGCAGCATCAGCATCACTGGCCATATCCCAGATCAACTGGACAATAATCATGGATTTTGGAGCCCAGGAATTCATGCAGATTTGTATGCATTCTAAAATGTGAGAACCATCAGTTGAGCTCTCCAATATGGTAGACACTAGCCACATAGGATATTTAGATTTGGATTTAAATTAATTTAAATAGAATAGAATAACTCGGCTCTTCAGTTATTTTAGTCACATTTCAAGTACTTAAATGGCACATTTTGTTAGTGGCTACAATGTTAGAGAGTAAAGATATAGAACCAGTTACTGAGATTTTTATTGGAGAACATTGCCTATCAAGGCAATGATTCAAACAACTGCTGAGTTTATCATGCTACTTTCAATTATTCCAAAACTTCTAACATCCTCACTTTTTTACTTTCTTCTCATTGCTTCATTTTTTATTAGTTTTTTAAAAATTTATTTTCTATTGAAGGATAATCAATACAGAATTTTGCTGTTTTCTGTCAAACTTCAACATGAATCAGCCATAGGAATACATATATCCCCTCCCTTTTGACCCTCCCTCCTGTTTCCTTCCCCATCCCACCCCTCTAGGTTGATTACAAAGCCCCTGTTTGAGTTTCCTTATCCATAAAGAAAATTCTCATTCAATATCTATTTTACATATGGTAATGTAAGTTTCCATGTTACTCTTTCCATACATCTCACCCTCTCCTCCCCTCTCCCCATGTCCATAAGTCTATTCTCTATGTTGTTTCTCCATTGTTGTCCTGTAAATAAATTCTTCAGTACCATTTTTCTAGATTCCATATATATGCGTTAGAATAAAATGTTTATCTTTCTCTTTCTGACTTACTTCACTCTGTATAATAGGTTCTAGGTTTATCCACATCATTAGAACTGACTCAAACGTGTTCCTTTTTATGGCTGAGTAATAGTCCATTGTGTATATGTACCACACCTTCTTTATCCATTCATCCGTTAATGGACATCTATATTGCTTCCATATTCTAGCTACTGTAAACAGTGCTGCAATGAACAATGGGATACATGCAACGTTTTCAATTTTGGTTTCCTCAGGGTATATGCCTAGGAGTGAGATTGCTGGGTCACAGGTGCTTTTATTCCAAATTTTTTAAGAAATCTCCATACCACCATCCACAGTGGCTGAATCAATTTACATTCCCACCAACAGTGCAAGAGTGTTCCCTTTTCTTCACACCCTCTCCAGCATTTATTATTTGTAGCCATTTTGATGATGGCCATCCTCACCGGTGTGAGGTAATATTTCATTGTAGTTCTGATTCGCATTTCTCTAATAATGAGTGGTGTTGAGCATCTTTTCATGTGTTTGCTAGCCATCTGTATGTCTTCTTAGGAGAAATGTCTGTTTAGGTCTTTTCCCCACTTTTTGATTGGCTTGTTTGTTTTTCTGGTATTGAGTTGTATGAGCTGCTTGTATATTATGGAAAGTAATCCTGTCAGTTGTTTCATTTTCCATTATTTTCTCCCATTCTGAGAAAGCTTTAAATTTTAATCAGGTCCCATTTGTTTACTTTTCTTTTTATTTCTATTACTCTAGGAGCTGGGTCATAGAAGATCTTGCTTTGATTTATGTCATCGAGTGTTCTGCCTATGTTTTCCTCTAAGTGTTTTATAATTTCTGGTCTTACATTTAGGTCATTAATCCATAGTGTTCTAATTTCATTCATTTACATGTAGCTGTCCAGTTTTCCCAGGACCATTTATTGAAGAGATTGTCTTTCAGTTCAGTTCAGTCACTCAGTCATGTCCAACTCATTGCAACCCCAAGGACTGCAGCATGCCAGGCCTCCCTGTCCATCACCAACTCCTGGAGTTTACCCAAACCCATGTCCATTGAGTCGGTGATGCCATCCAACCATCTTATCCTCTGTTGTTCCCTTCTCTTCCTGCCTTCAATCTTTCCCAACATCAGGGTCTTTTCAAATGAGTCAGCTCGTCACATCAAGTAGCCAAAATATTGGAGTTTCAGCTTCAACATCAGTCCTTCCAATGAACACCCAGGACTAATCTCCTTTAGGGTGGACTGGTTGGATCTCCTTGCAGTCCAAGGGACTCCAACACCACAGTTGAAAAGCATCAATTCTTCAGTGCTCAGCTCTCTTTATAGTCCAATTCTCACATCCGTACATGACTACTGGAAAAACCATAGCCTTGATGAAACAGAACTTTTTTGACAAAGTAATGTCTCTGCTTTTTAATATGTTGTCTAGATTGGTCATAATTTTCCTTCCAAGGAGTAAGCGTCTTTTAATTTCATGGCTGAAATCACTATCTGCAGTTATTTTGGAGCCCCCCCAAAATAAAGTCAGCCACTGTTTCCACCGTTACCCCATCTATTTCCCATGAAGTTATGGGACCGGATGCCATAATCTCAGTTTTCTGAATGTTGAGCTGTAAGCCAACTTTTTCGCTCTCCTCTTTCACTTTCATCAAGAGGCTCTTTAGTTCTTCTTCAGGTTGTCTCTGCCCCATTGTATTTTCTTGCCTCCTTTGTCAAAAATAATGTACCCATAGATGCATGGGTTTATTTCTGGGCTTTCTATCTTGTTCCATTGGTCTGTATTTCTGTTTTTGTGCCAGTACCATACTGTCTTGATGACTGTAGCTTTGCAGTATAATCTGAAGTCAGGAAGGTTGATTCCTCCAGCTTCATTCTTCTTTCTCAAGACTGTTTTGGCTACTTGGGGTCTTTTGTGTTTCCATATGAATTGTGAAATTTTTTGTTCTAGTTCTGTGAAAAATGCCATTGGTAATGTAATAGGAATCACATTGAATCTATAGATTGAATTTGGTAGTATAGTCATTTTCACAGTATTGATTCTTCCTATCCAGGAACATGGAATATTGCTCTATTTATGTTGTCTTTGATTTCTTTCATTAGTATCTTATAATTTTATGTGTACAGTTCTTTTGTCTCCTTAGGTAAGTTTATTCCTAGATATTTAATTCTTTTTGTTGCAATGTGAATGGGATTGATTCTTTAATTTATCTTTCTGATTTTTCATTGTTAGTATATAGAAATGTGAGTGATTTCTGTGTATTGATTTTGTATCCTGAAACTTTGCTAAATTCACTGATTAGCTCCAGTAATTTTCTGATACTATCTTTAGGGTTTTCTATGTATAATATCATGTCATCTGTGAACAATGAGAGCTTTACTTCTTCTTTTCCAATCTGGATTCCTTTTATTTATTTATTTTTTTCTTCTCTGATTGCTGTAGCTAGGATTTCCAGAACTATGCTGATTAATAGTGGCAAAAGTGAACACCTTTGTCTTGTTCCTGATCTTAAGGTGAATGCTTTCAGTTTTTCACCACTGAGAATAATGTTTGCTGTAGCTTATCATATATGGCCTTTACTATGTTGAGGTAGGTTCCTTCTATGCCCATTTTTTGAAGAGTTTTAACCATAAAGTGGTGCTGAATTTTGTCAAAGGCATTTCCTGCATCTATTGAGATGATCATATGGGTTTTATCTTTCGATTTGTTAATATGGTGTATCACATTGATTGATATGTGTATATTGAAGAATCCTTACATCCCTGGAATAAACTCAACTAGATTATTGTGTATGAGCTTTTTGATGTGTTGCTGAATTCTGTTTGCTAAAATTTTGTTGAGAATTTTTGCATCTATGTTCATCAGTGATATTGGCCTGTAGTTTTCTTTTTTGTGTGTTGTCTTTGTTTGGTTTTGGTATCAGGGTAATGGTGGCTTTGTAGAATGAGTTTGGAAGTGTTCCTTCCTCTGCAATTTTTTGAAAGTGATTTAGAAGGATAGGAAATGGCTCTTCTCTAAATGTTTGGTAGAATTCTCCTGTGAAGCCATCTGGTCCTGGTCTTTTGCTTTTTGGGAGATTTTGATCACAGCTTCAGTTTTTTGTGCTTGTAATTGGATTGTTCATAATTTCTATTTCTTCCTGGTTCAGTCTTGGAAGATTGAACTTTTCTAAGAATCTGTCCATTTCTTCCAGGTTATTTATTTTATTGCCATATAGTTGTTCATAATAGTCTGTTATAATCCTTTGTATTTCTGCATTGTCTGTTGTAACCTCTCCTTTTTCATTTCTAATTTTGTTGATTTGATTCTTCTCTCTTTTTTTCTTGAAGAGTTTGTCTAAAGGTTTGTCAATTTTTATCTTCTCATAGAACCAGCTTTTAGTTTTATTAAACTTTACTATTGTTTCTTTCATTTTAAAAATTTATTTCTGCTCAGATCTTTATGATTTCTTTCCTTCTACTAATTTTGGGGTTTTTTGGTTCTTCTTTTTCCAGTTGTTTTAGGTGTAAAGTTAGGTTGTCTATTTGATGTTTTTTCTTGATTTTTGAGGTAGGATTGTATCACTACAACCTTCCCCCTTAGAACTGCTTTTGCTGCATCCCATAGGTTTAAAGTTGTCATGTTTTCATTGCCATTTGTTTCTAGAATTTTTTGACTTCCCTTTTGATTTCTTTAGCACTCTATTGGCTATTTAGAAATGTGTTGTTTAATCTCCATATTTTTGTGTTTCTTACAGTTTTGTTTTTTTTTTTGTAATTGATATCTAGTCTCATAGCATTGTGGTTGGAGAAGGTGCTTGATATGATTTCAATCTTCTTAAATTTACTGAGGTTTGATTTGTGCCCCAGATGTGGTCTATTCTGAAGAATATTCCATGTGCACTTGAGAAGAAGGTGTGTTCTTCTGCATTTGGATGGAATGTCCTGAAGATATCAATGAGATCCATCTTATCTAATGTGTCATTTAAGACTTGTGTTTCCTTATTAATAATCTGTTTTGATGATCTGTCCATTGGTGTGTGTGTGGGGGGGGGTGTTAATGTCTCCTACTATTATAGCGTTACTGTCAATTTCTTTTTTTTTTAAGTCTGTTACTGTTTGTCTTATGTACTGAGGTGCTCCTATGTTGGGTGCATAGATATTTACAATTGTTATGTCTTCCTGTTGGATTGATCCCTTGACCATTATGTAGGGTCCTTCCTTATCTCTTGTAATCTTTATTTTAAGGTCTATTTTGTCTGATATGAGGATTGCTACTCAAGCTTTCTTTTGCTTCACATTTGCATGGAATATATTTTTCCATCCTCTCACTTTCAGTCTATATGTGTCTTTAGGTCTAAAGTAGGTTTCTTGTAGACAACATATATATGGGTCTTGTTTTTGTATCCATTCAGCCAGTCTGTGTCTTTTGCTTGGAGCATTAATCCATTTACATTTAAAGTAATTATTTATATATATGTTCCTATTGCCATTTTCTTAATTGTTTGGGGTTGATTTTTTAGATCTTTTTGCTTTTCTTGTATTTCTTGACTATATAAGTCCATTTAACATTTGTTATAAAGCTGATTTGGTGATACTGAATTCTCTTAACTTTTGCTTGTCTGAAAAGCTTTTTATCAATTTTGAATGAGATTCTTGCTGGGTACAGTAATCTTGGTTGTAGATTTTTTTTTTCCCTTTCAGTACTTTAAATATATCCTGCCATTCCCTTCTGGCCTGCAGAGTTTCTGCTGAAAGATCAGCTGTTAAACGTATGAGGTTTCCCTTGTATGTTACTTGTTGCTTCTCCCTTGCTGCTTTTTATAGTCTTTGTGTTTAGTCTTTGTTATTTTGATTAGTATGTGTCTTGGCATGTTTCTCCTTGTGTTTATCCTGTTTGGGACTCTTTGTGCCTCTTGGACCTGATTGACTATTTGTTTTTCCACGTTGGGGAAATTTTGAACTACAATCTCTTCAAAAATTTTCTCATAACCTTTCTTTTTCTCTTCTTATTCTGGGACACCTATAATTCAAATGTTGGTACATTTGATACTGTCCCAGGAGTCTCTGAGACTATCTTCAATTCTTTACAGTCTTTTTACTTTATTCTGCTCTTCAGAATTTATTTCCACCATTTTATCTTGCAGCTCACTGATTCATTCTTCTTCTTCAGATATTCTGCTATTGATTCCTTCTAGAGTATTTGTAATTTCATTAATTGTGTTGTTTGTCTCTGTATGTTTATTCTTTAATTCTTCTAGGTCTTTGTTAATTGATTCTTGCATTTCTTCACTTGTTTTCAAGGTTTTTGACCATCTTTACTATCATTACTATGAATTCTTTTTCAGGTAGTTTGCCTATTTCCTCTTCATTTATTTGGACTTCTGTGTTTCTAGTTTGTTCCTTCATTTGTGTAATATTTCTCTGCCTTTTCATTATTATTTTTTTTTTCTAACTTACTGTGTTTCAGTTCTCCTTTTCCCAGCCTTCAAGGAAAGTTTAATTTTTCCTTGAAAGAAGGTTGAATTCTTTATTCCTTTTGGTTTCTGCCCTCCTAAGGTTGGCCTAGTGGCTTGTGTAAGCTTCTTATAGGGTGGGATTTGTGCTGAGTTTTTGGTTTTTGTTTGTTTGTTTGCTTTTCCTCTGGTGGTCAAGGCTGAGTGATATGGTAATCCTATCTGCTGATGATTGGGTTTGTACTTTGTTTTTGTTTGTTGTTTATATAAGGAGTCCTTGCCAGGGTGCTACTAGTGGTTGGGTGATGCTAGGTGTTGTATTCAAGTGGTTTCATTTGTATGAGCTCTCACTATTTGATATTGCCTAGGGTAGTTCTCTGGTGGTCTAGGGTCTTGGAGTCAGTGCTCACACTCCAAGGGCTCAGGGCTTGATCTCTGGTCAGGAACAAAGATTCCACAGGTGGTTTCTTATGGTATTTAGTGAGATTAAGACAAATATCCAAAAATGAGAACGAAAGATGAACCCCAGACAAATGGCAGTTTACAAAATCAGGCAAATAATAATCAAAATAATAGAATATACACATATACATATATACCCATAGCAAAGTGAAAATAGTCCAACAAAAATAAAGTACAGTAGATTGACCCAGCAAACAAAGGATATCAAAAATTATATTTACCTCTTAAGAACAAGACTAACTAAAGCACAAACTGGAAAACAAAACTAAAGCAAGATGCCAAGTCAAGAATAAAACAATGAAAACAAAACTAGCAAATATATTGAGATGAAAGAAAAGAAAAAAAGAATAAATATGCAAAGTTAAACAGAGGTAGATGAAGAAGATTTATATACATGAAAGATTAACTGCAAGGGGGAAAAAACAGTAGGAAAGGCAAAAAAACAAGTAAACATAGAAAAAATATAATGGATTTAAAAAAATTAAAATTATAAAAAAGAGAAAAGAAAATAAATGGAAGAAGAAAGAAAAAAAAAAGGAAAACTCAGAATTGCAAAAACCCCAACGTAGAGGCAGAGGTTTATAACAATAAAAATTGTGACTGAATATACACATATACCTATACACCCATAAGTACAATCAAAACAGCCCAACAAAAATAAAGTACAATAGATTGACTTGGTAAACAAAGGAAACAAAAATTATATCTGCCAGGACAAATCTAACTAAAGCAAAAACTGGAAAACAAAATGAAAGCAAGCTGCCAAATGGAGAATAAAGCAATGAAAATAAAACTAACAAATGTGTTGAGAAGAAAGAAGAGAAAGGAAAGAAAAAAAGAATAAATATGTAAAGTTAAGTAGAGGTAGATGAAGAAGACATATATATGTTAAAGATTACTGCAATGGGAAAATAACAGGAGGAAAAGCAAACAAAGGAATAAATGTACAAAAAATAATAATAGGTTTAAAAAGAAAAAAGTAAAATTAAAAAAGAGGGCAAAAAAAAAAAAGAAAGAAAACTCCACAGAACTGCAAAAGCCCAACATAGAGGCAGAAGTTTATAACAACAATAAAAAAATGTGACTGGGGGGTGGGGGAGGGTTAAAAGCTTAATTGGATTTCATAGTGCCAATAAAATCAACAACTACAACAGAGAGGAAAAAAAAAAAAGAAAAAAATCCAAAAGAATCTACAGAACAAGTCAAAACATAAGAATAATAAATGTTTTTCTTGAGTCACTGCTGTTAGAGTCATTTCCCTCGCGGGGAGTCACAGTCCACCTTACCTCCTTAGGATGCCCTCCAACACTGTGCTAATCTTTGGATCAGCTGTGGGGGTAGCTCAGATTCTTATCTAGTCCTACTCCTGTGTGTTCTTGCCTCCAGTGTCCACGACTATCAGAACTCATGCATTTCTTTTGTGGGAGCACTCAATGACCTTTTATATATTCCATAAAAACAGAGTCTTCCTAGTTGATGATGTGGATTTAATCTGCAGCTTGTACAGCTGGTGGAAAGATTTTGAGTCTTCTTCCTTAGCTACACTGCCCCTGGGTTTCAACTGTGGTTTTATTTCCACCTCTACATGTGGGTTGTCCACTGGGGTTTGCTCATGAGGCTGCCCTGGAGGACTTGGGTTTGCCCCTGTGAGGGCCAGGTGTGGAGGTGGTGCAGTTGCTTGGGTCACAGTGGTTCTGGCAGCACTAGTTACTCAAGGGAGTTGGTGGCTAGAGCAGCAGGAAATATAGTGCTCTAGAAGGATATGGAAACCAGTACTGGCCAATATGTTCCAGTATTCTTGCCTGGAGAGCCCCGCTCCCTGACAGAGTAGCCTGCCAGGCCACAGTCCACACGGTCGCAAAGAGTTGGACACGACCACATGGACAGACCCAAGAGTTTTTTTGCCTGTGACAGCTCTGCCCCAGTGCGAGTTGAGCATGAAGGTGGCACAGCTGCTTGGCTTGCTGGGACCCTGGTGGTACCAAGTGTGCAGGGACACGGACTGCCTCCACTGCAGGAGTTATGGCCCTATCAGAGTCTTCTTTCAAGGCTGTTGTAGATGGCAATCAGAAGACCTCTTTGACCAGTCTTTCTCTGTAGCTCCACCCATTCAGGGACTTAAAGGGCTCCCTTGACTTGGGTCCTTATCTGTGGTTTGGTGTGTCAGGCACATAGAGGGCTCCCCCTGGCTGGAGTCCTACTCTGTAGATCCGCATGTCAGGCACTTAAAGGGGCACCCCGGGTGGGATCCTACTCTGTAGTTCAGTATGTCAGGCATTTGATGGGCCAGCCTCTCTAATGTTCAGCTGCCAATACTGGCTGTGTGGGGAGAAAGAAGCTATGGTGATGGCTCCACCCCCTATGTGTGACTCAGCAGTATCGCCTTGGTTCCATGGCTGCCTGGGTTTCCTCTACGGGCATTTCCCACCACAATCTTCTCTCTCACATCCTCTCAATCTGTCTCTCTGGGATGGCTCCACAATCCCTAAACTTCAGCTCCCAGTCACTACGCCTTATAGGGGACCAGCGTTCCTGTCTGAGGTATGTATGGCTGTGGCAAGAACTGTCTGATTGTCATTCCATTTAGGCTGCCACAGATCAGCTGTTTCACTCTCAGCCTTAAATGTTTCTCCTCTGACTCAGATAATTGCCCCAATGTGGGGACCCTGCTTCAGTTCTCCCACCTGCCAAGGGCAGGTTCAGTCCTACAAACAATCCTGCCTTTCCCCCTAGTTCCTTCATCATACTGAGTTTTGCATGGTTCTATATATTCTTTTTCACTGGTCAGGTACTCCTTTCTGCTTTCAACTGGTATCCTGCATGCACTTCTGTGTCTGAGCGAGTATTGCTGATATATCCATCGAGAAAGATGTAATCCATGTCCACCTACTCCTCCACCATCTTGTTCTCTCTCTCTCATTACTTCACTTTTTGTTAGATCAGTACAGCTTTAGGGACCAAAGAATTTTGGATCAAGGTGTAGAAAGGAAGCAGCATTGCAAAATCTCTCTCTCAGATTTTCTAAAAGGACAGTCAGTTCAGTCCCTCAGTCATATTCAACTCTTTGTGACCCCATGGACTGCAGCACTCCAGGCTTCCCTGTCCATCACCAATTCCTGGAGTTTACTCAAACTCATGTCCATCGAGTAGGTGATGCCACCCAACCATCTCATCCTCTGTCATCCCCTTCTCCTCCCACCTTCAATCCTTCCCAGCATCAGGGTCTTTTCAAATGAGTCAGCTCTTCACATCAAGTGGCCAAAATATTGGAGTTTCAGCATCTGTCCTTCCAATGAATATTCAGGGTTGATTTTCTTTACGATTTACTGGCTTCATCTCCTTGCAGTCCAAAGGACTCTCAAGAGTCTTGCTCAATACGACAGTTCAAAAGCATCAATTCTTCAGCACTCAACTTTCTTTATAGTCCAACTCTCACATCCATACATGACTACTGGAAAAGCCATAGCTTTGACTAGATGGACCTTTGTTGGCAAAGTAATGTCTCTGCTTTTTAATAGGCTATCTAGATTGGTCATAGCTTTTCTTCCAAGGAGCAAGTGTCTTTAATTGCATGGCTGCAGTCTCCATCTGCAGTGATTTTGGAGCCCCCCAAAATAAAGTCTGTCACTGGTTCCATTGTTTCCCCATCTATTTGCCATGAAGTAATGGGACCAGATGCCATGATCTTAGTTTTATGAGTGTTGAGTTTTAAACCAACATTTTCACTCTTCTCTTTCACTTCCTCAAGAAGCTCTTTAGTTTTTCTTCGCTTTCTGCCATAAGGGTAGTGTCATCTGCATATCTGAGGTTATTGTATTTCTCCTGACAATCTTAATTCCAGCTTGGGCTTCATCCAGCCTGGCATTTCTCATGATATACTCTGCATATAAGTTAAATGAGCAGGGTGACAATATACAGTCATGTTATGTGTATAAAGAATCATGGGAGCCCCACTCCTAAAGATGCTTAGTCAGTGTGCCTAAGAGAAGGTCCAAGAATTTGCATGTCTATTAAGCTTCCAAGTGATGCTTATGCTCTTGGTCTATGAGCCCTGCTGGTCTAGAGCTCTTTGGGATCCTCAGGATTTGCACTTCAGGAAATCCCTTGATTACTACTAGATTAGAGGCAAGGAAAATGCCCAGGAATAATAATGATAACTTGGAATAACACAGTGGCAATAAAAAGCTGAAGATGTTTTAGCAGATAGAATAACTAAGACTAGTGGGTCATAGGTCCAATTAGGAGCTTTGAAAACAAGCATCCTATCTCACAGGAGTGTACAACATTTTCAGCTTTTCATTATTCTTTATTTCACCCCTCACTCCTTTCAATTCTCATTTTTTTAAATCTTGCTTAAATGATTATCATGTAGTCATAACCACACCTTTGCATACACTCTCACTGCCTTGCCCCCAACCCCACATTTCATTGTACTTTATCTTTTACTTGGCAAATGTTACTTTATTAATCCTCAGACTATATTACAGCATAAATATATTGAATGATTGAAAATTAATGCTAAATCAAATATATGAGCTATAATGTTCAAAGTGTATTTCCTAATTAATACCAAGGACTACATGCATGCATAATTACATGTAAATTAGGTACTTTGAATTTTTACAGCTGATTTGCAATATTGTTTTAGCTTCGGATGCAAATCAAAGTGATTCAGTTACATATATATTATATTTGTATGTATACATATATTTATGTGCTTAGTCGCTCAGTCGTGTCTGACTCTTTGTGACCCCATGGACTGTAGCCCACCAGGCTCCTCTGTCCATGGGGATTCTCCAGGCAAGAATACTGGACTGGGTTGCCATTTCCTTCTCCAACATATATGTATGCATTAGGTTATTTTCCATTATAGGTTATTACAAATTATTGAATATATCATTGTACTTATTTTGATATTAAAAAAAACTTCTTGGTTAAACCCAGTCCCCTGACCATATGTTTTCTGCATTTCAGAAAAGCACAAAGCAGTGATGCTTATAATGAGGATACTTTAACTTTACCAGTACTGACTTCCACTGGGTCCCCAGTGCAGTCTGGCAGTCATACTGTTCTGGCCTATTCTCTCTCTCACACTCTATCTTCTCTGTTCCATGGAGCATGGAACTCAGCAAAAAGCCATCTATGAATCAAGAAGCAGGTCTTCACCAGGCACAGAATCTTTCAGCACCTTGATATTGGACTTCTCAGCCTCCAGAATTAAGAGAAATAGATCTCTTGCTATATGTTAGCTACCCAGTCTGCAATATTTTGTTATAGCAGCCCAAACAGACTAAGACAAAGAGCTATCTGCAGATTTTACCTCTGAAAACTTCTGCCCTGATTTAGTTATGCTGAGTCTCTATTTTACAACTTACACATCTCTAGGGCTCTTCAGAGTCCTTGAGGTTTGAACTTCAGGAAACCCCCGTGAGCAGACTGCCTGAGTGAAGTCACCTCCTCACTGCTTTTTTGAAAGCCTTAGGTCAGTCCTATAGACATTTAAGCTCAGCTCAACTCCTGCTGCGGAGAAGGCAATGGCACCCTACTCCAGTACTCTTGCCTGGAAAATCCCATGGACGGAGGAGCCTGGTAGGCTGCAGTCCATGGAATCGCTGAGGTTCGGACACGACTGAGCGACTTCACTTTCACTTTTCACTTTCCTTCATTGGAGAAGGAAATGGCAACCCACTACAGTGTTCTTGCCTGGAGAATCCCAGGGATGGGGGAGCCTGGTGGGCTGCCGTCTATGGGGTCACACAGAGTTGGACATGACTGAAGTGACTTAGCAGAAGCAGCAACTCTTGCTGAGGCAGCCATGGTGAGAAATGGAGGGTTTTTGTTGCATCAGGATCTTTAATAACAGAGTATTTACATTGGCACAGAGCGTCAGCCTGGTTATGGAGACAAGGGAATCTATAATGTGGTGTTTTAGTGCCCCTGTATAAACTTTACATCTCTGCTTGCATTTGTGTCATAAACGCTTTTTTTTTTTCCCCCTCTTCTTGTATATTCAGTCTAATGATTGGATCTGGGGGTTTTGAATTTTTTCCTTAGACATTTTTCTCACAACAAATTATCTTCTTTTTTCTTCAAAAGAGATGATAAATCTGGATTGTTTCAAAGGTTTCTAGGCTGTTATTTTTAAAACTATTTACTAAAATTATTTGGATATTATTAATACTTTGAAAAATTCTCATTTGATGTTTTAACTAAGAAAAAACTCATTTTTAACTGAGATATTTTAGAAGTCACAGGAATATTTTAACTCCAGCTTATACACTGTTTGGAAAAGAATATTATTCTACTATTAAAAAGTTAACCAAGCAATAAATTATGTCAGTTGCTTTTTAATAGGGAATGAATAAATAAAATCAGTGTTTCTACTTGTCAGAATCAGACACTGTTTTAATGTGCTTAACACACAGCATCTACTTTAGTCTTCACAACTATGCATTATTAACCAGATTTTACAGATTATGGCAATAAGCACAGAGTGTTTATATGACTCTAGGCAAATTCTACATTTAGTGGCAGGGCTGTGATGGAGCCTAATTTTTCTGTTCTTTGTCCTACAAGCCCAAACACCATATATGTGTGGCTAGGCTGAACTATGTTTTCCAGAATTCTTTCTTGTATATTTTCAGTTAGAAGGGGTCACCTGAGAAATGTTTCTGGGAGACTGGGGAGCAGGAGTGAAGGAGTAGCCACACTGCAGGTCATGCATGATGTCGCTGACCTCAGTGGCTCACCTCATTGGTGGGAGGGAGCAACTGGATCTGAAACTGCTAGCGACCTGGTTCTTGGACTTTTTAATCAGCATAAATTGATAGGAGACCAGACTAGAAATTCAGACGAGGCTTTATTGGGATTGGTGCTGCAGCAGGAGGGAGTGAAAACAACAGGTTCCTTTGCTCACTCTCTGAGGGGGAGTGGCAAGCTGGTTCCTTATATGGGTTAGGGCTGGGGCTGGTCTGGGCTTCCCAGGTGGCACAGTGGAAAAGAAGAGACGGGTTCAATCCCTGGGTCGGGAAGATCCCCTGGAGAAGGAAATAGCAAATCACTCCAGTATTCTTACCTGGGAAATCGCATGGACAGAGGAGCCTGGCAGGCTATAGCCCTTGGGTTTGCAAAGAGTCAGACAGGACTTAGCTACTGAACAGCAAAAAACAAAGGGGCTGGCCCAGGCACAGACCAGAGGGGTGGGTTAGGTGGTCTGCCCACCCACTTAGTGGTGCTGTTTGCAAGGATCATGCCCAGTATTCCTCTTTTGCTCCCAGCTCCTCAGAAGTGGTAGTTGGGTTTTTGGTCTTTTTGCATATTTGTTGTTAATAATTTGCCCCAATTGCCCACACGTGCGCTTATTTTTAGTCCCTTATAGTTTCCTAGCATTCTCTTGCTTGCCAGATACAAACACTGCAGCTAAGATTCAGAGGTCCCAGATTGTGTCACAACTTTCCCACTTTCTCCTGAATCTTTCTTTAATTTTCTGGACTCCCAGAAAAGGTTTGAGCTTAGGTTTTCATAAAGGACTCCAGCTTCTGCAGGTGTGTGTATATACACATTATATGGAGATTCCAAATATAGACTCCATATATATTTCATATACACCCTTTATATATCCATATATATAATATATATGTATGGATATATTGTGTATATATTAGATAAAGATCAAAACTCTTCATGGTTCTGCTTCTCTGATTAAACACTGAGTGGTCCAACTGCATTATAAAGAGTTTATAAACTGTTTATATTATAAATATAAAATATTTTATAAAATACAAAACATCATAATAAAATTATTTTGTATTATAAACCTGATTCTACTGAAATAATAAATGCCATATGAAATTTTATTCATGTTCTAAAGTTGAATTATTCTTTAATGAGACTACTGCTTTGAACCAGAATTATTTTCTTTAGTTCTTTCTTTCAGAAGAAGAATGAATGGATGGATGAATTTATGAAAATGACATTTGACATAAATGTTTTGTTAATATATGAGATGCTACTACTTTGTTACTTTTACACCATCATGGGCAAAACAAATCCTTTCTGTTTGGACAAATCATGTAAATAATTGTCACTCATTTTCTTACAACTCCAATGTCAAGAGTCAAAGTAAATCTTGAGGAGCCTTTCCCTCTTCTGCTCAGCATCTAACCTTGCATGCTCCTGGGCCCTTATCCTTAGGGGAACTATGTAATGAAACACCGTTTCACCTCTGCAGTGGCAGAAATATGTTGAGTTTGTCTTTCTTTTTGTGTATGCACCATGAATACCTGTGAGTTACCTGAGTATTCTTGAACAATCTTGTACAGTAACCCATTACATATACTTACAACAGAATCTTTAGACCACAAAGAAATCTAACCTGAAACAAACCTAGTCTTAACCAGCACAATAATCTTGGCCATTTTTTCTTTATTTGAAAAGACAAATGTGCTTTCCCAAAATATGCTTATGTTTTAAAAATATATATGTTCTCTATTCAGGACTCAAAACATTATCCTGCTAATGAGCAAAAATGGCTGTAATCTGTGAAGCCACATGCAAAGTTGTGCTTGTTCTGCCAACCTGAAACAGTTAGATGTAAGCTGAAGAAAGCAAATGAAAACATACATATCTCCAGGCTACCTGACGCTCATCATGTAGAATGCATAGCTTGATATTTGTCTTATTAGATAAAATAATCCATACTGAAAAAATTTAATGTTTTCTATCAAGCAAGTTAAAAATGATGCAAGCATATTTCTCCATTGATTCTTTGCATAATTGGTCTTGATCCACACTGAGATTTATTATCTCTACTTTCAAAGTACATGAGTAACCTGATTTGCTTCTCACCACTTGCACTTTTATCATCCCAGTCGAAGGCACCATTTTATCTTCACCTGAATTACTGCAGTAGCCTCCTTGTTTCTCCTTCCATCTGCATTCCACAAAGCAGCTGGAGAATCCCTTTTAGAATCAAGTCACAGTGAATCACTCCTCTGTTCGAAGTGCTTCATCAGTGTCTGTTTACATCACTTGAAGGCAAGGTCAAATGTTGGATCATGATTCACCTGTTTGTCTTGAGTCCCTTGCTAGAAAATAGGAGGGCAGGGATCTTTGTTTTTGTTGTTGTTGCTGTTTCACCCTCAGAACCTCAATCAGTGTTTGAGACATGATTGGTGCTTAACAGGACTTCCCAGGTGGCACTAGTGGTTAAGATAATAACTGTGCAAGGACCCAGTGAATGAACTTTGAAGTTAAAGTGAAGTGAGACTGACATCAGGAATAACAAATTATATATTTCTAAAGATAATAGCTCAACCAGCATCCATATATTCAGTGAAGCACCTAAAAGACATCTGTCTCTAATTGCTTTCCCTAATGTAAATACAGTCATGCTGTATTATGGAACCTGTACCTCTTTCGTGGCATGTAAATCCAAGCATTTTTTTTAGAGAAGGATCTCACTTAAAAATAGCCCTTCTTTGATATAAAACTTTCTCTTTTACAAGTGAAAAAGTGATCTCACTAACAGTTAATAGAACATGCTATTTGAATTGCATTCCTTTTGCCAGATACTGAAAATTGCATCATTTCCTGTCAAGTTTGTCTGGAGACTGATGGCATGATTTCAGCTTTGTTTAAAATGACAGTGTCCTCAAGGCTGTGGTAAAAGGTTGGCCTCTATATAAAATAATCACACTTAAAATGAACCTAAAATATGGATCTCCATATTACCAGATGTCAAGTAACAATTTCACGAAAACTATATTATCCTCCAGAGAAGGCGATGGCACCCCACTCCAGTACTTTTGCCTGGAAAATCCCATGGATGGAGGAGCCTGGTGGGCTGCAGTCCATGGGGTCGCTAGGAGTCGAACATGACTGAGCGACTTCACTCTCATTTTTCACTTTCCTTCATTGGAGAAGGAAATGGCAACCCACTCCAGTGTTCTTGCCTGGAGAATCCCAGGGACAGGGGAGCCTGGTGGGCTACTGTCTATGGGGTCGCACAGGGTCGGACATGACTGAAGCGACTTAGCAGCAGCAGCAGCATACTATCCTCAAGTGTAGATATATGCAAAGATAATCCATAGATTTTGTTTAAAAAAATACCATGCTTAAGAATGTTTTTAAATGCTAGGGTTGTTACACAGAAATATATCTTGTGACATTTTAATTCTTTCTACTATACAAATTTGTAACAGGATTGCTCAAAGGAACTTAACAAGACTCAAAGTAATTATTCTCATCCATCTTGCTGAAGATATATAAATCTTACATTAAAGATTTTGCAAGTTATGGAAATACATTGTCTCTATAAAATACATTCAGCATCAGAAGGATTCAGCTGAGGCTTTGAAATAATAATTTTGAGAAACCCAACTGATCTAAATTGGCGCTCAACAATATTGCCCAGGAAATCATGCTATAGGTCTTTCACTCCATGTTTATGTCTCTTCCTTAAGTAGATTATGCTAACAGGTGCCAAGAGATTCATATCTCCAGCAGGCTGAGATTGGCTGTGGTTACTTTAAATTCTCTCTCAAAGGGCAGACATCATAACCCAAAGCATTTTCATTATGATTCGCTTAACAAGACAATGTGTGGCAGGTAAACTGCCTATCAATAATATTTAGTGAGTATTCATTCTGGACAAGCTTTGTAATGTGGTTTTGGAGAAGAAAGGCAAATAAAAGAAGTCATGATCTTTCTTTATAGACACTTGAGTGAAAATTAGCATTCCCCTTCTTTTTATAGTGACACATGAGGTATAGAGTAATTCCCCATGTAGTCAGGTCTCACTAACTATAACTTATTCTTGAACATATACTAGGTCCTAAATCCTTACCTCCACATTTCCTGAAGAAATTATAAACTGTATATGTAAAGCACATGAACAGACCAATAAATAAACATGAAAATAAACAAAAAAATCTACCTTGAGAATATTTTACCTCTTTCTAGCATTATTTTCTCTGGCTTCCTCTTTTTTTTATTAATTATGATAACAAGAGTACTGATATTATATATACATACATGTGAGTATGAAATGAGATAAAGTACAAAGATCATAACATAAAATTAGCACTCAAAAAATATTAAATACTAAATATTACTACTTTAATAATAAAGTACTATTAAAGTGTTATTGATAGTAGTATTATTATGTGTGTGCTCAGTCACTCAGTTGTGTCTGACTCTTTATGACCCCATGGATTGTAGACTACCAATCTCTTCTCTCCATGGAATTTTCCAGGCAAGAATACTGGAGCAGGTTCCCATTTCCTATTGCTGAGGATCTTCCTGACCCAGGGGTTGAACCTGTTTCTCTTGTGTCTCCTGCATTGTCAGATGCATTCTTTACCACTATGCCACCTGGAAACCCCTTATTATTATTATATGTTATTATTAAAGTAGTAGGAATAGCATTAGCAGCAGCAGCAGCCCCTCTAAAAATAGGAGGCTTAGTAGTCAATTCATGAACTAGAATTATCTTTTATATGTCAGACAGTAGGTCCTGGAAAAATGAAAATAAACCACATATCCCATACCCTTGATAATTTCTTAGGTTTTAGCAAAACACAAACATACTACAAAATACAAAGATACAAATAGAATGTGATAAGTATTCTGATTACATTTGATAAGGTATTATAAGAGTACTGCTGCTACTGCTACTGCTAAGTTACTTCAGTTGTGTCCGACTTTGTGTGACCCCATAGATGGCAGCCCACCAGTCTCCCCCATCCCTGGGATTCTCCAGGCAAGAACACTAGAGTAGGTTGCCATTTCCTTCTCCAAAGCATGAAAGTGAAAAGTGAAAGTGAAGTCGATTAGTCGTGTCCGACTGTTCGCAAACTCCATGGACTGCAGCCTACCAGGCTCCTCCGTCCATGGGATTTACCAGGCAAGAGTACTGGAGTGGGGTGCCATTGCCTTCTCCATATAAGAGTACATAGAAGGTCATTGCTTGGCAGATCTCACATATTTTCTGGCATTTTTATACTGTCTGCTTAAATCTAGACAAAACTTTAAATAGAATTTATTCTTGTCATTTTTGATAGGATATCAACCATTGCTACCCAGTGAACTTATCTGAGTTGTATGGCCAGTACTTTGATCAGCTATCATATATAGAATCTTTCTCAAAGTCACCAGGACTTCAACATGCATCCATGTGACAGAAGATTACAATTCACATTGGTTATGTAACCAACATTCCATTACAATGAATGTCCAGTGAGTCGATATCACACAGTATTTTTGTAAGATGGGATTTCACTGGTGCAGAAACTCTAGGGATATAACCCAGCACCACTGTTCAGAGTGTTATTTTAACCACAACTGGTTTTTCATTTAAATGGTCTTGATGCTAGATAATGTGATTCTACCTGTATAAGCTACAATAAAAATGCAAAATAATATTTTAGGTTTCTCATAGTTCTGCTATTTATTTGGAATAAATCCATGATAAAACTGTTTACATTTTCTTAAATGAGTAAGATTAACAACTGTAAAAAATATTAACTTTGTAAAGAAAATTCTAATATCTAAGTTTTCCATCAGTTACACCCACAGATAACTTGTCGTATCCCATCTAACAAAAGAGTATGTGGACAAAATGCACTCTGCATAGCCAGAGACACTGGAGGTATACTAAGTGCATACCCCTCTATCATCCATTGCAAACATTTCTTTGGAAATAGGCCTTGTTAATGAGAGCCATAGTAACACATCTTTGTTTTCAATTTCCTTCTATTTCAGAATAAAAATTCATTAGCAATAATTACCTTGCCTTTTGGAAGGCACTAAAATATCAGCTGGCAGTTTGATAGGAGGTGGAGTTTTGTACATCTTCAAATAGTAGTATTAGCAATTGTTGATGAACATTTCTTAGCAGGAGAGGCCTGCTTATTATTATTATTACTAATTAGAAATGGGGTATGCATGTTATACAAAATGATAACCATGGTTTAAATTGGCTGCAGAAACCTCACTGATGGTCTTGCAACTCGACAATAAAAAGATAAATCATCTGATTTTAAAATGAGCAAAAGATCTGAATAGTCATTTCTTTAAGGAAGATGAAAAAATGGCCAATAGCACAAGACAATTATTTGATATCATTATTTATTAGGGGGCCTTCCTTGATGGCTCAAATGGTAAAGAATCTGCCTGTAATGCAGGAGACCCAGGTTTGATCCCTGGGTCAGTAAGCCATTCCCTTAGAGAAGGGAATGGCTACACACTGCATCATTCTTGCCTGGAGAATTTCATGGACAGAGGAGCCTGGAGGGCTACAAAGATGGGGTTGCAAAGAGTCAGACATGTGAGCAACTAACACAGTAATCAGGGAAATTCACGTCAAAGCCATGAGGGCACACCACCACATAATCCTTAGAATTGTTATACTGCTGCTACTGCTGCTAAGTCACTTCAGTCGTGTCCAACTCTGTGTGACCCCATAGATGGCAGCCCACCAGGCTCCCCCATCCCTGGGATTCTCCAGGCAAGAAAACTGGAGTGGGTTGCCATTTCCTTCTCCAATGCATGAAAGTGAAAAGTGAAAGTGAAGTCGACTAGTCGTGTCCGACTGTTCGCAACCCCATGGACTGCAGCCTACCAGGCGCCTCCATCCATGGGATTTTCCAGGCAAGAGTACTGGAGTGGGGTGCCATTGCCTTCTCCATTGTTATACTACTAATAATAATAAAAAGAAATAGAAGAGTATGTGTTGATATGAGATGTGGAGAAAATGAAATCCTTATGTATAGTCAGTGGGGATGTCTATAATGTAGCAGCCAGTCTGTAAAACAGTTAACAATTCCTCAAATGCTAAATGCAAAGTTCCCATAAGACTCAGCAATTCTTAGGTATATAACCAAGATAAATGAAATCATATATAAAAATAAAACTTACACATAAATTTTATAGTAGCATTATTTATAACAAAAATTGGAAACAACCTCAAATATCCATCAATTGGTAAGTGGAAAAATAAACTGTGGTCAGTTCAGTTCAGTCACTTATTGTGTCCAACTCCTTGTGACCCCACGGACTGTAGCATGCCAGGCTTCCCTATCTATTACCAACTCCCAGAGTCTACTTAAATTCATGTCTATCACGTCAGTAATACCATACAACCATCTCATCCTCTGTCATCCCCTTCCCCTCCCACCTTCAATCTTTCCCAGCATCAGGGTCTTTTCAAATGAGTCAGTTCTTTGCATCAGGTGGCCAAAGTATTGGAGCTTCAGCTTCAGCATCCGTCCTTCCAGTGAATGTTCAGGATTCATTTCCTTTAGGATGGACTGGTTGGATCTCCTTGCAGTCCAAGAGACTCTCAAGAGTCTTCTCCAATACCACAGTTCAGTTAAGTTCAGTTCAGTTGCTCAGTTGTGTCCGACTCTTTGCTGCCAAGTCGCTTCAGTCATGTCTGACTCTGTGGGACCCCATGGACTGCAGTCTACCAGGCTCCTCCATCCATGGGATTTTCAGGGCAACAGTACTGGAGTGGGGTGCCATTGCCTTCTCCCGTCCGACTCTTTGAGATCCCATAAATCACAGCATGCCAGGTCTCCCTGTCCATCATCAACTGCCGGAGTCTAACCAAACCCATATCCATTAAGTCAGTGATGCCATCCAAACATCTCATCTTCTGTCATCCCCTTCTCCTCCTGCCCTAAATCTTTCCCAGCATCTGGGTCTTTTCAAATAAGTCAGGTCTTCAAATCAGATGGCCAAACTACTGGAGTTTCAGCTTCAACATCAGTCCTTCCAATGAACACCCAGGACTGATCTCCTTTAGGATGGACTGGTTGGATCTCCTGGAAGTCCAAGGGACTCTGAAGAGTCTTCTCCAACACCACAGTTCAAAGGCATCAATTCCATGCTCAGCTTTCTTTATAGTCCAACTCTCACATCCATACATGACCACTGGAAAAACCAAAGCTTTCACTAGATGGACCTTTGTTAACAAAGTAATGTCTCTGCTTTTTAATATGCTGTCTAGGTTGGTCATAACTTTACTTCCAAGGAATAAGCATCTTTTAATTTCATGGCTGCAATCACCATCTGCAGTGATTTTGGAGCCCCCAAAATAAAGTCAGCCACTGTTTCCACTGTTTCCCCATCTATTTGCCATGAAGTGATGGGACCAGGTGCCATGATCTTCGTTTTCTGAATGTTGAGCTTTAAGCCAACTTTTTCACTCTCCACTTTCACTTTCATCAAGAGGCTCTTTAGTTCTTCTTTACTTTCTGCCATAAGGGTGGTATAATCTGCATATATGAGGTTATTGATATTTCTCCTGGCAATCTTGATTCCAGCTTGTGCTTCCTCCAGCCCAGTGTTTCTCATAATGTACTCTGCATATAAGTTAAATAAGCTGGGTGACAATATACAGCCTTGATGTACTCCTTTTCCTATTTGGAACCAGTCTGTTATTTCATGTCCAGTTCTAACTGTTGCTTCCTGACCTACATACAAGTTTCTCAAGAGGCAGGTCAGGTGGTCTGGTATTCCCATCTCCTTCAGAATTTCCCACAGTTTATTGCATATATTATATTAGTATATATATTAGTATTATATATAATATATAGTATATATATTAGTCTTATATATGTATATTTATATATAGTATATTAGTTTGGCTAACTAATAAGTTTATATCTCTAACCATAGTAAATGACTTATGTAAGTTAATATTTAAGGAATACAGTTTTAAATTATTGCTAAGAATCCACCAGTAACACAGGAGACATCGGTTCAATCTCTCTGTTTGATCTCTCGGTTGGGAAGATCTCCTGTAGGAGGGCATGGCAACCCACTCCAGTATTCTTGCCTGGAGAATCCCGATGGACAGAGGAGCGTGCTGGGCTCCAGTCCATTGGGTGGCAAAAAGTCAAACGACTTAGCGACTACGTTCTGGCAAGTGTTAATTTACTTACAAAGTATTTTGAGATTTTTAAATGTCTGTAAGTGTAACGAGGGGAAAGAGAAGATAATATTCTTTTATGAAAGACAGAATGCCATACTTCCTACTCTTAACTGGAAAACTGAAAAGGAGACAAGTATATGAAAAAGTCTAGATGTAAGCCAAATGAGTTAAGAGCTCCAACAAATGTAAAGGAAAGAAAAAAAATCAAATGAGTGATATTAAATCAGATAGGAAAGATCAAAGAAGAGTTGATCAAAGAAGAAGATCTTTGAGCTGGAATAGTATAACAAAATAAAATTTTTATTTTATTATTTAAAAAATTCTGTTCTTTCATTATTAAAAATCTTCGTTTTCACTCCAGCTTTGGGGTATTTTACAATATTTAGATTTACTTCTAATAGTCTAGAGTAATTACTCATATAAACACCCTGAGAAATAAATGCCAAGTTTGGCTGATTACAATCACTTTTTAAGCATATATAATTAAAAGTCAACAAAGTATAGTTTATTTACTAAGCACACAGGAAACTCACATCTGCAAGGGTTGCCTTTTCATCACTCAGTTACCATGTTCACATTCCTTATACACTTTCTGTGCAAGAACCAAACATAGTAAACATGACAATAGTATAAAGTAAATTATGAAAATAAAAAGTTAGCCCAAATATGTTTGGAGGGTTAGCTTACTTGAACTAAATCTTGCAAAATAAACAATTGCCCCTTCCTGTAAGTACTGAATACTAAATCTTACCTTGATTTATGGTGTTGGAAAATTACAAAGGCATGCTTTTTAATATATATGCTCAGTAAGGCTGAATAGCTCACTAATGCACTGTATTCCCTAATGAACCAACCAATTTGATAACTTTGCCAATGCCAGCTTTCAAACAAAGCAGCCCCTCATTGACATTCCAGTGCAATAGCTAATAACAATTAGATTTCATTCTAGCATTGTATCTTGTCATTGTCATCCCAACAAGAGATGCTCTCCTTATAATCCATAGAATTGATGTAAATGTAAATGTTAGTCCAACCCACCAAATAAGCAGTCTATGGACTTTCATTACCAGATATAAGCTCACATCTGTCTCATTGTCATATATTGTTTTTCCATGTCATTTGTTTTCCAGTCTTTGAAAAGATTCCGTTTTTTTTGAAACCCTATCACAAAATAGGGTTGTGATTTGGCAATTTTTTTCAGGATCTGGAAAAATATACCTTTCTTTTGTTAGTATTGCCTCTTCAGAAACTAAATAAATAAATGGGATGCTTTATGTACATTGCATAAATAGAAAACTCAGAGGTTTTCTAAATAGCACAGATGTTAGAATCTAAAAATTATTCAAATAACTGTATTCAAAACATCAATTCTCTGCTCACATAAAACAGTTATCATGGCAATTTGACCTTAATGACAAAAGGCTTCTAAGGTCTTTGAAAGAAATAATATCACTGAACTACATTGTTTCATGGAGACAAGACAGAGTTGAATTTCTGATACATTAGGTTAGCTATAGACAGCTAAGAAAGGTTATTTTAAATTTAAGTGGTTATCAAAGTGATTGAATTGTATATGGATATATAAACATAGTGTTCAATAACTTTTTCAGGATTTTTTTAATATTACATTAACTTTCTGAATGACCCAGATAACTACAATGGTGTGATCATTCACCTAGAGTCAGACATCATGCAGTGTGAAATCAAGTGGGCCTTAGGAAACATTACTATGAACAAAGCTAATGGAGGTGATGGAATTCCAGCTGAGCTATTTAAATCCTAAGTGATGTCTTAAAGTGCTGCACTCAATATGGCAGCAAATTTGGAAAATTCAGCAGTGGGTATAGGATTGGAAAAGCTCAGTTTTCATTACAATCTGAAAGAAAGACAATGACAAAGAATATTCAAACTACCGCAAAACTGTGCTCATTTCACATGCTAGCAAGGTTATGCTCAAAATCCTTCAAGTTGGGCTTCAACAGCACATGAATCGAGAACTTCCAGATATACAAGGGGTTTAGAAAAGGCAGAGAGAAACCAGAGATCAAATTGCCAACAGCTGCTGGATCATAGAAAGAGCAAGGGAATTCCAGAAAAACATCTATGTTTGCTTCATTGACTACATTAAATCTTGTGATAGTGTGGATCACAACAAACTGTAGAAAATTCTTAAAGAGATGGGAATACCAGACCACCTTAACTGCCTCCTGAGAAACCTGTATGCAGGTCAAGAAACAACAGTTAGAACTGGATATGGAACAATGGACTGGTTCAAAATTGGGAAAATAATGACAAGGCTGTATTTTGTCACCCTGCTTATTTAACTTAAATGTAGTTATATCATGCAACATGCCAGGCTGGGTGAAGCTTAAGCTGGAATCAAGATTGCAGGGAGAAATATCAATAACTTCAGATATGCAGATGACACCACCCTAGTGGCAGAAAGTGAACTAAAGAATCTCTTGATGAAGGTGAAAGAAAAGAGTGAAAAAGTTAGTTTAAAGCTCAACATTCCAAAAACAAAGATCATGGCATCCGGTCCCATCACTTCACAGCAAATAGAGGAGGAAACAATGGAAACAGTGACAGACTTAATTTTCTTGGGCTCCCAAATCACTGCAGATGGTGACTACTACAGCCATGAAATTAAAAGACACTCCTTGGCAAAAAAGCTATGACAAACCTTGAATATTCATTGGAAGAACTGATGCTGAAGCTGAAGCGCCAATACTTTGGCCATCTGATGTGAAGAGTGGACTCATTGGAAAAGCCCCTGATGCTGGGAAAGTTTGAAGGTAGGAGAAGGGGACAACAGAGGATGAGATGGTTGGATGGCATCACTGATTCAATGGACATGAGTTTGAGCAAACTTTGGGAGTTAGTTAAGGACAGGTAAGCTGCAGTCCATGAGGTCGCAAAGAGTCAGATACAACTGAGCAACTGAACAACAACACAGTTAACCTTCAGATTTCTGAAAAGACGATGAACCAATATACATTACTGGTTCACTATCCTGAAGTCTACTAGAAAGGAAGAAGGCACAAAAAGGGAATTTTATGAATCATGGACAATATCATTGGGCTCCTAAGGTGGCATCAGTGGTAAAGAGCCCACCTACCAATGCAGGAGACATGAGACACAGATTCTATCCCTAGATCAAGAAGATCCCCTGGAGGAGAGTATGGCAACATACTCCAGTATTCTTGGCTGGAGAATCCCATGGACAGAGGAGCCTGGCAGGCTACAATCCATAGGGTGGCAGAGAGTTGGACACAACTGAAGCAACTTAGTATGCACGTACAGACACTAACACTAAAACTGTTTAAAGCCCTTTGGGGAGATTAAAAATAGCTGAGTATCAACACGGCAGAAATTGCCCAGTGGTCTAGAGTTGTGGATGGGGAAGAATTCTCACAATATTTCCTCCCTATCCCCAGCTCACCATTGTACTTAGTGAACCAATGTATCTTCATTAGGATTGAAAAAGAGAAAGAAAAACAGAAATAAAAATAGTAGGACTAGCCCAAATCAAACCTGAGAATTTGGGGTAAGACATTAAGATGCAAACATACAGGCCCCCATAACTTGGGCCTTTGTGGCTCAAAACCTCTGAGGGTTGTGTCAATAACTTATGTTTTAACAAGACTACCAGGTATGTCTGATAAATACTCCAGTTTGAGAAAGTCTAGAGCCAACCTGGGGAGGGAAGTGATTAACAACAGCGATAGGTATGCCAGGCATGCCTCTGGCAAAACTTTTCCTTTCTAGAGAAAGAAAAACAGTACTTGATAGTGTAATTGAAAAAAAAAAAAAATCCAGAGGGAAAAGATTGTCTATAATGGGTAGAGGGGGGAAAATGTAAATAGTTCAACTCACATTTTGCTATGTCAAGTTCTCTGTCTTGAAGTGTTTCAACTCTCTTCCTAAAGTCACCAGAAGCATTATAAATATCCTCATAGAGAGAAGGAGCAATACTAGAAGTGTATTAGAAATATAAAACAATTTTAAAGAAAAAAAAAGAAGCATTAAATATGAAAAGAAATACTAAAATTACTAAAATAAAGCATAAGTAGCCAGATGGACTCAACTAAAGAACAAACTAGTAAGCTGAAAAATGATGTCCAATGACTCTTCCAGAAGGCAGGGATAAAGAAATAAAAATAATGAGAGAAAAGGTAAGGTAAGAGATATGAAGGATATGAATAGAAATGTTTATTTAATAAGATCTCATGAGAGAAAAACTAAAAAAAATATTTGAAGAAATAATGACTGATTTAAAAAAATTAGGATTAAGACATCAGTTTAAAGGGGTTCATATGTTTAAAAAAAAAGACAAAATAATACAAAATGGAGTCACTTTAGCTAAGCCTCACATCACCAAACCAAGAGTTAATTATAGTTTTGACCTCTCATAGAAATGGAATCTTAAGTCAGTCAATCAGGTATCACTAGAGGGGTAATCTGCCTGACGGACCCCTGCCATCCTCTAAAGGAAAGTGACCTTGCCACAACAAATCTGCTTTTTGCTATTATAACTTCCTTGCCTTGCTCCCCTCTGTGTTTAAAATATTTCATCTTGTACAACTCCTCAGCTCTCCTTTCTATCTGCTGGATAGAATGCTGCCCATGAATCACTGAATAAAGCCAATAAGATCTTTATAATTTACTCAGCTGAATTTTGCTTTTCTAATAATACTGAACCAAAAAGATAAGAGGTTGGAGGGGAAAATACTTGGAAACATACAAAATTAAACTTAATAATAACCAAAGCCAAAAGGAAATTCTAAAAACTTCCTGAGAAATAAAGATTACAGCTACAAAGAAGTACGTGTCAGGAAAAAGAAGGGGTTTGAACAAAAGTATATGTCTATCAGAATTATTATTTTTAAAGAATAAGAAAGTTTTCTCAGTAACATAGGCTCAGAAACTTCATCTCATTAAAATCCTCTTTGAAAGAATTTTTAAAGAAGTAACAGCAGTGAAAAGCAAAGAAACATGGAGAATATGAAAAAATTAAATAACTTATGAAATTTTAATGTTAATCAAAGAAATGATGAAAAGATGATACCCAATAAGACTTGTTTGGGGATAAGAATGGCAGGCAGAAGAAGAATAAATGGTGAAAAATGCAAAAAACTTGTTTTCATCTGGAGGAAAAATGATGAAAGATAGACAGGTAGACAGATAATTTTCATCTATCTATAGATAAAGATATACAGATGAGATAAATGATATGTTTACAAACAGATTAGGAAAAATAAACAAATGTGTGTGTGGGCCTATAAAAGCTGAGAAAAAAAAGCAGGATAATGAAAACAAAATATGTAAATTGAAACTGAGGAAAATTTGTTTTAATCAACAAAATATAAAGAAAATAAAAATGAGATAATAGCACAGCATATAAAATATAATACTTGAAATGAATGCACATAAATATGAATATGCATAATTCATACTCATAATGTACAATTCACATAAATATAAATAAGCTCACATAAATATAAATATACAATTATAATAGAACTGAAATCCAAACTCACAAATATAGAAACTGGCTCTCAGAAAATTTTATAAAAGATCTACTGAAATAATATCACCAAGAAATACATTGATTGGAGAAAAAATTTATATCAGTTCATTATTATGGCAGATAATTTTAAGTTATCAACTTTTTATGAAGGAAAACAAAAGCTAAGAATTAGTTCTCTGAAAAGATAAAATTCACAAACATTTATCTAATCAAAGAAAAAAGAGAAAAGACCCAAATCAAAATTATAAATGTAAAAAGAGACATTACACAGAAACACTCTACACAGGATACTATAGAAATTCAAAGGGTATAGATTACATGAACAACCATATGCCATCAAACTAGACAACCTAGAAGAAATGGAAAACTTCTTAGAAACATCCAACTCACCAAGACTGAATCAGGAAGAAATAGAAAAGCTGAATAGGCCAATCACTAGTAAGGAGATTGAATCAATAATTATAAGTCTCCCAATGAAGAAAAGCCTAGGGGCAGATGGCTTTACTGGTGAATTTTACCAAACATTTAAAGATGAATTAACACCAATCCTTCTCAAACTATGCAAAATATCAAAGAAAAGAGTACTCCCAAACTCATTTTATGATAGCAGCATTATCCTCATATCAAAACAAAACAAAAGCTACTAGTAAATAAATCTATAGCCCAATATCTCTGATGAATATAGATGAAAAAATCTCAATAAAATACTTGTAAACCAAATTTTATAGCATGTAAATAAAGATCTTACACCATAATCAATAGGAATTGACCCATGAAATGCAAGAATGGTTCAACCTACAGAAATCAATCAATGTGATATATCACATTAATAGAATAGAAGAAAAGAGTCATATGATCATCTCAAAAGATGCAGAAAAAAACAATTAACAAAACCCAATATACATTTATGATAAAAAAAAAAACCTTAATAAATTAGGCATATAAAGAACATATCTCAACATAATAAAGTCCGTATGTGATAAGCCTACAGTTTACATCATACTCAATTGTGAAAGTTTGAAAGCTTTTCCTCTACAATTAGCAATAAGACAAGGATACCCACTTTCACCACTCATAAACAATAGATGTCAGAACTGGAAAGAAAGAAAAAAATTGTCTCTATTTGAAGATAACATGATTTTTATATACAGAAACCCTAAAGATTCTATAAAAAAATTGTTAGATCTAATCAATGAATTCAGTATTTGTAGGATACAAAATTAATACATAAACATGGTAGTTTTTCTATACATGAATATCACTTTTTCTGAAAAAGAAATAAACTGATCTCATTTATAAAAGCATCAAAAACAATAAAATTCTCAGAACAAATTTAAATAAAGAGGCAAAAGGTTTTTTTGAAAACTACAATTCATTGATGAACAAAATCAAAGACACAAATAAATAGAAAGACTTCTAATGTTCATGGATTGGAAGAATTAATATTGTTAAAATGTCAGCACTATAAAAAGACATCCACAGGTTCCATGCAAGCCTTACCAAGACTCCAATGGCATTTTTTTTTTTTTAAAGCAGTGTGAGAAACTTTTGTAATTTATATAGAACAAATATTTCTGAATAGTCAAAGAAATCATGAGGAAAAAAAAAGAATACAAGAAGCATCATGCTTCCTGATTTCAAGCTATACTATAAAAACAGTTTGGTACTATACAAAGCAGTTTGGTACTGGCATTTAAAAGCAAGAATAAAACTGACCAATGGAATGGAATTGACAGCACAGAAATAATCCAAAGCATATATGGTCAACTAATATTAGTATTCTACAAGGGAGTCAAGAATATTCAATAAGTAAAAGTTAGTCTTTTCTATAAATGGTGCTGGGATATTTGAATATTTATATATAAAAGAATGAAACTAGACCCATTACTCACATCACTCACAAAAAGTACCTCCAAATCAATTAAAGACTTAAATGTTAGACCTTAAATCATGAAACTTCTATAAGAAAACATAAGAATAAACCTCTTTAATATGGGTCTTGGTAATGATATTTTAGATGTGACACCTTAAAGTATAACAACACAGTAAAAAACAAACAGTAGGACTACAACAAAGTAAGACATTTCTGTGCAAAACAAAAGAATCAACAAAGTGAAAATAATCTATGAGATGGGGGAAAAATTAGCATTTATCTGATAAGAGGTTAATGTCCAAAATATATGAAATCTCATGCAACTCAAACAACAACAAAATAATGCAATTGAAAAATGGGCAAAGGACCTGTATAGACATTTCTCCAAAGAAAATCTGCAAAAGGTCAATGGGAACATAACAAAGATGCTCAACATTGTTTGTCATTAGGGAAATCTAAATTAAACCACAATGATGTATCATCTCATGACTGTTAAGATGGCTGTCATCAAAAAGACAGGAGATATATATATATATATATATATAGACAAAAGGAAATTCCTATGCGTTGAAGGTATGACTGTAAATAGATATAGCTACAATGGAAAGCAATAAAGAGAAAAAACAATTAAGAGACAATTAAGAAATAGATGGGGAAACAGTGCAAACAGTGTCAGACTTTATTTTTGGGGGCTCCAAAATCACTGCAGATGGTGACTGCAACCATGAAATTAAAAGACGCTTACTCCTTGGAAGGAAAGTTATGACCAACCTAGATAGCATATTCAAAAGCAGAGACATTACTTTGCCAACAAAGGTCCGTCTAGTCAAGGCTATGGTTTTTCCTGTGGTCATGTATGGATGTGAGAGTTGGACTGTGAAGAAAGCTGAGCACCGAAGAATTGATGCTTTTGAACTGTGGTGTTGGAGAAGACTCTTGAGAGTCCCTTGGACTGCAAGGAGATCCAACCAGTCCATTCTGAAGGAGATCAGTCCCACGTGTTCTTTGGAAGGAATGATGCTAAAGCTGAAACTCCAGTACTTTGGCCACCTCATGCGAAGAGTTGACTCATTGGAAAAGACTCTGATGCTGGGAGGGATTGGGAGCAGGAGGAAAAGGGGATGACAGAGGATAAGATGGCTGGATGGCATCACTGACTCGATGGACATGAGTTTGAGTGAACTCTGGGAGATGGTGATAGACAGGGAGGCCTGGCGTGCTGCGATTCATGGGGTCACAAAGAGTCGGACAGGACTGAGCTACTGAACTGAACTAAACTGAAAGAACAACTAAGAGAATAAATCTTGAGTTATCATCATAAGAATTTTTTCCTTATTTCTTTTAAAATTTCTTTTCTTTTTGTTGTATCTATATGAGATGAATGTCAGCTGAAGCTGCTATGGTAATCATTTCACAATATATGTAAATCAAACCATAATACTCTATGTTTTAAATTTTTACAATTATATATGTCAATTATTTCTCAATAATTTTATTTAGTTATTTTTACATAACTAAATAGCTATATTTCTCAATTATAACTATTTAATAGTTATAATTATAAATTATAATTAAATATATAATTATAATTAATATACTATTAATTATATATTATATTATATAATTATATTAAAACATATAATTATAATTAATTATAAATATTTCTCAATAGTTTTATTTCTCAATAAGCTGGAAAAAGTAAACTAAAAAGGAAGAATAATAATGAAAATATATTCAGATCACTATGTAGAGCAACTTGTGAAGTAAAAGTAGAATTATTATTAAAGTTCACAATATTTTGACACTCCCAAAAAATGATTAAACAGATAAAAACCACATTACACAATATTTGAATATTTAGATGAAATGTACTGGCACAAGAAATAAAGAACCTGAATATTATTAGATTTGTTTAAGAAATCTGATTCACCTTTAAACATCTTCCCAGTAAGAAAATTACATGTTCATAAGGCTTTATTGGAGAATTAGTCTAAGTATCTAAGGAAGAAGTAATAGCAATTCTACATAAACCTGACAAGCAAAAGGAAGAGGAAGGTACATTTTCAAACACAGTTGATAAGGCCAGAGAAAGTCTAAAACAAATCCCTGATAAGACCCTTAAAAAAATGAAAAAAATCATCCTCTATATCTTGCTAATATAGATATAAATGAAATAAAGCGAAACACCCAAATATTAGCAAATTAAGTCTATCAGTATATGAAAAGTTTAATAAAACATGGATTTATTCCAGGAATTTAAAGTTGGTTTAACACTCAAAAATCAACCAAGTCAATTCATTCTATTAACAGTATGGAGACAATTTTACAAATGGAGTAAATTCTTGAATTCATCTGAGTAAATTAATAGACCCTTGATTTGAAAATTGGATAAGAATATTACAAAAAAAAGAAATCTAACAAAATATTTAGTAGTTATTAAGTTTCCTAAAGCATCAACATTTATTGTGCAGTGTTGAAGCCTAAACAAGATGGTGTGTGTAAAGCGCCTGGTAAAAAACCGACTGCTTCTACAGTGGTAGTCAGTATATGTGAAATGTTTCCAGTAGAAAGAGGAGCATCTACTGGTGCTGACTTAAAGCTCAAGAAAGCTTCAGGTAATGAGATAAATGATTCCTGGTACCAAGTATTGTGTCATATATTTCCTGTGTTTGGGTAAAAATTTAAAAGACTTACTGGGGAAAGGAATGCTTAAAGTGTAGGTTAAAAGTAGTGTGTAAATAATAATTGATTAAAAACTGAGATATAAATGTTTAACAATTTCATGGAGCAAATTCAGTGATATCTTATTGAATACTTATGAAAAGGAATACTATCATTCTCCTTTAAACTTAAACAAGCTGTCCAAAGCAGGTAAAATTGAAGTGGAATTAGAATTCATGTACACATATCATGATGGATGCTGCTGCTGCTGCTGCTGCGTCACTTCAGTCGTGTCCGACTTTGTGCGACCCCATAGACGGCAGCCCACCAGGCTCCGCCATCCCTGGGATTCCAGGCAAGAACACTGGAGTGGGTTGCCATTTCCTTCTCCAATGCATGAAAATTAAAAGTGAAAGTGAAGTCGCTCAGTTATGTCCAACTCTCAGTGACCCCATGGACTGCAGCCCACCAGACTCCTCCATCCATGGGATTTTCCAGGCAAAAGTACTGGAGTGGGTTACCATTGCCTTCTCTGACATATCATGATACTGGTGTGAAAATGAATCACATTATTAATATTAACAGTATAGTGTTGAGAAAGGTAATTATAAATTACATTGCCAATAATACCAAAGAAAATACTTTTTCCTAAATTTATAAGCCTAGGGGAAGCAAGTGTCATTCTGTTTCCAAGAATGTTTTTACTGTACAAACACATAATATTCTGTTCAAAAACATATTACACAGAAATTGAAATTAACAAAAATTATTTTATCCTAAGATGCTTATTATAGAACTATATCATGATAATACATAAATAAACAAGCTGTAGCACACTAACACATGGAATATTGTGTAGTTATATCTTATGTTGAAAGCAATATACTTATAAGATATAAGTTACATCTTATTTTGAAAGCAAAATACTAGCATGGGAAAATATTTATGATATAAAGTTTTATGTTACTGCAGTGAGAAAATTTTCTACATATTATAGTCTCAATAATTGTTTTTAAATGATGAAAAGAAATATAGGAACACCTTAGAGATGATTTTCTCTGAAGTGATGACTGAGTTTTAAAATATTTTCCAGAATGTCTATATTTTCAATAAATTCATGATTTAAATTGTATTCAGAAAAAAAAAAGTTTAACGAAGAGAGAAAGAAAATAATCACTTCAATTTAATTCGATTATCTTCCTAAGTTTTAGAAAACATGACTTACTCGATGTTTCAAAATCAATGCCCATAAGGCCTTGTTCTTTAGCATATATAATTTACAATACATAGACCAGGATATAATATTCTCAAATACTTCATAATAAGAGAGATTACAAGAAGAATAGATGTTGAAGCTGCATGAGCATCATAATTAATCAATTAATTTAGAAATGTTTGTGAAAAATAATGCTGGGATTGGGACGTAAGAGAGAAAGTTGACCGTAGCAGGAGAGCCTAAGGTGACTGTAGAGGTGTATCAATTAGCAAAACAACAATTTTTAAATATAATTAATTCATTTAATTAAAATATTTGTCACATTTCTCCATGTTCCAGTTCTCCAAACTTTCTTCCCATATGAAACTGGCCAACTGAATTGATCAAAATATTTAACAATGGTGTAGCAAGATCATAAACTTTGATCTGATAAAATGTCCAGAAATAAGCTCACCTAAACTACATTTCTCTATCTTGACTCCATTTTGTTCCCAAAGCCTTTTTGTATGTCTGAAATTCTGTCATGTCTCACACTCAAGTCCCTTCATAGAAGTCATCATAGGAGTGACGAAGGCACACATATAATTACACTAATAATTATAATTAATGGCAGCCTAATAATTAATGGCAGCTAAGGAAGTGCTCTTTCAATATTGAGTCTATTATTGGTATAGATGGAAAGCAAATGACAGCTTTTTTCAATTATTGTGCTGTGCTTAGTTGGTAAGTCATGTCCGACTCTTTGTGACCCCATAGACTGTAGCCCACTAGGCTCCACTGTCCATGGGATTCTCCAGGCAAGAATACTGGAGTGGATTGCCATTTCCTCCTCCAGGGGCTGTCAATTGCTAAGAGTGTGATTTCATAATATTGATTTAATCTCAAAAATGTAGCATGTGCTGCCAGACAATACAGCAATCTTAGGACCACTGAACCATGGTCTCCCTATAATACAAAGGTCAAGAATTATCTGGAGAATCATGAAATAGTGTAGACATTTTAAAAAATATAATTTTTATGCTTATGACTAGTGTATCCCCTGCACTATAATATCTAGAAAACAATCCATTTCCTAACTTGCAATAATCAATGAATAACTAATTTCCTGGGACCATCTGGTTCACTTATGGAATAAAAAGCAATAGCTCACAGAAAGGGAACTGTGGGTAACTGATTAGATTTTAGAACTGAGTGATATCTAATTGCAGCAAAAGAAAACAGGAACTATGAGTCATTAAAGAAAATTTGAACCTTTCAGCTAATACCCTGAGAGTGGACAGTTCACAAACAGAATTGTTACTAAGACGTGTGCCACCTATAGAGAGTTGAGTAGTTTCTTGGTATTCTTTGATACCACACACACCACAGGCATCATTTCATGCTTTAAAGCAAAACAGCTGCAAATTTGCTTAAGAAAAAGGACCACATTCTTTGGACTCTCATTTAGCACCTTCACAATTAAATCTTTTACAAGTGGTCAATAAAACAAGTTCCAAGAAAAAATATTTAGTAATGTAATTTAGCATCGAGAATGCGTGGCCTTGCCTGGGCATTACAGCTAGATTGTTGACTTGACAATAGTCCCACTGTAAAATACAAGCAATGGTAACATGAATAAGATTGTAAGAGTTTAGAGAACATAATTAGTGACTTAGGAGATATATTTAAGGAAAAATTACAGCTTTTAATCATGTTAAGAGGCCAGAAACTAGAAGGCGCAGGCAGAATAAAATGTGTGTGGCACAGAAGTAAACACAAGTCATAGTAATGTACAATACTGTTAACACAATGGCTTTGCTGTCTTGGCAGTTCAGTTTATCATTTAATGCTATACTATCAAGGCCTGACATTTTAATTTCTTTTCTACCTAATTGATATTCCTTTAACACAAGGTAAAGACAAAGTTTCATACCTTGATCTGGGGTGTGCTATGCTGCCAAAGAATGCTCAAACTACCGCACAATTGCACTCATCTCACACGCTAGTAAGTAATGCTCAAAATTCTCCAAGCCAGGCTTCAGCAATACGTGAACCATCAACTTCCAGATGTTCAAGCTGGTTTTAGAAAAGGCAGAGGAACCAGAGATCAAATTGCCAACATCCGCTGGATCATCGAATAAGCAAGAGAGTTCCAGAAAAACATCTATTTCTGCTTTATTGACTATGCCAAAGCCTTTGACTGTGTGGATCACAACAAACTGTGGAAAATTCTGAAAGAGATGGGAATACCAGACCACCTGACCTGCCTCTTGAGAAACCTGTATGCAGGTCAGGAAGCAACAGTTCGAACTGGACATGAAACAACAGACTGGTTCCAAATAGGAAAAAGAGTATGTCAAGGCTGTATATTGTCACCCTGCTTATTTAACTTCTATGCAGGGTACATCATGAGAAATGCTGGGATGGAAGAAGCACAAGCTGGAATCAAGATTGCCAGGAGAAATATCAATAACCTCAGATATGCAGATGACACCACCCTTATGGCAGAAAGTGAAGAGGAACTAAAAAGCCTCTTGATGAAAGTGAAAGAGGAGAGTGAAAAGTGTTGGCTTATAGCTCAACATTCAGAAAACGAAGATCATGGCACCTGGTCCCATCACTTCATGGCAAATAGATGGGGAAACAGTCGAAACAGTGTCAGACTTTATTTTTGGGGGCTCCAAAAACCACTGCAGATGGTGACTGCAGCCATGAAATTAAAAGACGCTTACTCCTTGGAAGAAAAGTTATGACCAACCTAGATAGCATACTCAAAAGCAGAGACATTACTTTGCCAACAAAGGTTCGTCTAGTCAAGGCTATGGTTTTTCCAGTGGTCACGTATGGATGTGAGAGTTGGACTGTGAAGAAAGCTGAGCGCCGAAAAATAGATGCTTTTGAACTGTGGTGTTGGAGAAGACTCTTGAGAGTCCCTTGGACTGCAAGGAGATCCAACCAGTCCATTCTAAAGGAGATCAATCCTGGGTGTTCTTTGGAAGGAATAATGCTAACACTGAAACTCCAGTACTTTGGCCACCTCATGCAAAGAGTTGACTCATTGGAAAAGACTCTGATGCTGGGAGGGATTGGGGGCAGGAGGAGAAGGGGACGACAGAGGATGAGATGTCTGGATGGCATCACTGACTTGATGGACGTGAGTTTGAGTGAACTCCAGGAGTTGGTGATGGACAGGGAGGCCTCGTGTGCTGCAGTTCTTAGGGTAACAAAGAGTCGGACAGGACTGAGTAACTATTCACTGAACCAATGCAAACATGTTAGCATCTTATTAAAATCTCACTTTTTTTAGAGTGGTCCTTTTTGGAAATTGTGATATTTAGATGCAAACTGACTGCCACAACACTAACTTCTCTCACAAAAATTTTCATTTTGCGTCAGTCTGTAGTAGTCTACAGCTGTCAAATCTTGTATATGTCTCTCTCTCTGATCCGTAAAGCAGATGTACTCTGTTTGCTCTTATAATAAAACATGTATCTAGCTTCTAACTGATTACTGTATCAACTGGAACATTGCAAGATAGTCAGACTATCCAAGGATTGTGTGCCAAAGAGCAGTTTAAGCTTTTTGGTGGAAGAGAACAATTTCTGAGAATTTCACAGTGTAATAGTTGCAGGCTTGATCCTAAGAGGACAGAATTAGATTGTGCATCCTTTTGATTATTCATGCTACTAGAAGGAAGGCATTTCAGAAATAATTGTTTACACTGATGTTATGAATGTTTGTCCAAATGCCAGGGATTAAAATAAGCTTAGGTAAATTGTCAGAACACACAAGCGAGGTGAATAATTAAATGCCAGGAGACCGCTGGTGAGTCTTTTACTGTGGATGCCAATGAGAATACTTGAGTATATATATTACATGATCCACCTTAGACCCACATGCTTCGATTTGTGAAACAATGCATTCCAGAAAAACTTTGCTATGAATTACACACTATATAAAAAATAAAATACTGATTTATATTTTAAATTGATTTTAAATTCATATTTTATTAAGACTTATCTGGCATTATGGCCTGAAGGTTTGTGCTTCCCCCTACATTCCCACATGGAGTTCGGAACCTCCAGTGTGGCTGTGTTTGGAGGCAGGGCCTCCAAGGAAACAATGAGAAATGAGATCATTATTTGGGGTCCTGATATTATAGAATTAGTTCCTTGTAAGAAAAGATACCAGAGAGCTTCCTCACTGTCTCTCCATGCACACCCACTGTGGAAATACCATGTGAGGCCCAGCTGGAAGGTGGAATTTTATAACCAGGAAGAGAATTCTCACCAGAAACTAACCATTTTGCCAGCCTGATCTTGGACTTCCAGCCTCCAGAAATTGACAAAACAAACTGCTATTATTTTAAGCTGTCCAGCCTGTGATATTTTGTTGTGGCAACCAGAGACCACTAATGTATCTGTTTGTTGTTCAGTTACTAAATCGTGTCTGACTCTTTGTGACCGCACAGACTGCAACATGTCAGGCTTCCCTGTACTTCACTGTCTCCTGGAGTTTTCTCAGATTCACATCCATTGAGTCAGCTGCCCTCTTCTCCTTTTGCCTTCAATCTTTCCCAGCTTCAGGGTCTTTTCAAATGATTCAGCTCTTCTCATCAGGTGGCCAAAGTATTGGAGTGTCAGCTTTAGCATCAATCCTTCCAATGAATATTCAGTGTTGATTTCCTTTAGGATTGTCTGGTTTGTTCTCCTTACTGTCCAAGGGATTCTCAAGAGTCTTCTCGAACACTCTGTCCATGGGTTTTTACAGATGAGAATACTGGAGTGCGTTGCCATTCTCTTCTCCAGGGGATCTTCCCAAGCCAGGGATTGAACTCATGTCTCTTGTGTCTCTTGAAATGGCAGGTGGATTCTTTATCACTAGCACCACCTGGGAAGCCTGCCGAATATCTAGTAGGAGATGTAAAAAATTACTAAATAGAAACTTTAAAGAGAATTGGAGCACCAGAAGGGGGAGCTCTCACACCCCATGCCCACAGCAGAGTCCAACAGGAAGAAGAAAGACTCCTCTTCTTTCCTGATAACTCAGCCAATGAAAAGCCATTCAGTTCAGTTCGGTTGCTCAGTCATGTCTGACTCTTTGTGACCCCATGGACTGCAGCACGCCAGGCCTCCCTGTCCATCACCAACTCCCGGAGTTTACTCAGACTCATGTCCATTGAGTCAGTGATGCCATCCAATCATCTCATCGTCGGTCATCCCCTTCTTCTCCTGCCTTCAGTCTTTCCCAGCATCAGGACTCTTGTTTACTCAAGCCCTCCCAAATTTCTATTCCATTACCACGTGGAGACTTGCACCTGATTCACTATAGTTTCAGACTCTTAATAACAAACATCTATTGATGCTGAATAAACTACTCCCCCTCCCACCACCCCGAGGAAATAACTAGCAATCTATTTGTTTTAGGTCAATAGTTCTGTAGATATAGAGTATTTTGTAAAGTTAACTGTTACCTCTTAAGTAGAGAAGGTGAAAAATGGATGAAATCACAGAATTTATCCTAAGATAACTAAACACAACTTCCAAGGTGTTTATATAATGTGAGGAGGAGAATTAAAAGGAAAATCTGAATTAGGTTAAATATTGTTGGATATGAGTTGAAATTTTTTGCGGATTTTTTCTATATTGGGTTCACCTTTTCTTTTCTTTTAAATTGGAGTATAATTTCTTTACAGTGTTGTGCTAGTGTCTGCTGTACAATGAAGTGAATCAGCTATACCTATACATGCATCCCCTCCCTCTTGGATCTCCCTCTCACCTCCCTCCTAACAACCACCTCCCTGCCCCCCACATCTAGGTCATCACAGAGCACCAAGCTGAGCTATATAGCAGGCTCCAGCTAGCTATCTGTTTACACATGGTAGTGTATATGTCAGTTCTAACCTTCGCATTGTCTCTCTCGCCTCCATATCCACATGTTCGTTCCCTATGTTGGCCTCTCTATTCCTGTCCTAGAAATAGGTTCATCTACACAATTTTTCTAGATTCCATACATATGTATTTATTTTCTTTGCAAGTAGCATCTGAAGTTTAGCATAAATTGCTTAAATTTATTATAAAAGAGTAATAGGGCAGAGTTTGTGCTTAATGGTACTCACATGCATTAAGAAATTGAAATCATTTAAACAGTGTGAAATTCATGTCAGAATAGACTGACAGAGCAATTACATAAAGTAGAAAATGGAGGGAAAACACAAGTGTAGAAACATTCAGTGAATGATAAACGTAGTACACACATTAATATAACTAAAATTATTTTTATATTGATAGGGAAATGGATAATTATTTTTAGAAATGAACAAGAAGGTTTCACGTTAATTTATTGCAACATATTCTACAAGATTTAAGAGATCTACATACACGTACCCACATCTATTTATGAATACACACAGACATGCATAGAAAAATCATATTCTATATGTGAAGCCACAAGAGAATTAAAAAATAAATGGATAATAACTATTTGAATGTGGAGTGAGAATAGCAAGTATGATGTCTAAGTCAAGAATCTCAAAAGAAATGATTGATAGCTGTGACTGTTAATAAGGTCTTTTACTTTAAATCATAAAAAAATGTAGAAGCATAAGAGGGAAAAACATGATGAGAGTAAAAAAAAGCAAGATAAACTGAATATTTACCATTATGAAGATCTCATAGAAATTATCTAGTTAAAATACCACCAAAAAAAAGTGGGGCAAAGTATAAATAGGAATTTCTCAAAAGGAATGACTAGACTAAAAAACTTTCAAAGTCATTATTCCTGAACCATGCAAATTATAACAACTATGTACAGACGTTAAATATATTTATAAATCATTATATTAATTCAAGCAATGGACACAGATAATTTCTTGCACTTTGGTAAGTTGCTATTATATTTCTGAAGAAAAATTCAAAATCCTATGAAGTGAAGTGAAGTCACTCAGTCGTGTCCGACTCTTTGTGACCCCATGGACTGTAGCCTACCAGGCTCCATCCATGAGATTTTCCAGGCAAGAATACTGGAGTGTGTTGCCATTTCCTTCTCCAGAGGATCTTCCCGACCCAGGGATCGAACCCGGGTCTCATGCATTGCAGGCAGACGCTTTACCGTCTGAGCCACCAGGGAAGCCCAATTACCCTTTAACTCAGAAAACATTTCCAGTTACTTGGGGAAAAATTCACATGTTTTATCATGTTATAGAAAAAGAGGTTACGTATACTATATAAAAAAGGTAAGCTCTTTCACTACTGGGAGATTATCAGTAGTGTGTGCAAAGTTTTCTGTATATTTGTGGTAGCATAATTTATATTTATATAAATTATGGTAGTATAACTTATACTTTGCTGACAAAGGTCTGTCTAGTCAAAGTTGTGGTTTTTTCCAGTAGTCATGTATGGATGTGAGAGTTGGACTATAAAGAAAGCTGAGTGCCAAAGATTTGATGCTTATGACTGTGGTGTTGGAGAAGAATCTTGAGAGTCCTTTGGACTGCAAGGAGATCCAACCAGTCTATCCTAAAGGAAATCAGTCCTGAATATTCATTGGAAGGACTCATGCTGAAGCTGAAACTCCAATACTTTGGCCACTTGATGCAAAGAACTGACTCACTGGAAAAGACCCTGATGTTGGGAAAGATTGAAAGCAGGAGGAGAAGGGGACAACAGAGGATGAGATGGTTGGATGGCATCACCAACTTGATGGACATGAGTTTGAGCAAGCTCTGGGAGTTGGTGATGGACAGGGAAGCCTGGCGTGCTGCAGTCCATGGGGTCACAAGGAGTTGGACCTGACTGAGCCACTGAACTGAACTGAACTGAACTTATATTGAGAACACATATGTAAACAAAAAATTTCAGCTTAATAATTTCTTACACTCATTAGTGGACATGAGTGAATGCTCAGTTGCTCAGCTGTGTCTGACTGACATTCCTTAAAATTTCATTTTAGAAACATATAAGAATATGAAAATATATATATATATATACTTTATATTAGTAGAAAAAGGTATATTAAAATAGTATGTAAATACAAAAATTAATTTTGTTACTAATATCCAATAGAGCAAGATTTTCTATCTGTCTATCTGAGAAATTGGGTAGGACGAATGTTTTTCTATTGTGTGACTTTACTTTTCTATACTTTTAAGTACTTCTAATTTTTCAAAAATCATTATTTATTACTTATCAGGATTGAGTTGCAAATCATATTATTTTGAGTCCTCTTCCCGCATTCCCTATGGAGGAAACATACATGATCAGATTTTATGCCAATCTCCCTGTTTTCACTGATTGTGGTTCTCAGCCTTGACTGTCCATTAAAAACACTCATGGAGTTTTTAGAAAAGAGTTGTGCCAGGAGAACTTCACCCTCATAGATTCTGAAATATTGGTGTTTTTAAATAAACCCCCTAGATGCTTCTAATATCTAGCCCAGAGTTTCCCAGATTTGCTACTTCATGAGATTCACCATTTAAAATACAGATGCCAGGACATATTATTTGGAAATTTTTAAGACAGTTGGTCTAGAGTTTGGACTTGAAAACACACACACACACAACTTCGATAATTATTTATTAAACAACTTAGACAATTATTTCTGATCAACAAAGTATTTGCAAATGACTAACTAAATTTGCCTATGTTTTCAGTCTGGGACCAAAGTCCAATTATAGTGCTTGTGAGGAATTACTCAACTTTAAGTGACAGTAACATGGAAAGACAATTCTATGAAAAAATAGTGAATCTTGCAGCCAACTACAGGATTCTTGCCTGGAAAATTCCATGAACAGAGGAGCCTGGCAAGCTACAGTCCCTCGGTTTGCGAAGAGTCAGACACCACAGAAGCAACTTAGCAAGAATGCATGCATGGCTATTTTCTGTTGTGTAGTCCTCACCTTTTGATAGCTTTTGTTGTTGATGTTGTTGTTTTATTGCCTTCACATTTCTATGCATTCAATTCCAGCAAGGTTAGTCAGTTCTCCATAATATTTGTTTGTATTTTGTGCCTTTTTTAGCAGGGAATGTTAAGCCCTGTTAGACTTTCTTGTACCTGCCCAGTTATTTTGAATTCTGTGTTCAGCTCATAATACAGTTTAGATTCTCAATACTGTCCTGCAAACACTGACTTGGACTGTTGTACTCTTCATTTCCCATCAGTGGAGCTCTTGGCGACATGTAGCTGCTAAAGTGTTGTCCAGGGTGAGTAAGAATGGTTCGTGTGTTATACTGTGATTTTGTGATTTATAAGAAGAAGTATATATTTGGTCTTTGCTCCCTTTCTGGAACATAGCTTCTAAAAGCCCTTGGAATTTCCAAAGTGTAGAGAAGGATCAAGTTGTCTTTTGCTATATTAATGAGGTGACTTTTGGAAAGCCTTGGGTCACCTAAGATTGGGGGCTGGTTGCTAGTGGAGCTAGCCCCATGGTTAAAAGGTTGGAAATTTTAGTCTTATCCTTGACCTCCTGGAAGGGAAGACAGGCTGGAAATTGAGTTTATCACTAATGACCAAGGATTCAAAATGAGAAAGTAGCATTGACTTTCTACTCTCACTGATTCTCAAGTTTTCAGATTTAACAAATAAAATGACCAAGTGTTCTTATGAATTTCAGACAAACAACAGATAGATTTTAGTGTAACTATGCCCCCATGCAATGTTGGGGACATACTTATATTGAAATAATTACTTGTTATTTATTTGAAATTCAAATTGAACTGGGTGTCTGGTATTTTATTGAATATCTCTAACTGGTGCAGATAATTCTTTTTTCACATGAGACCCTGGCATGCAGCTAGGTTAAGTTACTACCCAAGTCACAGACTTAACAAAAACTGTAGCAGATTTCTAAACTCAGTCTATCTGATTATAACCCCTATTTCTTCTACTTCAGTCAAACTCCCTTTCCTGCTGCCCAGCTTCCCAGTCCTGAGGGAGACACCTTCAGTTTTCAGGGCTGCTAATCCAGCATCCCATGGCATATTGCATTCATATATTCACACTTTAGCCCGGGATGCTACTTAGAAATTCATCTTCCTGATGCTGAAGATGAAAATCATTCCACGACTTGGTGCCACTTAAGCACCCACCAGACTTTGCTTCTAGACCACTTTATCTTTCAGTCCTGACCTTAGTGATCAAGGGTTCACCTGTCTCCTCCAGGGCACAATTCCACATGAAATTATCTGCCAGGGAGTTCATGCAGGAAACACACGGTTTACCTTTTTCTCCCGAGGAGGAAAGTACCTGTCACGTCTTCCAATTGTTCTTTTGTAGTCAGACAGGGCAGCAGCCTGTTAACATTTCCCTGATGCATGTTTCTAACCCAAAATCCAAAGTCAGGTCAGGTAAATGAGCTCAACCTGGAGGAGACCTCTTGCTCCAGGGAAGGGTTTTCCTAGACTGTTCTGGCTTCTGATAAATGTCAGTAGTCTTCCCAGTGGTGTGATTTTTAAGGATTCTAGTGTAGACCCTCTCACCCCTAAATATCCCCCACTTCCTAACAGGTGATGTAATAATTATTAATTCATTCTTTAATTTTGCAATAATAAAAATTTTTAGAAGTGCAGGTTATCAGACCAAGTAACAGAGGATATGCTCCTATCAATACGAGGTAAAAGAGTTTCCTCAGGCCCTCTCTTCTTGGTAGGAGAGTTCTTGGGCTGCATAAAGGCACTTGGCAGGAAAGTGAGAAAGGAAGGGTCAAACTCACGCATCATATCTGAGAAATTATTCCTGAGCTTTCTACCTCCAGAGGCTGAGTTGGCTATCTCTCCAATCTTTGTAACTCTGTTTACTACCTAATGACCATGTAGCAATTGTCTAGATAATTGTCAGTCTGCCCACCAAGCTGTGTACTTGTGAGAGTATAAACTTGTTAAGCTCTGTCCTCAGGACATCAACTATGTGCTTAGTCTATGTTAGACATTCAGGGCAGTTTTTCAGGCTGTCTGCCTGAATAGTTACGCAACACAGACTTTTTTGATTTTTACAGTGGGGCTTTAGATTACCTGCGGATGCTTTCAGTGACACCTTTGAAGACAGCCTTCTCTCTTGAGAGAGCTTTAGTACTTGTGGTAGGGGCTAAAGTCTACCTACCCACCCTCCCACATACACACACACAAACCCACACCCACACACACACACCTGAGGAGTTTGTAGCTCTCATTCCTCAAGTGGACCAGAGATGTCATCCACAGTTGCCTCTGCAAGCTTGTCTTTAAGAGTTGGTTTGAACCCTTGAGTGTTGGACGTTATTGAAAGAGTTTTTCTCCAAGCTATTCTGCATCTTTTTGGTCCACTTAGGTAATCAAACCCCATACAAGAACTGCAAGATGAGCAATTCCCACGCAGCTGCTGAGAAGAAAACAGATCTGACCTTTAAATCTGAACACATGCAGAAAAAAGCATCTTGATAAACAGAGCCTGATTGAAGAGCGAAACTTCCTTTCCTTCTGAAGAAGTGAATTAACTCTTTGTTCTCCTCTGCCTGTTATAGCTTGAAAGGCAAGGTGTGATCGTGAAGCATCAAAATCAGGTGTAGCTTGTTAAAAATGAAGACTTTCAAGCCCCTACCTGCTAAATCAGAACCTGGAAATTTAACAAGTGACCCTATACACATTGAAGTCTGAGAAGCACAACTTTTCAGAACCAAACTGCTACCAAAACAAACTCAGGTCTACTTGCTTGCAAGCAGTAAGGCTAATCTACTGATACCAGGCTATGGTGAAGGAAAGTGCAGCAGTAATCGTAGGATACTGTAGAAGAGGCCTGGGATAGCTAGTACTCAAAAACCTAAATTTCCCCATGGGTGTCAACAAAGCATTTTTAAAGACCAGGTGAGGGGGGATGGGTCACAAGATAGGAGATCAATTATGCACAATTTTCTGACTGGCTGATGAGAAAGTAACAGGGCAGTGTCACGGTGGGCAACATCATCCATCCATAGGTGCCAGTAGGTCTGGGGGCTATATGTTCATGGTCATTAAGTAATTTCTTTCATTTGGTAGGCGTTTTAGCATCTGTAAAACCAATATGGAAGTGTGCATTAGATACTATTATTTAGGTACTTCGGAGAGGAACTAAAGCAGAGGATATGAGGGAGGGGTCTGATCTGGGAGGGAGGATTCTGTTCCGGGAAGGCACCATAGGATCTGCTCAGTTACAAAATGATTACAATTAATTTCACTTCTGGTGCTTTATTTTGTTGTTGTTGTCTTGTCTTTGGTTTTCCTGAGGTGTTGGAATGCATTTGGTCAATTGAACATCCCATTCCAAGGATAGAAAATAAGGGAGACTGCCACCCCTCAAAGTAGCTGGTGTCTCCTTCATCAGACTAACCTGGCTTCTTTTTCTCAAATATTATACTCTCTAATGTTCCTGGGTTTTATCTTAAATATTCTTTACTTGGTGAGACTCTTAGTTTTTATCTTCTAAGTTGCTTCTTCTCTCTTATGCATTTACTCTTTCTTTCTTTTCTTTCAACAAAAATCCTTTTGCAAAGTTTTTCTCAATTGAACAACGGGAAAGGGAATTCTGTATAGCCCAGCTCTGTCAAAGACTTGGGCTTGTTTTAGAGCAAACACTACGCAGTTCCAACTAAAGGTCTGGGGAAGTCTACAGGATTCACATTGTAAGTGAAGAGAGCCACACAGAGCAAATGAATTAGGACGGCAGTGGTTTATATTGATTTTCAATAAGGCTAATCAAAAATCAAATGATGTTCTTAGATATGACACCAAAAGCATACGTGATGATAGGAAAATAGATAATTTGGGCTGTGAATATGTGCTCAGTCGCTTCAGTTGTGTCCAACTCTTGGAGACCCTACGGACTATAGCCCACCAGGCTCCTCTGTCCATGGGATTCTCCAGGTAAGAATACTGGAGTGGGTTGCCATGCCCTCCTCCAGGGGATCTTCCTGACCTAAATATCAAAACTGTATCTCTTATGTCTCCTACATTGGCAGGTGGGTTCTTTACCACTAGCCCCACCTGGGAAGTCCAATTTGGACTATATCCAAATTTTAAAAAATTATGCTATAAACTAAACCACTAAGAAATTAAAAACACTCCAAAGAATGGAAGAATATGTTTACAAATCATACAACTGATCAGTGATTTATAACAAGTGACTGTCATACCTGAATATAAAGTCATATAGTCAAAATTGTAAAAATTAGTAAAGGATTTGACTAGGCACTTATTTCGCCAAAGAAGGTAACAATAGGGACAATAAGAACAGGAAAGGATACTCAGCATCACTAATTATTAGGGAAATACAAATCAAAGCCACAAATCCACTAGGATTGTCATAATCAAAAAGGAAGATGATAAGTTTTGGTGAGGGTGTGGAAAAAATGGGACCCTCATAACATTGCTAGCAGGATTGCAAAATAGTACAGCCATTTTGGAAAACAGCTAGCAGTCTGTTCAGGTGTTAAGCACAGAGTTACCATATGACCAAAAGATTCTGACCCCTAAGATATGCCTAAGAGAAATAAAAACCTATAGCTGTATTAAATTTGTACTTAAATGCTAATAGAAGCTTATTTATAATAGCCAAAAATGTAGAAGCAATCCAAATGCCCATCAGTGGAGGGATAGATAAACAGAATGCGGTATGTCTGTTCAATAAGATATTACTCAGCAACGTTTAAAAAATGAAGTAAATTTTTAAAAAATGAATCTTGAAAATATTATACTGAATGAAGGAAGCCTATCACAGAGGATGCCATATTGTATGATTCCATTTATATAAAATGTCCAAAATAGGTAAAGGTATAGAAATATATTAGTTTTATGTAGGGTAAAAGAAGTGACTGCTACTGGGTGTGGGGTTTCTTGTTAGGGTGCTGAAATATTATAAAATTGTTTGTAATAATCATACAAGTCCATGAATACATTAAAAACCACTGAATTTTACACTGAAAATTAAAAAGGCTAACTTATTCTATGTAAGTCATATCTCAATAAAGCTTTTATTAAAACATCACATAGTAAATCAAATAACATGTAGCATACACACAGTTCAGCTATTACATCTAACACTTTGGAAAATGGATAACAGCATTATCATAAATTTCAAAAATTCATGGAGTTCTGTCCAGCTAAAACTATGACAACATTGTTAATTGGCTATACTCCAACATAAACTAAAAAGTTAAAAAACAAACAAAATAAAACATAAAACCTATCTTCTACTATTAAATAAAGATATTATAAGGTAAAAGAAAATTCCTGGAGTATGTGGATCAGATTAAATAAGGAAAAGACCACTGCATCATACATACCTGTGCTTTGGTTCATTTATCCATTCATTCATACATATATATAATGCATTCATTGAATGTGTACAAAATGTGGAGCACTGTAGGATACAGTGTGATAAAGATACATGATCCCCAAACTTCAGAGGCAAAGTTAAACTAATAGAAAATCATTCAACAGCACCTCATAAAGAAAATGATAGAGAATAAAGCAAAGGTAGTCAATTCACTTTACTCATATGATCTCTAAAATAATTTGTTAAACTATGAAATCCCTACACATTTTCAAGTTACACCTATATATTTTCAACTGAATTTAAATTAAAATATAATTAATAGCAGCTGGAAACCATTATAAAATAAAATCATATGGATAATTTTTTCACAATGTGATAAAATATATTTCAACTGTGTTTTGAATTAAACACATAATCTGAAATATATTATGTAGAAGTTTTGTATGTGTTTAGTCACTCAGTCATGTCTGACTTTGCAACCCCATGGACTGTAACCCAGCGGGCTCCTTTGTCCATGGAATTTCCCAGACAAGAATACTGGAGCGGGTTGCCATTCCCTTCTCCAGAGGACCACATTGCAGGCAGATTGTGTACCGTCTGAGCCACCAGGGAAGCCCTATGAATAAGGTTTACTTGTGTTTCACATTATGTACTTTGAAAGATGTGATAGTCCTTCAAAGCATTCCAACTACATTTCAAAGAATCTGCTTCACTAACTTCAGCTTCAGCTCTATGATTTCCTTGCATCCCCAAATAGGCCAAAATATTTCTCTAATAACAAGCTTCATCCCTCCCTCTAGGAAATATTCAAGATGGGAAAAGACAGGAAACCTGATGAATTTATGTTGCCCAAATTAAATATTAAAATATACTTTCCTTGGCCAGGATTTCAATTTCACTTTTGTTTTATACACTGGTGAGTTTTACAACCCAGGGATGATTTTACAACATCACAGTCATGTTTACTATATGGGTGAAAAGTTTTATTTGCCTATTTATTGTTTATTTGTTTTTTTATTTTTAATAATTGGGAGAAAAATATTTTGAATGCTGGTTTATTTTCAAATTGATAAAATCTAACAAAAATCAGACCTAAAAATTGAGGATATAGACATGAAGTTCCTTAAAACTATTGGTTCAGAAACACTAAAGAAAAGTCTTCTGTGTCATCATGGGTTTCTGTTCCTGAATGAATATACAGACCACAGTGTAAAGATCACTGTTCTATAGTAGACAGGAGGGCTTCTGTGCCATGTGCTTCACATGCCCTGAGATGTGAGGAAATAAAATGGAGTGAGGCAAAAAATATAAATATGTTAGTTTGCAGTTCTTGTAACCATGTGAGATAGTATACATGAAGATGGGAGAAGGCACAGCCAAAGTAGAATGCTAGCTGCTTAGTACTTGTTTTTTTTTGTGTGTATATGTTTGTGTTTTAATATATTTACAATATTGTATTAGTTCTGCTGTACAACAAAGTGAATCAGCTATATGTATACCCAGATCTCCTCCCTCGTGAGCCTCCCTTCCACCCCTACCTCCACTCCACCCCTCTAGGTCACCACAGAGCACCGAGCTAAGCTTCCTGTGCTAAACAGTAGCTCCCCACTAGCTATCTGTTTTACATATGATAGTATATATATATGGCAATGCTACTCTCTCAATTTGTCTCACCCTCACCTCCCCTGTCTCACCCTCACCTCCCCTCCCTGTGTCCACACCTCTCTTCTCTATTCCTGCATTTCTATTTCTGCCCTGCACACAGGTTTATCAGTACCATTTTTCTAGATTCTGCATATATGCCTTAATAATTGATATTTGTTTTTCTTTTTCTGATTTACTTCACTCTGTATGACAGTCTCTGGGTCCACCCATGTCTCTACAAATGGCCCAGTTTTGTTCCTTTTGATCCCTGCTTTATATTTCATTGTGACTCTTAGTACTTGTAAGGACAATATGTCAGAGGTGAGTGAGAGCAGAAGAATTACAAACTGTTACTTTAGAACCTCTGCTCTAATTATTAATACCAGCTCACTATTGAATCTTGTTGGCATCCCTTACTGAGGTCTGAAAGTTGGTAAGCAATAATATGCTCCACTCAAAGCAGGCTATACACAAGGTGCTGGGGTAGATTGTTGCTAAGACAAATGTTATGGATCCTCTCCAATACTTATATAAGCAAGCCTTTCTGCCACTGAGAGAGATGGAGTCAATTAATCCAATCCCTTGAATCTGGGCTGTTCTATGACTGTTTCAAACAATCAAACACTGTGAAATGAATACAGTGTAACTCCTGTGATTAGATAGAAAGAAACATAGTCATCTCCCTCATGGTCTTTTGAACAATGTACTCTGAGAAAAGCTAGCTGCCATGAAGTCCCTATCCTGATATTTCCAAGCTGTTAGGAAGCCCATCATAAAGATATGAAAAGGCTATGTGGAGAGATGCCTAACTAGCACCATCTCTTTTAGCCTTCTAGGATTCTGGTCACCAATCCCAATGTGTGAGGGTTTTCCCTTGTGCATTCAAGCCATTCTCTGACACTAGTTGGGTGTCTTATGATTCAACTCAATTTTGACACTGTCTGGAGGTGGAATCACTTTTCTGACAAAGGTTAATATAGTCAAAGCTATGGTTTTTCCAGTGGTCAGGTACAGGTGTGGGAGTTGGATCATAAAGAATCCTGAGCACCAAAGCATCGAGGTTTTTGAATTGTGGTGCTGGAGAAGACTCTTGAGAGTCCCTTGGACTCCAAGGAGGTCAAATCAGTCAATCCTAAAGAAAATCAACCCTGAATATTCATTAGAAGGACTGATGCTGAAGCTGAAGCTCCAATACTTTGGCCACCTGATATGAAGAACCAACTCATTGGAAAAGACCCTGAGGGTGAGAAAGATTGAAGGCAAAAGGAGAAGGGGGCAAGAGGATGAGATAGTTGGATGGCATCACTGACTCACTAGACTTGAATTTGAGAAAACTCTAGGAGATAGTGAAGGACAGGGAAGCCTGGCCTGCTGCAGTCCATGGGGTTGCAGAGTTGAACACGACTTAGCAAACGAACAACAGCAACCTACAAGACTACCTTCCTCTCAACTTCAGATGCCAAATGCAAGCTCAGATCCTCACCTATGCTTCTGACTGACTGGCTACAGATTGGAACTTCCAACAATCACCTCTGCATTAATTTGTTACTGTAATCACAGAACTCAGAGAAACAATTTACTTCCCCTACTACTGGTTTATTATTATGAAAGAATATAACTCAGGAAATGCCATGTGAAATATATGCATCAGGCAAAGTATGGGGGAAGGGCAAGGACTTCCATACTATCTGAGCACAGCACTCTGCCCTAATCTTCACGTGCTCACCAATCTGGAAGCTATCCAAATCTAGTACTTTGGGGTTCTTACGGAGGTTTCATACATATGCCTGGTGTGTTGCAGTTCATTGGGTCACAAAGAGCTGGACACAACTGAGTGACTGAACAACATACATATGCGTGTTTAATTAAATCAGTGGTCATTGTTGACTGATTCAGCCTCCAGCCCTTCTTCCCTCCCCAGAGGTGGGGGTGGGGTAGGATGAGGTGGGAGCTAGGACTGACAATGTCAACCCTCTAATCATGTGATTGTTCTTCAGGCAACCAGTCCCCATCATTAGGTGCTTTCCTAAAGTCTCTTCATTAACATAACAAAAGATACCTTGATTGTACTTCTCAGAGGATTCTAAGAGTTTTAGGAGTTCTTTGTCAAAATCTGGGACAAAGACTAAATATATATTTATTTTTTCTTTACCTCACAATATCACACCATCCCAGCTCACTGAAAATGTGATTTAAGATGTCATCAGGTGATTCCAGCCCCAAAAAGATCTGACAGCAACTACACAAGGAATCAAATACAAACCACCACACTATGCCAGTCAACCAGCAGAAGTCTAGTAATAGTATCTAAAAACAGTGAATTTTAGATTGGTTTGATTTAAAGCAGTAGTTTAATGAAAGCTGATGAGTTTTGCAAGATGTGGCTGTATTAAATCTTGTTAAGAAGAAAGTCAAATGGGTTGGATCTCACCTTATGGGAAGATTATAAATATAGTTGTAACTGGAATTACCAACCTGCATTCAGTAATGAGAAATCCATAAAATTAAATAGACTGATAGAATTACAGAACTATAGAAGATACCCATTTTTCTAATCTAGCAGCTTCAAAGGCAAAACGCTAGTCTGTGGGTTAATCTATGGAATTCTGCTTATTCTTTCAGATCTCTCTGGTCACATGAAGCTGCTGAAGTAATCACTAAACTGTTTCATGAAGCATAACCTGCTTGTGAATAACTGAGGGCTTCTGTTAGATTAGAGAATGTCTGTACGATTTCAAATTTTCTTAAAACTACAACATAATGTTATTTTTTCCTAGCCATAGATGTGCATGTCCAACTATGTAATTTGACAACTACTTTTTATGCCTTCTAGGTATCTCACACTTAAACTGGCCCAAATATAATTTTATTACTTAGCCTACAACCTAGCCCTGTTCACTGGTCCTCATCTCGATAAATAAATGCTACTTATCATTCTGTTACTTTAATAAAACTTGGAGTCATCCTTGACTCCTCCCTTTCCTTCTCCAACCCTCATTTAATCATCAGAAATGCTGGTTTTCCTTTAAGATACATTTCCAGTCCATCTATTTTTCTTGATCTCCATGAACCTAGTGCTAAGTTTTTAAATATTTATATTTATTAATATCCTGAATGAAAACATGAGGTTTCCTGGAACACAGGCAGATTGGTTGTTATTTATCACACACATTCATAGAAATAACTGCACTGTATTTTTTTTTTTGTTCCAATTCTTATAGAGCTGGTTGTCTACAGGATTTTTCTAGTATGTGAAAATCCTGAATATGTGAATCTAGATATAAGAGTGAGAACTGTCTTGACCCCTGTCGTGTGAGTTAGAGATAAACATTTTGCTTCCTTTATAAACAAATTCAACATGGAAAAGATCCTTGGTTCTTATTTCTTGGAATGTAAATATATCCCCAAAATGGAAGACAAACTTACCCAACTTTATAACAATGGGTTATCTCCATGGTCCCAGGGCTTTATCCGCCCCTCCCCTTACAAAGTAAATCATACCTCCTAGGAGGTAAATCTTTCTGGATGGTATATCAGTATCTAATCACTCATAATTTAACTTCTAAAACTTGCTTCCCCCGCCCCTCAATGTCAGTTCCCAAGTTTTAATAAAACTTGATCAGAAAGTCCCAACATGCAGGAACACAAAATATTCTTCCTACAGCCCCATACCTATTTGAAGTTATCACCATCACTTACTAAGTCTTCTCCCATAGCCTCCTAAGTCATCTCCCTGCTTGCATGTTGTCTTCTCCCATCCAATTTCCAAAGAGAGCGGCAAGCTTGATTTATATGAACATTAATCTCACTGTCACTCACTGCTTGAAACACTTCAGAGGTTGCCCATTGTATTAAGAGAAAGTACAACCTACTTCCCACAGCCCACAGAGTCCAGTGTAATCTAACCTTCTTTTGGTTCTTGACCACTAGGCTTATTCCCCAGTGCCATTGGCATTGACAGCCCTTCTGCTGGGATTGCCCATGCAGACTCTGGCAGGGCTGGCTTTTTCATTTTGACCTCAGGATAATGGTATTGCCCTAGAGAGGACATTCCAGAGCATCTTATCCAAAGTTGCTGCTACCATTCTTCTATAATCTGCATCAAATACCCAGTTTATAAACTTCACGATGATGGTTCAGTTGTTCTGTGTGTTATTTGCTTACTGTTTATTTTCCCACTATGATCCAGGAGGAGAGAGATCTTTTTTGACTTATTTAGTGTTTGATTCTTAGTGTTCAGCATCATACCTGGCAGAGAGTGTGTATTTCATAAATTTCTACTGAATAATAGAATAGATGGATGAATGAATTCACTGGGGTCATCCACAGAAAATCATTCAAAAACAGACTGCATGTCCTCTTGGAGGTTATTACTTGTCACCTTGATGCAGGGAGGACATCCAAGACAATTTTTAAAAAGATAAATTCAAGTGAAATAGAGAACATACAAATATCCAAAAATTTAACTCAAAGGTGAGAATTTTCTATAAGTGGAAGTCAAAGGTAAGTCTATAATTTCAAACATTTATTTGACATACGTGTGCTTGGATGTATACTAGTCACTTGAAAGAACAGAGAACATATTAAAGATCTTCTTTGATTTATAAGAGCTTAATATCTCCTGAATGAGATATATATCCAAAAAATGCAAAATGCTTATCTACAGTTTGCATAGTAGCCACATTTGAATGTTACAGAATAACAACAAAAAAACTATACACTTCTTAAAGCCCGTGAAGGAGAGAAGTTAGAAGAAATGATTTTTCTAGATTACCTTAGAAAACAAAACAATGTTGAATAAACTTACTAACATTTAAGTCCTATATAATATTAGATTTTTTTAACTTGAACCATTATATTTTAAAGGATAAATATTTAAAGTCTGTTTGTAGAGATTTCTTAGGTGCAAACTTTTTTAGAATTTCCAAATCAAAGGGTCATCTATCATTCTTTATCTATCTACTATGTATATATGTATGTATCTATTATCTATCATCTATGTATTTATTTCCTATCGTTCTAAAATCTATGTATCTATTCTCTATCTATTCTCTATCTTTCATCTATTTATCATTTATTTCTTTTCTTTTGTGTCCCATCATATCACACAGCACAACTTTAGATGCAAAATAAGTGACTTATGACAACAAATAGACCAGTAAAAAAAAGAAAATAATGTAATAGAAACATTGAGTTGGAAATGAGAAATAGTGCTTTAACTTTGGATATGCCCCTGAAAGACTGTGTCACCTTGAAGAAATAGCTTCATCATTCACATTTAGCAGGTGTAAAATGAGGAGGCTAAACCACATGATTTGTGAGGTTTCTTCCAGATTTAAAATTCTGCAAATAGGTAAGAGCATGCTCAAAAGCAAAGGATTTGATGAATACTTTCAACTTTTAAAGAAATTACCAATTTTCAAGGAAGGAAAATATGGCTCTTTGAAGACTACTATAGTAATTGACAAAATGATAAAAAATGCAGAGATGCAAAGCAGATGTTCTCTGCTAAGAATAACAATAAAATATTAATTCCAGAATAAAGGGCAGTTTACTTAGAGGCTTTTAGTAAATCTAAAGAGTTGCTGTAAGCAAAACAGAGCCTTGTACCATCTCAAACAGGCAACAAATAAAAATATATTTAAATTACCTCTGCCAAGAAAAATAACATGACTCAAGCCCATTGTAAATGTTGAAATTTCAATAGACGTACAAAGGGTTTCAGGAATACCAGGCAAAATAAATTGTTTCAGTTTTCATAGAAACAAATCATAGTTAATATGTCTTACTTTCTCTAAAGTCAGTGGTCAGTACTTTCTTAGGTTATGTCTATATAGCTATACTTAGTTGCTAAGTCATGTCTGACTCTTTGCAGTCTTATGGACTGTAGCCTGCCAGGCTCCTCTGTCCCTGGGCTTTTCCAGGCAAGAATCCTGGAGTGGATTGCCATTTCCTCCTCCAAGAGATCTTCCTGACCCAGGGATGGAACCTGCATCTCTTATTTTTCCTTCATTGGCAGGCGGATTCTTTACCACCTGCACCACAGGATGCTCCAGATCAAAGCTAGCTGTCTATTCCTGATGTCTGAGGATGCTTGAAGATTTGTCTGACTTTCCTTCCAGCTCAAGAATTATTTAAATTTTTTCTAGAATTTTAGGTAATCTGTATCACTAGGGGTCTTTCAGATAGACAACATTCCACCAGAAATGTGGTAGGTATTATTACTTCTCCACACATTAGTGATTAGGAAATTGAGGGCCAAAAAGAGAAATCAAATTTTCTAAGTTCTCTTGATGACTGAAACCAGATTTTCACAGAGGTCTGCTTTCCTACAATATATTTCACTAAGAAAATAGCTTTACACTAAGAAATTTTTAAAATTTAAAAGGTACGTTTGATAATGTAGGTGGGATGGACCTATTCCTAGAAACATAACTGGACATAGTAAAGAGCAGCAAACTATTGAAGACAACTAAATACATTAATTAAAAAAGCTTTTTTCAAGAGAACTTCAGGCCAAAATAGCAATACTAGAGAATTCTTTCAAAAATTAAAAAAAGGAATAATACTGCAATCACAAATATCATCCAAGAAATTGTAAAAAGAAATAAAAAAGGACTTGATGGTAACATAAATTTAATACTAAACTATGACAAGAATCATTTAACCAAATTCAGTTACAAATGTGTATACAAAATCCTGAGCAAAATATCATTATTTGACTAATTTCAACAAGTGGGATTTACCCCAGGGATGCAGCCAAAAGTCAACTAATGTAACGACATAAAAGGACTAAAACCATATGATTGTGTCAACAGGTAGAAGAAAATAATCTGACAAAACTCAACGTCTTTTCCTAACAAACATAATCGATAAACTGTAAACAGAAGTGAACCTAAAGGCATCTGAGGTTGCCTAAAAAAAAAAAAAAAAATCCTAGCTAATATATTATACTTAAATTGTGAAGGAGTGACTGCTTTTTCAATATCAAGAACAAGACAAAGATGTCCATTTTTCACTACTGTTTTCCAAAATTGTATTGGAGGATCTAATGAGAATAATATGGCAAAAAACAAAATAAGAGGCAATGAAATAGGAAAGGAAGGAATAAATGCTGTACTGAAGACGCCATAATCTTATAAATAGAAAATCCTACTAAATCCACTAAAACCTATTGGAACTATTAATAATAAACAAATTTAATGAGGTTGGAGGATACAAGATCAATATTTAAAACAATCTATACCTATAGGCTAAGATAAACAATACAAGATGAAAATAAATATTTTTAAAACAGCATCAAAAAAATAAAAGAGTTAGGAATGGACCAAAATAAACCAAAATAAAGATGTGTATACTTCTACCAAAGAAGTAAAGATGTGATACCTCATGCAAAGTATCTGCATAGACATTTCTCCAACAAAGGTATACAATATCTCAATATATGCTCAAAATCATTAGTCATTAGAAAAGCTTGTATCAAGACCATGGCAACATACAATTTCACAATTTCCAGGACGCTTAAAGTACAAAAGACAGAGAATAGCAAGTGCTGGTGATAGTGTAGAAAAATTTGCACACTGGAGGGAAGGCAAGCTGGTCCAGCTTCTTTGGAAAGTGGCTTGGCAGGTTTTCAAAACCATATAGCTCTTAGGAAGTGAAGTGAAGTTGCTCAGTTGTGTCTAGCTCTTTGCAACCCCATAAGCTGTAGCCTACCAGGCTCCTCCATCCATGCGATTTTCCAGGCAAGAGTACTGGAGTGAGTTGCCATTTCCTTCTCCAGGAGAGCTCTTATAGGACCCCAAAATATGTTCCTTTGTTATGTACCCCCAAAAATGAAAACCTGTATCTTTATAAATAACTTGTACACAAACATTCAAAGTAATAAAAATCAAACTAGCCAGAATGGAATCAACCCAGACACCTGCCATGAATAAATGTATAAATGAATTTGGTCCATCCATAAAGTGGAATATTATTCAGCAATAAATGGAAGGAATGAAGTAGTGATATTTGCTACAAAATGGATAAGCATTGAAAACATTATGCTAAGTGAAAAGCTAATCATAAAAAATATAATATTATGTGATTTTATTTAAAAGAAATGTCCAGAGTAGGCAAATCTGTAGTTATAGAATTTGGATAGATAGTTCCCTAGGGTGGGAAAGGAAATGACTTCTAATGGTAATGGATATCTTTGGGGAATCCTAAAATTGTTCTAAAATTAGATTACTTTGATGGTTTCTAATTCTATGAATCTATTAAAAAACATCAAATTTTACATGTTAAATGTGTGAATTAGAGAGTAGGTGAATTATATATCAATAAAGCTGTTTAAAAATATAAAATGACTTTATACATGTTTTTGCAAAAAGAAATATGCTTGATGAAATATTAAGGTCTTATATTTAAAGAAAATCTATCATTACTTACTTTTTTTCAAAATTTAATGAAATAAAAATGAAACCAGTTGCTATTATAAGATGACCAAATTATTTGGGTATAAAACATAAGACAACCTCAGATAAATTATGTGATTTATTAATAATAGAGTTGGGCAAGGTTGCTGAACACAAAGTCAACAAAATATTCCAGTTCCATATTCCAGTAATAAGAAATAAGATTTTACTGTATGTCTCAATTACTTAGTCATGTCTGACTCTTTGCAACCCCATGGACTGTAGTCCACCAGGAGCCTCTGCCCATGGCATTCTCCAGACAAGAATACTGGAGAGGGTTGCCATTCCCTTCTCCAGGGGATCTTTCCTACCCAGGAATCGAACCTGTGTCTCTTGTGCCTCCTGCATTGGCAGGTAGATTCTTTACCACTGTACCACGTGAGAAGCCCCAAGACTTCACTACACATATCATATATAACAAGATAAAGATTTCATATATCTGGGAATAGGAACCTCTGAGTCTGTTGAGTGATCTGATCTCCAAGACTCCAGGAAAAAGTCATCTGGTCTGTTAAAACTGAGGGGATAGCCCACATGACATCTGATCACCTCTGAGGTCACTTCCCCTCATCTTAAAGAATGCACACTTCATATCAAATAGCTATATCAGCTAGTCCTGTCAACTCTAAGGAGTTTAACTCTGCCCTCATGTCCTCCCATCTCCATCCCCTTCAATTGAAAGGGCTGTATTTCAGCTCATGTAATCCAATACATTCTTTATTGAATGACAGTCTAGCCATGCCTGCTATGCAGGAGACCTGGGTTCTATCCCTGGGTCGGGAAGTTCCCCTGGAGAAGGAAATGGCACCCCACTCCGATGGGGTGGATTCTTGCTAGAAAATCCCATGGACAGAGGAGCCTGGAAGACTACAGTTCATGGGGGTCACAAAGAGATTGACACAACTGAGCAAATAGCCACCTAGACATACCTTTAATGTTGTCTTCAGAACAGGCTTCTTCATTTTTTTCAACATAGATAGGCTGAGAATTTTTCAAATCTTCGAGTTCTGATTCTGTTCTGCTTTACAATTTCTTTTTCAAATAATCTCTCCTAGCATTTTACTATAAGCAGTCAAGAAAAGCAAACTGCTCCTTCAATACTCTGTTTAGAAATCTCCTCAGCTAAAAAGCCATTTTCAATGCTTTTAAGTTCTACCTTCCACAAGACACTAGAACTCAAACAATTTATCCAAGTTCTTTGCCACTTTATAACAAAAAGTACCTCTCTTCCAGTCTCCAATAATGTGTTCCTCATTTCCACTTGAGATCCCATCAGAATGGATTTTAACATCCATATTTCTAGCATGCACCTCAAAACTCCTCCAGCTGCCACCCATTACCCAGTTCCAAAGCCACTTCCATATGTTTAGATATTTGTTACAGCAGCATCCCAATTCTGGCACCAAAATCTGTTAGTCAGCTTGTAAGTGAAAGTGTTAGTCATTCAGTCATGTCTAACTCTTTGCAATGCCACTGGGCTCCTCTGTCCATGGAATTCTCCAGTATTGGATTGGGTAGCCACTCCCTTCTCCAAAGGATCTTCTTGACCTTCTTGATTGAAACTAGGTCTCCTTCATTGTAGGCAGATTCTTTATCATCTGAACCACCAAGAAAGCTCTTACTCAGCTCAGACATGCATATATACATATACATATACATATATATATATATATATATATATATATATATATATCTCTCTCACAGACTGGCTGCTTTAAACAAGAGAAATTTATTCTTCACAGTTCTGGAAGCTGGAAAGTCAAAGATCAAGTTGCCAACAAGGTAGATTTCATTCTGAAGCCTCTTGTCTTGGCTTGCATAAGGCTACCTTCTCACAGTGTTTTCTTCTCATGGCCTTTCTGCAGTACATGTAGGTGAAGACAAATTGCTTTCTCCTTCTTAAAAGGTCATGATCTCATTGAACTAGGGCCCACTCTTATGATCTAATTTAATCTTAATAATCACCTAAAGACTATCTTCAAATATGGTCACATTGAAGCTTAGGGTTTCAACATGAGAATTTTGAGGAGACACAATTCAGTACATAACACACATTCATTGATTAGATGGCTTAATATAAAGATCACAATTCTCCACAAATTCATGTAGATATTTATGCAGTCTGATTTAAAACAGAAGCATGCTTTTTTCCCCTGGAAATGGAGTATAATTTAACAAAGCTGATTTTGAAGTTCACAGGAAAATGAAAGGCCAATAATAGCAAAGACTCTTTTAAAAAGAAGAACATAGGAGTTTCTCAACTTCATATCAAGATTTATTTTAAAGCAATGGTGATCAAGCAAATGTGGTATTGGTACAAAGACTGAAAAGAGACTACTGAACAGTTATAGAGTCTAGAAGCACATCATTTCATTGTAGACACACTTGATTTATGACAAAGGTGGCATTGTAGAGCAGTGGCAATAAGACAGTCCTTTTCAATTAATGGTTTAGGAACAATTGGCTATCCATCTGCAAAAATTAAATTTGACAACTACATCCCATCATATAATTAATCAACTTTAAGAGTAATATAGGCCTAAATTTAAAAGGCACTTTTCCTACAAAATTTCCAGATTACATAGGAGAACAAATTTTCTACTTTCTTGTCTGAAAAAGACATCTTCAACAGATCTCAAAAAGCAACAGCCATAAAAAAAAAAAAAGGTTGATAAATTATATAGTAAAATGAAGGACTTCTGGGAGTTCCCTGGTGGTCTAGTAGTTAGGGTTTGGTGCTTTCACTGCTATGGCCTGGGCTCAATCCCTGGTCAAGGATTAAGATCCTATAAGCCATGTGGTAGAGACAAAAAAAAAAAAAAAATAGAGAATTTGTTGATCAAATGAAACATGGAGGAATGAAAAGATAATTACACAGAATGAGAAATAAATGTTTTCAACATATAAATGATCAAAAGATGACATCCAGAATAGATATAGCAGTGGTACAAATATATGAAGAGAAAGACCAGCCACCTAATTGAAAAAAAGCAAAAACTTGAATAGATCCTTCACAAATGAGAAATTCTAAATTGTTAACACACAGGCAAAAATCTGATCAATTTCATCAATACTCAGTCAAGTGATAATGAAAAGTACACACAGCACACTCACTGGACTGCCAAATTCAAAAGACTGATAACACCATGTGCTGGCTAGGAAGGGGAGTCATCGGAGTTCTCATAATCTGTTGGTAGGGATATAAATTACAGACTTCTGACCTAGAAATCCTACTTCTAGGAATATACCTGCTGCTGCTGCTGCTAAGTCGCTTCAGTCGTGTCTGACTCTGTGCGACCCCATAGATGGCAGCCCACCAGGCTCCCCCGTCCCTGGGATTCTCCAGGCAAGAACACTGGAGTGGGTTGCCATTTCCTTCTCCAATGCATGAAAGTGAAAAGTGAAAGTGAAGTCGCTCAGTCATGTCTGACTCTTAGCGACCCCATGGACTGCAGCCTACCAGGCTCCTTCGTCCATGGGATTTTCCAGGCAAGAACACTGGAGTGGGGTGCCATTGCCTTCTCTGAGGAATATACCTAATAGAAGGCATACACATGGCCACAAGGAGCTATGTACAAAATACTAATGGCAACAGAACTGTAAGAGCTAAAAATTGAAACAACCCAAAATGTGCATCCATACATGACTACTAGAAAGACCATAGCCTTGACTATACAGACCTTTGTTGGCAAAGTGATGTCTTTGCTTTTTTAACACACTGTGTAGGTTTGTCATAGCTTTCCTCATTGGAAAAAACCCTGATTCTGGGAAAGATTGAAGGCAGAAGGAGAAGAGGGCAACAGAGGATGAGACAGGTGGATGGCATCACCGATTCAATGGACATGAACTTGGTGAGGGAGATGGTGAGGGACATGGAAGCCTGGTATGCTGCAGCCCATGGGATTGTGAAGAGTCGGACATGATTTAGTGACTGAACAAGAACAACAACAACAAATGGCCATCAAGAGTAAAACAGATATAAAAATTGTGACTTCTCCAGCAATAAAAATGACTGAAGTATGCCCATATTGATTAACATGGATTAATTTCATAAATATATTCTTGAGTTAAAGAAAAAAAAATCAGAAAAACTTAATAGTGATGATTCCATAATATAAGCTTCAAAAATCTATAAAGATTAAACTATGGTGTTTAAGGATGCTTAATTTGGTGGTAAAAGTATACTGAAAATGAAGAGTTCATTACCATGAAAGTTAAGAGCTGGATTTCATCTAGGGGAGAGGGAAGATTTTCCCTGAGGAGGGGCACATCACTCTGAGGTGCCATTGTATTTCTTGTTCTATGTAGAAGTTTCACAACAGCTTATTTAATAGCAAACTATTAAGCTTTACATCAATGTTTAATGCATTTTTTTCTGGTTGTATATTTTATTTCTCAATAAAAAGTTTAAAATGGAAAATAAACTAAACTTGCTTTTAACCACCATCTAGCTGACTCTAGAAAATAGATGACAACTAGCTGCAAAATGTATGCATGCATAACAAGTATAATCATATGTAGAATTTATATTGATTGAACTACTATGCATAGCCTTCCTTGGGTAGCTATTTGTTTATGATGGTTTTGAAAAGAAAATCTATCCCTGAAAAAAAAAGAATATTCATCTAAACAGTTAATACACATTTTTCCTGTGTCACACCTCTCTTGATTTAATAAATTAGATGAGATTCCTGACTACCAAAACGACATTAAGATTCTAGTCTGCACCCAGAGAATTGACTTAGAAGAGACTAAGAGAATTAATGACTTGCAGTTGTTGTGCATATTAAATACAGGCTACTCTATTAGAGATGAGATTGGACAAATTGGTGCAGAGACATCAGGAAGAAAACACTGTCTTTTCTTCAAAATGTTAATGCCATGTATATGAAGAAAGCAATTTGAGAGTTGTACAGATCTGAAATCAATACATAAGATTGAAATGAAAAGCTTCCACCAACTTAATAGATGTATTATTATAAAAAATGTGATTTAACCAATTGTTCTATGTAGTATAGACACCTCAGTGCTGTGTAAATATTGACTAAGTTGCTGTTAAATCTAGATTTAACTATCATTTATAGGGTCCCTACTTTTCCAAGCTCTATAATTGCATGCTAACTCATAACTTTTATAATGGGAGTTTTGCAGCAACTAAAAGAAAGATTAAAGAGTTTAAATAAATTGCCCAAAGTTACACAGCTAATAAATATTAGAAGTATAGTTTGGACTCAAGTGTTCTAATTCCTGTTTGAATAATTTTTTCTTACTGTGTCAGTTTCAGTAGGCAAACTCTTTTGGGAAACAACTTCAACCTCTAAGTGGCTTAAAACAATAAACGTTCCTGTTTTATAATACAATCCATCATTTTCGATGCCAGGTTGAGGAATGGCAGCTATATACTCCATTACATTATGGGATCCTGACTTCCTTTAGTTTTCCAAAGTCAGTAAAATCTTCAGCTCAATCATTTGGCATCTGTCTGGTTTAAGAAGAATGAAAAAGCACAGAGAATTTTGTTAGGGAGTTTGACATTTTACATTTAGAAATAGCATACAAATCACTTGTTCATATTCCATTGGCCGGAAGTCAGTCACATGGCTTCACCCAACTGCAGTAGAGTTGAGAAAAAATGTTCTGTGTTCCCATAGAGAAGAGGGAGGGAGTTGATGAGTTCCTATGTATTACCATAGTGACTTCATTACCGTAAATGGCCAGTCACATTTGCAAAAGTCTCCACTGATTGTGAATTTTGCATATGTTTAATATTTTAGCACTCATAGTTCATTATTTTACTTTTCAAACAATTTGCTAAATGTTCATAGCCCTCGTTTTCAGGTCTTTTAGTAATAATGAGAGTAGACAATACTTATGTAGCTTGTACTGCATATTAAATACTTCCTCTATCCTTTATAATTAAATAGTTTTAACTTCTCAACAACTATATATAAAGTAAGAACCATTATTGTCTCTTTTTGTAGATTAGGAAACAGTTACAGAGTTTAAGTAGCTTGCCTAGTTGTCATATTTCTAATAAGTGCAGCAAGAAACAACTGAATTTTTTCTTTTACTTAATTGGCATCATGCTAGTTCTTTTCTATATTGAATCTCTCTTTGTGATAAACTATGTACTTTCCCATCTTTTGCATATTATTACTTAATCATTTATTGTCTTTTTATATCTTTCTCTGAGGTTCTAACTCAGGCTTTTAAAAAATAATTTGATATGTAAAAATATTTTATTAGTAAGTTTATTCTAGTATTTGGTGGTAGGTTTTAAACTTGTTTCATTTCTTATTAAGTAAACTTTGATAAACATATAAAGTCAGTTACTAAAAAAAACAATATGTTAAATAACAGTTCAGAAAAATTATATGTGCTGGGGCTTCCCTGACAGGTGATTAAGAATTCACTTTCCAATGCAGGGGATGCAGGTTCAACCCCTGGTCAGGGAGCTAAGATCCCACATGCATTGTGGCAAAAAATCAAAACACAAGACAAGCAACAATATAAAAAATTCAATACACTTTAAAAATGATCCACATCAAAAAATTAAAAATAAAAATTACACGTGTTGAGTGTAACTGTAAAGCAACCACTGCAGTTACTATCCTGTTGCTCTAGTACGGGGGTATGTCATAAATATATGCTGGGCCATGCTAAGTCACTTCAGTGGTGCATGACTCTTTGTGACCCTGTGGACTGTAGCTCACCAGGCTCCTCTGTCCATGGGATTTCCCAGGCAAGAATACTGGAGTGGGTTGCCATGCCCTTCTCCAGGGGATCTTCCTGACCCAGGGATCTAACCCACATCTCTTACATCGGCAGGCAGGTTCTTTACCACTAGCACCACTTGAGCAGCCCTTGTCATAAACATACTTTTGACAAAAAATAGAATATGTAATCTTTTTCAGTGGATACTGGTCAATAAAGTAGATTTAAAATTAGCCAATTCCAAAGTTATTAGCAGAGTGGTCTTTTGCATGGAAGGAATAGGCCAATATTTGATGGCCTCTGGATTTTTCAAGGCTGAATTTACATCCTTACCCTTCTTTAAACTCTATTGTTGTTTTCTTTAGAGTGACTGAAGGATTAAACAACACTGTTTCTGGAGAGCTAGATGTAAAATATTCTCAGAATATTAAAAAGTGTGCACAGCACTTGTAATCTGGCAGGTATGGGTTGTAATCTCCACATTACACTGAACAAAGTACTCTGACTTTTTCCTTTTTTCTCCTGCACAGTGGAAATATTCATGAAGAAATCCTCTAAGAATAACAAAACCATATGCCAAAAAAAAAAAAAAAGGCATGTAACAGCACTTATTACCTAAAACTCAGTTATTATTAAGTAAGATGTACCAGCTAGACACTCTTCTCTCATGGAATTTTGTTTAAAATATGTGGAATGACTGAAAAGTAGAGAGGTGTATTGAGAATAGTAGAGAGAGGTGAGGAAAATGGGAGATATTTGTGGAGGAATGTAATGAGATAGTGTAGATTCTTATGTGGCAGGGAGCCAAATGAGTAGGTGGTCAGAGCCAGAGTTGACCCTGGTGTGCTTGTACAGAGCAGGAGCAAATGGATGGTTGGTTCAGTCGCTCAGTCGTGTCCTACTCCTTTGACCCCATGGACTGTAGCCCGCCAGGCTTCTCTGTCTGTGGGATTTCCCAGGCAAGAAAACTGGAGTGGGGCAGGAGCAAAGGGCAGTACTAAAGATAGCTCCATTTTTGTTTCACAATTTTAACTGCAGCGTTGGCTTTATATTATATGAACACAATATGAGAATATTTTTATCATTAATATGTTAATTTTTTGAAATGAAGTTTAAGTTTTTAAAACAGTTACTAATTTGCTTATAAACTTAGAGTGGGTTTTCTACTCAACTTCTTATTCTGGAAGCCATGATTCTGTTTTGGTCTCAACCATCCTCTTTCACCTTGATGTTTCTGTTACTCTGAGTTTACCATTCTGAAGCCAAGATGAGATTTACTGTTGCTCCTGCTGTTTCTCTTTCCCATGTATGTGACTGTGTTGCTCTTTCCTCATCCTAGGATAACTTCTCTCTGCCCCCATACACCTCCAAATGTTGAAAAGCTGCCTGATTTTCAAGACCAAGTCTAAATGCCACATTCCTGACACCTTCCCTAACTACCTTGGTTGGAATGAGACTGCAGATGGTGACTGCAGCCATGAAATTAAAAGACGCTTACTCCTTGGAAGAAAAGTTATGACCAAACTAGATAGCATATTCAAAAGCAGAGACATTACTTTTCCAACAAAGTTGCTTCTAGTCAAGGCTATGGTTTTTCCTGTGGTCATGTATGGATGTGAGAGTTGGACTGTGAAGAAGGCTGAGCTCCAAAGAATTGATGCTTTTGAACTGTGGTGTTGGAGAAGACTCTTGAGAGTCCCTTGGACTGCAAGGAGTTCCAACAAGTCCATTCTGAAGGAGATCAGCCCTGGGATTTCTTTGGAAGGAATGATTCTAAAGCTGAAACTCCAGTACTTTGGCCACCTCATGTCAAGAGTTGACTCATTGGAAAAGACTCTGATTCTGGGAGGGGTTGAGGGCAGGAGGAGAAGGGGAGAACAGAGGATGAGATGGCTGGATGGCATCACTGACTCAATGGACGTGAGTCTGAGTGAACTCCGGGAATTGGTGATGGACAGGGAGGCCTGGCGTCCTGCGATTCATGGGGTCGCAAAGAGTCGGACACGACTGAGTGACTGAACTGAACCTCTGTAACATTTGATAGGTATCTCTGTTAAGGTTCACATTGTTCTCAAGTTTATTATTTTAGATACATATAATGCATGGTATGACGATAAGTATGTGATTTGCAAACTGCATTACATAAAGCATTAGTGTACTGTGAGAGTAGAGTTTTTTGGTTTTTTTTTTTTTTTTTTAAGTTATGATCATTTAAATTTGGAAAATTGTCAGTTTTCCTAGTCAGCATTGCTTGGAGTCCTAAGACATTCAAGGAGGCATTTAGAATATAAAGTGTTTGAAAGCTTAACTAAGAAATTCATCATTTTTAATCATGAGGATGCTTTATCTTACATCTGCATTTCATGGAATACACTTAAGAAAATATTTATGTCCAATGGGCATTGGTTTTACCATTGCTATAGCTCAGGGGAAGACCTTTAGTTTGCTCTCTAAACCCCATCTTGCCTAGTTGTGGAAACTTTTTCCTGCCTGTCACTGCCATTTCTCTTGGTTTAAAGGACTCCATTCCCTGTCCTGGTTTTTTGAAAGAAGGCTTGTCTACATGGGAAAGGTAAAGTGATAGGGTTGAGGGCCTGAACCATCCAAGGGGCTACCTGCTGTGGTTGGTTGGCAATCTTCATCAAATGGCAAGGAAGAGGACAACTAATATGATTCACTGTCACCGGAAAAGCACAGAGTTTATCTGCATGAAGACATGAGGTTTTCTCCTTGGTTTTCTGTACTGTGCTCCTGGAGCCAGAGCTCAAAAGGCTGTCCTTATTGACTCCATACTGGTTTGTATGGTCCGCGGTAACATTCTGTCCCTCAGCCTCCAGATCCTTTGTCTAGTTTTGGTTAAAAGATAATACATTGGAACACACACTTTTTTCCTTTCTTTTTGTCTAATAACTCCATGGATCGTATCATTTAATTCAAGAATTGAGCATTTCACTCTTTTGTTCTCCTTTGAGAACTTCCCTCTGAGGTAATTGGTATATTAAGCCTAGTTGGCTACATTCAAGGTATGTGTGTGTCAGGACTTGGTTGCAGGGTAAGGGAAGATTGGCAGGGTAGCAGGGTCAGATGCTTAAACACAAATATTAACTAAATATACTGATATTCACAGGGCTTCCCAGATGGCTCAGTAGTAAAGAATCTGCCTGTCAAGCAGGAAATGTGGGTTGGATCCCTGGGTTGGAAGATCCCCTGGAGAAGGAAATGGCAACCCACTCCAATATTCTTGCCTGGGAAATCCCATGAAAAGAGGAGCCTGGTGGACTATATAGTCCATGAGGTCGCAAAAGAGTCAGACATGACTCAGCAACTAAACAACAACTGATATATATGAGCTATTTTCCTTATGCTATCTGATCCACTTGAGGTTTATCATGGTGGGTGGTCCGTAGTACTTAGCAAAGCAAGTTGGTGATTAATGAATATTTGTTAAATGAATATGAAAATTTTAAGACACTAATTGTAGGGGAAGTCTCCCAGCCACCTCTGACCATTTCAGTGGACTTAATTTCCAGCCCAGAGAAATGGTAGGTTCTAGTTTTAAAGGAGGGTATGGATTATGCCTCATGCAGAGCTGATGCTAGCTCCAGACAAAAAGGCACATGTTATTTTTATAGACCGAAAGACATCCTCAGCAGGAGGTACATCCTGCCAAGAAGGACTGGGGTATAAATCATCATTTAACATATCATATGATATTGAAAGATAAGTACAGATTTCCTCTTGTCTAAATTGTCATTTTGACTCAATGTTCTTCAATCACTCACAGCTAAAAAGAGATTAACAGCCTATTTAATCATCCACCAGGAAAAAATGCATTTAAAGGAGTCACAAAATGACTCTTTAGCAAGGTCACATGGTTTTCTTGCCGTGATTTGAAATTGTTTGCTAATGACTGATTATACTCCTTTTTGATAAGAGCACTGCTGGTGGCAATGGCTTTGATGTGAGCACAATTCAGACTAATGTTCCACCCTTGCTTCATTCCCCATAGCCACATACTTGAAGACAACCCTTCTGCATGGTTGTCTACTTGTGGCATTTCTCAATGCAGTTAAGCTTAACTTTTAAGAAAAAGCCTTGCCTTTTATCTGGTGTTTAACATTTTTAAGGTACTTTAACACTTGTGTGCCACATCAAACTTGTAATAGCCTTGAGAGGTAAAGAGAAACAGAATTAGGTTTCTAATTGCATATTAAGTACACGTGGCAAACAGCATTTGTCACCTAATTTATGACAAAGCTTATTCTGTGACCCTATAGTGCCTTTTTTTCCCCTTGAACTTCTCCTTTAACATATCCTTGGAATATCTCCTGCTCATGACACAGCTCTCTCCATGCTCAGCTGTGTCACTATCACAATGTTATTTGAACACTTGGCATCAAACCACTCTTAACAGATATTCTTTATACAGAATTAGTTGGGATGAGCAGTTCTTTAGGCCTTGGAATTTGTCGAGGACTTATTTTTCCCTCTGTCTCTTTTAAAAATATTAATTTTGATTTTACACAATAGCATCTTTCATCAGGATGTGATTTTCCAAAACTCCTGACAGTTGGAAACAAGCACCAGCTATAACTTGCTGTGTTCTCTTGAGCAGGATAAAAACATTTGTCCATACTGTTCCCTGCCACAGTGTGCTACACATGGAATATACTCATTCAATAGGAGAAATTAAGATATTGCTATTTCTAAGTTGATATGCATTGTCAATGCTTACTTGGCTCCAACTTTGATTGAACTTGCCATTGAATTTGGAACATAGTAGGCATCCAATACATGCTTCAGGAATGAATGGTGTTGATAAACATCCAAATGCTGGCTATGACACTGGTTGTTCTAGCTACTATAATTGTGGTTTATTTTTAAAATTTTTTGAGAAATTGGTTTGGAGATATTGAGGGCTATTCTGCATATGAACCAAACTTCAATTTTTGTCCGTTGTGGGTATTCCATTTTAAACTCTCTCTTCCCAAGGCTCCTCCTCTCTACTCTCATGTTGGGGGGGTGAGGAAGAGTGCATCATACTTTATTTCCTATCTCCATTTTCCCTCAGTACTGCTTTTTGTGCCTTTTATGACCAAATTGCCTTTTCTCACCTATATCTTGTATCTTGTAAAATATGCTTTCTCTTTGCCTTGTAAGCACATAAAATCACATGGAAAATGTGTCCATTCCTCCAATCCATTTGACTACTGGCTAATGCATAAGTTGACCTGAGATCAATTCTAGCTTGTTGACAAACTCTGATCAACAACAACTGAACAAAAAAGTGAAATGATTAGGGGGGGCCCTAATCCAACGTTATTGATGTTCTTATAAAAAGAGAGGATTGGGACACATACACAAAGGGGAGGTTATGCAAAGTTATCAGAGAAGGCTGGAAGCTGATAGATTCTGATCAACAAACTAGATCAATATACAAATGCCTTTCTTCACACATATTGTAACAAATAATATTAGAGCATGTTTGCCTCTCCACTAGACTGTGAAATCGAGTGAGGAAGACATGGTATGTTCACGTGTATATCTGGACCTGATGACAAAGGGACTGTGGCAACATCAGCCCAATAAGCTCTGGTAAAATTGTGTCCATAGTCTTTTCAGGATGGACATGGAGAACTTGACCTTTGCAAATGAATGCTGACTTTAAGGACATTGAAACAGACACAATAAAATGTATAGAGTGTGTATTTCTCTTTTGCCAAATGCCTTTCAATTAAAATATTTGTCATTCTTACTTTAGAACGCAAAACATGAATAAAAAGTGGAACAATTTTGACAATCATCTCTCAAATTTCCACATGTCTGAAAGCAACATTATGATGACTTCACTGATCAGTTTTAACATGAATATTTTGGACTTCTATAGAGACAAGTTGAGAAAACAATTTTTTTTTGACAATAATTTTCTTTGGGCTTTTCATAAAAACTCAATTGCTATGCAGGAAGATAAAAAGAACATCCCTATAAAACTGCCCTACAAATTTAACTGCTTGCAATATTACATGTATATTAAATTTTCTTTTTTTTTTGTATATTGAAGTCTGAAATTTACATTATGAATAAAGCTGATACTGCTGTGGTCCTAAGTTCAAGTCATAATTTTATTATTAGCAACAAATATGTAAAAATGTGTGAAAAAAGTTAAAATTTACTTAGAGTCATGCAAATACAGATCTGAAGATCACTTTTCAGATTGAATAGATTAGGGAATTATATAATAAAGGGAATTTTTATAAATCCAGCACTAGAAATAGTATGATCAGGAATGTATTAATTTACTAGGGCAGTTATAAACCACAGCCTGGGGTATTAAACAACAAAAATTAATTTTATCACAATTCTGAAATCTGGAAGTCTGAGATCAAGGGTCAGCAGGTTTGATTTCTTCTGAGGCCTCTCTCCGTGACTTGTAGATGAACTTCCTTCTCTGATAGCATCACATAATCTCACTTTGAGTGTGTTTTGTGTCCCCATCTTCTCTTCTTATAAGAACACCAATACATTGGATTAGAGTCCACCCTAATCACTTCATGGTCTTCCGTTGCCAAGTCATGTCTAACTCTTTGTGACCCCATGGACTGCAGCACACCAAACTCCTCTGTCCTACGCTACTGCCCAGAGCTTGCTCAAACTCATGTCCATTGAGTTGATAATACTATCTAACCATCTCATCTTCTGCTGCCCTCTTCTCCTTTTGTCTTCAGTCTTTTCCAGCATCAGGGTCTTTTCCAATGAGTCAGCCCTTGGTAGCCAAAGTATTGGAGGTTCAACTTCAGCATCAATCCTTCCAATGAATATTCAGGGTTGATTTCCTTTAGGATTGACTGGTCTGACCTCCTTGCAGTCCAATGGACTTCATATTACTTCTTTAAAGACCCTATCTTCAAGTATGTCACATTGTAAGGTACTGATACTGAGGCTTAAACATAAGAATTTTAGGGGGACACAATTCAGCACTTAACAAGGATATGAGATAACTCCAGAAGCAGATTTTCCCAAAGTTGGGCTGATAGTACAGCCTACCATGTAAATAAAAAGATTCTGGGTAAAGTTATCTCTGATGGAATTTCTCATGATGACACCTCTATTATTCTTAGAAGGAATTGAGAAGACAGGCATGGGGATCCTGTGTGAGTTTTACTGCAAGGAAGAAAGATCTTTTAAGTTTATCAGTACATCATTACAGAAGGAAATGCTTTAATATATAAGAGTAACAATAATTTCTATAAGCAGGGAAACTATCACTCTTTAAGTTCCATCTAGAGGACCTCAATCCAATCTTTTTTTTTTTTTCATGTTTTTTTTTTCTCATTTTCTCTTTTTTTTTTCTTTTAATTTTTATTTTTAAACTTTACATAATTGTATTAGTTTTGCCAAATGTCAAAATGAATCTGCCACAGGTATACATGTGTTCCCCATCCTGAACCCTCCTCCCTCCTCCCGCCCCATACCATCCCTCTGGGTCGTCCCAGTGCTCTAGCCCCAAGCATCCAGTATCGTGCATCGAACCTGGACTGGCATCTCATTTCATACATGATATTTTACATGTTTCAATGTCATTCTCCCAAATCTTCCCACCCTCTCCCTCTCCCACAGAGTCCATAAGACTGTTCTAATCACTCTCAAAATTAGTTTCATGTTCTAGCTACAAATTAATTTCAACTTTAAATTCTTTTTGTTAACTAGAACTTCCTTGATCATCTTTTGCTTTCTGTTAAATATAGTTACCCAACTTAGTTTTCAAAGTAATATTTTCTTTGATTTTAATCATTATACAGATCTGTGAACAGTTTTGAGGCTTGTCACTTTGTGTCAACATCTCCATTGAGTGTATCTTCTTTTATCTACTACAATCTAACAGCTTAGTTAGTGTTTTTTAATGATGTATTCAAAGATATAAGAATCAACCAATTAACACATTTGATGGGTTCTACTTTGTTCTGGAAAACTATGCTCAAAAGAATTAGAGGATGCCACTCTGTGCTGAACCCTGGTATCAAGTCTTACCAAATACAGAGATAACTATTATGATACTCATTTTTTTAGATGAGAGGCCTAGTCACATGATATAAGTGACACATACAAAGTCAGGTCACTAGTATGTCACATGAGCTATCACTCAAACTCAAGTTTTCCCTGACACCAATACCTATGCTTTCTTTTTTTTTTTTTTTTTGGTAAATTTATTTATTTTAATTGGAAGCTAATTACTTTATAATTAGAGGCTAATTACTTGTGATGTTTTTTGCCATACATTCACATGAATCAGCCATGGGTGTACATATGTCCCCCATCTTGAATCCCCCTCTCAACTCACCCCCATCCCATCCCTCAGGGTCGTCCCAGTTCACTGGCCCTGAGTGCCTGTCTCATGCATCAAACTTGGACTGGCAATCTATTTCACATATGGTAATATACATATTTTCAATGCTTTTCTCTCAAATCATTCCACGCTCACCTTCTCCCACAGAGTCCAAAAGTCTGTTCTTTACATCTGTGTCTCTTTTGCTGTCTTGCGTGTAGGGCCATCATTACCATCTTTCTAAATTCCATATATATGTGTTAATATATTGTATCAGTGTTTTTCTTTCTGACTTACTTCACTCTGTATAATAAGCTCCAGTTTCATCCACCTCATTAGAACTGATTCAAATGTATTCTTTTTAATGGCTGAGTAATACTCCATTATGTATATGTACCACAGCTTTCTTATCCATTCATCTGCTGATGGACATCTAGGTTGCTTCCATGTCCTGGCTATTATAAACAGTGCTGCGATGAACACTGGGGTACACGTGTCTCTTTCAATTCTGGTTTCCTCTGTGTGTATGCCCAGCAGTGGGATTGCTGGGTCGTATGCAATATTTTCCTCCAAATAGTAATATAGGAAAGACAATAACATTTGTGATAGTCCCTTGATTTGGATGCTGTCATCCTTAGAAGATTCTCTGAAATACATATAATTATCACCATTTTACAGATGAAAAATTTCAACTTTAGAGGAAGTGCCATCTAGGATGGCACAGATGTTGAAAGACAAGATATAAAATGAACTCCAAGACTTGTAGGGTCTTTTCAGTATAAGACATGAATCTTGCTCTTACGGAGTTTTAAATCATTCAATAATTGGATAGTTTTAAAACTGGAAAACTAGAAAAAAAAATG